>NC_083699.1:16178500-17473000 GCF_033118175.1 Dama dama | reverse complement strand
TGGGGGGCTCCAAAATCCCTGCAGATGGTGACTGCAGCATGAAATGGAAAAAAAAAAAAAAAAAAAAAAGGATGTTTGCCCCTTGTAAGAAAAGCTATGACCAACCTAGACAGCACATTAAAAAGCAAAGACATTACTTTGCCAACAAAGGTTTTTCTAGTTAAAACTGGTTTTTCCAGTAGTCACGTATGGATGTGAGAGTTGGGCTATAAAGAAAGCTGTGCACCGAATAATTGATGCTTTTGAACTGTGGTGTTGGAGTACTCTTGAGAATCCCTTGGACTGCAAGAAGACTCAATCCTAAAGGAAATCAGTCCTGAATGTTCACTGGCAAGACTGATATAAAAGCTGAAACTTCAGTACTTTGGCCACCTGATGCGAAGAACTGACTCATTGTAAAAGATCCTGATGCTGGGAAAGATTGATGGCGGAAGGAGAAGGGGATGATAGAGGATGAGATGATTGGATGGCGTCACCGACATGATGGACTTGAGTTTGAGTAGGCTCCGTGAGTTGGTGATGGAACAGGGAGGCCTGGCATGCTCCAATCCATGGGGTCACAAAGAGTTGGACTCAACTGAGTGACTGAACTGAAATAAATAATCATTTCTCCAAAGAAGACATCGATATGGCCAACAAACATGTGAAATTATGTTCACCATCACTATTAGAGAAATGCAAATCAAAACTACAGTGAGGTATCACCTCAACCAATCAGAATGGTCATCATCAAAAAATTTACAAACAATAAATGCCTGAGGGAATGTGGAGAAAAGAGAAGCCTCCAACACTGTTGGTGGGAACATAAATTAGTACAGCCACAATGAAAAACATAATGGACGTTCCATAAAAAAAGCTAAAAATAGACCTATCATGTGTGTATCCATGCTCAGTCAACCAGCTGCACCCAGCTCTTTGTGACCCCACAGACTGTAGTCTGCCAGACTCCTCTGTCCACGGAATTTTCTCACCAAGAATACTAAAAAGGGTTGCCCTTTCCTCCTTCAGGGAATCTTTCCCATGCATGGATCAAACCTGCATCTCCTGCATTGGCAGGAATACTCTTTACCACTGAACCACCTGGGACTCCCTAGAGTGACCATAGAGCCCAGCAGTCCCACTCCTAGGCATAGATTTGGAGAAAACCAGAATTCAAAAGGATGCATGCACCCAGATATTCACTGAACACTATTTACAATATTCAGAACATGGAAACAACAAATTTCTATCAGCAGAGGAATAGACAAAGAAGATGGGATCTAAATATATAATGGACTATTACTCAACCACAAAAAGGAATAAAATAGTGCAATTTTCAGAGGTATGGGTGCATCTAGAAAGAGTCATATACAGTGAAATAAGTCAGAACGAGTAAAAGAAACATTGTATGAAGTGAAGTGAAAGTCACTCAGTCATGTCCGATTCTTTGTGACCCTGTGGACTATATGGTCCATGGAAGTCTCTAGGCCAGAATACTGGAGTGGGTTGCCATTTCCTTCTCCAGGGGATCTTCCCAACCCAGGGATCGAACCCAGGTCTCTCACATTGCAGGCAGATTCTATACCAGCTGAGCCACAAGGGAAGCCCAAACATCATATACTATCCCTTATATCTAGAATCTAGAAAAATGATACAGTTGAACTTATTTTCAAAAGAAAAAATAGTCATGGATATAGAAAAGAAACAGCTATGAAGCAACGAAGAGGGGGAAGAAGGGTGTGATGAGTTTGGAGATTGGAATTGACATATATACAATATGTATAAAGTAGATGACTAATGAGAACCGAATGTATAGGACAGGGGAATCTACTCAATGCTCCGTGGTGACCTAAATGGGAAGAAAATTGGAAAAAAAAAAAAAAAGTGGACATATGTGCAAGTCGATCCCTGGGTTGGAAAGATCCCTTGCAGACAGAAATGACAACCCATTAGGTATTCTTGCCTTGAGAGTCCCATGTACAGAGAAGCCTGGCAGGGTACAGAACATGGGTCACACAGAATCAGACATGACTGAAGTGACTTAGCAGAGCAGAGCAGATGTGTATAACTGATTCACGTTGTGTACACCTGAAACTAATACAACATTATAAGGCAGCTATTGTCCAACAAAAATTTAAAAATAAAAGAATAAAGCATTGTTAAGCATTCTAAAATGCATGTGGAATTTATCTCATGAATAAAATATATATATTTTTAAAGAGCATTTTTCTACCTGATACATAAGTAAAAATTTGTAGTAATATTGACTAGTAGATCAAGTGCACAAATATACCCATTTTTAAGTGATGAGTTATAGAGGAGGCACCACAAGTAAGAGAAAAATTGATTGTTCAGTAGGTAGTGACTAAAAACATCATTCCATGGTATGGAGAAAACTAAAATATGTCTCACTTTAAGACATGTAAAAGGATAATCTTAAATGAATTCCAAACCTAAATGTGAAAGATCAATATTTAATCCTAAAAGAATAAATATGTAGAGAACACACTGTAATTTGAGAGTGATAAAACACTTTCTAAGCAATGAACTTTATGCTACATGTAAATTTCAAAATACATTTGCTTTCCTTGAAAAAAGTTGCAGAAATATTGATTGGGGTTAATTTCACATATAGAATTATTGCAGAATAATTGGTATTTTATAATATTAATCTTTGCTATGTAGGAAAATAATATCAATACTCATTTTTTGCATGAATTTTAATCATTTTAAAACTTTCTCTTAAAAGACATTATGTTGTATAATTTGTTATATGCAGTATAGAGTTGTTGTTGAGTGATAAACCTGTAGTAATTCAACTAGTTATGAATCAAGATTGTTGCTTAACATTAATAGCTGTTTGTCTATGGTTACATGTTTAAACTCTGATCCTTGGTCTTCTCATGTTTAAAATAATGCTCATGATAGCTCTTAACTAAATTAAGATAAAATTTACTAATTAAAGTACCTATGTCAAAATTTGCTGCTTTATATATGGTGGTTTGGTCGCTAAGTCTTGTCTGACTCTTGTGAGTCCATGCATTGTAGCCTGCTGGGTTGATCTGTCCATGGAATTCTCCAGGCAAGAATACTGGAGTGGGTTGCCATTTCCTTCTCCAGAGGGTCTTCCTGACCCAGGGATCGAGCCCAGGTCTCCTGCATTTCAGGCAGATTCTTTACCAACTGAACTACGAGGGAGGCCTACTTAAGATGTAGAGCATATTTTTATATGCTTACTTGTCATCTGAATATCTTCCTTGCTGAGGTGTCTGTTAAGGTCTTTGACTCATTTTATGCACAGGTTGTGTGTTTTCTTACTGTTTGATTTTAAGGGTTCTTTGAATATTTGGGATAACAGTCGCTTGTCATATATGTCTTTTGCAAATATTTTCTCTCAGCCTGTGGCTTGTCCTCTTTCTCTTTTAATTTTTTACTGGAGTATAGTTAATTTACAATGTGTGCTAGTTTCAGGGGTACAGAAAAATGAATCAGTCATATATATACACATATCCACTCCCTTCTAGATTCTTTTCCCATATAAGTCATTATGGAGTATTTTAGACTTTTCTGTGCTATAGAGTAGGTCCTTATACACTAGTGTGTATATGACAATGCCAATCTTCCAATTTATCCTTCCCTCTATTAACTCCTGGTACCCTAAGTTTGTTTTCTACATCTGTAACTATATTTCTGTTTTGTAAATAAGTTCATTTGTACCATTTTTTAGATTCCATATATAAGTGATATCATATATTTATCTTTTTGTATATAACTTACTTCATTATGACAATCTTGAGGTCTGCTCATATTACTGCATGGCATTTTTCATTCTTTTTTATGGCTGACTAATATTCTGTTGTATATATGTACCACTTTTTATTTATCTGTTCCTCTGTTAATGGACATTTAAGTTGCTTCCATGTCTTTGCTATTATAAATAGTGCTGCAATGAACACTGAGGTGCATGTATCTTTTCAAATTATGTGTTTCTCTGAATATATGCCTAGGAGTGGGATAGCTGGATCCTATGGTAGCCCTGTTTTTAATTTTTAAGAAACCTCCACATTGTTCTCCATAATGGCTATACCAATTTACCTTCCTACCAAAAATATAGGAGGTTTCCCCTTTCTCCAAACTCTGTCTAAAATTTATTGTTTGTAAATTTATTGATGATAGCCATTCTGATCTGTGTGAGGTGATACATCATTGTAGTTTTGATTTGCATTTCTCGAATGCAATGTTGAGCATCTTTTCATGTGGTTTCCAACCATATATATGTCTTATTTAAAAAATATCTACTTAGATATTACACATCTTTTTTTATTGGGTCATTAAAAAATACTGAGCTATATGAGCTGTTTGTATAATTTTGAATATTAATCCCTGTTGCTCTCTTTGTATGCAAATATCTTCTCCCATTCTAAGGTCTGTCAGACAAGACATTTCTTGTCTCATCATATTTTCCTTCCAGTGTCTTGATTACATTCTTTATAGGAAATGCTTCTCACATTTTGAAATATTTCTAAAAGGATCTCATCCACATTCAAACTTCAGTTGAACTTGACTATCTTCAAACTAAAATTCATTCCCCAACCCTGTATTTAAAAATATCTCCAAAGAACACTCTCTTTTCACGTTTTTGCACACCTTAAAATGCAATACAAAACATAGTCTTTGGTGTATGTCGTATGTCTTTTTACTAAATGTGTATTTTAGGCCATAATTCTGATACCATCACTTAGCCATTTACTAATTACTCTGCTTTCATCATTCTCTTCCAATTCCCCTATCATCCTTGAACATAGTCTTGGTGACCTCAGAAAATCATTTATATATTTCTCTTCTTTAAATTTCATGCTAATTTTTTGTGTGTGAAATTGATGTCCATATAAATGAATATTTCAACATAGCCCTTGACATTTTGAACTCCTCTAGCATCTATTCTTCAATACTTTATAATCTCTCTGAAATATTTTCAAATTTCCATGTATGTGCTGAAAGCTCATTTCTAACAAAATTGTAATCCATAGCTAGATTTTTTTTAAACAATAAATTCTGAGCTACTCTGAGTCACTGAGTTAGGTTCAGAGTATAATATAGTGCTTTTCCTTGTCTGCTGCAACTGGTCTTTCCCTCTAGTGTCTTCTAATGTCATTCATCCTAACTTGAGCACTGAAGCCTCATTCTGTTTTTCAAAAGTTTACCTGCTAATCCCTGTTATAGTGATATCATTTTATTGTATTGATCATAATAAAATATTTTCAATAATTCATTTTCATAGATTTTTTAATAATCTCTTTTGTAGTCTTTGTATTTTTATACATACACAATAATTAACAATATGTGTTTCGTCTTGCTTCTGTCATATTTTTCAAAATATTTAGGAGGATCATTTCTTAATTTTATATCCTATCCAAAGATGTCCAATATTTTACCTAATGTATATTAATAATCCATAAGTTTACTGAAAGAATAGAAGTTTTGATTTGGGAAGAATATCTACAGTGAGAAAGATGAAAAAAAAAAAACTGACTATGAATTATTGGGGGAATGTTTACAAGGCTGGAATAGAGTGAAATTTGTGAAACATTTTCATTTTGACTTTGAATACTTATCCTAAATTAATAGGTTCCTAGAAAAACAATAGAAACACTTACTCAAGCAGAAATAAAACTTCTGATTATTCTTAAAATCGTTACATAGAAAAATCAGCAGTTTAAATCTTCCCACAAAGAAAATCCCAGGTTAAAATAGTTTTTAATGTAAATTCCTGTGAATTTTCAAAGAAATCAAAACATTCCACTAGAGACATTATTTAGCATATTATTAGAGAAGGACTACTTCCTATATCTCTTTCATGAGAAAAAATAGTTTTTATATCATCACCACATGTGGATATTATGAGAAAGGAAAAGCACAGGCCATAAAGATTATTTAGGCACAAAATTTAAAGTGTATAAAAATATCCATAGTCATTATACATTACAAATGATATGTGAAGCAAAAATACATAAAGAAAAAATATCAAAACTTTAAATAAAGTTAGGATTATTTATTTTTCTTTTTGCCTTAGTCTATAACATGACTTAGTATGACACTGGATGGGAATGAGGAGACCATAGGGTAAAAATTCAGGAATAATGATCAAACAATAAGTATCATGACTGGTAAGAAGTATAGAACTATAAGAACCAAGAGCAGAAAATAACAAATATTACACAACTACCCCCTCCCCTGCCATTTTGCTAATTTGAGCAGCTCCCATTTCAAACAAAGAGAGAACAAGCATAATTTTATTTTTCCTTGTTCTACAAAGAAACAGCGAAAGCGATATAGTGAGAGACCTAGAACAAAATCAGCTTTATATTATCACACAGTTTGGAAAGTGTTGGATATATGCATATGTATAGCTGATTCACTTTGCTATATGGCAGAAATTAGCACAACATTGTCAATGAACTATACTCCAATAAAAGTTAATTTTGAAAAATATCATGTCTCTTACTGCTCAATGCTCTTTTCTTTCTTTAGTTGTTCTTGATTAATTATGTTTCCATAAAGCCATGAATACACACTAAAACAAAATTCAGGTAGTAGGAACGGATGCTTCCTACCATGTTAAAATAGTAGCATTATTAAGGCAGTTTATCAATAGAATAGAGTAAGGTATTCTTGCTTCTTCTTTGACTCATGTTTTCTCACTTCCCTCTCTCATTTTTGGAAAATCAAGCAGACATTAAAGCAGTTCGCTGTACATAAACTGCTCAGTAATACGTGTGAAAAAATAGAAAATACTTTAATTTTCCAACACTTTGATTTTTAGTGAAAAGGAAGTTATCAATGCTTTCTTACAGTAGGATGGAATTTCTGAAATGGTCGTGGAATCATGGCCCCTCACTTGAATTTATTGCATTATGTTAGGGCTTATTGGGTTGTATCAAGGGGAAATACTAGTTTTGGAGTCAGGAGACCTGAACTATAATTGATTCTCTTTATATGTGTTTAAAGGAAATGGTAACCCACTCCAGTTATCTTACCTGGGAGATCCCATGCACAGAGGAATCTGGCATCTACAGTCCATGGGGTGGCAAAGAGTTGGACATGCTTCAGTGAGTAAACAAAACAATATGTGTTTGCTAGTAGGTGATTTCATATTTCTGTGATTCAGCTTTCTTACCTGTCAAATGAGGGATTTGGAATATGTTCAATCTAATTTTCTAAGATATATGTAGCATTTTATAACATCAGGAAGTAGTACCTCTACTCAACACTCCAGATATATAAAGCCATTTGTATATTTATCACTTAAAAATACATAAGTAAACTAATGAATAAACTTATGTAATCTTTAGTTTCTTTAGGTTTTGTAGTTAGAGGTATATCATGGCCACATAGCAACATGTAAACTAACTCAGTAAACTGCTTTCTTAAACAAGGCTCAGTTTCTCTCTACAGGAGGCAGAGAAACCCCATTTCTTGTAGTTTCTCTTAAATTGAAATGCAATTGACATTTAATATTATTCAAGTTTAAGGTGTACCAAATGTTGATTTTATACATTCATATGGTGCAAAATGATTACCACCTACCATCTGTCACATCACATAGTTATCACTTTTTTTGTGGTGGGAACAGTTAAGATCTAGCCTTTAGGAATTTTGAAGTTTATGAGTATGTGCTCAGTTGCTCAGTCATATCTGACACTTTGTCAGCCCATGGACTGTAGACCATCAGTCTCCTCTGTCCATGGAACTTTCCAGGCAAGAATACTGGATCAAGTTGCCATTTCCTACTATAGAGGATTTTTCTGACCCAGGGATAGAACTCATGTCTCTTGAGTCTCCTGCATTGGAAGGTGGATTCTTTACCACTGTGCCACCTAGGAAGCCCTTGAAGTTTATAGTAGTAGTAGTCTTAGTCACTCAGTGTCCAACTCTTTGCAATCCCACAGACTGTAGCCCACCAGGCTCCTCTGCCCATGAGATTCTTCCGGCAAGAATACTGGATTGGGTTGCCATCCCCTTCTTCAGAGGATCTTCCCAACTCAGGGGTTGAACCTGGATCTCCTGAACTGCAGGCAGATTCTTTACTGTCTGAGCAATAGGGAAGCCCCTGAAGCTTATAATTCAATAATATTGACTATAATTACTATTCTGTGCATTAGCACTATAAGATGTATTCATACACTAGCTCCCAGTTTGGTACCCTTAAACATCTTCCCATTTCTCATCCAGGTCCTGGTAACCACTATTCTATTTTTTGCTTTTCTGAGTTCCAAATTTTTAGATTTCAAATATAAGAGATATCATATGATATTTGGTTTTCTGTGAGATATATATACATATTTATATATGTGTATATATATATATATATGATTGTGGATGTATGCACAAATATATATACATATATATAAGATTGTAGATATATATATATATGTATGTTGTTGTTCAGTCGCTCAGTAGTGTCCAACTCTTTGCAACTCCATGAACTGCAGTATGTTAGGCTTCCCTGTCCTTCAGCATCTCCTGGAGATTGCTCAAATTCGTGTATATATATACACACATATGTTCCATATCTTTATCCCTTCATCTGTTGATGGACACTTTGAGTGTTTCCATATCTTGGCTCTTGTGAATAATGCTATAATGAACATGACAGCAAAGATATCTGTTCAAACTCCTATTTTCACTTCCTTCAGATATATATCCAGAAGTAGAATTCAGGACCCTATTGTAATTCTATTTTAAATTTTTTGAGCAACTTCAATCCTATTTTCCATAGTGGCTGAACTAGGGCTCTTTTATTTGATTTTTTTTTCCTTTGTCTACAAGAATGCATAGTCCTGTACAGTAATCTCTTTTGTGAATTATCTCACTTGTCCCTAAATCTGTACTTCCTTAATTCTTGTAAATCATAGAAAATCTATTTTTAACATTTTTTAGGCCTTATGGCAGAAAGTGAAGAGGAACTAAAAAGCCCCTTGACAAAAGTGAAAGAGGAGAGTGAAAAAGTTGGCTTAAAGTTCAACATTCAAAAAACTAAGATCATGGCATCTGGTTTCATCACTTCATGGGAAATAGATGGGGAAACAGTGGAAACAGTGTCAGACTTTATTTTGGGGGGCTCCAAAATCACTGCAGATGGTGATTGCAGCCATGAAATTAAAAGACACTTACTCCTTGGAAGGAAAGTTATGACCAACCTAGATAGCATATTAAAAAGCAGAGACATTACTTTGCCAACAAAGGTCTGTCTAGTCAAAGCTATGGCTTTTCCAGTGGTCATGTATGGATGTAAGCGTTGGACTGTGAAGAAAGCTGAGTGCCAAAAAATTGATGCTTTTGAACTGTGGTGTTGGAGAAAGACTCTTGAGAGTCCCCTGGACTGCAAGGAGATCCAACCAGTCCATCCTAAAGGAGACCAATCCTGAGTGTTCATTGGAAGGACTGATTTTGAAGCTGAAACTCCAATACTTTGGCCACCTCATGTGAAGAGTTGACTCATGGAAAAGACCCTGATGCTGGGAGAGATTGGGGGCAGGAGGAAAAGGGGACGACAGAGGATGAGATGGTTGGATGGCATCACCAACTAGATGGACATGAGTTTGAGTAAACTTCGGGAAAAGGTGATGGACAGGGAGGCCTGGAGCGCTGCAATTCATGGGGTCACAAGGTGTCGGACACGACTGAGCGACTGAACTGAATTGAACCGAATTCAAGGCTTACTTACTAATTAAGGATCTCTGGTAGGTCTTTGGTATAAAAAAAAAAAAAAAATGGTCTACTCTCTTTTTTTCCCAAAGAACTTCTAGTCTTGTAAAGCATCAATTTTTCTTTTTGTCACAGTATTATTCCCTGTAATGGTTACCAGAGTGCAATGAAAAGTATTATTATTTCCAAGTATAATGTTACAAATATTTCAAATTATTATATATGGTTTAGTTCCTTTTGGTTCATTCCCTAAATCAGCAAGTCCTATCTCTTTTTATACAGAAAATTATATTGTTAACATATTATGGTTTGCAAATAGTTTTTCATCAGTCTTTATTTTTCAAAGTTTCCTCATTTAGTGTACACTTTGGACTGGAGTTAGTACTTCATAGGGTTATTGCTCTGTGGTAGGTTTTCCTCTTACGAAACTCAGGATGACATTTTAATTTCCAATGAGTTCTTTAAGCTTTATTGTTGTTGCTTAGTTGCCAAATCATGCCCAACTCTTTTGCTACCCCTTGGAGCCCTCAGGCTCCTCTGTCCATGATATTTCCTAGGCAAAAATACTGGAGTGGGTTGCTGTTTTCTTCTCCAGGGGATCTCTCTGACCCAGGGATCAAAACCACATCTCTTGCATTGTCAGATGGATTCTTTACCACTGAGTCACCAGGCAAGCTCTTTCAGATTTAGCTCCCTATTATTAAAATTTAGCCCTTCTTTTATGTCCTATGTACTAGTAATCATAAAATACAAAAGATTGTTTTAATTTCTTTCAAAACTTTGTTAGTTTTCTATCCCTTCTGCCATGTTGCATTTCACAAGATAGGGTGGTTATTTGTGTTCGCATAGATAAACTATATTCTGAACTGGGCTTGAATTTAAACCTTACAAAACATGATTAAATTATGTAACTTAAGAAGAAAGAGAAATTTTATTTATTCTTTCCAAAACGATGTGAAAGGCTCTGGTCTGCTCATAGTAACCCTCAAATAACGTTGCTATCCCAAAGTGTATTATTTTTTACAGATTCTCTCTTAGTAAAATATCATCATGCTGTGTTTCTGAACAGTTTCTGAAATGAACTGGGTTAAAAAAATGTTCTAGCATTTTGTAGATTTTAATAGTTATAATTTAAAAGGTGATATTATGGATATGCAAAAATAAAACTAACAACTGGCACTGATTACACATGGAAGTACATTTATCTAATGAAAAAAAAATCATTTTTCCTTTCTGCATATGCATATCACTGTATTGCAAAGTGTAATTTTCACCAACTCTTGGGCTTCAAACAAGTCATCTTGATGTGCATGTGTATCCAAATGATTCTGGTTCAGAATGAGATCATGATTCACTGACCTCATTTTATACACAGCTTATGGATTCCACAGCTCACAGCTTGACTGGTTCTTAAGCTTAGAACAGTTTGCTTTTTTTTCTGGTGGCTTAGCAACTCACTGGTGCAGTTGTTGGCTTGCTTTTTATCATCTGCTTAAATATAAAAATCTCAGCCTGTATGTAAAATCTCAGCATGCATGGGAGCTTTAAATGCAAACATGAGAATGGAATATTTACAAAGCTTTCAATTTCTGGTAGCTTACTTTTTATATTTTTCTGTAAAATATCATTTTAAGATATGTAACATTGATTCTGAATAGACAGATTCATGTAGCAATGACATCACCACTTAAGACTTGAACCAAATGATCAGAAAAAGCAATATACAAATTATAATTACTAAAAAAAAATGTACAATTAATGTACAAATTTTTTTCACTTACTAGATTTAAAATCAATAAATCTAGGGAAACAGATAAATTTCAAAATCAAGTATTATAATTTATTTTTAATGTTCTAGCTCTAAGTGTTACCCATCTGTGGTAGAGACTTATATCACCCTGAATGGCTTTTTATCTTGATAGTGGATAAACCATGAGACAAAAGATTATATAATCAAGGTATAACATTATTCAGAAACTAGGCTACAACAAGGCTTCCCTAGTGGCTCAGATGGTAAAGAATCTGCCTAGAATGCTGGAGACCTAGGTTTGATCCCTGGGTTGGGAAAATCCTCTGGAGGAGAGTGTGGCAACACACTTCAGTATTCTTGCCTGGAGAATTCTCATGGACAGTGGAGCCTGGAGGGCTACAGTCCATGGGGTCACAAAGAGTTGGACATGACTGAGTAAGGCTACAACAAGGGACATAATCAAATCTCCTACAGATTTTTTTTTTTGCTGCTTTCTCATTTCACTGAAGCATTTCAGTTCACTGTGTATCATTAAGTAAAATGGAGCTGAAAAGTCAGAGCAATTACTAGAAATGTTAAGACTTAAATGTGTCCTAAAATGAGATCCCGATCCTGATGTTGCAATATATGTCAATTTAATGTCTTTGTTTTATCAATTGTCCCTCAGCAAACATAAAATATAAAATAAACTGGTTTGCCCTTCGATTTCAGCACAACTCCTGACAATCTTTTTACTTCTTTTGTGTAGAGCTGAAGGGACTTATACAGTACACATTGGTCCAGAGCCACCTGGAGTTTAATCACATGTATTTTAAACAACTATTATGTAGGTTTAGCATCTAACCTTTTAAATCAGTAGTTGGACTTCACTCCAAGCCCCATGATTAACCCTGAAGTCTGAGTGTCTATTCCAATTCTCTACATGGGCTCTGATTAAACCAACTTTTTGTATCTGTCTAAGAATGTGTGTGTGTACATTATAAACAGTAAATTGTTCTCAGTGGTTGTGAACAGGCGGTAAGAAATTCAACGAATAGGACTACTGGGACAGTAGCCTTTAATGGAATTTCAAAGACAATTGCTGCTGAAAATTAACTAGGAAAACCAAAGAAGATACTCAGGTTCTTCACTCTTATTGGCATTGATCAAGGCAGTTAAGGTCATAGAGAGCCACTCATTTATCTTGCTATTTCTTTAATCTGATTTATATCTGTTAGTATTGCTGTCTAGATATCTGGTTCTACATCTGGTTATTTATAAATTTCCTTCAGATTGCAATTCGAAGTACAATTATCTGACCCTTATCCCCAAAGGTTCTCCTTCAAAATTGGGACACATAACCATGGAACACCATGTAAAGAATGTGCATGGATTTTATGCACTTAACTTTACAAACTGAAATTTTCAAATACTTATAATTTATGAGAATGACTTACTCCCTTAAAAGACATTCTCCATGTGTTGTTTGAAAGCTTATACTCATCCTTTAAGTACTAAGTCAAATACTTTTTTTTTCCAGAAACCATTCCCAAAATTTCTATGGCAGACTTACATATTTCTTTTACTTGAAACACGCTGGATTTACAATTTTTAAGCCTTAATATATTACAATTACATATGTATTTACAATTACATATGTATTAACAATTACATATGCAATTGCATATGTGTCAATCTCAGGACAAGATCACATGGAAGAGATCCTATTTGCATATGTGTGTGTATTTCACAATTCCAGAATCCAGTGTTCCACTTGATCTATAACTTTTGACTGAAGTCAGTAGCTGATGTCAAGAAAATGTTTATTCCACAATGTGAACCTCCATTCCTAAATACCGATAATTTGACTATACTTAAATAAATCATGCCAATTCTATCATGAACTTTGAATAAATATAAAATAAATCTAAGTGAACAGATACTTAGGCAAATACAATGTGACAAGCTATTACTTTTGTATTTGATTACTTGGAAGTCAGACATACACCTGTGAATACAGCAACCATCACCAGCCATCCTTATGAGTCAAAGACCCCTAGCTGCAATTACAGTCTGAATCTTATTACTATAATTACTTTTACAGTAGTTCTGAGAATCCCAGGGATGGGGTCGCACAGAGTCAGACACGACTGAAGTGACTTAGCAGCAGCAGCAGCATAGGTTAATGATGCTCATTGGCCACTCTTAAATTCTAGGAAGACCTTTCCAATGGCTGTATCTCTCATTAACCTCCACCTACAGAGGACAGTCATAACATATTTTCAAAGTCTGGAGTGAGTCGCACAAGTTGGTTTTAACTTCTTTAAAAAGATGTGCTCTATGATCTCCTGGGGGATATGGACCAGTGTGGACTCTGGGCTTCACAACACAAAAACATTTAACACTTTCATCTTCCATCTCAAGCCTTCTGAACCTTCCTAAATATTCTTCAATGATAGTACAGGAATCTTTACCTCATCTCTTATTGGCTTTCTATGTTTACAAGCTTCAAGGAACCATTCTCAGATATAGTGAATACTGAGTCCAAAAATTCATGCCACAATTTTGAAACTCTAATCGTGAGAGAGGGCTCTCATGCCAATAATTTATATCCTATTTAGCCTTCCATGAGTGATCAAAAAAACAAAAAACTTCTTAATCAATTCAAAGCATAGCCACTAGCTCCTATTGAACTATATTAGCCAACCATTTCAAATGTACTCTCTTCCTCTCAGAGTACAGAGTACAAATTATATTGAGGTCTGATCATTGGCCTGCAGGCAATAAGAGGAAATGAAGGTGAATTCTGAAGTAACAAATAAGTAATTGCATAAAACAGAGAATTCACTTGTATATCCCAATATATATGAAGATTCAGCATTTGATAAAGGTGGCATCTCAAATCACTGGAGCAAAAATGGACTCTAAGAAACTGTTTTAGAAAAATATATGGCCAATTAGGAAAAAAATTAAATCTATATCTCACATGATGCACCAAAACAATCTAGATAGATTAGAAAGCTAAGTACAAAAAAAAAAAAATTACACAACTACTAGAAAAAACTTTGGGGAGTCTTTATAAGTATGATTCAAATAGTTGCTGTATTACGGAAATGAGTGACAATCATAACTAAACTAAACTTTTTGACAAGAAACATGAAGAATGAAAAGGTAGATGATAAGTCTGATTGTAAAGTATTAATATGCTTAAAGTCTTTAAAATAGGGGTAAAAGAAACAAAAAACCTGGTCAAAAAATTATATGAGATGAGTCTAAAACATAATTAGATTCAATGACAAGTGAAATACAAAATAAAGTGACACAGATTTTATTTCTCATCAATTAGGGAAAAATTGAAAATTTGACAGCATACTATTTTGCAAGATTGTAGATAAAAGATATACACATGCATTAATGAAGAAGATGACAAAGACAGACACACAATGCTTTTTTTTTTTTTTTTTTAAATAAAAGTAAACTACAGCCAGATCTCCAGAATATGTTGTTAAGGGGAAAGACTATCCACTGTAAGCCCTCATTTGTGTAAAAATAAGTAACTAAATAAAAAGGAGTGTGGTAGTTTTCTAAATGCATGCATTTCCTTATGCTTTCATAATAAGAATAATCAGAAATGAATGAATATATTTATCTAACATGGTAGATGGGGCTAGCTTGAAAGAGATAAGACAAGAGATACTGCTTGAAGTATACTAGTCAGTACAGTTTCGGGAATTATGTTTTACATATATAAAAATATCAATAAATGAAGATGGGGAAAAAAAGAGAAAACCTCCTTGATATGAAAGTAAAAATATTTGAGTATAATTTCACATAAAATTTTAACTTTACCACAGAGCTTTAAAAAGGAGCCAATTATGTCAATTAAATAGTTTTTAACACTGTATTTTAACTACATATTCCTAGCAGGATATAATTTGAAGGGAAAAGGAAAAGTATCACAAAGATACCTTGTACTTTAAGAATTTTGTTTTTAATAGTGTGGAAATTTTGAAAGTATTTCCAGCTTATTACTGGATTGAACAAATGAGCAATATACTGCTGTCTAGTGGGATCAGGTGTTTCTCTATGTGACAAACAAGATAAAAATATAAAATGGAAAAAAAACACCTTATATTTTTGAGTTGAAATAAGAAATATAATTCTCAACACACAATGACATTATATGATAGAATCTATATCCTAATAGTAATGAAAAAACTAGCATCAACAGTGGCAGATTCTAGAGTAGTGAAAGGGAAATATATAGGGCACAACGGAATCATTTTATTGTGCCAATGAGAAAGTGATTAAAACAATGGGAGAGTTCTACAATATACAAAAGCTAGTTTTAAGTGTTTCAACTGGTCAGAATTCCTAAATATGGGTGAAGCTTGTATGGAATGTTCATTTTACTGTTAATGATTTTCTGAGTCAAATACTTCAAAATAAAAACACTGAAAACTAGAATCGTAAGTAAATTAATACAATTCATATTTATCGATAGAATGATTTGTCACCATTCTTGTATATTATAATTAAAGTGAAAGTTGCTCAGTCATGTCAGACTCTTTGTGATCCCATGGACTGACTATACAGCCCATGGAATTCTCCAGGTCAGAATATGGGAGTGGGTTGCCTTTCCCTTCTCCAGGGGGGATTTTCCCAACCCAGGGAAAAAACCCAGGTCTCATGCATTTCAGGCAGATTCTTTACCAACTGAGCCACAAGGGAAGCCTAAGAATACTGGATTGGGTAGCCTATCCCTTCTGCAGGGGGTCTTCCTGACCCAGGAGTTGAACTGGAGTCTCCTGCATCACAGCCAGATTCCTTACCAACTGAGCTATCAGGGAATTAATTACAATTAAAGGGTATATTATTCCCTTCTACTGAATTTCTGTCTCTATTTATGTATTTTTCCACTGCCACTTTAGAAATTCTGATGGAATTTTTAGTTCTAAAGTTTCTGTTTTTTAAACAAGGCAAATGAGATAAAAACAAACATAGATACAGAGAACAAAGTAGTGATAACCACCCAGCAGAAGGTGCTGGGGAGGGCAAAATGGGTACAGGAGATGTATTGGTGACAGAGGGAAAATACATTTTAGCTGGCCAAAAAATAAATAAATAAGAAATAAAGTTTCAAATTTTGTTCTAGTGTTTATTACACTAATAGCTTTTATAATGCTTGTATATTTTATCTTTGAAGTTATTGACTTTTATATCATATGCTTTCTCTATTAACCATGCAAAAATAATTTGAGCTTATTCCACCACCTGTTATTTATTCTCCATTCTCCTGTTTTTATCTTGGGCTATTCACCACTAGGGCCACCTGGGAAGTCCTCCAAAACCACAAAGCTATCTACAAAAGCAGGCTCCTGCTCAGGACACTCTTGGCTGCAGAAGTAGACACACGCCCAGGCACGCCAGCTCTGCACACAGCTCCAAAGCCACACGTATGCGGGTGCTCAATGCCTGCCCTGTGGGGGACCAGCCTGAACGGCTCTCGTGGGCAGACCTGGAGAACACAGCAGGAGGAGGGGTTTCCGGTGGAAACCCCTATGCATCCTGACCAAGCTGGCCCAAGTTCAAAGCCTTCTGGCCTCCAGCCTTGGACCTTCATCAAGAAGCATAAGTAAAGATCCTTGTGTCATTAGGGCTATTTACCACACCTATATAACATTATACATCCATTACATTGGTCAAAATTTAAGTCTGATAATAATACTTCTTGGTGAGGATGTGAGTTAACTTTTACACACTGCCAGTAGGAATATTAAATTGACATAATAACTTTAATAATTGTAGTTACCTAAAGCAACTGCATTTCTACTTAAATCATCTGGGGAAACTTGCTTTAGGAAACTGCATAATAATGATCATAACAACAAATATGAAGAAAAAACTAACCAATAAAGAAAAATTATCATATACAAGTAAAGTAGATCTGTTGCAGTCTATCATCAGACTAAAATGACCAAGATAAAAATGCAAGTCACAAAAGACTACATAAATTATGATGCCACTGAAAAAATTAAAAACAGACTAACCAAACAATAAATTGCAAAATGATATAATCACAGGTTCTTTTATAAGCTATTATAGAAAAACTAAAGAATATAAAACATAAAATTTAGTATGTGCTTGATCTCAACAAGGTCAGGATAATAGAAATGTGGGTTCAAGATTATTTGTAGTGTTATCCTTCTAATTTTAGTAGTTCTTTCACATGTTTCTTCCTTCTTTCTTTTATACTTCATGAATGTACTATAGTATCAAATAAATGCCTATGAAATTTCAGTATGTTTCATATATTTAGAGATCTTTAGGCAAATTAGAAAGTATCAGACAAATACCTAAAAGCCTACAGTGCAAAGTAAAAAGTGATAAATGCCATAAAAGAGTAGCAAATATTTTCCTGTGAAATCTCAGGAAAAGGAAAGGAAATATCAACCAGAATTTCTCTGTGGAACAGGCAGGGATATTACATAAGTCTTGAGTAATACATGTGATCTATATGTTTGAAATAGGGGTGCAAATGCTTGTGTAGCTGTTCAGGAATATCTTTAGGAGAGTTTTCAGCTTATCATAATACATCATTTATTGGATCATGCTGTAGATTGTGTTACAATTTTTAAAGGTACAGAACTTTAAAAGCTGGAAATTGATTGAATATTTCTATGTGAACTTATTATCTTGAAAAAGTCTGTTTAGTTCATCTTATAAAAATTATTTCCATAAAGATAATGGAAGAAATCTTTGCAGTTGAATAAATTAGTAAAAACTTGATTAAAATTTTCAAAAATTATTGTTGAATCAGACCTGTTTCATTCTTCCAAATGATTTTCCTCTTTCTGAAATATATTTTTAAAGCACCAAATCCTATTTCTTCTTTATTTCTATTTAGTGGTCTCACATATTTATGTCCTTTGAAAAACTACCCTTAGCCTCTTTACCAATATCTCCATAAATCACAGACATCTTTCCATTATTCACATGTACTTTGTTTTCCTCTTCTTTTTTTTAATTGAAGTATAGTTCATTTACAATGTCTGGTTAATTTCAACTGCACAGTGATTCAGTTACACACACACACACACACACATACAGACATATATTATTTTTCAGATTATTTTTCCTCATAGTTTGCTATAAAATTTCCCTTGTAGTTTTCCATGCTATATAGTAGGTCCTTTTTGGTTATCTATTTTATACATAGTAGCGTGTATATGCTAATATTAAGTCCTAATTTATCCATCCCTCCCTTTTCCTTTTGGTAACCATAAGTTTGTTTTCTATGTCTCTGTATTTCTTTCTGTTTTGCAAATAAATTCATTCATTTATTTATTTATTTTTAAGACTCCACAGAAAAGTGATATCACATGAGATGTGTGTTTCTTTGTCTGGCTTACTTCACTTAGTGTGATAATCTCTAGGTCCATTGGTGTTGCTACAAACAGCATTACTTTAGTCTTCCTTTTTTTTTTTTTGCTGAGTAATATTCCATTGTGTATATATATACCACATCTTCTTTATCTATTCATCTGTTGTTGGACATCCAGACTGCTACTGTATCTTGGCTATTGTAAATAGTGTTGCAGTGAACGCTAGAGTGTATGTATCTTTTCAAATTATAGTTTTCTCCAAATATGTGCCCAGAAGTGGGATTGCAGGATCATGTAGTAAATCTATGTCCATTTCTTTAAGGAACCTCCATATTCTTCTCCACAGTGGCTGTGCCAATTTACATTTCCATCAACAGTGTAGAAGGGCTCCTTTTTATCCATACCCTCTCTAGCCTTTATTATTTGTCTAATTTTTGATGACAGCCATCCTGACTGGAGTGAGGTGATAGCTCATTGTAGTTCTGACTTGCATGTCTCTAATAATTAGCAATATTGAGCACCTTTCCATGTGCTTGCTGACCATCTGTTAATATACTTCTTAAACGTCAAATTCACTCTCATTGGGTTAGTATAAAATATAGTACACTGCTATAGATTTGCAGTTAAGTGTTTTTGGAAAACTTTCTAGAAAACCATTTTATTTACCAGATACCACTCATGGAAAAAAAAAGTCCCACTGAGATTCTATTAAATATATTCTTATCAGTTGATTGTAAAAGATTTCACAATAATCACAGTTTGCTTTAAAATACTTATTGTCTGTTATGTTTAAAACAGGTTGTTGATACTATTATTCTCAAATAATTTAAATTTACATAATGTTTTACATTTTGAATATATTTATCTGGTAAATTTGTTGAGTTAGCAAAACAAATCTGGAAGGCAGGATTAAAAAAAAAAATCTTTTCTAGTCATGTTTTCTATTTCTTTTCTATAAATAGCATAACTTTCCAGCAAATAAATAACTTTCATATCTTCATATAAGCCTTTATTTCTATAATGATAGAAATAGGTTGCATCTTTAATTTTATGAAATTATACAAATAGTCATTCTTTCCTTTTATGCTTAACCCTCAAGTACTTGGTTTTCAAACATTTGCTAGAGAGGAATTTTGCAAACTACAACAAAATTTCATCATCAGTGGTGAAAACTTCATAGTCATTAAGACCTGTTTATAAACAACTTTCTTTGAAAAATACAAATGTGCTGTTTCAGATTCAAGATGAACTTTTTTCTCTCATTGATTTAAATCCTTTGAATGCCATATTTCATTTTTGAAATGTCAGTTACTTATCAGTATAGTATACCTCAATAAATTGCCTATATCCATATCACTATTTTGTCTTTTAAATAAATTCAATGAAAGGTAAAAATATTATTTGCAATGCTCAATAAGAAGAATCTATATAAAAAAGTATGATCTGGATTCTTTAATTGTGGTGTGATGCTTCAGCACTCTGCTGATCCTTCAATATTTTCCTAAGTGTTCTTCATAAGAAACACTACTATAACAACAAGCTCCAGCTTTTTTTTTTTAAGTTAATTTTGGACAAAGTTTTATAAGTTTATTTTTGGTTGTCATAAAATGTATTTGAGAGAGTTATAAGCTGTGATGTTTGTGATGAAGATCCACTTCAGAATAATTTGTTCCCATATTATTGACAGGAGAGTGAATATCTATTTAAACTTAAACCACATTCTCTTCTCTTAAACCACATTGCTCTCTGCCAATTTTGTTTCATTTGTCACCTTGGTGTTTATTGAGATTTTAGTTTTGGGGGAGTGAGGGGTTTCTGTTGTCCTTTCTCTGGTTCTGTTTATAGATGCTGAGAGTGAGACATGGCTATGGCTGGAACTACTATCCTCATACTCCAACTGTCCTGTTTCTGAGCGAAAAGTAACTGAAGATCCCAATGGACTAAGACTCACATCATGCCTAATCTGTCTCTCATGTTCTGTCTTTCTTTCCCAAAGCTTTTCTTTTACCAACCTCACACATACTACACACTTTAACTTCTTACATTTAGTGTTTATTGTATGTCTCCTTTTGCCATCTGACTGCTTTCTCATTATAGAAGATGGAAGTGATCTTTGTTTACCTCACTCATAGATGTATCCCAAGCATATAGATGGGTAGAGGCTAAATAAACGTGTGATGAATTAATGTAAGAATGTGTGGTGCAAAAAGCTCTAGTCTCAGCTGATATATTCAGACCTTCGTTATCTTAAATGTCATCAAAACCTACTAGTATATTTGAATATAAATCATGCACATACTTCTCAGGAAATATGGTGGTGAACATATTTCAAAGAAAAAATTCTTGGCATCTTTATCTTGTTAATTAAGCTATAAATATGTTCTCATTAAAAGAGACATTGATTTCATTTTATCTTGCAAGTGGCATATTTGTGCTTCTTAATTGTTCTTTTCTTTTTCTTCTTTTTTTAAGTACACTAAAATGCTGAGATATGTATTCTTCACCAAACTCAGAGACACGTTCAGGGTAATCTTAAACATTCTCTCCACACTGAGTAGAACGTTATACTCTCAATAGATTTTATAGTTTTCAATTTTCCTTCACAAGTCCTAAGTAACCTCCATTTCTCAAACCCTAATGTATTTCAATGTATGCTGTGTGTAACTCAATTTCTCCTTCTTCAAAATTGTTGAAGTCTACTTAAATCCCAATATCTTTGCATCTGCTGGAAAATTTTTCTGCAGTTTTACTATCTTTTTAAGCTCACAATTTCAACCTAAAAGGATAATATGTTTTAGCCAAAACATTCTGTGACTTCTGCAACTGTTGTAATTTTGCTTTAGAGTCTGTTTTTTTCCTCTTTTTATTTCTACTTTAATTTTATCAGCTATATAAAGCAGATAAGAGGCAATAGAAAAAAATAAAACTCTTAAATTTGTAACTATCTAACCACTCTTCACACAGAGCCTTTAATAAAGCATATTCCTTAATTCTTATGTTTTGAGTATAGTTCAGAAAATAAGCCAGATAAAGGAAGACTCCTGAGGGATAGGAACAATGAGAAATTTCAGATTCTCACTGCCTCATGTATTAAAAAACATAATTTTTAACACTTATTAAAGCTATAACTTCAAATAGATCTTAGTATGTATTTTGAATATTGATTTAGCCTGAAATTAAACTTTGTTTTCATAATCTAATAATTTAAGCATAGGGAGAAAACTATTTTTATGTTTTGTTTTTCTACCTGGTCTTACCTGTGAAACTATTTTGAAGTATTCAGTGAAAATAATGAGTACTTTGGGAAGTATATGGTAAGAATTAACAAAAATATTTATTTATAATATGAAATTATATGAATACATAAACATAATAAATTATACCAAAAAAGCAATGATTAACCCTCACTTGATGCTAATTTTCAATAGAATTGAATAAAGCCAGATTTTCCAAGATAAACAGCTGTGAGAACTAACATTCTCATTTAGTAAGTCACAGTTTTGAAGAAAAACAAGTTCTCTTTATTATACTGAACTCCTTCAAAACAGAACACACATCTCAAAACTCAGCACGACAGCTCAATGAGAATATTAGTGTTGATAATTGAAGGGAATTTGATAGAAAAAAATTTCACAGGAAAGCAATATTCCTTAGAACCTCTGAGTTTATTAAAGTCATCCTCTAAACTAATATCTATAAAATTGAATTTCTATCAGGAGAAGATAGTGGTAGTTATAAGCAGTTATTTAAGCACTATGTCTGTGTACACCACAAATAATATATACTTAGCTTCAAGGTCTTAAACAAATAGGGATTTATTCTGCTTAAACAACAATGTATCAAAGTAGGAAGTCCCCAGCTGATGGGAGGCTCTCCAGGTTATAAATATTATATTCTCCCCCCACCTATCTGCTCCAACATTCTTATCTGTGCCATTTGTTTCCATGGTATTGGAATAATTTCTGAAGTTTCAGGCTTCTCATATCAAACAGGTAAAATATAAGAAGTTAAAAGTGTCTTTCCCACTCAGAATTAAAACAACAGAATTAAACAGCAACGATATCTTGGAAAGCTTTCACAGAATCACCTTATAACCTGCTGGCCAATACTGGATCATAAGGTCACCACCAAGTGCAAGAGATTCTGGGAAAGCAAATAAGACAAACTGAGAATGGATATGGACTAGGCAAGGCAGCTAGCAGTGTTTGTCACATAGGACACCTTCCTTTTCTTGCTAAGATATATTCTCAAATATCAGAAATAAATTTAATACATAATTATTACATCTTTTTTATTGATTGTGTTACATCTCTTATAACCTTGCTTAATTTTTGTTATTGTTCATTTGATTTTTCTTGTACTGAATCACCTGGTGTTAGTGTGTTTCTACATATATTACACTGAATCTTCTGTAGCTTTTACCTTTGACCAATAATTTCTCAGTAGTTTAGTCTATGAATACTGATGGACATTAAATTTTCATTGTAAATTATGACTTTTGGCATTACTTGTACTTTTCTTGTCACATACCTTTCTGATTTGATTTATACTTGATTTTTTAAAATATCAAGATTACTAGCCCTACTTGTTTTTCATTTTCAATATTTTCAGGTATATCTTTGGCCGCTCTTTAATTTTTGCATTTCTGAGTCACTTTGATTTAAGTGTGCTTCTTATAAAGATAATAGTTGTATTTTGATTTGTGAATCTGATTGGAAATATTTTTCTGTCCTGATTTATGAAAATTTATGTCTATTGATACGGCTGATAAATGTGGTCTTCACTCCATCATACTGTTTTACAATTGTGTGTGTGTTAGTCTGTCAGTCATGTTTGACTCTTTGTGATTCCAAGGACTGTAGCCAACCAGTTGTCTCTCTTCATGGGATTCTCCAGGCAAGGATACGGGAGCAGGTTGCCATTCCCTTCTCCAGGGATCTTCCTGACCCAAGGATCGAACTCAAGTCTCCCATATTGCAGGCATCTTTTTTACCATCTGAGCTACCAGGGAAACCCTATTTTATAATTACATATATATAACATACAAAATGTATCTTATTTCTTCTTTTTTGAAAAAAAAAATGGAGTGTAGTTGTGTTAGTTTCAGGTATACACAAAGTGAATCAGCCAGACATAAACATACATCAACTCTTTTTTACATTCTCTTCCCAAAATAGGCCATTACAGAGTACTGAGTGGAGCTTCTGTACTAGACAGTAGGTCCTTACTAATCATCTATATCATATATAGTATAGTATATACATTAATCCCAATCTTCCAATTTATCCCTCCCTTCATTACTGCCTGGTAACCATAAGTGTGTTTTCTATACCTGTAACTCCATTTCTGTTTTGTAGATAAATTCATTTGTAATTTGTTCTATAGTCCACATATAAACTTTATCACATGAAATGTGTCTGTGTCTGACTGCCTTGTTTTATTTACCAAATGTGTATTATTTTCTTTTGTTAAAATAAAGTGATATTTAAGAAGTTTTGTGCTTTTTTTCCCCATTGGTTACCTTCATAATTATACCTTAGAACCCTAAAAGTTGTATGTTTTGCTTTTAACTAGCTTGTTGCTTTTAAATGATACACTTTAAATCTCACTTATTACATAAAAATTATAAGATTATTATTTTTTCTCCATTTAAAAAATTAAGTGCATTATTTTGCCATAATATATACATTTATGCCTTAGTTTTATACCATTATAATCATATTTTATGTAGTTTGATATATAATGATATATAAATATGAAGTTCTCACAAGAATTCTTTCACTAAAGTTTTCCCAGTCCTGTTTTCATTGGATAAAGAATATTCTCTAGTAGATTCCTTAAAAAAGACTTATGGGTACTGAATTCCCTATGCCATTTTATGTGTAAGATGGTCCCATAATCTTAAATTGGACAGTTATGTGTAAAAGAAAGAAATTAGAATTAGGATAATTCCACACATAAAAATAAACTCAAAATTGACTAAAGACCTAAATATAAGACCAGAAAATAAATAAAACTCTTAGAGGAAAATATAGGCAGAACACTCACTGACATAAATCATAACAACATCCTCTACGGCCCACTTCCTAGATTAATGGAAATAAAAACAATAATAAACAAATGGGACCTAATTAATATTAAAAGCCTTTGTAAATGAAGGAAATTATAAGCAAATTGAAAAAGGCAGCTCTCAGAATGAGAGAAAATAATAGCAAATGAAACAACTGACAAAGGATTAATCTCCAAAATATGCAAGTAGCATATGCAGCACAGTATCAGAAAAACAAACAACCCAATCAAAAAGTGGACAGAAGAACTAAGCAGACATTTCTCCAAAGACATACAGGTGGCTAATAAAAACATGAAAAGGTGCCCAACATGGCTTATTATTAGGGAAATGCAAACCAAAACTACAATGTAGTATTATCTCACACCAATCAAAAAGGTTATAATCAAAAGTCTAACAAACAGTAAATGCTGGAGAGGGTGTGGAGAAAAGTGAACTGGTGGGAATAAAAATGGTATAGCCACTATGGAGAACAGTATGGAGATTTATTTAAAAACTAGGAATAAAACTACCATGTGATCCAGCAATTCCACTATTGGGCATATACCCTCTGGAAACCATAATTGAAAAAGACACGTGCACCCCAGTCTTCACGGCAGCACTATTTACGACTGGTAGGATGTGAAAGCAACCTAGATGTTCACTGACAGATGATGGATAAAGAAGCTTCAGTACATATACACAATGGAATATTACTGAGCTATAAAAATGAACACATTTGAATCCGTTCTGATGAGGTGGATGAGAGCCTATTATACAGAGTGAAGTCAGAAAGAGAAAGACAGTTACTGTATATTAACACATGTATATATAGAATCTAGAAAGATGGTACTGACGATCCTATCTGCAGGGCCGCAGAGGAGATGCAGACATGAGAACAGGTTTATGGTTACATTGGGCAAGGAAGAATGTAGGATAACTTGAGAGAGTAGTATTGAAACATATACATTACCATGTGTAAAATAGATAGGCAATGGGAATTTGCAATATGATTCAGGGAACCAAAAACTGGTGCTCTGTGACAACCTATAGGGGTGGGACAAGGAGGGAGGAGGAAAGACAGTTTAAGAGGGAGGGGACACAGGTAAATCTATTGCTGATTCATGTAGATGTATGACAGAAACCATCACAATATTGTAAAGCAATTATCCACCAATTAAAACTAAAATACCTGTAAATCTATTGCTGATTCATGTCAATGTATGACAAAACCCACTGAAAAAATAAATAAATAAATAAATTTTAAAAAAAACAAAAAAACTAAAATTAAACAAAGCAAAGATGTTTCCAAGTCCATAGAAGTCTTGAAGTACATCCTCTCTAGCTAGAAAATATTTGCTGTAATTTCTTTTATTGGGTTCTTAAAAATGCTACTCAATTGACCTTATTGATTGATTGGTTTATATATTATATTAGAAAAGTCTGATGTCATTTGGATTATTTTCTCGCTGTATGCTATTTGATTTTTCCCTGAAAGTTTGAGACTTTTTCTTTTTATCTTGAAATCTAGTATTTTCTTCTAGGATGTATACTTTAGATGGTTTTTGCCAGATAGTATTCCCAGATGACTCCTGGGTCCTTTCAATATTAAGATTTAAGTCTTTTATTTATGGAATATTTTTTGGATTATAGCTTCAGACATTAGTCTGTTCCATTGTTTGGAACTACATTGTTTGGAATTGTTTTGTACAATTCCAATTGTACAATTGTTCCATTGTTTGGAATGTTTGAAATGGAACATTAATTCTGTTCCATTGTTTAATTTTGTCTCACTCACCCTAATCACCCATCCAGGGACACTGATTATACAAGTTATTCCCTTTCATTTGCCTTTTTCCCCACTTAAGTTTTGGAAATTTTAAATTCTTTTGCTCATTTTATTCTCTCTCTTTCTCTTTTACCTTTTTCCAACCTTTTACCAACACCTCTCATAAAACTTAGTTTTTATTTATTTGTGTTTTTCTTTCACTGAGTTCACTAAACTTTCTTTTGAATTTCCCTGGTGGCTCCGATACTAAAGAATCTGCCAGCAATGCAGGAGACCAGGATTAGATCCCTGGCTGGGAAAGATCCCCTGGAAAAGGGAATGGCAACCCACTCCAGTATTCTAGCCTGGAGAATTCCATGGACAGAGGAGTTTGATGGGCTACAGTCCATGGGGTCACGAAGAGTTGGACATGACTGAGCCTCTAACACTTTCACTTTCAAACTTTCTTTTGTTGTGCATGTTTTGTCCATTTCTATTATATATTTTAAAATAATTTGTATTCATTGATAGAAGTTTATTAATAGAAATATATTAAGAACTTTATTAATAAAATAATGTTTTCCTATTTTGCAATGTTTGGAGGAAATATTAGGAAATTTAGTTGTTTTTCTCTTGTATAAATATAAAATAAAATGTTCATATTACTACCCATACAGAGAGTTTTAGTCTTTGACAAAATGCAATTCATTGGTGTTGATGAATAAATTCATTTTTTTCAAAGCAAAAGCTTTTAAGAGTATTAATAAACTTCCAAACACAAATCAGGGAGTGGAGCTCTACATTTAGCATAGAAATAAGGACAACTTTATGAGGATAAAAGATAATTAAAATATCAGTGTTTATCATAATATGCAGACTAACTTCATGATCATAAAATTTCCCAAAATAAAACACTTGCAACTGCAAGGTTTCTGGATTTTCTGGGCTCTAAGAAATGGCTGGTCATTTCACATAGTACAACTTTTAGAAGTGTCCTATTAACTTGGCTTATATGTGAACTCAATCTTACAAATTAATTGCTTGCAATTTACACCTGAAACAGAAAAATATCTCTTTATTTTTTCCCCACATAACAGATATTTTTACTCTCCATCTAACCCCAATCAACCAATCAGTTTATTCACTAACCTCAAATATGTGTTATGTTATGGGTAGGAATATCTTCAAATAATTTGCAGTCCATAAGCCAAGAGAAAAACTATACTGTTAATACAAGCCCAAAGCACATTACTTTAAACTATATGTGAATAAAAATATTTAAATGAGGAATCATATTTCTTAGAAATAAAGGAAAAGAAAGTCTGTTATAGGATATACATGTAGGGAAATTAAAGTTAAATGTAAAATATGAGAAGTGTTTGAAGATGGTAATAATGATAATTATAATTCTATTATATTGTACTAATATAATCAATTCAGAAAACTAAGATCATGGCATCTGGTCCCATCATTTCATGGCAAATAGATGGGGAAACAGTGTCAGACTTTAATTTTTCGGGGCTCCAAAATCACTGCAGATAGTGATTGCAGCCATGAAATTCAAAGACGCTTACTCCTTGAAAGGAAAGTTATGACCAACCTAGATAGCATATTAAAAAGCAGAGATATTACTTTGCCAACAAAGGTCCATCTAGTCAAGGCTATGGTTTTCCCAGTGGTCATGTAGATGTGAGAGTTGAACTGTGAAGGAAGCTGAGCACCGAAGAATTGATGCTTTTGAACTGTGGTGTTGGAGAAGACTCTTGAGAGTCCCTTGGACTGCAAGGAGATCTAACCAGCCCATCCTAAAGGAAATCAGTCCTGAATATTCATTAGAAGGACTGATGCTGAAGCTGAAGCTCCAATACTTTGGCCACCTGATGGAAGAACTGACTCATTTGAAAAGACCCTGATGCTGGGAAAGATTGAAGGCAGAAGGAGAAGGGGATGACAGAGGATGAGATGGTTGGATGGTATCACCGACTCAATGGACATGAGTTTGGTTAAACTCTGAGAGTTGGCGACAGAAAGGAAGCCCTGGCATGCTGCAGTCCACGGGGTCACAAAGAGTTGGACACGACTGATCAACTCAACTGAACTGATGCATTATATACCAGAAACTATAACAAGCCTTAATCCTCATAAATACCCTAAGGAACACTGTCATAGTTATGTTCATTTATAGATGAACAGATAGATAAGGAAAGATTGAATGAGTTTCTCTAATTCACACAATTAATAAATGATGGAACAAGATTTTTAACATCTGTTTCTTTACTATCTGGTTGATGCCAAGTTTGTGTGTGTGTGTGTGTGTGTGTGTGTGTGTATGTGTGTGTGTTTATTTAGCAGTTGGCTCTGTCATTCTGAACATTCACCATTGTACTCTATCAGCTACGATTTAGCTCACTTCATGAAACCAATTGATGTTTTACAGTCTGGTTCATAGATTATAGACAGTTCAGTGTAACTATAATATTAAATGCATACCATAAATGTAGTCCATGAATTTAGATTTTATGATATGAATACAAAGACGAAGTTTATTTATAAGGAACATAGGCATTACAGCCTTGTTTCCAAGTATGATACTAAAAATTTCCTCCATGTTAAATTCTCAAAGGATCTTATACTGTTAAGTACAGGTATTAAATACTCAACACAATTATAATTTTTTACACTGCTTTTCTAGATATAATATTGTGACTTTTTAAAAACTTTGTAGAGATCAGTAAGAGACCTTGTCATGGAACATAAAATCACAAGTGAAACTAGCTAGGAAAAACTATTAACCAGAGTATACACATTTATTTAAGAAGCAGAGATTATGGGGTTATTCACTTTATTATAAAAATGATAAATGTGAAAATTGTCATGGTAAAGAGTGAAATTCTGTATTCAGTTATTTTATGCTTTTACAACAGGAAAAGAAAGTCATGTTAAAGCTTAACAAACACAGCAAGATTGCAATTTCCGACTGTATAGACTGAGGTGCAACACTTACACATGATTCATTACTGTGTAAAATTAGACACTCTTCCAAGATATTATATTCCAGTGACTTCAGTAAACATTCCTATTATGTCCCTAAGCTTATGTCAGCATTTTATTTTAAAATGTTAATATCTTTCAACTTTTCAAACTATCAACTTCTAAAAGCTTCCTATAAAGTAATATCAAATTTATATGTATAAAAACACAGTCTATGTAATATAGTATAACATGAAACTATAGCACAATATATTAAAATTATAAACTGTCATTTATTATTTGGATAAAAAATTAATAAACATATAAAATATGTATATATATATATATAAGGTATCTGATAAGATCAAGCTATTAAACCAAATATTTGTATATCCAAACTCAATCTTCTTTAAAACCTTTTAAGATGCTTACTGTTGTAGGCTGAATAATGTCCCCCATAAAGATAGCCACTTCCAAATTCCCATAAACAGTCATTATATTATCTTACATGGCAAAAGTGACTTTGCAGATATAATTAAGTTAAAGATCTCCTGATAGGAAGATTATCCAAGTGGTACAAATGTAATTGCCCGTTATTTATGATGGGGGGGTAAAAGAGTGAAAGTCAGACAGTGAGACAAAGAAGTGTGATGATAGAAGCAAAGAGGAAGAGAGAAGGAGAAAGAGAGGGAATGGAGAGAGAGACAGAAAGAGGCATAGAGAGATTTGGATTCTCTCCTGGAAGAAGCCATAGGTAAGGAATGCAGGTGGCCTCTAGTAACTGGAAAAGGTAATGAAATTAATCATCTCCCAGAGTCTCTGGGGTATGAGGAAATGGCAACCCACTCCAGTATTCTTGCCTGGAGAATCCTGTAGACAGAGGAGCTTGGTGGGCTGCTGTCCATGGGGTCGCACAGAGTCCGACACGACTGAAGCAAATTAGCACGCATGCATGCATTGGAGAAGGAAATGGCAACCCACTCCAGTGTTCTTGCCTGGAGAATCCCAGGGACAGAGGAGCCTGGTGGGCTGCCGTCTGTGGGGTTGCATAGAGTCGGACACGACTGAAGTGACTTAGCAGCAGCAGCAGAGTCTCAGGAAGGAATTCTGCCAACAATTTGATTTTGACTGTCCTCTACAATAGTAAGATGATAAATTTGTGTCTTTTTCTACTAAATTTGTGGTAATTGTTTACAGTAGCAATGGGAAATAAATAAAGTTATTGTCTATTTAAAGATACTTTTTACAGAAGTCTAAGAAGTAGTGTAACTAGTCCAATGAATCACAGTTGCTGTTTAGTCACTAAGTTCTGTCTGACTCTTTTGTGACCCATGGACTATAGCACACCAGGTTCCTCTGTCCATGGGGTTTTCCAGGCAAGGATATTAGAGTAGGTTGCCATGCCTTTCTCCAGGGAATCTTCCTGATCCAGTGATCAAATCCACTTCTGCATTGGCAAGCAGATTCTTTACCACTGAAACATGTGGGAGGCCTAAATTACAATTAATATATAGTAATGTGGTATTGGAACCTGTGTCTGACATTCCCTGAAGCCTAACTCTTTTCATGAACTCATAATTTTTAAGTATAATATTTGTGTTAGAACATACTAAAAAGGAAAGGTTCAATGGGAAAGACTATGCTTCATTCAGTCAGTCAGTTCAGTTCAGTCGCTCAGTCGTGTCTGACTCTTTGTGACCCCATGAATCGCAGCGTGTCAGGCCTCCCTGTCCATCACCAACTCCCGGAGTTTACTGAAACCCATGCTTCATTAACTGTAACTTATTACAATAATAAAAGTGTAGTGAAGTGAATGAAAGTCACTCAGTCACATTTAACTCTGAGACCCTATGGACTGTAGCCTGCCAGGCTCCTCTGTCCACGGTATTCTTCAGGCAAGAACACTGGAGTGTGTAGCTATTTCTTTATTCAGGGGATTTTCCCAACCCAGGGATCGAACCGGTGCCTTCTGCATTACCGGCAGATTCTTTACCATAGAGCTTATATAATGAAATAAATGTTAATTTTAACAATTTAAATGCCATTAGAAAACATCAAATGAAATTGAATATTATTTATGCTAAAATTACATACAATATAAAATTATGCTATAGCATAAATTTGTAGTCAATTATAACTATAGATCAATGTATTTATATGGCATGTACATCGGAGAAGACAATGGCAACCCACTCCAGTACACTTGCCTGGAGAATCCCAGGGACGGGTGAGCCTGGTGGGCTGCCGTCTATGGGGTCGCACAGAGTCGGACACGACTGAAGTGACTTAGCAGCAGCAGCAGCAGCAGACATGTACATATGTCTGAATGAAACCTAGAGCTAATTATTTTCAGAAAGAACATATAGGAATTTTGCAAATTTAAATTATTTTTATGTAAATATCTCTACAAAGTTATTTTACTTGGGTCAGGAACATTAAACTTAAATCACTTTGAAAAGCTCACATCTTGAAAATATAAATCTTGAATTACAGCTACAGCTGTACTCATGTCAGGTAAGGGTTCTGACAATTCTGCGCTGTGCTTGGTCACTCAGTTGTGTCCAACTTTTGCAACCCCATGGACTGTAGCCCACCAGGCTTCTCTGTTCATGGGGATTCTCCAGGCAAGAATACTGGAGTGGGTTGCCATGCCCTCCTCCAGGAGATCTTCCCAACCCAGGGATCGAACCCAGGTCTCCCACATTGCAGGTGGATTCTTTACCCTCTGAGCCACCAGGAAAGCCCAAGAACACTGGAGTGCGTAACCTACCCCTTCTTCCGGGGACTTCCTGACCCAAGAATCAAACTGGGGTCTCCTGCATTGCAAGCAGATTCTTTACCAGCTGAGCTACCCAGGAATCTCTGACAATTCTAGGAAAATGAAATAAATTAAGTAAAGTTTGGTTATAAGATGAACAAGAACTAAGGTTTAGGCAATAGTCCTTAAGGTTGCAAAGAGTTGGACACAACTGAGCACAAATCAAGGTGAGAATGATTGCTGATTATGCATAAGCCTAATAGCATCTTAAAAATATAGAAAATATTTTAGGAAAACAGGTTGTAGCTCAAGAATGACTAATATTTCTAGCCTTGGGGGCAAAGCTAATGTCTGAGCTAAAGAGACAGATTGTAAATGCAGTTGTCAGCACCATCATCCATCTGGACTTGGATTTTTTCTTGTTGTCTCTCAGTTTTTCTATTTAAAAAAATATCTCTCCTTGTTTAACAAAATGTAAAAGTAACATGCAATTAACATGAATATGCCTCCAGATTATTTTTTGGCATTAAAATTGTGTCTGACATTTAAGCAAATCACCTAATTAGTCTCTACATTCATCAACATGTGAAACAGATTGTAAAGATATTATATTCCTGATAACAAAATTGGTAAATTTTAAAGTGCTTAAGATAATGATTTTTTTTGCATACAATTTTTATAAAATATGTGAGTAAATGAGTTAAGATAACTACATTTGTAAAAGAGTAAATTAATGTGACAGAGCTATCTTGAAGACACAGTGTCTTAGATTAAAATAAAATGTTATATTTTAGGCCCAAATATAAATAGTTTGTGAAAGGTGGTTTGATTTATCAATATATTGTGCCAACTTTACATCAACTCTGTATTTAGTCTCATGTTTTACATAGTAGCATACAACACACCCATACATGCACACAAGATTTAAATGCAGAAACCTCTCCATAATGAGGTTTTGTGATATCATATACACATACACATGATAGTGTAAAATGGAAATTCTCACTCTTCTGTGATGTTCATCAATTGAAAGAACTGTAATTGAAATGTATGCAGATTTTTAGTCATTTTTGTTTGAGAGCAATCAAAAAGGGACTTGGAAGCCGTGAAAAGGAACGTGACGTGGAAAACTGAGCGAGACAAGGAATTTTTATAGGTTAGCTCTCAGGGAATGAAGAAAAAATTGATGTATAATAAATAAAGGCTTAAAACTCTCTACTGTTAGGGTTTGAAAGTGAGGTGGAAGAGTCCAGTGAGATATTCTAAGAACTAGTTTCTAATACGGGTGGAATTAATGCCATTTGATTCTGTGCTTGGTGGGGAGAGTAAGAAGTATATATCCAGCAATGTACTGGGACTGAACCCTAAAGTTATACTTTTAAAAAATATTTTAAAAGCTCTATCCATCCCAGGATGAAATGCAGAATGTAAAAAAAAAAAAGAATTGAACTATTGTATGAAAATTTTTTCACTGAAAAGGATGAAGAAACAAGGTGTTGACCTAAGTAACTCTGTAAGTGAATAAAGTCTGTAAGGCTAAAGGCAAAAGATAATGTATTCTGTATTCTAGTTGATGATGTTTCCCACAGGAGTAATTTAAATATTCTGAAATCACTATACACATCTACTGGAATTGAACAATAATATAAGTAGATGGCAGATGGCAGGAGCCAGGTTTCTCCTTATTAAAGTGGGGAGTTACAGAGCAGTAAGAGGAAGAGACTAGAATGATACACGTGATTATGGATTAGAGTTGGAGATATCAGAATGTTTACTACAATATAAATACAGCTGATAACATATATGGATATTTATAGATATGTAAATATGTGTGGATTGGTATATACAAATGTATTTTGCTTTGTAATCTCAGAGAGCCTAGAAGCATAGTATCAAATTGCCACATATAACACCCAGACTTTCCCTCTTTCCCAGTAAAACCAATCAGGGCTCCTTGGTAAGATGGCTGATTCCAAGTTTGGGCAACATATGTACAATAAGTCTGGAGCATCTTGCAGTGCAGGAAAGTCAGTTCATTATACGGCAACAACAGCAAATCAAAGCAACAAACCAAAAACACCTAAAACCAAAACCAAATATAAAAACTTCACAATGTGGAGATATAAGGAAAGGACACAAGCGTCAACTGAAAAACTCCCAATGAGAGCAACAAAATAAAGTGCTGCTGGATTATAATTCAAAATAAATTCCCATTAGCCCATATTTATATGAATATGAACATATTTTGATCAAATGAAAAATGGGAGAAATTAGAAAAAAATAACTGTGCAGAAGAATTACAATGAATTACAGATCATCTACCCTCAAGGATGTGGAACCTAACTCCCCACCCTTCAAGTGAGGGCTGCATATGGTAACATCCTTCTGAAGAGTTCAGTATGGAAAGAGTGAACAAAAAGAGTAACTTTACATTATTGAAACTGAACAAATATCACCTTGGCCAGGTGATCAAGGTTAACATCAGCAGTAATAAGTCATTTTGATAATATATATCCTGAATATGACAAGATGTGGGATGTACTTAACCTCTGTGGTTTTCCTGTCAAAAACACAAAAAGTCAGTCTAATCATTAGAAAATCATCAGACAAATCTCACTTGAGGGACATTCTGCAAAATACTTGAACAGTACACCTCAAAGTTGCCATGGTCATCAATAAGAAGGAATTTCTGAGAAATTTTCAAAGCCAGAAAAAGCCTAAGAAGGCATGCAGGCTAAATGTAATGTGGTATCCAGAATGAGATGCTGAAAAAGGATAAAAAAAAAAAAAAACCTAAAGAGAGTTTAATAAGGTTTGAATTTTGATTAAGATTAATGTATCAGTATTGGTTATTGATTGTGAGAAATATATCTTATTACTGTATGATGTTAAAAATGTAGGGAAACTGGGTCTAGGATATGAGAGAACTTTTTGTACTAACTACAATTTTCCAATAAATCCACAAATATTCAAAAAGAAAAAAAAAAGTTGATTAGAGAGAGGTAGAGATAGAAAAGAATGGTACAGATGTTTTGCCATATATGCATTCTGTCTGAGAACCATTTATTGGGCAAAGCAACTCTAGCTATCTACCTTCTTACCTTTTATACCATCTCCATATTGTGCATGAATACACACACACACATGTACACATCAGTTTCCTTTGTAAAGAATGTTTACTCTAAAATATTCATGACACCAGTCACTTGAAATTGAAATGCTTTGTGAGCAAGGTGATGTTCTCTTGGATAGCTCTCTCTACTAATTTTTAAACTAAATCTATAACTGTTTTACCACTAGAATTGTGGTAATCAGACAGAATTGGTTTTTTTGGTTTGATTTTTATTTTTTGTTTTATTTATTTATTCATTTTTACTTTCAGAATGATTCTAGGAAGAAATAAAGGAGAATTGTGAGTATTATAATCTGCAAAGTTAAATATATTACACAGTGGGGACATGTTCTGAAACTTGTATATGTAACAACAAAGAAGCCAAAGCTGAGTTTAGGTAAAATTGAGGGCTTGGTGGGGCATGTCATACATAGGAAGGAATGAGAACTGAAGGGATTGCAGTAGACTCTGTCAAGTAGGAGATAAGTTTATATATGGAACAATATGACAATCATGGACATTTCTTGTTATTGATATCAAATAGTCTTTTGCTTATAATGCTCAAATGGATGGAGAGCATTTTCCAAGCTTCTAGCAAAGTATAGCAAATACCTACTTGTGCTTGTAGAAGAAGAAAGGTCCTTGTAGCTTGTGATATTTTTTCCATCTGTCTGATTAGACAATTCAAAACCCATGAACAATGTAGAGACTATCTCAGGCAGATGTAACCTCACAGTATATTTTTAAAGTATGCAGAACCCACTGAGTAGCAATTCACATTTTTTATTGTCAAAAAATTCGTATCAAAGATGACCAGGTAGGCCATACAGTAGAATACTAATCAGTATATTTTAGCTAGGCAAATGACTGTTTATTTCCCTGAAGAAAAAGGTCCTCTTAATCTTCCTATTGACTTAAATTTCTTTTCCAAAAACCTGACTTTTCTGGTTTAGAATATGCATGTGTGCTTAGTCACTCAGCCATGTTCATCTCTTTGTGACCCTTACAGACTCTTGAGCTGTAGCCCACCAGGCTCCTCTGTCTATGGAATTTTCCAGGCAAGAAAACTGGATGGGTTGCCATTTCCTCCTCCAGGGAATCTTCCCAACTCAGGAAATGAAATTGAGCTTCTTGTGTTTCCTGTATTGTGGGCCAATTCTTTACCCACAGAGCCATTTGTATTTTAAAACCATTATAACATAACCCAATGGTAATAGAGGGATAGCTAAATTCAAACAACCATAAATGAAAGTTTTTTTCTCTGTATTTTAAGATTTTGACTATTTAATCTTATTTTTATTTCTGCTAAACAAGTTCATGACCTCACATTAATAAGTAGTCAATAGGCATGGGACTAATTTTGACAGAGGGACTTTTTAATTTCAGTAATTAAAGTCATTTAAAAGTTTTAATTAGAAAGTACACTTTATGGCCAGTGACAGAGAAAGGAAAATGTCACTTCAAGAGAGATACTTTTCTACAGTGTCCCTACTGTGTCAGAAAATTACAGTATGCCCATCTTTTAATTTGGCTCAGTAATAATGGATTTCCACCTACACATATAATGTTTTCTCTACTTTTTTAAAAGCTTGATGCTTCAGTGGAAATATGTGATATGCTGCTGTGATAGTGTTTTGCTATAAAATAGTATTAAATTGGTATAGAGAAACCCAGGAAATGTTAGAACAGGAGGAGGCCAGGAAACTGTCTACAGTTCTATTGTAGTTAAGGTAGAGTCACAATCGCATGGTGTCAGAGTTTGTCTTTTAACTGCAGAGTTGCCTAATTACTTTTTGAGGTCTGTTTACTCTTGCCTTTTTTACTGTCTGGGTAATTTAGTTTTGTATTAACTACTTGGAGAAGCATGTTGCTTTTTTCCCCACATCTGCCTTTCCTTGAATTTCAGATTCTTAATTATTCTTTTCAGCATCTTAAAAAAAAATTATGCGTGGTAAATTTATGTATTGAAAAGCAGAGAGTGATAAAGAGGGAGAGAGAAAACCAAGAAATGTGAAAAATGTTCTTACCTCTTGAGGAGTCAAAAATTGCAAAATTTTGAGATGGCATTCTTAATAGTGGGCTTCCCAGATGGTGCACTGGTAAAGAATCCACCTGCCAATGAAGGAGACACGAGAGGCAGGTCCTGTCCCTATCTGGGAAGATCCTCTGGAGCAGAAAATGGCAACCCACTCCAGTATTCTTGTCTGGAAAATTCCATGGACATAGGAACTTGGAGGGCTATAGTCTATGTGGCCACAAAGAGTCAGATACGACTGAGTGACAACTGTCAATTTCTTAAATCCTCCCTTCTTGTACCCCTCAACTCCTCTTCTGTCTATTCACAGCACAGCTCTCAAGGGCCATCCATTCAAAGTAGAGTCCAGATTTTCTCAACGCTTTTCTCAAAATCTTTCAGTGACTTCGCCTTTTACTCAGAGTAGAAGTTGACGCTGTCACAGTTCCCTAAAAGATGCTACCTGATCCAGTTACCTTTTATCCTCTCTCCTGTGTCATCTACTATTTTCCATCTCATTCATTTCTCTAAGTCACATGGGTCTCCTCGTTTTTTTTTTTTTTTTTTTTTTGAAAATGCCAGTGCTCCTTACTGACAATGTGCACTTTATTTAATTCCATCAGCCTGTATCATTTCCTTTCAGATGTCTAAGTAGCTAACTGTCTTGCCACGTTGAAGTCTTTGCTCCAGTCCCACGTAGTAAAATGTATCCTCACTGCTATTTAATATTGCCACCACCAGTCACCTTGATAGAGTTGCCAAGTCCTCTTTTCTTGTTTCCTCTGTCCATATTTCCTTTCAGGTTATTCTGTATTCAGTTGCTTATGCTTTACTATTTGTCACTCTGCTACAATGTAACTCCATAAAGGAGGGATCTTTGCTTTGCTTATTGTTGTATTCCAAGCAGCCAGAGAGTATCTGTTTTGATTTAGACATTGAAGAAATATTTGTTGAGTGAGCATTCTACCTGTACATAATGTGCTTATGTGAGAGCCAGTGTTTTACCAAAGTGATATTAGATAAAATGTGGTGGTCTCATGGTGCCAGGCTTATAGAATTCTGTAGTTGGTTTGTGATGGTATTTCCAAAAACTATATTATTAGCATGGAATATTTATTTTACACCAAATAAACATTCAGTTTCAGGGACAAAGGGAGGAAAATATGTTGTTTGAATTTTTTCAATATTGGTATAAACTCAGTCTCATATTTGATAAACCTGTGTTTAACCTTCTAAGATGTATTTGTAGAACTATAATAACTGGAAAATTATAATCCCTAAATATCTCTAAACAGAATGATATCAAAGCGGTACATGTAATTCATTTTTTGTTATTCAGTTCTAAAAGGATATTCAATGCATTTTCCCTTTATCCATGTAATTTGCCTTATTACCTTACCTCTACCTATATTTTAATACTATGTACTTAGTGATTTTGTTATAAACTGTCTGCTTTATCCCCAGATAAAGTCTCTTTGAATCAAGCTGTTTCAAAATTAGCAATATGGTCTCACAGTTTAAGCTAATTTAAAACTTGGTTTAATGTTGTAGACACCTTTAATATTCTTAGGAAAAAATTAATTTTAAGTGACTACTTTCATATCATTTTTTGATTAGCCTTTTATTTTCTCTAAAACACTGAGAATGTTTGAAAATGTATTAAGTATATAGGGGAGATATTATTTGAGGCTAATATTATAAACAATTTTGCAAATTTGAGCAACTTTATAACATGCATATTTAATGGAAAACATTGATTTCAAATGCCTTCAAAATTATAAATATTTTTTCCTTCCTGTCATGAAATCTTATTGAAAAATATGATGATGTCTTTACTTCCTTGTACTCTGAAAGACTAGATTTCTGGTGCTATGCTGTGTTCATCTTTGTGACCCCATGGACTGTAGCCTTCCAGGCTCCTCTGTCCATGAGGATTCTCCAGGCAAGAATACTGGAGTGGATTGCCATGCCCTGCTCCAGGGAATCTTCCCAACCCAGGGATCGAACCCAGTTCTCCCACACTGTGGATGAATTCTTTACCGTCTGAGCCATAATGGGCCATATTTGGAAAGAGGAATTGTTGTCTGCTAGGGTGTACAAGGCTCAGCTTTAAAGGCTCAACTTTTAGTCTCAGCTGGTAAAGAATCCCCCTGCAATGTTTGATCCCTAGGTTGGGAGGATCCCCTGGAGAAGGAAAGGTTACCCACTCCAGTATTCTGGCCTGGAGAATTCCATGGACTGTATAGTCCATGGGGTCGCAAAGAGTCAGATTTGACTGAGCGACTTTCACTCAGGGTGTACAAGAGAAGGTGGTTAAAAGTATATATTATAATCAGAAAATAAGCATAAATGAGAAACAAAACAGAGATACTCATAGTGCCCCCTGCCTGCCTTTTCTAATCTCACAAGTTACGAAGTAATGGAAGAAATAGATGAAAAAAATGTATCAACAACCTCTTGAACCAAAGCTTTCTTTTCTTTTCTGATAGGCTGCTTGTATTTCTTTACATAGGATCCTATTTTTAATTCAAGTGTACTTTTTTAATGAAATTCTCCTTTTTACTGTTAATATTATTCATTAACATAATCACTTTTCCATAAATATGACCACACTTCTTTCATTGTTGCCTTAGGATAAATATTTTGAAGCAACTATTTTAAAAAACGAATCCACACATTTTATTCTTCATGCACAATATCACATGCCCCCTAGAAAACACTCATTAATTTATAATTTTACAAATAGTATATTAAATGGCTTGGATCCTCAAAAGTAGATTGTATATTTTTTCACAGCACTTTTCAATTTTTATCATGTGACTAATCTGATCTTAGTAAAATTTTCAGTAAGTTACGTCTATTGAAATACACACGCACACATACACAAGAATCCATGAAACAGCCACAGGTTAAGTACAGAATATTTTTAGTACCTCTGAATGCTCTTTTTTGCTCCTTGCTATTAATATTTTCCAGAGATTACCATTTCTATGATTTCAATCAACATCAACTGCCTAAACCTATTTTTGATGTGGTAAAATGGGACTCTGTAATATAGTGTGTATCAGTTTGTATTTGACTTCTTCTACAAAACACAATTTGCATGAGATTCATTTATATCCTTGTTCACAGAAGTAGTTCTTTATCTTCTTTATAAATTGCAGTGAAGTATTCCATTCCAGCAATATTTTATGATTAGTTGTCTATTGTTATATTGGTTATCATTTCACTTCCAGATTTTGTATGACATTAATACATATTCTCATACTTTTCTTTTTTTTTTTTAGTTTATACATGCATGGGTGGAATTGCTCACTTTATGGTAGTTAGATTCCAATCTTTGAAAGATAATTCAATAATATTTTTAATGTGTAGTGATTTTTGTTTTTACTTTCTGGATATTTCACTTGCCTTTATTTTAATGATTTCTGTTATCCTTATTATTTTTAAATTTAAATTTTTTGCTTTCTTAATTTACCTTGCTTTTCCTACTTTTTTTACATGAAAGTTTAAGTCACTAATTTTTATCTTTCTTCTTTAAAAAAATATATATTTTGTTATGTTTCCCTCCTAGCAATGTTTTTGGCTCATCACACTATAATCCAATTGTTTAGTTTCAAACTGTGTTTCTTTTCTTTTTTATAATTTTAATTTTTTAAACCTATTATATTTTTTCTACATTTATCCCTTTGTTTGCCTTTCCTACTATTTTTTCCCCTTGAAGTTAATCTTTAATGTATATAAATCTTCTTCATCTACCTCTTTTTAACTTTACATATCTATTCTTTGTTTCTTTTCTTTCTTTCCTTTCCTCTCAAAATATTTCTTAGTTTTGTTTTCATTACTTTATTCCCCACTTGGCACCTTGCTTGAGTTTTGTTTTCCAGTTTGTGCTTTCATTAGTTTTGTTCTTAACTGGTAAATATAATTTTTTATTTCCTTTGTTCACTGGGTCAATCTACTGTACTTTGTATTTATTGGACTGTTTTGAATTTGCTCATGGGTGTAGATGTATATGTGTATATTCTATTAGTTTAATTATTATTTGCCTGATTTTATAATTGCCATTTGTCTAGCATTCATCTTTGGTTTCTCGTTTTTGGCATTTGTTTTAATCTCACCTAATGCCATAACATACCACTTGTGGAATCTTCGCTCCACAGAGCTCAAGCCCTGAGCCTTTGGAATGGGAGCACTGACTACGAGACCCTAGGCTATGAGAGAACTAACCCTAGGGATTATCAAATAAAATTCACACAAAGGAAACCACTTGAATACAAGACTGGGCATCACTCAGACACCTGTAGCACTCTGCAAGATGCCTCATCTAAACAACAAATAAGACAAAAATACAAACCCAATCATCAGCAGACACGATTACCACCTCACTGAGCTGTTCGTCAGAGGAAAAACAAACAAACAACAAACAAACAAAACCTCAGCACAAATCTCACCCTATTTGTTGCTGTTAAGTTGCCTCCATCATGTCTGACTCTGCGCGACCCCATAAACAGCGGCCCACCAGGCTCCCCCATCCGTGGGATTCTCCAGGCAAGAACACTGGAGTCACTTGCCATTTCCTTCTTCAATGCATGAAAGTGAGAAGTGAAATTGAAGTCGCTCAGTCGTGTCTGACTGTTAGTGACCCTATGGACTGCAGCCCACCAGGATCCTGCATCCATGGGATTTACCAGGCAAGAGTACTGGAGTGGGATGCCATTTCCTTCTCTCACCCGATATGAACCTTACACAAATCACTGGACCAACCTTAGGAGAGCAGATACCAAAAGGAAGAAATAATTTAATCTCGAAGCCTGGGAAAAGGAGACCTCAAATAAATAATAATAATAATGAAAAGGCAGAGAAATATTACACAAATGAAGCAACAAACTAGAAACACAGAAGCACAAATAAATGAAGAGGAAATAGGCAAGCTACCTGAAAAAGAATTTAGAATAATGATAGAAAAGATGATCAAAAGTCTTGAAAGCAAATGGAGAAAATGCAATAATCAATTAAAAAGACCTAGAAGAATTAAACAATAAACATACAGAGTCAAACAACACAATGACTAAACTTAAAAATACTCTAGAAGGAATCAATAGCAGAGTATCTGAAGCAGAAGAACAGATCAGTGAGTTGGAAGGTAAAATGGTGGAAATAACTTCTGAAGAGCAGAATAAAGTAAAAAGAATGAAAAGAACTGGGGATAGTCTCAAAGACCTCTGGGATAATATCAAACACACCAACATTCAGTTTATAGGGGTCCCAGAAGAAGAAGAGAGAAAAAAAAAATTTATGAGAAGATTTTTGAAGAGATTATAGTTGAAAATTTCCCCCAACGTGGAATAGGAAATAGTCAACCAAGTCCAACAGGCACAAAGAGTCCCATACAGGGTAAACCCAAGGAGAAACATAGCAAGACACATACTAGTCAAGCTAATAAAGACTAAACACAAAGACAGAAATTAAACACAGCAAGGGAGAAGTAATAAGTAACATACAAGGAAAACCCCATATGTTTAACAGCTGATCGTTCAGCAGATACTCTGAAGGCCAAAAGGGAATGGAAGGATATATTTAAAGTACTGAAAGGGAAAAATCTACAACCAAGATTACTGTACCCGGCAAGGATCTCATTCAAAACTGATGGATAAATAAAAAACTTTTCAGATAAGAAAAAGTTAAGAGAATCCAGTACCACCAAACAAGCTTGACAACAAATGTTAAAGGGACTTATGTAGTCAGGAAATGCAAGAGAAGAAATAAGATCTACAAAAGCAACCCCAAATAATTAAGAAACTGGCAATAGGAACATATATATCAATAATTACTCTAAATATAAATGGATTAAATGCATTTAATCCATACAGACTGGCTGCATGAACACCAAAACAAGACCCATATATATGCTATCTACAAGAAACCCACTTCAGACCACAAGACACATATAGACTGAAAGTGAGAGGATGGAAAAATATAATCCATGCAAATGGGATGCAAAAGAAAGCTGGAGTAACAATCCTCATATTGGATAAAATAGACCTTAAAATAAAGAAGTTTGCAAGAGATACAGAAGGACATTACATAATGATCCAGGGATCAATCCAAGAGGAAGACATAACAATTGTAAATATCTATGCACCCAACATAGGAGCACCTCAATATGTAAAGCAAACACTAACAGACATAAAAGAAGAAATTGATAGTAACATAATAATAGGAGGAGACTTTAACACACCACTCACACTCACCAGATCATGAAAACAGAAAATTAATAAGGAAACACAAGTCTTAAATGATACATTAGATGAGATGAATCTCATTGATATCTTCAACACATTCCATCCAAATGCAGAAGAATACACCTTCTTCTCAAGTGCACATGGACCATCATGCAGGATAGACCACATCTTGGGTCACAAATCAAACCTCAATAAATTTAAGAAAATTGAAATCATATCAAGAATCTCCTCTGACCACAGAGAAGAGACTAGATATGAGACTATGAGGCTGGATATCAATTACAAGAAAAAAAAAAAACTATAAGAAACACAAACAAATGGAGATTAAAAAACACATTTCTAAAAGCCAACAGGTTACTGAAGAACTCAAAAGGTAAATTTAAAAATTTCAAGAAACAAATGACAATGAAAACATGACAACTCAAAGCCTATTGGATGTAGCAAGGGCAGTTCTGGGACAGAAGTTAATAACAATACAATCCTACCTCAGGAAACAATAAAAAACATTCAATAGACAACCTAACTTTACACCTAAAACAACTGGAAAAAGAAGAACAAAAAAACCCCAAAATTCATAGAAGGAAAGAAATCATAAAGATCTGAGCAGAAGTAAATGAAAAATAAATGAAATAAACAATAGTAAAGATTAATAAAACTAAAAGCTGGTTCTTTGAGAGGATAAACAAAATTGACAAACCTTTAGCCAGACTCATCAGGTAAAAAAGAGAGAAAAATCAAATCAACAAAATTAGAAATGAAAAAGGAAGATTACAACAGACAAGCAAAAATACAAAAGATTATAAGAGATTATTAAGAACAACTATATCGAAATAAAATGGATAACCTAGAAGAAATGGACAGATTTTAGAAAAGTTCAATCTCCCATATCTGAACCAGAAAGAAATAGAAATTATGAATAACCGAATTACAAGCACTAAAATTGAAGCTGTGATCAAACATCTCCCAAAAAACTAAATCCCAGGATCATATGGCTTCACAGGAGAGAGAACTGTATCAAACATCTAGAGAAGAGCTAATGCCTCTCCTTATAAAACTTTTTCAAAATATTGCAGAGGAAGGGACACTTCCAAGCTCATTCTACAAGGCCACAATCACCCTGATACCAATCCCAGACAAAGATAGCACAAAAAGGAAAACTACAGGCCGATATCACTGATGAACATAGATGCAAAAATTCTCGACAAAATTTTAGCAAACAGAATTCAGCAACACATCAAAAAACTCATACACCATGATCAAGTTGGATTTATCCCAGGGATGCACGTATTCTTCAATATATGCAAATCAATCAATTCAATACACCATACTAACAAATCAAAAGATAAAAATTATATGATAATCTCAAGAAATGCAGAGAAAGACTTTGACAAAATTCAGCATTCATTTATGATTAAAACTCCTCAAAAAATGGGCATAGAAGGAATCTACCTCAACATAGTAAAGGCCATGTATGATAAGCCTATAGCAAACATTATTCTCAATGGTGAAAAACTGAAAGCATTCCCCCTAAGATCAGAATCAAGACAAGGGTGTCTACTTTCACCACTGTTATTCAACAAAGTTTTGGAAGTCCTAGCTACAGTAATCAGAGAAGAAAAAGAAATAAAAGGAATCCAGATTTGAAAAGAAGAAGTAAAGCTCTCACTGTTTGAACATGACATGATACTGTACATACAAAATCCTAAAGAGAGTATCAGAAAATTACTAGAGATAATCAGTGAATTAATCAAAGTTGCAGGATACAAAATCAATACACAGAAATCACTTGTATTTCTATATACTAACAATGAAAAATCAGAAAGAGAAATTAAGAAATCAACCCCATTCATCATTGCAACAAAAAGAATCAAATATCTAAGAATAAACTCACCTAAGAAGACAAAAGAACAGCACACAGAAAATTATAAAACACTAATAAAAGAAATAAAAGATGGCAAACAGCCAGATGGAGAGATATTTTATATTCCTGGGTTAGGAAGGATCAATATTGTGAAAATTACTATACTACCAAATGCCGTTTACAGATTCAATGAGATCCCTATCTAATTACCAAAGGCATTTTTCACAGAACTAGAACAAAACAATTTCACAATTCATATGGCAACACAAAAGACCCCGAATAGCCAAAGCAGTCTTGAGAAACAAGAATGGAGCTAGAGGAATCAACCTTCCTGAATTCAGATCATACTACAAAGCTACAGTCATCAGGACAGTATGGTACTAGCACAAAAACAGAAATATAGACCAATGGAACAAGAGAGAAAGCCCAGAAATAATCACATTCACCTATGAGTACCTTATTTTTGATAAAGGAGGCAAGAATATGAAATAGAACAAAGACAGACTTTTCAATCAATGGTGTTTGGAAGGCTGGACAGCTACATGTAAAAGAATGAGATCAAAACACTTCTTAACACCATACACAAAGATAAACTCAAAATGGATTAAAGACCAAATGTAAGATGAGAAATTATAAAATTCTTAGAGGACAACATAGGCAGAACACTCAATGACATAAATCAAAACAAGATCCTCTATGACCCACCTCCTAGAGTAATTAAAATAAAAACAAAAATCAACAAATTGGACCTGATTAAACTTCAAAAGCATTTGTACAGCAAAGGAAACTATAAACAAGGTGAAAAGACAACCCTCAGAGTGGTAGAAAAGAATAGCAAATGAAACAACTGACAAAGGATTAATTTCCAAAACACACAAGCAGCTCATACAACTCAATGCCAGAAAAACAAACAACCCAATCAAAAAGTGGGAAAATGACCTAAACAGACATTTCTCCAAAGAAGACATACAGATGGCTAACAAACACATGAAAAGATGTTCAATATCACTCATTATTAAAGAAATGCAAATCAAAACTACAATGAGATATCACCTTACAGTGGTTAGAATGGCCATCATCAAAAAGTCTACAAACAATAAATATTTAAACACTTTTACACTGTTGGTTGGAATGTAAATTGATACAGCCACTATGGGAGACAGTATGGAGATTCCTTAAAAAAAATAGGAATAAAACCACCTTATGACCCAGCAATCTCTTTTCTAGGCATATACCCTGAGGAAAACAAAATTGAAAAAGACACACGTATCCCACTGTTCACTGCAGTACTATTTACAATAGCTAGAACATGGAAGCAACCTAGATGTCCATCTACAGATGAATGGATAAAGAAGGTGTGGTACATATGCACAGTGGAATATTACTCAACTATTAAAAGGAATGTGTTTGAGTCAGTTCTGGATGAACTTAGAACCTATTATATAGAGTGAAATAAGTCAGAAAGAGAAAGATAAATATCATATTCTAGTACATATATACAGAATCTAGAAGAATGGTACTGAACAACTTATTTACGGGTCAGCAATGGAGAAACAGACATAGAGAATAGACTTATGGAGATGGGGAGAGGGGAGGAGAGGGTGAGATGTATGGAAAGAATAACATGGAAATGTACATTACCATATGTAAAATATATAGCCATTGGGAATTTGCTGTGTGGATCAGGAAACTCAAACTGGGACTCTGTATCAACCCAGAGGGGCAGGATGTGGAGGGAAATGGGAGGGAGGTTCAAAAGGGAGGGGACACATGTATACCTATTGCTGATTCATGCTGAGGTTTGACAGCAAACAAAATTCTGTAAAGCAATTATCCTTCAATAAAAAAATAAAAAGAAAAAAATTGTGTTTCTTATTTGTCCTTGAGTATGTGTAATTACATTAATACAGAAAAAACAAAGTAGGGTTTATATCCAAAAATATAATACACAGTATTATAAATGTCTCTTTCAGCAGAGATCAGTAAAACAAAAACAAATACATGGTTCTTTGGACCTACTACTCACTTTTACCTTCAGGGGAAAAAAAGCCATATCCAAGTAGAAATCAAAAATTAAGAAGGTTGAGAGGAAAACAGAATATTGGAAAAATCTCATTGTGTTCAGTTGCGCTGAATATATTTTGATATAATTATGTGTGTGTCACAAGGTGGCACATACTTAATGAGCATGGAGTGCTAAGTCGCTTCAGTCATTTCTGACTCTGTGCAACCCCATAGACTGTAGCCCTCAAGGCTCCTCTGCTTACGGGGTTCTCCAAGCAAGAATACTGTAGTGGGTTGCCATTTCCTACTTCAGGAGGTCTTCTTGACCCAGGAATCGAACCTGCATATCTAACATCTTCTGCATTGTCAGGCAGGTTCTTTACCACCAGCATCTGCATAGTCCTTTTTAATTTCCAAAAATCCTATGATATAGCATTATTATTATTATGTATATATATTTTTTCCTTCAGTTGGTGAAGGGGTAAAAGATCTGCCTGCCAACGCAGAAGACACAATAGGTGTAGATTTTGATCTCCAGGTGAGGAGGATCCCCAGGAGGAGAAAATGAAATCCAATCCATTTTTTATTTTTTTTTTTGGCCTGGAAAATCCGACGGACAGAGGAACCTGGTGGGCTACAGTTCATGGGGTCGCAAAGAGTCAGACACAACTGAGTGCACACACACACACAGTGAAAAATCAGAGATTCAGTATTATCACATTGTACACAGTTGAAAATGTAGCACTTGATTTCAGTTCCTCTGAAGTTGAAGATCATAAATTTAAGCCACATCCCATAGTATGGGCAACACTCTATAGATTAACTCATGTACCTAGTATTCTCAGAGCTAATTTTGAGTCAAAATATTTTTGTGGAACAACAAATGACACTTAAAAATGCATTTCTCATGGATCCCTAATTTTTTTAACAGGAAGCAAAGATCTAAGTTAAAGAAATAAATTTTGAGATGATTTAAGGCAAGACCAGTTGGAAAAATTCATTTTGTTAAAGAGATGATTCCAGAAGGCTATCATTGTACTATAATGATAGGGGCTTATTTTATTACATGAGTAAAGTCTATCTTTTGATAGCTATTCCTTTATTTACTAATTCTTATACTTTTTTAATTGCATGCTATTTCATTCAGCTTTAAACATTTATATGTATTTGCAAATATTTATACATGAAAAACACTAAAAATTATAGAGGGAAATGTGCCTAATTTTTGGCATAATACACCATTCTCTTGGAGGTTAAAGTTAGCAACATAATATTTAAGAATATGCAAATCTTTTTCAATTATGGTATTTTAACTCTTTTTCTAGTCTATGAAGTTCATTAAGAATAATAATGAATAAAATTATGGCATTTATAAATATAATAATAAATAAAAATATCTTGTAGATGGCAGAATCTGGGAAAATACACCCCCCAAAACTGATGTATTTAATATTGCTACTAGTAGCTCTAGTTACTGCTAAAAGCTCTAGTTGCTAAAAGATGATGGTGTTAAAGTGCTGCATCCAATATGTCAGCAAATTTGGAAAATCCAGTCAAAGGACTGGAAAAGGTCAGTTTTCATCCCAGTTCCAAAGAAGGTCAGTGGTAAAGGATGTTCAATTACCAGACAATTGCACTCACTTCCCATGCTAGTAAGGTTACATGTAATATCCTTCAAGCTAGGCTTCAGCAATAGTTGAATGAGAACTTCCAGATATACAAGCTGGATTTAGGAAAGGTTGAGGACCCAGATATCAAATTACCAACATTCTTTGTATCATAGGGAAAACAAAGAAATTTCAGAAAAATGTCAAATTCTGTTTCACTGACTACTCAAGGGCCTTTGAATGTGTGGATCACAACAAGCTGTGAAAAATTCTTCAAGAGATGGTAAAACCAGACCATCTTACCTGTGTCCTGAGAAACCTGTATGCATGTCAAGAAGCAACAGTTAGAATCTCACATGGAACGACTGATTCAAAATTGGGAAAGGAGTATGCCAAGGCTGTATATTGTCACTCTGTTTATTTAACATCTATGCAGAGTACATCATGCAAAATACCATGCTGGATGAGTTACAAGCTGGAAACAATATTGCTGGGAGAAATATCAACAACCTCAGATATGCAGGTGATACCACTCTAAAGGCAGAAAGTGAAGAATAACTAAAGAACTGCTGATGGGTGAAAGAGGAGAGTGGAAAAGCTGGTTTAAAACTCAACATTCAAAAAACTAAAATTATGTCATCTGGGCCCATCACTTCATGGCAAACACAAGGGGAAAAAGTGTAAGCAGTGACAGATATTCTCTTCTTGGATTCCAAAATCACTACAGCTGGTGGCTGCAGCCATGGAATTAGAAGGCACTTGTTTCTTGGAAGGAAGGCTATGACAAACCTAGTGTGTGTGCTAAGTCACTTCAATTGTGTCCAACTCTTTGCGACCCACTGGACTTTAGCTCACCAGGCTCCTCTCTCTATTGGATTCTCCAAGTAAGAATACTAGAGTGGGTTTCTGTGTCTTCCTCCAGGGGTTCTTCTCAACCCAAGGATTGAATACAGGGTCTCTTATATCTCCTGCATTGTGAGGCAAGATCTTTACCACTGGCACCACCTGGGAAGCCCATGACAAATCTAGACAGTGTATTAAAAGCAAAGTCATCACTTTGCCGACAAAGATCCATGGAGTCAAAGATGTGATTTTTCCAGTTGTCATGTATGATGAGAATCATAATGTGAGAGTTGAACCATAAAGAAGGGTGAACACCAAAGAATTGATGCTTTCAATTTGTGGTGCTGGAGAACACTCTTAAAAGTCCTTTGGACAGCAAGGTAACCAAACCTCAGTCCTAGGGGAAATCAAGCCCGAATATTCATTGGGAGAACTAATGCTGAAGCTCGAATAATTTGGCCACCTGATGGGAAGAGTCAATTCTTTGACAAAGATCCTGATGCTAGGAAATACTGAAAGCAAAAGGAGAAGAGGGTGGCAGAGGATGAAATGGTTGGATGGAATCACCAATTCAATGGACATGAATTTGGACAAACTCAACTCTAGGAGATGATGAGGGATGGGGGGGGGAGGGGGCTGGAATGCTGTAGTTCATGGGGTTGCAAGGAGTTGGACACAACCTAGTGACTGAACAACAACTAGCAACTCAGGTATTTATTGAGGTGTTTAACCTTCTGGTAAGTGCATCTGACATGCTAGTAAAGTAACGCTCAAAATTCTCCAAGCCAGGTTTCAGCAATACATGAACAATGAACTTCCAGAAGTTCAAGCTGGTTTTAGAAAAGGCAAGGAACCAGAGATCAAATTGCCAACATTTGCTGGATCATTGAAAAAGCAGGAGAGTTCCAGAAAAACATCTATTTCTGCTTTTTTGAGTATGCCAAAGCCTTTGACAGTGTGGATCACAATAAACTGTGGAAAATTCTGAAAGAGATGGGAATACCAGACCACCTGACCTGCCTCTTGAGAAACCTGTATGCAGGTCAGGAAGCAACAGTTAGAACTGGACATGGAACAACAGACTGGTTCAAAATAGGAAAAGGAGCATGTCAAGGCTGTATATTGTCACCTTGCTTATTTAACTTATATGCAGAGTACATCATGAGAAACGCTAGGTTGGAATCAAGATTGCTGGGAGAAATATCAGTTACCTCAATATGCAGATGACACCACCCTTATGGCAGAAAGTGAAGAAGAATTAAAAAGCTTCTTGATGAAAGTGAAGGAAGAGAGTGAAAAATTTAGCTTAAAGCTCAACATTCAGAAAATTAAGATCATGGAATCTGGTCCCATCACTTCATGACAAATAGATGGGGAAACAGTGGAAACAGTGTCAGACTTTATTTTGGGGGGCTCCAATATCATTGCAGATGGTGATTGCAGCCGTGAAATTAAAAGACGTTTACTCCTTGGAAGGAAAGTTATGACCAACCTAGAGAGCACATTAAAAAGGAGAGACATTATTTTGCCAACAAAGGTCCATCTAGTCAAGGCTATGGTTTTTTCCAGTCGTCATGTATGGATGTGAGAGTTGGACTATGAAGAAAGCTGAGAGCTGAAAAATTGATGCTTTTGAACTGTGGTGTTGGAGAAGACTCTTGAGAGTCCCTTGGACTGCAAGGAGATCCAACCAGTCCATCCTAAAGGAAATCAGTCCTGGGTGTTCATTGGAAGGACTGACGCTGAAGTTGAAACTCCAATACTTTGGCTACCTCATGCGAAGAGTCAACTCATTGGAAAAGACCCTGATGCTGGGGGTGATTGGGGGAAGGAGGAGAAGGGGATGACAGAGGATGAGATGACTGGATGGCATCACCGACTCCATGGACATGAGTCTTAGTAAACTGCGGGAGTTGGTGATGGACAGGGAGGCCTAGTGTGCTGCAATTCATGGGGTCGCAGAGTCGGACAGAACTGTGAGACTGAACTGAAGTGCATCTGATCTCATATATATTTTGTTACAAATTCTATTGGTTCATAACAGTCTTCATTTTAATTGCAATAAATCTTCTGCAAAGCTATGTAACTTTGGAAATTATTATCCAGGCCTGGATAAAATATTATCCAGGAAATTATTTTCATGCTGGTTTTATAGAAAATATTGCTCACTTAAGGAAAAAGTGAATGATTACCATTATTTAAAAATTTCTCTGAAATTGTTATAGAATTTAAGTTATAGAATTTGTTATCAATGCAAATGTAAACTGTAACTGAATAGCCAGAGTCAGTTACTTTCCAAGACATTGGTGACATACAATTGTTAATACGGGTACCTTTGTGACCTTAAAGAACTAATGCTGCTTCCTGAAAAGCCAGGCTATTTCTTCACAATTTAGATTCCTTCCTACACAAATTTGATTCAAAATCTTTTATCCCATTTTTAATGTAATAAAATGAAAGCAAAAATAGTGGAAAATTTGCATCCATTAAGAACACTAAGAAAGAATATCATTCAGACTTCAGAAAGCTGAAAGGATTTTTGCTAAATGTGATATGCAAAGTAAGGAACTAAAGGAAAGCATATAGAATTTCCTATTCTAAAAATGAACTATATTGTTGAGAAGTAGAAAATATCCTAGTGAAAGAGGGATGATATAGCTTATTTCAACTCACCTATAATCCTCAACTATTTTGGCACTAGGACCAGTTTCATGGAAGATCATTTTTCCATGGACAGGGGTTGGGAGGAATGGTTTCAGGATGATTCAAGTGTGTTACATTTATTGTGCACCTTATTTCTTTCATTATTACATCAACTCCACTTCAGATCATCAGGCATTAGATCCTGGAAGTTGGTGACCCCAGCCTTAAACTACAATGACAATGGCTAAAAACAAGGTTGATATACCATACGCAAAGAATTAAAGTAAAATTTTTATGGAAATAATGATCTCCTTTGGTATTGTACCATAAGAATTCATGTGTCTGGACTGGCTTGAGGTTGAGAATTGATGAGAGCATGCATGAAAAAAATGATATAATTTATTGTGGAAGTAGTGCAGAGATAAATATGCTAACTAATTCACTTTTGAGATTCAAATAAGATTATGAAACACATTCCTAGTTTTGCAAGCCACTAATTACTGACTTTGGCTCTGTCTCTTCATTCTTTCTGGAGTTATTTCTCCACTCATCTCCAGTAGCATATTGGACTGGGCACCTACTGACCTGGGGAGTTCATCTTTCAGTGTCCTATCTTTCTGCCTTTTCATACTGTTCATGAGGTTCTCAAGGCAAGAATACTGAAGTGGTTTGCCATTTCTTTCTCCAGTGAACCACATTTTGTCAGACCTCTCCGCCATGACCCGTTCATTTTGAGTGGCCCTACAGGCGTGGCACATAGTTTCAATGAGTTAAACAAGGCTGTGATCCATGTGATCAGATTGGTTAGTTTTCTGTGAGTGTGGTTTTCAGTCTGTCTGCGCTCTGGTGGAGAAGGATAAGAGGCTTATGGAAGCTTCCTGATGGGAGAGACCTACTGAGGGGGAAACTGGGTCTTATTCTAAAGGGTGGTGCCATGCTCAGTAAATCTTTAATCCAATTTTCTGTTGATGGGTGGGGCTGTGTTCCCTCCCTGCTATTTACCTGGGGCCAAACTATGCTGGAGGTAATGAAGGTAATGGTGACCTTCAAAAGATCCCATGCAAGCACTGCTACACTCACTGCCCCCTACCCTGCAGCAGGCCACCACCGACCCATGCCTCCACTGGAGACATTTGGACACTCCTGGGCAAGTTTGGGTCAGTCTTTTGTGGGGTCACTGCTTCTTTATCCTGGGTTTTGGTGCACACAAGGTTCTGTTTGTGCCCTCCAAGAGTCTATTTCCCAGTCCTGTGTAAGTTCTGGCAACTCTATGATGGGGTTGATGGCGACCTCCTCCAAGAGGGCTTATGCCACACCCAGGTCTGCTGCACCCAGAGCCCCTGCCCCTGGGGCAGCCCACTACTGACCCGTACCTCCACAGGAGATGCTCAAACACAGTTCTGGCTCAGTCTCTGTGGGGTCCCTGGGTCCTGGTGTGCACAAGGTGTGTTTGAGCCCTCTGAGTTTCTCTGCTGGGAATAGGGTTTGATTCTAAATGCTTTTTGAACTTATATGCAGAGTACATCATGAGAAATGCTGTGCTGGATAAAGCACAAGCTGAAATCAAGATTGCTGGGAGAAATATCAATAACCTCAGATATGCAGATGAAACCACCCTTATGGCAAAAAGCAAAGAACTAAAGAGCCTATTGATGAAAGTCAAAGAGGAGGGTGAAAAACTTGACTTAGAAAACTTAGAAAACTAAGATCATGGCATCTGGGCCCATCACTTCATGGGAAATAGATGGGGAAACAGTGGAAACAGTGGCTTTATTTCTTGGGGCTCCAAAATCACTGCAGATGGTGACCGCAATCATAAAATTAAAAGATGCTTACTCTTTGAAAGAAAAGCTATGACCAACCTAGACATCATATTAAAAAGCAGAGACATTACTTTGCCAACAAATGTCCGCCTAGTCAAGGCTATAGTTTTTCCAGTTGTTGCTGCTGCTAAGTCTCTTCAGTCGTGTCCAACTCTGTGTGACCCCATAGATGGCAGCCCACCAGGCTCCCCTGTCCCTGGGATTCGCCAGGCAAGAACACTGGAGTGGGGTGCCATTTGCTTCTCCAATGTATGAAAGTGAAAAGTGAAAGTGACATCGGTCAGTATTGTCTGACTCTTAGCGACCCCATGGGTTGCAGCCTACCAGGCTCCTCGGCCCATGGGATTTACCAGGCAAGAGTACTGGAGTGGGGTGCCATTGCCTTCTCCGAGTTTTTCCAGTAGTCATGTATGAATATGAGAGTTGAACTATAAAGAAAGCTGAGCACCAAAGAATTGATGCTTTTGAACTGTGGTGTTGGAGAAGACTCTTGAGAGTCCCTTGGACTGCAAGGAGATCCAACCAGTCCATCCTTAAACAAATTAGTCCTGAATATTCATTGGAAGGACTGATGTTGAAGTTGAAACTCCAATACTTTGGCCACCTGATGTGAAAAACTGGCTCATTGGAGAAGACCATGATGTTGGGAAAGATTGAAGGTGGCAAGAGAAGGGGATGACAGAGGATGAGATGGTTGGATGGCATCACCGACTCAATGGACATGAGTTTGAGTAAACTCCAGGATTTGGTGATGGACAGGAAGGCCTGGTGTGCTGCAGTCCATGGGGTCACAAAGAGTTGGACATGACTGAGTGACTGAACTGAACTGAATTACTGACTTAATTTATTAACAGTCAAACCCAGAGTACTCAAATAAGTGACTTCACCTAATATTTAGATAAAATAAATAACCTAAAATCAAGAAGGAAGAAACTAGAATACAGGAAAAGATATTCATCACCTACTCCTTGGTATGGGAAAAATATTTTTAATGACAGGTACAAAAGCAAAGAAATAACATATAAATTTAAGTTATTTCTTAAGGTGTTGAGGTAAGTTCACTGGATAAATGAGAATAATGTAAGGGCACAGATGATGTTTTGTTCTGTTTCCTTGGAACTCAGCAAGAGAATTAGGCCCTGAGGACCAGGTGGCAGTGGGCTATAGACACTGGAATTAGAGCTCATGGGCTTGCTATATGCCAAGTGTAGTAGGATAATTTGATCTCTTAGAAAAAAAATGAGAATGAAACCCTGAGCCTGTAGAATTTTTGAAAGACATGATACTAGTGCAATGATATTCATCCAAAGGAAGCTAAGGTAATTCACGGAGCACTATCCAAACAAAAAGATAACAAATATGAAAGCAGAACTGATAAGGACCACAAGAGCTCAAGTCAAAAGAACAACTTGTTTCCAAGTCTAGTGTCAGAAACAAGCCTGTCCATATCGAAGGTCAAAACTACGCTTTGAATGATGATGTTTAAAACTCCACTGCAGGCTCTTAGAAAGAGAACAACAGAAAAGAAGAATATATGTTTCTTTATAAAAACAATTAGTTGGACTATTTTAAAAATAATATTATTCTACATTTTTATACAATTAAGAATAAAAATTCACCTTTGTTGGCAAAGTAATGTCTCTCCTTTTTAATATGCTATCTAGGTTGGTCATAGCTTTACTTACAAGGAGTAAGCATCTTTTAATGTCATGGCTGCAGTCACCATCTGCAGTGATTTGGAGCCCCCCAAAATAAAGGTCTGTTACTGTTTCCACTGTTTCTCCATCTATTTCCCATGAAGTGATGGGACCAGATGCCATGATCTTAGTTTTCTGAATGTTGAGTTTTAAGCCAACTTTTTCACTCTCCTTTTTCACTTTCATTAAGAGGCTGTTTAGTTCACTTTCTGCCATAAGGGTGGTGTCATCTGCATATCTGAGATTATTGACATTTCTCTCGGAAATCTTGATTCCAGCTTGTGCTTCATCAGGCCTGGCATTTCATGTGATATACTCTGCGTATAAGTTAAATAAGCAGGGTTAAATATACAGCCTTGATGTACTCCTTTCCCTATTTGGAATCAGTTTGTTGTTCCATGTCAGGTTCTACTGCTGCTTCTTGACCTGCATACAGATTTTTCAGGAGCCAGATAAGGTGTTCTGGTTCCCCATTTCTTTAACAATTTCCCCCAGTTTGTTGTGCTCCACACAGACAAAGGCTTTAGCATAATCAATGAAGCAGAACTAGATGTTTTCCTGGAACTCTCATTTTTTTTGATGATCCAATGGATGTTGGCAATTTGCTCTTTGGTTCCTCTGCCTTTTCTAAATCCAGCTTGAACATCTGGAAGTTCACAGTTCATGTACTGTTGAAGCCTGGCTTAGAGAATTTTGAGCATTACTTTGCTAGCATGTGAAATGAGTGCAATTGTACGGTAGTGTGAGCTTTCTTTGGCATTGCCTTTCTTTGGGATTGGGAATTCTTTCTTCGGGAGTATTCTAGTTAGGTTTTGTTTTTTGATCCATTTTGGGAATCTCTTTTAAGTGGTGCATTTAGACTAAGTAGTTATGGATCCAGTTGAATTGACATTATCCATTTTGTTATCATTTTCTATTTGTTGCTCATGCTGTTTATTCTTATTCTTGTCTTCTATTTTTTTCCTTTTGTGGTTTTAACTCAACATTTTATATTATTCAATGTATTTCCTTTCTTACCATGTTAGTTACAATTCTTTCTCTCCCCTACACTCCCCCACCTTTTTTTTTTTTTTTTTTTTTGGTGATTGCCCTTACGTTTGCAATATACATTATAGCTAATCCAAATGTACTTTCAAATAACACTATACCTCTTGACTTGTAGGGTAAATGCCTTCTGGGACTTTCCTGGTGGCTCAGCTAATAAAGAATCTGCCTGCAATGTGGGCACACTGGGCTCAATCCCTGAGTTGGGAAGATCCCATGTAGAAGGGAATGGCTACCCACTCCAGTTTTCTGGCCTGGAGAATTCCATGGACTGTATGTGACCATGGGGTCACAAAGAGTTGGACACGACTGAGCAAGTTTCATTATAATAACAAAATATTCCTAATTCCTTCTTCCCATCAATTGCATCATTTCTGTTATTTTATTCACTTACATATAAACTATAATTATTGCATACATTGTGCTATTATTAAAAAATACTTATCTATTAAACCCATTAAGAAAAATAATAGTTTGTATTTTACTTTCACTAGTTATTCTTTAATGCTGTGTCTTTATCTAAATTTAAGTTTTTTATATCTATTTTTCCTTTATCTGAAGAACTTTTAACATTTCTTGAAAGGCAGGTCTACTGGAAACAAATTCCTTCAATTTCTGCTTGAGAAGATATTTATTTATCCTTTATTTTTAAAGGAAAATTTCAGATGACACAGAATTCCAGATTCATTATTCTTTCCATAACACTTAAAATAGTTCACTCCTCTTCCTTGCATGTTATCTGAGGAGCAACTGAATTCTTGTCTTTGCTTTTCTATAGATAAGACACTTCCTCCCTTTGGTTTCTTTCAAGATTGAAAAAAAAAAGTTATCTTTATTTTTCTTTATTTGCAGTTTGAATGTAATATGCCCAGGTGTAGTTATTTTGATATTTATCATACATGATATTCTTTGAGATTCTTGGATATGTGCTTTAGTGTCTGACATTAATTTGGGGAAAATAATCATTCTTCTTTCAAATATTGCTTCTATTCCTTTCTTTTTTCTCCTTCTGGTGTTCCCAGAAGGGAATGTATGTTACACTTTCTGTAGCTGTCCCAAAGTTCTTGAATATTCTGTTCTTTTTTGTTGTTGTTCTACTTGCTTTTCAGTGGAAGAATTTCTGTTTTTTTTACATTCTCAAGCTTAGAGATTCTTTCCTTAGCCATGTCCAGTCTATCTCTGAGTCCTTCAAAAGCATTCGTCCTTTGTATTATAGCATTTTAATCTTCAGTATTTCCTTTCAAGTCTTTCTTAGAATTTCTATTTCTCTGATTTACACCTTCCATATGTTCTCTCAGGTTGTCTTATTTTTTTCATTAGAATCTTCATCATATTAATGATAGTTGCTATCATATCTGGATCTGTTTCTGATGCTTGCTATGTCTCCTCAAACAGTACTTTATGCCTTTTATTATTTCTTATATTTTTGTTGTTGAAACATTGATGTGATATACTGGCTTAAAGGAACTTCAGTAAATTGGCCTTTATTAATCTTGTTATAAGATGTAAGGGGAGAGGAAGTATTCTGTAGTTGTATGACTAGTTTCTCTGCAATTTGATTAGCCTGTTCCCTGAACTGTGAACTTTACTAGTGCTTCTCAATTTATTATTTTTTCCCCTCACCACTTTAGATGAGACAGAATGGCTAGAGGGGCCTAGAGTTTGGTATTTCCTTTTCCCCAGGTTGGTTAGGCTCTGATAAAACCTCAGTAAGTTATATGGTGATAAAATAGTTTTGCTTGAGGGTAGGCCTTGTTAAGAAGAACACAGTGCTATGGCATATTTCAAACTGGTTATTTTCTTCTCTCCCTAAAAAAAAAATTGGAGGGATTTTTTTCTGATCTTCACTGTGAGAACCTGGAAGAGCTCCCACAGATGAACTCACAAAAGTGTAAGGGCGCCTCGCTGTCTGGGTCCCACAGGTGTTGTTAACTGTTAGGTTTGGCCAGTTTGAGCCTCCAGCAATTGCCAATTACAGTTCAGGCTTCCTACTCTGATACTGATTCCTTTGGTGGTTTCTGTGTGGGGATTTCTGCTCTATTACATTGTTATTCTTTGTATCTGTGGATCTATCTCCAAGTTGGGGAGCAGTGCTTTGTCCTGTGACCTAAGTTCTCATAGAGATATTTAAGAAGAGTTGTTGACTTTTCAGTTTATTTAGCTTTTTATTTGTTGTTAGAACAAAGTAATGACTTGGAGCTCCTTACACTCTGGGCAAGAATTTGGAAGCTGTTTGCAATACACTTTGGCCCACTGCAAGAGGAGCTCTGGGCAGTCCTAGAGAAATGTAGATGTTGCTAGTCTTAAAGCTCTAGTGAAGCAAGCCTTAGCCTTAGGTAAAATGTGTAATGACACCAGCAAAGTCCATCTTACTGGCTAGTATATTTAGCTAAATATAACGCTGAAATTAGATGTTTTAATTGCAACTCAGTGGCTTCAATGAACTGAAATGTAGTAGAATTGAAATTGACCTGATATTACTTATGGCTCCAAATAATCCACAGTCTTCTAAACCTATTAGATGCTTTAATGGTTTGTAACATATCAAAAACCAAAAATGAAATAATCTACCTTAAGATCTGTCAGCACAGTTCTAACTGCCAGTGAGTAAATAATGAGTGGAATCACTTAAGAGCCATTCTTAAAAATATCTGTAGTAGGCATCTTTTAAAATAATTCCAATGATCACTACTTTCTGATACCAATGCCCTTGTATAATCTCTTCCCCTTGAGTATGGCTAGACTTATGTGAAAGAGAAGGATAAGTCATTATTTTACCTAAAGAACAGTAGACAGACACATATTTAAATCACAGATGAGGCTTTTTGCATCAGCTTTCTGATGAATTGATACCAAATATTTGCTTGATAGCTAAAATGCGGCAGAGATTTTTCAGAGGTGGTTTCCTGTGATTCTGGTCTTTCATGATTTCCTGAGAATTCAGCTCCCTTTCTGACATATTCTAATGCTGCTCTAAGCATTTAATTTGCTATATTAAGTCATTTCCAGCTAAAAGATGTCAGTGATTTATATGTATTTGATGAACACTCTTTTAGCATGATGAAGAATAAGAGATACCCACAAAAGTGCTAATCTGAGTAATGTGAAATATGCAATTATCTTACAGTGATCCACTTTGGGCAGAAAACTCTGAAAGTCATTTTTTACCTTTCCCATTTTGTACTCCATGATTTCATAAATCTGATGGAGCTGAAAGCTTTTAAACTTGACAAGAAGAGGCTGAGTGTGAGAAATTGAGAGAAAAAGATTTAGAAAGGCCAAGGAGAGGGGAAGAAGAAAAATATTCTGTCCAGGGGACTTGTTGAAACAGTAGTGAACAGCCATTTAGGTACTACTGGGATGAAGATTTGAGCCCTTCTGATCATCATAAGCAATTTACAGAAAAGACCGTTGTTGAGTAAGTAAGAAGAAACATATCAGACTGTTCAATATACTTTCTGTAGACTAGGCTGGGAAATACAAATGGAAGCTTCAGTAAAATGTTTTATAAAGTCTTCTGAGAAATGGAATATTTCTAGCCATATCAGTAAACAAGGATGTCATAGTCATCAGTGGTTACAGTCCTCCATTGTGAGCAGGTGAGCTCTAATGAACTCAGGAAGAAGAAGGTCTTCCATCTAGCAGCCATTAGACTACAGCCATTCCCTGCGGTGATCCCTGAGGAAACTCAGGATATGAAAACAGGATGCTGGTCCAGATAGCTGAAGTGCATATCAAAAGAATGATTTCAGTGAGTCCAGACTCTTGCATCTTCCCATACATAGAAAAAGCAGTAAATTCCTCAACTTAGGATGTCCGGTTTTCTTTAATTAACAATAATTTTTGATGTTCAAACTATCTACCCTTTGTTGTAAGATTTCTATATAATCTGTCTCCTCCTTTCACTTTCTCTGAGTAGCTCTCTTAGGATCACATGAGAGGCTGTCTCCTGGGTGTAAGTCCTAAAATTCCCCACTAATAAAACATAATTCTCAACTTTTAGGTTGTTAATATTTTTCTTCAAGTTGACACCTCCCTAGATGGATAGTTCATTCTTACTATCTGGGGCACAACTTCAAGATTTGGTTAGGTTTTTGGAGACGATAACCCCACAATGTTGTTTAACCTACTATAGTTATGTATTGGATTTTAGGGATATAGATTTGTTTCACTTAGTTTACTTTTCATTGAAACATGATGATTTTCTGTCCTTATAGAGACATTATCACTCTGTAATTGATAAGAACTTTTTCTTAAATGCATGCAAAATTTATTTGTTAACTTTAAAGCTTCTTATGCACATTTTTTTTTTTTTTACATTATAAACTCTTTAAGGGTAAAACTATTCTGGTACTTGAAGCACTTTTTGTATATACAAAATGAGTACTTGTTAAAGATGTGTTAAATGAATAAATAAATGCTCTGAAAACAACTCTCTTATGAGAAAATCCTGAGGAGGCAGATTTACTTGCTCTTTCACCCTCCAGAATTTTGATTTTAAAATACATTTCTTCTAAACGTATAGACACATTCTTTCCTTCATAACTGGTATTACATTTTCAAATTAAAAACCATGATATTTCAATAGTCCTAGTGCCTTGATGACCATTAAAAGAACAGCACGAAAATGTATCAGTGCTGCATTTCAAATTGTGTGGGGTGAGATTAATTTTTCGTATCAGGAAATATAGTCTTTTATGGATGGATTTTATCTTTGTTAATCTAGAACAACTTGCCCGTTTGTCTATATAGCTCTGTCTATTTTCATTATAAGTGCATTCAGAGACATATATTTCATATATTTGTTCTTAAGAATAAATTTAATCTTATATTCAAATACACTTTATGTAAAGGAAGGAATTGTTCTGTACTATGTACTCAATCACTTCTAGAATTTTTATAGATAAAGCAGCACAACCTTTAAAGAAAACAAACTTGCAGACAATTTTTCATAGTGATAAGGCATGAAAATAAACCTAATGAAAATAATGCAGATGATTATAATAATAAATGAGCATGGAGAAAATAAATATCTAATGCCACCTAATTTAAATTTAAATATAATTGTCAGTCAGTGACATATGGACACAATCCTAAATATTTTACACTTATCAACAAAGATACAAATACCTCATTTAATATCTTCACATATTTAAAAGAGCCATTCTGAAACTGCATCATGTTGAAGCTGGAAAGAAGAGCTATTTTGTACCAAATAACACAAAATGGCTCTTTTTGAGCTCCCCATCAAACATCCCATTATCACATTTTAAGCAAGTTGTTTTGAATGCATCGCTATAGATTTAAAAGACAACTTGAGCTGCTGATTCTGCTAGGCATTTGAAGTCTAGGAAAAGGTGCACCTAGACTTTTTAGGTAAATACAAACAAAACAAACAAGAAATACAAGCAAGAAATTTTCCAAGATACCAGTGTATTTTCTCAAATAGGGATATTTGTTCCTTAGCACTGAAGAAATATTAAGTATCTATCCTGGACAAAGCACTATGCTAGGCATCAGAGCAAGGCAGTAACAGTTTTGTTGACTAAATTTTAAAAATCATTTTTGTATATAATGTGAGATATAATTCAAAGTTCATTTTTTCTTACATACAATGATTCAGTTGTTCAGAAAACTTTTGTTGAAGACTATTCTTTTACCCAATGAATTGTCTTTGCATCTTTGTCCAAAAACAATTTTATGTACAGTGATGTACTGGGATCTCTATTCTGTTCTATTGATATATTTGCCTATATTTATACCAATAATACACTGAACTGCTATAAAGATTCATGAAATAAACCTTGAAATAAGGTAATGTTCTTTTCTAACTATGTACTTCTTTTAAAACTTTGCTTTGACTATTCTACTAACAGCTTTTCCATATGGGTTTTAGAATTAGCTTGCCAATGCCTGTAAAAATTTTAATATTGATTTGAATTGTATTGAATCTATAGGTCAACTAGGGAGAAATTGTATAACTTCTGTGTCAATTCTAAAATCAGTCATTTCTCCAAGGACATTTTGTTTCTGTTATTGGAGATAAATATCAGAAACTAAGATGTGGGTGCCAAATGTGTCATTTCTTCTAGATTCTCTCAACTGTCAGAGTGAGAAAACATATGTGTGTGTACTAACTTATGTATATCGATCCTCCCTTCTCTTCCTCTCGCTTTCTCCATATACAGTTATGTCTCAAACTTGCCTTCATGCTGATATCTCCAACTCTTGTGTTGTTGTTCAGTCACTAAATCACGTCTGGCTCTTTGCGACTTCATGAACTGCAGCATGCCAGACGTCCCTGCCCTTCACTATCTCCCGGACTTTGCTCAAACTCATGCCCATTGAGTGAGTGATGCCATCTAACCACCTCATCCTCTGTTGTCCCCTTTTCCTCTTGCCCATAATCTTCCCAGCATCAGGGTCTAATCCTTACCATATGATTCATCCTGCCTTTTGTTCATTCATTCATCCTTTTGGTAATCTGTAAACTTTCCAGTAAGAAATCTGGCTCCCATCATCCACTATCTATTTACTTAATTATTTATTTCAGTATACAGGTATAGCAGTTTCAGAATTGCTACCTGTACCACCATGGGAAACAATTAAACAACCTTATCAACTAAAATACAATATTTATGTACAGTTCCTTTTACCTTTAATTTTCCAGATTGCTTTCATTTCCAAAGTTACTTAGATCACAGTTTCTTTCTTACCATTTCATACATTTGTAGTACAATTAGTTTTTTTTGTTACAGTTTTCATTGCATGCTGGGATTTCCCCTTGCTCCTGAAACATTTTTTATAATTTACATATGTTAAGGTTCCCTCCTTATGCAATAAAGATCAGATCAATGGGATTATCCAAATAATGAATGTCATATAACCACAATTAGAGTATCATAGTTTATTAGAATACTTTCACTTTCCTGTGCTTCACTATTCAGCCCATCCATATTAACAGCCCCCCGGCAAACACTGACCTGTTTAACATCTCTGTATTTTTGCCTATTCTAAAATGTCATATAATTCAAATCACAGTGTACAGTCTTCTCAGATTCGCTTCTTTCAAATAGCAATATGCATTTAAGTTTCACCAATGATTTTACATGAACTAATAGCTCATTCTTTCTACTGCTCTGTAGTATATCATTTTAAGGACACTGACTACACTGACTATAGTTTGCTTATCCAAAACCCTATTGAAAGTCATAGTGATTCTTCCAAATTTTGGACATTAAATACAAATCTGATATAAACATTGAATAGTTTTGTGTGGATAACCTGTTAGGGAAATAATGAGTGAAATGATACGATTAGATTTAGTTTCATAAGAAACTGCCAAATTGTCTTCCAAATTTTCATTTCCAGCAGCAATGAATTAGAGGTCCTGATACTCTAACGTTGATTAACTTTTGAATGTTAAATCAACCTTGCTTTCTTGGAATAAATTCTACTTAGTCATGAAGTATTATCTTTTCTATATAATCTTGCATTTGATTTGTTAAAATTGTTTTAGAATTATTGTGTGTCTATATTCATAAGGGGCTTTGGATTGAAGTTTTCTTTTCTCCTAACATCCTTGTCTGAATTTGTCTTTATAAAATAATGATTCATAGAATGACTTGAGAAGTAGTCTTTCTTTAATTTTCTAGAAAAAATATATCTAGCATTGGAATTATTTATTTTATAAATGTATGGAAGAATTCACCAGTGAAGCCATCTTAACCTGGAATTTTCTTTATGAAATGATTTTTAATTGTAAGTTCAATATCTTTAATAATGTGCTCACGATTGCCCATTTCTTACTGTCCGCTGTGTTTTAACAAAACTTTAGTTAGGCTTTATTCCTTCTTACTATTTCCTAACTCCTTGTTCCCAAATCTGTGTAAGCTATAAAAACATGGAACATGCTGCTTCATCTACTTATTGCAAGAATCAGCTGATCACAGTGAGACACTTTTCTTCTCTGACTTCATTAGTCATTTCCTCTTGCTGCCCAAATTTCCTTTAGCACATCCTGCTTGTCTTTGATTATACCTCCTTACCTATGATAGAAAAGTCTTTTTTTCTGTTTGATTATGTGATTCTTGAAGTTTTCTATATCAGTGTAATTTCCCAATTGGAAAAACTTTTCCTTTCTTTTGGGAAAAAGATATCTCCCTAAATTCAGATGCATTAGCTTGATAATACAGATTTATTCACATTATTGTTGAGTCACCTTTGAGAATTTATGTCCTTGAAGTATGTTCATTTCATAAAAGCTATAGGATTTATTTGCATAATGTACATATTATGAAAAAATTATAATTTTCTTATAATATTCCAATATGTTCATTTCAATATCTGTAGTATCTGTAATGATTTCACCTGTCTCTTTCCTTGTATTGTTATTTCTTGTCATCTAATTTTTTACTTACTATTATTTTTTAATTATATTGATCTTTTCAAAAGAAATCTTTTGACATTATTGATTTTTTAAAAATTACTTCTCTATTCTCCAGATCTGATTTTTATTTTTTCTTTTGTTCTATTTGGGGTTTAGTTTTCCCTTTTAGAAAAAGTTTTGTCTAGAGAAGCTGAGTTCATTGATGGGCATTCATATTTTCCTGGTTTTGCACACCTAGGAATTTTTTTGTTTGATGCCAAGAATGGTTGATTTTTACTTTAAATTATGCCAAATAGTTTGTATTCCTATGACTATTCTTGACTTTTATTCTGGGAGACAGTTTGGTTACTTGAAAACTGTTTGATGCACTTGGGTATGGCTTTTAAGACTTGATGAGATGACATAATCAGATTTTATCAAAGAGCTAATCATTCCACACTGCCAAGAAAAATTTCCTCTAAATACTGCATCCAGTTCGCCATGAATTATCAAAATTTTCCAGTCTGATTTTTGACAATTAGCACTATTCCTGGTATTGTGCAGGATATTGGTACTGTTTCCTCTAATCCTTTCAGGTGTTCTTTTTTCCTGGCTTTGGATAATTTCCTGAAATATATAAGGTATCATTATTGTCTGGGTACTCAGGGGTTCCACCTCAGTCATCTGGAGCCCTGTCTCTGAGAAACTCTCTTTCCCCGATACTCTGTCTAGCAAACTCCAGCCGCCCTGCTTCCTCTAGTCTTCAACTCAGGGAATCTGACAGGCTCCAACTGACACCTCTGTCTTTGATCCACAGCCTGAAATGTTTCACAAAGCAATAAGCTGGTACAATCATTATTTTCCCTTCATTTGATACTTAATTCTACTTTACAATATAAAAAGTATTAATGGAATAACAATTATGTATGAAGTAACAATTATGCAGTGAACATAAATTTGGATAAAGCAGTAAGAAAGGTTAGACAGGCTTCATTAAAGTAATCAAATATAATTAAACAAAATGTCTATAGTTAATAAATATATAAATTAATTAAATTGTATTATTTCAAATTGCTAAGATGGTAAAAGACCTAGACAGTGGATAGCAGAATTAGATGGTCCCTATGTATTTAAAATCAGCTTGAGAACAATGTATTATTTCATGAAAAAAGTTTCAGGGACAAATTTGGATATTTAAAAATCACTGATAAAATTTTTTCAGTGAATCTTAAAAAATACATTTGCTTTTCCAAATTAAAATCAAGATCTTAAAAATTAACCACTAGACCCTTTATATTTTCTAGTCTTCTTTTTCCCAGTCAACTCACTTAAGAATGCTGAGTTAAATAATGTCTTTTGTAAATGACAAGTAAGTTGAAGCCTATTATCTTTAAGATATTAAATTGTGTTTAGTTTTATTTTTTTAATTTAAGATTAACTAGTTAAGACATTCAATCTACTGACAATTTTTGTTCTAGTGGATTTTGGTGAATGTCTGAAAGTGTCAAGAAAGAGCCATGGTCAAAAATATCAAAATTTCAATTGTAAGGAGCAAAGGAAAGGAGATATTTACCAGTATGTAAAATCATTAAAATATATCTTAAAATGTCAAACAATCCAAGATGTTTCATTTTATTATTAACTGTTATTATTATTGTTTCCCTGAAACTTTGCTTTTCACTATTCAACATTTGGAAAAGTTAGACCAAAAATATGTTTGTTGTGTAAATCGTCAAATTAATAAATAAATGCAGCTTGGCTGGACTGCTTATTTCACCTTAAAGTGTAGTAATACAAACAAAAGTCATAGGAGCTATTAAAATGTCAATAAAATCAAATTATATTTCAATAGAGGCTTCAGAAATCAATGTATTACTAATATCATATAATTTAAAATATATAATTATATATAACAAATCTTACATAACAGAAATATAACTAAGAATAGTATCAATTTTACCTAATTTTTCAAAACAATAATCATTACAATTTATTAATAATTGCTATTGGTTACAACTACATGCTATATTCCTTGCTAAATAGGACATTTAAGGAACTTGACAAACCTACCATAAAGTCATTTAACAGTTTACTGAACTCTTATCCAACAAGAGTAAAGAAGTGATATGATATTGCATTATTTCCTATGAGAGAAAACTATGAAAATCACAAGAACACAATTCAATTTTAATGTAAATGGACATATTTAATCCTAATCTCTTCATAAAGATATACACTTCCAAAGAGGAGCTCTGCTCAAATGTCTAAAAGATAGACCTTTTGCAGAGGAAATGCATATGTAACACTTTCTCAACTGTTAACTCTGTGTATAGTTCACTGTTCAAAAATGACGTCTTTTCTTGGTATAGCTCCTAGAAAACAATGTTTACAAGTGTGGTATGGCTTCTGAAGGAAAATGCGATGGTGGTAGTGTTATTGTTTTATTGGAATTTTTTGGTCCATAATGCAAATGCTTAGATATATAGCAATACCCAGGGATGGAAATGGGGGTCACTGATTCTGAGAAGCTTAGTAACTTGCGAAAGTGAAGTCACTCATTCATGTCCGACTCTTTGCGACTCTGTGGACTGTAGCCTACTAGGCTCCTCAGTCCATGGGATTCTCCCGGCAAGAATACTGGAGTGGATTGGGTTGCCATTTCCTTCTCCACGGAACTTGTAGTAAGTAATATAAATAGGAATGTGACAGAGCTGGAATTTGGATACATGCCTGAGACATTGAAACTCACACAACCATCTACTTGTTCAAAGTTCCTTGTCTGTGTTAAAACAAAAATATCTCAGAGACAGGAAAGCTGATTGTTCCAAATCACATCAAAAAATGCTCAGCTACATCAGCTGTCACTAATGATGAGATCTATGAAGTCAGTTGAAATTATAGATTGTAATTTTCTTTCCTGTCATTTCTGTTCACCACCATCTGGTGAAGGTATAAAGAGAAATCCTCACAAATGTTTGGGTGTTTTTATAGGCATACATATGGAATTTTTTCCAGTTTGCTTTCCACCAACTTTGATTTATACTCAGCTTTAAAACACATTGAGTCTTATTCTCCTCTCACTAGCAGAAGGGAGAAGCTGCCATAAATCCTTGATACTGCCACTTACACAAAGAAAAGGACTGTTCTGGATTGCATGACAGATATAATACCAGCTCAGGGGCAGGAAAAATGTGATGGGAGAATTCTCTAGTGTCCTCTAGGCAAAGAAAAGTATGAAATAGGCCTTTCATTACCAAGGAGAAATTAAGCTAATTCATTTGTAGTGCTAAAATTGTACAATAGAGAAACATATTTTTCAAAGATCTAGCCATAAACAAAACAAATAGAACATTTTTTAAACCAATAGAATCCAAGTACCGTCAATTACAACTGCTCAGAAATAATTATATTTGCAATCATATTCTACATATTATCATGCATATCAGTTTTTCTCATTTATTTCAAAGAAATAAGGAGTCTGCATTTTCCAAAGCATTAAATAAATTACAAAAAAAAAAAAAAAACAGAACTGAAGGTCTGATGAACATGACTTAGATCATGTTTAAAATTTCAATATGATTTCTGAGTAAATACAGAATACATAGTTTATCACAAAGTACTACATAGTTTTTAGGTGCATCTAATTATTATTATTTAGACTCATTGGATAAGACTCTATGATGGGAAAATTGAAGGCAAAAGGGGAAGAGGACAGTGGAGGATGAGATGGTTAGACAGCATCAATGGACATGAACTTGAGCAAACTCTGGGGAAATAGTGAAGAACAGAGAAGTCTGGCATGCTGCAGTCCATGTAGTTGCAGAGTCAGACATGATGTAGTGACTGAACAACAGCAAAACTGTTATTTATTCTCTGAGAGGTAGCAAAGATCATATGTATTCCAGTGTAATTTTGGGTTCTGCATAGTTGGCAGGATTATGTGGTCATGAGAAATAAATTTTATTTTAGATAGAAAAATGTTAAGATTATTTTATAAAAAATGCACAGGTTGTTTCAGATATAATAAGAAACCCTAGAAAATATGCTTATAAAAATATTCCATAATACTCAGTGGTTTACATTTGTAGAAACTATTTGTTTTTAAATAGACTCACTGGAAGGCAGTCACTGAGAAAAGTTAAAACTCATATATACTAAACTTTGCTCTAGTCTCATTTAAATTCTGACAAAATAATCAGTATTGAGTAAAGGAAAAATGAGATTCCACTCATTTTTAGTATTTTTTATTCTTCTTATTTTTGGTTATGGATTATAATTTCATCAGGCTTTTACGCTAATTCTCTAATAACTAACTTAACTGCAAATCCTCTTAGGCAAAGATAAATGTTTAGAATGGAAATTTGTAACATAACTGGAATAAGGTGATTTCTAAGTTAACCCTTACTGGATATCCTGTGAAATCTAGAATATTCATGTCATTACTTTTTTCTAGCAAATATAAATTAGTAATTATAAATATGCTAATAAAACAATTCATGCTACATGTTATGTTTAAAGAAATCCAAACTGTTCACTTTAATCTGATTTATGATGGAACTTAATGGCAATAGCTCATAGTGAAAAATATGAAAATAAAGATACTGCATATAAAAAGATGAAACAATTTGGGGTTTTTACATTTCAACAAAAATATTTACTCCTCATGATCACATAGAGTATCAAAATGGAAATAATGCAAGTTTTTTTCATTCATGTTTATAGTTACTGTGTGATCACTTATTTTTTTTCCAAATTTATTGCTTAAATATAGGAATATGGAGCCCCACGGCATTGGAGACAAGGATCCAAACAATTATAAACTTGCTCTTGAAAAAAAACAAACATGTAGTTGAGTGTGAGGCTGTATTGGAGGATTACTGTAACTGTTCTCAAGCTAACTTCCATGTAGAATACAATAGTTTATTAACAGAAAAGTGACAAACTGCACTAATTTAAAGTGTGTGTGTATATATATATAACTTTGCACAATACAAGGTACTTCAGAAAAACATGTATAATAATTATAGCAGAATGCCTAAACAGCAGTATGTGCATGAGTTAAGTAGAAGAAACAGAAACCGCTTAAGTTAACAAGCATGAATGATTTAATATCAGTGTTGCTATATATAACATCAATTTTAATATAAAAAGTGTTAAGAACTCAGACCAGAAAACAGTTTGGGGGAACTATATTTTATCTGTTCTTTTTAAAAATTGCTAGTACAAGGCTTAATAAAAAGAACACAATTTTGGGGCTTCTCTTGTTATAATTTAAAGGTCACAATAAAACAATGCACATATTTACTATCTACTTGCAAAGCAGAAACAACTCTGTCACTCTACCCTTGTTCCACCACTGCTAATAGATGAATTATACTTTGGTACATGTTTGTGTGATGGAAGTTCAGCATTGTAATTCTATGTCTTTCATGCATTCTATCTCATTTTATAGCATACGTATTTATTGACACAACACTTATAATTAGGATCCTATTTGTGAGACCATGCATTAGACCAGATGGCTTCTATTTTTGGATATCACTCAAATGCAAACATACTATGAGCAGATACATGCATCTGATTACTCTATTTTTCTTTCTAGTGTAGTCATGTCCAAACATTACATACTGTGAAGCCTGTTATGATTTGTCTCCTTCAGCTTTCATCCTCTTCCTTTTAGTTTGAGGAGATGGCTATATAAAGCCTATATATCATAGGTATCCCCACTGCTGGTTTTCTGGCTGGTGCTAGATTCTGATAACAGTTGCACTCATGGCAACTCAAAAGAGAGAGAGAAGGCAGAGAACATTTTGTTCCTTTTTTGTTTTTTTCTGGTGACAAGCATAGTTATACAAATGAGAGTTCTTTGCAAAAACACTGTGATTTCTGGCTTCCAGTGTTGTTAGTGACTAGTAATAATTTGGTGTTGATGATGTCTTCTTGATTTTCCAATACAGTTTTTTTTATTCTGGGTGACTGATATGGGTGTCCATTCTCTAGCTTCCCAGATGATGACAGGAAGCTGTAGCCGGAGCATAGGCAAGGTTGTGTTTGAGTATAATTTCATGGTGTTCTAACAATATACTGTCATCTAATTCAATGTGGTATTGATCTGGTGTATTCCCTGGAATCCAATTCTAGTGCTTTCCTTCAAATTTCCAATATTTTTTATACACACCAATTCTTAAATTAAATCACTTATGCTTAAGTTACCTTAAATGGTTTATGTTTCTTGCACTTATTTGTAATTCATTCACACTTGGCTCTTTAAACATTCTGCTAAAATTATTATATGTGCTTTTATGAAATGCATTATATTGTGTAAAATCATGCACTGAAAACAGAGCTTTGGGGAAGACTGGATTAGGAAAAGACCAACCAAAACTTACCCAATTTTGTGACAAGAACACTAGCCAAAGCAGTAATAATACTAATAAAACACCATCGTGATTTAAAAGATATATTGTATTTCTAATGAATGTAGATGTACCATAACAAGTAGGAGACTTTACTTTTTATTGAAAAGAGTAAAGCTAGTTTGTTGGGAAGTTTAAGAAAGTCAATGGCATTCAATTATGGAAATGAAGAGCAAGGGTTGTCATCATTGCCAGAAAATTCACATGGAAAAGTAGTTGGAGACTTTTCATTAAATGATCCAATGAACCAGATAGATAACTCTGGTTCGCATTGTGTTAAGCTCATGCCGAGGAAGCCAAGTGGAAAACTACAGTTTGATTCTTTTGTTCACCACTATACTCTATGACTTGTAGAGAATTCATATAGTTTACACATATTTTCTATTATTTAAAGGAACCAAACTAATTTGCTGAGAAAATATATATTATATTGACTGATAAATATTATGAATCATATCTGAGATGATTTTCATTCTTACAGAAATGGTGTATATCTTTTGATTTCAGTTCGTTTTATTTTTTCCTTCATATTTTACTAAAACTACTGATTATTATACACGTGTGTAATTGTGGGTATTTTATATACAAATTTTATTCAAGGATTATTGTTACTAAAATATTTATTTCTAATAAGCCAAAAAAGCAGATACTGTATGAGATCTGACATGTTTGAGGTCTTTCTCAAACATCATCTTATCAGAGACAATAGGGATGATTGGCTGCTGTGAATTGTGGTCTCATTTCTCTCTGCGGCTGCCAAAGTGTGTGACTTCACTTATGAGAATATGGAAGGACTCAAGGGATATTTTGCAAAAATGTGCCAATTCCTTACTCAGTGTATCACATCTTTTCTTTATTTTTTGATTTAGTAGCAAACCAAAGTAAAAATAAATCAAGTTGAATACAAGTCATTATTCTCAATCCAGATCAGACTTTGTACCCAGATGCTGGCTAGACTCACATGCAACTTCCCAGATATTCTAAACATCTGCATACATCAGGAAGAAACCTAATCTCCTCGGTACTATAATGCACAGCCTCTTCTCAGACTAAAAACAGTTCAACTTAGAATAGCCAATAAATATTAACCATTTTTGTAACTGATACTCCTACTGTCAAATTTACATAGGTAATGTCTAAACACTGACAGTGACTGAAATCCTTTGGGCTTAAAATTATCCTGTTATGCATTTCAGATTTTCATAGGAGTGGGTTTTAAGGCATTTTCTTAAATCAGTGAATTTTTTCTTATATTACTTATCACATTATGAAAATTTTATTATATAGTTAGAATGAAATATTACATTTTATTTTATATCACCACCTACATAGGAAGGCTTCCCTGGTGGCTCAGACAGGAAAGAAGTTGCCTGCAATGAAGGAAAAACCCTGGTTCGATCTCTGGATCGGGAAGATCCCCTGGAGAAGGGAATGGCAACCCACTCCAGTAATTTTGCCTGGAGAATCCCATGGACAGAGGAGCCTGGCAGGCTACAGTCTATGGGGTCGCAAAGAGTCGGACACAACTGAATGACTAACACTAACACTGCCTAACTTACCTATGAAGATAATGCATGCTTATTGATATGTTTGTCCATAGATTTATAATTCGAATCATCTCAATGATGAGTTAAAGCTATTTAAAACAAAGTTCATAAATTCTAAGCGACTAATCAATTTTGCATTATTCCTTAAAATATAATTGACAGTCTAGTGAAGTGGACAGAAGGCGATTTGTATCATTTCAAACCACAGATAGTGTTTTTGCCCCAAAGGATAACATTATGTAAAATATATGCAGATTATTCATGTGATAGCTCAATGAATAATATCATGGTGAAATATATGAAGGTTATATCTGGGGTTATTACAAGTTTGTACATATTTAAGTATTCTCAAATATTAAGTTTCTGAAATTACTACACACTTTCTTTCAGACCCTGTTAACATATAGAGTGTGTATGTTTTAATTATTAATATGCCAACTATCTTACCTTTTTAACTGTCAGTCATTCAGAATTTTTAAAGCTATGTTCCTTCAAAGTCATAGTTATGCATTATTATTAAGGGCCTAGTATTTACATGGATTTATAGGTACCAATGTTTTATTTTTCTAGAAATTCATATGCAGTGCTATTAGTCTGTATTTAAGTCAACCTGAAGTTGGATATACATTTCTAAATCTTTCCTTAACATTTTTTTTACATTTTTTTAATTTTTATTTTTTCAATTAATTTATTTAGTTGGAGAATAATTACTTTACAATAATATGATGGTTTTTGCATTACATCAACATGAATCAGTCACAGATATACTTGTGTACCTCCATCCTCACTCTTCCTCCCATCTCCCTCCCGCTGTATCCTTCTGGGTTGTCCCAGAGCACTGACTTTGAGTGCCCTGCTTCATGCATTGAATTTGCACTGGTCATCTATTTTACATATGGTAATGCACATGTTGCAGTGCTATTCTCTTAAATCATCCCACCCTCACCTTCTTCCACTAAGTCCCAAAGTCAGTTCTTTACATCTGTGTCTCCTTTGCTGCCCTGCCTGCAGGGTCATCAGTACTGTCTTTCTAAATTCCATTTATATCTTTCCTTTCCAGAATTTTAATGCCTTAGTCGCTCACCATCTCTGACAAAACCTTTGAATTATCCCTTGGTTTATTTGTCTCCATTCAGTTCACCTGAACAGATTTTCATACATACATATATATATATATATATATATATCTATATATAGTCTTACAAGTTTAACCTGAGGATTTTCCATGCCACTCTCCTAAGTGAAATTTCTACCCTAATCTCACTCATTTTTCAAACTACAATCCAATATTATCTCTTCCACGAATGTATACCTATTTACAGCTGAGAAGCAAAAATTCCCCCTCTTTCCTCCTGTATAATTTAATTTTATCACTGTTACTTATATAAATCTTTGAATTATAATTATTTGTATACTAACATAAAAATTTGGTGTCAGAGAGTCCCTAGGCTATCTTTGCCCTAAGTACCTACCCTTGGTATGATTTTCTTGTATTAGTACTGAATCAAATTTGCAACAAGAACTTTCTATTTCTCCACATTCTAAAATTTATACAATTGTAATTATTTATACACAGTAATTATGTGTTTTAAAAAGTATCTTTTATGTTATATCCTATCTAGGTTTTCATTTATTTGTTAACTTAAAATTTGTAATGCTGGTATTTAAATATTACTAACAGTTTTCAGAGCAATACCATTTTCTTAGTTACCTAATTTAATTCTAAAGTAACAATAATTTTTACTTTATAGAAGAGCAAACAGCCTTGGTTATTTTCCCAGGATCACAGACCTACTATTTGAGAAAATCTGGCCTCAAAATAAAGTTGTCTTTTTATAACATGCTTTTATTATGGAATGATTCACTTTGATTAGTTCTTTATTAATAATTAAAATGACTAAAAATGCTTCCTCCCTCACTTGCTCTCTTCTTCCATTAAATATATATATGTATATATATATATAATTTCTTAAATTAGCATCTTATTTTCCCAAGTACATATTTTAAGTATACTGAATTTAATAAAATGGTGCACTTCTATTTAACAAAGTTAGTGTCCAGTTGTTGACATCATGAATTAAAGTGAAGCAAAATGATAACTCAAAATCACTTCTATAGAGTTGGGTAAATTTAAAGTTGTCCACCATTCTAGTTAATTCTCCAAGTTATTTCCACAATTCTCACAGAAATCTAAGAAAACCTCAAAAATCAAAGAAAATATTTTGTTGCAGAAAGATCACTCAAGAGAAAATGGGCAGAAGTTGAACAGTCACTTTACATAAAGAAGTATGAAAGTAAACAACTAACATAATTAATCTCATTAATCAGAAGAATGTAAGTGTGATAAGATACAGGAATGGTTAAAATTAAAGCTTAATTAAAAATGAAAAACAAAAACAGATATTGATCCAGCCAATGATTATTTCCTGTTTAACCTTCCAATACTGAAACACAAACCCTAAATATATATACACATGTGTGTATATGTGTACATATATATATATATGTATATATATATTTGTGTGTATATATGAATATATATTGTGTGCTATATAAATTATAACCACTATCTGTGTGACATTAAATTTCTTCATGTACATTGAGTCTAACCTAAAATAATATATTCTACATCTCGTACTTTCAATTTCAGTACCATATGTTTTGTTGATTTATATGCACAATCTTCCATTATAATTAGGTTAATATCTCTTATTCATGAGATTTTATGTCCTTTGAGTTATTCAAGATACATCTTGCTGCACTCTTGTAGCTTTTAATACAGTACTTGGCATAAAACATTTGATTAAATTTTGATTGATTGATACTTATCAAGGAAAGACTTTTAAAATTTAAAGTACATTTCTTCAGTAAAAGGGTTATCAAAACCCCAACGTATGTATATGCACTTTCCCCCTGCCATATCCACCCTTTAATTTTATGGATGAGAAATTAGAAATTTAAAGAGGTTAACATGACTTTGTCCGATACACTTAGCAAGCTAGTGGCAAAGTTATAACTTGGTACAGGTCCACTGATTTTTGGGAATGCCCTGGTAGCTAGTTGGTAAGAATCTGCCTGCAGTCCAGGAGACCTGCTTTCAATCCCTGGGTTGAGAAGATCCCCTGGAGAAGAAAATGGCAACCCACTCCAATATTCTTGTCTGGAAAATCCCATGAACAGAGGAGCCTGGTTGGCTATAGTCCAAGGAGTTGCAAGTTTAGACTTAGCGACTAAACCACCACACCATGCAATTCCACTGTATGCAGGTCAAGAAGCAACAATTAAAGTCTTATATGAACCACAGGGTTTTCCTTGAAATTTGTTTTCATTGAAAATCAATGCTTTTGAACTGTGGTGTTGAAGAAGACTCTTGAGAGTCCCTTGGACTGCAAAGAGATCAAATCAGTCAATCCTAAAGGAAATCAGTCCTGAATATTCATTGGAAGGACTGACACTGAAGCTGAAAGTCCAATATTTTGGCTACCTGATGCAAAGAACTGACTCACTGGAAAAGACCCTGATGCTGGGATAGATTGAAAGCATGAGGAGAAGGGGATGACAGAGGATAAGATGGCTGGATGGCCATTGGATCACTGATTCAATGGACATGAGTTTGAGCAAGCTCCAGGAGTTGGTGATGGAGAGGGAAGCCTGGCGTGCTGCAGTCTGTAGGGTCACAAAGAGTTGGACACAACTGAGTGACTAAAGTGTACTGAACTGCTGGAACAACTGATTGGTTCAAGATTGAGAAAGGTGTGCGACAGAGCTGTCTGCCGTCACCCTGTTTGTTTAATCCATACACTGAGCACATCATGAGAAATGCTAGGCTGGATGAGTTACAAGCTGGAATCAAAGTAGGTAGGAGAAACATCAACAATCTCAGATATGTGGATGATACCACTCTAATAAAAGTGAAGAGGAGGTAAAGAGCTTCTTGATGAGGGTAAGGAGAGTGAAAGAGCTGGCTTAAAACTAAATATTAAAAATACTAAGATTGTGACATCTGGACCCATTATTTCATGGCAAGTAGAAGGAACAAAATGGTAGTGACAGATTTCCTCTTCTAGGGCTCTAAAATCACTGCAGATGGTGACTGCAGCCATGAAATCAGAAGACGATTGCGTCTTGACAGGAATGCTATGACAAAGCTAGACAGTGTGTTGAAAAGCAGAGACATTACTCTGCCGACAAAGGTTCGTAAGTCAAGTCTATGGTCTTCTCAGTTAGTGGTCATGCACAGTTGTGAGAGCTGGACCATAAAGAAAGCAGAGTGCTAAAGAATTGATGCCTTCGAACTGTGGTGCTGGGGAACACTTCAGAAAGTCCCTTGGACAGCAAGGAGATCAAACCAGTTAATCTTAAGGGAAATCCAACCTTGAGTACACAGAAGGACTTATGCTGAAGCTGAAGCTCCAGTATTTTGGTCATCTGATGTGAACAGCTGATTCATTGGAAAAGTCTCTGATGCTGGGAAAGATTGGGGGTGGAAGAAGAAGGGGTGACAGAGGATGAGATGGCTGGATGGCATCACCATTGCAATGAACATGAACTTGGGCAAAATATGGTGAGGGACAGGGAGGCCTGGCATGCCACAATCCATGGGATCTCAAAGAGTTGGACACCACTGGGTGACTCAACAACAACAACAACAACCATACAATTCAGGGCTTGCCTGGTGGATCAGATGGTAAAGAATCTGCCTGCAATGTGGGAAAACCAGGTTCGATCCCTGGATCAGGAAGATCCCCTGGAGAAGGGAATAGCTACCCAGTCCACTATTCATGCCTGGAGAATTTAATTTCATGGACAGAGAAGCCTGGCAGACTACAGTCCATGGGGTTGCAAAGACTTGGACACAACTAAGGGACTAACACTTTCACACTACTTTCACCATGGAATTCAATGAATATTTTTAATAAAAAAAAAAAAAAAAAAAGGATTCTAAAAAAGAAAAAGCAACCTCTTTCTGACTCCAGGAATCCAGTTTTCTTCTCTAGAATGAAAGTTGCTCTTTAATGTCATGTCTATATTCTTATGCCATATGGTACTGAATTCTAGTTGAGAAACTTAGCTGAAGATAAAAGGTAGTAAATAATACAAAGAAAAGTAAAACACAGAAATTGAAAATATTTCCCTATGGTATAATACTCATGGCAAGAAAATTTTGACAACCAAAAGGATAATAGATATTGTACAGCTATCTGGAATTCCAAATGCAGAACATCTAGCAAGAAATAAAGGAAAACAAATGGATATTTCTATCTTTTGTGTTGTATTCCCAAGAATCACAAGAACCTACTTGAATAACCAAGGACACAATATTCTAGTCTAATAGCAAAATATTGTAGGATACTTGAACAAAATCATGGAATAAGTTTCTGTGATCAAATATAAGTAGAATTTATGATTAAGGAGAAATGAAGACGAACAGAAAAAGAAAGAAAAAATCCCATATAGTATATGACAGAATGGCCAAAAACATTCACTCTTACATTTTAGTAGTAACTTTGCTATCACTTACCTGACTCATGAGACTGATTCTTTATTCCTTCAACTATAAACTGCAAAAAATTATTTGGCAGGATATCAGAGTTTTGCTACAGGGACAATTTTATTTTAAATTGCTTCCTTTTTTAAATAATATATTTCAAATAATGCATATTATTAGTGTTAGGTAGGAAGTTAGGCATGAGCAATGACAGGCAGCCTAGCTGAAAAGGTGTAAGCTGGTCTCCAAACCCTACCAAAGACACACCCAGAAGAGCTCACAGATATGCTATGAACATAGCCACAGAGACTTCCAACTCCTGCACATGCACCCTAGTCACAGGTGGATACAACTAACAACAGGGGCTTCCTCAAGTAACCTCAGGCAGCTAAGAGCCTATTAAAGGCTCATAAATATTCTATATATACATACATCTGGTTATAACAGACTGAATGATGGGAAGATATGCACAATGGAGCCTGTTGCTATGTAACTTGCAACTGTCAATCGGCCTTGAGCATATGTCCATTTGCATTCTTTTCTTAGTTGGTGATGGGTACAAGTTCTGTTTTGCACAAGGTACAACCAAAAATAGGAGATGGGGAGTATAAAAAGGGAGAAGCCAAGAGGGATCATTATGACTCAATTTTAAGGTTAGCTGCTCCCACCTCTGGAGAGTATACTATCCCCCATCTGTCTGCTTGAGCTGTGACTGAGCTGTAACTTGTCTGTTGCTTTAAACTCTTTAGTCTCTCATTCCAAATTTTTGTTGTGATGAGACAAGAAAGGAGGAAGAGAAATAAACCAATGCAACATTAGACTTCATATTTTACCTCCTTTTTGTTTCCAGTTGCCTTTAAAATCATAATTATAAAAACTGGCTCCAGACAAATGGTAGTTAATATAAACAATTATTATATTAGCATATCTGAAAAGCAAAGTGAATGACATGAGAGATGGATATTTAGATAGGCACTGGAATAAATGAGACTGAGGCAAGCTTTATTTATTTATTTTTTTTAGTGTAACCCATTAAGAATAAACTTGTGGGAAAATGGCTTATAATTTTGCCTAATGCATTAAAGAAATAATAATTAATCTACATTAGGGTTTAACTACATTTAAGAGAAAAACACTATAGAATGGAAAGCAGAGAGGTTTCCTTGACTCTAAAATGAAAACTGCATATATTGAAAAGAAAATCTTAGTAGGTCTTTAGAACAATATACCAAACAAAAAATCAACCAGTGTGCTTTTAAAATAACAATCTTGTACATTTGCAATTGTAGGTCTACACAGATTTAAAAAAACAAAACAAAACAAAAAACACTGCCACTTTGCTATGTAATCAATTAATAATTTTGGTTTAAATTTCTCTTGTGTGGCATCATGTGGCTTGCACTGCATTATCACTAATGCCATTCATATGTTTTTATTTAAAAAAGAAAAAGTGTTTTCCTTTAGATGAATCTTAGGCCAAACTCTTCACATTAGTCAGTTTTCAAATATCATTACTTTCCAATTTTGACAAACATAAGCAATCACTTATTTTATAGCAAGTTTTAAAATAGTGAAATGAATTCTTTATATCAGAGGTTTCATCTACGCAAACTGACTCATTCATATGAAAGCCTTAGGTGATGATGGGGATTATAAATAATCTCTTCATGTCATATCTAAATTTTTCTCTTCAGGTGGGGTGAAACATCATTATTTCTTCTACAAACTCAAGTAAGACTATTGGCTAGTCCCAGTGATGCCCCAATGATGGAAAAAAGGTAAACCATAATTCTAAAGGACAGAAATGTTTCTAAATTTTATTTCGAAAATTCCTCTGACAAATTTTTAAGAAATAAAAAAAAAAAAAAAAAATCAAGTTTCTAAACATGCTAACTCATCAAGGAACTATCTGATGAAAAACAACAAAATACCATAATGTGTATGGTCTTGAATGTGCTCCATGAATTTTGAGCTGTGACTTGATCAATACATTTCATTTTAATGAGAACTTCATGGAAAATTCACTGGCTCTAGAGAGCTATGTCACATACTAGTATTGACAGAATACTGTAAATTATTTTCCTAATATTTATAGAGTACTTGCAGGCTTTGTCTTAAATTACAGAATCATCTTCTAACCTCTAAATCACATTGAAGCCATAGTGCTACATCACTTTTCAGTATCTAAGCTTTGCAAATTAGTTTCAGAATTACCAAATGTAGGTCCTTCTGATTTTTGTGTTTGCCAAAGCAAACATATTATTTTTTATATTTATAATGATGCATGAACTACCTCTCCATTTTTTCATCTCAAATGTCTTTAAGCATTAATTACTTTTTTCAAGTTTGAAGTTGTAATTTATATTTGGACATATATTGGAAAACTCAGTTCCGCTGTTATGTTTATTACCCTCTAAATATAATTTCAGCATATGTATTTGAATAAAATAATTTGTAATTTCCCTGAGGTTAAACAGAATTATAAGATTTTTAAAAGGAAGACGAATGAATATTGAAAGTATTATCAGTCTACAAACTAAACCAGAATATAAAAGTAATTTTACATCCTGACTGCTAGAATTTGAATATAATGCAGATAGCTTTAAGTCATTTAGGTACTCAAAATGCTCAGTTGTGTCCAACTTTTTGAGAACCCATGGACTGTAGTCCACCAGTTTCCTCTGTCCATGGGGCTTCCTGGCAAGAATACAGGAGTGGGTTGCCATTTCCTCCTCCAGGGAATCTTCTTGACCCAGGGATCAAATCTGCATTTCCTGCATTTGCAAGCAGATTCTTTACAACTAGCACCATCTGGGAAGCTCAAGTCATTTATATATAAATTAAACAAATATGTATCTGGTGTGTAGTGTATCAGACTAGTCCACACATTTTATTTTGAAGTCAAGAAAATTTAGAATCATAACAATTTAGTGACTTGCCCAAGGCACATTTTTAATTTTGTACACTTGTGTTATTTTTTAAAAGGGCTTTCATTTGAATTTTAGCTAAAATTAACTTTAATTACAATTTTAATTCCTTTTTAATTCAAGGAAAAATGTAATTTTCTACAAGTTCAATTTGAACAGACTATTTTTTATAACACCCCAAAAGAGCCCACAATCTTGACATTTACTATTTTGAACTAGCCAAGAGAGTATTTTCTCCATTGCTTTTGTCCTGCAAAAGCAAGTAAGATGACATTTTAAACTGAGGAGCTTATGTCATTAATAATAAAAAGATTGGGCAACCTGGGTTAAAATCAAAGATGCTATCCAAGTATTTTAAGTATTTTTGCTTAGATAGTAATAGAGCATCATATGTCGAATCTCCTTTACCTTGTAAAGTCAGCAAGCACTCCAACTGTCCTCAATCTCAAGTAAAGCCAACAATTGTCTATTTTTTTTTGCCAGAAATTAGAAAACAGGAACTTAGATTCAATAATTAATAATCAATAAAGGAAAACTGTAAATATGTGGTAAAGAGCAATATTGGATAGGAACCTGGAATGCTAGGTCCATGAATCAAAGCAAATTGGAAATGGTCAAACAGGAGATGGCAAGAGTGAACATTGACATTTTAGGAATCAGCAAACTAAAATGGACTGGAATGGGTGAATTTAACTCAGATGAGCATTATATCTACTACTGCAGGCAAGAATCCATTAGAAGAAATGGAGTAGCCATCATAGTCAACAAAAGAGTTTGAAGAGCAGTCCTTGGATGCAATCTCAAAAATGACAGAATGATCTCTGTTCATTTCCAAGGCAAATCATTCAATATCATAATAATACAAGTCTAAGCCCCGGCCAGTAATGCTGAAGAAGCTGAAGTTGAACAGCTCTATGAAGCCCTACAAGAACTTCTAGAACTAACACTGAAAAAAGATGTCACAAGGGAGTGAATGAAAAAGTAGGAAGTCAAGAAATACCTGGAATAATGGGTAAATTTGGCCTTGGAGTCCAGAATGAAGCAGGGCAAAGGCTAACAGAGTTTTGCCAAGAGAACGCACTGGTCATAGCAAACACCGTCTTCCAACAACACAAGAGAATACTCTACACATGGACATCACCACATCGCCAATAACAAAATCAGACTGACTATATTCCTTGCAACCAATGATAGAGAAGCTCTATACAGCTAGCAAAAACAAGACTAGGAGCTGACTATGGCTCAGATCATGTACTCCTTATTGCCAAATTCAGACTTAAATTGAAGAAAGTGGGGAAAACCACCAGACCATTCAGGCATGACCTAAATCAAATCCCTTACAATTATACAGGGAAAGTGACAAATAGATTCAAGGGATTAATTAGATCTGATAGAGTGCCTGAAGAACTATGGACAGAGGTTTGTGACATTGTACAGAAGGCAGTGATTAAAACCATCCTCAAGAAAAAGAAATGCAAAAAGGCAAAAAGAAAAGATATATCCATTTGAATGCAGAGTTCCAAAGAATAGCAAGAGATAGGAAGGCCTTCCTCAGCAATCAATGCACAGAAATAGAGGAAAATAATAGAATGGGAAAGACAAGCGATCTCTTCAAGAAAATTAGAGATACTAAGGGAACTTTTCATGCAAAGATGGGCACAATAAAAACAGAAATGGTAAGGACCTAACAGAAACAGAAGATATTAAGAGGTGGCAAGAATACACAGAAGAACTATACAAAAAAAGATCTGCATGATCCAGATAATCACAATGTTGTGATCACTCATCTAGAGCCAGACATACTGGAATGCAAAGTTAAGTGGGACTTAGGAAGAATTACTATGAACGAAGCTAGTGGAGGTGATGGAATTCCAGTTGAGCTATTTCAAACCCTAAAAGATGATGCTGTTTTGCTGAACTCAATTTACCAGCAAATTTGGAAAACTCAGCAGTGGCCACAGGACTGGAAAAGGTCAGTTTTCATTCCAATCCCAAAGGAAGGCAATGCCAGAGAATGCTCAAACTACCGCACAATTGTACTCATCTCACACGCTAGCAAAGTAATGTTCAAAATTCTCCAAGCCAGACTTCAACAGTACATGAACCATGAAATTCCAGATGTTCAAGTTGGAATTAGAAAAGGCAGAGGAACCAGAGATCAAATTGCCAACATCCACTGGATCATCGAAAAAGCAAGAGATTTCCAGAAAAACATCTACTTCTGCTTTATTGACTGTTGACTAATACAATAATTATACGGTCCTATGTAAATGTTTTTCAACAGCCACCATCAACAATTTTAAAGTATTTGCTTACTCAGTAAGAGGTCTTGTTAAATAGATATCAAGTACCAAAAAACTGGTAAATGCAATTTAAAATTGTATTTTGTTGCATTTCTCTTGACATTTTAAGAACTTTATATTTTACTTATATTGACTATGATAATTCATAGAAGACAAGAAAATTTGGCTTTGCCAACAAAGATTAAAAACAAGTTAATTTTTAGATACATATTCTCTTTTAACTGTGAACATTTGTAGTAATACTGTAGATTTTGTTTTACACATTTAATTGGAATTCATGTGTCTTCAATTGTGTTTGCTCAGAAGCAAACCCTGAGAAAAGCACTTGTGAATTAGTAGTACATAAGATAATCCCACAAAGAACTAGTAGTGGACTGGGGAATTGAGATGGTAGAGAAACAGAAATAAACAAAAAATGTTTTATTAAATGGTGGGTACTTGAACTGCTAGAACAAGGAGAGTCAGTGGAGAATACACTTTAGATTTTCATAAGGAAAAAATATAGGTAAAATAGCTAGCTGTCAGATTAGGGGAGTTATTACTTGGTTATATGCTTGAATTTTTAATCATATTTTACCCAAATGAATATTCCATATTATATGACACATTTTTTCCCAAATTCAGAAGTTTAAAGAACATTTTTATTTTCTATACTATGGATTTGCTCTATATACATAGATTATGCAAACAGATATAACCTGACCACACACCAGGACATAAGATAAATCAATAAGTACAGAATCAATAGGTATGTTTTTATTTCTTCTTTTCTACTTCACTTGTGTTTATAATCAATAAACCATATAAAAGTACTCACAAAAGGTCAGAGGAATGCTGTGGAATGACCTCTATGGGTTCCTGTGGCTTCCCATTTATTCAAACAGAAAAGCCACAGGCCTATTGGGCTCTCATCATAAGACACTGAATGGTACTGAAGCCCAGGAGTCAGTAAGATTTTTATTTTGTTGTTTATTAAAAGAGTGCTAGGTAAAGTCTCTGCAATTCAGCAAGATGACAATTTGAAATATTCAGGGTGATTATGGGCATGAAGCAAACTGAGAACCTACAAGAAACTACAAACTGAGAAACAGGACTGTACACTGAACCTCTGAAATATTATGTGAAGCTATTGAATTAGAAGCTGTAACTATTACTCTCAGATAGTCCTCCTTATGTGCCAGTTATTGAGTGAAGTACCTTTACTGTATTTTATAATTTAATTTACAGGAATTTCCTATGAGAGACACTGTATAACAATTTTACAGATAAGAAAATGCACTGAGTAAGTAAATTACTTGTCCAAATTTATAATTATAACAGCAGGGATTCAAATCCAGATTTATATGGTTGTAATGTCCAAGCTGGTTTTAGAAAAGCCAGAGGAACCAGAGATCAAATTGCCAACATCTGCTGCATCATCAAAAAAGCAAGAGAGTTCCAGAAAAACATCTATTTGTGCCTTATTAACTGTGCCAAAGCCTTTGACTGTGTGGATCACAATAAACTGTGGAAAATTCTGAAAGAGATGGGAATACCAGACCACCTGACCTGCCTCTTGAGAAACCTATATGCAGGTCAGGAAGCAACAGTTAGAACTGGACATGGAACAAGACTGGTTCCAAATAGGAAAGGAGTATGTCAAGGCTGTATATTTTCACCCTGCTTATTTAACTTATATGCAGAGTACATCATGAGAAACGCTGGGCTGGAAGAAGCACAAGCTGGAATCAAGATTGCTGGGAGAAATATCTATAACCTCAGATATGCAGATGACATCACCCTTATGGTAGAAAGTGAAGAAGAACTAAAGAGGCTCTTGATGAAAGTAAAAGAGGAGAGCGAAAAAGTTGGCTTAAAGCTCCACATTCAGAAAACTAACATCATGGCATCCAGTCCCATCACTTCATGGCAAATAGATGGGGAAACTTTGGAAACAGTGTCTGACTTTATTTTGGCGGGCTCCAAAATCACTGCAGATGGTGATTGCAGCCATGAAATTGAAAGATGCTTACTCCTTGGAAGGAAAGTTATGACCAACCTAGACAACATATTAAAAAGCAGAGACATTACTTTGTCCACAAAGGTCCATCTAGTCAAGGCTATGGTTTTTCCAGTAGTCATGCATGGATATGAGAGTTGGACTATAAAGAAAGCTGAGAGCCAAAGAATTGATGCTTTTGAACTGTGGTGTTGGAGAAGACTCTTGAGAGCCCCTTGGACTGCAAGGAGATCCAACCAGTTCATCCTAAAGGAGATCAGTCCTGGGTGTTCATTGGAAGGACTGATGCTGAAGCTGAAACTCCAATACTTTTGCCACCTGATGCAAAGAGCTGACTTATTAGAAAAGACCCTGATGCTGGGAAAGATTGAGGGCAGGAGGAGAAGGGGATGACAGAGGATGAGATGGTTGGATGGCATCACCGACTCAGTGGACATGGGTTTGAGTAGACTCTGGCAGTTGGTGATGTACAGGGAGGCCTGGCGTGCTGCGGTTCATAGGGTCACAAAGAGTCGGACACGACAGTGCAACTGAACTGAACTGAACTGAAAGCAGATATCACAATGTTTCCATCTCATTTCTATTTTACTTTTAGGCATTTTTAGAAAGAAATTAGGACATCAGCCAAAGAAATTAATGCAAAATATAATATTTTAAACATACTACAGAGATATTCTTATGCTGTATACTATTTAAGATGACAAATTACCCTAGATGAATGTTTTCAGAAAGGCTTGTGATGAAATTAAATTCATGATAATAGAACTGCTTTACAAAAAATTAACCTATTTTTTGTGGCATGAGATCTTACTTTATATTATATAAATGTGTCTTTTGCTTTATTTGGTGTTTTGTTCTACTGTGGTTCATGAAATTAGTAGGACCTTAATTTAATCAAAATCATTTTTTTAAAACTTGAGTTATAGAAATCTTCTAAACAGGATTTAAACAAAGTAACCTTAATTTAATGTAAGGGTGGGATATTTCAAAAGAACAGCATGTATACTATCTATGGTGAAACAGATCACCAGCCCAGGTGGGATGCACGAGACAAGTGCTCCGGCCTGGTGCACTGGGAAGACCCAGAGGAATCGGGTGGAGAGGGAGGTGGGAGGGGGGATCGGGATTGGGAATACGTGTAAATCCATGGCTGATTCATATCAATGTATGACAAAACCCACTGGAAAAAAAAATAATAATAATAAAAAAAAAAAAAGCAAAAAAAAAAAAAAAGAATAAAATTGTTCTACTCTGATCCCTAAAATTGGCCCATAATTTTAATTTTTACAAAGGATTAAAAACTTCGTAGATATTTCTACTCCACAGGCCTGTGAGAAATACAGTAATAATTTTTACAATAATTATAGCAAAATATTTTTGTTTCTGTGACAAACGGGCTTATTTACCCAACTTTTTTTTCCCCCAACTTTTAAATATATTTTGTGGCCACAAGAAAAACATATATATGGATAAAAATATACAGTGATAGTAGAAAAATATACAGCAATAGTAGAAAAATATACAGTGATCCACAAAAAGTAATCTGATAGAGTTAAATGCAAATATCATTTTAGATATAGCATTTTGCAAAAGCACTGTAGTTACAGTATATTTTTTATACCTATAAATCAATGAAAAATGAAATCTCCATGACTCTCATTTTTAGTGCTAAGAAGAGAGGAAATGATGTGATTATTATACTCAGGCAAGGCCACACTGACCCTTAAAAATTCTGTTACATTTACATGTAACTTTGTGTGATGAAAAGTTCCTTTTGGAACTTTATAAAATATAAATAGATTAGTGAAATAATGAAGATCTAATAAATCAGAGAATCTAGTACAGTAAGTAGAATGCTGACTCAGTGTCCAAAACAGTTATTTTCCATCACTAACACTTCTTCTATGTATAGGATCTGATTTAGTTATGTAGACTCTCCAGATCTGTGCCTAACATACAGTTTGGAAACCTAGCAAGCTCATGAGGAGCAACTAACACTAACTAAAGAGGCTTAACTAATTTCATTTCAAAATTTCAGTCTAATCCTTAACCTAGCCTAGGTTGTAAGATTTAAAATTGGCTTCACATTATAATTTATGGAACTTGAAAACAGAAATAACAAAAGCCAGTACCCAGATCTTCCATGCCCAAGATGCTTTTTTATTTGAAAACCTCATTTAAAATATTTAACAATAAAAAATTCACTTGATTCTTTTTATGTTGCAAGTACTACTTAGTAAAAATGTGAGAAAACTTATCATTTATGTTAATGTTTGAGTTTGAAATACTTCCCCCTCCACCTTGAAATTGGCATTTTATGGAGAATCCACAGCAAGAACAATGAAAATGTCATCATTCTTCCTACTTTAAGCTAACATCAAGATGAGTTTTCAAATATCCCTTTTATGGCACGTAAGCATCTAGAGCAAAAGTGCTCAAGCTTGCTGTTAGGAGTCTTTCTGTTTGTTTGTTTGCTTTTTCTCCCACTGGGACTTCTGCTGTATCATCATAAAAAGGGGAGAATGGGACTGACATGTCTCTGGTCCATCATCCTGCCTCCAACCATCGAACCAGAAATGTCAAGGTGGAGCCACTTGACATTTCTTGATTCTATAGGTTACACTTTTTGCTTAAGTAAAGGATTTGTCTTTTCTTTAAAAAGTTGATCACTGGCCTAGAAGCAAACAAAATAACATAGATCATGAAGAGTTGGCTAAGAATATTGATAGTAGATGTGTGTGTGTCTTTATGTGTGTGTAGTCATAAGTTGTAAACTTCTGTTATGAATTCTTGGAATATTTTGGGATGCATATAGCATAGACTTTGGTCATCATCCTTCACAGAAATTGTATACTTATATATTGGTCTCTTCATTTATTCTGGGGGAAAGCAGAAGGAAGCTATCCATGAAAGAAGCTGAGAGGGAAAAAAAAAAGTTGATTGCTTTAATCACAGTATTATTTTGGGAAATTGCCAAATGTACTTATTCTTTCATAAAGCATTTTTTAATGGAAAGCTGGCAAGAAACAGGATTGACATTTGTTAATAGACACTGCTATGAGTGGTGTGTTTATTCTTTGAGAAACATGATGATGATCTCAACAAGTAGTATTAATTTTCAAGTTAGAAAACCAAATTTTGCTGTGGAACTTTGAAATGTTGTTGAGTCTGTTATTGTGAAAATAATTGAAACTGATTTTGACAGCAGATATAAAGTTAATATAAAGTTAGTATTAGTTTGATAGAGAATATAAAGCTGAAAGTTTAAATTAGCCGCATAGATCTTTAGATGTTTTGGGGAAAAATAGGACAGTCTATTTTATTTGTCTATAGAGAAGCAGTATTTGAATTCAAGGAAAGAAGAGTTTTTTGACTATCCAAACACTGTTAAAAAGGGAAAGTTCCCTAAACCTTTCTGTTTAAGATTATTACTGATTATAAGATGTGCTACTGATTATAAGATGTGCTTTCTAATTATGAAAGAGACTTGAAGTCCACATTAATTTTTCATTATCCAACAGATATGTAATAGCTTTTGTGAAACTAAGAGATCCACCTAGAGGGAAACATTCTTTTGTGATAAAATTAATATAAAAATACTGGATAAGAGGTGAAATATTATGATAACTATTCTATACAATGGCATATATATTGTTACAGAAACTCGGCAAATACAGATCCAGCATTCACACCTTAAGATATTTGCAAAGGACTCCAAAAGTCATTGATATGTAGTTATATTTAGCTTTTTAGGAGGCTTCTGTGTGAAACAACTCTTGGCTAAGAATGTGAACAACTCAGTTGCTGAGCAGCTGCCTTACAATGCATTGCAACATTGTTCTCTCCTTTGTTTCTGCCTTTGCTATCTCTCTTGTGATTAGACACATAGATATTTACTAGTGCAAATGAAAAGCAAAAATTCAATTGAAGGCCTGGTGTTAATGAAGAACTTTTAGAAATAGAAATTTTTGTAGAAAGTTAGATAATGTAAAGTGAAATTTTATATATATATATAGATATATATGTATGTATATATATATATATATATATATATATATATATATATGCTTTTAGATATTGCCCAGTAAGCATAGCATTCTCCTTCAAATCAATGACAAACAGATGTAAGATGATGGATAAGATGGATTCATTCATTTGATGTCAGAAGATATTCATAGGAGACATGAGACGCTCATGGAGATATAGTAATTCTGAGTAAAAATCAAACTTCTGCATATTAATTACATGAAGGAGCTAACAGTTAGAGACCATATGCTTGAAATCACTGACATGAATATATGTTTATGAGGAGTTAAATCATCTTGTATGTAAGGAGGAGCTAAGAGAGGAGGAATAATTTTCTCATTTTTTCAAAAGAACGAGTCCAAGATACTGAAGTATCTCCTAGAAGGAATAAGTGTAATAGGGGAAAATAAAACCTTCCCAAGCATACATATCTAAGGATAAGCATGTCAAGGACAGATCAACTCATCAGCTGATAGGCAATATGACCAAAATTTAGATTGAGAGAAGCTTACTATATTATTCTAAAAATTTTAAATCATTAAGGGGCCTAAAAGGGACCTTTTATATATTGGAGTTAATAAGATAAATATTAGATCAAAATATAATAAAATTTCTTTCCTCCTTTCATTGATTGGACATGGAAGTAGAAAAACACTTTTATTCATTCATGAATTGCAGACAGATACAGGGTCATCTGTAAGCTATTTATGCATCTTAATGTTGAGATGTTTATTGGTTCACTGTAAGATCACATGGGCTTCCTAAGTAGCACTAGTGGCAAAGAACCTGGCTGCCAATGCAGGAGATATAAGAGACTGGGGTTCAATCCCTAGATTGGGAAGATCCCCTGGAGAAAGACATGGGAACCCACTCTAGTATTCTTACCTGGATTATCCCTTGGACAGAGGAGCCTGACAGGGTACAGTCCATGGGTTCGCAAAGAGTCACACATGACTGAAATGACTTAGCAAGCACGCATTCATAATATCATATACCTTTAGCCTCTTAACTAGAACACACTACATACATTCAACATATTGTACAAGGATCACATTTACTCTTTGAATATACTGAGCATGTTGTATATGAGGAGGTATTGAATGAAAATACTTAATAAATAAGTATTTATATCAAGTGAGGTGTGCAACATTGAATAATTTTGAAGGGCTCTATGTAAATAAAATTATTCCAAGGGCTAACCTCTTAAAAATAAAATATGCTATTTTTAAGATAGCAGATGGTAAAATTATTGAGTGCAATGCTCAGACCTAATTGGAAGAGCTTATTCAAAGGCAACAAAAGAGAAGTTGTTGGAAGATCTAGGAAATGTAATTGAAACTGTCAAAAAGACAAAATTGCAACACTGAAAAATTAGGAAAAGCTATCTGGGAATCTTTAAAATGTAGTAAACATTTCTAATACACTAAGCTACTAACCAACACGTCATTAGTTGTGATCTGCAAAGAAAAAGGAGCACACTGATCTTTGATATCACAGAAGAAATAAATCTCTTCTTTCCATGCCTTTAAATGTTGCTAATCATAATGCTCTGAAAAATAACATTCACTGCTTTGTAAATAGCCATTCTCTTTAATCATTCATAGCCTTCATTTCAATTGTCTTCCAAATATTTTTCTACCAACTACTCCAAATTTATTTGCACAGGATGATGCAATCATTTACCAGAATGCATAGAGATTTGCTTCATCCTACTATTTGTCTACTACTTTTGGTAATTTTTCGTCAACTTCAGCTATATTTAGTGAAAGATTCGTAAGAATAGAGTTCATCTATTTCCATCATCAAAGCATCCAAACACAATATCCTAACACAGACTCAAACAGAATAAACATTCAAAGATATTCTTCAATAACTAAACTCACAGTATATAAACATGCCTTAAGCGCAGCTATTATCCTTTATTTTCTTTATTCCCAACCTTAACATTATCATCAACTTGATCATCAGCACTAATGGGATGCAGAAATATGGTTCGTGCCACTGCAGTGAAGAGCGTTATCACTACATTGGGAGATATAAAAGGCTAACATGTATATCCTTAGAAATATGAACTGAATAGCCCCTAGTTTCACATGCAAAATGATATACACATTTGTAGTTTTATAAGCCAAATAATATGGGTATATATGTGATTGCAAGAATGTATATATATATATATATATATACACACACATATACATATATGCTTTCATAACTCAGTGATTGTGAATAATGCTGCTATATACATGGATTGCATACATCTCATTGAAATAAACTGTTTTTCATTTCTTTGTGGTAGGTATATACACACTCAGAAGTGGAATCGTTGGATAATATGGTAGATCAAGTTTCATTTTTTTGGAACCTCCATATTGTTTTCCATAATGATTGAACCAATTTACATTCCCTCTGGCAATGCACAGGGTTCTTTTTCACCATTTCTAGCACCTGTTATCTCTTGTCTTCTTGCTGATAGCAATTCCTGGATTGTCATTTGGTTATACAATTCTTGCATAGAAGAATTTTTTTTTATTTGTTATATATGAAAGAAAAAATAAAAATGTAATTCCACATTTAGCTTTTGTTCTTCTCCATTCTGTCCTGCAATACATATGTATAAATACCAGTGAGAAAGCATTTACTCTTTTCAACTTTTTCAGTTTTGCCTCAATTATTTTTCCTTGGTTCTGACGTTCTTATGTTGTTTTCAATTCAATGATGCTAACATATTCAAAATGCAAACTCAGTTTTGATCTATCTAATTCTAGACATTTCAAAACTATCATAATTGTCAGATGGTGTTTTGAATTTTCACAATTATTATAGAACTACCTAAAAAGGTTTTTCTGTTGTCAGCAATCTATTGTTTGATTGCTTTAATCAAAAGAGAAAATAAATGTATTTTTGGTGTTCTGATATTTTGGGAAGTTAATCCCAGGTCGTAATGACAAAGAATAACAATATATGTATGTTTGGAGAAATATGTGAATGGCTCAGTTTCAACTGTATATAGATGAATAGCATAAACTGAGATAGCGATAATATTGGTAGACTTCTATACCTCCATATATATATGTCAAGATATATATTTATTTTAAAAATTTGCCTTATGTTGGTCTTACTTTAAGGAAATATATTAAGTAACCTTAAATAATATATTCCATAATGCTGATTTAGCTTCTTTCTTATATAATTTGAGTTTTTCAATCTAACTCTAAATCACAGAAAGCAAATGCAGATAATTTAAAAACAGAAGTAAAATGCTACAATGATAAAAAGTATCAAGTCTATTAAGAATAATTACAACAAAAATTAACATTTTGTGGGTTATTTATATGCACCACTGAGTCAAATAAAATAAAATTATCATGGTTTTTCATAAAAACCTGTTAGCTATTACTTTTGCTAATTTGTATATGAGATATTATAATTTGAGAAAGGATTAAGTTATCTGTTGCTTCCCAGGTGGCTCAGATGGTAAAGAATCTGCCTGCAATGCGGGAGACCCGGGTTCGATTCCTGGAGAAGGGAATGGCTACACACTCTAGTCTTCTTGCCTGGAGGATTCAATGGACTTGGGAGCATGGCAGGCTCTAGTCAAAGAGTCTCAAAGAGTCAGACACAACTGAAGTGACTTAGCAGGTATACAATCTGTCGACAGTCTCAGGGCTTGTAAGACATGGAGTTGGAATTTGAATTCATTTCTGTCAGATCCCAGATCCAAGTTCTTTCCTACTAATCATGCTGTTATCTTAATTATGCAGTGCTTTGATTCTCAGTCATGTCCTTCATGTTTCCATGTAATCAATGCATTAAATAATTCATCAATTTTGTAAAATGAGGACTGGCAGAGAATAAAACAGTCAATATACCGTAGTACAAATGTTCTCTGTTCAAATCTTGCCTTTTTACCTTTCCTAAGAACTATACATTTTGAAAGGACTATTTATTAGTGTAAATTATTTGTAAAAATGTTTGAAAATATGTTTTAAACTTGCCTTTTTGTTTAAAATGCAAAAAAAGATACATTGCCACCTTCTATAATGTGTCAACAACTCAATCTTTACTATCATTTATTACAAAGAAGGTACTTAATGTTAGATGCATTGTATAGAAATAAATACTTTAATCCAAGTTTGATATTTTAACTCTAAAAGCCGAATCCTGGTTCAGATAATATAACAAAATATTATTAATAATTTGGGATACATTATATGGATCCATATTTTAGTTATGAATCAGAATGTAAAACACTGATTAAATATGAAAACATTAATTTCTCAAATCATGCTTATGCCATGAATGCTTTTATTGAAATTATAAATAGTTTAAAATATTTAAACAAAGTAAAAACTAAGAGAAGCTTGTGTGATGTCTTTCAGTACACTGACATATAAGAAGTAAATGGGCATGAATTCTCTCAATGAGATTTATAACTTTAAAATAAGCACTTTGCATTTATTTTAGTTTTTGATTCATTTAAATGAAATGGAAGCAACCATTAAGCTCACATAAGCATTTAGCTATTTTTGCAACATTAAAATATTATAGGAAGACAGGATTATGCAGCTTTTGATGTCTATTTAAATCATTCTTTGGTTTAGATTTCTACACAGAAGGAAAATATTTCCACACACGGACAAATGTACCAGATTAATTTATCTTCATCTCCATCTGTGTGAGTATGCAGTGTGTATAAAAAAATTTGTTATTGTCAAAGAGTTTCATTTCTAGAGGTGAAGGTAAAACAGGCATTTCCCAGATTGCCACAGAGAGCTATTACAGTAGTTAATTTGCTTTTATTGACATCCAGGTTTTCCTGCTGAGAAATTTCCTGGCTGATGTTCTTAAAACTATAGTAAATGTCTTCATCTTTGCTCATTCCTCTGAAATTAAAATATGGCTTTTCAATCTCCTTGAGGTTTATCAATTTGTTACATTTCTCAAAAACACAGACTATGTTTCATTAAAGATGTTCAAAACTCTGAATACATTTTTTGTTAATTCTCTCTGGCCTAAACTCATCCAGGATATTACATATACAACATATATATATATATATATATATATATATATATATATATATATATACACACAGGTATATATTTTAAAGTAAATTCAATAACTGTTCATTTGTTTTTGTTTGCTTCTTTATGAGATATAAAAGGCTGTAGATACAAGAATTTAAAGCCATCATTGCCTTATTGTTGACACCTGATCGCAGACTGCTGGTTATGACACTGAGAACTACAGTGAATACAGGTGAAGGAAATGGTAACAAAATTAACAGTGGGGGAAAAAGAAAGAGGCAGGCAAGTAGCCATCTCTTATTTTAGGTAGAGAACCTCCAGTGAAAAGAAATTTTGCAAAATTCTCACTAGCAAATATTTGAAAATGAAATTTGTTTTATATTTGTTTTATTTTATTGGCAAACCAACACAAAACAAATTAGAACAGAGCACTACTTAGGTTATAGTGCTATCTCTTCCCAGTAGGTACTTCGAATTTTGGAATAGATTGTATAAGATATATGATTACAGAAAGTAGATTTTAACAGAATGTCACCTATCACTAAAAAATCACTAGAGTCCCCTCTCTTTTAATTTTGGTAGTAGCAATGCTAAAATTAATAGGAGAGGCTTATGCTTTTGAGAAGATAGAGTAGATGTAATTTTCCCTATTTTGAAGGAATAAGTACAATGAAACAAAACTAAAAATGTTCTAACAAGGAACCAGGGCTCTGGGCTGACTAAGCGTTCCGAGGGCTCTGACTCAGGGCTCTGAGCTAGGGCTCTGGGGACCCAAGGAATGACTTGGTGGTGAGTTCCCTGGTTATTTTTTTGCTTCATATGTATCTTAGACTTGGAGCTGAAGAATCCAGCAATCTGAAAATAGAAATGGAGGCAGACAAAAATATGCCTTCCCAAAGCCTACTTACTCTGTCTAGTTCATGAACAAGGGAAGGTGAAACTTACCATGAAAGAAAATATTTATAAAATAACACTCCTCCAATACTGATAAATTACATAATTTTAAAATGAATTTTAAAATCCTATTTACAGTTGTTAACTACCTAATTACAAGTAATATTTCCCTATACAACCACATAATTATTTTAGCTAGGTTGACTATTTTACCTAGTAACAAGATATTATTTTTTCAAAGACAGTATAAATTATAATAAATAACTTCTTGAGTCACTCTATTTTAATGTTTCTGTTTGGCCGACAGATTTCTCTGCTGCTGACAGTTCATTTCTCCAGGATCAACACCTTTAGAAAAAAAAAATTATTCTTTTTGCACTATCAGGTGCATAAGTAAGATGTCAAATGCAGTGAACACCTCTCTACCCTTAATGTGCTTTTAAAATTTTGAATGTTAAGTCAAATAAATATTCTTTTTACTGCTAACAGTATCTCTCAATTTTACACTTAGTTTATTAACTCTATATAAATATTATGGAAGCAGATTATTTGGAAAGTATTTCAGTTAGTCCATAGTCCTTTAGGGTAACTGATTTGGCAATATATACTATACATGATATGCAAAAATGATATATCAAAAATGTAAGCCTAAATTTATTTTTGTTCATTCATTTTTAATGTTTCTGGAATTTATGTGAAGCTCAGCAATTGAGGAGAGTTAACAAAAACTGCTAAACACAATCAAATGATTGTTGGATGACTTTTCTGTTTATCAATCTGCTCTTGTTATGAACTTTAAAAGTTTTCCAAAATATTTAAGGTAGAAAGGAGGCCTCATCCCAACACCAATATCCTCTGTCACACTTGTTGGTTTATCCTTCCCTTTTCTTCCTCCTTTCTTCCTTCCCTTTTGTTTTGATTACAGATGGCTACACAATCTTCCTAACTTCTTAGCAAGCATTTTTCCAGTGTAATTTTGCAACTGCTCCCATCAAGAGGTGGAACATGTTTCTTCACACCTTGAATCTGAGCTGGGCCAGTGCTTTGCTTTGCGTCATAATACATTTAGGAAGCATAACTGAGGAAGAGTCTTTAAGAGTTTGCATATCTGTTTTCTTTTACTATGTTTGGAACCCTGAGAAAGCTTGTGAACAAAACTGAGCTAGAATGATGGAAGTAAAAATCTAAGTGCAGGAAAATCAGGGGCAAAAATAAAAAAATCTGTCAACTTCTAGAACAATTGAAACCATTCTATATTCCAGCCATCAGCTAAAATAAAAACATATCAGAGGGCCCAGTAAACATAAGCTGAGTTAGCCCTGTCAAGAACAGTAGAGCTTATCTACAAAATTGTGAACAAAATCAACAAGCTGCTGTTTTAAACTATCAAACTGTTATCCTTTCTTTCCTTCCTTATGTCTCCTCTTCTGTATATCTTCCTCAAATTGTTATTTCTTTTCTTAGTCACTTCCTTTCTTTTTATATTGTAAAATATTATTTTAAAAACTCCTAAAACCCTGTTATCTTTCTCAAAAGTGCTTCTGTACATATCTTAATAAACAAGGGCATTTTGAATTGTTAAGGCATTTTGTTAATATTATTTAGTGAGATCAGAATAACATTATCTCACTAAATAGTATTAACAAAATGCCTTAATAATTAATATTCAATTGTTAATATTTATTATTAAAGTTAACAGTTAGTATTTAAAGTTCTTCAGTTGCCTCAAAATAAATTATATTGCTTTTATTTTATGAATAGATTATGAGATAGTGTTTTAAACTATATGTAGTGAAAGTTGCTCAGTCATGTCCGACTCTTTGAGACCCCATGGATTATACAGTCCTTGGAATTCTCTAGACCAGAATACTGGAGTGGGTAGCCTTTCCTTCTCCAGGGGATCTTCCCAAACCAGGAACTGAACTAGGTCTCCACATAGCAGGTGGATCCTTTACCAACTGAGCCATCAGGGAATCTCAAAACTATATACGTAGGGGTGAGTAGTGGTGGTGCGCTCAGCTGTGTCTGACTCTTTGTGACCCCAGGGACTGTAGTCCTCCAGGCTCCTCTGTCCTTGGCATCTCCCATCAAGAATACTGGAGTGGGTTGCCATTTCCTTCTCCAGGGGATCATCCTGACCAGGCGTTAAACCCATGTTTCCTCAGTCTCTTACATTGCAGATTCTTAACTGCTGAGCCATTTTAATTTATGTACGTATATATGCACACACATACATATTAGCCTTTGTAGCTAGGTCAGAACGCCAATGCCTCCCCCATACTGTTCACCTCTGAAATCTTTGTTCATTTCCTACCTGCCAGTAGTCGTTCTATTATTCCTTTCAGAGTCTGTTGCAGTTCATCTGCAGTTAAGAATTCAGGCAAGCACTTGATGGAAACCCCTGAGAAGATGACTGGGGCTCTTTCTCTGCCATGCCGTCACCTCTCAGCCCTGCCCAGAAACTCTAGCTTCCTTAGCAAGTCAGTTTGTCTCCATATGGGCTCCATTTACTTGGATATCAATTGTGAAACTTCTTCTTGGAAGGAGGAACCATGGAATACGTCTGTGCTCACAAATGATATTATAGACTCTCTTCAAAGGTTTTTGTTCTGTGTTTTACTACTAAATATCTAGGTCAAAACCATACATTGTTTACTGTTTATAAGGAGACAATATTTCCTCACTTGTAATTGCCATGCCAGACAGGGAGTTTCATTTATGCCAGATTAGGCTATTTGTGTGGTCATATCTGGCTAAGGCCTACAATTCAGTTTACATGCATATATATATATATACACACACACACATACATACAAAATTTTCATTTATAGAAAGGATTTATTTTAATTGTGTTAGATTAAGGGTGGCCTCATTAGTTGACAATGGATTAGTTTAGAGTCAGTGTGAATTATAATATTCAAAGTACACATATAAAAATTATTTTTGCCATTGTATGAGAGCCAGAACCAATATAATCCACTGTAGAAAATTAATGCAAGTGAATGAATTATTACTCTGGGATCTTAGCCACGGACATGCAGATTAGTGTTGGCTGGAGAATTTTATAAATAAAACCATAGGCTAATAATTTTCATACTCTGATGTAGTTCATCTTTCAGTTTTAATTTCATCATCAATATTTTCTAAACTAAATTGATATGCTTGGAGAAAAATTATTTTTGAAACAATTTATAAAAGATCTACAGCTTAATTCAAAACATTAAGCAGTAGTAAAATATATTTCAAAATTTTTCCATTTAATTTAAAAAAGTAGTCCACTTGTGTAGAGTGAATTCAAAATTATTTATAGATTTAACGTTTGGGAAAAAGAGTAGAATGCTGAAAGATTGTGATTGATAGGACAAATTTTGTATGCTTAATTGCTATATAAAATTGCACCTGGATTTTTATTTTTAAATATAGTTTTGCGGTTAGAATTAATATTATTTTGAAATCCTATGTGCAATTAGCTAATGCCAAAGTTAAATATCCTTATGTGATGTTGGAAAATCATGATGAGTAGAAAGAGTAGACTAATTTCCTTAACATTTTTGGTCAAATGTGAAATAAGCAAATCACAATTTCCACTTAATGTATCAGTTTGAAAATCAACACATGCTTGCCTACTATATCTTCTGGCACAGGTTGAATTGTGTGCCCCCTAAATTCATCTGTTGAAGTCTTAATGTCCAATACATCAGAATATGACTCTGTTTAAAGATATGGCCTTTCAAAAAGTAATTACTTTACTATAAGGGTGTTAGGACTCAAATCTAATCTGACTAGTGTTTTTATAAGAGAAACAGATTAGGACATAGAGGGTGAAACACAAGGGACACCTGTGCACAGAGGGATGGCCTGTGAAAAAGATAGCAAGACAGCAGTCATCTGTAAGTCAAAGAGAGAGGCCTCAGAGGAAACCAATGCTGCCATTACCTGGAATGAGAAGTCAAGTGGGCCTTAGGAAGCATCACCACAAACAAAGTTAGTGGAGGTGATGGAGTTGAGCTATATCAAACCCTAAATGATAGTACTGTTAGGTGCTGCACTCAATATGCCAGCAAATCTGGAAAACTCAGCAGTGACCACAGGAATGAAGAAGGTCAGTTTTCATTCCAATCCCAAGGAAAGGCAAAGACAAAGAATGTTCAAACTATCACACAATTGCACTCATCCCACAAGCTAGCAAAATAATCCTCAAAATTCTGCAAGCCAGGCTTCAACAGTATGTGAACCATGAAATTTCAGATGTTCAAACTGGATTTAGAAAAGGCGGAGGAACCAAAGATCAAATTGCCAACATCAACTGTATCATAGATAAAGCAAGAGACTTACAGAAAAATATCTGCTTTTTGATTATGCCAAAGCCTTTGACTGTGTAGATCACAACAAACTGTGGAAAATTCTTCAATAGATGGGATACCAGACAACCTTACCTGCCTCCTGAGAGATCTGTATGCAGGTCAAAAAGCAACAGTTAGAAGTGTACATGGAAACACAGACTGTTTCCAAATGGGGAAAGGCATTCTTCAAGGCTGTATATTGTCACCCTGCTTATTTAACTTATACGCAGAGCACATCATAAGAAACACTGGGTTGGATGAAGCACAAGCTGGAATCAAGGTTGCTGGGAGAAATATCAATAACCTTAGATATGCAGATGACACCACCCTTATATGGCAGGAAGCAAAGAACTAAAAAGGCTCTTGATGAAGGTGAAAGAGGAGAGTGACAAAGTTGGCTTAAAACTCAACATTCAGAAAACTAAGGTCATGGCATCTGGTCCCATCACTTCATGGCAAATAGATGGGGAGACAGTGGAAACAGTGACAGACTTTATTTGGGGGGGGGGGGTCCAAATCACTGCAGATGCTGAATGCAGCCAAGAAATTAAAAGACGCTTGCTCCTTGGAAGAAAAGTTATGACCAACCTAGATAGCATACTAAAAAGCAGAGACATTACTTTGCCAACAAAGGTCCATCCAGTCAAAGCTGTGGTTTTTCCAGTAGTCATGTACGGATGTGAGAGTTGGACCATAAAGAAAGCTGAGTGACAAAGAATTGATGTTTTTGAACTGTGGTGTTGGAGAAGGTTCTTGAGAGTCCCTTAGACTTCAAGGAGATCCAACCAGTTTATCCTAAAGGAAATCAGTCCTGAATATTCATTGGAAGAACTGATGCTGAAGCTGAATCTACAATACTTTGGCCACCTGATGTGAAGAAATGACTCATTGGAAAAGACCCTGTTGCTGGAAAGACTGAAGGGGATGACAGAGGATGAAATGGTTGGATGGAATTACTGACTCAATGGACATGAGTTTGGGCAAACTCCAGGAGCTGGTGATGGACAGGGAAGCCTGGTGTGCTGCAGTCCAATGGGGTCACAAACAGTTGGACATGACTGAGTGACTGAATTGAACTGAATCAAACTAATGGATCCCCTTATATAATTATTGTGTTAGGTTGTCTAGTAAGAAGCATTTGTAATTCTCAAAATAACAGAAAGGTCAAAAAAGCTGTATATTACGATGTATTAAAGATGGAGACCAAAGCCTTTGACTGTGTGGATCACAATAAACTGTGGAAAATTCTGAAAGAGATGGGAGTACCAGACCACCTGACCTGCCTCTTGAGAAACCTATATGCAGGTCAGGAAGCAACAGTTAGAACTGGACATGGAACAACACACTGGTTCCAAATAGGAAAAGGAGTATGTCAAGGCTGTATATTGTCACCCTGCTTATTTAACTTATATGCAGAGTACATCATGAGAAATGCTGGGCTGGAAGAAGCACAAGCTGGAATCAAGATTGCCGGGAGAAATATCAATAACCTCAGATTTGCATCACTTCATGGCAAATAGATGGGGAAACAGTGGAAAAAATGTCAGACTTTATTTTTGGGGGCTCCAAAATCACTGCAGATGGTGACTGCAGCCATGAAATTTAAAGACACTTACTCCTTGAAAGGAAAGTTATGACCAACCTAGATAGCATATTTAAAAGCAGAGACATTAATTTGCCAACAAAGGTCTGTCTAGTCAAGTCTCTGGTTTTTCCAGTGGTCATGTATGGATGTGAGAGTTGGACTGTATAGAAAGCTGAGAGCCAAAGAATTGATGCTTTTGAACTATAGTGTTGGAGAAGACTCTTGAGAGTCTCTTGGATGGCAAGGAGATCCAACCAGTCCATCCTAAAGGAGATCAGTCCTGGGTTTGAGCCAACTCTGGGAGTTGGTGGTGAACAGGGTGGCCCGGCGTGCTGTGATTCGTGGGGTTGCAAAGAGTCGGACATGACTGAGCGACTGAACTGGACTGAAAGATGGAGATGGACTTCCCTGATAGTTCAGATGGTAAAGATCTGACTGTAATTCGGGAGACCTGGGTTTGATCCCTGGTTTGGGAAAATAACCTGATGAAGGAAAGCTACCCACTCCAATATTCTTCCCTGAGAATTCCACGGACAGAGGAGACTAGCAGGCTACAGGCTATGCGGTTACAGTCAGGCATATCTAAATGACTAACACACACACACACACACACACACACACAAATATGGAGATATGAAGACATTGAAAGTGTAATACATCTGGAAATAGTGAAATAATTTATAAATTCTTAAAAGTGCTCTGTTATATAGAAAACAATTTTTCTGAATGTCATCTCTAGGTTTATCCATTTAATTTAATCAATTTTGCCATTTAGTATCCTAAGTCTGCAAAGTGAGAACAACATTTGTTTCAACAATTCAGTTACTCTAATACAGCTTTAGAAAAGCTGTGAACGGTTTTATTAGATGGACCAATAATAGTTGAACAAAAGCATCTATTAAAATTTAATACTGATATTTGGAAAAGGGGGAAAATGTCTTAAAAACTTAAACTGTACATTGTATATTGCTTCCTAACTTTGGGTCACAAAATATTTTAAATAAAAATTATTTCTTCTGTGAGTTGTGGTCACTTTTAAAATAGGTTGTTTATGATGCTATTAAATTTAAAATAAATTATAGATACATTTCCTTTGTCAGCTATATGATTTGTCAGATACATGGTATAGTCTTAGTGTATATCTTATCTTTTTATTATTTTAACAATGTCTTTCACATCAGTTCAGTTCAGTTAAGTTGTTCAGTCATGTCCAACTCTTTGTGACCCCCATGGACTGCAGCACGCCAGGCTTCCCTGCCCATCATCAACTCCCGGAGCTTGCTCAAACTTATGTCCATCAAGTTGGTGATGCCATCCAACTACCTCATACTCTGTCGTCCCCTTCTCCTCCCACCTTTAATCTTTTCCAGCATCATGATCTTTTCCAAGGAGTCAGTTCTTCACATCAGATAGACAAAGTTATTGGAGTTTCAGCTTCAGCATCAGTCCTTCCAATGAATATTCAGGACTGATTTCCTTTAGGATGGACTGGTTGGATCTCCTTGCAGTCCAAGGGACTCTCAAGAGCCTTCTGCAACACCACAGTTCAAAACCATCAATTTTTCGACTTCCACATGTTAAGCATCAATATCAATTCTATATCAATTTCAAAAACATCAATTCTATGTCTCTCACATATGAAGTGCAAAATTTATTATGAAGTCCAATTTGTTATTATTTTCTTTTCTTTTATTTACTGGCCTATGGGTATCATGCCTAAGAACTCCTTGCCTAACTCCTGACATTATAAGTCAAAGACATCAGTTTCAAAATGTCACCTACTGTATAATTCCATTTATATGACATTCTTAAGATAGAACTTAAGAATGTAACAGAGAAAATATTAGTGGTTGCCAGAGACAGGTAATGGTGTGATTATAAAAGAGTCTCATGAGGGGTTTTATGGGGTGATGGAATTGTTCTGTATGCTGATTGTGATCGTTATTCAACAAATTTGTACGTGGTTAAGGCTCATGCATCTGCACAATTCTCCCCAAAATGTCAGCTTTACTGTATCTTAAATGAAAACACAAAAATAAATGAATTAAAAAAAAAAAAAACACTGCAATATATTTTATGGTACTGCATATATGGTAATATATTTTACCCAATATATTTTATGGAATTCTCCAGCCCAGAGTACTGCAGTGGGTAGGCTTTCCCTTCTCCAGGGGATCCTCCCAGCTCTGGGATTGAACCCAGGTCTCCCACATTACAGGTGGATTCTTTACCAGCAGAGCCACAAGGAAAGCCCAAGAATACAGGATGGGGTAGGATATCCTTTCTCCAGCAGATCTTCATGGCACAGGAATCAAACCCCGTCTCCTGCATTGCAGGCAGAGTTTTTACCCAGTGAGCTATCAGAGAAGCCCCTATTTTATGGTAGATATTCATTAAAAAGATATGAACATTAAGAAGAAGGCACAGAGATAATAAATTAAAATTAAATTGAGTAGGTTATAGACTCACACAAAGGCACTGATTAAGACAGTTTTCATTCTCAGAGCTCAACTGAATCTCATTTATTATAAGTTCATCCATCAATTTATGAAATTTACATGTATAATGTAAATACTAAACACTTTGTTATTGTGTCACGTGGTGCAGCTAATAGAAATATTCATGTAGCAGAGGCAGGACTGGTATCAGAGTTTCTTGATTACTTTTCTTAAGTAACAACAATAAGAACAAATGTGTAAGATTATGAGTAGAAAACAAAAGTAATCCTAAAAAATGTGAACTGGGACATAGTTATCCCTTATGACAGTAATTAAGTGATCAGGACTTTCTCTTCACTCATGTTATAATTGGCTAGAAATCAAAGCTAAGTAAGACCTAAGAGGACCTTGCTTTATGATATATAGCATATGCTGTAGCTGGTTCCTGTGGATTCAGCAACTCACAGATTCTTGGGCATTACACAGTCAACAGTTATTTATTTGTTTGTTTATCTATATATTTATTTATTCAATACAGATTGAATCAACCATAAACCTGGATTAGACCTAAATTTATATTTCCTTACTGCCATTTGCAATCTTTTTTTTTTCTTTACTTGTGTTTCAGTTTTAACAGATAAGCAAGTCAGTGAATCTCTGCTGACAAATCATAAATGTTAATGAACATTTTTGTTAAGAGTACACAAACACCTATCTTTCAATCTTTTTTTCCAACTGTTGCTAGGTTGTTGCTATAAATAAGGAAATATTTTTACTGAAGACTCAGCTAAATTTTTAAGGTTAAAAAAGGCTACATTCTTAATTACAAGGAAATAAAATAGACAAAAATATCTTTCAAAAATAAAATAATTAAAGGAACACAGAACTGTGTTGGAGGAATGATTAAAAGAAAAATGTGGAATAATGGGTTAGAATAATGACTTAAAAATGTAAATTATTTTGAATCATTAGAGGGTAAGCAGTGATACAAAAATATGTTGCTAAATAACAAAGTTCAGTTCAGTTCATTTCAGTTGCTCAGTCGTGTCCAACTCTGCGACCCCATGAACCACAGCACGCCAAGCCTCCATGTCCATCACCAACTCTTGGAGTCCACCCAAACCCATGTCCATTGAGTCAGTGATGCCATTCAAACTATCTCATCCTCTGTCGTCCCCTTCTCCTCCTGCCTTCAATCTTTCCCAGCATCAGGGTCTTTTCAAATGAGTCAGCTCTTCACATCAGGTGGCCAAAGTTTTGGAATTTCAGCTTCAACATCAGTCCTTCCAATGAACACCCAGGACTGATCTTCAAAGAGGGACTTGAAATTAAAAATTGTTCCAAAATGGCTAAGTTATTAAAACTAGTCATACAACTCTTTTCTCAATAATAAAAATGAAAAAAAAAATTAGGAAATAATGACAGCTTTGCAAAAATTGTTGACAAAACACAGGAAGGAGACTAGAATCCTTGAATATGTGAACACACCCAAATCAGCAATTTGGATAGCCTGTTTCCAAGGGTACAGAGAACATTAGCTTCATAATGTTACATGTCTTTCTACCAATCAAGGAATCAACAAAAATAAAGATGTAAAAATAGTGTCAGAACATTTATATATATCTACATATATATATATATATAAATAGATATGTCTTTGAACCATATTTTCTCAATTATTTTAGTTTCTAATTTTCATGCAGTGTCTTTTAATATAATATGATTTTTTTTCCAGAACCAAAACCAAACATAAGAAAGTTGTCACTTTTGTATTTTCCAGTTTTGTCAAAACTGCAATACTTAAAAGGAAAAATACTTTTTATTTAAGAGGATTGGATGCTAAAGAGAAAATGACAAAAGTTCAAGGTTGAAAGATTGAGTATTTGTTTTGTTTTCTCCTCTACCAGAATAGCACGGAACTACTTTCTAGAAGACAATACTTAGTCTGAAACCTAAATAAATGAAAAGGATCCAATAATATGAATTATTGAAGTAAGATCATTTTAGAAAAAGAAAACAGTATATCTACATCCCAGGGGTGGAAAGATTTTATGTTTAACAATAAAAAAAATTAAAAAAAAAGTCTTTTGGGCTGGATTTTAGTCCCTGTGGGTGAGAGTGATAGGAAATGAGGTAGATATTTATGGTTAGATCATGTATGGTCATAATAAGACGTTTGAATAGAAAAATGTGAAGATAAATGTATAATTTAAGTATGTAATCATCCTTAAAATAATTTCAGGTTATATTTCCATTGAAAGAAACTCAATGACTGAAGATGTTACATTAACATGACAATATGTGTTTTATAAATTAGACAAAATGATGGAAACGGATCAAAAAATAAGGCCCAATGGAAGGAATATATATGAATAACCTAAATCTCTAACAAGTAACATAAACAGACCTGCAATGAGAAATTAGATCAGTTTTTCTACAATAACTTTTGCAACAAATTCTAATGTACAATCCTCGTTTTATATACACCACAAGTAATCAATGGTTAATAGAAATGCTTTTTTTTCTAATTTCTATGGAACTTAATGTTTGTTTTTAAGATGGCATGTTTTTTAAATTTTATTGCGAGTATTTTGAAGAACTATAAACGAGGAGCTGAATTTGAGCCATCAATCAGCATTCGTCTGACTCTTTGCGACCCCGTGGACTGTAGCCCACCAGGCTCCTCCGTCCATGGGATTCTCCAGGCAAGAATACTGGAGTGGGTTGCCATTTCCTTCTCCAGGGGATCTTCCCAACCCAGGGATTGAACTTGGTTCTCTCACATTGCAGGCAGACGCTTTAAACTCTGAGCCACCAGGGAAGCCCTCAATCAGCACTAGTAGATTTTATTTGACTCTGAATCAAAAATATAAATATTTCAGTAGTTCCTATTTGGATATAATGTTTATTATTCCACCGTTTCCTTTAATGTCAAGCAGGTTAGGTCAGATATGGTTTAACAAAAGCTGAAATTTGCTCCAAGGATACTATTTACAGAAATGTTAACTCTGCAAATTTCACAGATACTCAACACATATTAGCCCATTCATGGTTGTGAAAAGTTATATATATTTTTAATTATGCAGACTATTTTCATATTTAATATATGAGATATATTTTCATATATGCAGATATTTCAAATATACCTTTACTCCAAACACTGTTAACAGTGTTTGGACAATGGAAGACATAATGATAAAAATCTAAGCAAGGAACTGGCAATCTAAGTTCTTATACCAATACATCTCCCTCTAACATTTGAGCATGAGGAAGTCATTGAGCATCAGAAACTTACTGGGTGAAACAAAGATCATCATGTCTTTTCATTTTGCTTAACTTTCTCTATCTCTATTAATTTAGGTGAAGGAGCTACATATTGCTGTTTTGAAGGGGTGCCCATGTGTGGGAGCATCTCTATAGAGGCTGCTTGTGCCTTTGGTTAGAAAGCTAGATCTGCTGTGGATGCCAGTCATATATTTCCTCAGGGTTTATTGGCCACTATCACCTAGGTAGGAGGTGAGGCTGGAGATGGAGGGACTGGGCTAGAGCTGAGTATATGGCTGGGCTTTCCCTTGACTCAGTGGCCATAATCACCCTATGTGTGGGGAAGGTTGGATCCCTAAGTTGTTGGGGCAGAAATCCTGAGGATCGGGTCTAGGATGGCTCTACTCTCCTCAAGTGTGTGCTTTCCTCTCTCTCAGCACTGATACACTTGCCCCACAGAGGTGCAATGCTGAAGCAAGTGGCAGGAGTCTCTTAGCTCATGATGGAACATGGGCCATAGTGGATCACCTACAGACAGATATCCACGTTGCCTCCTATGCATGCAGCAGTAATTGTTGTCTTTGCTTTGCTCAGATACAGCTTTGAGTCTGAGTAATGTTTTATCCCTTGCAGCTGATCATTTTGCCTGGATTCTGCCTCTCCAGCCCTGCTGTGGATCCACACTGCAGGAAGTCAGAATTCACAGGCTGACTTCTCTGGTGTGTCTTGGGGCATTGGCTGTGCTGGACCAGCTCCCATCACAGTTCTAGGCTATGTCTGATGTGCTGAGAGAGTCCATCCCCAAAATGCCCTCCCTCCTTCCCCCAGTTGTTGCTCTAGATGTGAGTCATCTCTGTGTTCTAGAACTGACTTGGTCACAACAAGGTAATGCCTTTTCTACTTGAAAGCATGAGATTTTAAAATATATTCATAGAATTTTAAGAGACTCTATTCAATATTTACATTTCCTAAATTAGACATTTGTTCAGGTTTTAAGAGAGAAACCAAGGAGATGGGAAGAACCAGGAAAAGGAAAGTCTAAGGCAAAGAGAGATAGGAATGGCATGGTGCAGGGAGGAAATTTCAGTCTTATAAGTCAGTATTAAAATGGGAGACATAGTTCTGTAAAAGAGAGGGAATCAATATAAAAATATGCTTCTGCTCTTTGAGGGCTTTTGATTTCTTTAATGGTTGACTGATGTGGAAGCAAAAAGGTTAAAATGTATGTATGAAGGGCATAATTAGGGATTTTTCTATAGTTTTCTTCTTGTATTGATTTTAATTTCTGAATTCTCACTATGAGTGCACAGTGGGTCCAATTACACCAATGTTAAAGTCCCAAGATTATGTCACAGCAGCTGGCACTGAAATCTGAGGTGAAATAAAATGCATAAAAATTAAAGATAGGAGTGTCTGAGCTAGACATGGAGAAACATCTCAGTTTGGTTATACAGAGTCCAAGCTTACAAGCCCTTTGAATAAATCATGTAGGTAAGAACTTGGAGAAAATTAGAGGTTTCAGACTTAACAGTTGCTTAGTCCATCTAGAAGTTCTTATTTATGCTATGATGTAGTCTGTGAAATCATGAACCGTCTGACAAGAATAAGAAAGATAAAAAAAAAACTTAATTGCTCCAGAAATCAAGAATGTCTTTCATCAATGAAGATAGAAGCAGAAATTTTAAGACTGAAATCTAGTTTGACATGTATCACTACATTTAACTACTACATGGATATAATCATCTAGAGAAAATAGTTTCATTTTAAATAATTTTAGTGGGGAAATTAGAAGATCTAATATTTTTTACAGAGGTATGAATGAAGAAATACTGAAAGCAAAAATGAATACATATTATATACAAAATATACTGCTATATACTGAATCAACAGTGCTTGATACCAAGACTCATGTTTTTTTTTTAATTATTTACGTGTTTATTACTTATTTTTGGCTCTGCTGGGTCTTTGATGATGAGCTGGCTTCTCTCTGGTTGGGGCAAGCAGGGGCTACTCTCTAGTTGTGGTGCCCAGACTTATTGCGGAGGCTTCTCTTATTGCAGAGCACGGGTTCTGGGGCACGTGGGCTCAGTAGTTGTGATTTCCCAGTCTCTAGGGCACAGCCTCAATAGTTGTCATTATAATAGATTGAATACATTTTAATCAGTCAAATATTTTGGGGTATTTGGGAGTGTATTCTGCAGGATTTGGAAGGAATTCTAAATCTGTAGATACTAGAAAGTCAGCAAACAAACAGTAGTTGTTATTTTTTAAGAGCAGATATTATATTACTCTATATGTTTATGGTACATATGATATGCTTGACTTTGCAATACATTTGTGTATATTACATACACAATAATTCATAAAATGATAATACAGAAAAATTAGAAAACCTTTTTGATAAAATAATGCAACCTTCTTTATTCTGACTCTAAGGATTTTGGTCTTCAATTAAGAAAGGTAGGTATTACTGGATAGGTCAAGTGTCTGCTGTCTAATGGAGCAGTATTTCTACCACCTTGCTTTCTTCCACCTATGATCTCCCTCTTTTGTCCCAGGTGTTAAGAGAGGAAACAATTTCTCTTCCACCTAAGCAGAGAGATCAGACTACCTTGAAAAATTCATATATTGAATAAGCGGATGATGAAGGATCACTCCCCACTTTTGATTAGTGAGTTTTAAGCAGATTTGAAGGGTAAAGTATGGGCACACACTGTATGCTTTATGCCTAATATATATTATCACTCAATCTTCAATACTAATTCTAATGATAGCTGTCTACATTTTACAATTAAGGAAACTGAGGCTCAGGGAAATAATATAATTGTTTAAAATAATCAAGCCACTGAATTGTAGAGTCAGTTCTTGAATGTGAGTCTCTCTGACTCCAAAATTATAGTATAATTATTGATACTATACTGTGAAAACATTTAGCAAGGTGATCATTGAAGCAAAGTCTAAAAATGGAATTAATTGTAAAGAAATTTTGTCCCTAGTGATAATCATTTGGCTTAATCTATTTTTCCAATACTTTTTTTTACAGTTGAAGAATATTTTTTAACTTTACTAGAATTCCATCACTAGAAAATATTTGAGAATAATAAGCTGTAAATTACTACTTGCAATGACATAAGATATTAATATTTATAGATTTTCTCCCCATAACTCACTACCAGTGCTGCTTAATGAACAATAGAGAAATTGGATGAGTACATCCAAGATTCAAATGATATCCATTTTTCTGCAGTGGGATCTCTAAGGAACTCCAAGTCATTGTAACTATATATCATTACTGCATTTCAGGCAAATAAGTTCCAAATTAGCACAGCCAATGCATCACAAATGTGCCTTCAGGTCACCTTCCTCTGCCATGGTAGCAGTATGAATCAGGTGATACTGCCACAGAAGGGAAATACTTGGAAAAAAATGTTTTTTCTCAAAATTAGTGTTCTTTGCCATGGTACATAGAGTCTTGCTAATAAAGCAACTTCCAGGCTCTCACTCTATGTCCTTTATTTTTGTATTGTTTTTTACTCCAACAATTCATATGACATATAAATATTGTATCTTTCTTTGTAATCAAATGCCAAGGGAATTCATAATTTATTCTCTTGAATGGAAGTGACAGCAATACATGTGTGTTTCAGAGACCTGGACCTAGGGTTAGGCATTGGAAATCTCAAGTAATTATCTTTGATGTTTGAGACAATATAAATTGGGGGCCTTAGTGATTCAGAATGGTTGAAAATTTAAGCAGAACATATATATATATATATATATGTATATATATATATACAATCAGAATGAGTAATCATTCCCGATTTTTTGAAACTGAAGGGATTTCCTGAGACACATGACTTTCAGTCTTAAAACTGGGACTGTCCCGGGCAAACCTGGATGGTTTGTCATGTTGTTACTGGTTATAAAGTATTAACACAATCTTTGATATGGGAGGCCAAATATGATGGTAAATATACCAAATATGAGGGTATATATTTTTTGTGTATTTAGCATTTACAAATATTAATTGGTCTGTGTTGATTTGCTGGTTCTGTAGAAGAAGTATCTCCCTAGCTTCTGGGAGGCCAACTGGGTTTCTAAATATAAACACTTGCTGTAATTAGCATTCACACATAGTTCCAAAGACTTCCAACTTCCGTGGGGCTATGATTCTCCTGGGCAATTTTAGGGTTGTGACAGAAATATGGAGTTTGGTAGATTTAACTTTTTACAGCATCCTTCCCCATCTCTTGTAAACTCTTTAGGAAACTTGCTGAATCCACTTTTTATTTGATATTAATAATATACAATAACATTGGCTCTTTGCTGAACTTCTATGTTTGGTATGTTTTTCATTTCTACAGATTTATTCAAGAATAGTTAATTCATCTGGTTTGTCACTAATCCAAATTTAAACGTGATTTATAACTCTCTCAACCAAAATTACAATGAAACAATACAAAACAAGCAGAGTATAAAATGACAAATGAAACTAAACCAATGTCAACCAACCAACCAAAGAAACACAGCTTCCTGACATTGCCCATAAAAATTTCTCCATAACTGCCCTCTTGTACTCATTTCACAGTTCATATTCTTGAAAGAACTATCTATATTACTTTGCAAGTAAATCTTCTAAGCATAAAATGAAGCCCCCCCCCTTTTTTTTAACCTTACTTGTTATAATCTTTCTCTAAGTCTCTATCAAAGCTCCGAGAATTTTCTTTCATTGTCAAATTCAGTGAGCAATTAAATTTGAATGAATGAAGAAGACAGACACCATCAACTAAATTACTCTAAGCAGTGATAACTAATTTCATAAGAATTCCAAATGAAACAAAATTATTATTTAAGGTGAAGATGGTCAGTCATTAAAGAAAACCTCACAGGCCCCCCTGTAATAAAGTGAAAGGAAACACTCCTTCCAGGGCGCTTCAATTTGGAAACACACGTGAAAGAATTATGATGAACTGAAAAGTAGCTTGAAGACAAAATACAATATAGTTGAAAATTTTAATGAGGTGTGTTTTCCTCATTTCTGAAAATCACAATATAAACAATCAGTGAGTAAGTCAGGTTTGGAAATCCACCTCGTTAGGTGTTCCCAAATCTTTCTGAAAGCATTTTCCTGAGAAACAACTTGGATAGCCCAAAAGAAGAGAAATTAATAATACTCTCACTGTTTATTTTGTAGTGTATTTTAAATGATTGCAAATATTTTGAGCAAAATTAAATTAAGGAATCAATTTCAAAATTAAAGTCCTTCAGTATTTTCCAAAGCAGTATCATATACACTGCAGAATAGAAAGAGAACAAAAATTCAAACCAAGAAAATTCTAGTTTTGAAGGTAAGAGGCACACTACTTTAGAAATAATTATTTGCCCCTAAATATATTAAGTCACTCAATAGTGTCTGACTGTGACCCCATGGACTGTAGCTCACCAGGCTCCTCTGTCCATGGAATTCTCTAAGCAACAATACTGGAATGGGAAGCCATTCCCTTCTCCAGGGGATCTTCCCAACCCAAGGATCAAACTCAGGTCTCCTGCACTGCAGGCAGATCATTTATCATCTGAGGCACCAGGGGAAAATACGCAGTGTCTTCAAATATTTTCTTTGTTCTAATAAAATGGGAGAAAATTCACTGCTTAAAATGCATAAAATAAAAAACAGTCACAGAGCACTGAAAGTTTCCATATATATTGAACTGAAGAATAAAGTACTGTTTAATCATCAGTCTCTCTTTTGCAATATATGACAACATAGACTTTTCGTTCTTTGAGGAAAGTCAGCCCTTTCCTATGATTATGGATAATGGTATACCTACTGACTTAATTGGATGCTTGTGGAGTTATTTGAAGGCAGATGTGGTGTACTGCTTCTGCTTCTTACACACACATACACAGGCTTCCTGCCTTTTGTCATGAAAATGCTGAAGTGATCTCAGATACTTTAACAGACAGAATGATAGTCCTTTTGAAATGCTTATGGACTAGTCTCCAGAAACTGAAAAGATTACCTTACATGCCAAGAAAAATTCCCAAATGTGATTTAGTAAAGGATCTTGAGGAAATTATCTTGAATCACCTGAGTGGACCCATTGTAATCACAATGGTCTTTGTAAGAGGAAAATAGGATTATCAGAGTCAGAAAATGGAGGTTCTGCCAAAGGAAGTGAATTTTGGAATGATGGACAGTGATGATAGAGGAAAGGCCATGTGGCAAAGATTACAAACAGCATCTTAAAGGGCTTCCCAGGTGGCACAGTGGTAAAGAAACTGCCTGCAATGCAAGAGACATGAGTTCGATCCCTGAGTCAGAAAATCCCCTAGAGAAGGAAATGACAACCCACTCCAGTATTCTTGCCAGGAAAGTCCCATGGACAGAGGAGCCTGGCAGGCCACCTTCCATGGGGTCACAAAAGAGTCAGAGATGAGTCAGCAAATAAATAACAACAAAAGCTGAAAAAGACAAGAAAGCAAGACTCTCCACTAGAACCCCTAGAAAAAATGCAGCCCTGCCAACAGCTTGATTTTAGCCTCATAATATTCATCTCTGATTTCTTACCTCAGGAATTGTAAGATAATAAATTTGTGTTACTTTAACTCATTAAATGTATGATAATTTGTTAGAATAGCAATAGGAAACTAATACAAATATAAAATAAATAGTGCTGTTGAAAAGCAGAACAAAATAGATTTTTAAAATAGAACTGTATAAATCATTTTTAGAAAGATTTCTAGTTTCCATTGTTGATAATATTACTTCTGGGGAAAAAAGTTTCTTTCTTTTAATTTTCCTATATCAGTTCTTATGTACACTATGAAAAACATTTGAAGAATTCACTGATAATTTGTACCTACAGTACATTTTATGAAACTAATATTTAAAATAGTACTAAAGTAGCATTAATATTTTATCTTCACAGATATCAATATTTCCTTATTTAAAAGTTCAGATTAAAAATATTTGAAAGAATTTATACACAGAAATATATAACATATAACTTTTATTCCTGTCATCATATGGCTAGTTAAATGTATGTTAAAAATAAAATTAACTATTTTAACAAAATGAGAAAAAATAAAATTTGAGACTTTTTAGATAAAATTTGATTACTGATACTTTTTATTGTATTTGTTGCCCTGATATTTGCTATTTACTTCTAAAATGTTTATTGAAAATTGATGATTACCCAGTTAGTTCTTAATTTACGTTAAGAAAGTGGGCCGTTTTTTCACATGATGGTTCCTCAAAACCATCTACAATCTTCAGTAATGATTGTACTTTATGTGCAGGCAAAGCTTTAAAAAAATGCCCAAGGAAGAAAATTTGTCTTTAAATATGCATACCCTATTCATAAATAGTTCTCATTATAATCTATTGACTCCAGTAACATTGAGTATCTAAAACCAGAAGTCCACACAGGTTTCCTAATACTTGGCTGTACATATCCATTGACATTTCCACAATAGATTAGTTAGCACAATATCACTACACTGCATTAAAAATTGGAAAAGTTCTGGTTATAGTAGTTAGGATGTTCTAGAATGCATTATTAGGATCATTCTCTTTATTTACTGAAATTGATATTTTTTACATATTTTATTAGAAGCAAAGCAGACTTAAAACTTTAAGGATCTCAGTTTTCCCTATTCCCTTTGAAAGGAATTTCTTCTGTTTATTGACCCTCCAGTGTAATTTAATCAGGTTCTTTAGATCTATCTATTACTTGATCTTTTTCTCCTTTTCCTCAGAACAGCATCTCAGGTACATTGAATTTGACTTTTCTTTGCTAACTAAATTTAAACTTTCTGGATTTTGACCTTTCCAATAAATACTACATATGTAAAATATATCCTGTCCTGACTAGACCATCACAAATTTCTCAAATTCATTTTTAATTTGGATTAAATATTTAATCTCAAATACTTAAATAACTTCTGAAATATTTCCTTCATATATCTCACAAATCTCAGAAAGCTATTTTAGACCAATGATACCCTCTACCACCCTGAATGGGCTTCCCAGGTGGCGTTAGTGGTAAAGAAACCACCTACTAATGGAGGAGACAAAAGAAACAGGGGTTCAATCCCTGGGTTGGGAAGATTCCCTAGAGGAGGGCATGGCAACCCACTCCAGTATATTTACCTGGAGAATCCCATGGACAGAGGAGCCTGGGACGCTACAGTCCATAGGGTTGCAGAGTCAGACATGATTGGAGCGATCTAGCACACATGCAGACATACATCATCCTGAATAATCTGAATGTAGGTTTATTCTATCTTCTTATTTAATTTTAAGAAAAATAAAACAACACACAAAATACTTTGGATTTTGACACATAAAATTAATAATTGCTACTAGAAATAATATATAACACAAAGATAAAAGAGTTTTCCTTTCTATAAAAATCATGGTCTATTAAAGGAGTGACATTTGACTAAAATGTGATGTTGCATATATATAAGCTGTTTGATAAAGTAGGTGAGCCTGAACACAAGTAATTCAAAAACGGAGAAAAGAGAAGTGATAAAACCCAATGACATCACAAGATCTGCCAAAAAGAGAAGCAGAGGAAATAGGTAAATTGATCAACCAGGAGTTCTTCAAAAGGGTACTATATTTAGAATTCCCAGAGAAATATTTCAAAACATAGCAAAATGGTGTGCTCCCCATACATTGTGGAACAAATCATATTTTATGGGGATGGATTACACTAATATACACATCAAGTTTTTTCAGATAAAATATGACACTAATTAGGTAGACATCTGGGATCTCAAAAATGTAGGTTTGCAGCAGAATCTGTTGGAAAGGCAAAAAGTCTCCAGACACATTGACAGTCCATCACCCATGCAACCTTACCTTTTGTCATTTTCCCCTTGCTCACTCAGGTGCTCACCTGTAGTCCTCATGTACATTCCTCAAATCACCAGGGAAGACCCTGCTGAAGTGACTTTGCATTTGAGGTTCTCTCGCTTTAGGGACAGTCACATGATTGCTTAGCTCACCTCTTTCAAATCTTTGCACACATACCCCCTTAGAGAAACTTTCTTTTAACAATTTGCTAAAATACTGATTCCCCACACCCATGTTCCCTAATATTTTTTACTCATTTAGTTTTATTCTTCCCTGAACCTCTCATCTTCTAACATACTACATAGTTTACTGATTGGTTTATTTTCTGTCTCCGGCCCTTGAGGCATATAGCAGACATTTTTGTACATTTTTCTTATTGCTCTAACACATGGTAGGTGCTTGGTATTTTTTTAAATGAAATGAAGCTCTTCTAACTCAAATCCTACATACGTGATACTTAGATGTATGTTCTAGAAGCCAAGAGACACTTGACTTCTTTCAGTTTTGTTGCTCTCATGTTGGTCAAGGTGAAGGGAAATGAGTGTCAAGGGTCAGAGTCATGTGCATAGAATCCAGGCTCCCATGCTATCTGATGGAGGCTCCTTACCACACTTAAAAAATCTGTTGGGATTCTTCCAATGAGCCTTGTACTTGTTCTTCCTGTCTCTTATACTTTCAACCATCAATTTCTGTTTTAGATATTTTGGTCTCACCTTATACCTCAAATTCTTCTCTAACCTCCTGAAATGAACTGAACTCTTCAATAATATTTCCTATAGTGAACTTTAGGAATACAATCAAACATTTTGCATTATTCTAAATGCACAACTCTCTACTGAAAGTGGCAGAATATAAGTTACAATTTTCTTGCAATGGAGAAAAACATAACCCTGAAGGCAAGAAGTCTTTAGTTAGCTCTCATTTTGTATTATAGTAATATACAGAGTGCCACAATTAGTTGTTATTAAAGTCTTAGTTTTAAAAGTGAACTTTTTTTCTCATTTTCATTAAAAACGTAGCTGAAATTATTTTTCGGATAATCACCTGAATTTTTAAAATATACACACACTCTATTGTACCTTACCTTTATGTATGGAAGTATATGCTTCAATGTGGGGTCAGAGACTGCAGTTTCTGACTGAACCTAAACATGGTCTTATTAGCTCCGCAATTTCAACAATTTAGCTGATTACCCACTAAGATTATTTTAATCTTCTTAAGCTATATAGAATTAAGCAAAACACAATCAAAGCTAAAAGGTGAAAATCACAAATACATGTATCACTACAAATATTAAAAGAGGAACAACTGCCAATATTCAAGGAATGTCATACAGAATAACAATTTTAGAGGAGTATCTACAGTCTGCATGACAGTAATGGGAAATACATGACATTTCTATTTTAGTTGCAAATTTAATTACTTCTATAGAATGCAAGAAAAGAATAAAAGAAAAGATTCAAACTCAGTTACATCCTTTGTTCATTGGTTTTATGCTATACTAAATACCTTAACAATAAGAGAATATTTGAAATCAACATTGCAGTGTCCTACATTCATTTCAGGGTATTGATTACTCAAATAGGAGAGGAAAAGCTAAGGCTTGATCATTCTAGTAGTCTCTTAGTCAACTGATTAATCAGAAATCAAACCACTTAATTATAGGTTATAGAAAAGAGAAAGTAAATGACTTTTCCTGCTTGTATTACTTGTTAAAATTTTCCATGAATCTTTGTCTTTTTTTCCACAAAGGACAAAACCTCTGTTTAGTGAATTTTTTTAAAGTTCTTTCAATAGTTTGATGTATCTAATCTGTGAATCTGACAGGTAAATATACCTTATTTCAAGAGACAAAAACAAGTTAAATACTATGGTAAAGATATATTACTTCTATGCAGTTCAGTCATATTATCAAAATGTTTTCTAAAATAGAAAGTTAGAGTGGGAGGTAGCGTGGCCGAGTGGTCAAAGTGGTCTTAAGTGGTCTTAAACCTTCTGGATTAAGAAGGTTAGAAATTCTAACATGCTAGTCCCATGTTCCTTCAGTATGTTGTGAAGGATGGTTAACATTTGAAACCTGTAGTGAAAGTTATATGGTCAAGTAATAAGGGAAATATACTTTTGGCCACCTCATGCGAGGAGTTGACTTATTGGAAAAGACCCTGATTCTGGGAGGGATTGGGGGCAGGAGGAGAAGGGGACGACAGAGGATGAGATGGTTGGATGGCATCACCGACTTGATGGACATGGGCTTGAGTAGTCTCCGGGAGTTGGTGATGGACAGGGAGGCCTGGTGTGCTGTGATTCATGGGGTCGCAAAGAGTTGGACACGACTGAGTAACTGAACTGAACTGAACTGAAAGTAGAATCTAGAATCATATTTTAATAAAAAGGAAAGTCAGTCAGGCTAAATTTGTAGTTTTACTGGGAAAGGGAAAGTAAACATAACATATTTATATTTAGTAAAAAGGTTATGGTTAAAAGAAACCTCAAAGTTGTTCTTAATATTTATAGGGATTTATTTGAAACTATGTATAAATATTCACAAGCACTTGCCTAAGTTTACATTACAAGGAATTAGTGCCTACGTGGCACATGGTATAAAAGCAGACATATAGCCAAACAGGGCAGAATAGATAGCTCAGAAATAAATCTAAGCTTCTACAGCTCACTGTATTTTATAAGCATGCCAAAAACACACAATGGGGAAAAGACAGTCTCTTTAATAAATAGTGTTGGGGAAACCAGGCATCCACATGCAGAAGAATTAAATTGAGCTTTTATCTCACATCATACACAGAAATCAATTCAACACGTGTTAAAGACTTGATTCTAATTCCTGAAGACATATAACTGCCAGAAGAAACTACAGGGAAAAATTTCTTGACATTGGCCTGAGCGATGATTTTTCGCACCAAAAGCACAGGGGCAAAAGCAAAAATAGACAGGTTAATCGCCGTCAAAGTGAAAAAGGGTCTGCACAGCAAAGGAAATCATGACCAGAGTAAAAAGGTATAATGAGAGAAATCTACAGAATGGAAGAAAATATTTTCAAACTATCTCTGATAGAAGGTTAATATCTAAAATATATAAAGAGCTCAGAATACAATTAAATAGCAAACAAAAACAAATAACCAACCAACTTAAAAATAAGGAAAAGATATGATAAACATTTCTCCAAAGAAGATATATACAAAAGGTTTTTTGTGTATATGTGTATGTATACTATACATATATCCATATGTATATGTATATATATGTATATGAAAAACAAAAGGTTTTTCATATACAAAAGCATGTATATGAAAACATGCTTAACTTCACTAATTATTAGGGAATTGCAAATCCAAACCACATGAGATATTACCTCATACATATTAGAACCAAAAAGACAAAAGATAATAAATCTTGGTAAAAATGTGGAGAAAAATAAACCCTTGTACACAGTTGCTAGGATTGTAACTTGCCACAGCCATTATGGAAAATGGTATGGAATATCCTCAAAAATTTAAGAATGTAACATTGGGACAGTAATTCCTCTTCTGGGCTTACATTTGAAGTAAGCTTAATCAGCATCTTGAAGACATATCTACACTCCTGTGTTCATTGCAACATTATTCACAATAATCAAGATATGGAAACAGCCTAAATGTCCATCAAATGAACCTAGAGGACATTATGCTAAATGAAATAAACCAGATGTGGAAAGACAACATTGCATGACTTCACTGATTTCACTTATCTGTGGAATCTAAAATAGTCAAAATCATAGATGCTGAGAATAGAAAGATAGTTGTCAGGGGCTGGGGGAAGAGGGAAATTGGGAGATCTTGGTTCAAGAAGTACAAAATCTCAGTAAAGCAAGATGAAATTCTTGAGAACTAGAACTAGAAATTTGCTGAGAGGGTGGGTCTTAAGTGTTTTCACCATTTCTCCAAAAAATAAAGGACTTCCCAGGTGGCTCAGTGGTAAACAATTTGCCTGTCAAGCAGGAGATGTGGATTGGATCTTTGAGTTGGAAAGATCCCCTAGAGAAGGAAATGACAACACACTCCAATATTCTTGCCTGGAAAATCCCATGGACAGTGGAGTCTGGTGGACTACAGTCCATGGGGAGGCAAATAGTAGGGTAGTAGGTTAGTGGTTAGCAATTAATCACTACCATCCCCACCCCAAAGACGAAAAAAGAAAAGAAAATATAAGATGATGGATATAATAATTGTAGTGATTATGCTACTATATACATACATACATACATATATATATATATATATATGTATATATATATAAAACATCAACTTATGCAACTTCGGTTCAGTTCAGTTCAGTCGCTCAGTTGTGTCTGACTCTTTGCAACCCCGTGAATCGCAGCACGCCAGGCCTCCCTGGCCATTACCAACTCCCGGAGTTTACTCAAACTCATGTCCATAGAGTCAGTGATGCCATCCAGCCATCTCACCTTCTGTCGTCCCCTTCTCCTCCTGCCCCCAATCCCTCCCAGCATCAGGGTCTTTTCCAATGAGTCAACTGTTCACATGAGGTGGCCAAAGTATTGAGGTTTCAGCTTCAGCATCAGTCCTTCCAATGAACACCCAGGACTTATCTCCTTTAGTATGGACTGGTTGGATCTCCTTGTAGTCCAAGGGACTCTCAAGAGTCTTCTCCAACACCACAGTTCAAAAGCATCAATTTTTCGGCACTCAGCTTTCTTCACAATCCAACTCTCACATCCATACATGGCCACTGGAAAAATAGCCTTGACTAGATGTATATAATTTTACTTGTCAGTTACAGTATAGTCATTGTTGTTTAGTCATTAAGTCATATCTCACTCATTTGTGACCCTGTGGACTATAACCCACCAGACTCCTCTGTCCATGGGATTTCCCAGGCAAGAATACAGGAGTGGATTGCCAATTCCTTCTCCAAGGGATCTTCCAGACCCAGGGATCAAACATGCGTCTCCTGCACTGGCAGGGAGATTCTTTACCACTGTGTCACCTTGGAAAACACAGTAAGGTTGCTGTTAAGTCGCTAGTAGATAGGCCTAGTTTATATTATGGTCTATTTTTGTGCTACTTGTGAGCTAAGTTTTTTTTATTTTTTTTTTACATTTTTAAAAGGAATAATATGTCCATAATCAGACCCACTTATATGTGGCCAACTGATTTGACACAACTTGTGATAATAATTCCCAAGTTATATTGAAATATTTGCTTTATGAGACAATTGATTATCCATGCATTGAAAGATAAAAGTCAATACTTCTGAATGTGGGCAAAAATAACTCAATATTTATCAGAAAGCCACATGTAAGACTGTGCAATTTCTAGGAGAAAAATGTAAGAGGATATCTTTTCAGACTTGTTTTTGGAAAACTTTCTCAGATCTGACACCAAAGGAATGATTCATATCAGAAAATAAATTGGAATTTATCAAAATCAAGAACTTCTTGGTCTTCAAAACACAATCTTAAAGAAGTGAAAAGAAAAGCTGAAGGTTGAGAGAAAATATTTGCAAATAATGTATATGATAAATAACTTGATTCAAGAATATGTTAAAAATCCTCAAGTTCAATAATAAGAAAACAAATAAACCAATAAAATGGGCAACCAATTTGATGAACTTATTACCACATAGGGGGATGAAGCAATCTTTAATTAATCATTAGGGAAATCCAAGTGAAACCACAACTAGATACCACTAAATGTCTTTTAAAAGGTCATAAAAACAACAATAACAACAAAAAAGAAGTCAAAATGCCAATTGCTGTCAAAAGAAACAGGAGAACATGTTTAAGGACTTATTCCCAGCCCCAACCTGAGGTTCTGGTTCCAAAGACATAGCTGGTGATTCAGAATTTGAATTTTTATCAAGCACTCATAAGATAATGATGCTCCCTCCATAAGGAAAAGAGTTGGAATAGAATAGAAACAGTGTTTTTGACCTAAACTTGAGGAGTTTTACTGCCTGTAATCATAATATAAAAATATTATAAAGTAGACAATTTTAGTCAGTAACTGAAATACCACCTCCACAACTATCCTGATAGCTATATATTAAAGAAATAGTTATGAATTTCCTCTGTTCTTATCACTTATCTTAGTAGTATACATGTTTTTGCACATTTTTATAGTATTTTTGTGTCTTTAGTTACAAATAAATATATTTTATGTGTAGTCTAAGCAAAATTTTGTACCAAGGAAATTTAAATTGTTTTCAGAATCAAAGGAACAGTTTCATGGATCTAGATCAGCTTGGATGAGTTGTGTCTAGATTTTGACAAATCTCTCACATTGTTTCTCTCTGGCTTTTAGAGACATTTCTACATAATTTTCCATTTTGGTGCATGTTGTGATGTTCTACTGGCATTTTCCTCTTTTAAAATAAAGACATTTTTACACCAGTTGTCAGGAGTTCCACTGACCAATAGCCTTCAGTCATTATAAAGAATTGCCTCAGCTAGAGAGAGTCACCCGCCAAAAGCACTTCCACAGGAAGTGCCTTATATACATTTAACAACTGTTTGAAAAGGTTTAAACAGCCCTGACCTATTTATCCCACCTTTGAACAACTCTGCAAGATGATTCCATGTTCACATGTTCCAGTAGGTTGACTGAGATCTTCACTGAGATGGTATCACAACTCAGTCTTTCTCTCTGCCTAGTCTTACTTTCTTTTCTTATTTGACATATGATCCCTGATTTACTTCTTTCATTAGGTGTTTTCCTATGTTTTTGAAATGATTTCCCTCCCAAAGATATATTTACATCCTAATCATGGGATCCTGTGAATATTACCTTATATGGCAATATTAAATATTACTTTCTATGCCAGAAATGAAATTAATTTAAAGATTATGAGAGGAAGAGTTTATCTTGGATTTTCTGGGTAGACCCTAAATGCTATCACATGCATCCTTGTAAGAGATTACTGAAAAAAAAAAAATTAACTATGTGAGATGACAGATGTTAACTAATCTTATTGTGGTAGCTATTTCAAAATACATGGAAACCTAAAATATTTATGTTGTGCCCCCTTAAACTTACACAGTGTTATATCTCAGTAAAACTGAGAGACAAAGAGAGGTAGAGGGACTTTTGACTCAGATTCTGTTGGAAGGTGATGTGAAGTCAGCAGAGAAAGATGCAGCCACAAGTCAAGGAATGCCAATAACTACCAAAAGCTGGAAGAGGCAAGGAACTGATTCTCCCTAAGAGTTGCCTCTGGAATAAACACAGCCCTATCTACAGCTAGATTTAATACCTCTAGCACTCTGAACTACGAGAGAATAAATATCTGTCATTTAAAGCCATTAGGTTTGTGGTAGTTTGTTACAACAGCTACAAAACAGCAGCAAATAAAATCTAATTCATTTTCTGGTGCTAATTTTCATCTTAAAGTTTCTGTTCAGTGAACCCAAACTGTGAAAGATACGGTTGTCAGAAGTTCCAGAGTCACAACTCACATGTTCAGAAATAAAAATGAAATGATCCTTCTCTGCTGCTGCTGCTGCTAAGTCGCTTCAGTTGTGTCCAACTCTGTGTGACCCCATAGACAGCAGCCAACCAGGCTCCCCTGTCCCCGGGATTCTCCAGGCAAGCACACTGGAGTGGGTTGCCATTTCCTTCTCCAATGCATGAAAGTGAAAAGTGAAAGTGAAGTCGCTCAGTCGTGTCCGACTCTTCCCCCATGGATTGCAGCCTATCAGGCTCCTCTATCCATAGGATTTGCCAGGCAAGAGTACTGGAGTGGGTTGCCATTGCCTTCTCTGATCCTTCTCTACTGCTAAGCTAATTCTGAGGAATTTTTTCTGTGTTCTGTTTTTTTTTTTTTTTTCTTTCCTTTGTTAGAAAACAAATCCCAGAATTGCATGGATCATTTGATATATTAGAAGGAATAGGTACACTTGTGTCGGGTGTCAACTCCTTATATCAGCAGAGCAAATACTAATAGAAATAGGTCCCATAAAATCATGAGTGAGCAGGATACAAATCAGCCATATATTACTCAGAGAAAGAGAGAGGGCTGAGGGCTGGGTAGACAAAGTGTACGTCCCTTGGTTCATCTTCTCCCAACAAATCTCTGTATCATACATCATAAAGCAGTAATAGGAGTTAATAACTTCTTATACTATGGTACCTATTTAATATTAGGAAAATCACAATTTAACTTTTGCCTAAATAACCTAATAAATCTGGTTATTTGCTTTGGACTGAGTTGTGTTTCCCCCAAAATGCATATGGTGAACTCCTGACTCCCAGGGCCTGAAAATGTGGCTTTATTTGGAAATAAAAACCTTTAAGGGTCCCCGGGTAGCTTGGTAAAGAATCTGCCTGCAATGCAGGAGAGCCCAGTTTGATGATTGGGTTGGGAAGATCTGCTGGAGAAGGGATAAGCTACTCACTCCAGCATTCTTGGGCTTCCCTGGTGGCTCAGCTGGTAAAGAATCTACCTGCAATGAGGGAGACCTGGATTTAATCCCTGGGTTGGGAAGATCCACTTGAGAAGGGAACAGCTACCAACTCCAGTATATGGCCTGGAGAATTTCATGGATTGTATAGTCCATGGGGTCTCAAAGAGTTGGACAGGACATTCTTTTCACTTTCAAACTCCTATAAAGAGGTAATTAAGTTAAAGGGTGGGCCCTAATTCATTATGAGATTTATCCTTATAGAAAGAGAAGATTAAGACACAGGTACACACAGACTTCCCTGGTGGCTCAGAGGTTAAAGCACCTGCCTGCAATGCTGGAGACCTGGGTTCGATTCCTGGGTTGGGAAGATTCCATGGAGAAGGAAATGGCAGCCCACTCCAGTATTCTTGCCTGGAGAATCCCGGGGACGGGGGAGCCTGGTGGGCTGCCGTCTATGGGGTCGCACAGAGTCGGACATGACTGAGCGACTTCACTTTCACTTTCACACAGAGGGGTAAATCATCTGAAGACAACAGAAGAAGATGGCCATCTGTTAGCCAGGGAGAGAGGCCTCAGAACAAAAGTGACCCTGCCAACATCTTCAGTTCAGTTCAGTTCATTTCAGTAGCTCAGTCATGTTCAACTCTTTGTGACCCCATGGGCTGCAGCATGCCAGGCTTTCTGTCCGTCACCAACTCCCGGAGCTTACTCAGACTCATGCCAATCGAGTCAGTGATGCCATCCAACCATCTCATCCTCTGTGTCCCCTTCTCCTCCTGCCTTCAACCATTCCCAGCATCAGGGTCTTGTCAAATGAGTCAGGTCTTCGCATCAGGTGGCCATATCTTGATCTTAGACTTCATCTCTCCAGGATTGTGAAGAAATATATTTCTGTTTTTTAAGCCACTCAGTCTGTGGTATTAATATTTGTCAAGGCAGCCTTAGAAAACTAATTCATTACTGGAAGACAATATTTTCACTATATCAATTGTAAATGTAAACAATAATTTACAAATAAGTGTTAGTTGTTCAGTCATGTCCAACACTTTGCAACTCCAGGGACTATAGCCACCAGGCTCCTCTGTCCATCGATTTCTCCAGGCAAGAATACTGGAGTGGGTTGGATTCCTTTCTCCAAGGGATCTTCCCAACTCAGGGATTGAACCTGGATCTCTTGCATTTCAGGCAGATGGTTTACCATCTGAACCACCAGGGAAGCTCTCTTTTTACATTTTATTCACAGATTAATAAAAGTAATTATTAACAATATCTAGTGTTTTCATATATAAAATCTCATGTAATATCAACATACATATTATAATATATATGAATGTTTACAAATGTTTCTTTTATTTGCTTTGCTTTCTAAGGTAAAGGAAAGGATGTTTATTAAAGTAAGAAACTATCATAGTCATTGAATCTGTACAAATTAATGATTGATTTATAAGTGTGATTATAACCCTTTGGGGGCTTCTCCAGTGGCCCAGTGGGTAAAGAATCTGCCTGCAGTGCAGGAAACACGGGAGATGCAGATTCAATCCCTGGGTCAGGGGTATCCCCTTGGAGAAGGAAAAGGCAACCCACTCCAGTACTCTTGCCTGAAAAACCTCGGGGGCAGGGGAGCCTGGTGGGCTAGAGTCCAAAGGATTGCAAAAAGTTGGACATGACTGAGCAACTAAGCAAGGAACCACTTTTGAATTCACTCAACTACAAAATTCCTGCTCATCTTCTGTATAATCAAATATTAAATTAATAATGCTGAATTATAATAATTAATGAAGATCTTCAACACTCAATCTTATATTTCTATCATAATATAAATAGGGAACAGTAACTATACTTTTCACAAAACTTTATTTTTACTTCATTAAGGAATAGTACTTGATGATAACAATTAGTTTCAGCTAAGTGTGCTGATTGATATATGTGAAACTATATGAGCATTATGGAGATGGCGTAATATTCTTGGAAAGAAATGCACTAAATGTTCAGAGAGAGACTCATAGTTATGGTATTTTTCCATCAAAATGAAAACTTTGCTTTTTTAAACCACTGGAAGTGTTGGACTCCTTTTTACCTAGCCCATTCAGACTAGCACACATATTCAGCATTATCAATGAGTAGATAGTAACAAAGTCTAAACTTTGTGATATTATCTGAAAGTCTTTTGTCTAGCAGCATGGAAATAATTGCCTGGTGTTGGAAATATGGTAATCCATTATATGTAAACAGCAGTTTGGGGGGTAAAATTGTTGCCTTATGTTCCAAATGAAGTATACCATAAACCATAAAGCCTATAGCCCTAGGGAAAGACTGGCAATCAGTATAATAACAACAACATATAATATTAATAGTTACTGTTGACTTCATTTAGCAAGATATTGCCGAAAAGGTATTTCAAAGTAACTGATGGACTTCAATTTCTGGTCAGAATGTAGAAATTATGGACAGATTATTCCTCCCATCATTAAAAAGTAGTTTAGAAAACTAAAAAGAAAAATGTACATGCATGCATATTGAAATTTTTAGTTTGAAATATCCTCTTTTTTATCTAGCAGTACTTTAACAACCTGTTTAATAATTTTGACCATAGAGAAAATTTTTGAGAGACTAGTGAAAATATTAATGTATTCTTTATCTAGATTCCTAAAATGTTAATATTTTAAATTAGTTTAATATCCTATGTAATGTTTCTCATGTTATCTCAGGTTTAAATTTCAGTTATGCATTTCTGATAACAATAATATGCAAGTGATGCTACACTCTGTTAAAAGTGCATATGATGTCAGGAAACTTGTGAGATTTATATGAGCATTGATTTTGCTAATTTTATTCACATGACTAAGGCAGGTCCTGGGAGTTGTCTTTAATTGAGAATTACTATTTGTTTCTTTTGTAGTTCATAATTATCTTTGGGGGAGATACTTTAATAATATACAAATATAGTACTCTTCAAACTTTCACCTATTAATTTTAGTGTTCAAAATGATTCCGCTCTAAAAAATGTTGTTATGATGTTTTTAAAATAGTGATTTTTTTTCATTTATTTTTATTAGTTGGAGGCTAATTACTTTACAATATTGTAGTGGCTTTTGCCATACATTGACATGAATCAGCCATGGCTTTACATGTGTTCCCCATCCCGATCCCCCCATCCCATCCCTCTGGGTCCTCCCAGTGCACCAGCCCTGAAAAAAAGAAAAAAAAAAAGAAATGCAGAGGAAATGCAAAAAAAATTATAATAAATTAAAAAAATAAAATAATGATATTTTTAAAAATTTCTTATTAATTTTTTTGCCTTTCTACTTTAAGGAAGGTCTTTCCTTTCTCAATTTTTTTTTAACATGGACTCATGATGGACTCAGAGGTTTCTAATTTATTCAATGGGTTATAATCCTTTATTCATGGCCCAATTTCCCCATATTGAAGGCAAGATCCTTCAAGTTGGTTCCTTTGTCTATTGGCTTGTCCCTTTCATCCCCCTAGCATTTTCTAACTTGCTGTATCAGACAGCAAGATACTCCAGATTCATTTTGAACTTTTTCTATTTCAGCCCTAGAGTCAGGTTTTTTCCCAAGGAGTCTTACTTCTTACTAAATAGAGTGATATGTATCAACCATGTCTTGGGCATAAGTTCAGTTCATGGACACTAGCACATCATTATTTTAGACTAACTATAGAACTGTATATACACTCACAGACACAAATATATCTAGATGCATACATATGTATGTGCATATATGTGTGTGTGTGCTTAGTCACTCAGTCGTATCAAACTCTTTACAACCCCATGGACTATATACATACATGCATATATGTGCAAATACAGATATATCTGTAACTTTTAAGAAATATATTTAAAATGACACAAATCTATATTTATGCCTATATATACCTATATAATATGTGTAAGTACATGTTTCTGCATAAGCACACGAGTACACACTTATACCTCCCACTCCAATCCAAAAGCAGAGCCTCTTGCTATCCTTTTTTCTTGTTCTGTGTTTATGACTTCCATATCCACAGTGAGAAGCCAAGCTCCAATTATTCACAATATATTTACATAATTGCTCAATCATTGAATACCCAAAAGGTAGTTTCAGAATTTCTTACTATGTCTCTGTGAAAAATAAAGCTATTAACAACAGAGAAATATTTTTAGAGTTCTTTTTTCTTAGTCGGAGGATATAGCATCCAAATGCTGATTAAAAATCATCTGGGCTAGTACTCTCCCATGAATTTCATGGTGGCTATGCTATTTATTTGAAATACAATTTGGTTCATTTGTTTCTTTTTGTATTCAATTTTGCATTTTCACCTGCTTTATTTTCCTTTTTCTTTTGTGTGTGTGTGTGAACATTAACAGATTCTACAATCATTATTCTACAGAAAGATATATTTTACAAATAATCTTTAAGACAGAGAAAAAAAGGATTCTATTGTTCTTGAAAATGTTAATATGAACATTAATTTGGATAAATATACTGAGTGAAATTAATACATTTCCTATTAAACATACTATCTAATATAAAAGAGGTTCCATGATATATAGTTTAAGAGCTATCATATTAAAGCACTTTATTCCAAACCCTGGCCCTCATCCCATGACAACCAAATGTAGGATTTTTTTTTCTTTAGGTAGTTTTTAAAATAAAGTGTTCCAGTATTTTGCAATTGTTCCAGTATTTTGCCTATCCCCAAAATATTGTTACGCTCTCTCTACACATTTATATAATTCAGCAACTTCTCATTTCCATCTATCACATTCTTAAAATGTAAATCTAAATGACTGAAGACCAATACAATGGGGAATAATCAAATTTCTACAGCAGGAAAAGGAGAGAGAAATACTGTTAAAGAATGATTAAAATCATGAAGAAAAACTTAATAGTCTAAAATATATGAAATCTTTTTTTTTAATAAATCTATAATCTTAATTATTTGCCTTCCTTGGTTAATTTAATGAAAAGATGTAGAAAATATTTAATCCTATTAACATTTTAAGAAAAGTATTTTCCTAGTAATGAAATACCTCCCTAAAATATCAAATTATTATATTCCCTATCTATAAATATATATTTATAAATGTATTTATATCTTAAATGTATTTATATCTTATGGCTAATTATATAATCTCTCTATATATAGATTTATTTATATATTATATAAATATTATATTTTTATATATAATATATATATTATATATTATATATATATTATATATTATAATAATATAAATATATATAAATGTTATATATAAATATATATATTATATAAATGTTATATATAAATATATATATATGTTATATATTTATATAATATATATAATTATATAATATATATAATTATATTATATATAAATATTATATATTTATAGAATCTATAAATATATATTTATAAATGTACTTATATCTTAAATGTACTTATATCTTATGGCTAATTACATATTTTAAGTTGTGTAATTTTATCTAAAGTTAGTAGAAGTGAGCAAATGCAACACAACTCCAGTACATTAAGTGAAACACAATTCCAATATATTAAGATACTATAAACCTAATATTTTATTATTAAGAATATGTAACATTGAAGGACAATGATCCGTATTGAGTACCAACCTATGTGAAATTTAAAAAAAAAGAACAGATTTATGTACTTTTCACTTTATTGAGTGATACAAGACATAATTTTGGACAATAAAATAGAGGAATCATTTCTAAATTACTGTCTTTTTGATTTATATAATCATGAGTTAAAATACCTAATAATTAAATTTATTTTTAATCTCAAAATAGTGTTATATTTAATTAATATATTCATATACAGTATATATTAATATATCATTGTTATATATCATGTAATACATATTATTAAATTATGTCTGTATTTTATCATATTCCATGGATTTGGCCATATAGCTATATCTGTGTTTATATATACATTTCCATATCTTTATTTATCTACTGTCTATTGAGAGGATCTTATTAAATAACATATTTGTCCAATAACTATGGTTATTGAATAACTATTCAGTTATTGAACTCTATTTCCCAACATGAAGAGAGAAAGAGAGAGGATACAAGTAGCAGGTAAAAATAGATATCAGAACAAGATGATGCAAGAAAGTAATTCACTAAAACATTAGTTTTTTATTTTAAAAGTAAAAATTGTCCAAAAATAAAAATAAGTGCATAATTTCTCTATAGTTTTTACAAACTCTATAACATTAATTACTGGTATGATATAATTGTCATTCTTATTGTCTTTGAGAACCCCAGGTAAAATAACAGGACAAACTGATAGCCATCTAATAATTCTCTGTTTCCCAGACAGGTAATTTCTGTCTTTGAAATCTAGAAAATTATTAAAAATAATAATTCTAAATAATTCTAAATTGTTAGAAATATTTGTCAGTTTGTATTATGCTATGCTTCTTGACATTTTTCTATAAAAATTTAACTGTGTATATCAAAATTTTTCTCACAGGCAGCAAATTTTATGCAGAGGAAAGTTTTATTCAAATGTCAAATATGCAGCATTTAGGTGTTCTCATAAATGATGCCTCTTCTCCTAAAGATAAATAAAAAAATAAATATATCATGTTTTTGAGAAAGGAGAATATCAGATCAATAAAATGTATCAGTTTCTTTATACACAGAAGGTTCATAATTTCAAGAAAATAGATTTTCTACTCATTTTCACACTATCATAGAACAAATATTAAGTATTCAAAATACAAATAAATGAATAAATATGGAAGATCATAAGTTTTGGATTAAATCCAAAGAAAGAAAATTTAAAATTAGCTCACATGACTGGACTGAATTACAATAATTATAGTATCCATATCACTAGTAATAATTTAAAAGGAGCTTTCAAATTACTCCTTGATTTATGAGCACCTTTTAATTTAAGATTTTCTCCAGCTATGAGATATTATATAGCAAAGGCAAATAAAACTATGCTTTCTTGAAAAAATTATAAACACTAGGAGAAAATTTGCCAAAAATTAGACACTTTTTGTAAGCACAAATTGATTTTCTAAATCTTAAATTCATGAAGACACTGTTTTAAATTAATTTTCCTCAGATATTTATTGAACACTTATCTTGTGCTGGATATATTGTAGTGAGCAGAACAGATAAAAACCATTGCCCTCTCATGGTTATAGTAGAGTGAGGCTATGGTCATGATAGTAAGAAATTTTCAAATATTTAAATAATATGATATGTCAATAAGTCCTTTGAAGAAAATTTAGAAGGACAGAGAGACAAGAAAATGTTTGGAGAAGTGGTTATAATTTCAAGTTATGTGTTTAAGGAAAGTTCTTTAGTCTGGTAGGTTGGTAAGTTGCAGTAAAAAATTAGTTCTTAAATTTTAATTGGTTTAGCATATAAACGTGTCTTTTTTAACTTCTACAAATTCTTCTGTAGATATTGCCATATCTAGATATTGCTCACTATGGCAGCTTCCTCCTAAGTGGTGGTATAGGGATCCAGACTCTAGGTCCATCATAACAAAATAAGACTTTAAAAATTGATGGAATGAGGATAATCAACTGGGCACATTGGTTATGAGTTTATTAGTGCCCAGCTATAACTGGATTGGGTGCTGTATGACTAATTTTGGCTGGTGATCATGGGAAGAAATAAAGAGTGTCATGTCTAGAGGCAATCACATCACAGAGGTAAGAAAAGATGGAAATTTAGATACTTATGAACAGTAATGGCATCACTGCAAATGCTTTACTGGGAAGTGTTATCTAAATAAAGACTTGAGAGAAGTGAGGAATTCATCTATCTATATTCAACTTATTTGTGTATGTGAAAAATCCAGATAGAAGGAAGAGCAAATTCAGATGGCCAGGGAGCCTGCATGCTGAGCTGAATTAAAAAATCATTATGAGGAAAATCACGCTTAGAGAAAAGGGTCAACCTCGGGGCTTCCCTGATGGCTCAGATGGTAAAGAATCTGCCTGCAATGCTGGAGACCCCGGTTGATTCCTCGGTAGGGAAGATCCCCTGGAGAAGGGATAAGCTACCCACTCCAGTATTCTTGGGCTTACCTCTGGCTCAGCTGGTAAAGAATCCGCCTGAAATGCGGGAGACCTGGGTCCAATTCCTGGGTTGGGAAGATCCCCTGGAGAAGGGAAAGCCTACCCACTCCAGTATTCTGGCCTACAGAATTCCATGGATTGTATAGTCCATGGGCTCACAAAGAGTCGGACACGACTGAGCGACTTTCACTTACTTAACTTTTGTCTGAGATAAGAGAAGGTAAAATAATCCTCAAATTAGAATAATGTAGACATATACTAACTTGGAGTAGTTGAGATCATACTTCTGATTCCTTGTTGCTCTTACAGACGCTGCAGAATATGCAAGGTTAGTATTCTATCCTAGGACACCAAGAACCTGAATTATATGTCCCAAAGTGGAAAAGGAGCACCAGAGCCACAGAGATATATGGCAGGTCAATTTTACTATGACTCAGTTTAGTCAGATCAAAGGGACGTCTCCTGTATGTGAACTGCAATATTTTGGCTCAATAGATGGATTTTTGGTGGGAAACAGTCATTAATGCAATTCAACATCTTATGTGCTAAAAGGTATAGCCACTTAATTAGGTAATGTATTAAGATTGCACCGATTGGTTTCAGACAATGGGAATAAAGATAGGATCTAGGAATCTGGTCATGAAGATTTCCGTGGAGACTTAGTGGCTATGTGGTTATATCTTCACCCTAAAGCAAATTCTTCTTGAGCAGTTTATACAATGCTTCCAGTAAGAGTTGTGTACCACCACAATTATGTTCTGCTTGTGGAGGCATAGTGAAGTATAACTTTGTGTTCTTATTATCCCTGGGGTTTAGTCCCTGACTCCACACAATCAACACAGAAATCAGTGCCTTTTACCATAGGCAATCTACATTCATGACTTTCTATCCCCAACTCTCTGATCATGAATGAGCTATAATTACTTTTCCAAATGATGAATTTCTGAGTCATAAGTTCTGCCTTTTATAAAGCTTTAAATTCATGTGCCAAAATTCCTTTCAAAGAGATTGTATTATATGATATTTCAATACTATCTGGAGTCTGAAAGAAAAAAAAAACACGTCAATTTTATAAGTGAAAAAAATCATATCTTTTAAATGAATTTACCACTTTGACAGTAAAAAATCTAATTATTAGAAAAGTTAGATAAAGATATTTTTGCATCACATTCCCTTATGATTTTCCATAAGAAATATAACCAATGTTTAACCACATATACTCAGCTTACAGATTTATTGAGTTTCTCTCTTGGCTCCACAATTTACTCTCTGTGATATATTCAGCAGATAATTAAACTCGGTGCCTCAGTTTCTCATTTGTATTACAGAATAACATTAGAGCCAACTTTAAAAGCCTATTTTGGGGAATTAATTGAGATAAAGTGCATAAAAATTTAACACTGTAAGTCTCCAAAATATACATGGGGAAAATGCTAATGATTATTTTATATAATTTATGCAAAAAAAGCAGCACAAATGTCAATTTTTGAAGTAAAAAAACAAGCAATTGTGAATAATTCATGCAGAAACTTTTCAATTATGCCCTCTCCTCCAAATTAATTGGAAGATTTTATTTAAAAATAATGTTAAAATGTATTTTCTGATTTACTATAAAACTTAAGGTATTTTATTCTGGGTATCTTTTCATGTAAAAGCATTTATTGTTTACATGATTTTTATAACACAAGCCAAATTTAAATGTGTTATCTGATTTTGTGCCAAAGGATGATGAACTTTATAATGCTTTTAGTACAGCTCTCAAATCGAATGCTAAAATGAAAGGAAGTGGTAAAAACCTACTACATTGTTTCATAATATACCTATAATTATGCTGATGGGTTTAAATTATTTATGAGATGTTGAAATTAGTAAAAAGGTAACATTTGCACCAATAATTATGGATTTCTCCAGTTATTGGCAATAATTTTGAGGTGGTAATGTTAAAAAAGGCCTAACTTTTCATTGAAAACAGTAAAAAACTGTGATAATATTAAAAGTTTTGAAAAACTAATTTTAAAAAATAATAACTTGGTTGATACATCTGTTAACCTTCCTAGAATTAAACTGAGTGTTCTTGACATCCCAAACATTCAGGTGCTCAAATCTTTAGGTTGCTAACAAGCAAAAGTAGATGAGAAAAAGACTCATTTTATTAAAGATGTCCCATATGTCTCAGTTCAAAATTATGCTATATCAAGAGAGAAACTATTAATAAATTGGAAGTGTTTAGCTGCAAGTAAGCATTTGAGCCTCATAAATTTCCCAGTGAAAATTGGAGGTCTAACTTTTGAATTTCACCAGTGGTATGTATACAGAACTTCATATATGTCTTTATAATTAGTACTGATTTGGTGCCTAATGATTTACAAGGTTACCGTAACAGACTTTGTCATTTAACCTGAAAGGAAGACAATGAAATAAGTATTTTGAGAAATTCTCCAATCGATGTAGCTGAATTCTAAAGACTTCTAAGAATTTGACCATGGCCAACACCCAGTGAAGATTTTTTTGATTTAAAATAAAGTTGATTTAAAGTTAAATTTATTTAAATGTAAAATGCAATAAAGTGTGGTTTTATTATTTTAATACCTTCATTTTGTTGTGTTTGTTTTTAAATTTATTTATATTTTATTTTTAAAATATTTAAAAAATTATTTTTATCAGAATATAGTTGATTCGCAATGTTGTGTTACTTTCTACTGTAAAAAGCAAATTCAATCAGTTGTAGATGTACATATAGCCACTTTTCTTTAGATTCTGTTCCTATATAGCTCAATACAGAGTACTGAGTAGAGTTCCTTGCGCTATACAGTAGGTTTAGTTCAGTTCAGTAGCTCAGTCTTGTCCGACTATTTTCGACCCCATGGACTGCAGCACCCCAGGTTTCCCTATCCATCACCAGCTCACAGAGCCTGCTCAAACTCATGTCCATTGAGTCAGTGAGGCTATTCAACCATCTCATCCTCTGTGGCCTCCTTTTTCTCCTGCCTTCAACTCTTCCCAGCATCAGGGTCTTTTCCAGTGAGTCACTTGGCCAAAGTTTTGGAGCTTCAGCTTCAGCGTCAGTCCTTCCGATGAATATTCAGGACTGATTTCCTTTAGGATTGATTGGTTTGGTCTCCTTGTAAGGGACTCTCAAGAGTCTTCTCTAACACCACAGTTCAAAAGCATCATTTCTTCAGTGCTCAACATTCTTTATAGTCCAACTCTCATATTCATACATGACTACTGGAAAAACCATAGCTTTGACTAGACAGACCTTTGTCGGCAAAGTAATGATTCTGCTTTTTAACATATTGTCTAGGTTGGTCATAACTTTTCTTCCAAGGAGTAAGCGTCTTTTAATTTCTTGGCTGCAGTCACCATCTGCAGTGATTTTGGAGCTCAATAAAATAGTCTATCACTGTTTCCATTGTTTCCCCATCTATTTGCCATGAAGAGATGGGACCTTTTGCCATGACCTTAGTTTATTGAATGTTGAGTTACAAGCCAGCTTTTTCATTCTCCTCATTCACTTTCATAAAGAAGCTCCTCAGTTCCTCTTCACTTTCTGCCATAAGGATGCTGTTATCTACATATCTGAGGTTATTGATATTTCTCCCAGCAATCTTGATTCCAGCTTGTGTTTCATCCAGACCCACATTTCACATGATGTACTCTGCATGTAAGTTAAATAAGCAGGGTGACAATATACAGCCTTGACACACTCCTTTCTCCATTTGGAGCTGGTCCATTGTTTCATGTCCAGTTTTAACAGTTTGCTTCTTGACCTGCATACAGATTTCTCAGGAGGCAGGTAAGGTCATGTGGTATCCCCATCTCTTGAAGAATTTTCCAGTTTGTTGTGATCCACACAGTCAAAGGCTTTGGCATAGTCAATAAAGCAGAAGTAAGTGTTTTGCTGGAATTTTCTTGCTTTTTTCTATGATCCAACAGATGTTGACAATTTGATCTCTGGTTCCTCTGCCTTTTCTAAATCCAACTTGAATACCTGGAAGTTCACAGTTCACGTCCTGTTGAAGCCTGGCTTGGAGAATTTTGAGCATTACTTTGCTAGCTTGTGATATGAGTGCAATTATGCAGTAGTTTTAACATTCTTTGGCATTGCCTTTGTTTGGGATTGGAATGAAAACTGACCTTTTTCAGGGGCCACTGCTGAATTTTCCAAATTTGCTGGCATATTGAGTGCAGCACAGTAGGTTATTAGTTATCTGTTAACTAATAGATTAGTTTTCTACCTATTTGTTATCTATTTTATATATAGCATACACAGTGAATATTGAAGACATTATAATCAGCTACTCTAATAAAATCAGCACTCTACATACCACTGCCAGTATTATCTTTTAAAACATATATCAAATCAGATCTCTATTCCAACAATTTCTATCTCACTCATACTGAAATAGAAAAACTTTACAACTCCTTGTACATTTCACACTAACCAATTCTCTATCTCTATGAATGGTTGTATATATTTTTCTAGCTCTGCTCATATCATACTGGTCACCTTGCTGTGTTGTACTTAGTCACTCAGTTGTGTCCAACTTTGTGACCCCATGGACTGTATCCCACCAAGCGCTTCTTGTCTGTGGGGATTCTCCAGGCAAGAATACTGGAGTGGGTTGTCATGCCCTTCTCCAAGGGATATTCCCAACCCAGGGATCAAACCCAAGTTTCCCCCATTACAGGGAAATTCTTTACCACCACCAGGGAAGCGGTCACCTTCTGAACCACGAGAGAAGCAGTTACCTTCCTGGTCCTCAAATAAAACAAACATACTGCTATAATTTGTGCACTTGTTCTTTCCTCTACCTAGAACATTCTTCCCTAGATTGTTATATACTCATTTCTTTAGTGTATTTTGGTCTCTTATTAAATGTTATCTAGAGAAGGAAATGGCAACCCACTCCGGAATTCCTGCACCATAGAGAGGACTTCTATGATCAATCTATATAAAATAACTTTGCAATTTGACTTCTTTTCATCCTTGTTTTTCTTATTGCTCATAACTTTTTATTACTATATAATTGCATTCAGAAGTCTAGATTACTTCAGTACTACGGACTTCTGTTTCCTCAGGAAGGCAAATGCCCTTATTTGAAAGGAGAGTCTAGTTCATCTGTTGGTTTTTGTGTTCTCATTTAGTTTGTTAGAACAGTTTCAAAAATTTAAATGTCCAAAACATAGTGACAATGTTGACACAACTCTTACAAGGACCACTATGTTATCACTACCATATACCTAAAGCATCATATAAAATATTTATAACTGATATATTAGAATTATTTTAAAGGCTGAGTATTTTTAAGATTAGTTCTTATCTGAGCATGCAGCTTGTAAACTGTCAATAAGAACATACTGACTGTTTCATCTTAAGGGCCACACATATTTGAACCATCTATGAATGCCAACCTAATTCATACTTGGTAAACCAGATACTGAGATTAAGTCTTAGCTCAACTGGTACTGAAGCATTTTATGAGATATAACTCTACCTGTAGCTATCTAGTTAGTATCCAAGCAAGGCATCATGTATCCTTATCCACACATGGGTTTATATTTATATTGTAAAAGTTACAAGCTCGAACAGTTCGGAGGTTTTATTTTAGTTATGTGCATGCACACACACACACACACACTTCAGAGAGAGAGTTCCAGATCTTCCATCTGACTGGCCATGGAATATTTGACCCCAAGTTTTCCTGATAACACTCCTTTATGTTCATACTACTAATCACTTATTATCTATAATTTAGAGAGAAGTACAATTAATATTTCCAAAATCATATCTATGGAAAACATGAATAGAAACTTTCTACGTAAGAGAAATTTATAACAATTTTTGCTCTGTCCTTACTTTTGATTCTGTGGTGCTTACAAAAAAAAAAAAAAAAACACTTAAACCACACATTTTGTTAAATTTCTAAATAAATATATAACACAGAAGATCACCCAATCTTTGGTTACAGTGATAGCCTAAGTTGTAACCTCATTACTCCAAATAAATAGCTCTTCTAGGTATTGATACTTAATTAGGCTTTAGTATCTAAACAACCAAATAATTTTCCCAAATATATAAGATGAAGAAGGAAGCTCTATACCTTTGTTGCTGTAGGGTGACACCATGCAAAAACAATTCTTCTAATTATGTTACAAGATGTTTTGAGTTAGATGTAATAGAAGTGACATTCAATAGAATTTGAGTTAGATGTAATAGAAGTGACATTCAATAGAATTTGAGTTAGATGTAATAGAAGTGGCATTCAATAGAATTTAAATGATAGAATGATACAATGTAGCAAGTAGTAAAATCACATTTGATTCCTACTTCCCAATTAAAAATAATAATTAAGCTATGAATTTTCTATCTCAAAATATAATTATTTCCACAGTATTCACATAGGAGGTGTTATTGTTAGTAATATCATAATATAGGCAGTTTGTATTAATATTTAGTCTCCCTGTCTATACCTCACAGGGGCACTGCAGCACTGTCATTGTCCTTTCAAATTCCCTTAGAAATCCATCTTCAAGTTCTGTGTGCTTTGCTTCTAATAGTTGGCACTTGCAGTCTTATACATACATTGGTTCTTTGCTCCAGGAACCACTTCTCCCTCAGCAGGAGGAAGATGTGAGTGTCTGAGAGTTTATATCCAATAGGCATCAGTGACTTAGCAGTAAGGGAATCTGAAATCCTAACTCATTTTTTTGAGACTGCACCTAAATACTGCATTTCAGACTCTTTTGTTGACTAATGAGGGTTACTCCATTTCCTCCAGGGATTCTTGTTCACAGAAGTAGATTTAATGGTCATTCGAACTCAATTCACCCATTCCCATCCATTTTAGTTCACTGATTCCTAAAATGTCAATGTTCGCCCTTGCCATCTCCTGCTTGACCACATTACTTTGATTCATGGACCTAATATTCCAGGTTCCAATGTAGCATTATTCTTTACAGCACCCTAATTTACTTCCACCACCAGTCACATTAATGACCGTGCATTATTTCTGCTTTGGCCCAGCCTCTTCATTCTCTCTGGAGCTTTATCTCTACTCTTCCCCAGTAGCATATTGAACATCTACCATCAAGAGGGCTTATCTTCTTGTGTCAGATTATTTAGCTTTTCATACTGTTCATGGGGTTGATCAGAATGATCTTGGTTCATTTTCAAGGCAAACCATTCAACATCACAGTAATCCAAGTCTATGCACCAACCACTAATGCTAAAGAAGCTGAAGCTAAACAGGACAATATAGACCAACTAGACCTTCTAGAACTAACACCAAAAAAAATGTCCTTTTCATCATAAGGAATTGGAATGCAAAAGGAGTAGGTCAAGAGATTCCTGGAGTAACAGACAAGTTTGGACTTGGAGTACAAAGTGAATCAGGGCAAAGACTAACAGAGTTTTGCCAAGAGAACACACTGGCCATGGCAAACACCCTCTTCCAGCAACACAAGAGACAACTCTACACATGGACATCACCATGGTCAATATAAAAATCACTAATTGCCTTCTTTGCAACCAAAGATGGAGCAGCTCTACATAGTCAGCAAAAACAAGTCCTGGAGCTCACTGTGACTCCAATCATGAGCTCCTTATTGCAAAATTGAGACTTAAACTGAAGAAAGAGGGAAAATGCCATTCACGTATGACCTAAACCAAATCCCTTATGATTATACAGTGGAGGTGATGAATAGATTCAGGGGATTAGATTTGGTAAACAGAGTTCCTAAAGAACTATGGATAGAGGTTTCTAACATTGTACAGGGGGTGGTAACCAAAACAATCCCAAAGAAAAATAAATGTGAGAAGGCAAAGTAGTTGTCTAAGAAGGCATTATAAATAGCTGAGAAAAGAAGTGTAAGGAAAAGGAGAAAGGGAAAGATATACCCAACTGAATGCAGAGTTCCAGAGAATTGCAGAAAGAAATATGAAAACCTTCTTAAGTGGACAAGAAATAGAGGAAAACAATAGAATGGAAAGACTAGAGATCACTTCAAGAAAATTAGAAATACCAAGGGAGCATTTAAAGGATAGAAATGGCAAGGAACTAAGAGAAGCAGAAGATATTAAGAAATGGCAAGAAGACACAGCAAACTATATTTTAAAAAAGGTCTTAATGACCCAGATAACCACAATGGCGTGGTCATTCACCTAGAGCCAGACATCCAGGAGTGTAAAATCAAGTGGGCCTTCAGTTCAGTTCAGTTCATTTTCTCAGTCGTGTCCGACTCTTTGTGACCCCATGAATCGCAGCATGCCAGGCCTCCCTGTCCATCACCAACTCCCGGAGTTTACTCAAACTCATGTCCATCACGTGAGCCTTAGGAAGTATTACTATGATCAAAGGTAGTAGAAGTGATGGGATTCCAGCTGAGCTATTTCAAATCTTAAAAGATGATACTGTTAAAGTGCTGCACTCAATATGTCAGCAAATTTGGAAAACTCAACAGCACCCACAGGACTGGGAAATGTCAGCTTTCACTTCAATCCCAGAGAAAGGTAATGCCAAAAACTCTTCAAACAACCATACAATTGTCCTTATTCCATATAATAGCAAGGTATTGCTCAAAATCCTTCAAGCTGGTCGCAACAGTACATGAACAAATAACTCCCAGGTATACAAGTTGGATTTAGAAAAGGCAGAGGAACCACAGATCAAATTGCCAGCATCTATTGGATCATAGAAAAGTAAGAGAATTCCCCTCCCCCCCGAAAAAAAAAAAGAAAGAAAAAAAAAAATCTACTTCTGCTTCATTACTATGCTAAAGTCTTGGACTATGTTGCTCACAACAAACTGTGGAAAATTCTTAAAGATAAGGTAATACCAGACCACATTACCTGCCTCCTGAGAAACCTGTATACAGGGCAAGAAGTAATAGTTAGAACTGGACAGGAAACGATGGAATGTTTCAAAATTGGAAAGGAGTACATCAAGGCTACATATGATCACCCTGCTCATTTAACTTCTATGCAGAGTACATCATGCAAAATGATTGAATATGTGAATCACAATCTGGAATCAATATTGCCAGGAGAAATATCAACAATCTCTGATATGCAGACAGATGATTATTATTTTAATGGCAAGAAACAAAGAGGGGCATTCAGAAAACTAAGATCATGGCTTCCAGACCCAGCACTTAATGCCAAACAGATGGGGGAAAAGTGGAAACAGTAACAGATTTTATTTTCTTGGGCTTCAAAATCACTGTGGATAGCGATTTCAGCCATGAAATTAAAAACAAACAAACGTTTGCTCCTTGAAAGAAAAGCTATGACAAACCTACACAGCATATTAAAAAGAAGAGACATCATTTGCTGACTAAGGTCTGTGGGGTCAAAGTATGATTTTGCACAAGTCATGTATCAATATGAAAGTTGGACCATGAAGTAGGCTGAGCACCAAAGAATTGATGCTTTCTAATTGTGGTGTTGAAGACTCTTGAGAGTTCCTTAAACTGCAAGGAGATCAAATCAGTCCTAAAGGAAATCAACCCTGAACATTCATTGGAAGGACCGATGCTGAAGTTCTAATACTTTGGCCATCTGATGTGAAGGGTCCACTCATTGGAAAAAGACTCTGATGTTGGGAAAGATTTAGGGCAAGAGAAGAAGGAGGAGACAGAGGACGAGATGGCTATGGCATCACCTACTCAATGGTCATGAGTTTGAGCAAATTCCAGGAGCTAGCAAAGAATAGGGAAGGCTGGTGTTCTGCAGTCCATGGAGTTGCAGAGTTGGACACTACTTAGCAACTGGACAACAACACCTCAGTTTTTACAAGTTGGAGAAACTCTAAAATGTGATTTATGCAACAAAGTTCCCACAAAATCAGGCTATGGGTGGGAATTATTCTTTGTCTCTTATTCTTTTCTCTCTTTTCTTTTGCTATAAATTTTATATTCATGTGATATAGGTATTTTGTGTAAAGATTTCAAAAGAGAGAATGATAAAGGAAATTTAATAAATATAAAGTCAATTAATTTTGTAAAAGGCATATAAGCATTCATTAGTTTTCTATGTTTAAAGTTATATTAACTTAAAAATCAGCAGACAGTTTATACCATTAACTTTAAATGGGAGTTCTGATAATATCAATTTCTGCAATTATTCATTACAAATGCTGGAATTCTGAAACTTTGGGTACATGTATTGATTTCACAGTTAAGTTTCAAATGACATGTCTTCATTTATGTTTTTGAAGGAAAGATATGTGCTCCAAATACTCTGCAAACAAAATACTTCCATATGTATTCAATTACTATCAAAATTAATGAATTATAATAAAGATTTGAAAGCATTAAACAACAGTTTTAATAGTGAGTACACCGACTCAATGGGCATGAGTTTGAGTAAACTCCAGGAGTTGGTGATGGACAGGGAGGCCTGGCATGCTGTGATTCATGGGGTCGCAAAGAGTTGGACATGACTGAGCAACTGAACTGAACTGAACTGACAGCCTTTCTTTTATACATCCTTTTTAAATTAAACTTATTATCACTTTGGAAGTATTAGCAGCTTTTCTCAACATATAAGATTTCACTTTTTTTTTTCTAATTGACTATTTATTTTTAAAAAAAGCAAATTTTTTAGTAGCTTAAGATGTAGGAAGCAAAATATATGCCTTTGAAAATGGTTGTGTGTGCAGTTATGCAACTCAGAAGGAAAATAGTAGGATAACTAGGATGACTGGATTTATATCACAGTTAATCTGAACTGACACTGCCTGATAGTAAAACAAAGGTCAGATTCTCTGAAATGAACCGTGTTCTCACTTTCATTCTTTCAAAATGTGATTTATTGCACATTTTTCTGCTTGTCTAGAAACATATTTTATGTGAGTTTTATTTAAAAAAAAATTCTTTTGTATATCTAGTCCCAGGACAATGATTAGATAAAATTCTTCAGGAGTTAAATTTTATTTTTAACTATTATATCAGAAATCACTATAACCAAATGGTTTTAAGTAGGTTTCTATCTCAAAAACACTTTGCTATATTTTTATGTAATAATACACAAATGTGAACATTGTTTAAATCAAGACTATGAGATACATTTTTAAAAACAAAGTTAAATATGGTGATGTTTATAAACAATGTAACAGTGGATAGCATTCAACATTACTATCTGAGTACATCATTTTACATTGGGTTGAATACCCAAACTTATGAATAATTAACTTTAAACCATTGTTTGGCCACTTCCCTCTGACGTTTATACAAACTACTGCCCTTGCAACAAGATGAGATATTATTTCTATATTCTTTTTTGTCTCAGAGTCTGAAAGACACTCCCCTCCTTACTGCATTAATGCTTCCTGTTACAGAGTGAAATGTGAAGCCCAAAATTCACAGGTTCTAACACCCAGTGTCTCAGAATGTGATCTTATTTGGAAATAGGGTCATTGCAGATATAATTAGTTAAGATATATAACTAACTACATACAACTAAGATATATAAGATATATAACTAACTATAATTAGTACAGTTAAGCACTGTACTAGAGAGAACCCCTAATCTAATATTGGTGTCCTTATAAAAAGGAGAAATTTGAACACAGACAGTACATGGGGAGAATATCATGTAAGGACTGTATTTATGCTGCTACAAGCCAAGTAATGACCAGAAGCTAAGAAAGCATTCTTATATATATTTCTTTCCTAGTTCCCTGAGAGGGAGACATGTGCTGATACCTTGATTTTGGACTTGTGGACTCTAGGACTGTGAGAAAATAAATTTCTCTTGTTTAAGCCACAGAGTGTGCAGTAATTTGTTATGGAAACCCTAGGAAGCTAACACCAATGTTAATATCAACAGTGAAAAAAAAAACAACAAAACCTTGTTCCACTGATCCATTTGGACACATTTTCCTGCTTGAATTTTAATTATTCCATTCTATGAAATATAAAATATTGATATTCACACTCTACCCTCATTTGCCATATTCATACTTTTGGTTATTATTTCTCCTCTTTCATTTCTTTTTTGTTTGTTTGTTTGTTTTGGTCTTCTCTCTTATTTTCTTGGTGAAGCTGGCTGGAGGTTTGTCAATTATGTTTATTTTAAACAAACAAACAAACCAATTCTTGATTTTATTGATCCTTTCTAATTTTTTTATTCCTACTTTATATATTTCCTTTCTGAGTTTTAATATTTCCTTCCTTCTGCTGACTCTGGAATTTTTTGGTCTTCTTTTTCAAATTCTTTTAGGTGGTAGGTTAGATTGCTTACTTGAGATTTTCCTTGTTTCTTGAGGAAGTCCTTTATCATTATGAACTTCCTTCAGACATGCTTTTGCTGCATCCCATTGATTTTGTAAAGTTATATTACCATTTTCATTTCTCTCAAGCTATTTTCTAATTTTCTCTTTCCTATCATTTTTGATTCATGGTTTTACTTTTAGTAGCATGTTGTTTTAGTCTCCACATGCTTGCTGTTTTCTCATTTTTCCTTCAGTAGTTGATTTTTAGTTTCATAACATTGTGGTCAGAAAAGACACTTAATATAATTTAATATTATATTAAATATTTGTTGTGTAAATATAATCAGATACAGTTCCATTTATTTCTGCTCTTGTTTCTTTTTGTTTTAGATTAAAAAATTGCCAAGACTTATGTTAAGAAACTCACCATCTATGTTTTCTTTTTTTTGTATTTTATTTTATTTTATTTTTTCCATTTATTTTTATTAGTTGGAGGCTAATTACTTTACAATATTGTAGTGGGTTTTGTCATACATTGACATGAATCAGCCATGGATTTACATGGAACCCCATCCCGATCCCCCCTCCTACCTCCCTCTCTACCCAATCCATCTGAGTCTATGTTTTCTTTTAGAAGTTTTATAGTTTCACAGCTTTCAATCAAGTCTTTGATCTATTTTAATTTCTGTGTATGATATAAGAATGAAGTCCAGTTTCATTATTTTTCTTGTGGCTATCTGGTTTTTCCAACACAATTTATTGAAGAGACTGTCCTTTATCCATTGCATATTCCTATCTCTACTGTTGCAAACTGTTTAATTAATTTTTAAAATTGGAGTGTATTTGCTTTATGTTTTGTTAGTTTCTGCTGTACAAAAACATGAATCAGCTATCTTGTTGTAAACTAATTGACCATATATGCATAGGCTTATTTCTGCATTCTTTATTCTGTTCCATTGAGCAAAATGTTTCTTTTTATGTTATTACCATACTGTTCTAATTACTGTAATAGTGTTTGAATTCAAAAAATGTAATGTCTCCAGCTTTGCTGTTCTTTCTCAGGATTACTTTGGCTATTCAGAGTCTGCTCTGGTTCCATACAAATTTTAAGATTCTATGTTCTTTATCTATGAAAAATAACACTGGAATTTTGATAAGGATTACATAGAATCCTGATTACATTGGATAGCATAGACACTTTAACAATATTAATTCTTCCAATACATAAACAGAGCGTATATTTTCATTTCTTTGTAACATCCTCAAGTTCTTTCCTCAATATTTTGTAGTTTTCAGTATACAGACCTTTAACCTCCTTTGTTATATTTGGTAATAGGTATTTCATTGTTTCTGATGCAATTGCAAATTGGGTTGTATTCCTTTATTTCTTTTTGATAGCTTGTTATAAGTGTATAGAAATACAACATAAATGCAAATAGTGACTTTTTATCTTACAAAACTATTGAATTTGTTTATTAATTCTAACAGTTTTTTGGTATGGTCTATAGGGTTTTCTGGAAAAAGGAATGGCAACTGACTTCACTATTCTTCCTGGAGAATTCTGTGGACAGAGGCTATAGTTCTTGGGGTCTCAAAGAGTCAGACCCAACTGAGGGGCCAATACTAGGGCTTTCTATGTATAATGTCTTTTGAAAATAATGCAAGTTTTATTTTCCAGTTTGTATACACTTTCTATTTCTTAACTAATTGCTAGCACTTTCAATACCATGTTGAATAAAAGTGGCAAGAGTGGGCACTTGTCTTGCCCCTGATCTTAGAAGAAAAGCTTCCAGCTTTTCACTGTTAGCTATGGGCTTGTCATATACAGCTTTTACTATGTTGAGATACATTCCTTCTGTACCTGATTTATTCAGAGATTCTACTATAAATGAATGCTGAATTTTCTCAAATGTTCTTTCTCTATTGAGATGATCATATGATTTTTAACATTTGAAATTTCTATCATTTCTAATTTTCAACTAATATTGCTGATTGAATTTTTATCACTATGTTCCTTTTTAATTCTTTGAATATATTACCTACAAGTTCCTTAAGCATATTTATAATAGTGTCTTTGAAATAAGGACCCACTCAGAATTAATTCTTATTACCTAATTATTTTGGGGGTATGAGTTACATTTTATTCTTTCTCCATATCTCTAATCAATTTTGACTGAATATTAGCTATTTTAGATAATGTATTGAAGAAAATGTAAATTATATTTTATTTTTATGTTTTTTGTTTATATGTTTTGAAGTGAAGTGTTAGTTGTCAGTCATGCCTGACTCTGTGTGATCCCATAGACTGCAGTCTAGCATGCTCTTCTGTCCATGGGATTTTCCAGGTAAGGATTCTCAAACAATTTGCCATTTCCTTCTCCAGGGGATCTTCCTGACCCAGGATTCTAATCAAGCCTTCCTGCTTTGCAGGCAGATTCTTTACCAAGTGAACTACCAGGGAAGCCCATTTGATTTAGTAGCACAGAACTAAATTTTTCAGTCTTTGTCCTTCACTGTGCACTGCTATTGTATTGTTATACCTGTCCTTCTGCTTTATTTATTTATTTTGCTTACATTTACCTTTCAGCCTATTTCCTTAAGGTTCTTTCTTGTGTAGATATAGTTTAATGGCAAGCAATGATTTTTAGAAGCTGTGGTCGAATACATCGAATATATGTCTTCCAACTGCTGCTGATAGATCTTTACATCAGTTGGGGAATAACTGTAAATGTGCAGTCTGTTTTCAAGTTTCATCTGGATTTCACATTTTTGTTTTACTGAATTTGCACAGTTTCTTTGTCATCCAGAAATGTTAGGAGACCTAATATCAGGCCTTCCTTAGTATTTCAATCCAGGATCTGCTTGATGATGTTTTAACACTTGTCCCAAAGCAAGACTAAAAACTTAAGCTTTCATATTTATTATTTTATACTGTGCATTTGTATTTTTTATTATGCAAAAACCATACATTTTTTCCCCTTTTGTCTCATCTTTGTCTGAACCAACATCACCCCCTCTTTTTCAGTAAAGCTACTGTAAACAGTAAAGCTACTGCTTTTCTTGGCTAGCATGGTTACTAAAGCTACATTTATCACCAACTAAGTTGCAGGGTTCCATAAGCATCTTATCATTCATTAGAGGGCTGACAGAATGAAAACCAAACTGCAGTCACAGAAAATTGACCAACTGAACATATGGACCACAGCCTTGTCTAACACATTGAAACCATGAGCCATGCTGTGCAGGCTCAGGCTGTGCAGGCTGTCCAAGATGGACAGATCATGGTGGAGACATCTGACAAAACATGGTCCACTGGAGAAGGGAATGACAAATCACTTCTGGATTCTTGCCTTGAGAACCCCATGAAGAGTATGAAAAGGCAAAAACAAAACAAAACAAAAAACAAACAAACAAAAAAAACCCAACAACAACAAAAATGACACAGAAAGATGAATTCCCCAGGTAGGTAGGTGCCTAATATGCTACTGGAGAAGAAGGGAGAAATAACTCCAGAAAGAAGGAAGAGATGGAGCCAAAGTGAAAACAATGCCCAGTTGGGGATGGGACTGGTGATGGAAGTAAAGGCCAATACTGTAAAGAACAATACTGCATAGGAACCTGGGATGTTAGGTCCATGAATCAATGTAAACTGGAAGTGGTCAAACAGGAGATGGCAAGTGTGAACATCGACATTTTAGGAATCAGTGAACTCAAACGAACTGTAATGGGCAAATTTAATTCAGACGACCATTGTATCTACTACTGTTGGCAAGAGTCCCTTAGGAAAAATGTTATAGTCAACAAGAGAGTCTGAAATGCAATACTCAGGTGCAATCTAAAAAATAGCAGAAAGATTGCTGTTCATTTCCAAGGCAAACATTCCATATCACAGTAATCCAAGACTATGTGCCAACCACTAACGATGAAGAAATTGAAGTTGAATGATTCTATGAAGACCTACAGACCTTCTAGAACTAATGCCCCCAAAATATGTCCTATTCCTACAGGGGACATGAATGCAAAAGTAAGATGTCAACAGATCCCTCGAATAACATGCAAATTTGGCCTTGAAGTACAAATGATACAGGGCAAAGTCTAACAGAATTTTGTAAAGAGAATGCACTACTCATAGCAAATACATTCTTCCAACAACACAAGAAATGACTTTACACATGAATATCTCCAGATGGTCAACATTGAAATAAGATTGATTATATACTTTGAAGCTGAAGATGCAGAAGCTCTAACAGTTCAGTTCAATCACTGAGTCGTCCCCGTCTCTTTGCAGCCCATGAACTGCTGCACACCAGGCCTCCATGTCCATCACCAACTCCAGGAGTTGGTGATGTCCATGTCCAAACTCATGTCCATTGAATTGGTGACATGATCCAACCATCTCATCCTCTGTCATCCCCTTTTCCTCCTGCCTATAATCTTTGCCAGCATCAGGGACTTATCAAATGAGAAAGTTTTTAGCATCAGGTGGCCAAAGTATTGGAGTTTCTCCATCCAAGAGAAACTTGGTTCAGTTCTCCCAATGAATATTCAGGACTGATTTCCTTTCAGATGGGCTGGTTGGATCTCCTTGCAGTCCAAGAGACTCTCAAGAGTTGTCTTCAACAGCACAGTTCAAAAGCATCAATTCTATGGCACTCAGATTTTCTTATAGTCCAAATTTCCAATCCATACATGACTGCTAGAAAAACCATAGCTTTGACTAGATGGAATTTTGTTGGCAAAGTAATGTCTCTGCCTTTTAATATGCTGTTTACGTTAATCATAGCTTCTCTTCCAAGGAGCAAGCATATTTTATTTATTTATTTAATATGAATTTATTTATTTTAAATGGAGGCTAATTACTTTACAATATTGTATTGGTTTTGCCACGGATTGACATGAATCTGCCATGGGTGTACATGTGTTTCCCATCCTGAATCCCCCTCCCACCTCCCTCCTCATCCCATCCCTCTGGTTCATTCCAATGCACAAGCCCTGAGCACCCTGTATCATGCACCAAACCTGGACTGGTGATTCGTTTCACATATGATAATATACATGTTTCAATGCCATTCTCCCAAACCATCCCACCCTCGCCCTCTCCCACGGAGTCCAAAAGGCTGTTCTATACATCTGTGTCTCTTTTGCTGTCTCACATACAGGGTTATCATTACCATCTTTGTAAATGCCATATACATGCATTTTTTACTGTATTGCTGTTTTTCTTTCTGGCTTACTTCACTCTGTGTAAAAAGCTCCAGTTTCATCCACCTCATTAGAACTGATTCAAATGTATCCTTTTTAATGGCTGAGTCATATTCCATTCTGTATATGTACCACAGATTTCTTATCCATTTGTCTGATGATGGACATCTAGGTTGCTTCCATGTCCTGGCTGTTATAAACAGTGCTTCAATGAATATTGGGGCACACGTGTCTCTTTCAATTCTTGTTTCCTCCGTGTATATGCCCAGGATTGGGATTGCTGGGTCATATGGCAGTTCTATTTCCAGTTTTTTAAGGAATCTCCACACTGTTCTCCACAGTGGCTGTACTAGTTTGCATTCCCACCAACAGTGTAAGAGGGTTTCCTTTTCTCCACACCCTCTCCAGCATTTATTGCTTGTAGACTTTTGGATAGCAGCCATTCTGAATGGTGTGAAATGGTACCACATTGTGGTTTTGTTTTGCATTTCTCTAATAACGAGTGATGCTAAACATCTTTTCATGTGTTTTTTTAACCACTTGTATGCCTTCTTTGGAGAAATGTCTGCTTAATTGTTTGGCCCATTTTTTGATTGGGTCATTTATTTTTCTGGAATTGAGCTGCAGGAGTTGTTTGCATATTTTTGAGATTAATTCTTTGTCAGTTGCTTCATTTGCTATTATTTTCTCCCGTTCTGAAGGCTGTCTTTTCACCTTGCTTATAGTTTCCTTTGTTGTGCAAAAGCTTTTAAGTTTCATTAGGTCCCATTTGTTTATTTTTGCTTTTATTTCCAATATTCTGGGAGGTGGGTCATAGAGGATCCTGCTGTGATTTATGTCAGAGACTGTTTTGCCTATGTTTTCCTCTAGGAGTTTTATAGTTTTACAGTCTTCCATTTACATCTGTAATCCACTTTCAGTTTATTTTTGCCTATGGTGTTAGAAAGTGTTCTAGTTTAATTCTTTTACAAGGGTTTATCAGTTTTCCCAGCACCACTTGTTAAAGGGATTGTCTTTTCTCCATTGTATATTCTTGCCTCCTTTGTCGAAAATAAGGTGTCCATAGGTACATGGGTTTATCTTTGGGCTTTCTATTTTGTTCCATTGATCTATATTTCTGTCTTTGTGCCAGGACCATACTGTCTTGATGACTGGCTTTGTAGTAAAGTCTGAATTCAGGCAGGTGGATTCATCCAGTTAAATTCTTTTTTCTCAAGATTGCTTTGGCTATTCGAGTTTTTTTGTATTTTGTATTTGTATTCGAGCTATCTGTATTTCCATACAAAGTGTGATATTTTTTTGTTCTAGTTGTGTGAAAAATATCGATGGTAGCTTGATAGGGATTGCATTGAATCTATAGATTGCTTTGGTTCATATACTCATTTTCAGTATATTGATTCTTCTGATCCATGAACACGGTATATTTCTCCATCTATTCGTGTCCTCTTTGATTTCTTTCACCAGTGTTTTATAGTTTTTTTTTTTTAATATATAGGTGTTTTGTTTCTTTAGGTAGATATATTCCTAAGTATTTTATTCTTTTTGTTGCAATGGTGAATGGAATTATTTCCTTAATTTCTCTTTCTGTTTTCTCATTGCTAATGTATAGAAATGCACGGGATTTCTGTGTGTTGATTTCATATCCTGCAACTTTACGATATACATTCATTAGCTCTAGTAATTATCTGGTGGAATCTTTAGGGTTTTCTATGTATAGGATCATGTCATCTGCAAACAGTGAGAGTTTTAACTTCTTTTCCAATCTGGATTCCTTTTATTTCTTTTTCTGCACTGATTGCTGTAGCTAAAACTTCCAAAACTATGTTGAATAGTAGAGGAGCAAGCATCTTTTAATTTCATGGCTGCAGTCACCATCTGCAGTGATTTTGGTGCCCCCCCCCCCCCCCCCCCCGCCAAAAATAAAGTCTGTCACTGTTTTCACTGTTCCTCATATATTTGCCATGATGTGATATGACCAGATGCCATGATCTTAGTTTTCTGAATGTTGAGTTTTAAGCGAGATTATTCACTTTCCTCTTTCACTTTCATCAAGAGGCTCTTTAACTTTCCTTCGCTTTCTGCCATAAGGGTGGTGTCATCTGCATATCTGAGATTATAGATATTTATCTGAGCAATCTTCATTCCACCTTGTACTTCATTCTGCCTAGTGTTTCTCATGATGTACTCTGCATATAAGCTAAATAAGCAGGGTGACAGTAAACAACCTTGACACACTCCTTTCTTGATTTGGAACCAGTCTGTTGTTTCATGTCCAGTTTGCACTGTTGCGTCACGACCTGCATGCAGATTTCTCAGGAGGCAGGTCAGATTGTCTGGTATTCCCATCTCTTAAGAATTTTCCACAGTTTGTTGTGATCTACACAGTTAAAGGCTTTGGTGTAGTCAATAAAGCAGAAGCAGATGGTTTTCTGGAACTATCTTGCTTTTTGGTGATACAAGAGATGTTGGCAATTTGATCTCTTGTTCCTCTGCCTTTTCTAAATTCAGCTTGACATCTGTAAGTTCACGGTTCACATACTGTTGACTCCTGACTTGGAGAATTTTGAGCATTACTTTGCTAGCGTGTGAGATGAGTACAATTGTGTGGTGGTTTGAGCATTTTTTGGCATTGCCTCTCTTTGGGATTGGAACAAACACTGACCTTTTCCAGTCCTGTGGCCACTGCTGAGTTTTCCAAAATTGCTGGTATACTGAGTGCAGCACTTTCACACCATCAATTTTTAGGATTTGAAATAGCTCAACTGGAATTCCATCATCTCCACTAGCTTTGTTCATAGTGATGCTTCCTAAGACCCACTTGACTTCGCATTCCAGGATGTCTGGCTCTAGGTGAGTGATTACAGCATCGTGATTATGTGGGTCATGAAGATCTTTTTTGTATAGTTCTTCTGTGTATTCTTGCCACCTCTTCTTAATAACTTCTCCTTCTGTTAGGCCCATATCATTTCTGTCCTTTGTTGAGCCCATCTTTGCATGAAAAGTTCCCTTGGTATCTCTAATTTTCTTGAAGAGATCTCTAGTGTTTCCCATTCTATCGTTTTCCTCTATTTCTTTGCATAGATCACTGAGGAAGACTTTGTTATCTCTTCATGATTTTCTTTGGAACTCTGCATTCATATGGGAATATCTTTTCTTTTCTCCTTTGCCTTTCACTTCTCTTCTTTCCATAGCTGTTTGTAAGGCCTCCTCAGACAGCCTTTTTGAATTTCTTTTTCTTGGGAATGGTCTTGATACCAGTCTCCTGTATGTCACGAATCTCCATCCATAGTTCTTCAGACACTCTGTCTATCATATCTAAACCCTTGAATCTATTTATCACTTCCACTGTGTAGTCATAAGGGATATGATTTAGGTCATACATGAATGGTTTAGTGTTTTTCCCTATTTCTTTAATTTAAGTCTGAATTTGGCAATAAGGAGTTCATGATCTGAGCCACAGTCAGCTCCTCATCTTGTTTCTGCTGACTATATAGAGCTTCTCCATCTTTGGTTGCAAGAATATAATCAATCTGATGTTGGCATTGACCATCTGGTGATTTCCATGTGTAGAGTCTTCTCTAGTGTTATTAGAAGAAGGTGTTTGCTATGATCAGTGTGTTCTCTTGGCAAAAGTCTGTTAGCCTTTGCCCTGTTTCATTCTTTATTCCAATGCCAAATTTGCCCATTATTCCAGGTATTTCTTGACTTCCTACTTTTGCATTCCAGTCCCCTATCATTAAAAGGACATCTTTTTTTTTTTTTTTTTTTCTTTGGTGTTATTTCTAGAAGGTCTTGTAGGTCTTCATAGAACTGTTCAACTTCAGCTTCTTCAGCATTTCTGGTCAGGACATAGACTTGAATTACTGTGCTATTGAATGGTTTGCCTTGGAAATGAACAGAGGTCATTTTGTCATTTCTGAGACTGCATCCAAGAACTGCATTATGGACTCTTTTGTTGACTATGATGGCTACTCCATTTCTTCTAAGGTATTCTTGTCCACAGTAGTAGATATAACGGTCATCTGAGTTAAATTCACCCTTTTCAGTCCATTTTAGTTCTCTGATTCCTAAAATGTGACGTTTGCTCTTGCCATCTCCTGCTTGACCACTTCCAATTTGCCTTGATTCACGGACCTAAAATTCCAGGTTCCTATGCAGTATTTTTCTTCACAGCATCAGACTTTACTACCATTATGAGTCACATACACCACCGGGTGCTGTTTTTGCTTTGGCTCCTTCTTCATTCTTTCTGGAGTTATTTCTCCACTCATCTCCAGTAGCATGTTGGGCACCTACCGACCTGGGGAGTTCATCTTTCAGTTTCTTATCTTTTTGCTTTTTCATACTGTTGGTGGGGTTCTCAAGGGAAGAATCCTAAAGTGGTTTGCCATTCCCTTCTCCAGTGGATCCCGTTTTGTCAGAACTCTCCACCATGACCTGTCCATCTTGGTGGCCCTACATTGTATGGCTCATAGTTTCATTGAGTTAGACAAGGCTGTGGCCCATGTGACCAGATTGATTAGTTTTCTGTGATTGTGGTTTTCAGTTTGTCTGCCCTCTGATTGAGAAGGATAAGAGGCTTATGTAAGTTTCCTGATGGGAGAGACTGACTGAGGGGTAAACTGAGTCTTGTTCTGATGGGTGGGGCCATACTCCATAAATCTTCAATAAGATTAGTTGAAGGGTGCGGCTGTGTTCCCTCCCTGTTATTTTAAGTGAGGCCTAACTGTGGTGGAGGTAATGCAGATAATGGCAAACTCCTTCAAAAGGTCCCATGCAGGCACTGCTACACTCAGTGCTCCCAACCCTGCAGCAGCCCACCACTGACCCATGCCTCTGCTGGAGACTCCTGGACCCTCATGGGCAAGTCTGGGTCAGTCTCTTGTGGGGTCATTGCTCCTTTCTCCTGGGTCCTAAACACAAGGTTCTCTTTGTGCCCACCAAGAGTCTGTTTCTCCAGCCCTATGTAAGTTCTGGCAGCTCTTTGGTGGGTTAATTGTGACCTCCTGCAAAAGGGCTTATGCCATACCCAGGTCTACTGCACCCAGAGCCCCTGCCCCCACAGCAGTCCACTGCTGACCCGTACCTCCTCTGGAGACATTCACACATAGTTCTGTCTCAGTCTCTGTGGAGTCTCTGGGTCCTGGTGAGCACAAGATTTGTTTAAGCCCTCTGAGCATCACTGGTGGCTATGGGGTTTTATTCTAAACACAATTTCCCCCCTCCTACTGTCTTGCTGGGGCTTCCCCTTTGCCTTTGAACGTGGGATATCTCCTCAAGTTACTCCAGCACCATGCATCGGCCTCTCCAGCACAGCACAGCAAACGTGGGGTATCTCCTCATAGTCACTCCAGCAGAGTGCAGCCACCTCTCCAGCACTGAGCTCCTTACAATCATCAAAAACAAGATGCAGAGCTGACTGTGGCTCAGTTCATTAACTCCTCATTGCAAAACTGAGTCTTAAATGGAAGAAAGTAGGGAAAGCCACTAGACCATTTAGGTATGACCTAAGTCAAATCCCTTAAGATTATACAGTGGAAGTGGCAAATAGATTCAAGGGAATGGATCTGATAGAGTGCCTAAAGAACTATGGATGGAGGTTCATGACACTGTATAGGAGACAGGGGTCAAAACCATACCAAAGAAAAAGAAATGCAAAAAGCAAAATGGTTGTTTGAGGAGGCCTTACACATAGCTGAAGAAGAAAAATGAAAGACAAAGATGAGACACGAAAAGATGCTCAACCTCACTCATTATCAGAGAAATGCAAATCAAAGCCACAATGAGGTACCACTTCACACCAGTCAGAATGGCTGCTATCCAAAAGTCTACAAGCAACAAATGCTGGAAAGGGTGTGGAGAAAAGGGAACCCTCTTACACTGTTGGTGGGAATGAAAACTAGTACAGCCACTATGGAGAACTGTGGAGATTCCTTAAAAAAACTGGAAATAGAACTGCCATATGACCCAGCAATCCCACTCCTGGGCATACACACTGAGGAAACCAGAATTGAAAGAGACATGTGTACCCCAATGTTCATCACAGCACTGTTTATAATAGCCAGGACATGGAAGCAACCTAGATGTCCATCAGCAGACGAATGGATAAGAAATTTGTGGTACATATACAGAATGGAATATTAGTCAGTCATTAAAAGAATACATTTAAATCACTTCTTATGAGGTGGATGAAACTGGAGCCTATTATACAGAGTGAAGTAAGCCAGAAAGAAAAACACCAATACAGTATAATAATGCATATATATGGAATTTAGAAAGATGGTAACAATAACCCTGTATGCGAGACAGCAGAAGAGACACAGATATATTGAACAGCCTTTTGGACTCTGTGGGAGAGGGCAAGGGTGGGATGATATGGGAAATGGCCCTGAAACGTAAATTATCAGATGTGAAACAAATCGCCAGTCCAGGTTCGATGCATGAGACAGGGTGCTCAGGGCTGATGCACTGGGATGACCTGGAGGGATGGTGGGAGGGGGGTTCAGGATGGGGAACACATGTATACCCATGGAGGATTCAAGTCCATGCATGGCAGAACCAATACAATATTGTAAAGTAAAATAAATAAATAAATTTTAAAAAATTAAAAAGGAAAAAAAAAAGATGCAAGGAAGGATCAACCCATCTGAAAGTAGAGTTCTAAAGAATAGCAAGGAGAGATAAGAAAGCCTTCCTCAGTGATCAATGTAAAGAAATAGAGGAAAACAATAGAATAGAAAAGACTAAAGATTTCATCAAGAAAATTAGAGATACCAAGGGAACTTTTCATGCAAAGATGGGCACAATAAATAATATAACACATATATATGGAATTTAGAAAGGTGGTAACGATAACCCTATATGCAAAATAGAAAAAGAGACACAGAAATACAGAACAGACTTTTGAACTCTGTGGGAGAATGTGAGGGTGGGATATTTCAAAAGAACAGCATGTATACTATCTATGGTGAAACAGATCACCAGCCCAGGTGGGATGCATGAGACAAGTGCTCCGGCCTGGTGCACTGGGAAGACCCAGAGGAATCCGGTGGAGAGGGAGGTGGGAGCAGGGATCGGGATGGGGAATACGTGTAAATCCATGGCTGATTCATATCAATGTATGACAAAACCCACTGAAATGTTGTGAAGTGATTGGCCTCCAACTAATTAAAAAAAAAAATAAATAAAAATAAAAAAAAGAAAGAAAAAAAACAAAACAAACAAACAAACAAACTAAAATAATATAAATGCTATGAACCTAACAGAAGCAGAAGATATTAAGAAGAGGTGACAAGAATACACAGAGAACTATACAAAAAAGATATTCCTGCTGCTGCTAAGTCACTTCAGTTGTGTCCAACTCTGCGCGACCGCATAGATGGCAGCCCACCAGGCTCCGCCATCCCTGGGATTCTCCAGGCAAGAACACTGGAGTGGGTTGCCATTTCCTTCTCCAATGCATTACAGTGAAAAGTGAAAGTGAAATCGCTCAGTCGTGTCCGACTCTTCACAACCCCATGGACTGCAGCCTACCAGGCTCCTCCGTCCATGGGCTTTCCTAGGCAACAGTACTGTAGTGGGATAACACTGCCTTCTCCCAAAAACGATCTTAATAAACTGGACAAACATGATGATGTGATCACTGACCTAGAGCCAGAATCCTGGATTGCAAAGTCAACCGGGCCTTAGGAAGCATCACTATGAATAAAGCTAATGGATGTGATGGAATTCCATTTGAACAATTTCAAGTCCTACAAAATGATGCTGTTAAAGTGCTGCACTCAATATGCCAGCAAATTTAGAAAATTCAGCAGTGGCCACAGGACTGGAAAAGGTCAGTTTTCATTTCAATCCCAAAGAAAGACAATGCCAAAGAAGGATTAAACTACCACACAATTGCACTCATCTCACATACTAGCGAAGTAATGCTCAATATTCTCCAAGAGAGGTTTCGACAATACTTGAACCAAGAATTTACAGATGTTCAAGCTGGATTTAGAAAAGGCAGAAGAAACAGAGAACAAATTGCCAACATCTGTTGTATCATACAAAAAGCAAGAGAATTTCAGTAAAACACTACTTCTGCTTTATTGACTACACCAAAGCCTTTGTGTGGATGACAACTAACTGTGGAAAATTCTTCAAGAGATGGGAATACCAGACCATTTTACCTGCCTCCTGAGAAATCTGTATGCAGGTAAAGAAGCAACAGTTAGAACCGGATATGGAACAGTGGAAACGTTTGAATTTGGGAAAGAAATACGTTAAGGCTATATATTGTCACCCTGCTTATTTAATTATAAACCGAGTACATCATGACAAATGCCTGGCTGGATGAAGCTCAAACTGGAATCAAGATTGCCAGGAGAAATATCAATAACCTCAGATGTGCAGGTGCCACCACCCTTAAGGCAGAAAGCAAAGAGGAACTGAGGAGCTTTTGATGAAAGTGGGAGAGGAAAGTAAAAAAGCTGCCTTAAACTCAGTATTCAAAAAACGAAGATCATGGCATCTGGCTCCATCACTTCATGGAAAATAGATGGGGAAACAATGGAATAAGTGACAGGCTTTATTTTCTTGGGCTCCAAAATCACTGCAGATGGTGACTGCAGCCATGAAATTAAAGTTGCTTGCTCCTTGGAAGAAAAGTTATGACCAACCTAGACAGCATATTAAAAAGCAGATACATTACTTTGCTGACAAAGGTCTGTCTAGTCAAAGCTATGATTTTTCCAGTAGTTATGTATGAATGTGAGTGTTGGATATAGAAAAAGCTGAGAGCTGAAGAAATTAAGCCATTGAACTGTGCTGTTGGAGAACACTCTTGAGAACACCCTGGAGTGCAAAGAGATCAAATCAGTCAATTCTAAAGTAAATCAGTCCTGAATATTCAGTGGAAGGATTGATGTTGAAGCTGAAGCTCCAATACTTTGGCTTCAGTTTAGTTTAGTTCAGTTCAGTTCAGTCACTCAATAGTGTCCGACTCTTTGCGATCCCATGAATCGCAGCACGCAAGGCCTCCCTGTCCATCACCAACTCACGGGGTCCACACAAACCCATGCCCTTTGAGTCGGTGATGCCATCCAGCCATCTCATCTTCTGTTGTCCCCTTCTCCTCCTGTCCTCAATATTTCCCAGCATCAGGGGCTTTTCCAATGACTCAGCTTTTTGTATCAGGTGGCCAAAGTATTGGAGTTTCAGCTTCAAATTCAGTCCTTCGAATGAAGACCCAGGACTGATCTCCTTTAGGATCGACTGGTTGGATCTCGTTGCAATCCAAGGGACTCTCAGGAGTCTTCTCCAACACCACAGTTCAAAAGCATCAATTCTTCAGTGCTCAGCTTTCTTCACCATCCAACTCTCACATCCATACATGACCACTGGAAAAACCATAGCCTTGGCTAGATGGACCTTTGTTGGCAAAGTAATGTCTCTGCTTTTTAATATGCTATCTATTGGTCATAACTTTCCTTGCAAGGAGTAAGTGTCTTTGAATTTCATGGCTGCAGTCACCATCTGCAGTGATTCTGGAGCCCAGAAAAATAAAGTCAACCACTGTTTCCACTGTTTCCCCATGTATTTGCCATGATGTGATGAGACCAGATGCCATGATCTTAGTTTTATGAATGTTGAGCTTTAAGCCAACTTTTGCACTTTCCTCTTTCACTTTCATCAAGAGGCTCTTTAGTCCTTTTTCACTTTCTGCCATAAGGGTGGTGTCATCTGCATATCTGAGGTTATTAATATTTATCCTGGCAATCTTGATTCCAGCTTGTGCTTCCTCCAGCCCAGCATTTCTCATGATGTACTCTGCATATAGGTTAAATAAGCAGGGTGACAATATACAGCCTTGACATACTCCTTTTCCTATTTGGAACCAGTCTGTTGTTCCATGTCCAGTTCTAACTGTTTCTTCCTGACCTGCATCCAGGTTTCTCAAGTGGCAGGTCAGGTGGTCTGGTATTCCCATCTCTTTCAGAATTTTCCAGTTTGTGGTGATCCACACAGTCAAAGGCTTTGGCATACTCAATAAAGCAGAAATAGATGTTTTTCTGGAACTCTCTTGCTTTTTCGATGATCCAGCAGATGTTGGCAATTTGATCTTTGGTTCCTCTGTCTTTTTTAATGCCAGCTTGAACATCTACCTGATGGGAAAATCTGATTCATTGAAAAAGATCCCGATGCTGGGAAATATAGGAGGCAGGAAGAGAAGGGAATGACAGAGGATGAGATGGTTGGACGGCATCACCGACTCATTGGACATGAATTTGCGCAAGTTCCAGGAGCTGGTGATGAACAGGAAAGCCTGGCGTGCTGCAGTTCATGGCATCCAAAGAGTCAGACACGACTGAGTGACTTAACTGATGTTTCAGTGTGGCAATTTGGGTAACAGTAGGTCTACATAAGAAGGCATAGATTCCATCATGTCTTAAAAATTCTAGAAAGTTTGGAAGACTAAATTCTTCTTCGTTTGTTTCTCCTATTGGTCAATTTCCAGTAACCTGAAATTGCTATTTTTGAGCATGTTGTCCATTTTTTATTTGTAGAAGGAAATTGCCATTTTCATGTTACCAAATACACCAGAAATAATATCTTATTCTTCACATTCAAATAAATTTTATACTGTACTATAATGTTAAAAATAATAATCTTTATTCACACTCCAAAAGGTTAATAAATCATGTACACATTCATTCCTTTGAGTCTCTCATATCACTCAAAATATACTAAAATAATTACAGTCAACTCTCACATTAGAGTTGAATAAGTTAAAATTCAAGTTAGATTTAAGGGCTCTTTTACCTGGGAGAACATAATGGCTAAATTTCAGAGCTATCACTTAAACCTAAGTCATCTATTTTTTGCTGCTGTTTCTTTATTTGAAATTAACTGGTTACCAGAATCCTTAGGGTACAATCTGCATCACACATGAAATTTATTTTTTACTTTTATGATACTAAATGCATTTGTAGTTACAGGTATATTTTTGTATTATAAAGTGAGTGAAGTGAAGTCGCTCAGTCGTGTCCGACTCTTTGTGACCCCATGGACTGTAGCCCACCAGGCTCCTCCATCCATGGGATTCTCCTGGCAAGAGTACTGGAGTGGGTTGCCATTTCCTTCTCTAAAGTAAAGTGATCTAAAAATTTAGTTCAATAAAACCAATGTTTATGTATCCTGACATTCTTGTAAATGCCCATTTATTGCATATTTTAAAATAAACCTTCCGACTGTTTTAATAGGAAATTCAACTTGAATCTAACCCTCACTTCAGTTCACATCCTTAAGGTCTAATTGATCCATCCTCTTTTAATATCTTGGTCCTATTTACTTATTTATTTATTTTACTGTCCATTTTGACTATGTGTGTGTGTTTTGTAGTCATAAGCACATATTTGTCTCAAATGCTCCTTTATTAAAGCAGTTTGACTGTTGTGATACTATTGTTTTAGAAGCATATTTTATTTCAGTGTTTGGGCTGTATGTGATCACTTAATATACAGGCTTAATACTGAATCTTTAGCATGCATACATACACATATCTTCTAAAGTTATGGTTATGCCATTTTAAAGTACTCTATTTAAAAAATATTACAGCTTGATATTTTATTGACTATCTTAGGATGTATTGATATAGTTCCTAAGAACTCTTTCATGATACAATTTTGATATTCTTATAACTTATTAATCCAAACAAATTCAGCCCTGGTTACCTGAAATCTAAAGAATAAAGTTAAATTACACTATGTTTTGGATGAGGGAAATGAAGATATTCAGAGCAATTAGAATTGTCAGCAGTTAGAATAACTATTTGGAAAACAGAATAGACCTAGGGCACTAGTTCATCTGTATGTTAATATATATGGTGGTTTGATAGGGGAATTAATGTGTGTTTTGAAGCTAATTAAATCACAGTTGTTAAATGCCACATCTGTTGTTAATAAAGCATATGGTTGTAAGATTTAATCTTGCACAGATCTGGCATCTTTCACCAATATCTGTTTATATTTGGATATGGGGTGATTTGATCCTTTTGTGGTTTGTTAGAACTTAATATTCATGGCTAGATGACAAAAAAGAACTTTTAAAATACTTTAGGGAGAAATTTTAAACTTGGGTTATTTTCAAAGATTCAAAAACTACTTATTAATATCAGTGCCATGTTAAAATTATAATATTAAATAGTATTCTAAGAATTAGAAAATATTTTAATCATTAGAGAAGTAGATATTCTGCAGCAAAGGATTTGAGATCTATTTACTTGCAAAATTTAGTTTTGATTTTTGATAGATACAATTTTTATCTCTAGGTATCTGTTTAACATTGATTTGACTTTATATTGTCTTAATTTTCAAGTGAATGAGAATTAACATTATTAATCCCACAGTATGAAATATATAACAGTTCACTTGGAATATGTAAATATTAAAGAAGTTTTCTTGAAATTTTTAATTGAAGACCCACTTTCTAGGGCAACAGAATTCTGTTTATGCTCAATTAATATTATCCTTCATTGTTAGAAGACAATTTGCCTTGGTTTCCTATCTGCAGTCTAGAAAGGTAAAACAAGAAGGAAAGTACAATTCTCTACTTGACCTCTTTTCACATCTAATTTGAGAACATTGTTTCCGTGGAGATAGTCTCCATGGTTACTGGTTACACAGACGTTTTAAGTGTTTTAACAATGTTAGGGGGACCCATGGGGTTATTGCTTTGCATTTCAGCAAACAAGGGCATTCGTCCTTTGAGCCTGCACCTCTGAAATAATAAGGGTGGATTAGATGAAATGCACTGTAATGTGACTTATTAATGTGCATATATGGTTGATTATCCTGTGAGAGACTTTGTACCCAAATTGTAACTTGCCAAAGGATATTTCTACTAGTAGGTAAAACTGGACTCAAGTGTCTGGACAGATCAATATTCCTCTACTGTTCAGACAATGTAGAAATAACTCTCCAGTGGGGGACTGGTCTTTTTATCTTTGAATATATCAAAAAATGTCATACTCACAGGAAAAGCAGAGATATCATTGAAGAAAATCAGATGGTCTTTTATAAAGGATAAACATTTATACAGATAATCTAAGGCCTCATCTAATGATACTAGGTTTCTTATGGCATTGATAATTTTTGGAAGACAACAGCTGGAGAGGAGATGGTAAAGCATTTACTACCATACATTTTAATATCTTGACCATTTCATCCACCATAATTTTTTCCTAAAATAATCCATTCCTGAAGATGTCAATTCTATTTGCATGTACTTATATGCTACATAAATGTAGAAAAGTGGTAATACATGTTTGCTGTTAGTTAAATTTGTAGATATTTCCCCAACCATTAAAATGTTTCATCAAGTCCAAAGACTTTAGTTGTTTAAACCATGCAAGTGATTAGCCCTTTATAAAAATATGTCTTTAATTCCTCTTCGGTATATTTGAATTGTGCACTTTTAAGCATTTGATGATAATAAGTCAGAAATTATTCAGTTTTAATAAACTTTTTTTGTGTGTACTCAGTCACTCAGTCATGTCTGACACTTTTCAGCCCCATGGACTGTAAGCCCCCAGGCTCCTCTACCCATGGAATTTTGCAGACAAGAATACTGGAGTGGGGTGCCATTTCCTATTACAGGGGATCTTCCCGACCCGTATTTTAGCTGGTATATTTGGGACCGACTACTAGGTATATCTGTATTATAATAGTAGACAACAGCAACAAACTGAAAGAAATAAAGCCTAGAAGTAATCCTTTGGGATGTTGGTATTTTGTTTGAAAAGATTTGCTCTGTGCTCTGTTTCTCCCATCCCTAGAGTCAGTCATGTTAATTTGAGAACTTTGTGCCACATACTAAAAAAACCACGTTTTCCATATTAAAATTTAGCATTAGACTAGTTTAATCCCAAATATGGGTGCTGGCTTCTTTTTTACTGTAGTTCTAAAAATTATAGTCATATTTTAATAAATTTTGTTTATATGGAAATAGCAATGAAATTTATTAAAATGATTTTGACTATATTTTAAAGCTTTAAATGTGGAAAAATATAAAAGGATAAAAACAAATCAACAGAATCCCATCAGTCACTGAAAGCTACTGCTGTAATTTGTTATGTATATTCCTTTCTACTTTCAGTCTTAATATGAAAATCATTCATTTATTTATGATATGTTTATATAAAAAATTAAGTAATCATGAGAAAGGATGTCCAAAAGTTACACATTAAATAAGATTATCTTCAATTAAATTATATAAAAAATACAAAACTATACAGATTAAACATGTATCTGCATATACATTCTTGCATAATGTAAAAGAATTCCAACGTTTTTTATAATTTCTGTATCATATACTTAGAACATATTGCTTATTTTTCTTCTCATCAAGTTATCAGTATAACTAATTTAGGCTAGTAGGCCTTATAGAAGAGGGGAAAAAAGCCCATCTTAAATATCAAATTTAAGTGATATTACATATATCTGAAAATATAGAAAATAAGCAGAAAGTATTTCAAACACAAAGATTATATTATACCAATGATTTCTTTTATTTCTCAACCAAATAGTATTACCTCATTAATCTAGGTAAATAAGGTTATAAAAAAAAGCATTTCAAAGATTGGCATTCATACTTTTAATTTAAAAAACTATTTAATTTCTTAAAAATCTGTAAAGCCATCAGAGATATTTGTGCAGAAATGACCATCTCAAATATATTTAGATCAACAAAACAACAAACATCTCAAATACCCATTCATCCGTCTAAGATATTTTCGTGTGTCATTTGGTTTCTTTCTAAGATGACATGAAATCCACTGCAGGGAGATTTTTAAAAAATTCATTTGCTAAATAGGATATACTGTTTAAATATTAGCTGTGGTTATTGCTATGATTTTACTGTGCTCAGGCAGACATAATCTCAGGGTCAAAGATAAAAGTACATAACTATACTGGATGCCAACATTATACTTGGCCAGACAATAAAAATTGTTTTGCAAGAACTGTTTCCCTTTTCTCATATTATCCATTCTTTTATCTTTGTCATACTTTGTATTGTCCTTTTGTTTTCAGTCCTCTCTCATTTATGCCTTTCTTCTTATTTTATTTTCAGTTCCTTCCCATCGTTTCTCTTCCTTTTTTATGTCTTTTATAATCAACTATCTGGGGATATGTGTGAGAACTATTAAATCTAGAGTGGAAATCTAAGCCACTATTTAATTTTTACTTTTATCCATTCTCTCTTGCTGTCCCCATACATTTTATTAACATGTGTACAAACTGAGAAAATACACCCCCTTCAGGTATCATACACACAATATGCTAAATACATTTTTGTTTACATAATGTGTGTGCATATAAAATTTCATAATCACAATATTTTGCAGCTACATGTTATTATATTGGTTCTGATATTAACTAGATTTTAATTTTGAGTAATAGGTAAGACTAATTTACTTATTTTTAATATAATATGTTGGGAATGAAAGTTTACTCAGTTCAGTTCAGTTGCTCAGTTGTGTCCGACTCTGCGACCCCCTTGGACTGCAGCACACCAGGCTTCCCTGTTCATCACCAACCCCTGGAGCTGGCTCAAACTCATGTCCATCGACTCTGTGATGCTATCCAACCATTTCATCCTCTGTCATCCCTTTCTTCTCCTGCCTTCAATCTTTCCCAGCATTGGGGTCTTTTTCAATGAGTCAATTCTTCACATCAGGTGGCCAAAGTATTGAAGCTTCTGCTCAGCATCAGTCCTTCCAATGAATATTCAGAATTGATTTCATTTAAGATTGACTGGTTGGATCTCCTTTCAGTCCAAGGGACTCTCAAGAGTCTTCTCCATCACCACAGTTCAAAAGCATCAATTATCTGGCACTCAGGTTTCTTTATGGTCCAACTCTCACATCCATACATGACTACTGGAAAAACCATAGGCTTTGACTAGATGGACCTTTGTCAGCAAAGTAATGTCTCTGCTTTTTAATATGCTCTCTAGGTTGGTCATAGCTTTTGTTTCAAGGACCAAGCATCTTTTAATTTCATGGCTGTAGTCACCATCTGCAGTAATTTTGGAGCCCAAGAAAATAAAGTCTGTCACTGTTTCCATTGTTTCCCCACCTATTGCCCCAAATATTTAAAACATTTTCTACAGTATGACAATGTTTTATAAAGTTGTTTGCTATCATTTTGGTAGAAGATATCTATAAAATGGAGTTATTTTGTAAACTGATAAGTCAGGTATTGAGACACAAATTAGTAAATAAAATTTAAGTAAAAATATAGAATGCAGTCTACACTTTAGATACAGGCTTACTCTCTGCATATATTGTTATGTGCTGTGCTTAGTTGATCTGCCGTGTCTGACTCTTTGCAACCCCATGGACGGTAGCCCACTAGGCTCCTCTGAAGTGGGCTGTCATGCCCTCCTCCAGGGGATCTTCCCAACTCAGGATCAAACTCAGGACTCCTGCATTACAGGTGAATTCTTTACCTTCTGAGCCACCAGGGAAACCCAAGCACACTGGAGTGGAGTGGGTAGCCTATACCTTCTCCAGGGGCACTTCCCAGCCCAGGAATGGAGCTGGGGTGTCCTTCATTGCAGGTGGATTCTTTACCAGCTGAGTTACCTGGGAAGCCCAAGAATAGGTATAAAGAGATACAAAGAGAAAGTAGCAATGTATAGACAAAGAGGGGCAATAAAAGATCTATTTTAATAGAAATCATAATTTCATATGTTACCATGTTTGCTTAAGTTACTCATACTAATTGTCCTCTCTATATTCTACCATGACAGACACACCACCACCTTTATTTTCTATTTTCTAACTATAACATAAAGGGCTTTACTGTACCATTTAAAGCAATCTTAAACAGCAGAAACACATTTGCCGTCTTATTTTATTTGTGAGCAGTGTGCCATTTGAATCATTTCTATCTCAGGTTAGTGGTGATAATTCTGCCTCTGGCCCAGTTTGATTCAGTCAAAAGAAGTGGAATGAATAGCCTTTGTTCCTCCTTTTTTCTCTCTGATATTTTCTTATTCCCAACCACTTATAATTTGTGGCACAGATATAGATAACTGCTCTCTGAGGCTTTAGCTATAAATTCTCTTTCTAACTGATTCTGTCATTAATCACAGTTAGAATATGTGCTTTTCTGGTTCTAAATCTTATCACTGAGAACTTAATGAGTGTCACATAAGCATAAGACAAACTAATTTTTATTTCTCTTCATTTAACTGCAAAACAAATGGTCTTTTTATAAACTATTCCAAAAAATGAAAGCTCCAAAGAGAGGTAAATTAACTTATAGCAAGGCAATAGAATTTACTTTTATTTAAATCATCCAAAGTCCCTATGCCATCTATTAGTGACAACAGTATTGTCATCCTGGGAATCTGAAGGCTAGAGATGAAATAACTTCATTTTGAGTAAAAATGACATTCCTAAAATACAACAAATATACCAACCCTCAACCTAGAGTTCCCAAAATATATCAAGTCACATTTCCTACTTACTCTTTCATAGAAAGAGTATATTTCATATATACACTTGTGAAATTTAGGTATGTGCATAGAAGTAATTTCTATAGTATGTATTTCAAGCATTTAAAACCTACTTTACTAAGATATAATTTATATACAATAATATGAATTTTATTCCCCAGTTTGAATTGTCCAGTTTAATTATAAAATTTAATTATATATTTTGAATTCTTTTGGGAAGTATATACACCTATTTAACTACCACCACACTCAAAGTATAAAATATTTTGGGGTCATATAAATGTTCTAACAGTAATTTTTGAAGCTTTTATATTGCAAAGCCAAACATATATCTGCTAAATAAGTTATGATCTTAATATTTAATGTAATATGTAACTAAGATGTCAGAAATATGTAATGACTATATTATGTAAGATATCTGAAGACAAAGTTCTTTGTCAGATTTGTCAATGCCATGTCTGCCAATTCAACATTAGGTGCTGAATACACTTATCTCAAATAGATAAACTAAGAATGAGTCAGTTACCTGGATAACTGTATTCACTCATTTCTGCTATACATAGCCTTTCAAATTTCTGATTATTTTCAGTCATAATTTAAAAATTACATTTTTTAATTAATTATCTCCCTACTTGAATTTTCATTTGATTGTGTTAGGAAATACATTTTTCAATAAAGAATAATAAATATCAACATTAACAAAACATAGTCTGAATTTAATATGGCTTATGAGTGAGTGTTGCGTGCTCAGTCATATCTGACTCTTTGAGACCCCATGGACTGTAGTCCTCCAGCTTCCTTAGTCCATGGACTTCTCCTGGGAAGAATAATGGAGTGTGTTGCCCTTTCCTACTCCAGGGGATCTTCCCGATCCTGGGATCAAATCGTTGTCTCTTGTGTCTCCTGCATTGGCAGGCAGATTCTTTACCACTGTGCCGGCTGGGAAGCCTCTTTGTAGCTGATGGTGGCAGTGGTTTAGTCACTATGCTGTTTCCAACTCTAGCGACCCCATGGTTGATAGCCATCCAGGCTCTTCTGTCCATGGGGTTTCCCAGGCAGGAATACTGGAATGGGTTGCCATTTCCTTCTCCAGGGGATCTTCCTGACACAGGGATTGAACCTCTGTCTCCTGCATTGCACGTGGATTCTTTACCAACCGAGCTGTCAGAGAAGTCCATAGATACTGTTTCATGATTTTTAGGTCTATACTGTACTGGTCTCCAAACAACGATGAAGACCTTTGCTGAGGTATTCTCAGTACCCAGGAGACTAGTATTAATCTTGACTTTGCAATGCACTTCCTGTTTCAAGCACATACCTCCATGTCCTAGGTTAACTATAAAATTGTCTTAAGTTAGCAATGCACTTGACTAAATCTTGACTTAGCAATACACTTCCTGTTTTCAAGCACATACCTCAATATGCTAGGTTAGCTGTACAATTGTCCTGATGGCCCCTCAGCAGTGCAGAATGCAGCTGTGAATACATCTTGATTGTCAACAATCCAATCATACCCTGTAAATTACCCTACAATAAACTGACCAAGGATTACATGGAGCGACCTGTCTTCTCTTTTGGTCTCAAAATACCTTCTCAGTTCTATAGGCACTTTTTGCTCCTTCCATCCAACAACAATGGTTAATATGAACTCACATTATTTTGAAACATTGAAAACAATGCGTCTTTGAAAGCCAGTGATCCAATTTGAGATTATTGATCAGATTATTTTCTCCCAGATACTAAAAATTGTTAGATTGTAAGCAAATTTCATTATCTAGACATAAGCATTTGTCTTCAGTGATATGAAAAATCACCAAACATATTAAAAATCAACAATTCAAACTCTTCCGAATCCTACAGAAAAGGTTTTTTTTTTTTTTTTTTTTTTTTTTCCATTCCTGAACAGTTGCAGTTCTCCATGAAAACAGTAATTTTCAGTACTTGGAAAATCTATCTGACATACTCGGGTCAGGAGTTGTTATTACCGGTAACCGCAGGTGCTTCTAATTTCATGACAGCAGAAAAAGCCTCACTAATTACGACTGTTATAAAATTTTAGACAATCGATATTTTCATTCTCCTCACAAAATAACCTTTTTCATTCTTTTATAATCATTCTTCTCATGAAATTGCACACTCTTTTCTTTTCTGCACCCAATATTCTAGATAGTTCTCACCCATTCACCTTTGGCCCTTCCCACCAGGTATGGCTTTTCTGGCAGCTATGTCATTGCTCAGCTCTATTACACCAGATACTGCTTCTCTTCCAGCTTCTGCACCACTTACATCCTAATTCAGATGCTCACCTACCTAGCAGCCTCCAGCTTTTCATGTTACTCTGGTCATTTCAGCTAGAGGACAAGTTTCTTTGCAACAGAAAGCAAAACTAAACAACTATCATCTGCAAAATTAACAAAAGATCACACTTACAGGTTAAATATGTACTTAGGGGTTCCCTGTGATGGCAATGGATAGTATATTCTTCTTGAAAGAAAAATAAAGGCAAATAAGCTCAACTGCAGTAGCAGGTGGTTTCAAAAATTGTGAAGGAAAATAATTTCTTTGTACTGAAATACAATTTAATTACATTAGAAACTGTACCCCTGGGGTCTTGGAATAATTTTAGTAGGAGTATTTTAAAGATCATTCTCTAGTCATTAGTGAGGTACAACCCAATTTAGGGGGCACTCAGCAATCATTGTTAAACTTCATTTCACTGGGAAATCTCTGTAGAAATGCAGGTTTTAAATTCCAGTATTCACTTTCAGAGTATATTCAACAGAAGAGATGAGTCATATCCTATATCTGTGTGAATCTCCTCTCACTACTTTATGGTTGTGAAGGATGTTATACAGTTAATCAGTCTAATGAATAAAGTGAGTGTTGATGGTAACAAAACCTTTAATGTTTAACAAAAATAATAGCAATAATAATAATTTTTATTTTATTTTATTTTATTTTATTTTTTCCAGTGGGTTTTGTCATACATTGATATGAATCAGCCATGGATTATAATAATAATAATAGCTATTATTTTTGTTATTAGTCCAAACCAGCTCTATTTTGTTAAACAGGGCACAGATCTTCAAAATATATGAAATACACAGATTATTTTTGTTTAATGCAAATTATTCCATTTCAAACATTGAGAGAAAGGTATGCTACCTTTTTTTTTTTCCATATTTATTCTTTCCCTAATTACTGCTAGTGTCCTTATTTCACATGTGATGATGAACAATAATTCAATAAAAACTATAATATAGAATTTTTTGACTAAAGACTTGTGTACTTACTAAAGTTTATCTTACTTTTAGGAAAAATACCCAAGGTTGGAGAATTGTGAAACTTATATAGGTAATCAAGAGTTAAGAGTAATATACAAAATGAAAGGGTTTATTTCAAAGTAAGAATTTGTAAGAAAAATAAAAGCTATAAACCAATAAATTTGGCCAAATGAATATTAAGACTTTTCAAAAATACCATTATGAGGGTGATTTTTAGGGTCAAAATATCTTCTGTCTACCACTTGCAGTTTAGAGGATCAAGTAAATGATGAGAGGACCTCTTTTGTACCTAGAGTAGAAATTCACACCTAGTGGGTGGTAACTATATTTTGTTGAGGATAAATGACTCAACAAATCTATAAATAGTATACAAGTACTTGTAAAAACTATAGATAATAGTTTTTCTTTAAGGAACAAGTTGTATGTGCATGCATGCTAAGTTGCTTTGGTCATGTCCAACACTTTGCGACACTATGAAGTATAGCTCACCAGGCTCCTCTGTTCATGAGATTCTCTAAGCAAGATACTGGAGTGGGTTGCCATGCCCTCCTCCAGGGGATCTTCCCAACCCAGGGATCCAATGTCTCCTGCACTGGTAGGTGGGTTCTTTACCACTAGTGCCACCTGGGAAGACACAAGGAACAAGTTATGCCAAAATAATTTGTATTTCATTTTAGTTAGGATTATTGATTATACAGTAGCTTAAATTTAGAAAGGAGAAACTCAAGTTAGAAAATTTTACAATTAACTAGATTTCAATCTTTGAAATATTAAAGCTTTAATCTGGACAAGCTTTGCTTGAGATATTTACTAGTCCACCTTGGCAGTTTCCTACTAAATTGTATTGAAGGTGATAATGTAAAAGGTAGGATTATCGTATGTAATTAATATGGAGTAAGAAGGAGTTATTATGTAGACTGGTAAATTTATGTTTAAAATTTTTAAATATGGGGAATACGTGTAAATCCATGGCTGATTCATATCAATGTATGACAAAACCCACTGAAATGTTGTGAAGTGATTGTCCTCCAACTAATAAAAAATAAATAAATAAATAAATAAAAAATAAAAAAAAAATAAAATAAAATTTTTAAATAAACTAAAATAATAGGAGGAAATTTTAAGCTTAATGAAATAAACTATGAATCTGATTTAATGATTTAGTCATACAGATTGGGTATGGGAAGAACTGACTTATTAAAAACCCATATTAAAGATATTAGTGGAAATTAAGTTGAAGCTATCTATCAACAGCATTAATGTAATCATTAATTATAATATAAGCAGCATTAATGTAAATTCATTAAAATATAAAGCAAAATTAGCTTTGCTAAATCAATATATAAACCAATTTCATTGACATGTTTGTATATAAGATTGACACCTAATTCTGCTATTATCTCAGTCTTCCACAGAGCATTCAATATGAGACCATTTGTCATGTTCTTTAGTCTTATAATTGTGCATTTTAAGAAGTAATATCTTTGGGAGATAATTCTAGGGAAAAACAATTTTATTTTTCCCCATTATATTTCTAATCATCTCGCATTTTACTTATATTATTATACATACCTAATTAGATAATCTCAAATAGAGACCAACCCAAATCATGGCTAAAATATGGTAGCACTTACTTTGAGGTTGTTTTATTACACTGACAAATGTTTTTGTTTAACTTACTATATGCTGAGTGAGTTATTGAAATCACATTTAAATATTCATTAAGTATGTTTTCAAAATATTCCACTAAATTAAATTCTGACATGAAAATGATATGAACAATGAACAATATAGATAAGAAACATGGTTATACATATCTGTGTAAATGTTTTTATAGCATATGAATTATATGCCATAGATATGTTTAGGTAGAATCTTAGAAGCCAAAAAGTAGTATCCAATTAAATATGTTAAACATGTGATATAAGTTTTAATTATTTAACTCTAAATTTTAATTGTAGAAAATCATTAAATACAGTTATATTATAGTTGGTAATTGATGAATTGTTAATAATGGTTCCAAGTTTATTTTTTCCTTGCAATTAATACTAAAGTTTTTTTTTTAATGTCTATATGTTTCCATTTAATGTCTATATTATCCATTATCATGAATAATTCCAGTTTAAGTTTGACTTTCCTCCATCCATAATGTAGAACAAGAGTAATGTAGAAATCCAAAGACTGAGTCCTAATATACTCAGTGTTGAGAATTAGGCGGAATCAGCAAATGAAAAAGAAAACCACCAGGTAAATTAGAAGTTAAACCAGGAGAGTGTAATATTTTTTGCTAAGGAAAGAGCTTCAAGGAGGAAAGATTGAACGACTACTAAAAATGCTGCTAAAGCAAGGGAGATGTGGACTGAGAATTGACCAACAGATGTAGAAAAGCAGAGATTAGTTTCCGTGAAATGACAAGGACAAACACTTGATCTCTCAAGAAATAGTGAATAGGAAAAAGAGCATGGACTAGTACTGGAGGTGGGCTTTTTAAAGAAAGAAGTCAAAGCATGTTGGTATACTAACCATATTGATCCAGAAAGTATGGAGAAAATTCATGATGTGAGAAAGAGAGGAAAATCACTATGGTGTTACATTTAAAACAAGAGTATTCGATCATGTGTTTAAAAAAAAAAAAATGATTGCTTTTGATAGGAACTTGGATAATTCATTCATAATAATATATGAAAGGTTAAGTATGACTACAATTTGTTGTTGTTTAGTTGCTAAATTGTGTCTCTTTGTGACCTCATGGACTGTGTGTAGCCCACCAGGCTCCTCTGTCCATGGCATTTTCCAGGAAAGAATACTGGAGTGGGGTACCATTTCCTCCTCCAGGGGATCTTCCTGACCAAGGAATCAAACCTGCATCCCCTGCTTGGCAGGTGGATTCTTTATCACTGAGCCACCTGGGAAACCCAACTACAAATAGAAGTGAATTAATTCCTAGATGTTGTAATGAATCTCTGAAAAACTCTCTTCTAACTCCTTGTGGTTGTTGTTTTTTTTTTTTTCCCCCCACTGTGGAATAAGAAGCAAAAATATCAGTTAAGCATTGGAATTAGAAAAAAAAAAAAATATTATCTAAGTTTGTAGAAAGGAGAAAATAAAATGGGAGAGTATAAAGTTATCTTGGAGAGTAGGGACTAGGAAAATGTCATCTTTAACAGACATTATCAACTTCAATTTGATGATTACAAATTTAAAAAAGATTATAATCCAGCATAATTATGTTTCACTCTAGTCTGCTTTCAGCTGCAGGAATCCATGTGATGTGTAGGCAGCATGAAATGAAGTCACATTTGTTGCATTAAAAAAAATAGGGAAAGTATATGTGGAGTTGAATTTAGGTTGCTGGTGCAAATTCATTTTCCCAAACTATAAAAAATCTAGATATTAAAAATCTGGGCTTATATTAATATTTATTCTACTTTGTTCTATCAACATACATGTAATTGATTCATGCAGTAGAAGACAGTGTGGTGCAGAGGAAAGAAGTGAAATATCAGAGTTATAAGCATACACTGGGTAGTTAAATAAATCTAGAGTGAATCATGGCTTCAAAACTATTCTGGGAACATGGATGTTTTACTTAAATTCCCTCATTCTTAGTTTATTTATTTTATTTTTCTTTTGTAATTCGATGTGAAAATTTAATGAGATGACATATGGGAAATATTTATCAATGCTTTTGCTGAGAATAAATCATCAATTATGTATAATATCTCACAATTAGGATTACTTCTCCACAGGCAATCACATTTTTTTCCTGCTTACCACCATCTTACATACACATTTGCTATGTATTTTCCCAGTCACCACATATCTTCACTACAAATTTGCCTTGGTTAACATTTCACCCATGATTTCATGATATACCATTAGTTGCCCTTTGCTCTTTTCACATTTTTGTTTAAATTCATCGTGGGGACATTCAGATGTTATTTCCTAATAGAGAAACAAAGGTTAGAGGTCTTTTTCCTGATTTAGGTATTCTGAAATACAAAATGTCACTTAAAAATTAATTTCTCAAAAAAACACAGCAATGTTTTTCTCTGCATTTTAAATGCACATATTATTAAACGAGTTTCTCTCATACAGATTTTTCATCTTTTTATTTCTAAAAGAAATTTAAATGACTAATTTCAGGTATAAAATTGTATGAAACCATTCATTAAAATTTTGAAAGTAGATGTCAATAAACTTATTGTCCACAGATAACTTAAGCCAATCAACCTATATGCTAATTAAAAATATGTCTGATAGCCTGCCAACTGCAAATGATATTTGTAGATTTTAGCAAATGGGAGTATACTAATTTTACTTAAAGCATATTGTCATATTGCAGAATATTCTGAGTAATTTGAATAACATCAGGATAATCACTGTCCTAAAATTAAATGTCATTTAAAATTTTTAAATTACCCACGAGGCTGGATAAAATCAATTTTATTTATTTTTCCTTTACAAAAATATTCTAAGACGTTGTGATCTTGACAGAGGATTCTATTCTGTCACTTTTGTGTAAAGTCAGCATCATATTTAACAGTGATACTGAACATCATCTGCTCCCTGCTCCAGTGTACTGAGAGAGGAGGGGCAATATTCCCAACCTCTGGTACTTAACAGCAGCTGCTGGCAAAGGACTTTGTTTAAGCAAAGGAGGTAGGAAAGCAATAGGAGGATAATAAGAAGAGGCAGATGAAGGTTAGATTCATCCTCGTCAACAGAGCTGAGCAACACAGGCCAAATGAGGAGAGTAGGCCTTTCATCTAATCCCCTTGAGAAAGGCAAGCAGATTAAACCAAGATACCTGTAGACTTAGGCCTGCACATAATTTGATTTCTGGTAAAACAGGTACTTTTTTCCTAAAAAAGCACATACCCCCCCAACCCGGCCCCCAAAACCCAACCTCTGCTTTAATAAGAACTTTTTAAAAAAGTTAAGTTAAAAATAAAATGCTGAAACTTAAAAATTTCCATTTTTTAAAAATCCTGTTTTAATTGGAAGAGGATGGTGGCGGTAGAAGGTGCTGCTCTAAATGGAAATGCAAAGATTATGTGCAGTGGAGGAGATAAGCCTCTTGGGAAATATTTCTTTTGAGCTGTATAATCTTGTTTAGATCTCAATTGTTTATTTCATCTCCATGTTGACAAAAGATTATGACAGAACAGTTTAAAGTCCTGCCTAACGTCACAGAGGTTCAGCGTCGCGGGAGCTCTGTCTATAAGCATCTACAAAGTAATTAAACTATAATAAATTGTCACCTTTGTGAAAATCCATAATGTTTACAAGCCCTTTCTCAGGGTACTTAAAATACATTATTAATTATGCTATTAAGACTGACAATTCTGAAATTAAGAAATAGTATATACTTCAAAATCATTAGAAGACCATTAGGGTATTTTATGATTTCTTTAAAACTTTTTCTAACACATTCTTTTTTTTCTTTTAGTGATCTTGAAAATGTACTTTATACATAATCTTTTGTTATGAAAAAAATTATAAGTTAATTTTTGACAATTGCTTTAACACAATACATTCATGCAAAAATACCAATGTCAAAAGTGTTATCTTTTTTATATTCCAAATTAGTCTTTCTCAAAGCTCCAACTGATGAATATTGCACTTAATACAATTTTTAATTTGGATTTTTGTTTTGTAGTATTCAATTTAATTTACCCATCCATTGGTCTATAGTCAAGTTTGTGTCCACTTCTATTTGTTCAAATTCATGATTCTTCCCAGACCTGTTTTCCTCTGATGTTTCAGGCATTTTCATTCCAGGCCCACGTTCAGGACAAACCATTTGGTGCTGCCCAGGAGTGTGTCTACATTCTCACCCCTCTGACCACCTGCTCTTCCTTGCAAAGTGGATGACCGGGTGCATTGCTCTCAGTTCTGCCTACTGGGAAGATTCTCTCACTCCAGTGTCTTTCAAGGTCATACCTGAATGTGATTGTGAGGCAGTTACACATTTTCAGATTGCTTACACATATCAAGCCAACTCCTCCATAACCTAGTTTGGGCTTTTCTTTCTTCTTCAGTTAATCTGATGAAACATCCTACATGGCAGTAGGTTCAAGCCCTGGGTTCAGCTGTGTGGAGGTGACTACCAAGACATGCAGCTTACTCATGCTCTCTACTATTGATGCTTGATCCCAGTTGTATCATTTCCATCTTTGACTGACTCATTAGAAATTATGTCTTGGCAGGTCATCAGTACCCAGTGCAGAATGGGTCATTCAGAAGCATAGTCATTTGGTGCCCTATGGTCAAATGTTCTTTCTACAAAAGTCACACTTTGCAGTTATTTGTGAGGTACTGCTAGTCTCATAAACTAGAATGATTCCTCAGAGGGTTTTTTTTTTTTTAAATCTTTTGTACTCTTTATATTTCTGAAGAGCACAGGTCATTTATATTGTAGGATGTTCCTCATTGATATTAGTATTTCTTCATGATTAGATTTAGGTTGTAAGGTATAGGCAGGAATAGTATTAAAGTGATGTGTTCTTCAGTGTATCACAGCAGGAGGCAAGTGATGCTTACTGGTCCCCAAAGTCAGTGATGTTAAATATAAACTTAGTAAAGCTTTGCCACCAACATTCTTCTTCATTTTGCTTTCTCTGCACCCACATGAGCCCTGGATTCAGTGTATTCTTAAAGAATTCTTGTTTCTTTTTAGAGTTAAATGATATTCAAAGATCAAGATCTGCAATGTTAAGTATGATAATGTTGGGATAGGTATGTCATTTGTTTTGGGCCCTTTCATGAGAAAAATACAGAAAACAATGGGTATTATAGGAAATTGTGAGTTCTGAAATTTTGCTTTACTTGAAAACTAAGTTAATCTATGAGGTTGCCCAGCATGGGTTCATAGTTACAAGCAGAAAATACAAGATACCTGGATCACAGAACTTTATGTCTCACTGCACAGCAGGGATCAAGGACTTCATATACCTGTCACTTTCTCTTGTCCCTAAGTCCCTCAAGGTAATTTGGAGGTGGGTCCAGGTGGATGCTGTCCACTTAGTACCTTTTATGACAAAACTGAGGAAACATGACCTAAGGGAAACTCCCAATATTATAAGGGAGCTGCTTCCAATCTACCAAAATTTGACCCTGATCATTACTACCCTTATCAGAGCAAGTCTGAGAGATCTTAGGTTTGCTCCTCCATAGTGAGTGCAATAAAAATATTCTTGGAAAGTAGTCTGGAGCAAATGCTTTTAATACTTTTTTTCTTAGAAAATGGGCAAAACTTAATGATTTCTTGGTATTTCTATCTATTTTCAGTTATTAGATTTCTTTTCTGCTTGTCTTTCAAACTTTTTGGTACATATAATTCATAATAATGACAAGTAAGCAATCAAATATATACAAGCCTATTTTAACAGATTAAAATTTGCTCTGAGTAGAGAAATAAGCAAACAGCCATGAAAGTAAAAGGAAAACACATAATAATTGTGAATAAAAGAATCAGGAAAGACACTGTGGAGTAGCTGGCAACAGGAGTTATGTATTGATCACAATAAATTGTGGAAAATTCTTAAAGAGATGGGAATACCAGACTACCTTACCTGCCTCCTGAGAAACTCGCATGCAGGTCAAGAAGCAACAGTTAGAACCGGACATGGAACAATAGGCAACAGGGAAAGGTGTATGTCAAGAATGTACATTGTCACCCTGCTTATTTAACTTATATGCAGAGTGCTGCTGGTGGTCGTGGTATAGCCACTAAGTTGTGCCCGACTCTTGTGATCCCATGGACTATAGCCTCCTTTATCCATGGGATTCTCCAAGCAAGAATACTGGAGTGGGTATATGCAGAGCACATCATGTGAGATGCCGGGCTGGATGAAGCACAAGCAAGAATCAAGATTGCCGAGAGAAATATCAATAACCTCAGATATGCAGATGACACCACCCTTATGGCAGAAAGCAAAGAGGAACTAAAGAGCCTCTTGATGAAAGTAAAAGAGGGGACTGAAAAAGTTGGCTCAAAACTCAACATTCAAAAAACAAAGATCATGGCATCTGGTCCCATCACTTCATGGCAAATAGATGCAGAAACAATGGGTACAGTGACAGGCTTTATTTTCTTGGGCTCCAAAATCACTGCAGATGGTGACCGCAGCCATGAAATTAAAATATGTCTGGTCCTTGGAACAAAAGCATGACCAACCTAGACAGCATATTAAAAAGTGGAGACATTACTTTGCTGACAAAGGTCTGTCTAGTCAAAGCTATGGTTTTTCCAGTAGTCATGTATGGATGTAAGAGTTGAAGCATAAAAAAGGCTGAGCACCAAAGAATTGATGATTTTGAACTGTGGTGTTGGGGAAATTCTTGAGAGTCCCTTGGACAGCAAGGAGATCAAACCAGTCAATCCTAAAGGAAATCAATCTTGAATATTCATTGGAGGGACTGATGTTGAAGCTGAAGCTACAGTGCTTTAACCACCTGATGTGAAGAGCCAACTCATTGGAAAAGATCCCAATGCTGGGAGAGATTGAAGGGAAGGAGGAGAAGGGGACAACAGAGAATGAGATGGTTGGATGGCATCACCAACTCGATGGACATCCGTTTGTGCAAACTCTGGGAGATGGTGAAATACAGGGAAGCCTGGTGTGCTGCAGTCCATGGAGTCACAAAGAGTCAGACAGGACTGAGCAACTGAACAACAATAATAAATTGATGGGCACAGACATTTTTTCTGTAGAAACTGCTTGAAGAGCCCTCCATTATTCAATAACAAAATAAACATCTCCACTTAGGACAGTATAATATCATATATTTGTGTACACCTATTTAAATCGCCATGTTTTATTTTTTTTTTTTGTCACTAAGCACTTTCACTTTAAATTTTCTTCATGTCTCTAATTAGATTCACCATCATCATCAGCTAACTATACTCCAGAAATGGGCAGGTGGGGGCGGGCGGGGAATCTATTGGTCAAATTGACTTAGTATATTTCATCCCTCAATTGATTAAAAATCAAGTGTTAACTACAGAAACAATTGACTGACCATTGTTTCACAATTCAATGTTTTTAGCATGCTTTATTCACACAACCTTGTAACAATTGTGTTACTCATCTTAAATAAATATATTTTTGTTTTGAAGGGCAGGGCATTAAAGAAAAAAATATGAAAATGCTAAGTAAAAGTAAGAAACTTTCTGGAAGCTATTAAGTAGATACATCCACAATGAATTACTAAACTTTAATTTTGAACACTAGTGAATCTGAAATTGCTACTTTTATGACAGGCTCCTTGCAGGTTTCTATTTCCAGTGACAGCTCTACTTCAATAATCATGTAACTATTTGCTCCTTCCATAAAACTTCTGCTTAGACATGATCACATGCTGTTTCAATTCTCTAGCACAAAATCAGATATAATGCTCTGTTCAGTCATTTACAATACTCTTTTTCTGGACCATAAGAATCAGAAAGTAGATAGGATTGAAAAAGGTAAGCCCAAGGCATAGATTATTTTATTAAACAAAACTAGTTTGAAGCCATTTTAAATCCATTTGCTCTATTATGTTGTCTTTTAACCTTAACTGGCTATATCCCTACACTTTATAGCAAAATTGAAGCAACTACTAAAATATTAAAAGTGATGAAATGTATAGAACATTTTCTGTTTATGTGTAATAATTTAATAACCTTCTAAATAGCAATATGAAACACTAGCCATATTTTATTTGCAAATGCATTAAATATATGTATAATATTTGATATAATTTAGGCAGAAATTAAATTGCATGCAGATATTTGAAGTTTGAAACACTGAAATAAATAAGTGAAATGAAATAATCTTTTGAAAAACCAATACCTGATACAGCATAATTTAAGAAACTGATATATGGATAGATACAGAAATATTTACAAATAAAATGATTTGAACAATGTGATAATCCTGCTAGGTATGTAAGGCATAACCTCCAAAGTACAGGATTGAAAGAAAAATACCAGAAGAGCTTATGCAAACCTCAGGCTCTTCTGGGGGCACTGTCTAGACAGAGCATCTTCTTTAGTTCCAGAACTTGTGCCATAAAAATTTATAATGACACAAATCACACAGTGTGCTATTGGTCTATTCCAGCTGATGTTCATTTCTCTGTATACATCCCTGTAACAATCTCCTGACCTTACTGAGATGAGTTTTGTTACCAGGAAGGAAGAGTCAAAGAGGACCCTTCCTTGGCCTTAGTTCTTGGTAAGGACACAGAGAAGAATCTGAGGTCTTACCCATGACAGTATGCAAGTTTATAGAAGAAAGAACAGAAAGAATACCTCAAGGGAGAGGTGGGCCAAGCTGAGAGGCACTGGCACCTGCAAGATGAACTATGGGGTTTTCAGAACAAAGCTTTTATATATTCATCTAGGTGGGTGTGCACTGATGGTTTTGATTGACAGTTGTAAATTATATAACAACAGGCTGTATTGCACATGCCTTTCCCATAATTCAGTCTGTTATAATCAGATGTATGTATGTACAGAATATTTATGAACACTTAATGAGCTCCCTGCTGCTTAAAGTCACTTGAGGACACAGCTGTGAATCAACTGCACGTGTGCTGGAGTTGGAAAAATCTCTGTGGTTATTTTATAGCATATCTGTGAGATCTCCTGGGCTACACTGGGACATGTCTGGGATGCGGTTTAGAGATCAGTTTGAATATTTTGTATCTAGGCCATTCTTTGTTGCTCATGCCTAACTACATACATAATAGTTTAAATTCTCCCCTGCATATTTGCTTCTTACTTTCCCCTTTCTCAGTTTCTGGACTAATTGTTCATATATCACATTAAAAAACAAAACAAAACAAAACTTATTGCCACCTCCTAACCTCCCATTCCTATTTCTCTTCTGCCAATGGTGCATTAACTTCCCTGGGTCAACTACTAGCATTCGTCTTCTTTCGTAATTAAAGAGTCCACTTTATTCTTTAAGGGGTAGAGAGTAAAATTTTGGAAATACTACAAAAATGCTTTTGCATTATTCAAAATATTAACCTGGTCTGGATGATTACATTCATGTTTATATTTTAATTATATATTTAGCAACTGCCTCCTTCTTCCTTCCTCTTTTATTCTTAGATTTTAAATCATTATTCATTAATAAAGAGCTCCCCTGAACTTCTTTGACTCAAGTTTCTAGCAATTACTGACACCTGTGAGCAATACCAACAAACTACATTAATTTATATATACTTACATTCTGTCGTTAGTTCAGTTCAGTTCAGGCGCTCAGTCGTGTCCGATTCTTTGCGACCCCACGAGTCACAGCAGGCCAGGCCTCCCTGTCCATCACCAACTCCCGGAGTTTACCCAAACCCATGTCCATCAAGTCAGTGATGCCATCCAGCCATCTCATCCTCTGTCGTCCCCTTCTCCCCCTACCCCCAATCCTTCCCAGCATTAGGGTCTTTTCCAATGAGTCAACTCTTCGCATGAGGTGGCCAAAGTATTGGAATTTCAGCTTTAGCATCAGTCCTTCCAGTGAAGACCCAGGACTGATCTCCTTTAGGATGGACTGGTTGGATCTCCTTGCAGTCCAAGGAACTCAAGACTCTTCTCCAACACCACAGTTCAAAAGCATCAATTCTTTGGCGCTCAGCTTTCTTTATAGTCCAGCACTCACATCCATACATGACCACTGGAAAAACCAGAGACTTGACTAGACAGACCTTTGTTGGCAAATTAATGTCTCTGCTTTTAAATATGCTATCTAGGTTGGTTATAACTTTCCTTTCAAGGAGTAAGTGTCTTTTAATTTCATGGCTGCAATCACCATCTGCAGTGATTTTGGAGCCCCCAAAAATAAAGTCTGACATTTTTTCCACTGTTTCCCCATCTATTTGCCATTAAGTGATGGGACCAGATGCCATGATTTTAGTTTTCTGAATGTGGAGCTTTAAGCCAACTTTTTCACTCTCCTCTTTCACTTTCATCAAGAGGCTTTTTAGTTTTTCTTCACTTTCTGCCATAAGGGTGGTGTCATCTGCAAATCTGAGGTTATTGATATTTCTCCCGGCAATCTTGATTCCAGCTTGTGCTTCTTCCAGCCCAGCGTTTCCCATTATGTACTCTGCATATAAGTTAAATAAGCAGGGTGACAATATACAGCCTTGATGTACTCCTTTTCCTATTTGGAACCAGTCTGTTGTTCCATGTCCAGTTCTAACTGTTGCTTTCTGACCTGCATACAGGTTTCTCAAGAGGCAGGTCAGGTGGTCTGGTATTCCCATCTCTTTCAGAATTTTCCACAGTCTATTGTGATCCACACAGTCAAAGGCTTTAGTGTACTCAATAAAGCAGAAAAAGATGTTTTTCTGGAACTCTCTTGCTTTTTTGATGATCCAGAAGATGTTGGCAATTTGATCTCTGGTTCCTCTGCCTTTTCTAAAACCAGCTTGAACATCTGGAAGTTCATGATTCACATATTGCTGAAGCCTGGCTTGGAGAATTTTGAGCATTACTTTACTAGCATGTGAGATGAGTGCAATTGTGTGGTTGTTTGAGCATCCTTTGGCATTGCCTTTCTTTGGGAATGGAATGAAAACTGACCTTTTCCAGTCCTGTGGCCACTGCTGAGATTTCCAAATTTGCTGGCATATTGAGTGCAGCATCTTTCAGGATTTGAAATAGCTCAACTGGAATTCCATCACCTCCACTAGCTTTGTTCGTAGTGATGCTTTTTAAGGCCCACTTGACTTCACATTCCAGGATGTCTGGCTCTAGGTGAGTGATCACACCATCGTGATTAACTGGGTCATGAACATCTTTTTTTTTTGTACCATTCTTCTATGTATTCTTGCCAACTCTTCTTAATATCTTCTGCTTCTGTTAAGTCCATACCATTTCTGTCCTTTATTGAGCCCATCTTTGCATGAAATGTTCCCTTGGTATCTCTAATTTTCTTGAAGAGATATCTAGTCTTTCCCATTCTGTTGTTTTCCTCTATTTCTTTGCATTGATTGCTGAGGAAGGCTTTCTTATCTCTCCTGGCTATCCTTTGGAACTCTGCATTCAAATGGGAATATCTTTCGTTTTCTCCTTTGCTTTTCACTTCTCTTCTTTTCACAGCAATTTGTAAGGCCTAGTCAGACAGCCATTTTGCTTTTTTGCATTTCTTTTCCATGGGGATGGTCTTGATCCCTGTTTCCTGTACAATGTCATGAACCTCCATCCATAGTTCATCAGGGACTCTGTCTATCAGATCTAGTGCCTTAAATCTATTTCTCTCTTCCACTGTATAATTAGAAAGTATTTGATTTAGGTCATACCTGAATGGTCTAGTGGTTTTCCCTACTTTCTTCAATTTAAGTCTGAATTTGGCAATAAGGAGTTCATGATCTGAGACACAGTCAGCTCCCAGTCTTGTTTTTGCTGACTGTATAGAGTTTCTCCATCTTTGGCTTCAAAGAATATAATCAGTCTCATTTGGGTGTTGACCATCTGGTGATGTCCATGTGTAGAGTCTTCTCTTGTGTTGTTGGAAGAGGGTGTTTGCTATGACCAGTGCGTTCTCTTGGCAAAACTCTATTAGCCTTTGCCGTGCTTCATTCTGTACTCCAAGGCCAAATTTGCCTGTTATTCCAGGTGTTTCCTAACTACCTACTTTTGCATTCCAGCCTCCTATAATGAAAAGCATGGTGGCTGTGATGGACCACACAGAAGCACAGCCGAGGGGAGCTACCCCATGCCCAAGGTCAGGGGCGGCAGCCAAGAAGAGCTACCCCATGTCCAAGGAGTGGCAGCTGCGCGGCACAGGAGGGCTGAGGAGCTACCCCACGTTCAAGGTCAGGAGGGGCGACTGTGAGGAGATACCCCTTGTCCAAGGTAAGGAGCAGCAGCTGTGCTTTGCTGGAGCAGCCGTGAAGAGATACCCCATGTCCAAGGTAAGAGAAACCCAAGTAAGACGGTAGGTGTTGCGAGAGGGCATCAGAGGGCAGACACACTAAAACCATAATCACAGAAAACTCGCCAATCTGATCACAGGACCACAGCCTTGTCTAACTCAGTGAAACTAAGCCATGCCGTGTGGGGCCACCCAAGACGGATGGGTCATGGTGGAGAGGTCTGACAGAATGTGGTCCACTGGAGAAGGGAATGGCAAACCACTTCAGGATTCTTGCCTTGAGAACCCTATGAACAGTATGAAGACACAAAAAGATAGGACACTGAAAGATGAACTCCCCAAGTCAGCAGGTGGAGAATCAGTGGAGAAATAACTCCAGAAAGAATGAAGGGATGGAACCAAAGCAAAAACAATACCCAGTTGTGGATGTGACTGGTGATAGAAGCAAGGTCTGATGCTGTAAAAAGCAATATTGCATAGGAACCTGGAATGTTAGGTCCATGAATCAAGGCATATTAGAAGTGGTCAAACAGGAGGTGGCAAGAGTGAATGTCAACATTCTAGGAATCAGCTAACTAAGATGGACTGGAATGGGTGAATTTAACTCAGATGATCATTATATCTACTACTGTGGGCAGGAATCCCTTAGAAGAAATGGAGTAGCCATCATGGTCAACAAAAGAGTCCAAAATGCAGTACTGGGATGCAATCTCAAAAATGACAGAATGATCTCTGTTCATTTCCAAGGCAAACCATTCAATATCATGGAATCCAAGCCTATGCCCCAACCAGTAACGCTGAAGAAGCTGAAGTTGAATGGTTCTATGAAGACCTACAAGACCTTTTAGAACTAACACCCAAAAAAGATGTCCAATTCTGTTGTCAAACTACATATTAATAGGATATTAATACAGTTTTATTAGAATAATTTGAAAGATTATGGTAGATATTTAAGGAAATGAACTTTATTATATAAAAGATTGTAAAATTCTTGAAGTACAGAGAGTGAGAAAAGTTCTGACCTTTTTTTTTTTTTTTTAAGATTATTACAGTTTTCATTGAGGAGAAAGAAATTAACCTAGCCTGATAAAGTGGCTAATAATTTGGCAACATGGCATGAAATATTTAGACTACTTCAAGAAGCTGAAATAACATGGATGCTGATTTTGGTGCCAAGCTCAGTAGTTGGGGAACAGCTGATTTACTTTTATTAAAATCTCTGTGGCCAAGTATGGGGGTGTTGAAATGATAAAATATTAAAGCAGACTTTTGCAGGGAATTTTATGGAATTGATCTGTTTTTCTATTAATTAGTATGTATTCAATATAGAAAACTTAATAGAAAAAATATTGGTGCATGATAATAGATATAACAATACTCTGTTAATAAAATAGAGACAATGGATGTTTGTAGTTGGAAAATAAATGCAAGAAGTCAGAAAAGAAGTTTCATTTTTCTTATGAGTGTTGGTCAAATCATTGTCCAAGCTTACATTTCTTCAGCTCTATAATTGAGGTGACAATAATGTAAGTTTCCTAGGTCATGTAATGGTAAAGATTCTGCCTGCCAATGCAGGAGACTTAAGAGATTCAAGTTCAATCCCTGGGTTGCGAAGATTCTCTGGAGAAGGAAATGACAACCCACTCTAGTATTCTTGCCTGGCGAATCCCATGGACAGAGGAGCCTGGTGGGCTACAGTCCATAGGGTCACAAAGAGTCGGACACAAGTGAACATTTGAGCACTTAATATCAGTGAATTCTGATTACTTTATAGATATATGACAAATATACACATACTTTTTATGTAAAGCTACTAAAAACAATAAAACCCTATGTGGAAGACCCAATGGTCTAGAACTGGTTGTAGATCATGGAGACTACTAATCTTTCCTTCTTCTAGTGAATCAGTAACCAAAGGATTTCCAAAAATGAATAAAAGTCAAACCATGTAATATATAAGTGAATAAAGAAGCTGAACAGATGATTCAAAACCAAGAAAAAGAACAAGTGTTTTAAACAGTAGATGTTTAACATCACCTACAAGGAAGAAATAAAAATTAAAAACATGAGTTTCCATTTAACTTAATTATTATGTGAAATCAGTAATGTTGAAAATGTCTAGCACTAAGAACATAGGAAAACAGTCTTACATTGCTTATGAAATGTGTGAATCAATATAAACCAGGATCCCACCATTTAAGTATTGTACAAGAAACTGTGGACTATCCTCTGGAATCTGAGCTAGTTTCAGTAATAGAAGGATTTCATTTTTCTTTTAATACATGCATAGATCAATTTTATATTAAAATAATACTCAAATTAGTGAAAGTTAGGTGATATAAATATCTGAAATTACTACAATGTAACAGTTTGTTTTGCTTCATTTTGTTCTTCTTAATAGACTATATGCAGGCCATTTTACTTCTTTTATTTGATCTAATTCACTATGTGGTTATTTTCTCTGTGAGTCCAATCCCATTAAATTGAGTTTCATAGCAATCATCTCCTCCTACTTTTATTACTGGTCATTTTGAACCTCACTGTTGGTTTTTAAAAATTCTGCCTAAGAGGGAAATAATTCTACCACTACATTTAACCCCCTCTCAATGGGGAAAATACTACAGTGACAAGAAGCAGTTACAGTGATTTTATCAGTTGGCTTAATTATCATGACTGTTGGATGCTGTGATGCAAATTAGAGACCAATTTTAGAAACACGCTGAGTCTATCTTTAGTGATCTTTTACATGTTAAGATGCACCCAGATATCAAAATATCCATGGATCAGTGAAAACATAACTCATCAGATACATCTGATCCCACTTAAAATCACTTATAATTTGGCAAATAATTCTAATCACAATTCTTTACTATCAGTATGATCAATCTAAAATCTAACTTAAATAATTGCACAATAACTTGCTTTCCTCTAAGTTACTGGATGTTTTGCTTTCTCTTTTTAAAACTGTTTAGTAGAAACAATTTTAAAACAAAATCTATTTTTATTTTTATTTTCTTTCAATGTAAGGATATCTCTGCACACATTTTCATTATACAAATGAGCAAGACAAGGAAGCCACCCTTATTGAATAAAAAGTCGAGAACAATAGGGAGAATATAACTTTTCTTATGTTTCATTAATATGGGCCTTGAATACAGATTTTTTAATTTCCATGTCAAGGTTCTGAGGCAACACAGTTATTTATATACTTTGAAAGCAATGTGTTTGCTTAAAAATGTTAAAATATATTAAAATGACATTTATCTGTCTTAAGGACAGAATAGTTGCTGTCAATGCTTAGTACATATCCCTTGGTTTCTTATTATTTCTGGGGACAGGGTCTAGATTTCCAATTAGTGCTAGCTACATTCCTTTCCCTGAAGTCTTTATCTGGCAGTTAGATTCAACTTGTCTCTAAAGTAGCAAGCCAAAATTTCTGCGAAATTAACACCATACTGTCCAACCAATGACAGACAAGAATTGGTAAATAAATACCCTGGTTTCTTTGTGTGAAATTACTGAAAAGTGTGTTTTCTATGCTGGCTTTCCAAGCCTCTGATGGGTTTAAAATTTTGTTGTCCCTAGTGGTAACTTGCTTAGTAATGCAAATTTATTAATGGCCCTCACCCCTCACCCAATCACAGTCTCACTCTTGCATCAGGGATTCCAGAGATCATCTCAGAATTAAATTATTTACACTTTTTTTTTAAGTACACACCCCAATATTTAGACTATTTTTTATTTAGTTGTCAGAAAATTAATGATTCAAGGAGACTAAGGTTTCTAAGAATGAAATATTAGTAAAGTATAGAATATTGAAAAGGATACCAAAAAAATAGAGATAAACAGAGAGGGCCCAGTCAATCAGTTCAGTCTTCAACATCTTTAAAGCTTGTGACTACAGATCTGCTGCCAAGAGGACCAGATCTTGACCCATTGTTTCATGCTTCATTGTACATAAATATTGCTGCCTGTATTTCCTCTTAATTTTTCTTCTTATGAAATCATACAAATAAATGAAAGAAAAAGTTAATAAAATATTTTAAGAAAATGAAGGAGAACATAGGATGACCAAGATACTGGCAATGAGGCATGCCCAGTGTTCTGACTGAAACTGGCCCTTAGATCATTTTGTTAGGGTAAGACTTCATTTAAACCATATATGCAAATATACCACGTTCCAAACTAGAAAATTTGCAGTGTTAAAGCTGATATTTCCGTGTTAAGGTACTTCTGAATGATTTGTTTTGAATTTTTTTAAAATTATTTTTATGTTATAGGATTTTGTTCATCTTTAACATGTCCTTCCTATACATTCGGCTCATTGAGGTACATGTTACTGGATTTTCAATTTCACAGGCAGAAAAAAATAAATAAATAAAATACTGCTTCACCCTTACCTCCATACCTATTTCCACTTGTTTAAACTAAAAGAACTTTCTTTAGCTGTTTAATGAAGCAAGGGATGGCATTCAACTGTGACAATTTAGGATAAAGACAACACAAAGTAACATGTAAGAATCTGAAATCCCGTGGTGATATTTCAGCTATAAAACTAAGCACACAAATAAGTGCTATTGAAGAGTCTTCTAAGAAATTGTATTTTCCCCAAAAGACTGAAAATGAAAAGATATGAAAAATACAAATTTCTGCAAGAACAGATTTCTTTGCACTTTTCTATATAGAGATTCTTCTCTACGGAGAGCTGCTCACCTCACTCCCTATTGAGATGAAAAGCAAAGTTATGTGTAATAGTGATCAACGTTTTGTCAGGAGCTGTAGGAGGGAATGATGACCTTGCAACATCCTGCTGTATAGTCTTTCCAGGTGTTAGACTCCTTTTTCAAGAATCAAACACCTTGCTAAAGGTTTATCTGATAGCTTTTCTGATGGTAAAAGTATGCATATAGTAATGTATTTCCACAGAAAATTACAGAAGAGCAACAAACTGTCTAGAAAAAGCCTTTGTAAACTAAAATTCCAAAGTCTTATGTCAGGCAATCTGAAAATAAATGTCAGAGAGTGATTAGTTCAGAGTCATGTACACAACTAGATAGAAGGTAAGTACATTTACTACCCGTCCTCACTCATGTCCAACACTTCACGATCCCATGGACTGTAGCCCTCCAAGCTTCTCTGTCCATGGAATTTTCCAGGCAAGAATACTGGAGTGGGTAGCCATTTCCAAATCCAAGGGATCTTCCTGACACAGGGATTGAACCTGTGTCTCATGTGTCTCCAATTGGCAGGTAGGTTCTTCACTACTAGTGCTACCTAAAAGTGAAGTCGCTCAGTTGTGTCTGACTCTTTGTGACCCCTTGGACTGTAGCCTACCAGGCTCCTCTGTCCATGGAATTTTCCATGACAAGAGTACTGGAGTGGGTTGCCATTTCCTTCTCCGGGGGATCTTTCCAACCCAGGGATCGAATCTGGGTCTCCTGCATTGCAGGCAGCTGCTTTACCATCTGAGTCACCAGGGAAGCCCCTTACTATCTGTAGTTTGTGACCAAAGAGATCGCTGAAAGAAGACGAGTGCTGAAGATCTCCAGTTCCATTGCTTTCCAATAATATGACTGTGGTTTATTTTAGACAGGAGACCATGCTCTTGTTTCTTGAACTTTTAATCTATAGCAATATAATTATGGTTTGTGGGTGTGCGAAGTCGCTTCAGTTGTGTCCAACTCTTTGCAGCCCTATGGACTGTAGCCTGCCAAGCTCCACTGTCCATGGGATTCTCCAGGCAAGGATGCTGGGAGTAGGTTGCCATGCCCTTCTCCAGGGAATTTTCTCGACCCAAGAATCGAATCCACATCTTCTGTGGCACTTGCATTGTGGCAGATTCTTTACTGCTGAGCTACCAGGGAAGTCCATTATGGTTTTTTTCAGTGCATGGATAACTAAAAATTTACAGTGAGAGAACAAAATGTATTTCTATGTAAGTTAAAATAGAAGATATCCAAGAGGAAATAGGAAAGGCAATTTGATTCAGTATAAACAGAAAAAAAAAATCAGAGAAAAAGAGTAGCAATTATGTAATTGAAAACTAATTGCTTTATATATCAGAACTCTAAAATTGTACTCTGGATATTAAAGAGAGAAAGTAGAGTCTGGTAAGAGCACTCCTCAGTTCTGAAAGCATATGAGAAACACCTGGGCAACAATGGTGATAATTTTCTCCAGCTGATGAAAAAACATCATTTACCCATATAAAATAACAAAGGATACTTTTATATTTCTCTGTACACAGGGAAAGTACTTAACAGTAATTATAAGTATGCTTCATTATTATTTTTCAATATTTGATAATTATATTCAGTTTCAAGGAATGAATGGGAATGTATCCTCATAATTTAGTGAAATTAGATAACAGCAATTAGGGTTTTAAGCATATATATATTATATATATATATATATATATTATATATTATATATATATATTATATATATATCCTGTATATATATATATATATATCCTGTATATATATCCTGTAGATTATATATCTACAGGAAAATGAAGAAAACAACCATTACTGAAGCAACGGAGGTTGACTTCTAATGTAGCATATTACAGATTTATCAAACCAAATCTGTAGTAATCAATATTTCAAAAGTTTACTTTTAATTCAACTGTTTCTGTTTCAATTATAAATTTTGATACATTGACATAACATGGAAACCTAGAATTTTGCTATATATCTTTTGAAAATGGAATCTGACTAATATTTGTATTTAACTACAAGTCTAACTTTTCAATATCAAACTATTGCTATTTTATAAAATTTAAGAAGAGTATTGTAATGAATTCTAGTAATTTTATTGATATTCTTGAATATAACATATTGTGTATCTACACTAGTTTTATCAATTTTTAAAATGCTGATTTTGATGTGATCTAATATTTTAGAGAAGTTTTGTAGAGGAGATAAGAAATGTGTCCTTCATAGGCCTGAATACAGGGAGTGGAAGTTGTCATTTATACATAAACTCATTTCTAATGATTTAATGATAAGTTTTCAACAACTATTTATACTTCCCTACATTTTACCAACTCTGAACAGTGTTCAGAAGTCACTGCCTCAAGTTGCTCAGAGCTTAATGGGAAGTATAAAGTATATATACATCTATGTTATAAATGTAACATATTTTTTTAATGTAATTAAGGTTGTATCATGGTAAATGTAACATATTTATGTTATAGATATGTATATATATATATACACACATATATATTTATGTATGTATTTGTACTCTGACTATTAAAGAGAGAAAGTAGAGTCTGGTAAGAGCATCGCTCAGTTCTGAAAGCATATGAGAAACACCTGGGCAACAATGGTGGTAATTTTTTCCAGCTCATGAGAAAACATCATTTACCCACGTAAAAAAACAAAGGATACTTTGTACAATTTTAGAGTTGTGATATATGTTATACATCTCTATTTATGATATATATAAAGTATATATACATTTATGTGCCTGTATGTTTGCATGTATATATATATATGTGTGTACATATATACATACACTCCAATATGGATGCTGCAATGGAATTCTCTACCAAAGGACAGAAATGAACATGGAATAGTTGGAGCACATAGAAAACACGAGGGTCGAAGCAGGAGAAGTTAGAAAGAGCCAGACTTGAAAGAGATGATGTACTCACAGGTTTTTATTTCATTTTTAGGTGATAAGAAGAAGTAGAAGGTTTTTAAGTAGGATGACAAGAATTAGATTTGTGTTTTATTACAGAAGAAAGTATGGAATGGAGTGGAAGAAACCCAAAGGAAGGGTCTGTACAATCGATACAAAGAGTCTATTTCGGCTGAACAAAATTTTAACTTGACCTAAAATGATGATGGTTGATGATAATTGTACAGAAAGGCTTCCAGGGAAAATGGCTGCTGCTTAATATCTTTGTACCCATAGCATGATAGTGAAAAATGGAACAAAACAACAGTGGGTGGGATGGTGGAAATGCTTCACTAGTTACAGAGCTTTATTCTTTTAGTTTTTTATCCCCCTTCTATGCAATGCCAAGAAAAAAAACAAAAACAAAAACCTATTTTCCCTCTCTCCCCCATTCTCTCTCTGCCTCTCTCCCTCTCTACTTTCTTTCTCTGTCTCTGGCTCTTTTTTGTCTGTCTAAGGAATAAAGCAAAAAACAACTTGAAAGTTGAAACAGGAAAGAAAATGTGAGCTTTAATGTTCCTGCTGCATTTAGAAAGAACACTATTTAAATCCACTAGCACTTCACATTGTTTTTGGTTTATTATATTCCTTAATTGATTTTTTGTATCAAATCAAGGATCAAATTATATTTTTATTCACATGGACCCATTTTTTTGTGTGTCTATTTATTCAATATGTGAAGTGTTTCAACAATAAACATCAAAATGAGACTCACTTTAAAATTTAGATGCAAAATTCCGTAGAGTGTCCTTTGAATAAATAAATGTTCAGAAGTCCAAATAAGTACAGGGTCTTTTGTACATCTCATATTGGATTTAAAAATTGAGCTAGCAGTTATTTTACTGTTGTGATAGTTGAATACCTTATTATCTCCTTGGTTTCAAAATAAACAGCTTTGGAAGACATTTTGGAACTCTTATTTTGGGTTTTCTCTTATTCAAGAATCCCTGCTCTGGGCTGCCTGTTGTCCAGCTACCTCATCAATTGCAACTTGCAGCTTAAGATGGTATTGCTACTTCCATGGCAGTTACTCCATCAAAGCTGACAAAAATAGTTCTTAATGTTTATTTTTTTTTTCTGGTAAAAGTGACAAATTTTTTAAAATTTTTAATTGGAGTGTAATTGCTTTAGAATTTTGTGTTGGTTTCCTAAAATTTATTTAATCAGACCATTTAAAAATGTTAAAAGTGTGCCTAAACTACAAAAAAATATATATTATTTGTTTTGTTTCAAATTCACTGTAAGGTGCTTTTGTTAAAACAAATGCTTGTTTTTTTTTTTTTTTTAATAGTAGGTAATATATACATATGTCCATTGTAATTTTCATATAGGCTGAGTGAGAAAGAGAAACCAAAGAATAAGAAAGAGCCAACCGAAGTGTTGTATAAAATTTGATAGTGTGTTTGTACTCATGCAGCTAAGTGTTAGCAATTTATGTATCTATTTTCTTTGGATGGGATTTTATATTTTTTAAAGTCAAATTAAATTATAAAGCTGCTGTTAGACTCTTTCTTGGGTACATCCCCCGTGCCTGTGAATAAGTGTTTCTCCAGTGTATATTTAGGAATTACTGAGTCGTAAGGTATGGGAATTTAAATTTCTATTATATCATTTTAAATTACTCAAAGTAACTATTCCAATTTACATTCCCACTAGGAATGAATATGTAGTATGCATTTCCTGTACTCTAACTTAATGCTGGGTTAGTAGCATTTTCCTTTTATGCTAGTGTCAATTTTTAATTCCTCTTCAAATGTAAATGCTTTACATACTACAGCTATATTATCTTAGTCATTAGCCATTAATTGGCAACATGTATATTTTTAACCAAGTCTGAATTCATTTGTATCTTTAATCAAGTCCTGAATAAGACAAGTTATTCTCATTAGATTCTTGTTCAGATTTTCACTTCCCTCTCAAAAGCTTATTCCTAAATTATGTAGTAGTATTTGTCTAAAATTTTAATTATAACTGTATTAAACATATTAATATGTATATTTACTATCTATCACAATCATATTTTCACTATATTTTACTACACATTTTGAGGCTTTTTTTTTTCTCTTTGAAATATATTGATTATATTTTTCCCCTAGATATTTTGGACTTCAGATTTTTCATTTAACAGATCTAATAATAGTAAATTTCTTGAAAGTTACATATATCCTCATTTTTAATCTATTTTTGGTTGATTACTTTGTTGGATATAAAAGTCTAATACAATTTCCCCTTAGAATTTTGACGCTGTTACTCATTGAAATCAGTCATCTAGTGTTCTTAATAATTGGTCGTCTCTCAATTTATAACTCTGTTTCCTTAGCATTATTTTTCTTTTGTCAAATTTTCCTTAAATTTCAATTTTCAAACAATGTATGTCAATGTTGGTCTTTAATTTTGCCCAGTGGTGTTTTTTGTTTTGAGTATTCAGGCCTTTCTACATTTCAGGAAACTTATTGGATATAATCTAAAACCAATTTTCCCTCATAGTATAGATTAGCATTTAAATAAAGATTGAAGGAAATATTCATAGAGCACTATTTGCCATGGTCAGCATATGGGAGCAACCTGAGTACTCACTGACATATGAATGGATAAAATGTACATATACATAATGGAATATCAGTCATAAAAATAATGAAATAATGCCATTTGCAGCAACATGGATGAACCTAGAGATTATCATACTAAGTGAAGTAAATAAGGCAGAGAAAGACGAATATCATATGATATCATTATATGTGGAATTTAACAAAATGATACAAATGAATCTATTTACAAAATAGAGATTCATAGATGTAGAAAACAAACTTATGGTTATAAAGGGGGAAGGGGAGGTGATAAATTGTGAGTTTGGGTTAAAAATATATGTGCTACTATATATAAAATAACCAACAAGGACCAACTGTATAGCCCAGGGAACTATACTCAATATCTTGTAATAGAAAATAATCTAAAAAGAGTATAAAAATTATTCTAAAAAGAAATATGTATATTCAATAATCTCTTAATATGTAAATGAAAAGTGAAGGCTCAAAGCAAAATGATAATTTATTTAACCCAGAATTATTTTCACTGAAGAGATGGGGCAATTTTAGTTTACACAGAAACTTAATAATTATTACAAACTGTAATAGCAGATATTTTATTTTGAAATTTTATACCTATTTAACATTTGCTAGTAAGAATACTATGTCATAATTCTTTTTAAAGAATAGGAAAAAATAGTAAATGATTTATTAAAGTGTCTTATCTTGAGCTTATTTCAGAAATGAGAATCTGAATCTAGGTGTTCAGTTCAGTTCAGTTCAGTCGCTCAGTCGTGTCTGACTCTTTGCGACCCCATGAACCACAGCATGCCAGGCCTCCCTGTCTGTCACCAACTCCCAGAGTCCCCCCAAACCCATGTCTACTGAGTTGGTGATGCCATCCAACCATCTCATCCTCTGTCATCCCCTTCTCCTCCTGCCCTCAATCTTTCCCAGGATCAGGGTCTTTTCCAGTGAGTCAGAGCTTCGCATCAAGTGGCAAAAGTAATGGAGTTTCAGCTTCAGAATCAGTCCTTCCAATGAAGACCCAGGACTGATTTCCTTTAAGATGGACTGGCTGGATCTCCTTGCTGTCCAAGGGACTCTCAAGAGTCTTCTCCAACACCACAGTTCAAAAGCATCAATTCTTCTGCACTCAGCTTTCTTTACAGTCCAACTCTCACATCCATACATGACCACTGGAAAAACCATAGCCTTGACTAGACAGACCTTTGTTGGCAAAGTAATGTCTCTGCTTTTTAATATGCTGTCTACGTTGGTCATAAGTTTCCTTCCAAGGAGTAAGCGTCTTTTAATTTCATGGCTGCAATCACCATCTGCAGTGATTTTGGAGCCCAGAAAATTAGTCAGCCATTGTTTCCACTGTTTCCCCATCTATTTGCCATGAAGTGACAGGACTGGATGCCATGATCTTAGTTTTCTGAATATTGAACTTTAAGCCAACTTTTTCACTCTCCTCTTTCACTTTCATCAAGAGGCTCTTTAGTTCTTCACTTTCTGCCATAGGGGTGGTGTCATCTGCATATCTTAGTTTATTGATATCTCGCCTGGCAATATTTATTCCAGCTTGTGCTTCATCCAGCCCAGCGCTTCTCATGATGTACTCTACATATAAGTTAAATAAGCAGGGTGATAATACAGACATGTAATTTTCATTTGGGAAATTGATCCCAGAGACCAAGAATGGAGATACTGGGAAGAATGAAAAAGAGAAGAAAGGAAAGTCAATCAAAAGGTGAATAATGAGTTAATTTCTTCTGTGAGAAACTGGGGATCAGTGTTGCTGGGGATAGCCTAAGGAAGCATTTATAATGCTTTTCAGAATGGTTCCTCTGAGACACAGGTAAGGCTAATATGTACCTATTGGCTTTGCTGCTCATTAATCAAAAGTTGGCCCGGAGTTGTTACATCTTTCCCACTTCTGGGTGTGAGCATGCAAAGATTTCCCCAGTTCGGATATTTGAATAGGTTCAACGGACACCACTGAACACACTCCTCTAAAGCTTTTATTACAGGCAAATGATATGATTCAGCAAGAGAAGAGTGTGGGCAAGTTTCAGAGGTTCCAGAGACATTCCATGCACAAGCTCCCCAGAGGACCTTATTCACACACAACAGTGCTCTTGTTCCAAAGCAAACCACCAACACCTGTGTCAGCAATCTTGGTTTCAGGAGAACCCTTAACAGAAGTTCCTAGTGATGGTTTTAAATAACCTGCTGGTCACTTAATCAAGAAAAACTGACAATTGATTGGGCCAGAGGTAAACTATCAGTAAAGAACTAGAAGACTTTCAACTTTCAACTGCACATAACAGATCTTATCCTATCTTAATCAATAGTAAAAAATCAGACAGAAATAAGGAACCAAGACTTTTCAGTCCAACTGTAAATCAACACTACATGTGCCAGATGGTTAAGTAGATTCCTGCAGGCATCTATATGGTGTAAGCAGAAGATTTTTGAAGACATGAAAAAAAAAAGATATGGAATATAGCTAAGCAAGATGTTTTCAGGATAAACCTTCAATATCTGTCACAGCAGTGGAGAACACAAAATAGTGGGTGAAAATATGTAGAAAAGGCATGAAAGATATCCAAAACAGATAAAGAGTGCAATGTCATTCACTGACTAAGACTCTCAGACTCTATTACTTATATTTAATACCTAAAGCTTAATATTTGTTTATAGGCAATCTTTAAGTTACCTTATGGAAATAAATTTGAATTGGCAAGTGGCATATCTTATCAATATCACTGGACCATGTCTATATTCTTTGGGGAAATGTTCCCTTTGGGAAAACTATATGTGGGAAGAAATACATATTTTCAGGAAAAGTCAAATCTTTCTTATAATCATCCTAATATTCTATATTGGATTAATTTTGACAGTTATAGCATAATTATATACAGCATACAAACATACAAATGTGTACGTTAAGATTAATGAGAAATAACAATTTAGCTAAAATATAAAATTATAGGCTATAATAAAGATATAATGAATAAATATGATTTATAAAAAAGATGAAAAGGAATTAATGGTTATAGTGAATGTTAAAAATTATAGACAACAGAATATAATGGTCAAGTTCCAAATAGGAGAATAAAATTACAGATTAAATTGAAAAAGAGACTTAAATGTCAATCAGTCCATTTCACTTCAGTTGCTTAGCTGTGTCAGACTCTATGGGACCCCATGAACTGCAACATGCCAGGCTTCTCTGTCCTTCACCAACTCCCGGGGCTTGCTCAAACTCATGTTCATCAAGTCAGTAATGCTATCCAACCTACTCATCCTCTGTTGTCCCCTTCTCCTCCTGCCCTCAATATTTCCCAGCAACAGGGTCTTTTCCAGTGAGTCAGTTCTTTGCATAAGGTAGCCAAAGTATTGGGGTTTCAGTTTTAGCATCAGTCCTTCCATGAATATTCAGGGATGATTACCTTTAGGATTGATTGGTTTGATCTCCTTGCAAGGGACTCTCAAGAGTCTTCTTCAACACCACAATTCAAAAGCATCAATACTTCAACACTCAGCTTTCTTTATAGTCCAACTCTCACATCCATACATGACTGCTGGAAAAATCATAGCTTTGACAAGGCCAACCTTTGTCGGCAATGTAAGTCTCTTACTTTTTTAATATGCTGTCTAGTTTGGACATAGCTTTTCTTCCCAAGAGCAAGTGCCTTTTAATTTCATGGCTGCAGTCACCATCTGCAGTGATTTTTGGAGCCCCCCAAAAATAAAGTCTGTATAATTTCCACTGTTTCCCCATCTATTTGCCATTAAGTGATGGGACTGGATGCCATGATCTTAGTTTCCTGAATGTTGAGTTTTAAGCCAACTTTTTCACTCTCCTCTTTCACTTTCATCAAGAGGCTCTTTAGTTCTTCACTTTCTGCCATAAGGGTGGTGTCATCTGCATATCTGAGGTTATTGATATTTCTCTCAGCAATCTTGATTTCAGTTTGTGCTTCATCCAGCCCAGCATTTTACATGATGCACTCTGCATAGAAGTTAAATAAACATGATGACTATATACATGATACACTCTGCATAGAAGTTAAATAAACATGATGACGTACTCCTTTCCCGATCTGGAACCAATCTGCTGTTCCATGTCCAGTTCTAACTGTTGTTTCTTGACCTGCATACAGATTTCTCAGGAGGCAGGTCAGGTGGTCTGGTATTCCCATTTCTTGAAAAATTTTCCACAGTTTCTTGTGATCCACACAGTCAAAGACCTTGGCATAATCAATAAAGCAGAAGTAGTTTTTTTTTTTTTTTTTTTCTGGAAATCTCTTTTGCTTTTTTGATAATCCACGTGATGTTGGCAACTGATCTCTGGTTCCTCTGTCTTTTCTAAATCCAGCTTGAATCTCTGGAAGTTCACGTTCATGTACTGTTGAAGCCTGGCTTGAGGAATTTTGAGCATTACTTTGATAGTGTGTGAGATGAGTGCAATTGTGTGGTGGTTTGAAAATTTAACATTAGAACTCTGAATTATGAATTATGAATGTAGTTTGAGCCTTCTTTGGCATTGCCTTTCTTTAGGATTGGAATGAAAACTGACCTTTTCCTGTCCTGTGGCCACTGCTGAGTTTTCCAAATTTGCTTGCATATTGAGTGAAGCACTTTCACAGCATCATCATTTAGGATTTGAAATAGCTCAACTGGAATTCCATCAGCTACACTAGCTTTGTTCATAGTGATGCTTCCTAAGGCCCACTTGACCTCTCATTCTAGGATGTCTGGCTCTAGGTGAGTAATCACACCATGGTGGTTATCTGGGTCATGAAGATCTTTTTTGTATAGTTCTTCTATGTATTCTTGCCAACTCTTTTTAATATATTCTGGTTCTGTTAAGTCCATACCAGTTATCATAGGTAATTAACTGTAAAAGAGTAACAAAGCTCTAAAGAATATTCTATATCTGAGGTAGATAGATCATTCGATGAAAGAATGAATTTGGCAAAAAATCTCCTTCAAGTTTGGGATTCACTTCTGGCAGGATAAGGTGTGGCTGCAACTCAAAGATGGAGAAGAAATTTGTCAGATTGTCATGCCAGAGCAGGCTTTCAGTTAGTCGGCCCAAATTGGCATGTAAAAAACTGCAGCCAAGACTGGAAAGCTAAGAGCTTCTCAAAGGAGTACTGTGAGTACAAGTTGGTGAACAGGAAAACACCTAGGTCTGACAAGCTGCAAACTCCCTGATGGCATAACAGGTAGGCAAGATCAGGAAACTGATCTTAAATAAGATAAATAAATCACAAATTATTCATGAAAATATTGATTTTTTTTAAATTTTGAATGTTTCCACTCATCAAAACATTATTTTTAAAATAAAATCACAAGTGAGAAACAAGGAGAAGATATTTAGCACACATATAACTAAAAAGAACTTATTATCTAGAATGTGTAAACTGTTATCTAGAATATGTAAACTATCCCTATAAATTGATGGGAAAAATAGAATTTAATTTAAAAAATGAACAAAAGTTAAGAAAACAGTTTTATCTTACATCACACACAGGAATAAACTCAAAATGGATTAAACAAGTAAACATGAGACCTAAAATTGTAAAATTCCTAGAAGAAAACATAGGGAGAAAGCTCCTTAATGCTGACCTTAGCAAGATTTTTTGATATGACATTAAACTTTAGGTAATAAAAGCAAAAATAAACAAGTGGAACTACATCAAACTAAAAATCTTCTCCAAAGCAGGGGACAAAAATCAACAAAATAAAAAGTAAGCCTATTGTTGGAGAAAATATTTTAAAACTATGTGTCTAACAAGGGAGTAAAGTCCAAAATATATAAGGAATACATACATTCAATAGAAAAACTAAACAAACAAAAAGCAAATAACCTGGTTAAAAATGGGGGAAAGGTCTGAATAAACATTTCCCAATGAAAATATACAGATGGCCAAGAGGTACATGAAAAGATGCTCAAAATCACTATTTATCAAGGAAGTGCAAATCAAAACTACATTGAGATATCAGCTCACATCTATTAGAATGGCTTTTATGAAAAATAACAAAAGACACCAAATGTTTGAAGGTGTGAAGAAAAACTGTTGAAGACCTTGTAGACCGTTGGTGTTAATGTAAATTGGTATAGCCATTATAGAAAACAATGCAGAGTATCATCAAATAAGTAAAGACAGATCTACAATATAGACCCCAAAATCCCTCTTATCTCTCTGCTGGGTTCATAGTGAAATCAGTACCTCAGAGAGATACACAGTGCAGCATAATTCACAATATCCAAGACATCAAAGAAACCTAAATGTCCATCAATGGACAAATGGATCAAGAAAATGTGGTACATCAGTACAATGGAATATTATTCCCTTAAAATAAGGAAATCTTGCCATTTGTGATAACATGATTGAACCTAGAGGATATTGTGCTAAATAAAATAAGACAGACTCCTTCCCTGAAAAAAAATCCCCAAACTATATTGTCTCATTTCTGTGTGGATTCTTAAACAGTTTAATACATAAAAACAGAGAGTAGAATGTGGGTTTTTAGGGGTAGGAAAGGGAGAAGAAATGGGGAGATGTTGGCCCAAGGGTACAAAGTTACAGTTATGTAGGATGAATAAAGCTAAAGATCTAGTGTATAGTATGATGACTATAGTTAATAACAGTGTATTGAACACTAGAAATTTTCTAAAGGAGTAAATTTCAGATAATTTCACCACAAAAAATGGAAACTATATGAGGTGTGTTAATTAGCTTGACTAGTAATCATTTCACTATGTGTATATGCATATATGTGTGTATATAAATTATTATGTTGTAGCTTAATCATATATAAATTTTATTAAAAATAAAATGTTAAAGAACACATATTCCTTGGGAGAAAATATAAAAGGCCAATAAATAAATAAGAGAACAAATGTTCATCTCTAATAGAAATTAGGGAAATGGAACTTAAAGTTAAATAGGGTAGGAATTGATACCTAAACATATTTTTCAACTAAGAAACTTAAGATTCTTTAAGCTAAGCTTCAACAGTACCTGAACAGAGAACTTCCAAATGTACAAACTGGTAGAAAAGGCAGAAGAACCAGAGACCAAACTGCTAACATCTGTTGGATCATAGAAAAAGCAAGGGATCTCCAGAAAAACATATATTTCTGCTTCATTGACTATGCTAAAGTCTTTGACTGTGTGGTTCCCAACAAACTGTGGAAAACTCTTAAAGAGATGTGAATACCAGATCACCTGAGAAACCTGTATGCAGGTCAAGAAGCAGGCACAACCAGATACAGAACAACAAACTGGTTCAAAACTGGGAAAGGAGTACATCAAGGCTGTATATTGTCACCCTGCTTATTTAGCTTATATGTAGAGACCATCATGGGAAATGCTGGGCTGATGAATCACAAGTTGGAATCAAGATTGCAGGGAAAAGTATCAATAACCTCAGATATGCAGATGACACCATCCCAAGGGAAGAAAGTGGAGAGGAACTAATGAGTCTCTTTATGAAGCTGAAAGAGGAGAGTGAAAAAGCTGGCTTAAATCTCAACATTCCAAAAAATTAGCTGGAAGGAGTCCTTGGAAGAAAAGTAATGACAAACCTAGACAGTGTTTTAAAAATCAGAGCCATCACTTTGCCAACAGAGGTCCATATTGAAAAAGCTATGATTTTTCCAGTTGTCATGTATGGATGTGAGAGGTGGACCGTAAAGAAGGCTGAGAGCCAAAGAATTGATGCTTTTGAATTGTGGTGCTGGAGAAGACTCTTGAGAGTCCCCTGGACTTCAAACCAGTCAATCCTAAAGGAAATCAAATCTGAATATTCACTGAAGCTGAAGACAAAACTCAAATACTTTGGTCACCTGATGGGAAGAGCCAACACATTGGAAAAGACCCTGATGCTGGGGAAGACTGAAGGCAGGAGGAAACATGGGCAACAGAAGATGAAATTTTTGGATGGCATCACTGACTCCATGGACATGAGTTTGAGCAAACTCCAGGAGATAATGAAGGACAGGGAAGCCTGGCATGCTGCAGTTCATGGGGTCTAAAAGAGTGATATACATGGCTGAGTAACTGAACAACAAAATACTTAAAATGCAACGTTGGTAAAATGGTTTAACCAAATTAATTCTGACATGCAGTCTTTATAGCAAAGCTATAAATTGATATAACCTCCCTGTAATTGGACATTATCCAGTACACTTGAGTGTTTTCAAATATACCATTTAGTAGCTCAAATATATGTTACTCAGGATCCTCCAAAAGATGACATCAAAGTAAGATTTAACAAGGAAGAATTTTTAGGGCAAATGCCTATTTGATACAAAACATGAAATCTTTGATCACACTTTGACCAACTGAGTAATCCCAATTCTTCCAGAAATGTCTTGTATGAATTCATCTGCAGTACTCCATCATTGGCTGATCACAGTTATACAGTCTCCAGTGAACAATTATACAGTCTCACATTCACTTGGTCAGCTACACTGCCTATGGTTGGAGCCCTAGGGGTGTTTTAATAGCTACCAAGCCTCCCTCTTGTGCCAAACAAAACTATATCTCCCTACAGGGTCATGGTAATATAGCTCCTCAGTGGTATCCATGTGACTCTTTGCCTGAATGAGGTTAGTAGGTTATACTTCAGCCCCCATCACTTCAGCTGATCTGTGCACCACAATTGATACTCATTATCTCCCCCAATCACTATCCACTATAATTTCTCTTTACTTTAACCTATTGTTGATGTTGGTCATCCTGGTGCTGTAAACATCCATTACTGAATCTCCATTCTCATTGCCTGCCCAGATCGGGTTGCTGAACAAGTTAATTCACAGTTAAAATGGATCACAAGAGCATCAACAGGCACAATTACCCAGGTTGCAAGCATATTCCTTTTTGTCTCTTTTGTGTCAAAGCAGCCCCATCTCCTCCTGCTGATCACACCTGCTAGTATAGTGACTTTTAACCTTTAAGTACCTGGGCACAAAGTTCAAAATGTCTTGGCAACAACTATAACAGTTAATTCACTAATATTCCTTTTATGTCCCCTGGCAAGAGTATATCCCTCTTTGAGTATTAGTACTTTTGAATCCTCAGAGCCCAAATTTGTAGTAATGGAGAGCATAATAGCCTGAGTCATTGAAAGTGACAGTAACCATGGTTATGTGCCCATCCTTGCATACCCTTCTTTATAAAATAGGATCCCAGGCTGGAGAGTATGCCTTGGAGGATGCATTGCTGATATATCTGGCATATACAAGCCCTAAGAGATTTGCACCTGAGACCTTATCATGCTACTTTAACACTAATAAAAATATCTTTCATGGAGCTGCAATCATAACTAATTGTGGTTAATTCTGGGTAGTGTATACACTTTCCCTCCATGATCCATCTGGTTTCTCAGATAAAAGCAGACAGGCAAATTAAATGGAAATATAATAGAAACCACCACTTCTGGTATTTTTTTTTTAAATGTAACTCAAGTTTGTTAAGATATTTTCTAATGATTATTCTGGAATTAAGGACTTGGAAGAAATACTAGAGAGATGAAATGCTCTTCTCATTACATCATTAGGGGAATTATGGTATCAGTATGGCTTAGAATTAATGATATTAATCTTGATTACTGGGAGAGTGTGATGTCTGCCAAGTTTCTTTCTCTCCAGTAAGATTACTTCTTTTTCTCTCTCCATAGCCTGTTGCTGTTCCATAGTAGCTAAAACAAGCCTACACTCAAAGGGATGGAAATTAAACTCCATATGCTAAAGGGAAGAGTATCAATAGGAGGAGAACCTGCCTGTCAGTGCAGGAGACATAAGAGACATGGGTTTGATCCTTGGGTTGGGAAGATCCCCTGGAGAAGGAAATGACAACCTTTTCCAATATTCTTGCCTGAAGAATCCCATGGACAGTGAAGCCTGGTGGATACAGTTCATGGGGTTGCAAAGAGTCTAATATGACTGAAGCAACTTGGCATGCACACCTTGAAGTTATGCAAATGTTCTGTTTTTCCTTAAAGTTTGGAATGCTAATTTTATCACTCAACTATGGATGTGGTGTACAGCAATTATTAATGTGGTGTTAATGGGAATTTTCTACTTCCCATATTTCTACATCTATTATTTAGGGAAAGTTGTTTCTTCTCATTTTATTTGTATATTTATTTGTCATTCACTCATTCACTCACTCACTTATTCATATACTGCTGTAATATTATTATGTTACATGGCAAATGACTACAAACTTAGCTTTTTAAAAGAACATATTTTTTAGCACACAGTTCTGTAGTCAGAACTGTGGCAAGGCATGACTGGATTCTCTGGCCAAGGAATCATAAGGATGAAATCAAGGTGTCAACTAGGCTAAATTCTCTGGAAGCTTGAGAAGCAAAAAGTACACTTCCAAACTCATCATTGTTCATAATAGAATCCAATTCTTGTGTTTATAGTATAGAATTACTTCTTTCTTTGCTGGCTGTTAGATGGAGGCTATTCTCATCTAGAGACCACTCTTAAATCTTATTGTCGTGACCCCTGATAGGCAACTCACAGCGTGAATGTTTGCTTTGTTTTAGGCCAAATGGAGAGTCTCTCAAACTTCCTCTTCAGTGGCCAGTGATAGAAAATTCTCTGCTCTAAAGGGTTCATGTGATTATGTCAGGCCTTTTTGGATAATCTCCCTTTCTCAATCAAGGTCAATGCCACCATATAACATACCCTTATCATGGAAGAGATCTTTAGTACAGTCACTGTTCTGGAAATCGGGTAGGGTATGTACATCAGAGGATTGAAAATTTGGGGAAGCATCTTACGTTTTGCCTATAATAGAATAAACTCATGAGTAATTTTTTTTTATTTTTTGAGACAAAATCCAAATTATCATCTTTTTTCTTTTTTTTTACTATACTTGTATTATGTTTGGTCATTGAAATCTCTTTCAGGTTGGATTCTATATTATTTTGACCAACCCACTTTCATTTATCTTTTAATAATCCTTCACTCTGACAGAGGCCCCAAGCTCTTTTGTATGTTCCCCTACCAGCATTAGAATGCATCATTTCACCAATAAGAGCTGGTTTCTTTTATAGAAGAATTATATTTCAAAAACAAAATATGAATAGTCATTATGCTTGTTGTTACGGAGACATCCTTGCTTTTAATACCTTTCAGAGGACAGAAGAAGAAAATATTTCTATGTAGCATAGTGTATGTACCTACCTTTCTACCTTTCAACTGTCAATTACATATCTATCTGTACATCTATACTAAGCTACACATGAGTTAATACTGATATCTTTAAGTCAGAAGGGAGCTCCAACCAGGAACTAATTCTTCTAGTACCTTGGTATTGGACTTCTCAGCCTGCAGAACTGTGAGAAATCAATCTAATTTAAGACTACCCAATTTATCATATTTTGTTATGGCAGCCTGAGATAAGATAAATGTACAAAATACTTTTATATTCTTGTTTTTTATATGTGTGCCCTCTTTGATGAGTTATCTATTTATATTTTTGTGGAATATTTAATTGGATTGTTTTATCATTTATGAATTTTAAGATTTTTAAATATGTCTGGACATGGTTCTTCATCAGATGTTTATTTTTTGAATTCGTTCTTTCTAAGGGTTGTCTTCTCATTCAACAATGTCTTTATATAAAGCAGAAGTTTTTAATTTTAATGAAGTACAGCTAATCAATTTTTCTTTCACTGATTATGCTTTCAGTTTTCAATTTAAAAATTAATAGCCAAACTGAAGTTCATATAGATTTTCTCCACTGATTTCTTATACATGTGTAATAGTTTTAAATTTTAGATGAAAATCCATGAAATTTTTGAGCTAAACTTTGTATAAAATGCGAGCCTGTATAGAGTTTTATTTTCTTTTTACATATATGTGCACATATGTTTATGTTAATCACTCAGTCGTATCCGACTCTGTGACCTCATGAATTGTAGCCCATCAGACTCCTCTGTCCATGGAATTCTCCAGGCAAGAATACTGGAGTGGGTAGCAATGCCCTTCTCCAGAGGATTTTCCCAACCCAGGGACTGAACCTAGGTCTCCTGCATTGCAGGTAGATCCATTACCTTCTGAGACATCATATGGGCTTCTGAATGTTCTGGGACAATTTATCAAAAAGACTAAACTTTTCCTGGTGAAATGGAATCGAACTCTGTTCTAAAATCAGTTGACTATGTTTACATGCATCTATTTCTGCATCCTACATTCTGTTTTATTAACCCATGGGTCTATTCGTTGCTGATACACTGCCTCATTTACTGTAGATTTATAGTAATTGTACTTTTTCCAAAAGTGAGAATTCAACAACTCTGTTCTTTTTCTTCTTTTTAGAATTATTCTGGCCATTCCAGTTCTTTGTTTTTTCATATTAATATTGGAACAATTTATCAATATTTGTAACTAGCTGGCTGAGATTTTATGTCAGTTCTTCCCAACTTAATCTATTAATGAATCTTCCAATGCATATGCATGGATATCTCTTATTCACTTAGATCTTTCTTTATTTCTTCATCAGTGTTTTGTAGTTTTCCATACATGAATCTCATATATAATTTTTAGGTTAAATCTTAGTATTTCATTTTTATTGTGGCTTTGCAAATGATACCATTTTTAAATTTTGAAATGTCATTGTTCATTCTGGTATACATGAAAGTATTAACTATATACTTTGTTTCCTGTGATACTATTGGTTCCAGGAAATATTTGGAGATACTTTGGGGTTTTCTAATTATACAATTACACTATCTGAGAGTAGGCTTTTGTTTCTTTCTAGTGTGTATATATAAAGATATATATTAGCTTTTTTGTCTTGTCTCCTTTAGTCACTCAGTAGGACTTTCAATAGAGGTTGAACAGTTGTGGTAAGATAAGACATTCTCGCCTTGTTTTTGATCTTAAGAGAAAAAATATTCATCCCTGCTCCCATTAGCTATGATGTTAGTTATGGGTTTTCTATAAATGTTGTTTATCAACTTAAGGAACTTACCTATTATGGTTTCTTGAGGGTTTATATCACACATAGTTGCTGGATATTGCCAATTCTCTCTATATATCACTTGATACTATCCTACTGTTTTTCTCTTTTAGACTGTTGATACAGTAGGATTACACTGATTTTTAGACGTTGAACTAGCCTTGCCTAGATGTGATAAATGCCACTTGGTGGTGGTGTACAAATCTCTTTAAACATTGTTAGATTTGATTTGCATCTGAAGATCATGACAGATACTGGACTGTAGTCCATGAGGTCAGAAAGAGTTGGAATTAATTGAGTGACTAAGCACAGCACAGCATTTTAAATAGTAGAATTCACCAGTGAAACCATCTTGAGTTCATCTTTCTGTTTGGGAAGTTATTAATTATTGATTGAATCTCTTTGATAGATATAAGAGTACATGGCATTTTTCTCCAATCTTTTAACTTGTCTTAGTATCTATATTTTAAATGGATTTCTTGTTAATAGGATACATTTGGGTATTGGTTTGACAATTTATTTCACTAGTATGCTACCTAACCTATTTACTTTTAAAGAGACAATACCATTATGCTTGCTGTTTTGAATTTTTCAGTTCATTGTTTTGTCCGCCGCCCCCCCCCCCCTTTTTCTACCTTCTCGGGGTTTGTCTCATCAATTTTTACTGCACTATCTCATCTATTGATTTATTGTTTATATCTATTTTTAAAACCATTTTGTGGTTGCCTTAAGTTTTATAATAAATATTTTAAATTGTTCTTAGGGTACCTTCAAATAATAGTAAATTGTTTCACATGTGGGGTAAGAATTTTATATTCCCAAATCCTAATTTCTACCACTTGTCTTCATTTCCCTACACATTGCTATAAAACACACTGCACTGTTATTTCAAATGCCTCTAGGAATACTTTGTTTTTGCCTCTCCAAATTTATATTAGGGTCTTACATCTCTGTCATGCCCCAGAAAAATCTGCCCAGAAATAGCTGTTTTCACTGTCATTTCTGTTAAAAGTTCATCAGATTTGCGTTGGAGGTGGGGCAGAAAACCGGTCTAATTGGACACAATCTTCCTAGGCACTGAGAACCTTGTCATCAAATGACTGCCTTTCAACAAGTGCTACTGTTCCTCCTCCATGTGTAACGCTCTGCCCAGAGTATATTCCTTCCCCTTTCTCAGCCACAGTGGACATCTGCTTTTCATTCAGGCTATAGTTTTTTGGTTTTTTTTTTCTTTTCTTTTTGTCCTTTCCTTTGCAGATGAAGGCTTTCCTCAATAAACAGATGAGGAGATGTGTTCACGCAGATTTTCTTATGGACATATTATTTGGAAAAATTTATAACAGAATAATTTTTAATTTGTAACAAATACATGTTTTCTAGTCATTAGATTAAAAGTGTATGTTGCAGTATTATGTACAAGGGCTATTTTATAAATCTATAAATTTATGAATTAATAAATAAGATAATATCTACTGCTAACGGTCATTTAGAAAATTACTTTCCCCAGCCAGTTAAATGGCTAAAACAAATGTAATTCAGCTTATTTCTTTCTTTTCTTATAAAACAGTAATAATCTCTAAAGATGGAAAGTAGTCAAAGCATAAGTAAATCAGTCATTTGTATACATTTTCAGTTTCATAGGATTTTAGTTAAGATTTAACAACACAGATTTTTTTTTTTAAATGATAAAAATGTTTCCCTATGTTTTAGTCAAGAAATGCAATTTTGGACCTTAATACATCTATAATACATAACTTGAGATATAACTGTTTTTCATTATTTAAAAAAAAAATTAAGTTACCTATCCAATTTTACAGAAATTAAGAAGAAATTTGCAAATTTCTAAATGTTGATGCAATTAGAATGCCTATATTATTTATTCTATTGTAGAAGCAGACTCCCATTGTAAGTAACAGACTACTTTGGGTATACTGGAATGAAAACAAATGGGTGACAGTAAAATGACAATATATGTCAACAAATGACACTCATTTTCAAGACAGAGTTGAACTGACTATATAAAATGCCTGAGAGCTTAAAGAACAGCTGCATGAAGACCTTCAGAATTTGTTTTTTCCAATGTTGGAGATGAGTTTTATCAAACTCCTGAAAAATGAGGATAAGCTTTTGTCTTTTCATTTTTGGAGGAAGAAGTACTGAATTTGTACATAGTTTAAAGTTAACAGAAATGGCAAATTTAAAAGATTCAACTTATATATAAGTCCAAATGCTTCTAGCAATTTTTTTCACTGTTTCATGATCTTTCATGACTTTTGACGACTTTATTAAGCCTTATTCACAACCTGACAGTGTAGAGAGAGCCAACAACAACAATTAAATGGTGTGTAACTGGAAAAGGTCAGTTTTCATTCCAATCCCAAAGAAAGGAAATGCCAAAGAATGCTCACACTACTGCACAATTGCAATTATCTCACACGCTAGTAAACACATGCTTAAAATTCTCCAAGCCAGGCTTCAGCAACACATGAACCGTGAAATTCCAGATGTTCAAGCTGGTTTTAGAAAAGTCAGAGGAATTAGAGATCAAATTGTCAACATCCGCTGGATCATTGAAAAAGCAAGGGAGTTCCAGAAAAAAACATCTATTTCTGCTTTATTGATTATGCCAAACACTTTGACTCTGTGGATCCAATAAAATGTGGAAAATTCTGAAAGAGATGGGAATACCAGACCACCTGACCTGCCTCTTGAGAAACCTTATGCAGGTCAGGAAGCAACAGTTAGAACTGGACATTGAACAACAGACTGGTTCCAAATAGGAAAAGGAGTACGTCAAGGCTGTATATTGTCACCTTGCTTATTTGACTTATATGCAGAGTACATCATAAGAAGCGCTGGGCTGGATGAAGCATAAGCTGGAATCAAGATTGCCGGGAGAGATATCAATAATCTCAGATATGCAGATGACACCACTTTATGGCTTGAAGTGAAGAAGAACTAAAAAGCCTCTTGATGAAAGGAAAGAGGAGAGTGAAAAAGTTGGCTTAAAGCTCAACATTCAGAAAACTAAGATCATGGCATCCAGTCCCATGACTTCATGGCAAATCAATGGGGAAACAGTGGAAATAGTGGTTGACTTTATTTATTTTGGGGGGTGGGGGGCTCCAAAATCACTGCAGCCATGGTGATTGCAGCCATGAAATTAAGACGCTTACTCCTTGGAAGGAAAGTTATGACCAACGTAGACAGCATATTAAAAAGCAGAGACATTACTTTGCCAACAAAAGTCCATCTAGTCAAGGCTATGGTTTTTCCAGTTATCATGTATGGATGTGAGAGTTGGACTATAAAGAAAGCTGAGTGCTGAAGAATTGACACTTTTGAACTGTGGTGTTGGAGAAGACTCTTGAGAGCCCCTTGGACTTCAAGGAGTTCCAACCAGTCCATCCGGAAGAAGATCAGTCCTGGGTGTTCACTGGAAAGATTTATTTTAAAGCTGAAACTCCAATACTTTGGCCACCTGATGCAAAGAGCTGACTCATTTGAAAAGACCCTGATGCTGATTGAGGGCAGGAGGAGAAGTGGACGACAGAGGATGAGATGGCTGGATGGAATCACTGACTCAATGGTCATGAGTTTGAGTAAACTCTGGGAGTTGGTTATGGACAGGGAGGCCTGGCGTGCTATGATTCATGGGGTCGCAAAGAGGCAGACACGACTGAGTGACTGAACTGAACTGAAACTGTAAATGCAATAATCTATAAATTGTGATAGAAGAAAAATGGAATTGTTTTGCCCAGTAGGATTCGATGTCTATTTGAAAATGGAAAATTGAACAAAGAAATACTATGGTCTTCTATTTTACTTTAATGAATGTAGCAACCCTTATTTAATCAAGTAGCTTCCCTGGTGGCTCAGCTGGTAAAGAATCTGCCTGCAATGTGGGAGATGGTGGTTTTCTCCTTGGGTTGGGAAGATCCCTTGGAGGAGGGCTTGGCAACCCACTACAGTATTCTCGTCTGGAGAATCCCCATTGACAGAGAAACCTGGTGGTCTACAGTCCATGAGGTTACAAAGAGTAGGACAGGACTAAGAGACTTTCACTTTTGTTTTATATAATAAAAGCTTATTTTCAGAAAGCACACTACTTTTGCCTTGGGTATTCGAAGACAGATGTTTATACTAAAGAACTTGCAATGCTTTGCAAAACAACATATTAATAATTTGAGTTTTTGAGCAACCCATTTCCTTTATGTGACAGGCAGAGATCAGCATACATTAAACACTTCTCTTAATAAGTTTTCCTGTTTCCCATCTTTACAATTTTCTGCTTTATTTACTCTATTTACAAGTTGACAAAGAGTTTTATCTATAATTACCATGTAATGTCAACATGAACAACTGCTGCTGTTATGTACTTTCGTTAAAGCTACTGTAGTTTTTTTTAAAGTTTGATTTTTGTCTATTTAGTCAAGGTGTAAAATATTGATTTTAGCAGAATAAGTAAGGCATATTGGCTAAAATATTTCAAGTTAATTTTGAGAGCACATGAGTTACTCAAATAAGTGTTTGATTTTCAAATAATTTCACCAAACTTTTGCATTTATGATACTTTTCTGTAACTCTATTCTGTATAATCAGAAGGAAGATCTCTTCTCCAAATATTACTTTTTAAATAAAAAAAAAAAAAAGTACTCAGAAAGAGGGCTTCCCTCTTGGATCAGTGGTAAGAATGTGCTTGCCAATGCAGGAGACTCTGTTAGATTCCTGAGTCGGGAAGATACCCTGGAGAAGGAAATGGCAATCCACTCTAGTATTCTTGCCTGGGAAATTCCATGGACAGGAGAGCCTGCCAGACTAGTCCTTGGGGTCACAAAAGAGTTGGACAAGATGTAGAGACAAGACAGCAGCAGCAACAGATGAGAAAAAAGAAGAGTCTGATATTAAATGTCTTCTTTACTGACTGTAACATTTTTCATAGTTTTATTATATAAATCATGACTCCATTTAACTATTTAAAAAAGTAGAAAGAGAAAAGCACTGATTTTTTAAAAATAGCTTAAAATGTATATTCAGGAATAAGAATTCTTTCTGTGGGAAAATCAAATATCATTGTGTACTGTAATCCTCCCACTCTGTTTACATTGTATTATGAGCTCTGAAGTAATTAGCCTGAAAATGGGGAATTGATCATGAGAGCCTTTTGCAAGATGACACATTGAGCAGATTCAGAGTAACACCCTTTCCTAGGTATATTAAAAATACATTAAAATTTTTGGTAAAATTAAAAAAATATACTGTCACACTAAAAAAAAAAAAAAAAAACAGTAAAGCAAATAAAACAACCTTCAACTTTTAGAATTGGAAAAAAATGCAAAAATTCTGAGGTAAGATAGATCAATGCCCTATCAGATATAATTTAGGTTTCAGGCTCTGCTTTTTAATCTGAGGACAATAACTTATCTGTGATTACTGAAATCAGTCTAGTAGGTTGTCTCAGGAAAAATAAATTTGAATATTAAAGTTAGGTGAAACTATTACCTAGATTACTATTAATGGCATACTTGGGTTGAACTTTTATTGAAGTTTTATTAACTAGGCTATTTTCTAATGGCTTATATGCAAAAATTAACTTGTAGATTTTTATTTAGGAAAGTTGGAAATTATTGATTAAACTAGATAAAATAAAGCCAAGAGTTACATTTTATTGTTGTGTAGGTCATTAACCAGTATTTATCTCACCTTGAGATTTTATCCTAACATCTCTATAAAATTTCATATTCATGGTTTCTAAAATTCTCATTTGAACCTGTCTTAATAGATTACTAATTCCCTCATAAATAGGTTAAATAAAATAATCAAAGCATATTTATTCTTTTTTGAATAATTTTGGGCCCAACTTTTGGAAATTATACTTGAAGAGCTGTGAGTAACATTAATCAGTATAATTTTCTTAAGATAAAGATAAGTTTTTATTTTTGAAAACATGTGCTTTTGTGTGTGTGTGTGTATGTACTAGATTACAATAAAAAAGAAAAGTTCTTACTATTTCAAAGCCACTGTTCTAGGGTCTAGGGTTTGTGTTGTTCAGATCAGTTCAGTTCAGTCGCTCAGTCGTGTCTGACTCTGTGACCCCATGAATCGCAGCATGCCAGGCCTCCCTGTCCATCACCAATTCCCGGAGTCCACACAAACCCATGTCCACTGAGTCGGTGATGCCATCCAACCATCTCATCCTCTATCGTCCCGTTCTCCTGCCCTCAATCTTTCCCAACATCAGGGTCTTCTCAAACGAGTCAGCTCTTTGCATCAGGTGGCCAAAGTATTGGAGTTTCAGCTTCAAAATCAGTCCTTCCAATGAAGACCCAGGACTGATCTCCTTTAGGATGGACTGGTTGGATCTCCTTGCAGTTCAAGGGACTCTCAGGAGTCTTCTCCAACACCACAGTTGAAAAACATCAATTCTTCTGTGCTCAGCTTTCTTTATAGTTACTTTCCATTAAAATATAAAAAAAAAAAAAATACTGACAGATGTTCAGAGCCCCTTGTCAAAAGCTAGAAGCATGAAAATGCTGTATTTTGTGTGAAACCAGACCTAGAAAAACCCCTTTCTGGCCCACCAAAAAATTTACTTTCTCATTCATCTAGTCATGGGTAGGGAAAAAGAAATCACCAAAGAAAAACTTTATAAACACATAGCTAAATTATGACAATGAATTGTCATAATTTATACATGGTGGGTTCTATTTATATGGTGAATTCTATTATACTATTTATGGTTATGTAAGAGCCACAATCTGGAAAGAGTCAGAAGCCATGGAAATAAAATGTACAATAAAGGAGGGACCAGTACTTCCAGGCTTCAATCACCAAGAGGAAATGCAGTTTTAGGTAAAGTACATGAACTAAAATTATGAGCTCTGCCATAGCCTAATTGTAGCACTGTCAGTAGAAAGGCTACAATGCCATAATCTGGAAGAACTCCATTCTAAATAGGAAAGACCCGCACGTAAGTTTGTAACTGGAGAAAGTAGTATTTTCTGTCACAATTAGAAAAATCACTGAGAAACTAAGAACAAATATCTTTGAAAAAGAATGCAAAGTTTAATATTTTAAAGATATATCCTAAAAAGGCAATAGCTATAACCTTTTTAATGTTGCAACAAACAATAATTCTCTTTAGAAATAAAATTCATGATATAATATTAAGGAATTATTTTACAGAAATCTCTGAAATTAGAATGGCACGAATCTACATTATTTTGTGTTACCATCTGGTGCAAAGAGGATCCTCTAGCAAAGACTCTATCTTAAATTCTAGAGACAGGAAAAACATGGCTAAGTGAAAGTTGCTTAGTTGTGTCCGACTCCTTGCAACACCATAGACCACAAAGTCCATGGAATTCTCCAGGTCAGAATATTGGAGTGGGTAACCTTTCCCTTCTCCAGGGAATCTTCCCAACCCAGGGATTGAACCCAGGTCTCCCACATTGCAGGCAGATTCTTTACCAGCTGAGCCACAAGGGAAGCCCCAAAATACTGGAGTGGGTAGCCTATCCCTTCTCCATTGGATCTTCCCAACCCAGGAACTGAACAGGGGTCTCCTGCATTGCAGGCAAATTCTTTACCAACTGAGCTATCAGGGAAGCCCTGATGGTATATTTGTACTAGATTGCTTGACCCACTAAAAAGCATTTTAGACTAATGATCTGAAGAGTAAACATGTCAATATGAAATTGCTAGTTTCTTAATTCATTTAAAACAACATTATCTTTGACAATGAGAATATCTGGCATACAATATAAAATTAATAAAATATTTTTCTGATGTTTTTAATGTGAAAAAATTGGGAAATACTTCATGTCCCACAAACTGAACTCTGATTATTATTTTCATAGCTTAATACTAAATATTTCAAGTTGCCTGCCTCATTTTATGATTTTCCTTCTGTTTATATGAGAAACATGCAGAAGGACTTTGGTTTCTCTCCATTGAATTCTCTTCAGGAATTTGGTGCTTTTGAGTTACAGTTTCATATCTCATGCTAACACATAGAAATATATTTTTACTCTTAATAATACAGTTTATATTAGAGGATATAACAAAGTGAATATAAATCATTTTATATTTATCAATTTTTTCATCAAACTGTGTATATGAAAATAAAAATAATGAGACTAAATACAATTTCTCATTTTTATATTCAGTCCCTGCTTTGACAATCACTAGTAACTATCCAGAAATGTATAAATGAACAAATTAAAATTTTAGGACAAAACTTGGTTTCACAAATGTTAATTATAAATATATATATGTGTGTGTATATATATATAATATCCAGATTTTCTCTAAACGTCAGCATCTTTAATATAGGCATATCTTGAGAAGTGTTTATTGCACATGGCTAAGGAATGTTTAATTTTAATTTTCTGTGAATCACCATAGTTAAAATTACCAGAATCTCATTTCTGTGATGATATAACTTTAGTAAAATTAATCTGAAAAATAAATCTTCCAAGACAACTGCAAAATGAGGCAATCCTTCTGCAAATATCTTGAAGATAAAATTATTCAAAATAGTTTTGTTCTCTTAAGTGTTATCTGTTCTCACCAAATCCTAATCAACTATTGGGATAAATTAGCCACCAAGAGCTAGACTATGTTTGAGATTTATTGTCTTAGTCCTACTATCAGAGGCAGAGGTGAACCTGATTTGGTTATATGAATAGTAGCTGGTGCCTGGTTTTAGCAGACCATAATCTCAGGAATTATATGCAGAGTTTCCATTCTACCTGAAGAACTAAGTGAGCAAAGAATAGGGTAATATGTCTGATATGTCAGCCTTAAATTCTGTTGAGTGGAAAGACCATGGATCCAGTTAAGATGATAAAATTGAATGCAGAAATCAGGCTCAATTTCTAAGCATGTAAAAATCTTACAGTAACTAAAGAATAATATCTTCAAATATGCCTTACTGTCCTCAGTTGTTGCCATATTTGAAGTACATCTGCATTGTCTTCAGCTGTTGCTACTGCTTCACCATTAAATAGATAAAAATAATAAATTTTTATATAGTTTAATTCAAAAATACATTTATATGTAGATTTGATTCCTGGAGAAATAAGTCAAATTAAGCTTAAGATGAGGACACTGAATAACTAGAATACACTGTTTATTGAGTGAAAGTACCATGAAACAGAACATATTAAAAAAAAATGATTGATGTGTTGTCAACAATCCAGAAAAAGTGGCATGTTCAAGCATATATCTTTATTCATTTAATTAGTGCTTATTAAGAAACTACTTTGTTAGGCATAAACATAGGGTCCAGTCTTCAGGAGATAAAACACTAGCAGAAGTCCCATATTTTGGCTTTATATAATATTATATAAAAATACTGAGTTAATCGCATGGCATTTTCACAGAACAATAACAAAAATTTAAAATTTTTTAAGAAACATCAAAGACCTTGAATAGCCAAAGCAATCTTGAGAAAGAGGAAGAGAGCTGGAGGAATCACAGTCCCTGAATTCAGAATATCCTACAAAGCTATAGTAATCAGAGAAGTATGGTAATGGTACAAAAGCTGACACATAGAGGATAGAACAGGATAGAAATCCCAGAAACAAACTCATACACTATTGGTCAAATAATTTATGATAAAAGAGAAGAGAATATACAATGGAGTAAAGACAGTCTCTTCAGTAGGTGGTGTTGGGGAAACCGGACAGCTACAAGTAAGAAAATGAAGGAAAAAAAAAAGAAATTAAAATAGTTTCTAACATCATATAAAATAAAGCTAAAATAGATAAAAGATTTAAATGTAAGATGAGATACTATAAAACACCCAGAGGTAAAGACAGGTAGAACATTCTTCAACACAAATTACAGCAGTATTTTTTTTTTTTTTTTTTCTCCTAGAGTATTGGAAACAAAAGCTAAAATAAACAGGGCTTAATTAAAATTAAAAGCTTTAGTACAGCAAAGGAAACCATAAACAAAATGAAAAGCAATCTAACGAATGGGAGAAAATAGTTGAAAATGATATGACCAACAAGGGATCAATTTCCAAAACGTGTCAATACAAGCAACTTATATGGTTCAACTTAGAAAAGGCACCAGAACCAGAGATCAAACTGCCAACATTTGCTGGATTGTAGAGAAAGCAAGAGAATTCCAGGAAAAAAATCTACTTCTGCTTCACTGACTATGCTAAAGCCTTTGTGTGGATCACAACAAACTGGAAAATTCTTAGAGAGATGGGGATACCAGGCCACATTACCTGTCTCCTGAGAAACCTGTATGCAGGTCAAGAAGCAAAAGAACCAGACATGGAACAATGGGCTGGTTCAAAATCTAGAAAGGAGAACATCAAAGCTGTATATTGTCACCTTGCTTATTTAACTTCTATGCAGAGTACATCATGTGAAATGCCAGGCTGGATGAATCATAAGGTGGAAGCAAATTGCGGGGAAAATATCAACAACCTCAGATATGCAGATGATCCCACTCTAACGGCAGAAAGCAAAGAGGAACTAAAGAGCTTCTTAAAGAAGGTGAAAGAGGACAGTGGCTTAAACTCAATATCAAAAAAAAAAAAAAAAATAAGATCATGGCGTCTGGTCCCATCACTTCATGGCAAATAAATGGGGGAACAATGGAAACTGTAACAGCTTTTTTTTTGTTTTTACTTTTTTGGACAGGGTCCAAAATCACTGTGTACAGTGACTGCAGCCATGAAATTTAAAGATGCTTGCGCCTTAGAAGGAAACCTATGACAAACCTAGATAGCATATTGAAAAGCAGAGACTTCACTTTGCCAACAAATTTCTGTACAGTCAAAGCTATGTTTTTTTTTGTTTTTTTTTTTTTTTTTACAGTAGTCATGTACAGATGTGAGAGTTGATGCATAAAGAAGGCTGAGTGCCAAAGAACTGATGCTTTCGAATTGAGATGTTGGAGAAGATTCTTGAGAGTCTTTTGGACACCAAGGAGATCAAACAAGTCCATTCTAAAGGAAATCAACCCTGAATTGGAAGGACTGATTCTGAAGCTGAAGCACCAATACTTTGACCACTTGATGCTAAGAGTCAACTCATTGGAAAAGACTGATGCTGGGAAAGACTGAGGGCAGGAGAAGGGGCAACAGAGGATGAGATGGCTGGATGGCATCACTGACTCAGTGGACATTAATTTGAGCAAACTCTGAGAGAGTGTGAAGTACAGGGAAGCCTAGAATGCTGCAGTCCATAGGTTTGCAAAAGTCAGACACAACTTTGTGAATGAACTACAAAATACAGCTTGATATCAAGAAAACAACCCAGTTGAAACATTTGACAAAGGCTTATATCAGCATTTCTCAAAAGAAGACATACAGATAGTCAAAAAGCGCATGAAAAGATGCTCAAGAACACTAATTACAGGAGAAATGAAAAGCAAAATGACAAAGAGCTATCATTTCACACCGGTCAGAATGACCATCACTGAAAAACCTACAAATAATAAATGTTGGATTGAGTGTGTAGAAAAAGGAACCCTCCTACACTGTTTGTGGGAATGTAAGCTGATACAGTCAACATGGAGAATAGGATGGAGGTTCCTTAAGAAACTAAGAATACAGCTACCATAAACCAAGGAATTCCACTCCTGGGCAATATCCAGAGAAAACTGTAATTTGAAAAGATATTAATACATGCACCACAATGTTCATGCAGCACTACTTACAATAGCCAAGACATGGAAGCAGCCTAAAAGTCCATTGATAGTTGAATGGATAAAGATATGGTGCATATATACAATAGAATATTACTCAGATACAAATGGGGACAAAATTGGGGCATTTGTAGATATATATGGATGGACTTAGAGTCTGTTGTACAGAGTGAAGTAAGCCAGAAAAACAAATATTGGGTTAATATACAAAACATGTGTGTTAATACACATATATGTGGAATCTAGTGGATTTTAAATCAATTACTCAATAATTTTGGTCAAGTATTTTAAAAAAAATTAAACATACCTTTTCAAATTATATAAGAAGAAAAAGTTTGTTTTGCTATAAAAGAATTAAAAAAGACTAAAAAATTGCTATCTTTGAACTGAAGCTAAATTTTAGAAATGTTTTATATTCATTGATTTAATAAAGAGAAACAATTAAAATAATTATGTATCTGTTTAGCTTTTATCTACAAAGAAGTACGACTATTCTTTGGCATCTTATGGATAAAAATTTAAATAGGTTTTTTTTTTTTTTTTGGCTGATCTTGCTAACATTTTACTGGAACTCAGTAAGCTCTCTCTAGTTCTCACTCTACTTATTGTAAAAGTATACTTATAGTAAATAGTCCAAAGGCTATTAAAATTGAGTCATGTTAATAACATAAAATCACTAAAATTTTATAATAGCATGGCAACATTTTAAAATAATTATCTTTTACAAGAGTATACTTGAGTATTTCAATGGTTCATGTGTCCAGCTTAAAATTTTTCTGACCTAGTTATATAAAAATTCCTCTCTGGTGTAGAAAGAGTAGTCTGTCTTGTTCAATTGGTGAAAAAATTCAACATAGAAAATTATTTATAAAGTAAGTTTCTTATTTGAAAAAGTGCTTGTAATTGTATTAGCTTTTCAATGCATTTCAAGAAGGTCCATAAAAGTACCTGAAATGGAAATGAATATGTATATTAATCTTGGCATGAACTAGAGGATACATATTTACATTTGGTATTATTTTCATTACTATTTTGATTATTTTGATTTGGCATTTCAACCAATGTCAATTCTTAGTATGTGAAAACATCAGCAGAGCCATCTGCTGGTAAAAATAAGACCTGTGGACACGACTTTATTTACCTGTTATTTAAGGAATCATATCATAATTTATTAACTGAAGAAGTCAAGTTTTGTGGTGCTATATTAATACAACAGTGCCAATAAAGCAGAATACTCAGGAAATAAAAGGGATGCCTAAAGTATATACTATTTTTTCCTAATTTTCAGGGCATTAACATTTTCATAATATATTTCTAATAATTTTAAAATGTGTGTGTCCATGTAATTGCCAAATCCTAAGCAGGTATTTCTTCAACTGACTATTTTATAAATTCTGCAAAAATATTTGTAATATTTAAATAAAAACTTCCAGGTATGTGTTCAAATTTTCAAGTTATCATCTCAGACTAGATTTTAATATTTGAATTTTTATTAAAAATAGGTAATGCTTTTATTTGAAATGTTAATGTTCACCATTGAAAACATTCATTTTTGAAAGTTCAATACCAGAACATTAATTTATAGCAAAATATTATTTTCTTTGCAGAAGTCTTTCCACCACCACAGTTTCAGAAGAACTGGACAGCAGTATTTATTTGGCTGTATTTTTGTTGGTTTTAGGAACAGATTAATAATCATTGGCAGTAATGTTTTCTCTTGCACACCTTCCAAACCCATGGTAATAATTCTATTTAAATAATTTTTTAAAATCCCAACTACTGGTTGTTAAAATTAATGAAACATCCTCAGATAAAGCGATAATTTATAGACACAATTTAAATCTTGTTAGGAAAAAAAAGATTTGTAAAAATGTTACATTGTTAGTAGATTTCCACAATCTTACATCAGAGAATAGACGAATGAGTTTACTTGGTAGACTAGCACATTTGAATTTTATGGAGAAAATGATATTGCTTTTTTCTGAGTTTAACAATTAGCTTACGTAAGGAGATATGAACAATGGTCTGTCATTAACTTTAATTGATACTTATGTATTTAATTTTTCTTTATGTATACATATAGCTGATTCACTTCATTGTATGTCAGAAACTAACACAATATTGTAAAGCAACTATATATCCCAATTAAAAAAAAAAAGAATAACCATGTATAAGGGCAAACAAGCTGAAGCCATCAGTGATTTCATGTTGGGTATATTTTTAAGTATTTATTAAAGCCCAATTAATTTCAAAAACTGACTTTTTTAATGCAATTTAAAATATAACTTAAAAATTAATTATATGATAATTCTGGATTCATATAAATTTCAATAGACCAATAAAAACTACTATTTGTCATAAGCCTTAACGATAAGGACCGCATCAAGAAATAAATATATGCTTTTTTCAAAAATATCTATAGAGTTAAGTAGAATGAGAGCAAGCCAAAAATTCACATTGATATGAGAAACTATTGTCATGGAAAGCATCAAACTAGTGTACCAGAAAATGCCTTCAAGTAGCAATTCTGGAGGCTCATATTAGGAGAGTTACTGCAGGTGACACTATTCCACACTCCAATGTCATAAAGACAGTGCTGCAATGGGAGAACCAACCCTGGGTCAGCAGATGCTGAATAGTAGATTTAGAAGACGTCAGCAGAAATGTTGTAGTAAAATTCATGAGCATGAATGATGGTGCCCTCAAGAAGCATAAATAGAAACACATTCAAGTGTAATTCTGAATGATCCCCGTGCGACTCCCTGAATAACCTAGGTAACTCTAGCTTAATACAAACACAAGACACCTTGTGAAAATAAAAACTGGTTATATGGTATGGCCATAAAAATTTCATATACAAAAAAAAATTTCATATACAAAACAAATACTTTAAATTCATATAGACAGTAGAAATAACTATGCCTGCCATTTATAGTGGGAAATGAGTTTTCCAATTTCAAAAGAAAAGTTTTGGTTTGTTTCTATTTCACTTGTTATATTTAATCGATATTTATATAGCATTTGTCATATGATAGCATTGTTTCAATTGCTTTATAGATATTAACTCATTAAATACACATAATAAACAGATATATTTATGTGTTAGGGAAACTGAGATATTTTGCAGTTTACCCAAAGTCATAACTAATCAGTGAAGGTGCTGGGCTAAAAACTCAGGGTCTTGTTATAGTCTACAGAAGCATAAATGATTATGAAATTGATAGCATCTAATGGTAAAACAAAAGTCAAAACAGTGAATAAAAATTTGTTCCAAAAAAATACTCATAATGTTCTCCATGAAAAGAAGTAAGGACTTAGGAAAAATCTCTCATGAGTTTGTATATATATATTTTTATAACAGCTAAAAGGTTTGGAATATCATTTTGTTGCTCTCACATATGACATAGGTGTAAAGTAGAAAAAATGAGCCGCCCTATTTGTAGTCCCCATAATTTTCCCACATGGAAAATCAATATGTTTGTGGACTTTCACTTTAGGACAATCGATTCATCCCAATTCACCAAGGGCATGACTGGCTTGTAGCACTGAAAGTTTAGTATCCCAAGACATTCACAAATCCCAGGCATAGGTTAGTTCACTTCTCTCTCTCTCTCTTCAGTCAAATGGAACAGAGATTGGCTATGTGCCACTTGCTGGCTAAAAAAAGCATTATATAGCCATCAAGATATATTCATCTCTTACCAAAATTTCTAGATATTTGTCTATATCTTTCATTTTAGAAACAAATATGGTAGGATCTCTTCTGTAGGAAAGACTCGTGGATCTCTCAGAAAAACTAGGAAAGCTATATTAAGAAAATATGTTTAAGGACATCAAAGAAATACTGAAGCCTCTGATAGGAAGGGAGCCAGAATTCTTGCAAGGGGAGCATATCAGAATGCCAAAATCATGTTCTGAATCAACTCTTACTTCACTGGGCTACTTTTTGCCAATTGGGTCCTAAGATATAAGACCCACAATCTAAACTTTTTCTAGGGAAGGCATCTTTCTGCATGATTGGGTGATAAGTTGCTTCATTCCTGTTGGACTCCAAGGGCTGTAGCCCACCAGGCTCCTCTGTCCTTGGGATTTTACCAGTAAGAATACTGGAATGGGTTGCCCTTTCCTCTTCAAGGGGATCTTCCTGACTCCGGGATCCAACTTATTCTTCCCTGAGGCTCCTGCATTGCAGGCAGAGGGTTTACCACTAAGCCACTAGGGAAGCAAAGAAGGACCTCCCTAGGTTTAGGGAAATCATGAAAGATACAGCGTTCTTTGGGGGCTAGCGTACAAAACTGCAGAATGAGTCAAAATCCTGATGAGAAGGATAGGTAGACAACTTAATCCGAAAATGACTGTCCTTTTAACATATACATAATAAACTATTTTATATATTATATATAATAAAATATATAAACATATATTTATAATATAAAGATTATATATATTATATATAAAGTAAAATATACATAATAAAATGCCAGACTGGATGAAACACAAGGTGGAATCAAAATTGCCAGGAGAAATATCAATAACCTCAGATATGCAGATGACACTACTATATGGCAGAAAGTGAAGAAGAACTAAAGAGCCTCTTGATGAAAGAGAAAGAGGAGAGTGAAAAAGTTGGCTTAAAACTCAACATTCAAAAAACAAAGATCATGGCATCTGGTCCCATCACTTCATGGCAAATAGATGGAGAAATAGTGGAAACAGTCACAGACTTTATTTTTTGGGGGCCCCAAAATCACTGCAGATCATGACTGCAGCCAGGAAATTAAAAGAGGCTTGCTCCTTGGAAGAAAAGCTATGACCAGCCTAGAAAGTATATTAAAAAGCAGAGACATTACTTTGCCAACAAAGGTCCATCTAGTCAAAGCTATGGATTTTCCAGTAGTCATGTTTGGACTTAAGAGTTGGACTATAAAGAATGCTGAGCACATGCTTTCAAACAGTGGTGTTGGAGAAAACTCTTGAGAGTCCCTTGGACTGCAAGGAAATTCAACTTGATATCCTAAAGGATATCAGTGCTGAATATTCATTGGAAGGATTGATGCTGAAACTGAAACTCCAATACTTTGGCCACCTGATGTGAAGAATTGACTGACTCAGTGGAAAAGACCCTGATATTGGGGAAGATTGAAGTCAGGAGGAGAAGGGGATGACAGAGGATGAGATGGTTGGATGACATCACCGACTCGATGGACTTGAGTTTGAGCAAGTTCCAGAAGTTGGTGATTGGCTGGGAAGCCTGGCATGTTGCAGTCCATGGGCTTGCAAAGAGTTAGACATGACTGAGAGACTGAACTGATGAATAAAAATATAGTGATATATTATGCATATGTTAATATTGAGATTAATATATAAAAATAAATATATAAATATCATATATAAATTCACAGTTGCAGAGAGTTAGGTCTTAAAACCCAAGCAAAAAGTCTCTGAAAGACAGCTCATAGCATTTCTTTAATGTCACCAAGCAGAGGAGGGAAGGATTAGAGATCAGAGCCTTCTACTTCAGGACCTGGATGAGTATGCCTTAGGAATAACTCATTAGAGATAAAACCTAACCAAACATGAGAAACCCACAGAAAAATGTCTCCCAATAATCATTTCAAAATAGTGCAGTAAATGCTATCCATATGCTGCATCTTCACAGGAGTGGTTCCACTTGTATTTGGGTCCAATAAATTCAAGCGACTTGCAGTTTATTGATGAAAATAAACAAATGCCAAGAATCTTAAGAACATTTATTCATAAACTAGGTGTACTTCTTTTCTTGTCTAGAATTTAGATGACTTCCTATTTCATGACAGCTACACATACAGATTACTGTGAACTGACAACATTGAATTCTAGTGTAAAATGCTATACAACATTGTCAACCTTAGAACAGTGCATCTTAGGAAGATCCCTCTTTTTCTTTTTTTTTTTTTCTTTTCTTTTTTTTTTTTAATTTTTATTTTTTATTAGTTGGAGGCTAATTACTTCACATTTCAGTGGGTTTTGTCATACATTGATATGAATCAGCCATAGGTTTACACGTATTCCCCATCCCGATCCTCTTTTGCTTTTTTATTGCTGCAGAGAGCTTTGATTTCCTTTTCAGGTAAGCCTCTCTGGGATTTATGTTTGAACTGAATATTGCTGTTTTGAATTTACATTGAGGTGACACTCAGCACTCTTTAGACAGTGAGCCATCATTCTGTGCTTACTCGCTAGGCTTAAAATATTGACACATTTTTTGTAGATATTAAAATAAGTCCATTATTACCAATAATATAATTAGTCCCAAGTAATTTAAAGTTTCTGATTTTTTTTTTAATGTGATCTTTGTAGTTGTTTCAAACTGTGTTGTAAAATAGTATTTATGAATTCAGCTAAATAAATATTCAAGAGCAAATTCTATGTATCAGAAACTTTTAAGGGATGGTTTCTATTTCCAACAAGATCGTTTGTATAATAATTGGTGCTTTGTTTGTAAACCCTTCTTCAAACTGATAGCCGAAGCCAACATCGTTCCTTCATAAAGTATGTTTTCATTTTTTCTCTTTGAGTCTTTCTCTTTTGAAATGTGTCACCTTTTCAAAGCTATTGGCACCCAGCTCCATTACTTCTTAGGAAAATCAATGCGGTGGCTAAAACAAATGTTATGATGAAATACATCAGTTCATTTCAGTCACTCAGTGGCATCTGAGTCTTTGCGACCCCATGGGCTGCAGCAGGCCAGTGATGAGATACATCACCATGCTGTGAAAGACAGCTAGAAAACAACCAGATCCTGTTGGTCTCGTAGGAAAAAAGCTTGAAAACAAAAGTGAAACAAATTGCTTCTTACCTGATCATCGATGGTAAAATGAGCTCTTCAGTGTTACCCACTCAGGGCCCCAGGAGTTTATTCTCTTTCAAATGGGAAGTCAGAACTTGGATGAAAGCCTATACCTGTGACACATATTAACCAGAAAGATATTTCAGGAGTGAGTTTCTTTTAAATGTTTTGTGACAATTTAAGCACCAGAAATCAAATAGCTTAGTGTCTTGAAGCAATTGCAGTGATTTTTCTTTCTTTCTCTTAGAGATTTTTAAAAAACAATTCATAACTGGAACAAGCACTGCTTGAACTGTAGTCAATATCAACTAAGAAGATTATTTGCATCAAATCTTTAAAACTATAGCTCATCACTCTAAGACTATTGATGTGTCAGCAATCATTTTCTCTGGAATCTCAATTGTGTCTTTATACACTTGTGAAATGTTACTGCAATATAATCCCCATAGATATTTTGAAAGCAAAAGCTACCCTGGAAACAAAAATGATTACAATATTACTATATTAGCATAAATCATTAAAATTTTTCAGAATAACATCCTTCTTAATATTTGAAACTTACTTTGAGAACATCAAATATTAGATGTTTTGCTTTTAGGACTATTTGACTTCATGCTCAAATATAACTTTCAAATAAAAATTCACTTTTTTCTTATGTATATCTCATTATAAAGTGTACATCAATTGGGAGACTATTAAACCCAAAACCATACTAAAATGCAAATCTCATTAATTTCAAATCCTTGTATTATAGCATTTTCTAAACAATAATTATCTAGTTTAAATATATTAAATTGTTTTAAAATGTACATATAACATAAATAACAATAAAATAAGGAAATTTTGTTTCTATTTAATATATTAAACTTTCAAGTCACTATTCTGTCCCACATCTCTGTTCTATCATTGGTACTTGTGGGGAAATGTCCTCTTTTCTACGCCCAACTTAACTTTCCACATCATTTCACATCCAAATAACCTAGTATACTCTGCCTTGATTGTCATAAAATTACACAAACAACTATCTCTCTTTGTTGCAGTTATCGATTGATTCCCGAATTAACACTTATAACTCCTAGATGACTTCTCCATCACTATTTTCAGCATTATTCCTGTTACATATCTTTGGGTTTTAAATATCCATGAAGATGATGTTTTCAGTAACTGTCACCTCAGTTCTGTGATCTCCTCTCTTCCAAATACTATCCAACCTTGATCTCACTCCTACTCACTTCTATGATCATTCATTAGTTCTTATTATTTTTTAAAATATCACCTCCTTCATCAACTCAATTTCTAGCATTCAACTGTTTACCAAAACCCTTGAAATGTCAAGTTGTTTTCAAATCATTGTATCCTGATTTCAAAAACTTTTCACCTTACTAATAAAAAGTTTAACCATTGCTTTTCTTAACTTTTTATTCTTCCTAACTAATATTTTCATTCACCACTCTTTCTAGTCTAAACATTATGGGGAATCATTAGGAGAATCATTAAAGTTACTTTCTTACATTGATTCTTTTACACTTTAAACTGAATTTTACTTCAACACTCAGAAAATCCAGAACACTATGAACTTTTGTTGGGGGAAGGCATAAATCAACTCATAATGTCCACTATTGGAATTGGCAGTTTTTCTTTTCAAAACCTCCCGATCCTGATTCCTTATTTGTGCGTGTAAGAGTGCTAAGTTATGTCAGTCTTGGCCAACTCTTTGCGAACCTACTGTGAACAGTAGCCCACCAGGCCCCTCTGTCCATGGGGATTCTCCAGGCAAGAATACTGGAGTGGGTTGCCATACTCTCTTCCAGGGGATCTTCCCAATCCAGGGATCGAACCCACATCTCTCATGTCTCCTGCATTGGGAGGAGGGTTCTTTACTACTAGGCCACCTAGGGAGCCCTCTGATTCCTCATATTTAAAGTTAATTTCTTGTATACAACACATAGTTGAATTTTGTTTTTTTCTCTCCCACTCTGTCAATCTTTGTCTTTTAATTGGTATCTAATTTTTTACTGGTATTTGCCTTGACCTATTGCATAGAGTATAAAATAATTTCCAAGCTTCTGGACATTTTTCTAATTATCTTTCTGTTATTGAGATCTGAAAATTTTCCATTCGTTAGGAAATTGTATAAAACATTTTTATTTTGCCTCAGGATATGATCTATTTTGCTAAATAGCATCTGGACCTTTGAAAAGCATTTTCATATTTCAATGAAATCTGCAGTTTATTCATGCTGTTTAACATACATTTTTATTTTTCCTATCACTTATAGAGTGAGATGTTTAAATATATCAAAATATCATTGTAAATTTGTCTCTACTTTCATTTCTGAAGTTGGTTTACTTTATATACTTTATTATTATATATAACATTATATATTATTATATATAACAATAATGTTAATTGCATACACTTAGAATTATGTGTTCCAGCTGATAAAACCTTTTATAAATAATTATAATCTTTATCTCTCATTATTTTATTTTAAAAGATTGTCTTTATTTCATATTTAACATAGCTATACTAGCTATTATAGTAAATGTTTAAAGCTTGCAAATTTTCTCCATCTTTAGATTGTAAACACTTTGTGTTCTTATATTTAAAGATTCCCTTTAAATCTTTAAATAAACATCTGATAATAGGCTTTTATCTTTACCTAGATTAGTCATTTTTGCTTAATTGGAGTGTATAATGCCTTATAGGTCTTCCCAGGTAGCTCAGTAGTAAAAAATATCTGCCTGCCAACAGGAGACTTTGGTTCAATACCTGGGTGGAGAAGATCCCCTGGAGAAGGAAATGGCAACAGACTCCAGTATTCTTGTCTGGGAAATCCAATGGACAGAGGAGCCTGTTGGGCTATAGTCCATGGGACCACAAAGAGTCAGACATGACTTAGTGATGAACACCAACATAATAGCTTATATTAGTGTGATTAATGTCATATCTGGCTTCAAGCCATTGGTGTACTGGTTAATGATTAACAAGTTGGTCTTAAGTCACAGATAGCTAAAATAATTAGAATTTTATTTTTCCTAGGACCATATTTCCTAACAATATCCCTGCCATCATTAATTTCCACAAAATATCTGGGAGCAAGATATTGACATTGAGTAATTCTGGTTCCATCTGGGGGGTCTCCTTTGTGGATTCTGAAAAGCAGTTATCCTTTGAATTACACTCGATGCTTATCCTGCCTGTTTTATTTAGAAATGTCAAATGTAGCTGAGTCTAATGCTTTGTTTAACTTCTTCACTCCTTGATCACCCAGTTATTTTGTGTTTTGGTTTTTTATGTATTGTTTGTGTTTTGGCAATAGATAGTGCTCCTATTACCATCAGTTTAGCTACAACATTGGTGAAGCAGGTCTGTTAGTGCTGGTTATATATTCATCTCTTCTGATTCAGTCTCCCCTTATTGGTTGAGGACATCAAACATTTACCCTTTTACCAATGTCTGTATAAAATTAAAGAGTTCAGAAAGGTAGGAATGATGCTTCATTTTTGTCAGCTTAACCTTAGAGAAAATGGTAGAGTTCAAATTTTCCCCTTCACACATTGTTCCATATTTGCCTGATCAACTCTTGTTGTTCACACTTTGAACAATACTGAGATTTTATAATCAAGAACTATGGAAATGACATGCACTATGTCATTCTCTAGGAAGAAAATCAGTTTATTTTTAAATTTGGTGTAATACAACCACCTTCTATAATTCTTCTTTCTCCTTATTTTTTGGAAACTAGCTTAGAAATACTTTCATAAGCTGTATTAAATGGTCAGTAAGACATATGACTCTGCTTCATGGCCAGGATGGTAATATATTTATGTGTTTAAGGAAATAGATTGTGAGCCAGTGCTCTGAGTACATATGAGTATATTTTCTATTGTTTTCCTGAACTTGAGAAAAATTAAGTAATGTTTCTTTTACAGAAATAACATAAATTTCACATTTAAAACAAATCTGAGATTTGCTTATTCTTCTTTCATTGATTTTACATATGAATGAGCTAACTTTAAAGTTAGGTAGTAAATATTATAGTACTTATAGTCTTTTAATAATTACCAATAACTTAATAACGTTATTTGAAGTCTAATATAAAAAGTTAACATGTTAGAGCTATTCCTAATTCCTGCATCTGATAAAAAAGAGGGTTTGTATATGTTAGAATAGTGCAGGCTACAATTAACAGAAAACGCTGGATCCAATATACTTTGATAATAATTAGACTTGCTATATCACATCAACTACACCCCAGGGATTTGATTGATGGGCAATTCAATGTTTATGATGTGATGTCTTTTCCATCTCTCTGCACTGGTTTCCTGTGTATAATTGCTGCCTTCAGATAACTCATTATAGGAATAATATAGTCAAAATAATTCTAGACAATGGTCAGATGTGAAAAACCTATGCCTATGAACAGGTCAGTTATTGTTAAGACAATGAAGTTTCTAAAGTGGGTAATAGAATACCCACTTTTAGTGGAATGGATGCTGAATGAGGGGTCAACAAAGTGAACCCATAAGGTGCTTATTATCATGAAAATATAGATTGTGGGACTTTGCCTGAATATCAAAAAACAACCAAACAAATAAACAAAACCCTGCAAGATTAATAGAATCACCTTTTCATTTGACTACTTCATTTATGAACAAGGTGACTATCTTTTATTATTCAACGTATCTAAGCAATGACCAATCCGATGCAATATTTGGAGCCCTAGACTAAAGCCCTAGACTTTGTATCCACTATTTTTTTTTTTAAACTTAAAAACAAGTCTCAAAAGGGTCTACTTAATCTATTACTAAGTTAATTACCTGGCAAAAAAGCAAATAAAAACAAACAAACCCTCAAAATTCCATAAAAGAAAACCACAAGATTAAGGATTTCTACTTGAACAACGTGTTCAGTACACAAGAACACCAACTGCTATACATGTTAAGAAGCTATACACTACTATACACATTAAGAAAATGTGACATAATAAGTAAATAAAATCATTAATAAAAACCATCTCTGACAGTGTTAATAGAAGTTCTTGTGCCTGATGCATAGTGAAGCCAAACAAATAAAAATGTTTGAATATGAAGCAGGGAGAGGCTTATTGCAGGGCCACGCAAGGAGATGGGTGGCTCAGGCCCCTCAAAACTTCAGCCTCCTGAAAGCTTTCAGCAAAGCATTTTATAAAAGCATCCTGATGGTGGTAGGGTTGCAAGGTGTGTGATCAGGTCTTGCACAAGTCTCTCACTGGCTGATGGTGATGGAACAGGGCAGTATCATGGGGTTAATGTTATCAGTCCCAGGCTACAGGAGGGCTGGGGCTATGTGTTCATGGTCATCAAGTAATTAACACCTTCCATTTGGTGAGGGGTTTTCACATCTGTAAAACAATTCAGCAAATGTGCACCAAATACTGTTATTTAGGTATTTCAGAGAGCAGCTAAAGCAAAGTATATTAGGGAAGGGCTTGTCTCAGGAAGGCCCCAAAGAGTTCTGCTCTGTTACAAGGTGACCCAAGCATTGATGGCAGTGGGAAAAGTCTCTGAAATTCCTTTTTAACATACATGTTCGAGGACAAAAGAAATAAGGCAATATTAAAAATTAAACTAAAAATAGGAAAATAAAATTTTATAACTAGAAGGTATAGTAAGAATAAAAAAAATTATAATAGATTGACTTGATATTAGATTTCAAATGTCACCAGAAACATTCAGTGGACTTGAGATAGATCAATAGAAATTATCCAATCTATGTATCAGGGAGATGGAAACTAATGTTTTAAAAGGGAACAGGATCTCAGTGACCAGTTAAATTGTTAGGTAGTTAGAAAAGGAAACAGGAGTCCAAAATGGTGGTGGCTAAGAGACAAGGAAGGGAAAAGCCCATGAAAATAGAATAAAGGCAGGTCTGAGGACCTGAGTGAGGACCTCAGGTAGGACAAACAGCACTCCTGGCTAGCCCAAGTTACATAGGGCAGGCCCGGGGCTGGGGGGAAGGGGGGGCATACGAAAAGAGGACCCAAAGGGCGCTCTCTCTCCTGCGTGCTGGTTCGTATCTTTGGGTTAGCATGCCCTCACACCTGGAGGATGGATTTTCCTGCTATTTTCTAAATAAAATAGAAATGTAACACTGATTTGTCTAAGAGCTATAACATGGTCTGTTCAAGACCTGAGAGCTATAACACAGTCTGTCCAAGACCCGAGAGCTGTGACACGCCTAGGGCTTTGATGTCCATCACTCCAAATCTTTGTTGTGACAAGACAGAACCGAGGAGATTACACTCGCTTGACAAAATAATGTGAAGCCATTACATTATCATAAAATTGAATCTTCAGAAATATAGGACAATGGGGAAAAATGCAAAAATATATTTGATGAAAGAATGTAAGATTTACATAATTGGCAAAAAGTATAAATTAATATATCCAAGAATCTCAGCAAAGAGCTAGCAAGCAGGATAAATCCAAAAACAAACACGTACTAGGTACATAAGAGTGAAGTTTTACAAAATAATGATCTGAAGAGAAGCTTGAAAGAATCAAAAGAGTAAGGGAAGAAATAAAAGAGATACAAGAGCAGAATGATATGAGTAATAGATGATTTTCCATCAAAGACAACAGAGGCCATAAAAATATAACAATATGTTTACATCTCTAAAATAATACATCAACATTTATATCCAGAAAAAAAAAAACTTTAAATATGCAGACTGAATTTTTTGTTGTTGTTAAATCAGGAAAACAAGAATAAAGAGTTTATTACTTGTAGACCTGTGCACAAAGTAAGAGACGTGAGTTAAGTTTATATTTGGGGCAAAATAAGGCTTGCAGCCCGGGAGACAGCACCTCAGATAGTTATGAGAAACTCCTCTAAAGAGGTAGAATATATGTGATTTTGGTGAAGGGGGAATACATGCAATCAAACACACATATTTATATATTTTTTTTTTCAAAAGTTCTACTAGTCTCATGAAGCTAGTCTTGAGAAACAGTTGTCATCGTGAAGGATGTTAGTGCTTTTCTAGATAGGGGAGATATAAGAATCGGGCTTATAAAATCAGCTCCTGAAAATATCTATCTGAAGACCTGTCTTGCCAGCTTTTCCCAAGCACAGAGTGTCTCATTTTGCCCTCTACCCTGAATTCCTTTCACAGGGTGTTGAAAAGCAGCAGCAGCAGCAGCACGTGATTTAATCATTGTAGAGTTAGATGGCAATTGCCAATCTGCAGTTGACACCTGCATACAGGAAATATAAAGAAAATATGTGATCTAAAGACATGGACACCATACAAATTTACAGCTACAAGAACTACTGAAGATGTGAAGTAGGAAAAAATATTTTGGTAAATACAAAATTCTATTCATTTACTTTCTTTAAAAACATATGACAGTAAAGTAAAATTATAATAATACTGTATTATCATATTACAGATAAATGATACAATATTAACTAAAAGTAAGTTCAAGTAAGTTAAAAACACGAATTGGAATCCATAGGTACAATATAAAAAATAAACTAATATTTAACTTAATTCAGTGCATGTTAAAAACCAATGAAGGAGATAATCTGAATTATGCTACATTTCTATTTCTGAACCATACAGTGGGGTTCTGATATTGTCACTGATGGTCCCAGCCCAGCTAAGCATCCTTCCTCTCCCAGACTAATTAAAATAAAAGCAAAATTAAAGCTTTTGCACAGCAAAGGAAACCATAAACTAAATGAAGACAATCCACAGGATGAGAAAATATTTGCAAATGAAATGACCAATAAGGGATTAATCTCCAAAATATACAAACAGCTCATGCAGCTCAATATGAAAAGAACAAACAGTCCAATCAAAAAATATGTGGAAGATGTAAACAGACATTTCTCCAAAGAAGACATATAATTGGCCAAACAGTAAATGAAAAAATGCTCAACATCACTAGTAGAGAAACACAAATCAAAACTCCAATGAGGGATCACCTCACATGGGTCTGAATGGCAATCATCAAAAAATCTGTAAATGATAAATCCTGGAGAGGGTTGGAAGGAAAGGAAACCCTCTTACACTGTTGTTGAGAATGTAAATAGGTACAGTTACTATGGAGAACAGTATGGAGATTCCTTAAAAATCTAGAAGTAGAGCTACCGTATGATACTACAATCCTCGCTCCTATGCCTATATACAGAAAAACTATAATTTGAAAAGATACATGCACCCCAATAGTCATTGCAACACTATATTCAATAGCCAAGACATAGAAGCAACCTAAATGTCCATCAACAGAGGAATGCATAGAGGAGATGCGGTGCATATATACAATGGACTATTTCTCAGTCATACAAAAGAGTAAAATAATGCCATTTGCAACAACATGGATGGATCTAGAGACTGTCATACTGAGTGAACTAAGTTAAAGAGAAAGAAAATATCATATGATACCACTTTTATGTGGCATCTAAAAAAATTGTGCAGATTAACTTATTTACAAAAAAGAAATAGACTTACAAACATAGAAAACACACAGTTATCAGGGAACAAAAGGGAGATATATATATATATATGCATAACTGATTCACCTTTCTGTAAAACAGAAGCTAGCACAACATTTTAAATCAACTATACTGCAATAGAACTTTTTAAACACAATAACATAAAATCACTGGTCAATATGGCAGATGATAGAAAATGTGATGAATCACAAAAGTGACACGCATGTCTATGATCAGTCAATTTTAATAGATCTCACTATAGCTCTTTAGGGAAAAGCAAATGTATAAAATGCCTAAAAGGAGGAAAGCAAGAAATATCTGTGAAGAAACTTGAAGGCTATCATCAATTCCTTAAAAAAGATACAAAAAATAAGTTATAATCCTCTATTGAAATTTTTACTAATTGTGGTAAGCAGAATGATTCCCCTCTCTTCAAAATGTATTAGACCTAAATATCTGTAACATGAAAATAATTTTATAAGGAAAAAGTGTCTCTGCATAGATGATTAGATAAAGATCCTGAGATATACAGATTCCGTGGATTTCCTGGGTGTGCCCTAAATGCAATCACAAGTCGGGGGAGATATGCTCTGTACAAGAGAGGAAGACACTGTGATAAAGAAGGCAGATTGAAGTGAGAGCCTTAGCCACAAAGAACGCAGGCAGTCACCAGATGCTGGAAGAGGCAAAAAGTGGGTTTTCTCTTGGAGCCTTGTGGGGGAATATGGCTCTGCTGACATCTCGATTTCAACTCAGTGAAAATGATTTTGGACGTTTGCCTTCCAGAACTGTGAAAACATAAATTTCTGTTGTTTTAAGCTGCCATTTGCAGTAGGTTGTTACATAAGCCATGTTGCTGCGGTAGCTGTTTGTTTGCTGTCCGACTCTTTTGCAACCCCACCAATTGTAGCCTGCCAGTCTCCTCTGTCTGTGCGATTTCCCAGGCAAGAACAGGCAACCAGAGTCAGTTGCCATTTCCTCCTCCAGGGGACCTTCCAGACCCAGGGATCGAACCCATCTCTTGAATTGGCAGGCAGATTATCTTTGAGCCACCAGGGAAGCCCACAGAAGACATAGGAAACTAATTTACTGATTTTTCTTTTTACTATCTTGCTTTTTACTTTACTTTACTTTCTTTTTACTATCTTGCTAAATAATTTACCTCTATGACTTTACCAAAATATTGAATATTGCATTTAATTAGATTTTAAAAATAGTAAAAGTATTTTTTATTTTCATTTCATAATATAACGAGATGATTATTTGTGATCTTTATCCCCAGTGTAACTTTTTCTTACATCAGTTATGTTTCAAAGATTCAATTAAAGTAAATTTGTTTTCTACATTCAGATCACTCTCACAAAGTAAGTCAAGATATCAAATGAACATATAATTTATATGTAACCAGGTTGTAAATCAACATTTTTTTCAGGGAAAAACTACTTCCACTTTAGCACTTTCTGATGAAACATGACAGTTACAAAATAATTTATTTATGCACATACTTTATTGATTAAGTCAGGAACTAAGTAATTACCCTGAAGATATCTACTAGAACAATCAATGTGACAGAAAATGACATAGTCATGTTAGGTATTAAAGTGTCCATATTAATTTTTAAGCATTGCACTCTGATTCTATATTTCTTTAACAAAGACATCTATTACATGATTCATTTATGTTTGACACAGTAAAGTATTGTGAAGTTAAGGCAAAATGCCTATGGAGGTTTCCAAAGCCAAATTCCTACCTTCACTTCTTGGGGAGCTTCTCACTTTATCATTTTTGGATAAAATGTGAATGCTCAAAATGTGAAGAAAATATAAATGCATAACTCAAATATAAAGAAACAAAAGCCTGTGAACCACAAACAAGGTTAGACAGTTAACTTAATACCTTCATCTGAAATCATTTCTCTCTTACTCTTGTTTAAAGGTAATCTTTATTCCAGCCACTATGTGTATACATTGATTTTATCTGTTTTAATTTCTGTATAAGTAGAATAATACAAAAATATATTACTGTGCCTGGCTTCTTTTTTCAACATTAGGTTTTTGAGATTCATCAATGTTACTGAATTTTTATTTCTGTATAGCATTTATATCAATATTATCAAGGCATCATAATTTATTTAAACATTCTGCAATGATAGAATTTTGTTTGTTTGTTTTAGGTATTATAACTAGTGTTTTACAAGTGAATAGTCTTGTATAGTTTTTGTATAGACGTGCATGCACTTCTATTTCTCCTTGGTATCTGCCTAGGAGTAGATTGGCTTAGTCACTGATCACACACATATTAAAAACATATATGACAAACATTTTCCCAAGTTGTTTTACCAATATATATCATATCCTCCTCAAACCTTTGTCAGCAACATGTGAGCATTCTAGTGATCCCAAACCCTCATCAACACTGGGTAGACTGCTACTCTTAAACATGCTTGGTGTTAGGACTTTGTGAAAATGTGGTTTAAATTTTTGTTTTTGTCCCTTGGCTATTTTCTTTTGATAAAATTTCCTTTGAAAATTTACTTTAAAGCATGGTACTTTTCTTAAGTAGTTGACATTCATCTGAGATTTCTGCTACATATATGTCAAACTTTATCAGTTCTCATCTTCTCCTTTATTTTCTCTATTTTTACTTATTTTTTTACTTTTATGAATATTTGTTTCTTTTTACTAGTGAGTATTTCAGTTTACTAGCTTGTATTTTGTAACTTAGCTCATTCTGTGTTCATATTTCTTCTGAATTTATTAATAGTGCATTTTGTGTATCTATCATAATAGGCAGTATTATTTTAATGTATGTGCCTGATTACCCCTACATATGTTATCCCTGTGCATTGTGAGTTTGATTTGATGTCTCTCAGTTTTCTGTCCTCTTGTTACCTTGGATGTCTAGCTATATTTGATTGAGTGCTGAGAATTCTGTGTAAAGAATTAGAGAAAAACATGAAGCTAAAGAAGTGTCTGTTGAAGAGATCTAACCTTTTTCTGGTAGGAATCTAGGGCCATTAGCAAATTTTGGTGACATACCTAATACAATTTTAGGGATTTAAATAGTTAAAATTGGACTTTCAGTTATAGTAATAGCATCTTCAATTAGTGTTTACCCTTATTTGCTAGAGCGGGTTGTTTATTATCCTTGTCTCCTCCAAATTCTGGATTCCAATTTTGTCTAACCAATTGACCCAAAAGTCCATTACTGGATTTGACTTCAATTCTTAGATATTTTCACTGTATTGAAAGAGATTCTGTATTAATTTTATATTGCTGCTCTAATGCATTACCACAAATTTGGTGGCTAAAATACACATGCACAAGTGTATTATTCGTTCTAGAGTCTGGAAGTCTAAAATGGTTTTCACTGGGTTAAAATCAAGGTTCAGGAGTGCTGCTTCCTTTAGGTTGTCCTGAGAAAGAAATCTTTTTTTTTTTTTTTTTTTAACTTTTCCAGATCCCCCAGGCCATTTGCAGTGTTTGGCTCGTAGATCTCTCCTCAAACTTGAAAACCAGCAGCAGAGGATCTTCAAGCTTCTCTCCACTCTGACACTGTTACATCTCCTCTTCTCTGGCTTTAACTCTCCTGTGTGGCTCTATTGCTTGTAATGACCTTTGTGATTACATTTGACACAGAGATAATACAGGATAATATTCCCAGTTCAAGATCCTTCATTTCATGACATCTGAAAAGTCCCTTTTGCCATGTAATATATTTCTTGTTTTTGCAATCAGGAGGTGAACATCTTTGGAGGTCGCTATTCTGCCTAACTTACTCTTTTTGGGAAATTAAGCTTAAACAGAGTTTGTCATTCTGTTTTCCTCTTTAAAGTCTTGCCTGTAAAATTACTTAGTGTCTTATTACCAATCCAAAGATTTAAAAAACTTTTCTTCCTTTTTTTTTTTTTTTTGTAGCAAGGAGCTCATTCCAAAGAACCTAGTCCATCAAAACCAGCGATGAATGTCCTTTAAAGTAGGGCATTTATCATAAAAACTTTTGCAGTCCAAGAACTAATTTCCACAATTTGTACACACACATATAAGATGATCTCAAAAACAGATTTTCTGATGCAAAAACAATAGATCTTAAATATTCTTATCACAAGAAAAAATTGTAACTATATGAGGTGATGGATATTTACTATATTTATTGTGGAAACCATTTCACAACCTGCACCTATATCAAATCACTTGTGTTTTATACCTTAAACTTAAGCAATGTTACATATAAATTACATCTTAAGAAAACAAAAAAATTAAATTTTCTGAGTATTAAAACTCAATGGGAAAAGAGATTCTACGTATTTTTCACCTGTTTTTTGAAAGTAGCTCAGTTGTGTCCAACTCTTTGCGACCCCATGGACTATACAGTCCATGGAATTCTCCAGGCCAGAATACTGGAATGGGTAAACTTTCCCTTCTCCAGGGAATCTTCCCAACCCAAGAATTGATCCCAGGTTTCTGGCAATACAGGCAGATTATTTACCAGCTGAGCCACCAGGGAAGCCCAAGAATACTGGAGTGGGTAGCCTATCCCTTCTCCAGGGGATCTTCCCCACCCAGGAATTGAACTGGGGTCTCCTGCATTACAGGTGGAAGAAATTTTAAGGTAAATTCAACATCTAAAAAATGTATACATTTTAATTAATTGATTATGACATTTGTTCAATTTGCATCTATTATAATTGTTTGCTGTTTGTATATGCATAAGTTAACTTACAGATTTTATTATCTATTGAGACGCAATTTACATATAGTGTATTTAAGAATATATGAATTCTGGCAAATGTAAATAGTTGAGTCATCATAATCATATAGACCATTTCCATCACTCCAAATACATCCCTTATTCTACCTTGTAGAAAATCCTCTTTGCTCTTTCCCTAGTCCCAGACAATATCAGATAAATTTTTAATACTGTAAATTAGATACCACTGTAATAGGAATACATATGCATTATATCATACACCATAATCATGTTTCTGTCTTCTTTTGCATTTCATTATGATGTAAGTTCCTTTCATACTGTTGGGTTTATTAGTACATCATTCCATTTTACTAATTAATTTGATTCCATTTTGAGGAAACACCAAGGTTTATTTTCTATTCTTCTACGGAAGAATGTATGAATCGTGTCCCATTTTTGGCTGGCAAATATTTTATGAACATTCTTGGACAAGTTTTCTACTGTACACATGTTTCACTTTTTCTGGCCCAAGGGCCAGTGCATGCTCAGTTGTTACTGATTATTTGCAACCCTATGGACTGTAGCCTGCCAGGCTCCTCTGTCCATCGGATTCTCCAGGCAAGAATACTGGAGTGGGTTGCCATTTCCTTCTCCAGGGGCTCTTTCCAACTTAGTGATCAAACCTGCATCTCCTGTCTCCTGCATTGTAGGTGGGTTCTTTAACACTGAGCCAAGAATAGGTACACTATGTAACTTGTGCCTTGGTAACTGTGTATTTCATTGTGTAAGACACTAGGGAACTTCTCCAAATTGCTATTTTACATTCTCACCATCAACATATGAGTGTTAAAGTTTATCCACAGTATTTTCAAAAGCTGATATTTTCAGTTCTTCTAATTCTAGCTCTTCTATTGGATATGTAGTGGTTTCTCATTTTATTTTAGTTTTCATTTCCCTAATGACTGAAATTCTGGACATCTCTTCATGGACTTGTTCTATTTGTTTATCTTCCTTTGCCTAGTGTCCCTCCAAATATTTGTCAATTATTAATCTATTTGTTTTCTTAGTATTGATTTATAAAAATTCTGTTAAGATTAAAAATATGCCTTTTGCCAGAAATATTCTGAAACAAATTTCCCAGAATATTGTTTGAATTTTAGTTTTACTAAAATGTCTTTCAAAGACACATTTTTAAAAAGTGCAATGTCCATACTTTTTCTGGATATTAGGTATATGTGACTTAAGACTGAAGTATTAGAAAGAATTGTGTGATTATTCATATTCTCTTCTCCTGCAGAAGGAAATGCTTAAGGCATGTGTTGGCCTGGAAGCATTATTAAAGGGAAATCCTCTGTCAACCTTGCCTCAGGGTCCAAGTGGTCTACTTGCTGCCCTATGTAACACAAAGAAGATATTGCTTTGGTGTTTTAAAAACCACTGGTTATTTTTTATGTTGTGGGAGACATATTGGTTTTGTTGCTATTTTCCCCCTACAGTATCATATCCTAATAAACACAGAATTTCATTCCAATTTTAATTTTCCAAGCATGTTCCACTGAGACCTGGATATCAAGTATATAGTAAGTGTCTCTGCTGTAATTTAGTTACTACACTTTCATCCTCTCTAGGACAACTGCTCAGCTTTTTCTTTCCCTGATAATCACATTCTTAGTCCTGGGCTCTTTTCCTCAAATTTGTGTCTCAACCTTGACAACAATTCAGTCTCTATTGTAATCCAGGTAACTCCATTTCAGCCTAAAGCTCAGAAAGAAAATCACAACTCAAGTACTTTTACATTTTTAAATCTTTAGCAACTGAAATATATGCATGGCCCAAGAAAATCTCAGTCAGTTCCACTTAAACTAAGAATTCTTAAGAATATTTCTAACAATGAATAAATCCTCTTGCTATTGAATATTCTGGATCAGTAGAATGCTTTTAAACTCAGCATGGAATACATATGAGTGATTTATGGAGTTTCACCTTTGGCCACAGAAAGAAAGGTTACATTCCTGGTGAGTTCTGAAGAATGCTTTGGTCTGAGAAATAAAAGCCCTAGAGCATTTTGACCAGGAAGTTGCCTCTGAAGAAAGGCTTCTCATCAGGCCTCATTTTTAGTTATTAAGTGCAGAGAGAACTCCTGAGGTTTTTGTTTTATGTAAAAACAAATAGGCAAAGACCAACAACCAACTTGGTCTTTGATAAAATAGTGTCACATTATTTGGGTAATGGTAATAAGAAACTCACTGGATCGTTTGAAAATAGCAGCCTTCTAAGCAGCAAAAATTAAAGTAAGTCCGTAAATCTTGTAGATTATGACCATCCTAAAACAAAGACCCTCAAAGTAATACGTTATGACTAAGAAGTACTGGGGATCTTTCTTAATGCAGTAATAAATTTCAATGATAAATTAACTATATTCTTTAAGGTTTTAAATTCTAACAGGTTTTATAATTAAGAAATTAGAAAATACTGTTACAAATTAAGAACAAAATAGAAGAGTTGGAGTATTGGCTATATAACGCAGAAACAGAGATAGTGAATAATAAATAGTAAAGTGATAATGTGAATTTTAATATGTAATCTTATTATATCATAGGTAAGGAAATTTGAGGGGCCTCAGAATATATGTCATATGTTATTGATATTAATAAATAAGATACATGCCTTTTGTCAGTCATATGTTTCATGTTGTTGTTTCAGTAAGTTGGTTTGTAGTTTTATAGTTTCTGGTAAAATACCACTTTAATAGCAAATGATTTGTATTACAAATGCAACAATAATTACTATATATCTCTCTATAGCATTGCAAAATGAAAAACATATAGACTTAAGATCCTAGACTACCAATTCTTACCTTGAAGTAACAAGGACAAATGCTTTCTTAGAATAAATAATTTTGAACTTTCAAATTTTGAAATCTGATTTACAATAGATGCATGCACATGTATGTACACACAAAGAGAGAGAGGATTGTTAATAAAGCCCAAGTGTTTGAATGACATTTTCTGCTTTGATCCATAAGTAATGCTACTTAAACTATTAACTTGACAAATCTGTCAAGTCTTGAGAGGTCTTCATATAATCTGGAAAGCACTCCTGAATGGATATGTGTTTTGTAAATATCTTCCCATAATCTGTAACTTGTCATTTCAATCCCTTAATAGTATCTATAGCAGAGAAAAGGTTTTAATTTTAATGAAATAAAAAATTCCAATTTTTTAATTCAAATATTTTTCTTTTGGTGGTGTATCCGAGAAACCATTATGAAAGCTGGGATCAACTTGATATTCTTCTGTGTTAATTTATAAATAGGATATGAACCGTTCTGAGTAAATTCATATGAAGGGTGAAAATTCTGTCATGATTCATATTTTTGCACGTGGATGTCTAGTTTTTCCAGAACCATTTATTGAATAGATTGTCTTTTGTCTGTTGAATTAACCTTACCATGTTTGTCTGCATTTTTGCCCATTCCACACTTTCGTGATTACTGTAGGTTTACAGTAAATCCTGAAGACTTTCAATCCTACAACTTAGCCCTTTTCTTAAGTATTACATTGAGTATTCTGAGTCTTTTGCCTCTCTATGTAAACTTTAAAATCAGCTTCTATATATCAACAAAATGACTTACTGGGATTTTAATTACAAATGGCACTGGAGAGGTCTTGTGTGTGTTGCATGTGAAGTCATTTCAGTCGTGTCCCACCCTTTGTGATCCTATGAACCATAGCCTGCCAGGCTCCCCGTCCATGGGTTTCTCCAGACATGAACACTGGAGTGGATTGCCAAGCCCTCTTTCTGACTCAAGGATCTTCCTGACCCAGGCATGGAACCCACATCTCTTATGTCTCTTGCACTGGCAAATGGGCTCTTTACCACTAGCGCCACCTGGGAAGCCCATTGGAGAAATATTATTTGTGTTCATATAAAATCTATTATAGTCATTAACATTCTACAAATTACTTAGATAAAAAATTATACATAAAATATTTTCTGAGTTTAAATTTTTACATCAAGTAATAAACATCACAAAATTATTATGCTTAAATAAAAGCATATGTAATTTAAGGTTGAGATGCTGCTTATTGTGTGTTGGGCATGAGTTTGCATGCATGTGTGAAAAAGAGAAAGAGACATACAGAGATAGAGCTATTTCTCTTACATATGATTGTTTTAAGAGGATCACCAACTTTTATATTTCTATTTCTAGTATGTTACAGTGGAGAAGGCAATGGCAACCCACTCCAGTACTCTTGCCTGGAAAATCCCACGGATGGAGGAGCCTGGTGGGCTGCAGTCCATGGGGTCGCTAGGAGTCAGACACGACTGAGTGACTTCACTTTCATTTTTCACTTTCATGCATTGGAGAAGGAAATGGCAAACCACTCCAGTGTTCTTGCCTGGAGAATCCCAGGGACGGGGGAGCCTGGTGGGCTGCCGTCTATGGGGTCACATGGAGTTGGACACAACTGAAGCGACTTAGCAGCAGCAGCAGCAGCAGTATGTTACAGAGAGGAAGGAGAAAGCAGATGCAAGATCCTGAAGATGATAAGGATAATACTAACTTAAAGTTAGACACCTTAATGTTTAATAATATTTTAAATATACAAGTATGATTTAAATTAAATCCATATGATGAAAAGATAGGTCCATTTAGAAACATACATATTTTTAATGTCTTGAAATTCCAGTGTGACTAATGGATTATGACTATTCAGTAAGTTTTCATAATTGAAATAAATGTCCATATGTCAATCACCAATACTGATTTCAGCTTTGTTTCCAAGGATGCTTTTGCATTTGATTTTGGAACAGTGGTGAGGCAACAATCATTACTCACTCACGATTCTAGTGAAAAACCGTATTTTAGACTTATGTCATTTAATGCAAAGAACATATTATACTAAAAGCATTTTCCTTTGCTCAGTTATGTTTTTATATTTATAGAAATATTCAGTTTCATGTTCTTCTACAGGTGTATGTTTCTAAAAAACTGACTTCTGGAATATTAATGTATAGATATTAATCTTATCTGCATTTTTATTATTTTAATGAGTCCACAAATATTTACTGGCTGATTTCTCATGAATTACACTGCTTTAGGTACTGGTGAAACATCAGTGTATAAAGCAGAGAAAGTATTTGCCCATAAGGAGCCTTTACCTAGGAAAGGGCAAAGTGACTGATACAAAACTGATTGGTTTTTCTCTCATCCAAATGAATTGATGCCAATGAATTGATGCTTTCTAACTGTGGTGCTGGAGAGAAGACTCTTGAGAGTCCCTTGGACAGTAAGGACATCAAATAAATCAATCGTAAAAGAAACCAACCCTGAATATTCACTGGAAGTATTGATGGTGAAGCTGAAGCTCCAATACTTTGGCCACCTGATGCAAAAAGCTGACTTGCTGGAAAAGACCCCAATGCTGGGAAGACAGGAGAAGGGGATGACAGAGGATGAAATGGTTGAATGACCTCATCCACTCAATGGACATGATTTTGAGTTTGAGCAAACTTAAGATAGTGAAGGACAGCAAACCCTGGCTTGCTGCAGTCCATGGCATTGTAAACAGTCAGATATGGCTAAGTGACTGAACAACCACAATTGCAAATATGCCAGCTAGGACTTTCATAGCTAGAGAAGAAAGCCAATTCCTGGCTTCAAAGATCCAAAGGACAGACTGTCTCTTCTCTTAGAGGCTAATGCAGCTAGTTACTTCAAATTGAAGTCAACATTCATTTACCATTACAAAAATCCTAGAGCCCTTAAAAATAATGCAAAATCTACTCTGTCTGTACCCTATAAATTGAATAACATAGCCTGGATGACAGCACATTTGCTTGCAACATGGTTTACTGAATATTTTAAGCCCACTGTTGAGAACTTCTGCTCAGAAAAAAAAAAAAAAAAAGACCCCTTTCAAAATATTTTGCTCATTGATGAAGCACCTGATCAATTGAGAGTTCTGATGAAGATGTACAATGAGATTGATATTATAATGCCTGCTAACACAGTACCATTCTGCAGCCCATGGATCTAGAAGTAGTTTTGACTTTCAAGTTTTATACTTAAATGCATTTCATAAGGCTGTACCTACCTGACTTTCTCTAGGTTTCTGCTATGTCTGTGTAGCTTGTATCCAGCCAATGATTTGAGCAAACACCTCAGTAGAAGGCTTCCTTCTACTCTTTGGCAATCAATCATTTTGGTCATTGGAAAGCACATTCCAAGTTAAGTTGGTCCTCATTACTTCCTTGGTTTTTCTTACCACCATGTGAGACTCCCCTGTGCAAGCATATAATGTCCCAGACAGGCAAGGATTTGGGGAGGCTTTATCTAGACCTTCTGTGTCTCTTGTCCAAGATAACCCTCATAAGTTTCTGCCTGATTCCCTGCTCACACTTAGCTAACCAGTTTCAGTTTCACAAAGCTGCAAGTTTCCCATGCCTTTTCAAACCACATCTAACATCTCTATCTGACATAGTCATTTGTTTGACATGCCCCAGCTTCCTTCAAAAATATATTGCCACTCTTGTAGCAAAGCTGCTGTCTTCTTGCCCAGGTTTACCTATTGAAGCCCTAGATTTTAGCATAGTTTGCCTAAGGAAGGAAATGTTAGGAAACAGCTAAACCTCTGAATATGAAAATTATCCTGAGTTCATAAGAAGCCAACACAATGAAATTAAAAAGTTGAAACAATTTTAGCATTAATTACCTTCACAATATTGCTCTAAATTCATTAGGCAATGGATTAACTACTGAATATTTCCTTTCCTCAGTGCCTGGTAATTTCTGTTGTACTTTCCATTATTATTAATTTGCCTATTTTAAACAACTCATATAAGTGACATCACACAATATTTGTCTTGTGTCTGCATTATTTCACTTAGCAAAATATTTTCAAGTCATCTGTAGATGAACTTTGCTCCTTTCTATATCTGAATAATATTCCATTAGTATTATATCACATTTCAAAAAATTGATTTGTTGATGGATACTTAGTTGTTTCCACTTTTTGGTTATTATAAATAATGCTGCAGTTAACTGCAGTACAAACTTAAGTGTTTGAATCTAGGAGTGGAATTGCTATATCATACAGTAAATATATACTCTATGTGTATTTATTATTTGTGCTTTCTAGAAGTTTGTATTTGCCCTTTCCATTTTACCTTTATAGAAGGATAACAAATTTCAGAAGAACTTGTTTAAATCACAGCTTTCTGTCTACTTATTTTCAAAAGAACTTGCTTAAGTCACACATGCTGTTTTCTCTTCACTTTCACAACATTATATTTCTATCCTTTGTTTCATAAGCACTTGTAACTACTTTGATCATGTCATATAGATTACAGACTGTGACATGTTTTACCTTGCAAATTCAAGTGACCTGGAATGAAAATATCATGCTGTTTTGAGTTTATTAACTTTCAGTCTTGGAAAATTTCTGAGTTTATGTAAACTTCACTTACTCCAACATGTCTCTTGCACTTATTTTCACAAATAGTAGCAATATGACTAGTAATCATAGTATAGAGAACTCTCATAAAATAATTATACCTGAATTTTACAAACTTTATATATTTTATTATAGTAATTATATAATTTAAATAATAATTAAATGATAAATCAAATTACATGCTGTTATAGAAAGGTAGTCAACAAATTTTGTGAAAGTAATTCCATATTTACTTGAATTTTATTTGAGCTATTTAATAAATATAAAGCTCTAAGTTGATCCCTATGTTTATGCATCCAAACAACTTAGGATCCTTATAAGAATTACCTGTTTATTTAATTGCATACATTTTATATGTTATTGTCTATATTTTACACCAAAAAACAATATTTAAAATGTACATATTACATTTTCAACTAAATTAACTATAGCTTATAAGTTAATATTTCTATAAATGTTACAAATTATTTGCTAAATATTTTGTCTTTTCCATAATGTGGTTTCATGAAGCAAACTTTTTCTCTCATAATCAAGGAAAATGGCTAGATGCTATAGGAAAGAAAGAGGGGCAAACTTGAAAGAAGAAAATGTGAATGTAAACATTAAATGACATATTAAATGCATAAGTGAAAGATTTTAAAATCTGTATCCTCATAGATTAGAGAATGAATGATTAATACTAGCTCTCTCACAAATAATTTATATTTAGCAAAGTAAGTAGATATTTTTGATGTTCAAGTGCACAATTAAATAAACACTGATTGAATAAACAATATGTTAATTACTGCAAAATATTACAAATATTTTTTCATTTTTTCTTAAAAAGTCTCCTTTAAATATTATTAGGTAGAATATACATTAATTATTTCAGTTAACTGAAAGTTTCTCTGATAAATGTTTAATGTAATTAATATCAAACATCTGGATATTTTTGGAAATGAGTATGCTAGGTGTGTTTATGTTAAAATTGGCTGTATTTACAGATGCAGAAAGAGTCACTTCCCAGTTTTGTGTCTAATTTTCATGGTAAGTCAATGAATAATCAACCTCACTGAGTAAGCTTATAGATTAGCTTCAAAATTTTACCAAATTCAGAAACATTAGGCTATAATATGCAGATTAATTCACTCTATTATTTATGAAAATAATTCACATGTTACAATCATTAGGCTATGTCTGATTCGTATCTAATGCAATTGCATGAATGATTAAAAATGTTCTATTAATTTTAAGCTGACAGTAAAATAATGAAACTTGGGAAACAGTGGTAGTGTAATTGGTAATGTTTCTAGGGAATAGTGATCAAAGTTTATGCAACTTTTGTATGTTTAGTGCTAATTACAACCAAAAATTATAAGAATATCATGATCTTCTATGATGGCACTCAGAAATATAATAAATTTAACTCAAATCAATTTGTAAAATGATATGCCATCTTGAAAATTCATCTTATTAATGTTATATGAAAAAAGAATTTGATTTAAAATAATTATATTCATATCTCATATGATTTATATATTTTAATACTGTCAGACTATGATTTGATTAACTCTTCTGGAAGATATTAACAGCCCATCCTGTTGATTTTTCACTTTCAGTTCTGTTGCACTTCACACTTCTAAGCTTGTTATTATGTTGCTTCAAAATCTATTTGCCTTTATTTATTTATTTTATTTATTTTTTTTTTAAATTTATTTATTTTTTCAGTGGGTTTTGTCATACATTGACATGAATCAGCAATAGATTTACACGTATTCCCCATCCCGATCCCCCCTCCCACCTCCCTCTCCACCCTATTCCTCTGGGTCTTCCCAGTGCACCAGGCCCGAGCACTTGTCTCATGCATCCCACCTGGGCTGGTGATCTGTTTCACCATAGATAGTATACATGCTGTTCTTTTGAAACATCCCACCCTCACCTTCTCCCACAGAGTTCAAAAGTCTGTTCTGTACATCTGTGTCTCTTTTTCTGTTTTGCATATAGGGTTATCGTTACCATCTTTCTAAATTCCATATATATGTGTTAGTATGCTGTAATGTTCTTTATCTTTCTGGCTTACTTCACTCTGTATAATGGGCTCCAGTTTCATCCATCTCATTAGAACTGGTTCAAATGAATTCTTTTTAACGGCTGAGTAATATTCCATGGTGTATATGTACCACAGCTTCCTTATCCATTCATCTGCTGATGGGCGTCTAGGTTGCTTCCATGTCCTGGCTATTATAAACAGTGCTGTGATGAACATTGGGGTGCACGTGTCTCTTTCAGATCTGGTTTCCTCAGTGTGTATGCCCAGAAGTGGGATTGCTGGGTCATATGGCAGTTCTATTTCCAGTTTTTTAAGAAATCTCCACACTGTTCTCCATAGCGGCTGTACTAGTTTGCATTCCCACCAAGAGTGTAAGAGGGTTCCCTTTTCTCCACACCCTCTCCAGCATTTATTGCCTGTAGACTTTTGGATAGCAGCCATTCTTACTGGCATATAATGGTACCTCATTGAGGTTTTGATTTGCATTTCTCTGATAATGATTTGCCTTTAAAGTTTAAAATAACCAACTGTCAAGAAACAAAGGCATTTGGTAATTAATTTAATACCAAATCAGACATTTGCCATGACAATGGACAGAGATAATTGGATATTCATTTTCTAATACTTGTTACTTTTGAAGAAGAGTCTGATTAAATTTTCTTAAAAATACACAATAATTTTAAGGCATGTAATCAATTTATCATGTGTTAATATCAGTAGATTTTTTTTTTTACTGATTTTGATAGAAAATGTTAATGCCAGAATTGGCAATCAACATTTCAACTTCATGTATCCCTATACCTACAGCAAATAAACATTCTAAACTTTTAAAACATTGAGAGAGAAATTTATCCTTATGTCAGTTTTTAAATAAATGGCTAAACATACAGAAAAAAAATGTGAATCACTTTCTGGCTTACTTATTGGAATTCAGATAAAAGAAAGAAATTATTATGATAAACTTGGAGTTTTTAATGTATTAATCATACCATGAATCATGGTGTCTCTATTTAGATGAGGTCAAATGTTTCACAATACAAAACCATGTCTTGCAAAAGTATGTTCATTTATTACAATAAATGAAGGCCTATTTATGGCAAATAACATCTGATAGCAAAGTTATTATCATTTAAACTGAAAGACCATTCTAATTTCCACTAGACACACTTAAAACCACTTACACACCAAATCAATCCTTGAGGAAGGTGTATTTATGTAATTTTATATAGGTCTTTTCTTTAGTGTTATTTGTAAAGTCTATTTAGAAAAGTACAAGTCTCTTTTTTGGTACTTAGTAGGTGAGGGGCGGGGCAACTCTGAATGACAGAGTCACCTGCTTGGTGCAGGTTATTACATGTAAACAGCCATTTCTTACAAGAAGCACTCTGGAGATCAGCTTTGTAAGTCTTTGACCTTGAACAGAATGTATATCTCCACATTTCTGTTTAAAATATTTAAGATCCACAATTTGTCCAACTAAAGGGAAAAAGAGAATGTAGAGTATGAAGAATAGGCTGTGAGTCACAGAGATGTAATTGCTAATCTGTGTGCTGTCACTTATCAGCATGTGACCTCCATAAATTACTTACACCCTTTCAGCCTCTGAGTTCTTAATATTATATAAAGATTTTTGCTCATAGTATACCATATCACCTGAGGAAGATATGAGATAATGAATATAACCGTTTATCTCAGTATCCAGAGCACCACAATTGGTCAATAAAATGCCATAATATAATTGTTATACACTCAGGCTTAAAATTCAAGTCTATATTTATCCAGACATGTAAAATTATGAAAATCACAACAATATCTTTCACAGTCCAGCTAGATAGAATCTAATACATAGTATATATGTAATCTAAAATATTTTATTAAATGTGATAATATTTATATCATTTAACTTTGTCATTACTTAAAATCTTTGAATAGTTTCCATATAAAATATTTTCCTGTTTCTTAAAATTAAAGCATCAAATAAATTTTATATAAATAACAATTTAAATGAAAATCAGAGATCTGCCTTCTAGCTCCTAGACTGACAATGTGTTCCTTGGGAAAAGAAAATCCAGATTTATTAATTCTTATAAATAGAGGGCAAACATGTACAATAATCTGTCTACAATGATAAAGGTAAGATGTCTGTTAATTTTTCCAGAAGAACAATTTGTAGCTTCTAAATTTAATAGCTTAGGGGGAAAATATCCATTAATCTTCTAACTCTTATAATATGTTTTTGTTCCTTAAGATGAGATCAATATAATGGAATATTTAAAATAAAAATCAAAGATATTTCACCCATTATTTCAGAACTAATATGACACTATAGAAGATATCTTCATTCATCAGTACAGTCTAGAAAAATTTTAGAGACTCTTTGACTATAAATTTTTTATCTCAGTGATTTATTATTTTAAGATACTGCTGTAACTGTGTTAAGTAGTGTCCAACTTTTTGAGACCCCATGGACTGTAGCCCACCAGGCTCCTCTGTCCATGGGACTTTCCTGGCAAGGATACTGGTGTGGGTTGCCATTGCCTTCTCCAGGATTTTAATATGAACACCATTCTATTATAGCAGTTAAATTTATGACCCCCATATCAATAACATGCTTCCAAATACACAGAATTACTTACATGTTTTACAAAAATTTTAAAAATTCTGATGATTTTGGCCTGAGAAAATAGTTTTGAAATGTAATATTCATTATGTAATTTATACTGAGCCTATGCTAAACTCACAACAAAGTCTATGTACTTTTAATAAATATAGTTAAACTTGTATCCTTCCTACCTGATCAAGAAATATTTCCATTTTCTTTTTTTTCCCTTCAAACTCATTCATTTTCTAACCTAAACTTTAAATTCCTCTTTCTTCCCCAATTTTTTTCAAATAGAATTATCTCTCTATATCAAATAGAAAAACGTTTAGTTTGGTTCAGGCAAAACAGTTATTTTGGCATGCTAGTACTAGAAGAAATTGTTCATAAAAGCCAAGATTCTATTAAACAGACTCACAAATTTGTTCATTGTATTTTTTGGCTGTCTTCAATATATTCCAAGCTGTTTAGCCTCTAGTTATTTGCCAATATCCAAGGACACTGAACATCGTTAATGAGAAATTATAACTTGTGCATGAAAACTGGGATACCTGTAGAAAGTAGAGGAACCTAATCTACATTGCTTTTCAGGAACTATTGAAAATTTCTGTGTGTAAACACATTTTGCAAAATGAGGTACACGCTAGCAGAAAGACCTGAATATTATTGTGGAACTTTGCTTTTCCAGCATCTGATCTTGCACACCATTTCATTCTTATCTTAATAGACAGAGAGAGAGAGATGATTGAAATAGAGGACCTCTTTCCTAAGAGAATAGCAGTGCTACCTCAGGAGCCCGTGAACCCCTGTGTAGGCAAAGTATTGAAAGGAGTTCAAGTAGTCAGAAAGAAGCATCTAATACTTCAATCAAGAGGGACGGAGGAGGATTATTTGGAAGATTGGGACTGACTGATGTGTACTGCCAGGTGTAAAACATAGCTAGTGGGAACCTGCTGCATAGCGCTGGGAGCTCAGCTCGGTGCTTGTGAAGACCAGTAAGGATGGGATACGGGCAGGAAGAGGGAGGGAGGGACACGATGGAGGGGATATATGTAGACATACAGCTGATTCATTTCATTGTACAACAGAAAGTAGCACAACATTGTAAAGCAACTATAACCCAATTAAAATAAAGAAAGAAAGACAATGAGTGACAGCACTGGCAGCAACCCACAAAGAGCAAATACTAATAGACAAACAGAATACTACAACACTGAGCCATATTCCACCATTAAAGTTCCTGTTTTGTGTATTTCACAGGAAAAGAAAAAAAAAATATCATGGAGATAGATACTAGATTTGCATCATAAAGGCATAAAACCAGTAATATTTATAGAGGAGCTCAATAACTATATCTATTCACCAGAATGTGAAGGATTCCTTTCATTCCAAATATTAACAGCTTTTATTAGTGAATAAAGGGTTCTTCCATTTATTGAATTCTAAATACGCATTCCAAACTTTGGGCTTCCCTGGTGACTCAGACAGTAAAGAATCGGCCGGCAATACAAGAGACTTGTGTTCAATACCTGGGTTGGGAAGATCCCCTGGAGGAGGGCATGGCAACCCATTCCAGTGTTCTTGCCTAGAAAATCACCACGGACAGAAGAGCCTAGTGGGCTATAGTTCGCATGGTTGCAAAGAGTCAGAAATGACTGAGTGACTAAGCACAACACAGTACCATGAATTTTGGGGTGAATTTGTGATTAAATTTTTATAATTTTGCAATTATATCAATCTAAAGGAAATTAAGATCTCTATCACTTCTTTTGGGCTTCCCAGGAGGTGCTAGTGTTAAAGAACCCATTGGCCAATGCAGGAGACATAAGAGATGCAGGTTTGAAGCCTCCAGGGAAAATCCCTTGGAGGAGGGAGGGCCTGGCAATCCACTCCAGTATTCTTGCCTGGAGAATCCCAAGGACAGAGGAGGCTGGCAGGCTACAGTCCATAGGGTCACAAAGAGTCAGACAGGACTGAAGCAACTTAACATACACATATCACTTCTTCAGAGCAGGGATTAAATACTTTCTTGTGTCACACAATTCATGGTATGTAGACCCAGGAGTGAGCTGTTTGTGGTTGTGATATCAAAGTGCAAGATTACCAATCCCATAGAAGAAATATTCCTACATTTTATTGTAAAGAGATTAAAGCTAGATCAAATGTAAAAATATAAACAGGCTTACATTATTTAAATATCACATTAAAATATAAAACTTGTTTCCAAATGTGAAATATGTATATTGAGATTTTCAACCAGAAGAAAAAAAATAGGAGGAACTAAAATGAAAAGCAATGGAGAGCACTTATTGGATTTTAATATTCATCTTTATTGTTAACCCTGAATGTGTACACAGAGTATTCTAGATCAGAGACAAGTTTTTGTATTAATTATATCACAGTAAGTAATAAGTATATAGATAACCAGTGCCCTAGCTGTTACTCCTACTTGCATGCTCAGTTGTACCTGTAGCAGGCTCCTTTGTCCATGGAATTTTCCAGTTAAGAACACTGGAATGGGTTGCCATTTCCTACTCTAGAGGATTTTCCAGATCCTGGGATCAAACCTGCCCTAATTCTGAGAGCAACCTGGTGAAAGCCAGGTCAATTGTTCTATGTGAGTAGTTGGATGCCTCTTAGGCAAGGGATGAGATGAAATGACTTACTTACTGCTGGAAAGGTGAGGGAGGCAGTTGTCCTCTTGGGAACTGTAATGGTCCTAGATCCTAACTTACCCTTTGCTGTGCTGTGCTGTGCTTAGTCGCTCAGTCGCGTCTGACGTTTGTGATCCTATGGACTGCAGCCTGCCAGACTCCTCTGTCCATGGGGATTAGCCTTCTTATTCCTACTCTTACTACCAAAAGATATCTCCAACTTCTGCGGCTAATTTTCCTTGAAATGTAAGTCCCTAGGGAGGTATGTCTACCATCTATCCTGGCTAACCTAAGTGCCTGTCCTTGGATGTAACAATTTGGCTTGTGACATTGAACAAATTTTAAGCAAATGGATGCAGAGATAATCCCTATAATTTGTGAAAATGTGTCTTGAAAAAGTGAAAAACAATGTTACCTAATTTTATAGCACATATGTTTCTATGACTCAGGAAGTTAGGGCCTTTTTTTTTTTTTTTTCCCCCAACCCGATCCCGCCTCCCACCTCCCTCTCCATCCCATCCCTCTGGGTCTTCCCAGTGCACCAGCACTAGGCACTTGTCTCATTCATCCAAACTGGGCTGGTGATTAGGGCTTTTAAAGACACACAAATAAGTCCAGGGAAATTTTATTTGCCAGCAGCAGCATAACTGGTTTTAGAAATGAGCAAGGGGAAAGTGCTAAGGAGGGAAAAATCTTTTGGAAAACTATGGAAAGTATTGCTGGCTATACAACCAACAGAAACTTTATGGTTGCCATGATATTCTTCTATAATCCTAACAATTCTTGCAAATACACTTACTCTTGTCACTAAGCAAGATCAGGCCTGAATTAATTTTCTCAATTAAAAAAGGATGCTTTCTCTGGTTCAATGAACAATGTATACCAATCTAGAATATTTATCTCCTCTTTTCCCCTTAATGATACAACAAAATGTTCTTGTGTATCCCCAGTTTATGAATATCGTGATTAAAATTTTTATTAAGGTTAATAATTCCCTACCGAGCATTCATCATGTTCATAATATGTATGAAGCTTGCAATGTTCTCATTCTTGAAGGATTTGCATAATTAGGGACTTCTTATCACAGAGATCATCAGGTAAAATAAGTTGACTGGTTAGAAGAATATCTGGCTAAGTAAGACCAGAAATAATAGTATTGTCATGACTTCCTCCACTGCAGGTCAGATCCATAGCCAGCTCTCTGTCACAAGACCATGTAGCTTTTGGTAAGTGGATGGATTTTTGTAGCTGGTGCATCATAGGTCTAGAATTCTAACCACTGGCTCTTGAATCTGAAAGCTTCTTAGAGCTAATAATGCATTATACTGATTGTACCACGGCACCATGGGTATAAGAAAAATCACAATGTATATTGCTTTGTTCAAATTTAACCTGAATCAATACTGTGGTTTTGGTAATAATGTATCAAGCATGTTCCAGGAGAATAATAGCCTAGGATTCTGTTGAAACTTTATTTCTTTGTACCTCTTATTTCTCTAAAATTATCCACTTTTAAAATGAATCTAGCATATGAAAGAGAGGGCATTAATATCATTGTCCTGGAACTTCTTTTTCACAGAATAACTCTTGGTATTGGAGAAAGAAATACTGATATTATCAGCAACCTTTAATAAAGCTTCATTTATTGCTCTGTTTTTCAGAGCCAAAACCTGCCTGAATTTTATCTGTCCCAGCACTGTAAAACATTCTGTGGGATGATTTAACAGCATGCCCCAAATTAATAGTGACCTATAGGGGTTTCTCGTCTTTTTATGTCAGTTTGCTCAATGGGTTAGAGATGATATGTCATCAATTAATTGAGTTAGCCTGCAGAGACTGAAATTAATCCTTTGTTAAGAAACTTTTCAATATGGCTATTTTTAACCTTAGTGGGCTTGTTTGCAAAATCTAGTGAAAATTGCTTCTCAAAGTCTTAAAAGCAGGCAATATCACAATGTTTACTGTTCTAAACGGGCATAATCTTGCTGAAATCGACCCAGACTAGAACAAACTAGGAGAAGGCAATGGCACCCCACTCCAGTCCTCTTGCCTGGAAAATACCATGGACAGAGGAGCCTGGTAGGCTGCAGTCCATGGGGTCGCGAAGAGTCAGACACGACTGAGCGAATTCACTTTCACTTTTCACTCTAATGCTTTGGAGAAGGAAATGGCAATCCACTCCAGTGTTCTTACCTGGAGAATCCCAGGGACGGCGGAGCCTGGTCGGCTGCTGTCTATGGGGTCTCACAGAGTCAGACATGACTGAAGCGACTTAGCAGTAGCAGCAGCAGAATAGAAACTAATTTGGTTATAGTAATGTTCTTTTCCCCTCCCCTCCCAACTGATAACTGAAACCCTTCTGCTATCCAAATCAGAAAGATTAAGAATGGTCTCTGATCCTATTTTGCTGGTGGTAATCATTCTGTCTGTGCCAAGCTCAGAGCTCAGTCATGCAGATATTTCCCATATCTTTCAAGGTAGAATCACATTAGATTCAGTCTCTAGTCTCATGCAGTCTCTAAATAAGAAACAGCCTATAGTCCATTTTATTATGGTCTTTGTTTGAACGTCAGTTCAGTTCAGTCACTCAGCCGTGTCCAACTCTTTGCGACCCCATGAATCGCAGCACACCAGGCCTCCCTGTCCATCACCAACTCCCGGAGTTTACCCAAACTCATGTCCATTGAGTCAGTGATGCCATCCAGCCATCTCATCCTCTGTCGTCCCCTTTTCCTACTGCCCTCAATCTTTCCTAGCATCAGGGTCTTTTCAAATGAGTCAGCTCTTCACATCAGGTGGCAAAATTATTAAAGTTTCAGCTTCAATATCAGCCTTTCCAATGAACACCCAGGACTGATCTCCTTTAGGATGGACTGGTTGGATCTCCTTGCAGTCCAAGGGACTCTCAAGAGTCTTCTGCAACACCACAGTGCAAAAGCATCAATTCTTCTGCGCTCAGCTTTCTTCACAGTCCAACTCTCACATCCATATATGACCACTGGAAAAACCATGGCCTTGACTAGATGGACACTTGTTGGCAAAGTAATGTCTCTGCTTTTTAATATGCTGTCTAGGTTGGTCATAACTTTCCTTCCAAGGAGTAAGTGTCTTTTAATTTCATGGTTGCAGTCACCATCTGCAGTGATTTTGGAGGGCCCCCGCCCAAAAAAAAAATAAATAAAATGAAGTCTGACACTGCTTCCACTGTTTCCCCATCTATTTCCCATGAAATGGTGGGACCAGATGCCAAGATCTTCGTTTTCTGAATGTTGAGCTTTAAGCCAACTTTTTCACTCTCTTCCTTCCTTTTCATCAAGAGGCTTTTTAGTTCCTCTTCACTTTCTGCCATAAGGGTGGTATCATCTGCATATCTGAGGTTATTGATATTTCTCCTGGCAATCTTGATTCCAGTTGGTGCTTCTTCCAGCCCAGCGTTTCTCATGATGTACTCTGCATATACTAATATAATTAGTATATGCATATATGCATACTAACTCTGCATATAATTAAAGAAGCAGCGTGACAATAGACAGCCTTGACATACTCCTTTTCCTATTTGGAACCAGTCTGTTGTTCCATGTCCAGTTCTAAGTGTTGCTTCCTGACCTGCATACAGGTTTCTCAAGAGGCAGGTCAGGTGGTCTGGTATTCCTCTCTCTTTAAGAATTTTCTACAGTTTATTGTGATCCACACAGCCAAAGGCTTTGGCATAGTCAATAAAGCAGAAATTGATGTTTTTCTGGAACTCTCTTGCTTTTTCCATGATCCAGTGGATGTTGGCATTTTGATCTATGGTTCCTCTGTTTTTTCTAAAACCAGCTTGAACATCTGGAAGTTCACAGTTCATGTATTGCTGAAGCCTGGCTTGGAGAATTTTGAGCATTACTTTACTGGCGTGTGAGATGAGTGCAATTGCCTGGTAGTTTGAGCATTCTTTGGCATTGGCTTTCCTTGGGATTGGAATGAAAACTGACCTTTTCCAGTCCTGTGGCCACTGCTGAGTTTTCCAAATTTGCTTGCATATTGAGTGCAACACTTTCACAGCATCATCTTTCAGGATTTGAAATAGCTCAACTAGAATTCCATCACCTCCACTAGCTTTGTTCATGGTGATGCTTTCTAAGACCCACTTGACTTCACATTCTAGGATGTCTGGCTGTATATGAGTGATCACACCATGGTGATTATCTGGGTCATGAAGATCTTTTTTGTACAGTTCTTCTGTGTATTCTTATCACCTCTTCCTAATATCTTCTGCTGGTCACTTCCAAAAACTGATATCACTACATGGTCCTGTTCTCAGAGCTTACATCTTCATTACAAACAGAAGTGTACACTTGCCTTGAGTCCTCAAGAGAGACTCCCAGAGCTAAATTCATTGCCCTCCTGAGTCTATATTCTAAACAGTAACCTATGAGCTCTCCACTGCATCCAGTGAAGCCTCAACATTAATTAAACTTGTAGAAGAGTGTATCTGTTTTCTTACTACAATGGAATTGAATTATAAATTAACTGCAAGAATATGTAAAATTAATGGTACCTCATTGTGGTTTTGATTTGCATTTCTCTAATAATGAGTGATGTTGAGCATCTTTTCATGTGTTTGTTAGCCATCTGTATGTCTTCTTTGGAGAAATGACCATGGAATATTACTCAGCCATTAAAAAGAATTCATTTGAACCAGTCCTAATGAGATGGATGAAGCTGGAGCCCCTTATACAGAGTGAAGTAAGCCAGAAAGATAAAGAACATTACAGCATACTGACACATGTATATGGAATTTAGAAAGGTGATAACGATAACCCCATATGCAGAACAGAAAAAGAGACACAGAAATACAGAACAGGCTTTTGAACTTTGTGGGAGAATGTGAGGGTGGGATATTTCAAAAGAACAGCATGTATACTATCTATGGTGAAACAGATCACCAGCCCAGGTGGGATGCACGAGACAAGTGCTCCGGCCTGGTGCACTGGGAAGACCCAGAGGAATCGGGTGGAGATGGAGGTGGGAGGGGGGATCGGGATGGGGAATACATGTAAATCCATGGCTGATTCATATCAATGTATGACAAAACCCACTGGAAAAAAAAATAATAATAATAAAAAAAAGAATATGTAAAATTAAATCACTAGAAATTTAAAAACACTTTTTAAGCAATATGGAAATCAAACAATATATTATAAGAAACATAAAGTATTTCAAGAGGAATGATAATGAAAATACAACATTCAAAATGGGTGAAATACAGATACATTATGGTTTACACAGTAATGTTTGGCTGTGTATTACAATATAGGTCTTGCCAGGTGGTGTTAGTGTTAAAGAACCCATCTGCCAATGCAGGAGATGTAAGAGATGTGGGTTCAGTCCCTGGGTGAGGAATTTTCCCTGAATGAGTTCATGGTACAGTCCAGTATTCTTGCCTGGAGAGTCCTGTGGACAGAGGAGCCTGGCAGGCTGTATTTCACAGGGTCACAAAGAGTCAGACAGGACTGAAGCAACTTGGCACATTACAATATAATGTTAGAGAAGACAGATGATATGAAATCAGTGGTGTGAGGTTGCTGGTTAAAACATGTAAAAGGATGAACAAATTCTACACAAAACAAGCAGAAGGAAGAAAATGATAAAGAAAACAGAAATCATAAAATAGAAAACAGGAAAACAATGAAGAAGTTTAAGAAAACAAACAAAAAACTGATTATTTAACAATATTAGTAAGATGATAAAATTCTAGCAAGGCTAATAAAGAAAAGTGATCACAAAAGTAAAGAGTATCAACAAAAAGGCAGAGAAGTTTTGCAATTATTACAGACATTAAAAAAATAATAAAACAATGCCATTAAAATTTTGTGTTAGAAAATTTGACAATTTAGATGAAATATGCCAAAAAATTGAAATAGACAAATGACCAAAGAAGAATTAAAAATCTAAATTGCCCTCTATTTAAGAAAAATGTTAAATAAGCTTATTTTGGTAAATAAGAAGCTTTCTACCAAGAAATATCTAACATCTGAAAAAAGACAAGTTCGATTTTAAACAACTCAGAAAACATATTAACCTTTCAAGAAGTGTTAAAATTAGTTATTTAGAAAGGAAAATAAAAAGATCAGAGATGTGAATCTCCATAAAAAGCAAGAGTGTTAGAGAAGAAAAATATGAAAGCAAAATATTTTTATTCTTTATATTAATCTTACTTCATGAATTGTTTAGGTATACATCTGTAAAAATTGTACAATAACTATATGAGCAAAACTATAATGTTCTGATAAAAAAATTAGAGATATAAATAAATGGAGAGATACTTCATGTACAAGGATAGGAAGCATCAATACTGTCAAGGTACTAGTTTTTCTCAACTTGATTCAATGCAATTCCAATCCAAATCCCAGCAAGTTGTTTTGTGGAAAGTGACAAAATAAATGCAAAGTTTATATGGAAATACAAAAGACCCAGAATAGCCAACATGGTATTGAAGGTGAAGAACAAAGTTAGAAGACTAATACTATTCAACTTTGTGACTTACTGTAAAAGCACAATAATTAAGGCAGTGTGGGGTTAGCTAAATAGCACACAGATATATCAATGGGATGGAATAAAGAGCCCAGTGTGTGTGTGTATGTGTGTGCCTACACACTGATTTTTGACAAAGTAGCAAAGACAGTTCAACGGGGGTTGGGGGCGGGGGAAGTATTCTTTTGCTATAAATTAAGGTAGAACAATTAGGCATTCATACTCAAAAGTAAAAAATATATATATATACTTTTAAGGAAATTTTTAGGAATTGACCTTCCATTTTTCACAAAATTTCACTAAAATTAACTTGAAATGGATTGTAGATCTAAATTTAAAATGCAATATTTATCAAACTTCTAGAAGATACCATGGGAGAAAATTTAGATGACTGTGGGTTTCATAATGAGTTTTAGACACAATATCAAAATCACAATCTATGAAGAAAAAAATGATCTCGATTAATTTAAAATTAAACATGTTTTCTCTGTTAATGGCACTGTTAAGAGAACTTTCTTTTTTTTTAAGCCACCTACAGGAAATAATATTTTAAAAACATATATATGATAAAATACTGCCACCCACTATATAAAGACATTTTCAAACTTAGCAATAAGAAAATAAGCAACTCTAATAAGCCTATGGATATCTCACCAAAGAAGAGATACAGATGGCAAATAAGTATATGAAAATATGATCATCATCACATGTTATTAAGGGATTACAAATTGAAATAATAGTGAGATACCACTATACACAAAAGATTGTATGAAATCCAAAAGATTGAAAATATCAAACACTAAGGAGTATTCAGAGAGAGAGGAAATCTCATTCACTGATAATAGGAATGCAAATTAGTAGAGCTACATAGAAGGAAAGTTTGAAAGTCTCTTATGAGGCCAAACACATGCATATCATATAATCCAGCAATTATGTGCCTAGAAATTTATGCAATGAATGAGTTGAACAATACATCTACACAAAAATCTGTATATGAATGCTGCAAAAAATTGAAACCAACCAAAATGTCCTACAATAGACAAAAGGATAAATAAACTGTGGTACTTTCATTGATAAAAAGAAATGAGCAATCAAGCCATGGAAAGATATGGAGGAAATTAAATATATATTTCTAAGAGCAAGAAGTCAGATTTAGGGGTGAAGTAGAACCTAGATAGCATATTAAAAAGCAGAGACATTACTTTGCCAACAAAGGTCTGTCTAGTCAAGGCTATGGTTTTTCCAGTGGTCCTGTATGGATGTGAGAGTTGGACTGTGAAGACAGCTGAGCACCAAAAAATTGATGCTTTGAACTATGGTGTTGGATAAGACTCTTGAGAGTCCCTTGGACTGCAAGTAGATCCAACCAGTCCATCCTAAAGGAGATCAGTCCTGGGTGTTCATTGGAAGGACTGATGCTGAAGCTGAAACTCCAATACTTTGGCCACCTCATGCGAAGAGTTGACTCATTGGAAAAGACCCTGATGCTGGGAGGGATTGGAGACAGGAGGAGAAGGGGACGACAGAGGATGAGATGGCTGGATGGCATCACCGACTCGATGGACATGAGTTTGAGTAAATTATGGGAGTTTGTGATGGACAGGGAGGCCTGGCGTGCTGCGATTCATGGGGTGACATAGAGTCAGACATGACTGAGCGACTGAACTGAACTGAGAAGTGGGGAGGGATGAGTACGTGGAACAGAATTTTTAGAACATTAAAATAATATGCATGCTATTCTAAAGGCAGATACATAGTATTTCATTTGTAGAAATCCATATAACTATATAGCACAGAGCATGAATCCTAATATAAACTATGGTGTTTAGTTAATCGTTATGTGTCAATAGTGGTTCATCACTTGTAACAAATGCACCATGCTAAAATAAAATGTTACTAATAAGGGAAATTATGAGTTGGGGAGGGAGTATATGAAAACATTGTGTACTGTCTCCTCTTATTTTATTTTTAAAATGTATTTATTTTCAATTCAAGGATAATTGCTTTACAATATTGTGTTGGTTTCAGTCATACGTCAACATAAAGCAGCCATAGGCATATGTTTGTCTCCTCCCTCTTGAACCTCCCTCTGTCTCTTGTTTTAGATGTAAAATGATAACTGAAAAGAAAAGTACAGAAGGAAAAAAATATCTTGACCTTCTTTGCCAAATATCAGGTCAAATCAGTAAAAGAGTGGGTTGATAAAGTTTATTTTAGCATAATTTTTAAAAATTTCAGCTTGAAAAGAATTGGATTTTACATCATATATTCAAGATTAGCTTAATAGGCAAAAATTGATGTACTTCATTGTATTAAAATATAAAATAATATATTTTAAAAGCATATGATCATTTTAACAAATGCAAGACGGTTTTGAAAAGACATCATGAAAAAGCTCTAAGGAAACTTGGAATAGAAAGGAGAAAGCCCAATATTGAAAATATAGTTTCTATCTAAAATCTTCAATACAGTTCTTGTGTACATTTGCTCCATTTGTTTCCAAATTTGTACTAGGCACCAGCATACAAGGGATGAGAAAGAAAAAATGAAATACAGAAATTTGAAGAAAGTAAAACTTTTCATAGAGATGGTATGATTGTCTACATAAACAATCAAAAGGAATTCAGAGAAAAAGTAATTTTATTAGAGAGCAAGACACATGCATGCATACGTGCTTAGTAACTTCAGTTATGTCCAACTCTTTGTGACCCCATGGACATGAACCTAGAAATTCCAGATGTACAAGCTGGGTTTCAAAGAGGCAGAGGAACCAGAGAACAAATTGCCTATATTTGTTCACTCAAAGAGAAACCAAGGGAATTCCAGAAAAACTCTATTTCTGCTTCATAGAGTTCACTAAAGTCTTTGGCTGTGTGAATCAAAACAAACTGTGAAAAATTTTTAAAAACATGGGAATACCAGACCACCTTACCTGTCTCCTTAGAAACCTGTATGTAAGTCAAGAAGCATCATGGAACTAGACATGGAACAACTGACTGGTTCAAATTGGGAAAGGAGTATGACAAGGCTATATATTGTCACCTTGTTTATTTAACCTACATGCAGAGTGTATTGCAGGAAATGCTAGCTGGATAAATCATAAATGGGAATCAAGACACTGGGGAAAATATAAACCATCTCAGATACACAGATGATAGCATTCTAATGGTAGAAATAGAAGAGAAACTAAAAAGCCTCTTGATTAGAGTGAAAGAGGAGGGTGACAAGGCTGACTTAAAACAACATTCAAAAAACTAAGACTGTAACAACCAGTCCCGTCAGTCCAGTTCAGTTCAGTCATTCAGTCGTGTCCAACTCTTTGAGGCCCCATGGACTATATGTAGCACTCCAGGCTACCCTGTCCATCACCAACTCCTGGAGCCTACTCAAACTCATGTCTATCAAGTCGGTGATGCCATCCAACCATCACATCCTCTGTCTTCCCTTTCTCCTCCTGCCCTCAATCTTTCCCAACATCAAGGTCTTTTCCAATGAGTCAGTTCTTTGCATCAGGTGGCCAAAGTATTGGAACTTCAGCTTCAGCATCAGTCCTTCCAATGAATATTCAGGATGGATTTCCTTTAGGATTGACTGGTTTGACCTCTTTGCAGTCCAAGTGACTCTCAAGAGTCTTCCCCTACACCACAGTTCAAAAGCATCAGTTCTTCAGTACCCAGATTTCTTTATGGTCCAACTCTCACATCCATACACAACTACTGGAAAAACCATAGCTTTGACTATACAGACTTTTTCAGCAAAGTAATGTCTCTGCTTTTTGATATGCTGTCTAGGTTTGTCTTAGCTTTTCTTCCAAGGAGCAAGTGTCTTTTAATTTTATGGCTGCAGTCACCATCTGCAGTGATTTTGGAGCCCCCCAAATTAAAGTCTGTCACTGTCTCCATTGTTTCCCCATCTAATTGCCATGAAGTGATCTTGTCACTTTATGATCTGGTCCCATCACTTCATGACAAATAGAAGGGGAAAATGCAAAACAGTGACAGATTTTATTTTTGAGAGTTCCAAAATCACTGCAGACATAGTCTTGCACAAATGTGAGAGTTGGACCACAAAGAAATCTGAGCACAGAAGAATTGATGTTTTCAAACTGTGGTGCTGGAGAAAACTTTTGAGAGTCCTTTGGACTGCAGGGAGATGAAACTAGTCAATCCTAAAAAAATAATCCCTGAATATTTATTGGAAGGACTGCTGCTGAAGTGGAAGTGCCAATAATTTTGCCACATGATGCGATGCACCAACTAATTGGAAAAGGCCCTGATTCTCAGAGAGAATGAAGGCAAAAGGAGAAGAAGGTGTCAGAGGATGAGATGGTTAGATAGTATCACTGAATAAATGGGAATGAATCTGAGCAAGCTCTGAAAGAGAGTGAAGTACAGGGGAGCCTGGTGTGCTGCATTTCATGTAGTTGTAGAGAAACTTGTATGAAATAAGAGAGAAAGAGTAATAGTTATGATAGGCCTTGAGGGCCTGGAGAAATATCATGCTCTAGAAGTTTACTTTACAATGAAAACATGGGGGAGGAACTGTTTGGAAACCATATCATTTAATAGTATTAAAAAAACAAAAAAAGTGGCAGGGATTGTAACAAGACACAAAACAGGATCTCTGCTTTAAAATGGTTGCAGCATAGTAGATGATGTATTTTGAAGGTCTGTCCTGTCCCTTAGTAATGAGTAGCTTTGAGTAGAGAATAACAAACACAAGCAGATGGCCACTGCACCTATCTAATTCATAAAGCACTTTCTTTAGCAAAAAGTTGGAAATGTAGCATTGTGAATATTTTCTGTATTTTGACATAACTGCCATTCTCTAGATAAGGTATAAAGAAAGAGGCACAGATTTTTTTTAGGTATTGGAGGGTAGAAGCAACTTTTTCCCATCTCCAGTCATCAGTATTCACTGAAAACCATCTGATAGAAACAAGTTTTATGAAACATGACCAATGCTTCTAAAATTTCTCTGAAGAAGAAGCTATAGTACCTGTTAGTCCTGGAAGAAGAATAAAACTCAAGAAAGAACTTCAATTTGAATGTTTACTCATTCATATGAAAGGACTTTTGTAGGCCTTTTTTATCAGGTTCTAAGCACCTCAGCACAAAAGGCAACCCACAGTCTGGGTTCTAATGCTGATCCCTTCAGCATGAAGATGATAAAATATTGTTTAAGTGTCAACCATTTATTGATGTTAGAAAGCTTAAAAACGGACAGCTAAGTTGTATGTGATGTAAAGCCAATGTTCATTTCAGCCAACACTGATTATAGCTACAGTGTGTTTAAAGGAAAATGAACTGAATCTTTAGACTATATTTACATATGTAGATGCTACATGCATGTTTCAATAAATAAATTTAAACTACTGTTTAAGTTACAATGAAAATTTGATCTTAAAATGGCTGACTTTTCAACCCACTCCAGTGTTCTTGCCTGGAGAATCCCAGGAACGGGGGAGCCTGGTGGGCTGCCGTCTATGGGGTCGCAGAGTCGGACACGACTAAAGCGACGCAGCAGCAGCAGCATACTTAAGTGGTACAAAAGCGTTACTAGTAGAAACCAAAAAAGGTTTGGCTACAAATTGTATTCTTGGTAATGTTTCTAAATGCATTCTGTTAATGTTAAAATTTCTACCATACACATTTCTTATGTGGAAGTTTTTAAGAAAATTGTCTTATTCAAGTATTACATGCTTACTGCCTTTCATATAATTCCATATTACTTTTTAAAATAAAGTTATTTCTAGGAAAACTAAAAAAAAAAAAAAAATGGCTGACTTTTTAAATAGTAAAACACTAAATCAGATATATTTAGAATTTTATTTTGGATTACACAATTCAGCTAAGGTGTTTAAAATTTGGCTGAGAATCACTACATAAAAATAAATAAAAACTGGTAAGTATTAATATGTTCTATCATGCAATCTCTGATTCTCATCACAGAAATTTAGTAGTTGGTATTTTTTTGTAGCATTAGATTGTTTTGCTTAAAAACATTTGTATAATTTGTGTTTTTAATTTTGTAAACCACATCTATGTTGTAATGATCTGTACTTGGAAAAAATCATTAAAAAGTTCTTTGTTAACTTGCCTTGCTCTTTTTTTTTTTTGTTTTTTCTTTAAATTTTTTTGAATATTGAGTTTTTTTTTTTTTTCCATTTATTTTTATTAGTTGGAGGCTAATTACTTTACAATATTGTAGTGGGTTTTGCCATACATTGACATGAATCAGCCATGGATTTACATGTGTCCCCCATCCTGAACCCCTCTCCCACCTCCCTCACCATCCCATCCCTCTGGGTCATCCTAGTGCACCAGCCCTGAGCACTTGTCTCATGCATCCAACTTGGGCTGGCGATCTGTTTCACACTTGATAATATACATGTTTCCTCTGCTGATGGGCATCTAGGTTGCTTCCATGTCCTGGCTATTATAAACCGTGCTGCGATGAACATTGGGGTTCACATGTCTCTTTCAGATCTGGTTTCCTCGGTGTGTATGCCCAGAAGTGGGGAATCAGGTGGAGAGGGAGGTGGGAGGGGGGATCGGGATGGGGAATACATGTAAATCCATGGCTGATTCATGTCAATGTATGACAAAAACCACTACAATATTGTAAAGTAATTAGCCTCTAACTAATAAAAATAAATGAAAAAAAAACTGTAAAAAAAAAAAAAAACCCAAACAAACATGTTTCAATGCTATTCTCTCAGATCAACCCACTTTTGCCTTCTCCCATAGAGTCCAAAAGTCTGTTCTATACATCTGTGTCTCTTTTTCTGTCTTGCATATAAGGTTATCATTACCAACTTTCTAAATTTCAAATACATGTGTTAGTATACTGTATTGGTGTTTATCTTTCTGGCATACTTCACTCTGTATAAGGGGCTCTAGTTTCATCCATCTCATTAGAACTGATTCAAATGAATTCTTTTTTGATGGCTGAGTAATATTACATTGCATATATGTACCACATATTTCTTATCCATTCGTTTGCTGATGGGCATATAGGTTGCTTCCATGTCCTGGCTATTATAAACAGTGCTGCAATGAACATTGGGGTGCACGTGCCTCTTTCAGATCTGGTTTCCTCGGTGTGTATGCCCAGGAGTGGGATTGCTGGGTCATATGGCAGTTCTATTTCCAGTTTTTTAAGGAATCTCCACACTGTTCTCCATAGTGGCTGTACTAGTTTGCATTCCCACCAACAGTGTAAGAAGTTTCCCTTTTCTCCACACCCTCTCCAGCATTTATTGTTTGTAGACTTTTGGATAGCAGCCAGTCCGAATGGTGTGAAATGGTACCTCATTGTGGTTTTGATTTTCATTTCTCTAATAATGAGTGATGTTGAGCATAGTTTCATGTGTTTGTTAGCCATCTGTATGTCTTCTTTGGAGAAATGTCTGTTTAGTTCTTTGGCCCATTTTTTGATTGGGTCATTTATTTTTCTGGAATTGAGCTTCAGGAGTTGCTTGTATATTTTTGAGATTAATCCTTTGTTGCTTCGTTTGCTATTATTTTCTCCCGTTCTGAAGGCTGTCTTTTCACCTTATTTATAGTTTCCTTTGTTGTGAAAAAGCTTTTAAGTTTAATTAGGTCCCATTTGTTTATTTTTGCTTTTATTTCCAATATTTTGGAGGTGGGTCATAAAGGATCTTGCAGTGATTTATGTTGGAGAGTGTTTTGCCTATGTTCTCCTCTAGGAGTTTTATAGTTTCTGGTCTTACATTTAGATCTGTAATCCATTTTGAGTTTATTTTTGTGTATGGTGTTAGAAAGTTTTCTAATTTCATTCTTTTACAAGTGGTTGACCAGTATTCCCAGAACCACTTGTGGAAGAGGTTGTCTTTTTTCCATTGTATATTCTTGCCCCCTTTGTCGAAGATAAGGTGTCGATAGGTATGTGGATTTATCTCTGGGCTTTCTATTCTGTTCCATTGATCTATATTTCTGTCTGTGTGCCAGTACCATACTGTCTTGATGACTGTGGCTTTGTAGTATTGTCTGAAGTCAGGCAGGTTGATTCCTCCAGTTCCATTCTTCTTTCTCAAAATTGCTTGGCTATAATATGTTTTTTGTATTTCCATACAAACTGTGAAATTATTTGTTCTAGTTCTGTGAAGAATACCATTGGTATCTTGATAGGGATTGCATTAAATCTATAGGTTGCTTTGGCTAGTATACTCATTTTCACAATATTGATTCTGCCAATCCATGAACACGGTATACTTCTCCATCTATTTGTGTCCTCTTTGATGTCTTTCATCAGTTTTTTATAGTTTTCTATATATAGGTCTTTTGTTTCTTTAGGTAGATATACTCCTAAGTATTTTATTCTTTTTGTTGCAATGGTGAATGGTATTGTTTCCTTAATTTCTGTTTCTGTTTTCTCATTGTTAGTGTACAGGAATGCAAGGGATTTCTGTGTGTTAATTTTATATCCTACAACTTTACTATATTCATTGATTAGCTCCAGTAATTTTCTGGTAGAGTCTTCAGGGTTTTCTATGTAGAGGATCATGTCATCTGCAAACAGAAAATGCTTCCATATCTTGCACTTTAAGTGTGCCTAGAACTATTAGCAAGCATTTTGTTGTGATATTATAACATCTTAAAGAAACTTACTAATTAATTTAATTTTGATATTTATTTTTTTTATTTAAAAGAGTTCTCATTTACCAAAGCTTATAATTGTTCATATTTTATTTCCCAATGTCAATATACACTTCTAATTACACCTTAGCTTAATTGTGTAACCTAAAATAAAATTCTAAATATATCTGACTTAGTGTTTTACTATTTAAAAAGCCAGCCATGTTAAGATCAAAATTTTTATTGTGACTTAAACAGTAGTTTAAATTTATTTGTTGAAACATGCATCCAGCATCTACATATGTAAATACAGTCTAAATTAGACTGATACATCTTGAAATTGAAAGGAACAAACATATGATGCTTCCATTTCATCAACTCAACTGTTTTGATTCAGGAAGTTTCAGAGGCGAGCAAAACTTGAGAACACAGCCATTAATTAATAAATCTCATAATTAAATGTAAAATCTCAACGGGGGTAAATTCCCTGAAATGTAAGTATACAGTGTAATGAAGCCATGTTTTAGGAAATATAACTTAGGGAATTTCTGAAAGACTCTGTAAGGAAATAGAAATGTATCTCAGAAAAGTAAGATGTGTATTAAAGGGAAAGAAAAGATATTTAGACAAAGGCTGCCACACTTGAAAACCTCTACGGCAAACAGAGAACATACCAGTACTGAAAGGAAGTCAATATGTTTTGAGTTCATATGACGAGGGGACAAAACATGGTAAAAGATGAGATCAGAAGGTCAGGGAAAGGTTAGGACATTAACTTACTTGAAAGCCATACTCAATTTTTTTAGTTATATGAAAGTGAAAGTGAAAGTGGAGTCACTCAGTCATGTCCGACTCTTTGCGACCCCATGGACTGTAGCCTAACAGCCTCTTCGTCCATGGGATTCTCCAGATAAGAATACTGGAGTGGGTTACCATTTCCTTCTCCATAGTTATATGAACAAGTATTTAAAATAGACAATTTGTTTTTTTCTTTCTCTTCCATATAGGAGAAGATAGTCAATAGTTCTTGCCTTATTACTACAGGAGGAAGTATAGTATATGAATTTCATAAGTTCTGAATTACATGTAAGAAAAAATGAGTTTAAAATATAATCCATATTTTATCAGTCTCAGCCATCTATGAAACAGTTTTCTTAGAAATTTTACCACCGTGAACATCATTAGGAGACACTGAAATGATCAAATAATTACTTTGATTAATATCATTTTTGTGTTGAAAGAAGATAAAATGGAGAGATTACACTTCTGTTTTAGGGAATTAGTGAAGAGTTAAAATATGTGCTTTATTATTTCACAGACAGTTAGGAGATGTAGTACTGGTTTCAATAAAAGAGAGGTTGGCTTTGAGAAACTCAAATATCTAAATTTTCAACAAAAATGATGGCAGGATTATAGAATGAAAAATGAAAAAGCTATTTTAAAATCAAATTGTAGTGTGTAGGAACAGGGTGAAGAAAGATGTGATGTCTGTTGTAGCCATGGTTGAATTGAGAGTAAGACTGCATTTTCTGTGTACAGATTTTCGGTCAGGATGGCCACATTCATCAGGAAGAGTAAAAGACTCATTTCAGACAGTGAAGACAGAAACTAAATGGAAAACATTAGTAGTCTTTGTATAGGCTAAATGTATCCAACTGACCTTAAAAAAGGAAAGTACTCTTGTGACAAAGAGATATTATGGTGGATGAAAAGCAGTAATATCATTAAAAATTCTCTGATGCAATTTATGGATCATTTCTAATACTCATACATTATTTTGGTTCAGTTTCAGAAAAGCATGTAAACAATGACTTTATATGGCCTATATAAGTTAACTTACTTTCAAATGTGTACTTTTATAACATAGTTCCTGGTATTAAATGCATGTTTTTTGCCTATGTTCTCCTCTAGGAGTTTTATAGTTTCTGGTCTTACATTTAGATCTGTAATCCATTTTGAGTTTATTTTTGTGTATGGTGTTAGAAAGTGTTCTAGTTTCATTCTTTTACAAGTGGTTGACCAGTTTTCCCAGCACCACTTGTTAAAGAGGTTGTCTTTTTCCATTGTATATTCTTGCCTCCTTTGTCAAAGAGAAGGTGTCCATAGGTTCGTGGATTTATCTCTGGGCTTTCTATTCTGTTCCATTGATCTATATTTCTGTCTTTGTGCCAGTACCATACTGTCTTGATGACTGTGGCTTTGTAGTAGAGTCTGAAGTCAGGCAGGTTGATTCCTCCAGTTCCATTCTTCTTTCTCAAGATTACTTTGGCTATTTGAGGTTTTTTGTATTTCCATACAAATTGTGAAATTCTTTGGTCTAGTTCTGTGAAAAATACCGTTGGTAGCTTGATAGGGATTGCATTGCATCTATAGATTGCTTTGGGTAGAATAGCCATTTTGACAATATTGATTCTTCCAATCCATGAACACGGTATGTTTCTCCATCTGTTTGTGTCCTCTTTGATTTCTTTCATCAGTGTTTTATAGTTTTCTATGTATAGGTCTTTTGTTTCTTTAGGTAGATATACTCCTAAGTATTTTATTCTTTTTGTTGCAATGGTGAATGGTATTGTTTCCTTAATTCTCTTTCTGTTTTTTCACTGTTAGTATATAGGAATGCAAGGGATTTCTGTATGTTAATTTTATATCCTGCAACTTTACTGTATTGATTGATTAGCTCTCCAACATAAATCACAGCAAGATCCTCTATGACCCACCTCCCAGAATATTGGAAATAAAAGCAAAACTAAACAAATGGGACCTAATGAAACTTAAAAGCTTTTGCACTACAAAGGAAACTATAAGTAAGGTGAAAAGACAGCCCTCAGATTGGGAGAAAATAATAGCAAATGAAGAAACAGACAAAGGATTAATCTCAAAAATATACAAGCAACTCCTGAAGCTCAATTCCAGAAAAATAAATGACCCAATCAAAAAATGGGCCAAAGAACTAAACAGACATTTCTCCAAAGAAGACATACAGATGGCTAACAAACACATGAAAAGATGCTCAACATCACTCATTATTAGAGAAATGCAAATCAAAACCACAATGAGGTACCATTACACGCCAGTCAGGATGGCTGCTATCCAAAAGTCTACAAGCAATAAATGCTGGAGAGGGTGTGGAGAAAAGGGAACCCTCTTACACTGTTGGTGGGAATGCAAACTAGTACAGCCGCTATGGAAAACAGTGTGGAGATTCCTTAAAAAACTGGAAATAGAACTGCCATATGACCCAGCAATCCCACTTCTGGGCATACACACTGAGGAAACCAGATCTGAAAGAGACACGTGCACCCCAATGTTCATCGCAGCACTGTTTATAATAGCCAGGACATGGAAGCAACCTAGATGCCCATCAGCAGATGAATGGATCAGGAAGCTGTGGTATATATACACCATGGAATATTACTCAGCCATTAAAAAGAATTCATTTGAATCAGTCCTAATGAGATGGATGAAACTGGAGCCCTTATACAGAGTGAAGTAAGCCAGAAAGATAAAGAACATTACAGCATACTAACACATATATATGGAATTTAGAAAGATGGTAACGATAACCCTATATGCAAAACAGAAAAAGAGACACAGAAATACAGAACAGACTTTTGATCTCTGTGGGAGAATGTGAGGGTGGGATATTTCAAAAGAACAGCATGTATACTATCTGTGGTGAAACAGATCACCAGCCCAGGCGGGATGCATGTGACAAGTGCTCGGGCCTGGTGCACTGGGAAGATCCAGAGGAATCGGGTGGAGAGGGAGGTGGGAGGGGGGATCGGGATGGGTAATACGTGTAAATCTATGGCTGATTCATATCAATGTATGACAAACCCCCCAAAAAAAAAAAATTAAAAAATAAATAAATAAATAAATGCATGTCTTTATCAAGATAACTCATTTAAGTAAGAGTACTGTGTTCTCTAAGAAATAACCCAAGAAGAATATTGGATTGCTTTTTCTAGAGGGAAAACACATTTTTTTCTCTAGATAACTTGTTAAATATAAGAATCTCCTTGATGTCTGGAAATCCAAATAATGTAATCCAGACAATTGCAAATCCAGCAATCCATATCTTACTAAGCTTAAAGGTAAGTTGGACACCTCCTGTAATTTTATTAAATTTTTTAAAATGTTCTCCAAATATTTCCACATTTGGAATCATTTAATAATTGTGTTGTATATATAATTAATTAATTTAGGTCAATAAATGCATCTCATTTTCATATTTAAGTCAATAAATGCATCTCATTTTCATATTTTGGTGGTATTGTAAGATCTCAAGTCTATAACCACTTTTTTACAAGGAGCTATAATGATTTCTTTTTCAATACCATCACTAGTTTTCAGTGATGTACCATCAATCATTTCTACTCTAGCAATGTCAATGTTCTCCTTTCTCTGACTTCTTTCCCTCAGGATATAAGCAAAGGCAAAATCAACTTATGATAAAACACTCCCCCATCTTCTCATTTAGTTATCTTTTAAAATTCCACTTCAGTTATGTTTCTTCTAACATCTCTCATTTATGCCACATTCCAACTGGCCAATCTAAAGGTATCCTGAGATCTGTTTCTTTTTCCAAATCAGCATTTTTAAAAAGTAGTTATTTTTTGCTTTTTGAATTACAGTTACTTTACAATCTGGTGGCTCAGTGATAAAGAATTCGCCTATAATGCAGGAGACATGGATTTGAGTCCTGGGTTCAATCCCTGGGTCAGGAAGATCCTCTGGAGAAGAAAATGGCAACCCACTCCAGTATTCTTACGTGGGAAATCCCATGGACAGAGGAGCCTGGTGAGCTACAGTCCATAGGGTTTCAAAGAACTGGACATGACTTAGCAACTAACAATATTAGTTTTAGGTCATAGCATAGTGATTCAGTATTTTTTAAATGAATTATACTCCATTTAAAGATAATACAAAATAATAGCTATATTATTCCCTGTGCTGTAAAATGTACCATTTTGCTTACCTATTTTATACGTCAGTTCAGTTCAGTTCAGTCATTCAGTCACGTCAGACTCCTTGCGCGATCCCCTGGACTGCAGCACGCCAGGCTTCCCTGTCCATCACCAACTCCCAGAGCTTGCTCAGACTAATGTCCATGGGTTAATGATGCCATCCAACCATCTCATCCTCTGTTGTCCCCTTTCATCATGACTTCAATCTTTCCAAGCATCAGAGTCTTTTCTAATGAGTCAGTTCTCTGCATCAGGTGGCCAGTGTGTTGTAGCTTCAGCATCTGTCTTTACAATGAATACTCAGAACTGATTTCCTTTGGGATTGACTGGTTTAATTTCCTTGCAGTCCAAGGGACTCTCAAGAGTCTTCCCCAACACCACAATTCAAAAGCATCAAACTTTCAGTGCTCAGCTTTCTTTATATTCCAACTCTCACATCCATACATGACTACTGGATTTTGTACATAGTCCTTTGTCTCTCTTAATCTGATACACTTATTTTGCCCCTCTCTTTCTTGTCTCCCCACTGGTAACCACTAGTTTGTCTTCTATATCTGTGAGTATGTTTCTACTTTGTTATACATTCGTTTTACATTTTAAATTCTACATATACATGATAACATAAAATGTTTGACATTGTCTGACTTATTTCACCAAGCATAATAATCTTTTGGTCCATCTACTTTGTTTCAAAGGGTGAAATTTCACTCTTTTTTATGACTGAGTAATATTCTATTATATATTTATACCATATCTCCTTTATCAATTCTTCTGTTGATAGGTAATTGGGTTGTTTCCATATCTTAGCTACTGTAAATAATGCTGCTGCAGACATGTGGTGCAAGAATTTTTTTTTTTAATTAATGGGTTTATTTTTGGATGTTATCACTAGGAGTGAACTTGCTGGATCATATGGTAATTCTCTCTTTAACATTTTGAGGAATTTCCATAGGATTTTTCACAGTGGCTTCAGCAATTTACATTCCCACCAACAGTGTACAAAGGTTCCTGTTATTCCACATCCTCATCAACGTTTGTTATTTGTGGTCATTCTGATGATAGCTATCAAAATTAATGAGGTGATATCTCGTTGTTTTGATTTGCATTTTATCTAATCATTAATGATGTTGAGTATCTATTCATTTGCCTGTAAGCCATCTGGCTGTCTTATTTGGAAATATGTTTATTCAGGTTTTCTGTCCAATTGTTAATTTTTAAAATTTTGATATTACTATATTAACAATTTATATATTTCAAATCAAATCCTTTGTCATAAATAACATTTGAAAATATTTCCTCCTATTCATTAGGTTGTCTTTTCACTTTGTGGATGGTTTCCTTTGCTGTGTAAAAGCTTTTAAGTTTAATTAGGTCCCAATTCTTTATTTTTGCTTTCATTTCTTCTGACTGAGGTGACAGATCTATAAAAATAATGCTATAATTCATGTTAAAAAACATTTGCCTATATTATTTTCTAGTATTTTTGTGTTTTCAGGTTGTACATAGTCCACTTTGAGTTTATTTTTGTGTATGTTGCTAGAGATTGTTCTAATTTAATTGCTTTATGTGTAGCTTTCCAGTTTTCCCAGCACCTTTTGTTAAAGAGATGGTCTTTTCTACATTGCATATTCTTGCTTTCTTTATCATAGATTAATTGACCATAGGTGTGTGGGTTTATTTCTGAGTTCTCAATTCTGTTCCACTGGCATATGTGTCTGTTTGGGGGCCAATATCATGCTGTTTTGATTACCACAACTTTGCAGTACAGTTTGACGTTATATAGTGTGAATCTTCTAGCTTTGTTCCTTTTCCTCAAGGTTACTTTTGCAACTCTGGGTCTTTCATGTTTGCATATAAATTTTAGGGATTTTTGTTCTAGTTCTCTGAAAAATGTCATGGCTAATTTTTGTATCCTGAAATCTTACTATTAATATATCTCTATAATTCTGTTCTTTTTTAGAGGGACACATGCTCCCTCTCCCCTTCTTCCCACATTAGAAGTAGTAGTGTTAGTCACTCAATTGTGTCTGCCTCTTTGCAACCCCATAGACTGTAGCCTGCTAGGCTCCTCTGTCCATGGAATTCTCTAGGCAAGAATACTGTGAGTGAGTTGCCATTCTCTTCTCCAGGGGATCTTCCCAACTCAGGGGAAGTTCTCCCACATCATGGGCAGATTCTTTACCATCTGAGCCACCAGGAAAGCCCACAGAAGGGGATCATCCCAGTTTAGCTCCTCACAAATTCATTTATACATTAGATCCTAATTAATACATCATACATTAAGGATCATCATATTCTTATCTAGAATCAGTATCTTGAAAGCCCTGTTTTATCATATTTTGTTTCTTCCCCTAGCAATGTGACTCTGATGGTCTGTTTAGAGTTAGAATCATTTGTGTTGATATACTATAGGTCAGGGATCTGTCTTTATATTTATGGGTCTCACAGCCCAGCCAAGAACATTGCTCAAAATTGTACCCAGAAGGACCATGACATATGGAATCACACTAGTCTCAGGCCAGTTTTGAGAGTTAACACTCAGGAATGATTGTTTATATGCCTTTATGTTTGTTAGCCAACTATGCTTGGTTCTGTCTTAAGACAAATATGCTTAGATCTTGATATTTAAATGATACAGAGTTTCGATTTCATTCTAAGGAACCATGAATCTGTCGCCTTCCAATGTCAAGTATTTTGCTTGGTCAAATACTTTAAAATGTACAGTTACTTGAGTACAATTTACAATACTTATGATTGTCTATTTACAGAGCCATTGCTCCATTGACACATGTTCTCAAGTTAAAATACCTCATGTAAACCTCAGTTATGACCACTCAACTTATTTTTATTCTTTTCCTTCTAAGTTGTTTGTTTTATTAACTATCTCTGATCATTTGTGTGAGAATATAAAATAAAATTTTATATGAATTTCTATGTAAATATCTGGGTTACTTTTGTAAAATGATGAACAAGTGTGTTTCTGGATTAAAAAAAATTTGCATCATCTTTATTTTTCAAGAATATTTCTAATTTCCACTTGCTCATGCTTTATTTATATGGATTTGCTATATTTTCTCCTGTTTCTCTTAATTGCTTTGTATATTTGATTTACATGATTTTAAAATAATTTACTTCTTCTAAAATATGGGTAATGTATGATCTCATATTCATAAATGCAAGCAAACACCATGTGTCAAAATATCCTAATTTGAACAGAACACTTTGTTTTTTAATTGTAAAGTTGTTTTTCTTAAGTAATGAATAGCAAAAACTCAATGTGGCAGATGGTGGGTGGGTGGACACCCTGTACGCACAAACTATCTTGGAAAACTAGAAGCCATCAAGAGGGATTCTGGATAAATTAGCAATTGATTGAATAATCTGTAGACAAAAAGGGTCATGGGGAACCAGGAATTTGAGTCCAATATTGATGGAAATCAAATACTGTTTCTTAGGAGAGGTTTACTCTTTTAAGTATGATGACTGAACCATACATTTTACTATATATTGATATGTATCATTTTATGATTAATAATCTTAGATATAGTTACCCATATTCACATGCTTTGTATCCTCTTGCTAACAAGAGGAGCTTTGCAAAAGACAATGCTTGTGCATATGTTTATATGGTACGAAAAAAAAAAAGTTTTCAGTGTTTCAAATGTTAAAACCATTTAGAAAATGCTGTTACCAAAATGTATATAAAGGGTAGAGTATCCAAATGCAAGAGTCTAAGGTTGAACAATGTGTATATGTTGTTAAACTTTTGGTCTTCAACAAGACTCATCAGGTACCATATTTTTAATCTTGATAATTTTCAGTATCTATCTTATAAGAAGCAAAAACATTGTACATAACACATAAAGTAAGTATATAAAATAAATGATATATGTAAAGTTCTTTTTCATATTATACATGCTTAACAAGTGTTAGCTATGATTATTAAAAGGAAAACTAGGTGACTAAAAGAAGTGTTACAGAGACTTCCCTGGTGGTCCAGTGGTTTAGGGTCTGTGCTTCCAATGTAGGGAACATGGGTTCCAGACCCAGTTAGAGAACAAAGACCCACAGGCAGTGCCACAAGGACAAAATAAATAAGTAAATTTTAAAAAGTAATAAAAGAAGTGTTCACAGTTAGTTTTCTCTGGCTATACTGCTGAGTTGAGTTTAAACTACTTGACTATTAACTCTGATCATTATATTTATATTAAATGTTACCACAACACAAAATAACAGTAAAATTTTAAATATTAAAACTTCCTTAGCCTCAACTGGAACAAAAATGCATGCTTATTTAGAATACTGAGTCTAGAACCATATGATGTTATTTCAGTTTTCTGATTTGTTGCTTAACATCTGCAAAAATTAATAAAATGAAGCCTTAGTTAAATATAGTTGGGGGAACAGAAATGGGAGCTCCTACACCTGTGATGATAGCACAGCCCAACAGGAAGAAATAAGATCTCTCTTCCCTCCTGGCAAGGACTCAGCCAATGAAAAGTCACAGACTCTTTATTACAGCCCTCACAACTTTCTTCTCTTCTCTACAAAAGTGTTCTTCCCTTGCCATGTGGGGACTTGCATGTGGCTTGCTATGGTTGCAGACACTGAGTTGCAATTTTCTGCTGATCTCAAATAAACCCATCTTTGCTGGAGAAATGTCTGGCAGTCTATTTGTTTCAGGTCAACACTTCATAACATTGTACATATTTTTTAACATTTCTAGGCCTCAGATTCTTCATTTGTGAAATTAAGATGACATCAGTGTCTACTTTATAGTATTATGAGGATTATTAATGAAAACATATGTAAAACATGGTCTGACAAAGTGTAATCATGCAATGTGCTATTTATAATTTTAATAAATGTTATGTTTTAAAATATAAACACAACTTTTATATTCTTTTCCAAAGGATATAAGAAGATCTAATAATCAATGTTTGGAGGGATGTTTAAAGATGAATTTACTAAAACCTTAAGTATTTGGCATTTAGAAAGCATACCCTCATAGTCTTTGACATCAATTTAATGAGAACAATTAAAACCAACACCAACAGAAATCACTAACTGAAATTAACAACAATTCTTCTGTAAGAGTGCTTGAGAAGAAGATTTCATGGTTACAAAGTCAATTTGTTAGAAAAAAAGAGTTATTTCAAATATGAGGTATATAATAATGTCATAAAATGTGAAGCTATGAGTTGAGAGTATATAATCTGTTTCTAACATGGGAATGCAAAATATTACATTTCTGGAAATAAAGATAAGAGGTTAATTTATCAAAAGTGTTTACTACTTCTTCAATACAATGCAGTGAACATAGTAGTTGTAAGATGATAAAACAGTCTTTTATACGAATATGTTGATTATAGTGACATCTATAGTCACTATATATATAGTCACATCTATTAATAACATCTAATTTCTGTGTACTAATGATGCAGATATAACCTGAATGTCAATTTTGAAAAGTAAGATAGATCAACTGGCAATATATATGAAGATTCTGAATGAAAAAAAGTCACTGAGAAAATAATTCTCCATGGAAGACTGTGGCTAATTTAATGTGATTACCTCTAACTGAAAAAAGTTTAAAAAGAAGAAAAAAAGGACTACTTCATTTTTGGGAAACGGGGTAACTGCATTATCTTTTTAAACTCAGACAACAATCCATGAGATAAATACTATAATGCTCATTCATGTGTTATAAGACTTGACATATAAAAGTTCAAGTTGTTTACCAACAGTCACACAGAAAGCTCATGTCAACATACAATTGCTACTGAACTCTGTATGTTTGCTATGTTACACAAATAAGTAGAAAGTGTTAAAATACATGGAAATATTTGGATAGAAATGTATAATCCAAGGAAACATCTGGGCATCTTTCTTTACTATCTATCAATAATTCTCAACTAGTAACTGAAAGAGCATGTCTTAAAAGTCAACAGCACAAAAAACTTCAAATAGCCAAAGTAATCTTGAGAAAGAAGAATGGAACTGGAAGAATCAACCTGCCTGACTTCAGGCTCTACTACAAAGTCACAGTCATCAAGACAGTATGGTACTGGCACAAAGACAGAAATATAGATCAATGGAACAGAATAGAAAGCCCAGAGATAAATCCACGAACCTATGGACACCTTATCTTCAACAAAGGAGGCAAGGATATACAATGGAAAAAAGACAACCTCTTTAACAAGTGCTGGGAAAACTGGTCAACCACTTGTAAAAGAATGAAACTAGAACACTTTCTAACACCATACACAAAAGTAAACTCAAAATGGATTAAAGATCTAAATGTAAGAGCAGAAACTATAAAACTCCTAGAGGAGAACATAGGCAAAACACTCTCTGATATAAATCTCAGCAGGATCCTCTATGACCCAACTCCCAGAATATTGGAAATAAAAGCAAAAATACACAAATGGGACCTAATGAAACTGAAAAGCTTTTGCACAACAAAGGAAACTATAAGCAAGGTGAAAAGACAGCCCTCAGATTGGGAGAAAATAATAGCAAATGAAGAAACAGACAAAGGATTAATCTCAAAAATATACAAGCAACTCCTGAAGCTCAATTCCAGAAAAATAAATGACCCAATCAAAAAATGGGCCAAAGAACTAAACAGACATTTCTCCAAAGAAGACATACAGATGGCTAACAAACATATGAAACGATGCTCAACATCACTCATTATTAGAGAAATGCAAATCAAAACCACAATGAGGTACCATTACACGCCAGCCAGGATGGCTGCTATCCAAAAGTCTACAAGCAATAAATGCTGGAGAGGGTGTGGAGAAAAGGGAACCCTCTTACACTGTTGGTGGGAATGCAAACTAGTACAGCCGCTATGGAAAACAGTGTGGAGATTTCTTAAAAAACTGGAAATAGAACTGCCATGTGACCCAGCAATCCCACTTCTGGGCATACACACTGAGGAAACCAGATCTGAAAGAGACACGTGCACCCCAATGTTCATCGCAGCACTGTTTATAATAGCCAGGACATGGAAGCAACCTAGATGCCCATCAGCAGATGAATGGATCAGGAAGCTGTGGTACATATACACCATGGAATATTACTCAGCCATTAAAAAGAATTCATTTGAACCAGTCCTAATGAGATGGATGAAGCTGGAGCCCATTATACAGAGTGAAGTAAGCCAGAAAGATAAAGAACATTACAGCATACTGACACATGTATATGGAATTTAGAAAGGTGATAACGATAACCCTATATGCAGAACAGAAAAAGAGACACAGAAATACAGAACAGACTTTTGAACTTTGTGAGAGAATGTGAGGGTGGGATATTTCAAAAGAACAGCATGTATGCTATCTATGGTGAAACAGATCACCAGCCCAGGTGGGATGCACGAGACAAGTGCTCCGGCCTGGTGCACTGGGAAGACCCAGAGGAATCGGGTGGAGAGGGAAGTGGGAGGGGGGATCGGGATTGGGAATACATGTAAATCCATGGCTGATTCATATCAATGTATGACAAAACCCACTGGAAAAAAAAATAAAAAAACCTGGAAATAGAACTGCCATATGACCCAGCAATCCCACTTCTGGGCATACATACCAAGGAAACCAGATCTGAAAGAGACACGTGCACCCCAATGTTCATCGCAGCACTATTTATAATAGCCAGGACATGGAAGCAACCTAGATGCCCATCAGCAGATGAACAGATAAGGAAGCTGTGGTACATATACACCATGGAGTATTACTCAGCCATTAAAAAGAATTCATTTGAATCAGTTCTAATGAGATGGATGAAACTGGAGCCCATTATACAGAGTGAAGTAAGCCAGAAAGATAAAGACCATTACAGTATACTAATGCATGTATAAGGAATCTAGAAAGATGGTAATGATAACCCTATATGCAAAACAGAAAAAGAGACACAGATGTACAGAACAGACTTTTGGACTCTGTGGGAGAAGGTGAGGGTTGGATGTTTAGAGAGAACAGCATCGAAACATGTATGTTATCTATGGTGAAACAGATCACCAGCCCAGGTTGGATGAATGAGACAAGTGCTCAGGGCTGGTGCACTGGGAAGACCCAGAGGGATCTACCCAGATGGTAGAGAGGGAGGTAGGAGGGGGGATCGGGATGGGGAACACCTGTAAATCCATGGCTGATTCATGTCAATGTATGACAAAAACCACTACAATATTGTAAAGTAATTAGCCTCCAACTAATAAAACAAAATAAATAAATGGGGAAAAAAAAGTCAACAGCACATTTATTGCTATTTTACAATAATTATTTTCTAATTTTCTATATATGTTAGTACATATGCTTTAAAACTATGTTTTAAAACACATATTTCATTGATTAGTCTATGAAATTTAGAGGTGGCATTTGTCTTTCAAAATATATATACTTTTGAGTTATTTTTAGTATATAGCAAAGTACAGAATTTGATAGCAATTAATATATCCTCTTTTCATGAACCCTAGTCAGATATAAAAAATTTAAAATATTGAAATATTAATTTTATTTTTTTCACTTTTTACTTTGTATTTTGGATATAGTCAATTAACAAACAATGTTGTGATAGTTTCAGGTGAACAGGGAAGGGACTCAGCCATACATACATATATGTGTATCTAGGTATGACAGTTTAGTTACACCTAAAACCACATGAAATCTATTCCTTCTCAGGTCTCACATCTGTGATAATAAATGATAAAGCCTAGGTGGTGTTGGATCTTGTAAACTATTAAAATATATTCAGTTTTAAATCAAAATTAGATTGTAATCTCTTAGACAGCTTTTTCTGAGCAGTGGTATGACCTGATATGCTTCAATGGAACCAATTTGCTATTATATTTAGAAAATATGAAGGTGAAAAAGGGCTTCCCTGGTGGTGCAGATGGTAAAGAATCCATCTGCAATGCAAGAGATCTGGATTCAATTCCTGGATCAGGAAGATTCCCTGGAGAAAAGAATGGTGGCCCACTCCAGTATTCTTGCCTAGGAAATCCCATGGACAGAAGAGTCTGATGGGCTACAGTCTTTGGTGTCACAAAGAATCAGATGCGACTGAGCAACTAACACTTTGAAGATGAAAAAAGAAGGAAGAAAATTGACCAATCAAAAGTTTATTGCAGCTTTTTAGGGAGAGATTGTAAGGTTAAAATAGAAAATTGTAGAAATGTTGAGAATTAATCAAATAGGATATGGAGATTATTTTATTGACTAATCTGATTTATAGAATCTGTGATGTTAAAGTTAAGGAAATGAGACAAATACAGTTTTTTTATTTCATTTTTTAATTTTGTTCTGTTTTTTCCTGTGAATTCAGAAGGATGATTTTGTGATTAACTGTGATAGAGATAATTGTGTAAAGACAATCTTGTGAAGAAAGTTTTAAGAAGCAGTAAGATATATTAAGAAATTTTTCTTTGTCTATTGGGATCTTCAGTTTCTATAAAGTATTTCTGTGTGAGGACATATTCTTATATGTTCTGTGTTGTTTTAAGAGAAGTTTATAGAGTAGAACAAATATGACAACTAATCACAGATTATGAATAAAAATGAAGAGTGCTTGAATACTACAGCATTCATTGTTCAGTTCAGTTCAGTCGCTCAGTCATGTTCAACTCTTTGCGACCCCATGAATCGCAGCATGCCAGGCCTCCCTGTCCATCACCAACTCCCGGAGTTTACTCAAATTCATGCCCATTGAGTCGGTGATGCCATCCAGCCATCTCATCCTCTGTCATCCCCTTCTCCTCCTGCCCCCAATCCCTCCCAGCATCAGAGTCTTTTCCAACGAGTCAACTCTTCGCATGAGGTGGCCAAAGTATTGGAGTTTCAGCTTCAGCATCAGTGCTTCCAATGAACACCCAGCATTCTTTGTTAGTATGCATATATTACAAATATGCAAACCATAAATTACATGTACTAAGATCTTAATTTTTCCAATAGATTTTTTAAAGAAAAAAAAGTTTATTTAGCTTCCTATTTTTTTTCAAAAACACATATTATTATCTTATTTTGTGATTATTTAGTTTCAAAGAATTATAATTCATTTTTAAAAAGACTTGAGAAACAAACTTACAGAATACTAAAACACAAGATGCTTGCAGCAGACATTTTTCCATTTCTCTTCTCTGGATTTTCTCATACAATTATATTGCTTACCATTCCAAACAACTGAGTTATAGGCATCTTTCACTGTATGAAAGTAATTGTATAATAGCCCATGATGGGGTTGTTGGCCTACGTCCATATAAATGTAAGAATGGATCTCTGCAGACAAAATTCACATTTTGGGGAGTTAAATCTAACTAGTTCAGGGTTACTGAGAAAGCAGTCTATGGTGGCAAAAGTAATGGAGTGATGTGGTACTTAGGATGACAGTCTTACTAAGAAGGAACTGTAACTAAGGAGTAAGTTATTAGTATTGCTAGTATAAATTATAAGCAAAATAATTTTACCACAAAAATAAGCAAAAAAATAATTTACTGATTAGCTTACAAAAATCCTGTTTTTTAGTACTACTTTAATAGGTAATATTGGTTATCAATTGCCATTGTTTAATTTTTTTATGAAGAAATTCTGAAACATGTAATTCAGTTTAGTTTTACAAATGACATAAAATTACCCTTCTGGAAACAAGGAATTTAGGATTGGTATTGCAAAAAGGTTAATTTTTCAGGTTGTTGAAAAATGTGAGCTAAATTTCTTCAACTATTTTTGAGTTAAATCAACTGTAAAATGATTATAAGTTTCTCCAAGTTCCTCTAGGTTTTCCTGTGATATAATTTAAAGTGCAAAAGGTCTAAAATTGCAGACATTTCATGCACTTACTCCTTTCTAGGCAATTGCACAAATTTAGAGGGAAAAACACACCAATGTTTAGTCAAACACTGATTCACATAAGTGTTCATACCAGAAATTTAGTTTACAAATAGTATTTAATATTTGTAGAATGATAATCTGAAAGTTAAGAAGATGTTTAACAATAACCTATCTTTATGTTATAAACTTCAAAGTTATTATTTTAAAAATTTATTACTGAAAAAATTATGAGAAAATGTAGGCATGTAACATAGTTTTCATCATTAGTGCTTGAAATTCCATTAGGCCATTCATAGCAAATTGCTAATTTACAATGCATCTAATTTTATCAGAATAATAAACTTCAAATTTTGCTTAAACACCCATCTTCATGCTTACACTTTTCTTTGCAGAATTTTTATAGTCTCTTTTTTAATTGGATTCTTCCCTTCTGCATTCTATTATTTACTATTCTTCCTTTCTGCATCCAATCATTTACTATTCTCAACTATAATACCACAAGATAAAATCATTTAATCTAGCTGACAATTGTATATCTCAAATATTCCTATTCTTTAGTTGACAAATCTCTCAAAGCTGGTTTCCTTAATTTCTTAAATTCAGATCACAACCTTTCAAGATACTTACTATTTAATTGAGATTTAGATTTAATTCATCATTCAGATTTATATAACGTTCACTGAGTGCTTACTTTAAACCTTAACATATATAATGTTACCTTAATTCTTATATGAGGTTTTATTATTCTGGTATAAATTATAGAGAAGAGTAAATATCTTCAGAAATTTGAAAGCATTTGGCCTCAGCAGAGTTGTATATTTAACTTAAGTTTTGATATATCAGTCAGAGTCTAACTATAAAATAAAAAACAGACAATAATTTGAATAGGGAAAGTTAAAAAAGTGTGTGTGTGTGCATACTAAGTCACTTCAGTCATGTCTGACTCTGTATGACCCTATGGATTTATAGCCCACCAGGCTCCTTTGTCCTTGGGATTCTCCAGGCAAGAATACTGGAGTGAGTTGCCATGTCCTCCTCCAGGAGATTTTCCCAACCCAAGGATCAAACCCTCATCTCTTATGTCTCCTACATTGGCAGGCAGGTTCTTTACCACTAGCACCACCTGGGAAGCCCAAAGTTTAATATAAAGAGTCATAAGATATTAAACTGCTAAGGAATTGGCCGGTAAGAAGTAAAGACCTGTAGAGTCATAGAAATAGCAAATATAAAGAGCAATCACTACCCGTACATTTATAATAGAGCACTCAGGGAGGAGACACTGTGTACTAAGAGCCACACCTTATTGGAGAGGAAATTCCTGGCTCACTGAATGGCAGAGAAGTCACTATGGTGACATGTCAATAGCTGCTTTTGCTGTAAAACTCAGCTAGAATTTGCTGGAAATCTGTTCTCCACAGTGCTTAAGAAAGATGTTTAAGAATAATCTATCACCAGAGACACTCTCCTACAAAACTGTCCATGGGGAATGTAGACAAAAGCTACTGCCTATTGAGCACTGTGATTCATGAAAGGAAGGAGCCAGACATTAGAGGAACTATCAGCGCTGCAGAAGCCTGCACCTAGAGAAGCTGCAAGCTCTGTACCAGCTGCAGATACTCCTCTAAGAAACTGCCCGTGGTAGATGTTACAAGGAAGCTGCCGACCTGAGTGCTCCCGGCTATGTCACCTATCAAAGCCAAACTATAGAGAAGCTAAGAGCGTTGCAGGAGTCTGGTACTGCAGAAAGTGACATGCTGAGGGAGCCTGCCAGTGAGCATGCCCAAATCAGGAAGCAAAACCCTTTCCTCCTGCAATGTCTCTCCAGCACTCTCTATTGGTAAAGTTTTATTGCCATCTAGGAAAGGAAAAATAAGTAAAAAGATCAAGGTGCATTTTTAGAAGGCAGGCCAAATGGGGTAAATTTTAAGGTGGGAAGAAACAAATCAATAATTGACATTATTTTATAAATCCCAGATCTTAATTTTCAAGTTATATATGAATTTTAATTTTTAATCTCCATTTTTATATCTACATATATGGAAATCTCCTCCCACCATAACTCAATTCTATTCTGTGATGAAAGTGAAAGTCACTCAGTCGTGTCTGATTCTTTGCAACCCCATAGACTATACAGTCCATGGAATTCTCCAGGCCAGAATACTGGAGTATTCTTTCTCCAGGGGAATCTTCCCAATCCTGGGATTGAACCCATGTCTCCTGCATTTCAGGGGAATTCTTTACCAACTGAGCCACAAGAGAAGCCCAAGAATACTGGAGTGGTAGCCTATCCCTTCTCCAGTGGATCTTCCCAACCCAGGAATCACACCAGGGTCTCCTGCATTGCAGGGGATTCTTTACCAGCTGAGCCACAAGGGAAGCCCATTATTCTGTGATAATGTTGAACAAGTATTGGTAAACAAGCTGACTAAATCCACACCAGGCCCCAAGATCCATAAGTATTGAGGAAAATTAATATACTGAGGATCACCAATGGATGTGTAGGTTCCCCCAGTTATTTTTTTATTTTTAGGTCAATTCAATGAAATCTAGTAGGGAAACAACCCTTGGGTTATGGGAGTTTAAGTTGTATATTGAAGGAATTACCCACTTCACCTTCCATGTGATATCAGATGCCGGTATCCATCATCTGCATGATGTGGCCGAGAGGTGGCTCCTGACACATGCAGCCACTATAGCTTTTGGGTTCAAGAAAGTCTCGCTCCCTCTCTGGCATACCTGAGAGGTTGGAACCCAGCTGCCAAATTTACCTGCGGCCTGAAAGGATGCCTGAGTAATCTGCTGAAGCACTAATCCTAAGCATTACCTGTAATCATAACTATGGAGATTTCATGAAGCTGAATTGCAAGGAATAAGCCCTGGACAAGAAAACCGTTACCTGTCACAGATTGGGGGAATTCTACTTTTCATACTGAATACTACAACTTCAGTTTCCTTAGCTAGATATTTTAGCCAAGATTTTCAGTTTTCCTTATTCTTTCTTCTTCATAACTACTACCAAAATTTTATATAGTTTTTATCATCTTAAAAGCTCTACTAGTTTTGTGGACTCATAGCAAGTATTATTATGCACTGTATTCTTAGTTTGTTTATTTTTTAATAAGATTAATTAATTAAAAATCAAAGATTATTTAATTAAGAAGATTAATTGAAGGTTTTTAATTGAAGACTAATTAATAATTTAAATTATTTTTATTTTTTAGTAGTGGAAATAATGTTGAAAACTAAGGGCAAATCATCCTGTTTATGAGTCTTCGTTCTATTACTTACATACTGCATCACTTTAAATAAATAATTTTCTATTTCCAGAGTTTAAGTTTTTTTCTCTCAAAATATGTCAAATGTCTTGGCACTTCTAATCATAAAACATGAGGTTAGAAAATCAGCAGGTAAACTTTTACATACTATTACTGCTCTTTAATATTTCTAGTTCTTTTTCCCATCTGGGCGCAGCAGAAGACTGAAGTTTCTCGTCACCCTGAAGTTACACAAAGCCAGATGACTTCATTGACTAATCAACTGTGATCTTAAATATGAATGCCATTCCTATGTGAAAGGAGTTAAAATGATTTCTGTTATGTCACTGTGATTTTACAAGTAAGCATTAACATGGTGTTGCTCCAGATAAAAGCAACCTGAAATAATAAACCAACATAGGGGACAACTGCTATAGAGATTTGCCCTAACCACAGTGAACATTTTGTAAATAAAAAATAAATTTTCGTTTATTCTAATCAACTGATAGTACCACATGGCATAAAAAAGAAAAAGAAAATGGAGCTAGCAAGATAAAAACCTAGAAGGATAGTCGCAGAGGAACAAAAGAAAATAAGGTAACACTTATTCAGCATGGATGATAATACCAATATCACTAGAAGTTTTACTTAAATTATCTCATCAGTATTTATCTCAAATCTTAAAAATGTTAAATTTGTGATCCATATTTTATAAGAAACTACTAACAAGATCAGGAAAAATAAGTAATTCCTCTAGTCTAGATATTACAAAATGAAATTACAGGACCCATATTCTGAAAACCTTGCTTGTTCTTAGCCTCTCACTGATTAATAGCGATCTAAAGATATGGGGATTTCACTAAAGGACACTTTAATAATATATTTCAGTGGTATAGTAAAGGAATTAATTTTGGAAGAAGGAAAGTTTCTCACCTGTAATATGCCATGGGTTTAGCTAAAAGTACAATAGTCAATTATCAATATATAATATTTTTTGAATTTTCAACATATAATTTATTATGCTGAAACTACGAAATGGGAAGATACAATAATTTTCTGAAAGTAAAGTAATAATTCAGCAAAATAAATAATTTAATACATAGTAAAGCATGTTCTTGATTGATTATATGATGTTTAATTTTTCCTCCAACAATTCTATCTATCTCATTAAAATACTCAAAGTTGATAAAGCCTTGACGAATCCAGTGAAAACTACCAACATAACAGTTAAGAACAATCTGACTGAAAGTCAACTCTGGTTCAAAAATATGATGTTTATAATTTTCTACATTTCCAATTAGATCATTTTAAAATTAGAACAGAATTAGTTTTGGGACTAGAAAATCTAAGCCTTTCTAATATTTAGAGTGAAGTGCAATATATTGTCTGTAACAGAAACTGTGTTACATGAAGTCAATTGTAATATTATGCAACGTCAGAACTCATTGTAAAATAACTATTAATTGATAAGACAAACAAAACACAATGCTTTTAGACAAGTTATTTTCTTATGTTTCAACCCAGGAGGTGTATTAAACCTGTCAGGAAGTTTACAAAAAGAGGAAAAGAAAAAAATCTAAAAGTTTGGCAAATTTCAATGTAAGTATTTAGAGTTACTTTGAAATAGTATGTATAAGAAATGTAAAATGAATTTGACAGTATGCAAGTTTTGTCATCTTCATAAAATAAATGCAAAAAAAATAAAGTTTATCTAGGATCCAAGGGATAGCAACAACAGGAATAGAATGACAAAGAAGTAACCAATAATTATTGCTGTTGTTTATTTGCTAAGTCCTACCTGATTCTTTTCTGACTCCATGGACTGTAGCCAACCAGGCTGCATGGAATTTCCCTGGCAAGAATACTAGAGTAGGTTGCCATTTCCTTCTCCAAGGGATCTTCCCAACCCAAGGATTGAACCCACATCTCCTGCATTGACAGGTGGATTTTTTACCCCTGAGCCACCAGGGAAGCACAACCAATAATTATAAAATATATTGTTAATAGTGGTAAAACAATATTGAGGACAGAGTGTTTGAAATGCCAAATTCACAGTTCATCGTCTCTTGATAGTTAAAGTTTAGATCACTTATACAATTAGAATTGGATGGACTAGGAAAGGCACCTCATCAGTAAAACACTCTTGCATCCTCTGCTTCCCTGATATATAGAAGCCCTGTGGTGAATCACACACTCACACATACATCCACAAGCACATACACATATGCATTTACAATAATAGTCTTCTGCACTGTCTTGATAGAAAGCTCATAAGATTTTAAATAATCTAAATATATGCAGATGGTTATCGTGAAAAACACTGTGTATTAGCTTCTGAAGTCACTTCCTTATATTTTAAAAAAGGTAGATTATTGTGAGATTTTAACCTGATGAAAAATCTGCCTTGTAAAACATAATTGATAATTTAGAATATTGATAAAGAAAGGCTATATTACTTCTTCATATAATAAAACTACCAACAAACAGCCATGTAGTCAAAGGTATGGTTTTTCCAATAGTCATGTATGGATGTGAGAGTTGAACTATGAAGAAAGCTGAGTGTGAAAGAATTGATGCTTTTGAACTGTGGTGTTGGAGGAGACTCTTGAGAGTCCCTTGGACTGCAAGGATCTCCAACCAGTCCATCCTAAAGGAAATCAGTCCTGAATATGCATTGGAAGGACTGATGCTAAAGCTGAAACTCCAATACTTTGGCCACCTGTTGAGAAAAACTGAATCATTGGAAAAGACCGTGATGCTGGGAAAGATTGAAGGCAGTAGGAGAAGGGGATGACAGAGAATGAGATGGTTGGATGGCATCACCAACTCAATGGACAAGAGTTTGAATAACCTCCGGCAGTTGGTGATGGACAGGGAGGCCTGGCATGCTGCAGTCCTTGGGGTTGCAAAGAGTTGAATATGACTGAGCAACTGAACTGAACTGATAATAATATTAAAAGTACAGAAAGACCAAAGCTAAATTAAAAGTACCTTGTTTTTGAATGTAATATCTGAATTTAAGAATGATTGTGAAGTTTTCATTAGAAAAAATTATGAACATGAGCATTTGAGATTTCTTATCACTATCTTCTTATGTGAAACACTGTGGAGCAATTGGATACAAAATAGGAGAGAAAATAGACAGAAGCATGGATGTGATAGGTAAATTCAGTTATCTTTTTGAAAAACAGTTTATTTAATACACATATTTCCTCTTCTCAAAATAAATCTTGAAAGAATAAAAATATAACATCACTGGAACATGAGGGGGCATCTTCAGTAAACCAGAATTGTGAGGAATTTTTGGAAGACATGAAACAGATGGGACAGATGGAGAACAAAGCTGATCACTATAGAATAGCCTTTGATTCAAAGCAGGCAAAAGGGGAAAACCTGGAGGAATAAATGAGCAGATTTTCTAAACTGAGCCCTGAGAACAACCAAAGCTCAGAACAGAAGGGACTGGAAATAAGGCAAGCTGGGTAATAAGGCAGAAACTGGAGGGATTTAGAATCTGAGCTAGCTTTTCCCACACAAGTTGCCTGGTACAATCCCAGGTGTCAGGGACTGTTTAAAAATGAACTGAGAGTTATAGCATTGAAATCTGTTAATATGGGCAGCAAAGACAAAGAGGGGAAGAGATTTAACACTGCAAACAATTCAGTTCCATTAATAGAATATGGAAGAAGACATTGCTTAGCATATTTGGAAGACATACTGAATATTCTGGCATTTTCTTTCCTATTGGACTATGGAACTAAGACTCTAGCCGGATACAAATACTTCACAAAGTATGAAACATCAGACAGCTTAGAAAATAGTTGTGTGTGTGTGTGTGTGTGTGTGTGTGTGTGTGTATCCAGCCATTCAGCTATGTCCAGATTTTTGTGACCCTATGGGCTGCAGCCTGCCAGGTTGCTTTGTCCATGGGATTCTCCAGGCAAGAATACTGGAGTGAGCTGCCATTTCCTTCTCCACGAGAACTTCCTGACCCAGGGATTGAACCCACTTCTCCTGAGCCTCCTGAATTGGCAGATGAATTTCTTTACCACGGCATCATCTAGGAAGCCCTTGGAAAATAGGGAGATCAAATGTAGTACATAAGCTAACAATAAGCTATATATACACAGAAGCTTCATTTGGTATAAAAAGCAATATAAAAAAGAATCATGCCATTTAAAGAACTCCATAGAACTAGAAGAGAGAAGTTTACCATCTGCTGGAAGGCTTCCAAATAGATCAACTCTCATATCAAACATCCATAAAATAAACCAACAGAGACATTAAAGTCCCACTGGACAAAGTCCCTGACAATTCACTTATTGGGATTGGATAAGGAGAATGGATAGAAAAGTGATCTTTTTCATAGACTCACTTGGGAATATGATGAAACAGATAAAACATTTATATTTTAGTTTTGAAAACTTAACATGCATTAAAAAAAAGATAATGTAAAAGCTTTGCACATAACTCTAGTAACATTTATTCACATATTTTTCACTAAATTATATAAGGCAGCCAGAAAATAATTTAGGTCTGCATAACTCAGTAGATGAGACTTCCCTGGTGGCTCAGGGAAGAATCCACCTGCCAATGCAGGAGATGTGGGTTCAATCCCTAGGTCAGAAGATCCATGGAGAAAGAAATGGCAACCCATTCCAGTCTTCTTGGCTGGGAAATCCCATGGACAGAGGAGCCTGGAGGGCTACAATCCATGGGGCTGCAAAGAGCTGGACACAGTTTAGCAACTAAACAACAACAACAAAACTCAATATATACTAAGATTGACTAAGCATCTGAGAAGAAAGCACTTGTCTCAGAAGAAAAATATTGGCACAAAGACCAGTAATGGTGGAAAGACTTATTAAACATTCTGCTTATTTTGATTATGTCCTTTAGAATTAGTATGTCATCTTTGCTTTCTGAGAACAAACACACCTAACAGACATACAACATGATGTCAGGATATATGGTCCAGGAGGTGCAATTAACTTTCTAACTGTTGATATCCTCAATCACCCAAATAAAAATGCCAGGACCATGAGTGTCCTGCATTAGGGATAAGGATGGGACACCAACCCACTAAATGTTTACCACAATAGCTTTGCTCACTTTGCCACGATTTAATAGGTTTAATAGGTTTAATCATGATTATTAATTACCTTTTGTTAAGCATGTTCTATTTACTTTCCTCTGAAGGATTTGGGGAGATAGAAATAAGATTTCTTCATTAGTTTTTTCAGCTTACACCTGAACCAAGTGATTCAGCTTAGACATGAACCAACTGAAATAGGAAATGTATTCCCATCTCTCAGAAAACTAAACCAAGATATGATTCTTGAAGGATGCTAAACAAGCAATCAGTACATATCATTCTAGGCTTTTATTTTCCTAGAGGGAGTTGGTTTTTTAAAATAATAATCAGATTTATAAGGGAAAACAGAAACTTTTCAAGAGAGTTGTCATATGAAGTGCTCTAAATTAGGTCAATCATCCATAGATAAAAAACTCGGATACAGAAAATAATATATAACTTAGTGATTAAAAAAAAATAAAAAAAACTTCCCAGCACTTTTCTAAAGAAGCAAGTAATAAAGAAGCTTGGAGAAACATGATATTTGAGGAATAAAATGCACAGTGGTCAGAATAATGGAGAAAACTGTGAAACTGAACAGATATTATCAAATATTGACTGTGATTCAGAAGATCAATTTTAGATATTCCACTGGAATGCAAAACTAGCACACAGAGAAGAGATTAGAGTATTGAGTGCAAAGATGTTACACATGGGACTCAGAACATATAAGTCCAGAGGAATATAGTTTCAGGAGTATAAAACTGAGTGGACAAGAGGAAAAAAAAGAATAAAAATAATGGTGAAAAGTGAAAAATAGTCAACTTTTTATGTCAAAAAGGCCATTGAACAAGGACAAAAATTTTGAAAAGAAAATAAAACATTACTCAATGAAAGTTATATATTCTATGGATAAAATAAAAGCTTGTAAACTTCTCATTTTGTGGAGATGATCACACAGGAAAGAGAATCAGCTTAGTGCTAGAAAGATCCTCCAGAACTTAATGTTCTGGAGGACCATGTAGAAGAAAACTTTTTATGTCTTTAATAGAAAAGCATTGTAATTTTTGGATTTCATATTTGAGTAAGTGGAACAGGGTTTTAAAAAAAGTATCTGATATGCAAAAGCTAAAATATACAAGATCTGTAAGTACAGTTTTTTAACCCTGTTCTACCTTATTAACTAGTTATTCTGGTAGAATTTTGGAAAGAGGAAAGTTGCCCTGTTCTACTTCAGCCATTGCTATAAAAGTTTTTCAGGAAGGCCAAGTAGATGTTACAGGGATGAACATGGAATCAAGCTGAGCTAATTAGATCTCTCCTGTATCTTTCTCATTGGAGTTGACAGGAAGGTTGTCTTTTAATTTGTGCCCACAATATAATATCGCCAACACACAAATCATGATTCTAACTTGTGGTCAATCTTCATTTGAAAGAATAAATCCAACATATAAAGAGAAGTAGAAAAGAAAGAAACACAATATCAATAGGCAGATGATAAACTAAATACTTTCTTTCAAACGCTTCATCTCTGATATTTGGAATAATAATATAACTACTAACTCTTTTTTTTCTGCTATCTCTTACTTCATGGTGAATTTTTCACCCCTTGCAACTGAAATACTATTGACATGTCCAAAAATAATTTAAAAATAAATTTACTAAAATAAAAAAGTAAATAATAAGATGCAAATCAAGAAGTGGAATACATAACATGCAGGAAGAATTGAGAAAAGAGAAACCAAAAATATTGCTCTAGTTGATAATATATTTTTTAAATTTAATGTAAGAAAATCAAGTAAATTTTTAAAGAGATATAATTGATATATCTTAAAGCAGTTTTATACTAATAATAAATATTAATATCCTATATAATGTTTGCAATAAAATTATTTAATGATTATTTTAAAATTATGATTAAATATGACAAGATAAATACTTTTGAGTAACTGACTGGAAAATATAATTAGATGAAATATTCAAAGCAATAGAAATAAACAAAAACATTTAATCAGTAAAAAATGTCAAATAAATTAAAAGTTACAAAATATAAAAATTAGAATAAAGCCAAATATTTATAAATATATTTATCATGATTGAATTAAATCCACAAGTTAAATGATAAAAGGCTTGAATTGCATAAGCAAATAAAATACAAACTAAACATGAGTAATAAATTAATATTGAATTTAATAAACAACTGAAATGATGGAGTGGACCAGGATACACAAAAAAAATGTAAGGCAACAAAAAGCAGAAAAAGAAATAATAATATTCAAAAATTATTTCAAGACAAAATTGGCTATCTTTGGAAGTTTTAAAAAATGTTTTAAGACAAGTACACTCTAACAAGAAGATAAAACAGGGACTTTCCTGGTGGTGTGGTGGCTGCAACACTGTGCTGCCCATGCAGGGGAACTGGTTCAATTCCTGGTCAGGGAACTAAGATCCTAAATGCTGTATGGTGTGGCAAAAAAAAGAAAAAAAAAGATAGAACAATAACTGACCTATATAATACTGCATTAAAATAAATTTTAATGTATCAATTTGGGGATTTTGACAAAGAATTAAAAATTCTTTCACTCGTTATCAAATCAAGAGATGAATTTCATAGGAGTTGATAAAAAGTAGTAAATAGAATAATGAACAAATAAGCAAAAAGACCTAATAAACAGACTCGAATTTAAATGTTTAAATGAAAAGGTTATTTAAGTTTTACTTGTGCTGTATTAGCTACATGGTTCCATTACTTAGCTTGTCTGTTTAGTTACTCAAGCTTTAAAACTGTTAAACACAATATTGTTGATGCAGAAAGGAGAAATTGATAATAATGCACTGTTGCTCAAAGAATCTACCCTCAAGTAATGAACTTCACTTCCATTCATATTTTATTGTTTAAAAGTAATTTCCATGCCACAGCCAATTCCAAAGAAGGCACAAATATTTAATTTGTTCTAAAGGTAGCAAGTCAGAAATAATCCATAACCAACAGTAAGGACTAACACGTGTTATCTTTTTAGTTACAAGCAAACAAATGTTTGTTTTACTAATCCTTTAAATTTTGGAGTTACTTGTTACACAGTTGAAAGATAATATATTATATGCTTATTTTCCCTCAAATGTGTCAAAAATATGTTTTTCTGTTTTGTTTCTAATAGTACATATCTGCCAGTTTGCCTACAGAGCAATCTTTAACATTAAGTAGGTGAATAAACTAATATATTTTTCATTGAACAAGCATGTTTTTCAAAAGAGAACACACATAAGTGAAATCATTACATTTAAATAATTATACATAGGTCGGGAATATTTTAATTATAATATTTTAATGAAGGGTTTTTCATTTTTATGTTATCTATGAAACACTTTTTAGTTCTGATTCAAGTTCTAATAAAGGGAAAATTGATTTAGAAACATGAAATGCTTAAAATACAAAACAAAAAACAAAATTAATCTGAATTACACAACTTAATTCTTAAAATTAAATGAAGAATCTCTAAAAATAAGGTAAATTCTTCTAATGAGCCCTGCAGACAGATAACTACTTTGAAATATGAGTATTGAATAAATAATTTCCTGATAACTCAGTTGGTAAAGAATCTGCCTTCAATGCAGGAGACCCCGGTTTGATTCCTGGGTTGGGAGGATCCACTGGAGAAGGGTAGGATACTCACTCCAGTATTCTAGGAGTTTGCTTGTGGCTCAGCTGGTAAAGAACCCTCCTGCATTGCAGGAAACCTGGGTTTGATCTCTGGTTTGGGAAGATCCCCTGGAGAAGGGAAAGACTACTGAATCCAGTATCTGGCCTAGAGAATGGACTATATGGTCCATGGGGTTCCAAAGAGTGGGACATGACTGAGAGACTTTCACTTTCTTTCAAGGAAATAATATTTCCTTATTAAACCCAGAGTATTCTTAGGGAGTAGAAGAATGCATTTATATTTTACCCTAGATTCACTTGTTGAAACTGTTTTACTATATAAAGAATTATCTCAGCCCCGGTTAGGTTTATTTCATGCTATTAAACACTTCTGCTGATTTCATCTGACATTTAATTCTGTGCAAGCTCGAACAACTTCTCAGCAACTCATATGAAAAGTGCAATTGCAATTGCAAACATCTAAGGAGTGGAATTTGTCATGATTCATAAGAGCAAATATTGTATACCACTGAAAATATAAGAACATTGTCAAAACAGTACAGTTGATGATAACTCTTATTTCTGTCTCCTATAAACTGCCTACTAAAAGAATTACTAAAAGCATTCATATTTTATATGTAATGAATATTATTGTGTAAAATTCAAGAACTAGTAACTGTTCAGAAGTAAGAAAGATGCAACCAAGCATAAATATTATAAAGCACTGTTTGTGAAATTACAGGGAAGATTTCATAAAAGATCATATTCAAAAGAAAAAATAATAGGAAACTATTCTATACTTAATGTCAGTCCATATTGAAAACACTTTTTGCCATATTCCATATATCTGACAATATGCAAAATATTGCTATATATAATATGGATATATATTTATACCTTTTGAGATTTCCTTAAATTTATTAATATGCATTCAGTATATTAAATATTTGTTATATTCAAGAAGATGGCATACAATATGAGAGGTATATTTTTGTTACCTATTTCATGTATTGTGTATGGTTATATACATTATATTTTTATCCATGATTTGCTTTAAAAAATCATAAATTTATATTCATGAGGTCCTTTATTTCTAATAACCCTTATCTGCTTCAAATGATGGTTACAGAAAATAACATAAGAATAAATTCTACTGTACTTTCTTCCAAAATGCTTAATACAACTTAAGTTTAAAAATTCTGACAAGTGTGGTTTTGTAGATTTTCACAGGAAAATATAGAATGCTTCACTTTGAGATGTTAAACCTATTTGTTAAAGTATGTCTAGGTTAGATATAAATATTGATCTTTTAAAATGATGTAATATAATGATGACTTGCAAGATGATTGCAGATGAAGGTGAAATTCTGTAATTATGTAAACAGTTAAAATTAAAAAGCTAATAGAGAAGCATATTATCATTATAAAATATAGCATACATCAAATTTTATAACATTAAATATATTTATCATTACATTTCTTTTACTACCATTACTTTTCATGAATTTTCATCTTAATAAAAGTGATTTTACCTCAGATTCTTTTCAATAATTTTTATTTTTCCACTTAATCTAATATATGGCTAAACCTAAAGGCCAAAAATTTTTGAGGGTCAATGTGGAGCTGAGATTCTTTCAACAGAGAAAACTCTTCGTAAAATAGAAAATACCTACTAATCATTAAAATTACAGAATTTCACTGATGTTTCCTGTTAATCTGTCGGCCAAGACCATTCATATTTAATGCTAATATTCTTTCAATCTAATTTTATTAAGATAGTATATTTTATACCTAAATGTTATGTAAGGTATGTGAAATATAAATATCATTCATTCGTGGTCTCAGATTAATTCATGAGTCTCAGACTACATTGGATAGATGTCAGTTTTTGGAAAATGATTATGTATATATAATTCTTAAAAGTTTATTTTTCCCCCTATCGGATTTGTCATTTTTTCAATGCATTTTCTCAGTCTGTGGAAATTAGCACAACTGCTGGGACAAAAAGAAAATAATGATTGCTTTAACTTTCAAAACTACAATGCAAAGTTGGCACTATCCCCTTCCCATCTGAAAATCATGAAAAAGAAATTAAAAGAAAAAAACAAGAAACATAAAAATCAACCTGTTTTAATAACATTAGTTAGTTCAGTTGCTCAGTCATGTCCGACTCTTTGCAGCCCCATGAATCGCAGCATACCAGGCCTCCCTGTCCATCACCAACTCTCGGAGTTTACTCAAACTCATGCCCATCAAGTTGGTGATGCCATCCAGTCATTTCATCCTCTGTCATCCCCTTCTCCTCCTGCCCCCAATCCCTCCCAGCATCAGGGTCTTTTCCAATGAGTCAGCTCTTCACATGAGGTGGCCAAAGTATTGGAGTTTCAGCTTCAGCATCAGTCCTTCCAATGAACACCCAGAACTGATCTTTAGGATGGACTGGTTGGATCTCCTTGCAGACCAAGGGACTCTCAAGTCTTCTCCAACATCACAGTTCAAAAGCATCAATTCTTCGGCGTTCAGTTTTCTTCACAGTCCAACTCTCACATCCATACTTGAACACTGGAAAAACCATAGCCTTGACTAGACGGACCTTTGTTGGCAAAGAAATGTCTCTGCTGCTGCTGCTAAGTCGCTTCAGTCGTGTTTGACTCTGTGCGACCCCATAGAGGGCAGCCTGCCAGGCTCCCCCGTCCTTGGAATTCTCCAGGCAAGAACACTGGAGTGGGTTGCCATTGCCTTCTCCGTCAAAAATACTAAGTCTGAAGAAAATGTAATTTTTCCTGAAAGGCTGGCTATAAGAAACTTGGAACAATTATAGGTGTCCAGAAAAATAACTTAAGAGTTCTAATCTACAACATTAATGGTGATTCACACTAAGTGCTCAGTGAAGACGAAGGTCCCCCAGGAGCAGGTGCAAACATTTGCACTGGGGTTAAAAAGTGGGTCTTGAGTCAGTTACAAGGATTTATGTTTAAGGGGAAATGGAAAGGAATTTGGAACTCCCTTGTGAATCCTGATAAATGAGTAGAACACAGCACCCTACTTACATGGACTTGTTTAAAAACTAAGAAACAAAAGGCTGAAATTAAAGAGGTGCAAAAATTAGTCCACCAAATAGCAATATAAATAAAATGAGCTGGTGTATTGGTTACTGTAAAAGTTAAGCTGCCATAGAAAGAAAACACAAACATTGCTTTAAATAAGTTAGAAGTTTATCTTTCCATCCTATAATTTCCCAGGATATAGGGAGGCTGGACTTCACAAAGTATTCCAGAGTAGCTGGCAGTCTACCATGCTCTGTTCTAATAGAATCCTGCAAGATTGAGTTAGATATTTTCATGCCTAAGAATAATGATACAAAATATAAAATTTTTGCATGTGGATATCTAGTTTTCCCAACACCATTTGTTGAAGAGATTATCCTTGCCCCATTGTATGTTCTTGGCACTCTTGTCAAACATCAGTTGATCTCATATACAAGCGGTTACTTCTAGAAGTGAAGTGAAGTTGCTCAGTTGTGTCTGACTCTTTGCAACCCCATGGACTGTAGCCTGCCAGGCTACTCTATCCATGGAATTTTCCAAGCAAGGATACTGGGGTGGGTTGCCATTTCCTTCTCCAGGGGATCTTCCTGACCCAGGGATGGAACCCAGGTCTCCTGCACAGCAGGCGGACTCTTCACTGTATGAGCCACTTCTGGACTCTCAATATAAATAGTTACACTGGCATATAAGTCGCTTTATGTAAGTCCTTTATGATTTTAATTATCTTGTGAAGTGAAAGTCACTCACTCGTGTCCAACTCTTTGCAACCCCATTGACTATACAGTCCATGGAATTTTCCAGGCCAGAATACTGGAGTGGGTGGCCTTTCCCTTCTCCGGGGGATCTTCCCAAACCAGAGATCCCAGGTTTCCTGCAATGCAGGTGGACTCTGTACCAGCTGAGCCACAAGGGAAGTCCTTAATCATCCTAGCTGTGTAATATTTTGAAATCAAGACATGTAATGCCTCCAGCTTTATATTTCTTTTTCAGTTGCTTTGGCTATTCTGGGTCTGGTTGTGCTGCAGTCCAGGGGGTTACAAAGAGTTGGACACGACTTGGTGACTGAACAACAACAAGCACTGAATCTGTGGTAGTATTGTTGGTAGTATTGGTTCAGATGGTAAAGAATCTGCCTGCAATGCCAGAGACCTGGGTTCAATCCCTGGATTAGGAAGATTTCCTGGAGATGGGCATGGCAACAAACTCCAGTATTCTTGCCTGGAGAATCCCATGGACAGAGGAGCCTGGTGGGTTACCATGCATAGGGTCTCAAGAGTCAGACAGAACTGAGCAATTATCACTTCCACTTTGGTAATTGAACATTTTAGCAATATTGATCCTTCCAATCCAATAACAGAGGATGTCTTTCCATTGACTTGTGTTCTCTTCAATTTCTCTCATCATTAATCTTATTTCAGGTGTACAGATCTTTCATCTCCTTGGTTAAAGGTATTCCTAAGTAATTTTTAAATATTATTCTAAATGATATTTTAAACTGCCTTTTTCAGATGGTTCATTGTTTTAAAATGTAGGAAAACAAATGATGTTTGTATGTTGATTTTGTATCTTGCAATTTTTTGAATGCATTTATTCTAATAATATTTTTGTGTAGTCATTAGGGTTTTCAACATACAAGATCATATCATCTGGAAACAAGAGTGATTTTTCCTCCCATCCAATTTGTACTCCTTTTATTACCTTTTATTGACTAAATACCCTGTCTTGGACTTTTCTACCTTAAGTCATATGCAAACATCAACTCAAAATTGATTAAAAGCTTAAACATAAGCACTTATGAAGAGGTAAAAATATATGACACTGAAAGATGAACACCTCAGGTAAATAACTGTCCAATATGCTTCTGGAGAAGAGTGGAGAAATAACTCCAGAAAGGATGAAGACATGGAGTCAAAGCAAAATCAATGCCCAGTTGTGGATGTGACTGGTGATGGAAGTAAAGTCCAATGCTGTAAAGAACAATATTGCACAGGATCCATGAATGTTAGGTCCATGAATCAAGGTAAATTGGAAGTGGTCAAGCAAGAGATGGCAAGATTGAACATCGGCATTTTAGGAATCAGTGAACTAAAATGGACTGGATAGGGTGAATTTAATTCAGATGACCATTATATCTATTACTGTGGACAAGAATCCCTTAGGAGAAATGGAGTAGCCGTCTGTCAACAGAAGACGGAAATGCAGTTCTTGGGTCCAATCTCAAAAACGACAGAATGAACACTGTTCATTTCCAAGGCTAAACATTAAATATCACAGTAATCCAATTCTAAGCCCTGACTAGAAATGCTGAAGAAGCTGAAGTTGAACAGTTCCATGAAGACCTACAAGATCTTCTAGAACTAACAACCAAAAAAGATGGCCTTTTTCATTATAGGGCACTGGAAAGCAAAAATAAGAAGTCAAGAGATACTTGGAGTAACAGGCAAACTTGGCCTTGGTGTACAAAATGAAGCAGGGAAAAGGCTAACAGAGTTTTGCCAAGGGAATGCACTGGTCATAGCAAACACCCTCTTCCAACAACACAAGAGAAGACTCTACACATGTATATCACCAGATGGTCAACATTGAAATCAGATTGATCATATTCTTTGCAGCCAAAAATGGAGAAGCTCTATACAGTCAGCAAAAACAAGATGAGGAGCTGTCTGTGACTCAGATTATGAACTCCTTATTGCAAAATTCAGACTTAAATTAAAGATGGTATGGAAAACCACTAGACCATTTAGGTATGACCTAAATCAAAACCCTTACAATTATACAGTGGAAATGACAAATAGAGTCAAGGGATTAGATCTGATAGACAGAGTGCCTGAAGAACTATGGACAGAGGTTCATGACATTGTACAAGAGGCAGTGATCAAGACTGTATCCAAGGGAAAAAAAAAAATTCAAAAAGGCAAAATGGTTGCCTGAGGGACCCTTACAAATAGCTGAGAAAAGAAGAGAATCTAAAAGCTATAGAGAAAAGGAAAGATAAACCCATTTGAATGCAGCGTTCCAAAGAATACAAAAGAAAGATAAGAAAGCCTTCTTCAGTGATCAAGGCAAAGAAATAGAGGAAAACAATAGAATGGGAAACACTAGAGATCTCTTCAAAGGAATTAGAGATACCAAGGGAATATTTCATGCAAAGATGGGCACAATAAAGGACACTAATGGAGACTGCCCAAATACTTAAAAATAGAACTATCATATGATCCAAATATGACATCTCTGGCATATACCCAAAGGAAATGAAATCAGTATCTCAGAGGGTTACCTGTGCTTTCATGTGCATTGAGACTCTACACACAATAGCAAGCATATAGAAATAATATGTCTCCATTGTCATGTGAAGAAAGAAAGGAAATATGATATATACAAATCAAAGAATACCGTCCATCTCTGAAAAAGAAGAAAATTCTGAAATTTATAACATGGATGAACCTGGCGTCAGTTACAGAAGGACACATTTTGCATGATTCTACTTATGTGAAATATCTGAAATAGTTCAATTCATAGAAACAGAGAATAGAGATTACCAGAAGCTCTTGGGGGAAATAGGGAATTGTGATTCAAAGGCTCTAAAGTTTCTGTTACACTAGATAAACACAATCTAGAGTTCTGCTGTACAACATAGTTAGCAATATGCTATTTAGTGTATTTCAAATTTTGTTAAGAGGGTAGATCTCATGTTAAGGGTTCTTAACATCAAAAAAAAAAAAAAATCACACAAAACAGCAAAAAGTAAAACCCTCAAAGGGGCACAAGGAAACTGGCACATTATGCATTTGTCTATTACGCTGATTGTAGTTTTTGCTTATGTCTACTCTGAACAAATTATACACATCAAATATGTACAGTTCTTTGTATATCAGTTATGCCTCATTAAAGTTGTTAAAATACAGAAACATAATATTGATTAAAATGCAAATCAAAGTATAAAACATACTATTTTGTCTTTTATATAAGGTATATATATTTTTATATAATGTTCTAAAGTAGTATTAAATATCATACTTGTGTCTATTAAAGCAGTAGACAGATATATACAGGTATCAAAAGCATTGCCAAAGCTATTTTCTCTGAAGCAAATCTATTTTTCTATTATTGTCAATTTACAAAAATATGCCCAACCAGGAAAAAAGAAAGATTATTTCCTTAAGAGATTAAAATATTGTGAGGCCCAAATTTTCGATCATAACTTATGTTAAAAATTGATTTATTAATGATTAGTAACTGATCAGGTAGCTTTTAAAGTAGTATAAAATTAACAAGTGTAAAAGAATCACCCAAAATGGCTACAGTCTAATTTTTCTTTTCCATGCTTAATATATACTGATTTTGCTTTAGATTGATAAAATGATTTAGTTCTATTGATTCTCTATGCCTCTGACTTAATCTATTTCTCTGATTATTTAATCTCCATCCTTTGTCCAGTCTCATTGGGTTGTTCTGTCAGTATCAGTTTCCTTTTTCTGCACCTAACTCTGTATGTGTCTCAGATATTTCTTCAGTTCACTTCAGTTCAGTCACTCAGTTGTGTCTTTGCAACTCCATGGACTGCAGCACGCCAGGCCTCCCTGTCCATCACCAACTCCTGGAGTTTACTCACACTCATGTACATGGAGTAGATAATGCCATCCAACCACCTCATCCTCTGTCGTCCCCTTCTCCTCCTGCCTTCAATCTTTCCCAGTATCAGGGTCTATTCAAATGAGGCAGTTCGTATCAGGTGGCCAAAGTATTGGAATTTCAGCTTCAACACCAGTCCCTCCAATGAATATTCAGGACTGATTTCCTTTAGGATATCTCCTTGCAGTCCAAGGGACTCTCAAGAGTCTTCTCCAATACCACAGTTCAAAAGCATCAATTCTTTGGCACTCAGCTTTCTTTATAATCCAACTGTCACATCCATACATGACTACTGGAAAAACCATAGCCTTGACTAGATTGACCTTTGTTGGCAAAGTAATGTCTCTGCTTTTTAATATACTGTCTATATTGGTCACAGCTTTTCTTCCAAAGGGCAAAGGTCTTTTAATTTCATGGCTGCAGTCAGTATCTGCAGTGATTTTGGAACCCAAGAAGATAAAGTCTGCCACTGTTTCCACTGTTTCCCCACCTATTTGCTGTGAAGTGTTGGGGCTGGATGTCATGATTTTAGCTTTTTGAATGTTGAGCTTTAAGACAGCTTTTTCACTCTCCTCTTTCATTTTCATCAAGAGGCTCTTTAGTTCTCTTTCGCTTTCTGCCATAATGGTTGTGTCATCTGCATATCTGAGGTTATTGATGTTTCTCCTGGCAATCTTGATCCCAGCTTGTGCTTCATTTAGCACCACATTAAACATTTAGCTTCTCAACATGCGATTTCTTGGTCTGCATGTCCATCAATCTTTGTATCACATTTATATTTCAAGTTGTTGACCATCTGGATTGATGTCTTATATCCTTTGTACCTCTTTATTTGTTGGCTAAGAAAAATTCATTTTGATTCATTAGCATAACTTCTAGAAATATTAAACTCTCCTTTTGTTAGTAAGCTAAATACACAAGAAAGCACAAATATATATAATATTTTATATTATATATATATATAATATATAAACAAGCACAGAGATACATAAATATATTAACTACTTTCCATATGATACATTGTTTATAGAGGATAGAATTTCATTAACTCCAGTGATTTTCAAAGGGGAAAAGGATTAGATGTTCACAGGAAGGTTAGAGTGTGGATTTCTGGCCCTTGGAAGATGTAGGTTACATAGAAAAACTGGATAGACTTTTCTTTGAATAAAGAGCATGCAATTTATAGCTACGTTATAGGACTCTCTAAATTGCCTTAATTCAATATACAGCCTTTGCATGAAGAGACAGTTAGCTATTTATGTAGTGATTTTTCATTTAGCCCCTCCATTACACTAATATTAGCATTTTCTCAAACATAATGGACACATTCAAAACTGAAACAGTTAATTCATTTTGGCATACATTATTTTGAAAATATATGTGTTTTTAAATGCTTCCTGGCTAATGATGTAAAACTAAAAGTTGTTACTCAACTGAATAGATGAATTGCTTATGAAAAACAAGGAAAGATTATGCCTAATATACCAGAACTGATAATACCTTCTTTAGAGGTTGAAAACTATTTAGAGGAACAATTATGATGGTGTTTTCATACAGGTGATATAGTTCAAGAATTAAAGCACCCATTAACCCAAAATCTGTTTTTTTTTTTTTAAAGATACCTCATAGAAATAACACAAATATTACTTTGAATTATTATTTAATTACTGCTTTTTCATCAAATTGTTTGGTGCCTTACTGTGAATAGTGCATTTAATGCCTCATATGCTGGAGGCAAACATATTGTGCCTCTTAAGAGTACCTCAGTGACCTTCCTTCCTTTCTTCCCTTCCCCCCCTTCTCAGGATAAACTAACTAATATTGGTCTTTACAATAGAGAAATTGACATGTATGGCAAAGGGGGAAGAAAGAAACTCATAAATGTTTCATGATTGATGTGACTGATAAGGACTTTCCTTGTAGCTCAGATGGTACAGAGTCTGTCTGAAATGCAGGAGACCTGGGTTTGATCCCTGGGTTGTGATGATCCCTTGGAGAAATAATGGCTACCCATCCAGTATTCTTGCCTAGAGAATTCCATGGACAAAAGAGCCTTCAGGCTAAATTCCATGGAGTTGCATAGAGTCAGACACTACTAAGCAACTAACACTTGTACACTTGTACATGACTGATGTTGGTGACAAGTGAAAATTAGGTGAAAACTAAAGACATAGAATGTTTTCCTTGAAGTATACTACTAAATTACCAGAGAAGGAGAACTTGTAAAATCTTGGACTTCTTTTTTAGCATAATGAAATTATATATATATACACACACACACACACACACACACACACATACTTGCCAAGGTTGGTGGTAGACAAACAGTAAAAAATAAAAACTAGTAATGAGAGGGAAGATTGAAAGAGGAGAAAGTACTTACAAGCTTGTTTATAGACTGTAACATGCATTATAAAGTAGAATTTGGCTTAAGGAAGATGGTTCAATTACATCAATGAGTGCACAAAGAAACAAAAGATTATGTCATGTTGGCATGAGGACTATGTGTGAGGGAAGCTCAGCACTGAGGAAAGTGACCTGAGTCTGGATCTGCTCTTAGAGCATGGTGATTAAGGGGTAAAGCAAAATATACATGCTTGATAAGTAAATGTGAATTCTGGACAAGCTCTCTCTGAATATCCTATATTCCATATACTCTAAATTTAGGTTCTAAAAGAAACTTTTACCTGGTGTCCCTTTGTGAAATTTTTGCTTTCATTATTTAAAAGAGGAATAGGCATGATGCAATTATACAGACTATAAAAGTTCCAGGTATTTTGGTGTATTTTTTTTTCCTTCAAGTTTTAATTCTTCCTGTGGTAAATGTAGGGCATTTGTAAAGCAAAACATTGCCTGAACATGACATCCATCCACTCATTCACTTAGTTTAGTCAGTAAGCATTTATTAAACCACTCCTTTGTTTCAGGTACCTCAAATGAAGGGCTAAATTAGACCCAGTCCCTGGTTCCAGAATTCACAACTTTGTTAGAGAAGCTAATAAATGAAGAGAAAAACAGCAATGAACTGTTAACATTGTCTTAACATGAATAATTATGTCTGACAAAATTAGAATCCAGTAAATTCTATCTCCTACAATAGCTCTCAATTTATTAAAAAACAATATATATATAATATTGTATTATTTTTGTATATGTTGTATATAATTTTGTATAATATTGTATATAATTGTATTAATATACTATATGAAAAATGAATGCTTCCATGCTATTCTTTATATATTATTTTATTATCTTTACAATAAATATGTGTTTTAAATCATATTTTTAAAGAATAAGTAGTGATCCCAGGAATCATAATTCAAACAGAGAAAGGTCTATGTGTTTAGAATAGCATATAAAATTAAACACATATCTAAAATAAAAGTATATTTATATCATACAATTCCATGTAGAAAAGGTTACTACATAGTAGTAGGTAGTTTTGACTTATTCACAAAGAAAGTTTTTTGAATCATAAATACTCAAAAGTGTTTCCAATAGGAGTTACAGATGTATAGGTATAGAAAACCTGAGTAAATAGTCTAGGTAGGGTTTATCGCAAATGAAACTTGATTGAGTGTTCCTTAACAATTCTTTAAGGTCTTTGATACTGCCATGCAAGTAAATTAAATGTAACATTTAACACTAATGTGGAGGTTCAGATAAGTGCTATACATGAAGAATGTTTATAAAATCACATTAACAGTGATGTCTCTAATATAATTATCCAAGAGAACTTTCAGGTTGTCTCAGAAAGAAAAGACATGTTACATAAGATAGCAATGGGCTTATGGGGACACAGCAAAATTTCTAAGTAAAATGGATGTCTGTGGAGTCAATAAAACTTTTGCATTAAGTATCTTATAAAATTTGAGATAAATTCTACTGGCAAACAATGACATATTTTGTTTTTACATCATACAAGAATTCAGCAAAGTTTTAAAACTCATATAAATAAATAGAAAGATAACTAAAATATCTTATTTATAAATCAGTAATAATACAAGGAAGATAATAGCTATAACAATAGGTACCATTTAAAGGGCACTTACTATATATTGGACAGTAATTTTTACTTCAACATGTGATTTCCCTTCATTATTCTCACAACCATTTTATGGCATACCTATGACTTATCTCGATTTGTTTTCCCATATAAGCCAAAAAGCTGAAGAGATTAAATCATTTGCTTAAGATCAAATAAATTGTGATGGCAGTTTAGTCATCACTGATCTGTTTTAACCTTAAAAATGTTAAACTAGTTAATCTGTAAATAATGACATGGGATTCCACTGATAACTGATTGCTGAATTTAAATTATTTAATACCAAAGAGTATAAACATATACAACACAGTGCCTTCAATATTTTTTGTTTCAAAAAGACCCTGCAAAGAGCTTCAGTTCTCAAAATATATTAATTAAAAAATTAAGCATATATTTTCATCACATAGGGATGCCCAGTTATTTTAGGTTATCTGAGTGTATTTTATCATAAGCATGTTCAATCCCTGGGTCAGAAAGAAACCCTAGAGAAGGAAATGGCAAACCAGTCCATCATTCTTGCCTGGAAAATCCCATGGAGAGAGGACGCTGGCGGGATACTGTCTGTAGGGTCCCAAGAGTCAGACACGACTTAGCAACTAAAACCACCGTGGTAAAATGTGCACTTTAACTGTACGGTTTATTTCTTTGGGTGTTTGGGGGACTGTTCTTTTCTCTATTTTCATTTTTTCTGTTACTTTTGAAAATTAATAAGGTCAGAAACAATATGATAATTTTATATGTATTTGAGACCTAGAAAAATATGAAACAAAAGTGAAAATAAAATATACTTTGGAAAATCTCAACCTCATGTTCTGAAGTTCTCAGGCTCAAAGAGAAATTCCAGAAAATCTGGAGGAAAAAAAAGGACTGATTCATGGATGTGAGGCTTTTTTTTTAATTCTAAAAAAAGTTTTGCTTCACCTCCTTCCCCTATTCATGTTATGTGCACACTCTATTTTAGTTTGCTGTATAGAGATGATGATAAAGAATCTGCCTACAATGCAGGAAGCCTGGATTCGGATCCTTGGGCTGAGAAGATCCTCCTGGGAAGGATATGGCAACCCATTCTTGCCTGGAGAATTCCATGGAGAGAGAAGTCTGGCAGGCTACAGTCTTACAGGGTTGCAAAGAGTCAGATACAACAGAGCAACTAACACTCTCACCTTTCTTCATAGCGATATTTATGTTAATTAGCAATTTATGTTTTGCTTTATATACTTGTAATTGATTTTATAAAGCTGGTAAAAATGGTTATTGTACATAAGCAAACTGGACAGTTGAAATAGTATACATGTAATTATTCCATGTGGCTTTATAATAAACACTTATTTTGTAGATCTAAGTTTTAATTTCATATATCTTAAATTAGATATTGATAACATAGTTAGCATATATCATAACTGCCTTAAAATTTTCCCTGTTACCATCACACAAATAATATTCAATTTTGCTATGATTTGGAAATTTATCTTAAACAATACTAAGTCATGATTTTAAAATACATTTGAAGAAATTTTGACTTTTCAAATATATATTCCAATGTAGAAAATTGTATTTAATCCTACTCCATGATACTTTTGATTATGTGTCATTTATTATGAGTATATGTGTCATTTATTTTGAGCAGTTTTAGTTAAAACTAATGTTAATCAATATATATTTATTATCTTTTAATAACTATGCTCCTTAAAAAATACACCTCCATGCATTTATAAATGTCACCTTTTCCAATTTATTTTTTTAAAGTGAAGAGACTGTATGTACAATCACTGGAAACCTTAACTGAAGTCCCCTTGTCTGTAGGACTTACATTTATCCTCTATGTCCTATTTCTTCCATCTGCACTGAACTTTCAGAACATTAGCTAATCAATACCCACAACTCACCTCTAGATAAGGTCTTTATTGCTTGAGATGAGAAAACTTAAGGAGAGTTAAGTAACTTGTACAAGGTCAGTGTGAATTGGTGTCATCTGAGCTAGGCTTAGCATACAGATTGACTATCCCCATAGCTATTTCTACATTCTCTGGGCATAGTAGCTTCAGACAGGCCTGTGAGAAAGAATCTCCTTTAAATGTGGATCTTCACTGAAATGTTTAAACATAGCTGTTAACATATTTCCAGTTGAGCATTTCCACATGTTAACCAACACTTTTCTCAGGCAGATCTAGGCTTTTAAAAATTAAATACTGATTTTCCAGATTCATATTTTATAAGCTATATATTGTTGGCTTAATGTTTATTTACTAAGTTCATTCTATCCCAAAAGTCAACTCATTACCATATTTTACCATTATACCATTTATTGAAATTGTTAGTGTTAGAACTCATCTTGTTTTTGCAATGTAAAAACATTCTTAGTTGTGGGTCTTAATTCAACTGATTGCTTTTTAAAATGATTCCAAATTATTAATTTCTCTGGATAGCTTTATAATTATTTTAAATGTTTATATAACACTCCCAATATTTCAAAAAACCTATAGTTATTTGTTTTTAATATATTAGATATTTACTAACAAATTATAATTTTATAACATATGGTCTAGTTTCAGTAGATTGTTTCTGTTTCAAATTATCTACTGTATCTTTATTTTTCTGAAAGCTGGAGATGCTATTTTCAGCATCATCTCAGTGGTATTATTTCTATGCCTAGCACATCATATCTTCACTTCAGTCTTGTGTACTTTCTTGTCTCTACATTTTTATACTGACTGTGATTTATGGCTCCAGTCAAATCTGTGAGTATCTGAGCCCCTTGGATGCCACATACATTATTATTTTGCTGTGGGTTCTTATGACCACTTTGACCAAGTTTCTGAAGCAGTCCACATTCATACAACCCACAAGTCTTTAGCAGTACTGCTGTCAGGGACACTCAATAATGCCTTTCTACTTTTCTTATTGATCTGTCCTCAATCTTTTTTTCTTTTAGCCTGAATACCTCTCTCATCCTGTTTCCTGAACTAATATTTAAATCATGCCTCTATTTTATGTTATTTTTAGCTTAATTTTATTCCCTTTCCATTTTTCTTTTTGTTAACAACACTCCTTTCCTTTATCTTGTGCTAAATCAGTTGTGTGTGTGTGCGTGCGTGTGTGTGTGTGTGTATGTGTGTATATATATATATATATATATATATATGGATATACATTATAGCTGTGTTTTACTTATTCAATGTACTCACCTAACCTTAACCTCTGTGAGGTAATTCACATTATTCACCTTATATGATTACTTATTCACAATAAGCTATCTGTTCCAAATATAAGAGGGGGACAATTTTTTCCATTTGGCATCAATTACATTTGTTTCACTTACTTCACTTGATACATATGCCAGCTTCAAGTTAATTTTCCCTACTAATATTGAAAGATATATATCCTGTGAAAGTATAAATTCATATAGGTCATCCTGAAAACTACATGACCACAATGTAAATTTTGGGATCATTACCTTGTCATTCATTAGTCATTAGTTTAGGAAAGGTATTTGCTACTTGTTGATTATTTATTTATTTTCACTTATTTTTATTAGTTGGAGGCTAATTTCTTCACAATATTGTAGTGGTGTTTGCCATACATTGACATGAATCAGCCATGGAATTACATGTGTTCCCCATCCCGACCCGCTCTCCCACCTCCCTCCCCATCCCATCCCTCTGTAAAGCTGATTACTTTAAAAGAAAAACCTTTTATAGGTGGCAATGTATCAAATATAATGAAATTAACATACATGCAAAGTAGCTGATACTGGATGAGTCCTCAAAAATGCTGTTTTCTTTTTCATTTTCCTTACACAGATGTTGTAACTGCAATTACTCCAGCATTGTGCTGAGGGTTAGCACAGTTTTAAATGAGAGTCATGCTCAGAGAGCTAAGTTAACAACCAACCACTACATCTCATAAAGAAGTCTCCCCATGAGTAAACAGTTTAGAGTTTCATATCTTTATGATAAACCTATGTGTGTGTATGTGTGTCCAACTGTTGCCGACCCCATGGACTGTAGCACACCAGGCTCCTCTGTTTTCCACTATCTCCAGGTGTTTGCTCAAATTCATGTCTGTTGAGTCAGTGATGCTGTTAATATCTAACCATCTCCTCTATCACCCCTTCCTTCTATTGCCTTCAGTCTTTCCCAGAATTGGGGTCTTTCCGATGGATAGGCTTTTCACACCAGGTAGCCAAAGTATTGCAGCTTTAGCAACAGTCCTTCCAATGACTTCAGGGTTGATTTCCCTTTGGATTGACTGGCTTGATCTCCTTGCAATCCATGGTATTCTCAAGAATCTTCTCCAGCACCAAAATCCAAAAGGATCAAAAAAGCACTCAGCATTTTTTATGGTTCAACTCTCACAACCAAACATGACTGCTGGAAAAAAAAAAACACAGCTTTGCCTACACAAATGTTTGTTGTCAAAGTGATATCTCTACTTTTTTTTTTTTTTTTTGATATCTCTACTTTTTGATACTATCTAGGCTTGCCATCACTTTCCTTCCAATAGCATACATCTTTTAATTTCATGGCTGCAGTCATCGTCTGTAGTGATTTTGAAGCCCAAAAAAATAAAAGCTGTCACCACTTCCACCTTTTCCCCTTCTATTTGTCATGAAGTGATGGGCCCATTTGTCACAATCTTAATTATTTTTAATTAATTTATTTTTAATTGACGCATAACTGCTTTACAATATTGTATTGGGTTCTGCCATACATCAACATGATCAGCCATAGGTATACTTATGTCCCCTCCCTCTTGCACATGCCTCCCACCTTCCAGCCTATTACACCCCTCTAAGTTGTTACAGAGCCTTCGTTTGGTTTCCCTCAGTCATACGGCAGATCCCCATTGGCTATTTTACATATGGTAATGTATATGTTTCTATGTTACTCTCTCCATTCGTCCCACCCTCTCCTTCCTCTCCTACCCTCCTGTCCATAATTCTGTTCTCTATGTCTGCCTCTTCATTGTTGCCCCACAAATAGGCCCATTAGTACCGTCTTTCTAGATCCCATAGATATGTTAATATACAATATTTGTTTTTCTCTTTCTGACTTACTTCACTCTGTATAATATGCTTGAGGTTCATTCATCTTGAACGGACTCAAATACATTCCTTTTCAGAGGTGAGTAATATTCTATTGTGTATATGTTATGTACCACAGCTTCTTTATCCATTCATCTGTTGATGGACATCCAGCAATATCCCCCCACCAGTAGGCATATACCCTGAGAAAACCAAAATTGAAAAAGGCACATGCACCCTAATATTCATTACAGCACTATTTACAATAGCTAGGACATAGAAGCAATCTTAGTTTGTTTTTTTTTAATACTGAGTTTCAAGACAGCTTTTTCACTCTTCTCTTTCAGCCTCATCAAGAGGTTCTTTTGTTCCTCTTCACTTTCTGTCATTAGAGTGGTATCATCTGCATATTTGAGGTTGCTGATATTTCTCCTGGAAATCTTGATTCCAGCTTGTGATTCCTCCAGGCAGGCATTTCACATGATGTACTCTGCATATAAGTTGAATAAGCAGGGTGCCAAAATACAGTCTTGCAGTACTCCTTTCCCCATTTTTAACCAGTCCCATGTCTTTAAGGATTTTCCATGGTTTGTTGTGATCTACACAGTATAATAACTGTAGGCACAGATCATCTGGAAGATCGAGTGGCAAATTATGCACTTCAAATTTCCATGGTGTGGCATTGCTCTCTCAGGATGTACCTCTAATCCTGGTGGCAAACTCCTTGCTCTCTTATTGGTGATGATTCCACATCCTTTTAAATAGGATGTGTTCAGGATATTTCAAGTCTGATACTTACAGTCTTGGATTGACTAAGAAGATGCACACACACTTAGACATACCAGTAACAGAAGTGCATCTTGTTTCTGCTTCAACACTCTCTACCTTTTGTGGCATTATAGGTTACTCAAGCCAACATCCTGCCCTCTAAAATTTTCAAGAAAAAGAGCATATCACTTATTTCTCAACCTTCAGGGGAAATTCGTTTTCTTTATCATGTATCATTATTTATTTCTGCACTGAACAAACACCTATTCAAGGAGTAAGATAATAGCCATCCTTTCCTGAAGGAATGTTCAGTCACTCCAAGTGGTTCTTATGGAAAAGTCATCTGATCTTGGCATTATCCATCTATATTTACTATTCAGTCTGACTTCACAATATGTCCTTACCTCAACAAACTTTCCTAAAATATCTAGTCTTTTTTTTTTTTTTTTTAAATACAGAGGGGCCGGAGTAACTTTATTTTTAATTAATTAATTTAAATTGGAGGCTGATTACTTTACAATATTGTGGTGGTTTTTAGCCATACATTGACATGAATCAGTCACAGGTGTACATGTGTCACCCATTCCGAATCCCCTCACCCACTTCCCTCCCCATCCCATCCCTCTGGGTTGTCATAATGCGCTGCCATTGAGTGCCCTATTTCATGCATTGAACTTGGACTGGTGATCTATTTCACATATGGTAATATACATATTTCAATGCTATTCTCTCAAATCATCCCACAGAGTCCAAAAGTCTGTTCTTTATATCTGTGTCTCTTTTGCTGTCTCACATATAAGGTCGTCGTTATCATCTTTCTAAATTATACATATACGTGTTAATATACTGTATTGGTGCTTTTCTTTCTAACTTACTTCACTCTGTAAATAGGCTCCAGTTTCATTCACCTCATTAGACTTTCCTGGTGGCTAAGACGGTAAAGCATCTGCCTACAATGAGGGAGATCCAGGTTTGATCCCTGAGTTTAGATTTGGGATTAGATCTATGGCTTTTATTATGTTGAGATATGTTCCTTCTATGCCTACTTTCTGGAGAGTTTTTATCATAAATGGGTGTTGAATTTTGTCAAAGGCTTTCTCTGCATCTATTGAGATAATCATATGGTTTTTATCTTTCCATTTGTTAATGTGGTGTATCACATTGATTGATTTTTGAATATTGAAGTATCCTTGCATCTCTGGGATAAAGCCCACTGGGTCATGATATATGGTCTTTTTAATATGTTGTTGGATTCTGTTTGCTAGAATTTGTTGAGGATATTTGCATCTAGGTTCATCAGTGATATTGGCCTGTAGTTTTCTTTTTTTGTGGCATTTGTATGGTTTTGGTATTAGGGTGATGATGGCCTCATAGAATGAGTTTGGGAGTTTACCTTCCTCTGCAATTTTCTGAAAGAGTTTGAGTAGGATAGATGTTAGCTCTTCTCTAAATTTTTGGTAGAACTCATCTGTGAAGCCATCTGGTCCTGGGCTTTCATTTGGTGGAAGATTTTTGATTATAGTTTCTATTTCTGTGCTTGTGATGGGTCTGTTAAGATTTTCTATTTCTTCCTGGTTCAGTTTTGGAAGATTATACTTTTCTAAGAATTCATCCATTTCTTCCAAGTTGTCCATTTTATTGGCATATAGTTGCTGATAGTAGTCTTTTATGATCCTTTGCATTTCTGTGTTGTCTGTTGTGATTTCTCCATTCTCATTTCTAATTTGTTGACTTGATTCTTCTCCCTTTTTTTCTTGGTGAGTCTGGCTACTGGTTTGTCTATTTTATTTATCTGCTCAAATAAACAGCTTTTAGTTTTGTTGATTTTTGCTATAGTCTCCTTTATTTCTTTTTCATTTATTTCTGCTCTAATTTTTATGATTTCTTTCCTTCTACTAACCCTGGAGTTCCTCATTTCTTCTTTTACTAGTTGCTTTAGGTGTAAAGTTAGATTATTTATTTGGTTTTTCTTTTGTTTCCTGACGTAAGCTTGTATTGCTATGAAACTTCCCCTTAGCACTACTTTTACAGAATCCCATAGGTTTTGGGTTATCATGGTTTCATTTACATTTGTTTCTATGCATATTTTCTTTTTTGATTTCTTCCAAGATTTGTTGGTTCAGAAGTGTATTGTTTAGCCTCCATAAGCTCATATTTTTAATAGTTTTTCCTTTTTTTTTTTTTTCCTGTAGTTGACATCTAATCTTACTGCATTGTGATCAGAAAAGATGCCTGAAGTGATTCCAATTTTTTTTTTTTTAATTTACCAAGGCTAGATTTATGGCCCTGGATGTGATCTGTCCTAGAGAATGGGTGTAACTGTTTTGCACAAAGTTTAAAATGTATGCATTATATTTTTACAAAAACTGAAAGAGCTACCAGGAATCTCGGTGTTACTCTCATAGAATTTATGACTTGTTTTCAACTTTAGAGCTTTAGGATCACAGATAAAATTATGTTTAATACTGTTACATATATTTTTTACCAGGTATCAATTTTGTTACATATATCAATGTTACATATATCAATATGAGACATTGAATTTACCAATTCAATTTTTGTATCAATGTATTAAAAAATGATTTGGCATAAAAATAATGCTTGTTTAAACTTCCAAATAAAAAAATAAAAAAAACTTCTAAACAACAAACTTACAATTTTAACTTAATTGCTTATATCTAATAAGCTTCTTAATTGTGCAACATGTATATCTCGAAATTAAAAAGGAATAGCTGCTAGAGGTGAGAAAAAAAAAAGTTGAACTAAATTCATTGTTACTTAGGCACATATGGGACAAAACATACAGCCAAAAATATTGCTACCAGAATAAAAAAGTATATTTTATCACAGCGTCTTCAAAAATAAGTTGAAAGCATATTTCACTGCTGCCTGAAATTATACATAATAAATATTGCTAAAAGGGCTTTGAAAATATACAAAATTGTACAATGTTGAAATGATTTAATATATTACCAGAAAGGACAATTTAAATTTTAATGTTCAAAAGTGCAAGCCTACTCAAATAACAGCTTATTAGTAAATATCTTAACACTTTCTACAGAGAAACAGTTTATTTCCCACAGAGAAAACAACATATAAACAAATACCTTACTGAAGATACAATTTGGTTCTAAGGAGCAGATGCTAATCAATAATTTGATATCTAAAATCAAACGATAAGGGATTAATGGAAAACGTTTCTTCAAAAACGAGTAATTTGCATCATTATATTTCATGTCTGGAAATTAGAAAAACTTTACAATATAAATTATGTTTCTCAAACTTTCATATAATGGATATGCTTTAAAAATTAGAGAATAATTGTCAACAAACAAATAAATTTAGGTATCTATTATTCACCATGGGTGATGTTTTCATTGAGAGGAGACTAAATCATTATATCTAAATTCCAATAACTCTTTGTGGAGAAATGATTTATCTAAAAAACTCCACATTGTAATAAATAGGTAAAATCAGAGGATCAAAGGAATAAATAGAAATTTATAATTACATCTTAAATTTTATCTTTCCAGAATAATGTTGCTAATATAGGCATTGATAATATAAATGATATAGTTCCATTACTTTTCACCTAATTTGTCTCAGTTTACATCTTATAATTGGATAAAATGATTCAAAATCATGACCTTAACTTTCTCTAACACAAGTGCATTAAAATGCAAGATCATACCCTTGAGTTTATGATCGATTTCAAGATATTTTCAATAGCCTATTGGTGTAATTCTATCTTTATATCACACTGATATCTCCATCTCAACATGGCTTGTAATGAATTCTTTATCTTTGACCTCAAACATTCCCCCCTCTTATATTCTCCATGTAAGTGAATTATGCAGCAGCAGTAGCAGCATACACCATCTTTAAGGTGTTTTAACTTCATATTCTGGTCTCCAATACAAAGGCAGTAAATGATATTTCATTAGACTTCTAATTTCAATTTCTAATATTTCAAATTCTTTATTTCTTTCCAGGTAATTAAGTGTGACATTAAGTGTGACCATTACATTCTTTGAACAATGAAAGGCAAAAAAATGATAAGTATTACTTCCAGGATTAAAACTGTGATTTCTCTTGTGTAATTTTCTATGCACAGTTTCTCTGTTGTGACAAATGTGGATGCCACTTTTGGAAGCTAGGGCAATATCAACCCACCTTGTAGTGTCATGAAGAAGACTTTGTATTTACAAATCACCGTTAATTCTGCTTAAAGACATCACAACCTAGACTATCCTTATAAATACTCTATTACATGTATTAAAACATAATGATTAAATATTTTGAATTAAAATTATTTTGAAATTCCAGTCTCCTTCCCTCTTTCATCACATAGGATTCTAATAATTGTTGAATTTATCTTTCACTTATGTTTCCCCAGAACTGTTTTTATTGCTGTACAACATTTATTTATTTTTAATGTGAGGATAATTGTTTTATAATGTCATGTTGGTATCTGCCATAAACAACATGAATCAGTCATAAGTGTACAGATATCCAGGCTTCCCTGTTAGCTAAGATGATAAAGAATCCACCTCCATTGTAGGAGACCCCAGTTCCATTGCTGGGTTTTGAAGATCTCCTGGAGAAGGCAATGGCTACCCACTTTAGGATTCTTACCTGGCAAATCCCATGGAAAGAGAAGCCTGGTGTGCTATAGTCCTTGGGGTCACAAAGCTTGGACATGACTGAGAGACTAAGCACAGTTAAGTTCAGTTCCATCGCTCAGTCGTGTCTGACTCGTTGTGACCCCATGAACCACAGCACGCCAGGCCTCCCTGTCCATCACCAACTCCCAGAGTCCACCCAAACCCATGTCCATCGAGTCGATGATGCCATCCAACCATCTCATCCTCTGTCGTCCCCTTCTCCTCCTGCCCTCAATCTTTCCCAGCATCAGGGTCTTTTCAAATGAGTCAGATCTTTGCATCAGGTGGACAAGTACTGGAGTTTCATCTTCAACATCAGTCCTTCCAATGAAGACCCAGGAGGAAGTCCCTTTAGGACGGGACTGGTTGGATTTCCTAGCGGTCCAAGGAACTCTCAAGAATCTTCTTCAACACCACTATGCAAAAGCATTAATTCTTCGGCACTCAGGTTTCTTTCTAGTCCAACTCTCACATCCATACATATCCACTGGAAAAACCATAGCCTTGACTAGACGGACCTTTGTTGGCAAAGTCTCTGCCTTTTAATATGCTGTCTAGGTTGGTCATAACTTTCTTTCCAAGGAGTACGTGTCTTTTAATTTCCTTGCTGCAATCACCATCTGCAGTGATTTTGGAGCCCATAAAAACAAAGTCAGCCACTGTTTCCACTGTTTCCCCATCTATCTGCCATAAAGGGATAGGACCGGATGCCATGATATTAATTTTCTGAATGTTGAGTTTTAAGCAAACTTTTTCACTCTCCTCTTTCACTTGCATCAAGAGGTTCTTTAGTTCTTCTTCAGTTTCTGCCATAAGGGTGGTGTCATCTGCATATCTAAGGTTATTGATTTTTCTCCCAGCAATCTTGATTCCAGCTTGTGCTTCCTCCAGCCCAGCGTTTCTAATTATGTACTCTGCATACAAGTTAAATAAGCAGGGTGACTATATACAGCCTTGACGTACTCCCTTTCCTATTTGGAAACAGTCCGTTGTTCCATGTCCAGTTCTAACTGCTGCTTCCTGACCTGCATACAGGTTTCTCAAGAGGCAGGTCAGGTGGCCTGGTATTCCCATCTCTTTCAGAATTTTCCACATTTTATAGTGATATACACAGTCAAAATCTCTGACATATTCAATAAAGCAGAAATGAATGTTCTGGAACTCACTTGCTTTTTTGATGATACATCAAATGTTGGCAATTTGATCTCTGGTTCCTCTGCCTTTTTTAAAACCAGCTTGAACATCTGGAATTTCACAGTTCACGTATTGCTGAAGCCTGGCTCGGAGAGTTTTGAGCATTACTTTACTAGCGTGTGAGATGAGGGCAACTGTGCGGTAGTTTGAGCATTCTTTGGGATTGCCTTTCTTTGGGATTGGAATAAAAACTGACCTTTTCCAGTTCTGTGGCCATTGCTGAGTTTTCCATATTTGCTGGCATATTGAGTGCAACATTTGCACAGCGTCATCTTTTAGGATTTGAAATAGCTCAACTGGAATTCCATCACTCCCACTAGCTTTGTTCATAGTGATGCTTCCTAAGGCCCACTTGACTTCATGTTCCAGGATGTCTGCTCTAGGTGAGTGATCAAACAATCGTGATTATCTGGGTGGTGAAGATCTTTTTTGTACAGTTCTTCTGTGTAATCTTGCCATCTTTTCTTAACATCTTCTGCTTCTGTTAGGTCCCTACCATTTCTGTCCTTTATTGAGCCCACCTTTGCATGAAATATTCCCTTGGTATCTCTAATTTTCTTGAAGAGATCTCTAGTTTTCCCCATTCTATTGTTTTCCTCTATTTCTTTGCATTGATCGCTGAGGAAGGCTTTCTTATCTCTCCTTGTTATTCTTTGGAACTCTGTATTCAAATGGGTATATCTTTCCTTTTGTCCTTTGCCTTTTGTTTCCGGTCTTTTCACAGCTATTTGTAAGGCCTCCTCAGAGAGCCATTTTGCTTTTTTGCATTTCTTTTTCTTGGGGATGATCTTGATCCCTGTCTCCTGTACAATGTCATGAACCTCCATCCATAGTTCATCAGGCATTCTGTCTATCAGATCTAGTCCCTTAAATCTATTTCTCACTTCCACTGTATAGTCATAAGGGATTTGATTTAGGTCATGCCTGAATGGTCTAGTGGTTTTCTCCACTTTCTTCATTTTCAGTCTGAATTTGGCAATAAGGAGTTCATGATCTGAGCCACAGTCAGCTCCCACTCTTGTTTTTGCTGACTGTATAGAGCTTCTCCATCTTTGGCTGCAAAGAATATAATCAATTTGATTTTGGTGTCGACCATCTCATGATGTCTATGTGTAGAGTCTTCTCCTGTGTTGTTGGAAGAGGGTGTTTGCTATTACCAATGTGTTCTCTTGGTAGAACTCTATTAGCTTTTGCCCTGCTTCATTCTGTACTCCAAGGCCTAATTTGCCTGATACTCCAGGTGTTTCTTGACTTCCTAAGCACAGCACAATCGAATTTTTATTAGATATGAAGTGTGAGAGAAAAGTCAAGAATGAACCCCAGTTTCTTTTCTAAGCAATGAGATGGACTAATATACTATCAACTATGTTAGGGGAATGTCTGGGATTCAAATTTGAACATTTTAAATTTGATATTAACATGGAAAATTGAGTAGCTCTTTGGATACGTGTTTCAGGAACTAAAAAATATTCTGGAGCATTTATTTAAGACCAGGAATTCCACTTGGTTGTCCTTCCATATGCTTATTCTTTAAACCAGGTATGTTAATAGTGCAAATCAGAGTCTTAGTCAAATATTAACTTTCTTTGATATTTTATTCTGGACAAAAATAATACAAATTAACTTTATTATATAAAGCCATGCATCTTATTTACTTATATGCTAACTAAGACCCAGAACAAATCTATACAAAAGATGTGATCTATCTATTAAGGATATCCTTACTGGAATAGAAATTTTATCACTTTTTCCCCCCATAAGTTTTTATTCTACCACAAAGTCACTCTCAATTATTCAATAACTTCAAGTTAAGCATAGCTCTATTGACTTTTACTAGTACAGGAGATTTTTTTTCTTCCAAAGATATCATGCATTGCTGTTCCTTTGTGATTTAGCTATCATTTTCAAGTAAATTCACAAATACTTATATGTTTGTGCACTATGATCATAGATGGGAGTGTCATTTATCATTTAATTCTGCCATGTCCAGCATCATTGATTGTTCCTTGAAGCAGAATAGTTTCAAGAAATGTCTGTATCCTTTGCAAAATAAATCAATCAAACTTCTCAACAGATATGAGCCTTACATAAAATTACACAAGTTGAGTTTGGTGATTGTTGGCTTTAAGCATAATAAAATTAGACATTCTTACTTAGGATTCTGTTTTATTCTCATTATGATTCTTTAGTCTTCATTGTATTTTAACACTAAGTTTCTAGTAAATTCATTAAAGTAATAACTAAACCCATATCTGAATAAATGCAATGGGGGTATCTATGAATATATGTGTACATTTCTGCACTACTGTACATCAAGTTATTACATTAAGCAAGAGTTCACTTTGGCTTCCCAGGTGGCTCAGAGGGTAAAGAATCTACTTGCAATGCAGGAGATGTGGGTTCAATCCCTGTGTTGGGAAGATTCCCTGGAGGATGAGATGTGGCAACCCTCTCCAGTTTTGTTGCCTGGAGAATCCCATGGACAGAGGAGCCTGGCAGGCTACAGTCCATAGGGTCACAAAAAGTCAGATATGACTGAAGTGACTGAGCATGCTTGTACAAGATCCCACTATAGTTGTGTTCTTACATTATTTATTGGCTCAAAGCATATATGCAAAAGTGTATGCAAATACGTTAGGCTTAAAATTTACATCAGAAATTAAAATCTATAAATACATAAACTGCGTTTAATTCAAAATTGACTTTTTTCTACAGATCCTAAAATGACAAATCCAAAGATGTTTAAAAGGCAATACCAAAATGGCAGAATATCTTCAGCCCTCAGCAGACTACCTTACACATAATAGCCACTCAGTGGAAGTGCATCCAATCACTGAAATCATGAAAAAGCTATTTTAAAAAAGTAACACTGGGGATTGTTAGAACTACATTTATTCTATCTATACTTGATTTTCCAAGGTTTATATATTCTCCAAGTGTTATTAATAGAAGCTATTGTTTTGTTTTTTTTTTAAAGAGGTGTCAATATATTAAACAAAACCTTTTAACAATCTTTCAATTGACCATTTTACTGCAAAGTATCCTATGGTTAGCAAAATATCATCCAGTGAAATGCTTAGTTGGTTATTTGGCAGAGGGAGAAGAGTAATGCATATTATTAGTATTAGTGCAATGAAGATAAACTGTATGATATAATCTAGAACCTAGTTAAATTTGAAATGTGTCAGACAACCTCACATATTGTTATTTCTCATGGTGAGTAAATAAATTAAAATTATGCATTCAGACAGACTGAGAAGATTTAAGAAAACAATTCAGTGTAATTCCTTAAACAAAGACCATTTCAAACTAAATAAAATGTGTGATTTTACATATGAATACTGCTTATGAAAGCAACCTATTTGTCTTTATCTTTTGGCGATCCAATGAGTTTCTGAATAAACCAGTTTCTGTTTAAAGTTGTACTTTTCCCAGCATATAGATATGTCAGTCCATATCATTGGGGCAATTAAAAAAAAAAGAAAAGAAAAAAAAAAAAAACCTTAAACACGCCGAAGCTTAGGCTATATTTGGTACTTAGCAATCCTTAGTTAGTGTTTATAACTTCTATAAAATATAGTTTTATTTTAATAAAAGTGCATTCAGGACCACCTGTGAGAATAATGGAGTTTTTCACCCACATAGTTAAAGATCATCTATCTCTGTCCAAACATGAACATGAGCTATCATTCTGGTGAGTCCTGCTGTCAACACCATTGTGTCTGGTCCTGTTTTCATGCAATCTAAAGCTTCTACGTAAAGCCATCTGCTCATTTTGTACCCAAACCTTCCTCTTGAGGGTTTTGCATCACACTGAGGCATGCATGTTAATGAGCCCAAGGGATATAATGTTTAATCTTTACTATAGAACATATTTTGTGGGAGGGAGGATTACTATTGGCCGGTTTATAAATCTCAGATGGAACCAGCTGATATATACAGAAGAGTAGTTATTATTTGCCAATGCTCTTTAATCTCTCTCATAAAGTTAACAGTAATACTATTGTAAGACATCTCTTTGACTGTGATAGGATTGTTGCCCATAGTGGAAAGTGCGTAATGAAGCTGCTTTTGTATTAGTCACATTTCCTATATCAAGATGGTGAATTGTATAGGTTGTTTGTGGGAGTAGATGCAAGATAAAAATGCTTCCCTAATTTTTTTTTTTTTTTCCAAGAAGGAAACAGTATTTTAATTGAGGGTGTAGAGTCTGGCAATTCCTTCAGATAAGTAAGTTTATTTAAAACTTTTCATAAAATTGAAATAAAATAGAAGAAAACAGCTTCTTTTAGTTAGCTTCCAAGTATTATTAGAGCTGCTAATCACTTAAAAACAGGTGAAGTTAAACATGAGTCCCTGAAACTGCTCTTCAAAATATTATTTCTGTCTCAGAAGGTAAATATAAGGGAAATGAACCCTCATAGCTTAAAAGAAAGAGCATTTGATTGCTAGTGTTTCTTATAGCCTGAATGCAAAATTTTAAATTGACTCCCATTATTCATTGATTTGGAATTCTAACAAATATAGGCAGTACTGTACGACAACTTAGAGGGGTGGAATGGAATGGGAGGTGGGAGAGAGGTTCAGGGGGAAGGGGACATACGTATACCTATGGCTGATTCATGTTGCTGAATGGCAGAAACCTACACAACATTTTAAAGTGATTATCCTCCAATTAAAAATAAATAGAAATTTAAGACTATAGATATAAATAGCTATTTTTCTCAGTGCAAATGTTTTCACTTAAAATCATTTTAAATACATTTCTTAAATTTCTGGAAATTTCTGATGTTTTGTTAGTTGAGTGGTGTTCATCCCTTAAATTCAATTCCGATTGACATAACTGACTTCATATAAACACAAAATACCATACTTAGGCTACTAGATCATACACTACTTCTTTTTGTTTCTTAAACTATGCTCTAGGAATAATCATTTAAATAGTTATATAAAGATGCAATCCATTTCTTCTTTAAATTTCTTAAACACTCAGACTTAACTAGAGAGTGTGTGTAACTTAGCACATAGTTTGGAGTTAATTATTTTGAAAACATCTTGACCAACTACATGGCTGAAAAAGTGTAGAATCTCTCTACATATTAAAACAGTACTTTTACCTATCTCAGAAAAACCTAAAATCAAGCAAATATATTGCAGGAGTAGAAACATATCAGCAAAGGAGATCACACATTATATTCCATCAGAGTATAGTCTCATGGCTCAACAAATTAACATTATTTACAACAAAATTGTAGGTAATACAAATATATATCAGCAAGTACTCTGACCACCATGATGCTCATCACACATGCAAGCCTTCTAAGTGAATTTAGTCATATTTTGCAAGACTCCAATATCCTACTCCACCCCCTTGAAAATGTAAGGTAGGTCTAGGACAGTGAGTAGCTGAAAGAACTGGGAGCAACCAGGAAGATGAGCATTGATCTAAGAGTAGATACTTTCAACACCTAGAGAATTTACTTTATATATATATTTTTTCTCATTTTATAGTTGTTTTTACTTCTATTGTTATTGTTCTATTTCTCCATACTGCCATATTCCTCTTACATAATTCAGTTTTTACTTTACTATAGTATATCCAATGACATTATAACAGATGCATTGATTTTATGCACAATTTCACCTATTTACAATATATTTATTAAGAATCCCATGGGTAATAATTTGCAACCTCAGCTGTAGTTCATATTTCCTCAGAACTTTGAAGTCCATTCAAATCTAGGGTTGAAGTTAAAACTCATATACTAGTATACTTATTTTCCTCTGCAGATTCTGTCTGTGTGTGTGTGTATTTGTCTGAAAGTAGGTATCATTTTATCCACTCTATTGGAATTTTGGAGGATGTATCTATGTATCTGGTGGCCTTAATTACTAATATTTATTATATGGGCAAAATATTTTTCATTCTAAATGATATGCTTTCTGTGGATGTCCCTTTCAAGCTGAAGAATTTCAGTGTGCTTATTTTATCTAGAAAAAAATTTTTCTTATTGGTTTTATTTTTTTTTAATTTTTTTCCACCAAACTTCTTGTGGATGGATAGTTTTCAAATATACCCCAAAAGTATTTTTAATTTTTCCAAACTTTGTCCAAACTTGTCTCTTAAATTTTACATATCAGTTTCTTTTGCAATTAAATCTGGAAGAATTACTTGGCTCTGCAATTATGGTCATTAGTATAAAAGCAATTGATGTTTAATCTGTTTTGTTTTCCACTATATACTTCACATTCAAATATCAATTTATAGAATTCTCATACCAGAAATTCACAGTTTAACTCATTATGTCTTTAATATTTATCACTTTGAAAAAACCTCCTTTGAGCCCCCCTGCCCCCCGCCTCCACCTCTTACAAACTTTGAATTTGTTTGTTGTACTCATATAGGGAATCTTTCCTTTGAAAGTGTTATCTTACATGCTTTTTGAGTTACTGTTTGAGTTTTGTTTCTCTGTACACACACAAAACTTTTGCCTTTCTGTGATTCAAAAATTGTACAAAATATTTACTCATTAACAGAGCTTACTTTTCTCCTCAAACTGTTACATATTTACAATTTTCGTATTTTTTTCTGTTATTTGATGTAATATATCATCTTGATCTATATTATCAGATGTTACTTTAGTCGATATTTGACTTTTTATTTATATATTTGTTTATTGTTTTGTTCAGGATCCTATAATGTCAGTATTCAATATTGGGCATTTATAATTTCCTAAAGGGCTTCCCTGGTGGTTAGGACAGTAAAGAATCTACCTATAATGTGGGAGACTTGGGCTTGATCCCTGGGTTGGGAAGAACCCCTGAAAAAGGGAATGGCTACCCACTCCAGTATTCTTGCCTGGAGAATTCCATGGACAGAGGAGTCTGGCAAGCTACAGTCCATGGGGTTGCAAAGAGTCGGACATGACTGAGTGACTTTCACTTTCACAACACAAAAAATTCTACTTAAAAAAAATTTTCTAACTTATTGACCTATTCCTTCAGCAAAAAGAAACCCATTATATTTTTTCTAATATAAGTCTTTTGATGATAAATTATCTTTATTTTTGTTTTTCTTAATGAGTTTTGCTTCACTTTCATTTCTAGAGGATTGATTGTAATAAATATTTAAGTTTGACAATAACCACCTTTGAAATGCTTGAAGACATAAATTCACTACCTTTTGATTTTCTATATTTCATTTGATATATCTTATTGTGTTTCCTTTAAAGGAAATATATCTTTTTCTCCGTTCCCCAATATGTTTCATTGTCTCCCTCTCCCTGCCTCTAGCAACCTTCTTACGATTCCTAGGGTTGTATGTGTATGTACTAAATTTTGCAGTATATAGTGAAATACTTCCTGGGTCCTATTATTTCTCTCTTTCATTCTTGTGACGCTTTCTCTATTTTCACTTCATCCATAATACTGACCTTAAATACAAGAGTCTTATTTGGAGCCTTGCATGTTGACCTCTATTTTGCATCACATCAATTTTGATTTTGTTCCACTGGCTCAATTAATGCACTGTAGTTTACTCAGTATCTAGAGTGAGAACATATTCAAATGTTGTCTGGGGGGGAAATGCTGCTAATTTGGTTTTATTTCTCTTGGCTCTTCTCCTTTCCCAGATTTTGGCCCAGAAATTCTGCAATGCCTTGGCAGTTTTCAATTTATCCTTCTAGCACATATTTTTCAAATCTAATATTCTCTAGATTATATTATAAGCTTGTAATCATGGAACACTCACTATATGGCAATTTTCCTATTAGGAATAACATATAATGCTAAATAAGTTAGAGAAATGTAGTGAAAGTTTCCTGAAATGACAGAAGGCAGGGGGCCAAATTAAGCCTGATGCATCAGCAAGAATTAGAGTTCTAGACACCATCATCCCCCCTACACACACAAACACATACACAGAGAAGGAGGGGGGGAGAACAAGATAAATAGAGATAAGAAACAAATAAGCCAGAATGTTAATGGCCCCATGGTTGACTCTGGGTCAAAGGCACATGAACATCTATTTTTCTATTATGTACTTTTCTATGCTTGAACTCTTTCAACATTTACCAAACAATTACAGAAAATAAAATAGCTATAAAATACCTAATTCATATGTCACTGTTTCTAAGAAGTTTTTATAATATATTGGAATAAAATTATTCTCTACCTTGGCTTTGGTCTTTTAACATTTTCTTATATTAGTCTTCTGCTACTTTATGCATTTCATCTTGTGTTAGTATTATTTGTACATATCTCAATTTCATAGAGATGTGAGGAAAAAATCCAAGTCAAGGACAATAAGAAAACCATCTTTGTATTCTCCTATGAGACTAAGAGCAGTACTTTACACATGTAAGAATTCAGGACATAATTACTTACTTAAATATAATTGACACTTTCAAAGTGGAGTGTGGTAGACACAAAGATCTGCCCCCCCCCCCCCCCGAGATCCAGCTTCAAGAAAAAATGATTCTCACACACACAGAGAAAGTGTGGTTAGCTCCTTTACAGTCAGCCTCAGTAGTGGATAGGTACCTATCTTAAAGTCATACCCTTCCTAATTTGCCTACACCTTGAGTCAATTGCACTCATCTCACACACTAGTAAGGTAATGCTCAAAATTCTCCAAGCCAGGCTTCAGCAATACGTGAACCGAGAACTTCCAGATGTTCAATCTGGTTTTACAAAAGGCAGAGAAACCAGAGATCAAATTGCCAATATCTGCTGGATCATCGGAAAAGGAAGAGAGTTCCAGAAAAACATCTATTTCTGCTTTATTGATTATGTCAAAGCCTTTGACTGTGTGGATCACAATAAACTGTGGAAAATTCTGAAGGAGATGGGAATACCAGACACCTGACCTGCCTCTTGAGAAACCTGTATGCAGGTCCGGAAGCAACAGTTAGAACTGGACATGGAACAACAGACTGGTTCCAAATAGGAAAAGGAGTACGTCAAGGCTGCATGTTGTCACCCTGCTTCTTTAACTTATATGCAGAGTACATCATGAGAAACGCTGGGCTGGAAGAAGCACAAGCTGGAATCAAGATTTCCAGAAGAAATACCAATAACCTCAGATATGCAGATGACACCACCCTAATGGCAGAAAGTGAAGAGGAACTAAAAAGCCTCTTGATGAAAGTGAAAGAGGAGAGTAAAAAAGTTGGCTTAAAGCTTAACATTCAGAAAACTAAGATCATGGCATCTGGTCCCATCACCTCATGGGAAATAGATGGGGAAACAGTGGAAACAGTGTCAGACTTATTGTGGGGGGCTCCAAAATCACTGCAGATGGTGATTGCAGCCATGAAATAAAAAGACACGTACTCCTTGGAAGGAAAGTTATGACCAACCTAGACAACATATTAAAAAGCAGAGACATTACTTTGCCAACAAATGTCTGTCTAGTCAAGGCTATGGTTTTTCCAGTGGTCATGTATGGATGTGAGAGTTGGACTGTGAAGAAAGCTTAGCACAGAAGAATTGAGCTCTTGAACTGTGGTGTTGGAGAAGACTCTTGAGAGTCCCTTGGACTGCAAGGAGATCCAACCAGTCCATCCTAAAGGAGATCAGTCCTGGGTGTTCATTGGAAGGACTGAGGCTGAAGCTGAAACTCCAATACTTTGGCCACCTCATGAGAAGAGTTGACTCATTCGAAAAGACCCTGATGCTTGGAGGGATTGGGTGCAGGAGGAGAAGGGGACGGCAGAGGATGAGATGGCTGGATGGCATCACCGACTCAATGGGCATGAGTTTGAGTACACTCCGGGAGTTTGTGATGGACAGGGAGGCCTGGCATGCTGCAATTCATGGGGTCGCAAAGAGTAGGACACGACTGAGCGACTGAACTGAACCGAACTATGTCTGAGACAGCTGAAGGGTAGGCATTACTGACTTTAGAGCCTCTTACTGAATTGCCTGAGGCTTTTCTCGACTTAAAACCAAGTTTCACTTTTTGATTTGCCCAAGCCTTTCTTTACACAAATGTTGACTCTTAATAAATATCTTGACTCTGTTACGGGCTTACATGTCTCCTGGCAAAATTCACACCTCATACCTTAAATGTCATTGTATTTGGAGATAGGGACTCTAAAGTGGTAATTAAGAGTGAATGAGGTCATTAAGCTGGACCCTAATCTAAGAAGACTGGTTTCCTTATATAAAGGAAAGATTAAGACACAGATATGTGCAGAGGGAAGATTACCTGGAGACACAGAAACAAAATGGCCATTTACATGTCAAAAAGAGAGGCCTTCAGAAGAAATTGACCCTGCTCATACCTTTTTATTGGACTGCCAGCCTCCAGAATTTTAAGAAAATAAATTTATATTGTTTAAACTACCCAGTTTGTGGTCCTTTCTTGACCACACAAAATTACTTACTTAAATATAATTGACACTTTCAAAGTGGAGTATGGTAGACACAAAGATCTGCCCCCCTGAGATCCAGCTTCAAGAGAAAATTATTCTCACACAGAGGAAGTATGGTTCACTCCTTTACACTCAGCCCCAGTAGTGGACAGGTACCTATTTTGGAGATAGGGACTCTATCCCTATGACATCCCTAGCAAAATAATACACACCCCTAACTCTGTGTCATAATCTTTTTTTTTTTTTTTTAAATTCAACTTGTGGCATTTAGAATCAAAAATGTTCCAAGAATACAGTCAATTAGATGGAATGGAATTTCAGAACTAGATTAGTCTCTGTGATTGCTTGGTTGTTGAAAAATATTCCATCACTGTTAATACATACAGCAAACTTCTGATACAGGGTCTCAATTCAGTTCTTAAAACTTTCACCATTGAATGAATTAGGATTGTGTATAGATAGAAGGGGCTGCAAAGTTGGTGTACAAATCATTTGGGATGTATGAAACCAAAACTAGCTGTAAGGCTAATGGCCGTAGGTATCTATTGGTAACAGTTTTTGACAACAGAAAATAATGAAGAACTAAGGGCTGATAACAGTGAATTTAAACACAGATGTGAAAGTCAGATACACTTTTTGGTTGTGTATAAAGAATCTTTCATTTTCTGCAAAGGGAGAGTGGAGATAATGAAGGCAAACTAAGTACATAAGAGTCAAATGTGTTAAAATTCAGCCTGTTTATTGTCCAACAGAAGCGGGTAGTTATACCAGGAGCTGGTCCTGATTTTGAAAACCTGACACTATGACATGAAATGGAAGCACCTGGGTGAGCACTCCCAAATGTTTTAAATCTCTGACACATTTTAAAATTTTAAGCCAAAGAGGCTCCTCTCTCCACTGAGACAGCACTTCACCTATTCTAAAAGATAACACAAAGCCCTCTACATCCTCAGGCAACAATGCAACAGATGCCCCTCTCAGAATTTTCTACCCCCTCACTTCACGGTCACTAGAACTATAAGGATCTGAAAGCAAGCTGGAGCTAATTATAGAATATGGGGACTATATAATTCAGAAGAGCCACCGAGATCTAACGAGCATGTACTAATGGGAGCTAATTCATGTGACAAATTATGAAGGCACTAGATCAGAGGGGCGAAATTCAAAAAATTAAGAGTAGGAAAAATTCTCAGGCACATGCTCTGCAATTGAAATATCAAAATTATTGTCGAAGGTGGGATGGGAAAAAAAAATGAAAGGCTCAGAAAGTTGGGCATATTGGAATGGATATACTCTTTACAACCAGAAGGCTCATCAGTCAATTATATTCAACAGGAAAGTTGAAAGACACACCTTATCAAGGATTTAAGGAAAATTCTGCTAAGAGTGCACACTAGCATCACTGGATCACTTGTGGTTTTTCTTTGTAGGCCAGGTCTAACAATAGGAGAAGCTGACACAAAACTTGACTCATTGAGGATGATACAATCCTGCAACTATTGAAAGGCAGTGAGATTTAGCCTAGGGGTCATGGAGATTTAATCTAGGGGTCATGATGATCATATTGGGTATTAAAGTAAGAATGACAGCAATGTGCTCAGAGATATTGACTCTATATGACCCAAGCATGACCTCTACTTTTCAGAGTGATCTAGCTCCTGCCATTGCCAAATATACAACTTGTCAGTAACAGAGACCAATCTGACTTCCACAATATGGCATCACTTCTCTGGGACATGAACTGTCCACTTGATCACAAACATACACAGTGGGATTATTTCAGTCAGTTAGAATGCAAACTTATGGCTATGGATTTGTCTTTTCTGCCCACAGAGATTCAGCAAACATCTCCCAGCACTAGATCTCAAATTACAACAGACAAGGGCAACCACTAAACAGTAAAGGAGTTGCAGTCATCGATGAGTAATTATAGATTTCAATGGTCATATCATATAGGATATCCAGATATCTTCCTGTGTGATAGAACATTAGATTAATCTACTGAAGACACAGCTGAAGCAAGAAAGTAAATAAAGCTCAGTTATTTGTACCAATGTGGGAAAATAATGAGGGTATTGCATGAAAATAAATTTTCAGAACTACATCTCAATCAATGTTTTGTTTTTATTTTTTTTCTGTTTAATTCTTCTCCCACTTCCTTTCACAGGTGTTAATCATTAATAAATGTCTTATAGCTGACACTCTGAGTCAGTGTCTGCTTTCAGAAAGTATGTAGTGTACTTATGCAGGGATAATCAAATGCAAGTGCAGAAATGCAAGGAGGAAAATCAGAACTTTCATATATCTTTCAACTCAAAATCTCTCTCTGTCTCTCTTTCTATATATATACATATATATATAAAACCACGAACATGCATTTAGGCATGTTATACTATTCAAATTCAATTAAGGTTTCTAAATCATCAGTGGGCCAACTAGATCACAAATACCAGGTATAAGGCAGAGTCTAAGGGAATGGATGTGCATTTGCCAATAACCAAATTAAAATGTTTTAGTACCTAATCCATACAAAGATGTGAGACTCTTCTAACTTTATCAATTCTTCTACATGTCCACACAAATATACTTACATACTTGCTCTCACAAATAAAAACATATCCAATGCATGTCATGGTTTCTATTTTGCTCTCACAAATAAAAACATATTCAATCTCATAACACACTAGATATATGTATGTTAGAAATAAGTAAGCCTGTATAATTTATTTATTAAAGTAAATAAATTAAAATGCCTTATTTGTTGTAAGATATGTGTAAATTAATAAAGATGTTGTTTGTGCTAAAAATCTTTGGGATTCTAGATTTCTTGTGAGAAGAATAGATCAAAAGTGACATGACAGCCTCAAGAAATTTTTTTAGATATTATGTTTTTTTTACACTTATTATATTTGTTGATTTTATTTCATCCTTATACCAATTTTTACCACTGGCTAATTTGCATGTTACTTTAAAAAGCACTATTGAGAATCACAGAAAATACATGTTCCAATGACATGTCAAATGATCACCTACACGCCTTATTCATGGAAATGAAGTAAGCATTTGATTCTTTAAATGACCTTGAAAAAAATCTTGTTCTTTAAACACTTCCTGTCGTAACAAAACAGAAGTGAAATGTTTTCATGAAAATCATATACATAAATATAGCCTGTAGTTAAAAATAAATGTGAAATGAGCATCTTATGCACTTCTAGAAGCAAAACAGGTGTCTCTATTTCTTCTTCCATTGCTACTGTGGCTAAACATCAACTTACTAGAAACTGATTTTTAGAGGAGAGCTTATAGCCATATTAAAAGTCATAGACAGTTAGGACCAGTAACGTCTACATAAAATGTCTATGAAAAAAAGAAACATGTATATTATCAAGTGTGAAACAGATTCCAGCCCAGGTTGGATGCATGAGACAAGTGCTCAGGGCTGGTGCACTGGGAAGATCCAGAGGGATGGGATGGGGAGGAAGGTGGGAAGGGGGATCAGGATGGGGAACACATGTAAATCCATGGCTGATTCATGTCAATGTATGGCAAAAACCACTACAATATTGTAAAGTAATTAGCCTCCAACTAATAAAAATAAATGAAAAAAAATATAGCTACCTAAATGATATTTCAAATTTTTAGATAGAATAGAGGCACTGATTCCTTCTTTCACTAATCTACTTCATATCAATGAAGTCAGTTTAGTAAATTGCTTCCATTTTAAAAATTAATGCACTTCAAAACTAGTATGTCCCATCGTATTGCATTATCTTTCTCCCAAACAACATGTTCTACTCTTGAATGTTTTTTGCTTGTTTTAATTTCTGACAGTCTCAAATAATTCTGGTAAAGTAGCAGATACAGCCAAACCATCTCCTAATATCTTAAAAGGGCATTTGTGAAAATGTTCATTTTGTGACATGAGTTAAAAGAGCAAAAATAGTGCATGTATGTATATATTTGTGTGTGTGTGTGATGTTGTTGTTTGGTTACTAAGTAGTATCCCCATGGATTGTAGTCCACCAGACTCCTCTGTCCATGGGATTTTCCAAGAATACTGGAGTAGATTGACATTTTGTCCTCCAGGGGATCTTCCAGACCCAGGGACTGAGCCCACCATCTGCTGCATTGTAGGTGGATTCTTCACCACTGAGCCACTGGGGAAGCCCCACGTATGCATGTATGTGTATATAAATACACACACACACACACACATGCGTGTGTGCATGCATGGTGTTAGTCATGTCTGACTCTTTGTGTCCCCATGAACTGTAGCCTGTCAGGCTCCTCTGTTCATGGAATTTTCCAAGCAAGAATACTGGAAGGAGATATCATATCCTCTTCTAGGGTATCTTCCAGACCCAGGGATCAAATCCACATCTCTTGCATCTCCTGCATTGACAGGCAGATTCTTTACCACCGCACCACCTGGGAAGCCCATATATAAACATACATATAGTGTATATATATATATAAATCTGTATTTTCATGTATGCATAAGTAAATACTGTTATACACTTTAAATATATAGACACAAGTTACATTGCCTCTTTTGATTTCTTCTTAATACTATTTTCCTACACCCCAACGCTACCTTCTTCAGGGTTCAATAAATCAATGAGGTGCTTAGTTGAAAGAGAAAATAAAGCTATATTTTCTGAAGTTTGTATAATGTGCCAAGTTGATCAACCCTTGGTATAACATGAGGATCACTGGACCAATTACTGGTTTTGAGTTTCTTTTTTCAGCAGTTGTGTTTTTAAGGATTCATATTTTATGAATTTATACTTTCTTAGACTCTTTCCAAAGAAGAAGAAGGAAATATACCTATTTTTAATGGAATATAAATCATTCTATTTGCAATTAGTATTTGGGTCCATTGAATTCTAAGTCTAAAATGAATTATGGGATCATACTGACTTTATTTTCTCCATATTGTAAAATAATTCTCCATTTCATCATTCTAAGAACTGTTTAATTATTACTCAAGATTGTGTCAATTACCCCCAACCATGCTGCGAAAAGAATAAATAATAAGAAAACAGACAGATGATGAAATAACTTAGAAGGATAGAATAAATTGTCATTTTTCCATTTTCATTTTACATTGTGCAAATTATTACATCTTTTGAGGATGAATTTAAAAAAATAAGTAAGACAGTATTTATGTAGTTTGCTTTTCTGTTCCTTGAACACAGTTGAGAATTAAAAGTTTTTATTCTCCAGCCATGAGAGCAAAGAGAAATGTGACATTCCACAGTTCTAAGATAAATCTAATAAGAAGATGGCCAAACTTAAAGAAAAAGAGAGCTCTTGAACTTTACTGGTATAGTGAAATTGTTTGTATTAATGAAGTCTCAGACTAGGTATCTTTAGATGATGATATCTTAAATAAATTTGCTAAAGCTCAAGAATTGATCACTAAACAATATACTTCTAAGAAGAAATGCAAATATAGTATTAATCTCTTCTGTTAGTCATTTAAAGGACTGAGTTTCATGTAAAAGTTTTGAGTAAAAACCTGTATGATTCCATGTTGTTAAAAAGTACTTGCACCAGTATCCTTTCATCTACAGTGATGTTTTACTTATTAAAATAGTTCTACTATGTTTAAAAATATTATTATTTAGTAACATTGCTTTCAGTATGTCTTTAGTCTTATACCTGTAAATTACTTTTGATATGACTTAAAATATGGACACAAAATAAAATAAAATTAAAGGTTTCATGCTGCCCAGAAAATAAACATTCCTGTAATCTGAGGGTTAAATATCTTAATTTTTCACAAAAAAAAATCCAACAAATAAACATTTTTCTTGAGTTTCCATTTTGAAACTGAGTTAACTTGGCTAAGATTGTACAAAGTAAAAGAATATTAAAGGAAAACTTCAAAACCGTATATCCTAATTCTGAATTATACATTCTTTCTTCTGTACCATATAACCACACTCCAAAGAAGGAAAAAAATTACCCTAGTCCTCTGACAATTTCCAGAAACTTTTACTAAAGAAATACAATAGAGATTTAATATTAAAGAGAATAGCAATGAAATTGAAATATGCATTTCATTATGTTCATATTTTAGATATTTATTTATTGAACATTTTTCATGCATTTGTGATAACACATAGTATTCAGACAAGAGAACAGAGAAGCCCTTGTTAACGCCTGTCCTTAAAAACAATTTTCCTGGTCAGGAAATGTGGTTTAATTTCTTGGAACAATTTTGAATTTAGAGGATGGTTTCCAACAGTAGTACAGATTAACAATACAGAATTTTACAATAAATAGATTTAAAGTGGCTTAAAATCATATAGTGAAATATTTGAATATGAAAATTCCCTTATGCACAGAAAATATTGCAATGTTAATAGATTTTGGTAGATAGATTGTATAAGGTAATCAGTTTAAGTTATACTATAAATGTAGCAAGGTAGTAAATTAATATTTCAGAATTTGTAGTATATATGTACATTCCTTTGATATTATAGGTTTTGTGCACATATTTGCTAAGTAAACTAATATCTCATTGGGAAGAAATTACTGTTCAGTGTAACGGTTAAATTTAGGTGATGATGTAGCTAGACTAAGTGATGCCCTTATAACTGGTAAACCATTATTTCTGGATGTATCTGTGAAGGTGTTTCTGGAAGGTATCATACTCACTAGTGCAGTGAGCATCATCCAATACTTTGAGAGTCTGAACAGAACAAAAAGGTGGAGGCAGGGTGAATTTGCTCCTGTCAAACTTTAGCACTCTTAGTTCTTGGCCCTCTGACTCAGGTTGGGACCTAAATCCTTGGCTTCCCTGGGTTCTCAGGTCTTCAGTTTTGAACTAGACCTATGTCAATGGCTTTTCTGCATCTCCAGTTTGCAGGTGACAGACCATGAAACTTCTCCATCTTCATAATTGTATAAACCAATCCTTAATGATAAATCTACTTCTATTCATTTATATATATGTGTGTGTTTAGATAAAGGAATATCTAGTAATAATTATGCTACTCATGATGACAACTGTAATTCATTGTTTACTACATGCTCAGCACATTTTTAGGTGTATAGTTTATCCAGTTTATGATTCACAGCATTACAGAAATGTTAATGAGGGATAGATTTCAATACTAAAATGGTGGTCAGGGTAGACCCATAGAAAAGGCAAAATATGGACAAAGAATATAAAGAGATGAAATAATCCTAGAGAACTCAAATATTCAAAATATTCAAGAAAGAGAGAACAGGGTGAGGGCACAGGCTTTGAGTTATCGTGTGCCTGCCTGCGTGGAGGGTTTAAGGAAGGAAAGGAACCCTATGTATCAGAACAGAATTCAGACAGAAGAGGAGAGTGATGGCAGACAAGCTCAGAAAGGTAATGGAACAAATAGAGAGGGACTTCAGCAGAACGGTAATGAGACATTCCAGTTTCCCAGGACAATATTTTTGGCCACGCTGAGTGCCAAGTGGGATCTTAGTTCTCTGACTATTGGGGATCAAACTGACTGCTGCCCCCTGCAGTGGAAGCGCAAAGTCCCAACCACTTGACCACCAGAGAAGTCGCCAGGACAACTTATTTTTATAGCTACAGTTCTGGCATAATTACTCTCTTTCTTTCACTCTCTAACTTGGTTTAAATCATAAATTATATGGTCTTCCTACTTATAGGTTTCATAGCTTTCTTACCTTGGCTTTTACAATGAATGTAGAGTAGTCCTGCAAAGTTTTAAGCAGAAGAGTGAAGTAATCTGATTTATGTTCTTAAAGATACACTTTGGTAGCTGTGTGTTTGGAGTCTAAGCTCTTGGCTATTAGTAGGGAGAACTCATTAGAAAGCTATTATGGAAATCCAGGTGAGAGGTAATGGTGGCTCAGCTAGATGGATTTAGTGGCTTAGCACTAAATCCAAGAAGTGCTTGGGATTTAATACATTTTAAAGAGAGCTGGCATGATTTTTATGAATATTTGAATGTAATGTTTTAAAAATAATGGATTCTATGTGAAATAAAGATTTTCTTTTTGGTCTGAGATACTAAAAAGAAGAATTATCCATCAATTGAAAATAATGAAGCTTACATGTAGATAAGACTTTTGTAAGATGATCCCAAGTTTACACATTCCCATATTAAATTTAAGTTGTTTAAAGGATAATCAGATAATGATGAAGGTATATTATAGGCATGATAATTTAAATTACAAAAGAATCAAGGGTTTGAGATACAAATTTGAGGATTACCAATATATAGGTAGTATTTAAGCATGAGTCTTAGTTCAGTTCATCATGTACTAGGCTCAAGGTCTCTTCAATTTTAAAAGTCAAAGAAGAGAGAAAGATGCAGAAATAGAAATCAAAGTGCAACTCCAGCATATGGGGAAAAAAATCCAAGAAAGTATTCAGTCTTCAAAGTCAATTGAAAAAAGATATCAAGGAGAAAAGAACTGTGTCAAATGAGTCTGGTAAATCAAATAAAACCAAGATACAAATAGACCATTAGCTTTGGGAAACTGTATTATCATTGGTGACACTGATACAATCGGATTCAGTGTTATGATTAGAGGTCAAGAGCCTGATAGGAATGGAAGTAAGAGAGCATGAGGGGAGTGAAATTGAAGACCTCAAGTCCATCCTCAGAAAAATATAGCTGACCAATAGAAAAGAAAAAGAAAAATCTTAATAGTGATCAATCTAGGACCATCTGAGGATGGACTTGAGGTCTTCAATTTCACTCCCCTTTATTGATAATATTTCTCATAACTTACAACTCCCTCTCAGTAATGACATCAAGTAGAAAGATAAATTTGGAGGAAGTGGATTTATTAGCTATGTTTCTAACATTCCACACTTTCCTGGCTCAAGATATTTTCATATGCTGCACACTCTGCTTAATATGTCCACATCTTTCCTCTCTTTGCTAATTCTTCCTTGTTTTACTCCAAGGTTCCACATGGTTTCCAAAGGCATTTGAATAGAAACTGGCCCTAGCCCACATAAACATTTCAGATATACTGCACAATTATACCACTTGTATTTTTTCACTGTGGTAGTTTTTGTGACTGTGGGTCAGACAAACAATAAAAAAATAAAATTGTAACAAGTGCCCATCTCCCATTGCCTCTCTTTCAATCCCAGGACAAAATATTCTGACATTTTTGGAATGAATGAGAATGAGGGTAAACATGACTCATTTTCACAGACTGCAAACCTCATTCTTTCATCTCATTTACATAAATCATTAAACAAAATTGCTATTAGTTATCAAAATCTTTGGTACTATTACAGAATTGAATTCCTAGATTGCAAAATATGTTCTTTTTTTTTTCCTAATCTTGATATTTTTAGTAATAATATACTGTTAAAAATATCAACATCATAAGAAGAACAATAAAAAATGAGGATAGCATGTGACACTGGGAATTATTTAAGGCCACAGAACTATAGCAATGACCAGGGATTACCCTTTACTCCAAATAAATACCTGTAAAAAGAAAAAAGAGGAAGTATACAGTGTTGTGAAGTGTCCAGAATGAGAAATTCTTTTTCTTCTCTTTGTTGAGCAAGGAAGTGGAGTACCCAATCCAACAGCAAATGAATCACCTCACAGCAAAGCTAGTTTGTTGCTTTATAAGACCCTATATCTGAATTTCTACTCCAGAGCATCCGAGAAAATGTAATATAGTAGAATTAATCTTGGGAGACTATACACATATATCCTAATGGTTGGAAATAACTCTGAACACAGACTGATGCCTGATTTATAAAGATGAAAAATGTAACTAGAGTCACACAAATAAGCATAGGACTCATTCCATTGGAATTTAATTGGACACAATGACACTAGTGCAATGATCACATTCCCTAACTCAGTATAGAGTACCAGCCACAAATATGGGCATTTGACCTGAGCTGCAACTGGGACATCTCACTAAGGTAGTCAGTTGTAGTTTTCATAAATCTCCTGATTCACTCACACTCTTAATCTCCAGCAATAAAAGGGACTGGCCTTAAGGAAAACAAAGTGTTAGTCACTCAGTCGAGTCTCTTTGTGACCCCATGAATTATGGTCCACCAGGCTCTTCTGTCCATGGAATTCTCCAGCATCAATACTGGAGTGGATTGCCTTTTTTATCTCCAGGAGATCTTCCTGACCCAGGTTCCCTGGATCTCTCACATTGTAGGCAGACTCTTCACCAACAGAGACACTAGGGAAGACATCAAAGAGAACAAATTGGTGTCACAAAGTCAGGTTTTACCTTCCATCTCCATAACTTCTATCACTATTAAACTAGGGTTATGGCTTAAGTGTGCATTAGAAGGTGGGAAAAACATAAATTTTAAATTGGTTTGAAATTGAAATTTTAAATCAGGCTTGACCAGGGTCTCCTGCATTGCAGGAGGATTCTTTATCAACTGAGCTATCAGGGAAGCCCTTGACTTTTCATAAACAAAAATGACCAGAAAGTTATAAAATGTGTCAAAGATATTATTTAAGTAATGAAGAATGAGGATATGATACAAAAGAGTTATATAGGGAATACAAATAACATTTTAAATTTATACTACTTTTGAGATTCTTTTTTGAACTAGGGGCTTCACTGGTGGCTCAGACAGTAAAGAGTCTGCCTTCAGTGCTGGAGACCCATGTTCAGTCCCTGGATTGGGAAGATCCTCTGGAGAAGGGAATGGCAACCCACTCCAGCATTCTTGCCTGGAGAATTCCATGAACAGAGGAGCCTGGTGAGCTACAGTTCATAGAGTTGCAAAGAGTTGGACACAACTGAATGACTGATGTTTCACTTTAATACCTAAATATTAATAGAAGAATATTATGCATTACTTAGACAGGATAAGAGGAAGAGAAAAATTGGTATTTCTTCCAACTTTATTCCAGCCATAATTAACAAATAAAAACTGTATGTATTTAAGATATGTAACACAATGATTTGTTATATGTATACATTGTGAACGGAGTAGGAAATGGCAACCCACTCCAGTATTCTTTTTTTTTTCAATTATTTTTATTAGTTGGAGGCTAATTACTTCGCAACATTCTTGTATGGAAAATTCCGTAGACAGAGGAGCCTAGCGGGCTACAGTCCATGGAATTGCAAAGAGGTGGATACAACTGAGCAACTGAGCACACATACATTATGAAATGATTGCCACATCAAGCTGATTAACATATCCACCACCTCAAAGTCCAAATATCCAATACAATGCCATTAACTATAACTCACCATTTCCACACACCCCAATTGGAGATAAAAGACAGATGACCAGTGGAGAAAGATCCACATGCTTTCTGTACACACCTTCTCCTTCAGGAAATAGGATATAACTCCTCATTCCTTCAAATGTGGGTTGATTATAAGTACATCCTTTAAAAAATACAGTATGAAAAAGGGAAAAAACAATAGCTTTACTGTGTAGAAACTAATCAATACTGCCTTAGGTGATTAACGTTAAGATCAACAGTCATACATGATATATCATTTGATTTTATATGAAAAAAATGGCAATTTACCTCTGTGGTCACCCTCCTCCAAACCCATAACCCCAGTCAAATAATGAAAATTACATCAGAAAAATCCTAAGAGATAGTTTTCAAAATATGTACCAGCATCCCTCAAAATTGTCAAGGTCATTGAAACACGGATATCCTTAAAAATGTCATCACAGTCTACAGCTAAATATAATATGCCTACCATGACATGACAGCTAAATGGATAGACTTCTGGAACAAAAGAAAAAAGGACATAGGGAAAAACTAAGGAAATATAAAGTATTAATTTTCATTAATTATGTACTACTATCTGTTAATTAACTGTGATAAATGTACCATATTAATGTAAGATATTAATAACAGGGGAAATCAGGTGGTAGGTATACAAGAACTCCCTGTATTATGTTGACAACTTTTCTGTAAATTTAAATTTATTCTAAAATTTTAAAAGGCTATTAAAAATATCAAAATAATAGGGTATGTTAAGTGACACATTAGCCAACCAGGAAGAGCCCCAGGTGAATAAAACTATATTGATTTGAGCAACAAATAAATAAAATAGTATTATACAATAAAATAGAAAATATATGTTCATGAGCCCATACTAAATAAATAGATAGTACAGGAGAGGTAATCTTCCCCATAAAAAATCTGTTAGTTGCTCAGTCGTGTCCAACTCGTTGCGACACCATGAACTGTAGCCCTCCAGGTTCCTCCATCTATGGGATTTTCCAGGCAAGAATACTGGAGTCAATTGCCACTTCCTTCCCCTGGGGATCTTCCTGACCCAGGGATCAAACCCGGGTCTTCTACATTGCAGGCAGACTCTTTACCATCTGAGCCATCAGGGAAGCCCACCCCATAAATAAATTATATTAATGTTAATATATGCATATTTCCCTCTTTTAGGAGATAGAAATTAATTACCTTCTAGGCCTTGCTTAAGGGTGGGCTATGCACAGTGACTTGCTTCTGAATAGAATATAGAAAGGGAAATTAATCATTTTTGCAGTGGATGAATCTGGATGAATCTGAAACAACCTTAACCAAGTAATGAAGATTAGCATTCCCAGTTATATTATATGTCATCAAATATGATGTGACATGTAGAGTACTGTGTGGTATTCTTCCCAAAATCTCCATTTGAGTTTAACTTCATTAAACTCCAGTCTAATCATTTTTTAAAAATTGGAAAATTCTGTTGAGTACATTCTACATACATGCAAATGCTGGTAAAGACTGTCAAATTCATAGAAGACTACAAAAGGCTTAAGAAACTGTCACAAATCACATAAGACTGGGAAGTTATGACAACTAACTATAACATGGTTTGAATCTGGAACATAAATTGAAAAACTGGTGATATCCAAATAAAGTCTAGAGTTAATATTAATGTACCAATGTTGGTTCCTTAGTTTTTATAGTTCTCTCATGGTACTATAAGCAATTAAGCAAAGGAAGAACTGATATGGGTATGGGTTATCTGGGAGCTCTCTCCACTATTCTTGAAACTGTTCTATAATTCTAAAATTATTCCAAAATTTTAAAAAAGTTTATTTACAAAGAAAAATATGTGACATTATTTTGTAAATAGTATTACTAGCTTTGGTTGGATAATTATGGCTTAACATTCTTTTTCATTCCCCAAGAAATGAAGTCTGCTTGTCAAATTCTTCCTGGTCAGAGTAAATGTGTGACTGCTTTATAAAAAATAAACATGATATAAATGCTATTATGCTAGTTAAAGCCTTTTCTTTAATGGCTGAGAATATTCCATGGTGTACATGTACCACAGCTTCCTTATCCATTCATCTGCTGATGGGCATCTAGGTTGCTTCCATGTCCTGGCTATTATAAACAGTGCTGCGATGAACATTGGGGTGCACGTGTCTCTTTCAGATCTGGTTTCCTCAGTGTGTATGCCCAGAAGTGGGATTGCTGGGTCATATGGCAGTTCTATTTCCAGTTTTTTAAGAAATCTCCACACTGTTTTCCATAGCGGCTGTACTAGTTTGCATTCCCACCAACAGTGTAAGAGGGTTCCCTTTTCTCCACACCCTCTCCAGCATTTATTGCTTGTAGACTTTTGGATAGCAGCCATCCTGACTGGCGTGTAATGGTACCTCATTGTGGTTTTGATTTGCATTTCTCTAATAATGAGTGATGTTGAGCATCTTTTCATGTGTTTGTTAGCCATCTGTATGTCTTCTTTGGAGAAATGTCTGTTTAGTTCTTTGGCCAATTTTTCAATTGGGTCATTTATTTTTCTGGAATTGAGCTTCAGGAGTTGCTTGTATATTTTTGAGATTAATCCTTTGTCTGTTTCTTCATTTGCTATTATTTTCTCCCAATCTGAGGGCTGTCTTTTCACCTTACTTATAGTTTCCTTTGTAGTGCAAAAAAAGAAAAAAACAAAACAAAACTGGAAGTTTCTGCATCCTTCATCTTTGAACCCAAATGTCCTGTTGTGAGGAAGACCAAGCAGAAAGAGAACTGAGATTCTCAACCTAGAGGCCAAATTTCACTCTGATAACCAACCAACTTACAGCTAGGTAGATGTGGATTGTTTATCCTCAGTCAATTCACCTCAGCTAATAAATACCACATGAAGAAGAGGCAAACTATTCCCAGTGAACTTTGATTAAATCTCAAAATCATGAGCAAGTAAGTTATAGGCCATATTTTAAGTTTTGGGGTGGTTTGTTATCTAACAATATGTAGCTACAAAAATTTGACTCTAGAAAAGTTGTATTGCTGAAACAGAAAACACAAGTATGGAAACCAAAAGGAATTAGCTTTGAAACCAAATGTTAGGAATATTGGTGAAGGCTGGAAAGACAATGATATTGTTATTGAATATAAGAGGTAAGTGAAATAGCACTTTCCAGTTCTATTACTTGAGATATCTGGAAAATACAAATGGTATCTAATTAACTCATGGATGTGGCCTAGGAGGTTTCCAGGAAGAATGCTGCAGGCACTAAATGGCTTCTTTGAGCTTATGATAAAGTGCAAGGCTGTGAGTTACAAAATGTAAAATTTTGTAAGTGCATGAGTCCGTGAGGCATGTCCTTAAATTTTTCTGAGGTTTTAGAAATGGTTTTACAAGATCCACCACTGATATTTTTGACTCAGAGGTCACTTCACTGGATTTAAAGCCACACTGGATTTAATCTTTTACATGCAGCAATTTATTATTTTGATAACTTAAACGCTTGGAATGAGAAAGTTTTATTTTTAAACACAGGTCAGCTCCTTTAATTTTTCTTTAAATTCTCCCTGAAGACTGAAGAGTTAATTATATAATAGCTCATCTCACAACTTTGTACTTTACCATAACCAGCTCAAAGAAGTCATTTTCTACCTGCAGCATTCTCCCTGGAAATCTCCTAGGCCACATCCATGAGTCAATTAGATAACATTTCTATTTTCCAGATATCTCAAGTAATAGAACTGGAAAGTGTTATTTCACTTCCCTCTTATATTCAATAACAATATTGTTCTTTCCAGCCTTTACCAATATTCCTGACATTTGTTTTCAAAGCTAATTCCATAAGTTTTAGGTTTCTGTTTCAGCAGTATACCATTTCTAGAATCAAATTTCATTGTAGCTACATACTATTGAATGACAAACCACCCCAAAACTTAGTGACTTAAAAAAACAGCATCTTAAGAGTGTAGACCAATAGCAGCCTCAAATGTGACCTAGGGTGGAGAAGGACCTGCCTTGGACAGAAATATGGATTTGTCCTATATTTTATCTTATTCAGTTGAATATAAATCACATAAAAGGAACTCACAAAGTTTTCAAAAGATTAATTCACTTGGACTGACAGGGATAGGAAAAGTTTAAAAGAGAAAGTAGCCTCTGCACTCTTAACCTTCCATGAACACGATCCAGACCTAGAAAACTAGCAGCTGCACATTTGGAATATTTCTAATAGCAAAGGGCAAAGTCAAGAGCTCAGAGAACAAAACCAAAACCCACAGAAAATCTTTCCCAGGGAGCAGGTCTGAGCACTAACCAAGCAATTAGCAATATGAACCGAGATTTCAGAATTTCTATGAACTAATGACTTCTATGAACCTCCACTGTGCATGTGTGCATGCTAAGCCACTTCAGTCATGTCTGACTCTTTGTGACCCTATGGACTGTAGCCCACCAGGCTCCCATTTTCTTGGGATTCTCCAGGCAAGAATACCAAAGTGGATTGTCTTGCTCTCCTCCAGGGGTTCTTCCCAACCCAGGGATTGAACCCGTTCCTCTTGTCTCCTGTGTTGACAGGGGAGTTGTTTACCACTAGAGTCACCTGGGAAGCCTGTCTCTCACTTTCCTTTTTTAAAAAGAAAGTGTCCATTGAACTTTCCCTACACCAGTCTTTTTATTTTGGTGTATGGAGGGCATCACACTTTGAATTTTGGCACATATACTTTTAAATCAATAAAAAACCTTAACTGAAAATCAACCTCCATACCTGCATTTCCTGATGCACATGAAAAGTTTCTGGATTTGAGCATGATGACTACTGAGATAAATCTTTGTGTCCAACCAGTCAATCCTAAAGGAAATCAGCCCTGAATATTCATTGGAAGGACTCACGGCGGAAGCTGAAACTCCAATACTTTAGCCACCTGATGTGAAGAACTGACTCATTTGAAAAGACCCTGATGCTGGGAAAGACTGAAGGCAGGAGGAGAAGGGGATGACAGAGGATGAGATGGTTGGATGCCATCACCAATTCAACAGACATGAGTTTGAGTAAGTTCCCAGAGTTGGTGATGGACAGGGAAGCCTGGCGTGCTGCAGTCCATGGGGTTGCAAAGAGTCAGACATGACTGAGCAACTGAACTGAACTGATAGGGGGGAAAGGCATTGTCCATGTGAGATTTATATAAGTAACTGTGATGTAAGAAGAGGATAGCACTTCCCTGGCAGTCCAGTGGTTAAAATTCTGCACTCTCAGTGCAGGGGATACTGGTTCCATCCCTGGTCAGGGAACTAAGACTCTGCCTGCCACACGGTGTGGTCAAAGAAAAAAAAATTGTGGCTGGAGGATAGAATGTTGCAGATTAAAGATAACTGAAAATTCTTTGTCACTCCCCTCATGGAAATGTGCAGTCTGTTTCTCTACCCTCTGGAATCCAAACAGTATAACTGAATCTCTAACTGTTCAATAGAAAACAGTAGACGTGACTCTGACAGTTTTGGGAGACAGTCAAGCTCTTTTCTTCTTGAATCCAGACTCCCATGCTGGGGCAAAAGCCCAGGTAACCATGGAGAAAAGAATTTAGGCCCCAGATGATAGTTCCAGCTGAACTTTCAGCCAATAACCAGCCACACTGCATTTATTTTTTTCTATCCCCAGTCAAGTTGTTCCACAAAGAATAGAGACATACAGTTCTTACTGAGTAGTGCTCAAATTAAAAAAAAAAAAAAAAAAGACAAATCATTGTTTTAAAACTTACAATTTGGTAGTTCGTATATAGCAGTAAATAATTAAAAGCTGGCTCTCACTTCTTTCCCTTTTATGTCAGTTGACAGCGAGCCATGTATATTAAACTAGAATTTAAAATTTTTTCTTGTAGTATTTTTGAAAATAATACGTGAGTGACTGAAAAAATTGTGGGTATTTGCTAAATGCTGCAAATATATTTTTCTCTCTTAAATTGGGACTTTTTAAACCAAATTATTTTCACTCATTTAATATTTATTTCAATGTGACAGTCTTCCAAATCTACTCTATAATAAAATATAATGATGTGTGTATATTATATCCACATAAAAATGAAATTTGGTTTGTTTTTCACCTTGTTATCATTAAACTGTTACGACAAAAATAACCTTGAAATAAATCTTTACTTAATGAACTTTAATTTTTTTCATGGTTATTGTTGCTTGAACTTGATAGCATTCTCTGACAATTGACACATGTATTTATTTGCATTAGTTTAATCTCATCTTCATAAATTCTTTATTTTTACACATAGTATGCCATCTAGTGACAAAAAATTAAATATAACAAGCATACTCAAGTCATCAAGAAGAAAAACTGTATACTGTATGATAATATGCATTTGGTGATATAGTACATAAAATCAGTTGTATCTTTATTTTTTCTTTTAAAAATCATTCTAAAATTTGGAAAACCATTTAAAATGCCATCACATTTAAGATATTCTGCATCATATATCTCCAGTATCCTTATGTCTGTTAAAATCCAAAACTATTGTATGGAAAATGAGTTGATGTTTAGCATACTCTGTCAAATAAATCATATTCTTAAACTTTTCTAGATGAAATTTTTACTATTTATATTTGATATTATGTTTCTTTTACAAAACAGAAATTGCCAGCTTGTTTACTTAGCAATTAACAAAAATATCTAACATTTTTTTATTTCAAAAATAAATATATTTTCCATGTATCTCATACACCATATCTCTGGACCATTTTACTTATCAAAGTATTGAAATTTAGAAAGAGTACCTGATTTTTCTCTGATAATAAGTGGACTTGTCTCAGAAATAGTTCTTGAAAAGAGGTCTTATGCAAAAATAAAATTAAAACTCTGATAATAAATTATAAAATATAGCAAATATTTAACAAAGAGCTTGTGACTAAGGTTTTCTTTTCCTTACATTTTTAAGTTTCCCATTTGTTTTTATAAGACAGTCAAAAGATTGAATACATACTTTCAGATGAGGAATACAAAATATAAATATTCTATAGGTATGTCCCCTGATTTAACCCTTGGAGTAGAACTTATAAGAGTCAACTGGTTAAAGAAGAGTTTATAAAGCTTTTTTTTTTTTTTTTCCTCCCAGCCACTTTGAGATTCTAATAATCTCTTTGTAAACTTTCTCTTTTAAAGAGTCATTCTTCTAAAGCCCATCAAAGTAATCATTAGGGATATTTCAGAAGGGGAATGTGATCTTAAGGACTACCTCTAGTTACTTGCCAACAGAGGCTTCTAAACACTTTTTTCCCTTTTTAACATCTTTAACAATAGACATTCTTTAAAAATATGTGTAAAGCTAAGAAATCTGTTCTGTCTATATATTTATGTACCAGAGGAAATATCCTGAAATGCACACACACACACACACACACACACACACACATATTAATACTGAACTCATCTTTTGTATTTTTAAATATTTTAAAGAATTCACTGTGATTAAACATGATTAGCAGTTTTTTTAGGATGGCGAAGAAAGAAAGTTACTTACTTTTTAAATATAGAACTTTATGAAAAAATATAATATTTTCTATATTTCTTATTTTTTGCATTTATCATATTAAGAGCCAGGTCTTGAAGACCTGATCATGAAGTTTAACCCAAGGGAATTCCCACCCAGACAGTAAAATGAAAGAAGGAAACAACACCTGTTCTAGTCCCAGGGATGCATATGGGAGAAACCCATAGTTATAAAAGCAAATATCTATGCAGTTGTCTTAATCTAACTTGCAAAGATTTCAGACCTGGGAGTAAAGACATCTCATAGATCTTTTAGGCACTTTATATGTGAAATTTAGGAAGGACACACTCCACGCACTATTCTCCAACATCAGAGAGCTCTAGTAAAGAGAGAAAATCAGCCTTGTTATTCTTGAATATCTTTCAACCTCCATTTAGCATGTTGAAACCCAGAAATTCCCACACACTTTTTAGAGTCAACAGAAGTAACCAATTCTTCCCGGAAAACTCCGTGAACAGAGCATCCTGGGGGGTTGCAGCCCCTGGGGTCTCAAAGAGTTGGACATGATTAAGCACAGCACACAAGTAACCAAACTGAAAGTTCAGAAGCACTCTATAAATGTATCATAGCTAAAAAGGTAAAAGTCACTGTGAAACAGAAAGCTGAAGACAACTCAGGCAAGAATCTAAGTATAGAATGTAGCAGACATTCAGGGATCAGGGCTGAAGGATAATGAAGAATTGCTAATAAGCACTACCAGTCTGGGCTAATATGGAAGAGAAATGAGGTTTAAGACAATCAAGCCACAAACATCAGACACATTTACTAGCTGAATGCTCAGAGACAGGATTGAACCAAACACAAGTCAGAGCACATTTGCTCTTAGAGGACATCCTATGGATTTGAAGATTCTGCATTTTCTTGCATTCATTTCATTGAAATATTTCCTGTCTTTTTCAACTATTCCACTTCATGAGCACAGGACCAGGTTGGGAAAAGGGATTTTGAAATTTATAGAAATTAGGTTCTTTGCCAGCTGAGCCACCAGCAATGCCCAAGAATACTGGAGTGGGTAACCTATCCCTTCTCCAGGAGATCTTCCCAACCCAGGAATTGAACCTGGATCTCCTGCATTGCAGGAGGATTCTTTACCAGCAGAGCTACTAGGGAAACCCCTCTGAGAAGATATTGTAATATAAAACATTAAAATAAATCTAGTGGAGTTTTGTTTTACTCTTCCAATGTTCTCCCAAAATGCTGTCCTATACCTTCTACTGAAAAACAGTTAAAAGTAGAACACCCATATGGAATAACAGATCAACTGTAAAGAAATGAAGACACTAAATTTTCTGTTAATATCTGCTAAGTCACCTCAGTCATGTCTAACCTTGTGACCCCAGGGACTGTAGCCTGGTAGGCTCCTCTGTCCATGGGTTCTTCAGGCAAGAATATTCTGGAATGGGTAGCCATTCCCTTCTCCAGGGGATCTTCCTGACCCATGGATCAAACCCATGTCTCCTGCACTATAGGCAGATTCTTTATCATCTGAGACAGCAGAGAAACCCCATTTAAAATGTATGCTTCTCCCAAATTCTAATGATGAAACTTAAACCTCAGTGTGAGGGTGTATGGAAGGAGGGCCCTTGGGAAGTAATTAAGAATAGGTTTTCTGCTCTTGGGCTTCCCAGGTTGTTCAGACAGTAAAGAATCTGCCTTCAATTCAGGAGACCCAGGAAGATCCCCTGGAGAAGGGAAAGGCTACTCACTCCAGCATTCAGGCCTAGAGAATCCCATGGACAGAGAAGCCTGGCAGACTACAGTCCAAGGGGGTCTCAAAAAGTCAGACAGGTCTGAGCAACTAACACTTTCACTTTTTCACTTTCGTGCTCTTATAAAAGAGGAACCAGGGGCTCTAGCATCCCCTTCTAGCCAGTGAGAATATAGCAAGACGACTCCTACCATTGAATTACCAACTTATTCAGCTTGGACTTCACAGCCTCCAGAACTGTGAATAACCAACATATGTATATGGCATTTTGCTATAACAGTCTGAATTGAGTAAGACAATATCTCAGAATAAATTTCTAGACTCCACTAGACATCTAATAATATGGTGCTGTTATATGGATACATGTTAAAATTGAGAAAATGAGCAATGAGAAGATATTCTGTGCGAACTTCTGAAAATAAGCTTATTCATTCTTTGAGAGTCCCCCCCGCCACACACACACAAATTTATATTGTTTCATTTAGTAAGGGCTTCCCTGGTGGCTCAGATGGTAAAGCTTCTGCCTGCAATGAGGGAGACCCAGTTTTGATATCCTGGTTGGGAAGATCCCCTGGAGAAGGAAATGGCAACCCACTCAGTACTCTTGCCTGGAAAATTCCATGGACAGAGGAACCTGGTAGGTTACAGTTCACGGGGCCCCAAAGAGTTGGACAGAACTAAGTGACTTCACTTTCTTTTCCACTTTAGTAAGATTGCCAGATACAGCATATAAAACACAGGATCACCAGTTAAATTTGAATTTTAGACAAACAATAAATAATTTTGTATATAGAATACTTATACTAAGATGTTGCTCTTTGTCAAAAACACAGATTTAACTGGGTGTTTTGTATTTCATCTGACAATCATACCTTTCAGTTAATTAAACAGCAATGAGGATCTAGGAATTCTCAGGAGAAATCTTGTAAGCATAATGGGAAATTAGCCTTTGGATAAAATAGCATATAATAAAAGAGAGAGATGAGAACAAATAATGATGATATACTTCAACTGCTGAAACAAAACAATCCCTATGCTTACATTACCTCATATGTGTTCACTAAATCAGTCAGTATATTCCACTAGTGATTTAGCTAGGTTAACTTAAACATAATGTTACTATAACTGAATACAGTCTATTCTGAAATGCACTAAAGAATTGCCTTGATACTACTATTTATCTTATCAAGTTTTTGCTGTTCTGAATATGGTTCAGCCATTCAAATTTTATAAATTCCACAGATGGAAAGAGAAGTGACTTGGGATACACCAGATGTGTTATGCCATAATATGCAATCCTATTGTTTTATTTGACTCCTAAGACTGAGAAGTTTAAGACAGAAAACCAGAGGAGCAATAAAACTCTATTTTATATCACACAAGGAACATCACAAATCATCACCAAGATCAGCAACACTCACAAATAATAACTTAATGTTAGAACTGTGTATAATTTGTTCCATCACTGCACATAAATGATGTGGTATTTTGGTTGTTTTTATTGTTCTCTTCCTTAAATCACCCCTTGTGTGTACCTCTCTTTTTCTTTGTTAGGTCCATTATTCAACTGTTATCTTCATTATCATCTCATTATCTCACTGATGGAGTGATGTTTCCATGGTGAATGGGCCTGTATAAAAACACTGACCTATATTAGGGCTTTGGTTAGAATAAAAAAGTCTAGGCACCAATATCTCCTAGAAATGGTGGTGACCACTCTTCTATATATGTGAGATGTGTTTCAATGAAGGAATTTTAGAGGTAATAGATATGACCACTGAGTAAGCAGCTTGAGTAAGGAAACTCAGGTGAGTATTTTGTTCAAATAACCAACCTTGCTTGAATATAATTTGAAAGCAGTCAGCATAAGAAAAAAAAAAGCAAATAAATGTAACAAATTACATCTTTTCTTTAAATGTGATCCTACTTTTCTCTGATATTTACAGATATGTATATATATTTAAATACATTTTTTCTCTCCATCGGTCCATTTAATGTATTCTTTTCTTTACAGGAATTTGTTTTAGTTGGCTGTTATCATGTACCTTGCTCTTAAAACTCAGTTTAAATGCTGACTTTCTCCTCTATTATATATCCAAAAATCCTTTTGATTGCTTATTTTTCTTGACCTAAAAATCAAATTTTACTTTGAAATCATTACCACTCGATATTGACTTGTTTCTAGGTCATTTCAACAGTAGTTATGTTTTCGTCATCAGCTTCTTCTATATGATAGCGAACACATATTCACTACATGTTTACATATCTAGTTGCTCTTTCAATTTAGAAAAATAATATATTTCCATAGACTTCCTTACACAGAAATTGAAAAGCATATTTATACATTTGTGGTAAATATTCTTCTTATTATTTTCCCTCATAGAAGTACATGTGGTCATTATTAAGGTATCCTGAATATACAAAACCTGAGATTAAATGGTTAGAAAACATATTTGAGCTAGACAAGCACAGAGCTATCACCAATAAACAGAAAAAAATAGTAAAATATAACTCAGCCTTTAAGAGCAATACAAATGAGTATTTATATGGGTAAATAAATAATAGAACAGATCCACAAACTATATTTAAAAAATAAAATGCCTCTACAAAAGATATTCAGTAATATTAATTATGTACCTGAGAATATTGTATGTGTATGCATGTATGAATCTTCATACACATTACGCACCATACACATACATACACATACATACACACAGGATACACCATTCACACAATTACATATGTGCATATATGAATGATGGAGAAGGAAATGGAAACCCACTCCAATATTCTTGCCTGGAGAATCCTGTGGACAGAAGAGCCTGGTGGGCTGCTGTCCATAGGGTCACACAGAGTCAGACATGACTGAAGCGACTTAGCAGCAGTAGCATATGTGAATGAAAATAAATATTTAACTTGGTACATAGTATCATGTTAAAAAGTACTAACCTCTCATCAGTTATTACATATGTTATCATGAGAAAAATACTGGAAAAAATTTTATCAGAGAGTGGTTGAAAAATCATGAAAAATCCAAGAAGGATAGCCACTGCAGTGACAGAAATGATGACATTTAAGGTTTGTTTTAAAAACAGACTTGTTTTAGGCTTAAAAAAGGAAAAACATATAGGAAAGTTCACATTGTTTTGTAAGATATTCTGAAGTGACAATTTTTTTTTTTCAGAAGAAGAGCACTAAATAGACACACAAAGTTGATCCCATGTCATGAAAAGAATTGATATTTGCTAAGAATATATACCTTACTGCTCCTCATTTGAACTTTCTTAGTGTTCAAGGAAAATAGAAATTTGTACAAAGAAGAATGATAACTAGAAGATATTAAACTATAGACAATCATAGTCATATATATATAATAGGTAAAAAAAGGATGAATAAAAATAAATGTCAAAGACATTGCCACAAAAGAGGAATGACTGCATATGCTTGTGAATTTTAAAAAATAATACTGAACAATTATCTCTATAAAAGTCAACGAGTAAGCCACATAGAAAAAACCCAAGGAAGAATTAGCAAATAACTAAATGAAGGAAATAATTCAAGAAAAATATTGGAGAACAAAATAAAGCAATCACATCAATGAAGGCCAAATCAGAAGCAAAAAAGAAAGAATACTATTGCAGAAAATATATGAAGTGTGTGAAGAACAGAGCTTAAAAAAAAAGCATTAATTTGAAATTAACAAAGTATTAAAATGTTTTAAAAAAAATGATAAGTTGGCCAACGCATATCAGTATGCACATTATTGGTATCTTTTAAGGAGAGAACTGTGATAATTAAACCAAAAAATGTAACCAGATAAAAACTGTATAACAAACTTCAACTAAAAAATTGAAAATACACAATGTCTTCCAAAAAGTAGAGGAGTAAATTCTATGAAAATTAAATTTTCATACATTTTTCATTTCAGCAATTCTTTTCTTAAGAACTGTTCTGTAAATCAAATAAAGGTATAAAAGGATAAATTATAAGCATATTTTTGAAGCATTTTTCATAGCTACCACAAACTAGAAGCAAAGTGACTACTAATCACTAATAGCAAGAATGGTTGTATCTCAAATATTAAAAATAATAAATTATCTCTGAACAATATAATTTAGAGATGGCCACTAAGTATTAATGAAGGAGAAAAACTTGATGTAAAATAGCATGCAATAATCTATTTTTATAGAATTAATAATAAGCTAAGAATTTAACATGTTCTATGTATAGGATTTTTTTTTTCTTTTTCATATATATATTTCTAAAATAAACCTAACTTTATTAGATAAATATATAAATATATTTTAAAAAATATAACAGCTTCCAATTTATTGTGCATTCTTGCATATTCACAGACACACAGAGAGACACAGACCACCCAATTTCTCTATGTATCATTAAATATTCCTGCATTTAGCCACAAGCTTAGTTCTTTTTCTTATATTGTCTTTACAAACTACAAACTCTCATTAGTGCTAAATTCATTAGAAAAGACTCTGATGCTGGGAAAGATTGAAGACAGGAGGAGAAGGGGACAACAGAGGATGAGACAGTTGCATGGCATCACTGACTCAACAGACATGAGTTTGAGCAAGCTCCAGGAGATGATGAAGGACAGGGAAGCCTGGTGTGCTACAGTCCATTGGGTCTCAAAGAGTTGGACATGACTGAATGACTGAACAACAATTAGTACCACACTTACAAAGGAAACCATGAAGGCAGAGACCCAAATTTTGATGATCCCTTAGTATATGATATGAAACTTTTAATAGCTATTTACAATATTAAAGAGTTTCTACTCATTACCAAAGTGAAATTAAAAGTTATTTCTAATACTTTGTGAAAATGCAAGTAAAATATAGTCAAAGGAGGAGAATAACAATTTTAAAATATTTTTTAATACCAGTAATACCAGATTAATCTGTTTTTTTTCCCTTGTATTAAAAGACAGCTAGAGACAAGCTGCACTTTACAGAAAAAGTCAGAGTAAATGGGATTCTGAGTTAAACCTATTGGCATGAATAATACATTTTAGTGGAAGTGATTTCTTAAAGTGAAAGCTCTGTGTTTGACTTCAGTTCACCTCTCCATTTTTTTCTCTTTGTAGTTACTTTTTAACTAATCAAATGCAATTGCTAATGAACAGAAAGCATTTTAAAGCATGGGTAATTAACATGGACTATGCATTAATAGGAAGAAATAAATATCATATACATATTTGCTTCTCAAAAAAACAGGTGAAGTTGAGTCCCCCTAAAACTGAGCTCCACTGCCAAGTTAATGATTAACCTCTCTATCCAAAACTTTATTCTCTTTCTTATCCTTCACCTGTGCCCCTCAAGATTGAGGAATATCTAAGAAAAGATGGTATCAAAAATAGGCAGGACCCAGTAGGGCCCTCCCACGTACAAAAGCATCCCGCTAGTAAAGTAAAGCTCAAAATTCTCCAAGCCAGGCTTCAGCAATATGCAAACTGTGAACTTCCAGATGTTAAAGCTGGATTTAGAAAAGGCAGAGGAACCAGAGATCAAATTGCCAACATTCACTGGATCATCAAAGAAGCAAGAGAGTTTCAGAAAAACACTTATTTCTGCTTTATTGACTATGCCAAAGCCTTTGGCTGTGTGGATCACAATAAACTGAAAAATTCTGAGAGAGATGGGAATACCAGACCATCTGACCTGCCTCTTGAGAAACCTTATGCAGGTCAGGAAGCAACAGTTAGAACTGGACATGGAACAACAGACTGGTTCCAGATAGGAAAAGGAGCATGTCAAGGCTGTATATTGTCACCCTGCTTATTTAACTTATATGCAGAGTACATCATGAGAAACGTTGGGCTGGAAGAAGCACAAGCTGGAATCAAGATTGCTGGGAGAAATATCAATAACCTCAGATATGCAGATGACACCACCCTTATGGCAGAGAATGAAGAACTAAACAGCCTCTTGATGAAAGTGAAAGAGGAGAGTGAAAAAGTTGGCTTAAAGCTCAACATTAAGAAAACTAAGATCATGGCATCTGGTCCCATCACTTCATGGCAAATAGATGGGGAAATAGTGGAAACAGTGGCTGACTTTATTTTTCCGGGCTGCAAAATCACTGCAGGTGGTGATTGCGGCCATGAAATTAAAAGATACGTACTCCTTGGAAGGAAAGTTATGACCAACCTAGATACCATACTAAAAAGCAGAGACCTTACTTTGTCAACAGAGGTCTGTCTAGTCAAGGCTATGGTTTTTCCAGTAGATATGTAAGGATGTGAGAGTTGGACTATAAAGAAAGCTGAGCGTAGAAGAATTGATGCTTTTGCACTGTGATGTTGGAGAAGACTCTTGAGGGTACCTTGCATTGCAAGGAGATCCAACTAGTCCATCCTAAGAAATCAGTCCTGAGTGTTCATTGGAATGTCTGATGTTAAAGCTGAAACTCCAGTGTTTGGCCACCTGATGCGAAGAGCTGACTCATTTGAAAAGACCCTGATTCTGGAAAAGACTGAAGGCAGGAGGAGAAGGGGACAACAGAGGATGAGATGGTTAGATGGCATCACCGATTCAATGGACATGAGTTTGGGTATACTCCGGGAGTTGGTGATGGACAGGGAGACCTGGTGTGCTGTGGTTCATGGGGTCACAAGGAGTCGGACATGACTGAGCGGCTAAACTGAACTGAACTGAACTGAACTGATAGGTCCTGTTTCTTGTTCAGAAAAAATAGTTTTAGTCTCCAAGGACTTCCTGAATTTCAAAAGAGCAGACTCATGAAGTTACTAAATAGGAATGTGAGAGAATGCAGAAACTAAGAAAAAACAGTTGAAGAAAAGAAATGACAATAGTTCAATAATAAAACAGTTAATTCCTCTTCAAGAGATATACATAACAATCTGACACATAGGGGGCTTCCCTGATAGCTCAGTTGATAAAGAATCCACCTGTAATGCAGGAGACCTTGGTTCCATTTCTGAGTCCAGAAGATCTGCTGGAGAAGGGATACACTACCCACTCCAGTATTCTTGGGCTCCCTTGTGGGTCAGCTGGTAAAGAATCCTCCTGCAATGCGGGAGACCTGATTTCAATCCCTGGGTTGGGAAAATTCCCCAGAGAAGAGAAAGGTTACCCACTCCAGAATTCTGGCCTGGAGAATTCCATGGACTATATAGCCCATGGAGTTGCAAAGAGTCAGACACGACTGAGCGATTTTCACTTTCACTGACACGTATCTTCACCCTTTTCTTCCCCAGCTACCAGGTGAGGGACAATGAATAGTATTCACATGTGAGCACAAGCACAAAGATTCCAGACTGGTTTCAACCAGAAGGTTGATAATTAAGATTCCTCAAACAGAAGTGGGATTGCTGGGTCATATGGCAGTTCTATTTCCAGTTTTTTAAGAAATCTCCACACTGTTCTCCATAGTGGCTGTACTAGTTTGCATTCCCACCAACAGTGTAAGAGGGTTCCCTTTTCTCCACACCCTCTCCAGCATTTATTGCTTGTAGACTTTTGGATAGCAGCCATCCTGACTGGTGTGTAATGGTACCTCATTGTGGTTTTGATTTGCATTTCTCTGATAATGAGTGATGTTGAGCATCTTTTCATGTGTTTGTTAGCCATCTGTATGTCTTCTTTGGAGAAATGTCTGTTTAGTTCTTTGGCCCATTTTTTGATTGGCTTATTTATTTTTTCTGGACTTGAGCTTCAGAATAACCTTTTAAAACTAAAAACTTTAGAAATTAGGATTTTATTAAACAAAGAGAATTTAGTGGATAAAAATTATGAAGCCAAATTTTTCCCAAAATTTAGAGATGTTAATAAAGAAAAACGGTTAACTGATTTTACAAAATTATGTTTAATAGTATAAAATTTTGATCACGGTAAATTTATTTAAATTTATTTATAAGTGATGTATCATAGATAAAATTAAATATCATTATATCCGAGTTAGGGTAATTGTTTTGACAGTTTAGTGAATTATCCACTGATTTTCTACATTTATTTAAAATTCAAGCATCAGAAGAGTAAAAATGTTATTTTGAGACACCGTCCATACACATCGAACTATATTTAAAAGAGTCATTCTAAATGTTTTATAGCATTGCATTCTATCATTTCTAGGTCTGTTCTGATTATTTTTGAAATTATTAGTCAATCTTCAAAAACTAATTTATATGCTCAATGATTAACCTTGTTATGCTAAATAAATGTGTAATAATATATGCAATGGATAATACATATTTTGTCCACTTTTACGCCAACATTTATGATATGTTGTGTTAGAATATTATCTGAGGATTCATGATAAAAGGTATGAATGAGTAATAATTCAATGGTTAAACAACTTATTAAGCATTTATTCCTGACTTACTGGATCAATTTTGGTAGTTACCATAAATTACATTTTTCATATTTATATTTTGTAGTATTGATATTGCTATAAACTTAAATATATATCATCATGACTTAATTGCTGATAGATATATCTAAAACTATATCTGAAATTTTTGGTAGTTTTTATTTATGGCTTTCATTTACAAATAATTTTTTGTATACCTAAACATGCTACAACTTACAACTAAAATGTGTTCTTAATTTTCAGTTTTTGTATTAGCAATTGCAAATATACAATTTCTTTTTTCTTTTTAATTTATTCATTTTTAATTGGAGGATAATTGCTTTACAATATTGCATTGGTTTTTGCCATAAACAGTTTCAAGTACTGTTTTGAAAGAACATATCTTCCTCAAATAAGATATTCCTTATCAGTTCTTCATTCCACGAGAAGACATTAGAGAACTAAGAGAAATGAGAAGGGTAAGGAGGAAGAAGTCAGCCTACAGTAATTTTAAACTCTGAAGCATATTTCTGCCTTTTCATTACACAGGTTTGTGACTGTGGCAACTGATATAGTTATTTTGAAACTCGGTTCCAATATATTTAAAATGAAGAACATTGTGTAGTGAATCTCTGAACTCCAAATTTCTAAATCCCAACTTTAAGATTGTTTGCAAAATATCAAAGTGTGTAAATACAAGTTATTTTGCTCTTTCAGACAAATATAATAGCACTTACATGTAGAATCTAAAATATGACACAACTGAACCTATCTACAGATATGAGAAAGCTGAGTGCCAAAGAATTGATGCTTTTGAACTGTGGTTCAACTGTGTTCAACAGCTCAAACTCCACAGTTGGATCTGTGGAGAAGACTCTTGAGAGTCCCTTGGACTGCAAGGGTTAAATCAATTGATCCTAAAGGAAATCAGTCCTGAATATTCATTGAAAGGACTGATGCTGAAACTGAAGTGCCAATCCTTTGGCCACCTGATGCGAAGAACTGACTCATTGGAAAAGACACTGATGCTGGGAAAGATTGAAGGCAGGAGGAGAAGGAGAAGGCAGAGGATGAGATGGTTGCATGGCATCACTGACTCAATGGACATGAGTTTGAGCAAGTTCCAGAAGTTGGTGATGGACAGGGAAGCCTGGCATGCTGTAATCCATGGGGTTGCAGAGTCAGACATGACTGAGCAACTGAACTGAACTGAACAAAACAGAAACAGACTCATACACATAGAGAACAGACTTGTGGCTGCAAAGGGGGAAGTGGGAAGGGAAAGAGATGGACTGGGACTTTGGCATTGGTAGATACACACTATTGCATTTACAGTGGATAAACAACAAGGTCCTAATGTATAGCACAGGGAACTATACTGAATATTCTATGATAAACCATAATGGAAAAGAATATTTTAAAAATAATGTACACAAGTGTATTACTGAGTCACTTTACTGTACAGCAGAAATTGGCACAAAATTGTAAATCAACTATACTTCAATAAAGAAAAATTTTAATTATTTTGCTCTTTCAAGCAAATCCTTTTATTAAAAATAGAACTAAAACTATGAACTGCAAACCACTGTGAATGAATTCAGTCAACGTTTTTAATCTCAAAATTCAAATCTTCTGTGAAATGATACAGAAACAGAAAAGATGGAACTATATCAGTTAGAAATTCTGGGAACGAGTATAAATACTGAGCTCTCACTATTTAGCTCTTTACTCATGAAGCTCACCAATATCTGGAATAAACTTCCCCCTGTCTTTGCTCACGGGCAGCATTCAAACAAATGTTCTTCACAGTATAAGTACCTCCTTTTTCAACATCATAAATATCCTGGAATTCAAATTAAATATTTCCTTTAGTGTACTCCTAGACAAATTCTGGGGGAGTTTTATCATATATTTACCTAGTGCCATTTTAACAAAAAATTAACAAACTTAATTAGAGTGGAAAGATTAACTAAGTACCAATAGAAAATAAAAAGAAAAGGAAAACATTACTGATCTGAGGGCTTCTGAAACACACACAAAAGAGTCTGTAAGGATGAGAAAGATTTCTTTATGTATAATGGAGACTATTGTAATTCATACCATTGGTAAAAATTAGTTACACACTTAGCATGTTTTAGTTGAAAATGTACAGAAAGTGAATTTGTACTAAGTAATAGTATTATTAATAATAATACCAAATTTGTCCAATTACATAATTTTGCATTTACCAGGTAAGATATGCCAGACAAGTTGCTAGCACTGGCAATGAGGCCATAAGCAAGTTGAATTTGAAGGTGCAGATCTATTTACTATAGATACCAACTACTGACTGAAGTAAAGAGTTAGGTGAGAGCTGTGAGATTCTCTTTTATTTGGGAATTAACTGAGGATGATCACTGGGGAGACAGCCTCTCAGACAGATCAGAGAAACTGTTCTGAGGTAAGTGGAAAGGTCAGTGTACATGTGACTTTGAAAAAGGGGTTGTTGTTGTTGTGCATTTGCTCAATAGTGTTCGATTATTTGTGACCCCAAGGACTGCAGCACGCCAGGCTTCCCTGTCCTTCACCAACACCCAGAGCTTGCTCAAACTCATGTCCATCAAGGCAGTGATGACATCCAACCATCTCGTCCTCTGTCGTCCCCTTCTCCTCCTGCTTTCAATCCTTCGCAGCATCAGGATCTTTTCCAATGAGTCAGTTCTTCATAATAGGTGGCCAAAGTATTGGAGCTTCAGCATCAGTTTTGGACTGTTTTCCCTTAGGATTGACTGGTTTGATCTCCTTGCAGTCCAGGGAATGTCAAGATCTTCTACAACACTACAGTTCAAGAGCATCAATTTTTTGGTGCTCAGATTTCTTTATGGTCCAACTCTCACATCCATACATGACTACTGGAAAAATGATAGCTTTGACTAGATGGACCTTTGTCAGCAAAGTAATGTATCTGCTTTTTAATATGCTATCTAGGTTTGTCATAGCTTTTCTTCCAAGGAGCAAGCATCTTTTAATTTTGTGGCTGCAGTCACCATCTGCAGTGATTTTGGAGCCCAAGAAAATAGCCTCTCACTGTTTCCATGGTTTCCCCATCTATTGGCCATGAAGTGATGAGACCGGATGCCATGATCTTAGTTTTTTGAATGTTGAGTTTTAAGGCAGCATATCCTCTACTCTCACTTTTATCAAGAGACTCTTCAGTTCCTCTTCACTTTCTGCCATAAGGGTGGTGTTATCTGTATATCTGAGGCTATTTTTATTTCTCCTGGGAATTGATTTCAGCTTGTACTTCATCCAACCTGGTATTTTGCATGATGTACTCCACATAAAGTTAAATAAGCAGACTGACAACATACAGCCTTATTGTATGCCTTTCCCAACTTGGAACCAGTATATTGTTCCATGTCTGGTTGTAACTACTGATTCTTCAACTACATACAGATTTCTCAGGAGGCAACTAAGGTGGTCTGGTATTCCTGTCTCTTGAAACATTTTCCACAGGTTGTTGTGATTCACACAGTCAAAAACATTGATGTAGTCCATAAGCAGAAGTAGATGTTTCTCTGGAACTCTTTTGTTTTTTCTATGATCCATCAGACATTGGCAATTTGATCTGTTTCCTCTGCCTTTTCTAAATCCAGCTTGAACATCTGGAAATTTTAGTTCATGTATTATTGAAGCCTCCCTTGGAGAATTTTGAGCATTATTTTGCTAGTTGGTGAAATGAGTGTAATTGTGCAATAGTTTGATCATTCTTTTGCATTGCCTTTCTTTGGGACTGGAATGAAAATGAAACTTTTCCAGTCCTATGGCCACTGCTGAGTTTTCCAGATTTGCTGGCATATTGAGTACAGCATTTTAACAGCATTACCTTAGGACCTGAAATAGCTCAACTGGAATTCCATCACCTCCACTATTTTTTTTTTTTTCATAGCAATGCTTCCTATGGCCCATTTGACTTCAGACTCTAGGATGTCTGGCTCTAGGTCAGTGATCACATCATCGTGGTTATCTGGTTCATTAAGATCTTTCTTGTATCATTCTCCTGTGTATTTTTAATACCTTTTCTTAACATCTTCTGCTTCTGTTCAGTCCATACAGTTTCTGTTCTTCATTGTGCCCATCTATGCATTTAATGTTCCTTGGTATCTCCAATTTTCTTTAAGAGATCTCTAGTCTTTCCCATTCTGCTGTTTGCCTCTGTTTCTTTGCATTGATCACTGAGGAAGGCTTTCTTATCCTCCTTGCTTTTCTTTGGAATCCTGCATTCAGATGAGTATATCTTTCCTTTTCTCCTTTGCCTTTAGCTTCTCTTCTTAGTTATCTGTAAGGCCTCCTCAGTCAGCTATTTTTCTTTTCTTTTTTTTCATTTCTTCTTCTTGGGGATGATCTTGATCACTATTTCCTATACTAAGTCATGAATCTCTGTCCATTGTTCTTCAGGCAGTCTGTTTATCAGATCTAATCCCTTGAATCCTTTCATCACTTCCACTGTATAATCATAAGGGATTTGGTTTAGGTCATAACTGATTGCCCTAGTGGTTTTCCCTACTTTTTTATATTTAAGTCTGAATTTTGCAATAGGGAGTTCATGATCTGAACCACAGTCAGCTCCCAATCTTGTTTCTGCTGACTCTATAGAGCTTCTCCATCTTTGGCTGCAAAGAATATAATCAATCTGATTTTGGTGTTGACCATCTGATGATGTCTATATGCAGAGTCACCTCCTGTATTGTTGGAAGAGGGTGTTTGCTATGACCACTGTGTTCTCCTGACAAAACTCTTTTAGCCTTAGCCCTGCTTCACTTTGTACTACAAGGTCAAACTTGCCTGTTACTCCAGGTATCTCTTGACTTACTAATTTTGCATTCCAGGCCCCTATGATGAAAATGACTTTTTTTTTTTTTTTTTTTTTTTTGGTGTTAGTTCTACAAGGTCTTGTAGGTTATCATGGAACCATTCAATTTCAGGTTTTTCAGAATTAGTGGTTGGAACATAGACTTGGATTACTGTGATACTGAATGATTTGTCTTGAAAAAGAACAAAGATCATTCTGTCACTTTTGAGATTGCACACACGTATTGCATTTTGGACTCTTTTGTTGACTATGAGGACTACTCCATATCTTCTAAGGGATTCTTGCCCACAGTAGTAGATAAAATGGTCATCTGAATTAAATTTGCCCCTTCCATTCCATTTTAGTTCACTGATTCCAAAAGTGTTGAATTTCACTCTTGCCATCTCCTGTTTGGCCACCTACAATTCTCCTTGATTCATGGACCTAACATTCCAGGTTCCTATGCAATATTGCTCTTCACAGCAGTGAACTTTACTTCCATCACCAGTCACATCCACAAATCGGCTTTTTTTTTTTTTTTTTTTTTAATTTGGCTCCATCTCTCCATTCTTTCTGGAGTTATTTCTCCACTCTTCTGCAGTAGCAAATTGGGCACCTACCAACCTGGAGAGTTCATCTTTAGTGTCATATCTTTTTTCCTTTTTCATACTGTTCTTTCTGTATTGACTACGCCAAATTTGAAATTTTTATTTATCAGAGACCTTTCATTAACTATACTACATTGCCTATAAGACACTACTCAGCAATTTTCCATGAGGAGCTAGTAAGAGGTATTACTTAAGCTTTGTATACCCTTGGAGTTGTATGCTTAATATGTTGTACCATCTAAGTGAGTTTTATCCAGGACATCAATTCCAAAAACAAAAGTTATAAAATATATATTAAAGACAATAACATGCTTATGTATTCAGCAAATTTTTTGGGATACAATATTAAACCTTTGATCCCTTGTTTATAAAAAGACTCAGAAAAATATCTAGCCTTGTGTTTCTAAAATTATGAATCAAGAAGGTGAGGGAAGGTAAGAGCATTATAAAGTTCATGTTTTATTGTAAATATAATTTAGTAATAATTATAACTAGCATTAGCATAATTAATCTTAATTATGACTAATATTTCTTAAGTTTTATGGAAATTTTTACCAAATGCAAATATATATACAGACACTAAATAACAGAAAGGTTAAAATAGTGATTTTTCAGTCTATGGTGGCTTACTGCTTTTAAAAATCACATTTAATCTTTAATTTGTTACTGGAAATTTGTGATGTCTTTCTAATTATACATAAAAACGAAAAAGATTTGCCAATTATGTATCTTTGAAAAATCATAAGGTTTGGATTCAAAGAGAAGAGAGAAAGGGAAAGACCAGAAACTGTTTTAAATTATTGCTATAACAAATCTATTCTTTGTAATCTAACCTAATCTAATTTACGCATGTAATCTAATGTTTTAAAACTTTGCTCTTGAGAATTTTTTTTTTATTCATTTATTTTTTTTTATTATCTTATTTTTTTTTTTATTAGTTGGAGGCTAATTACTTCACAACATTTCAGTGGGTTTTGTCATACATTGATATGAATCAGCCATAGATTTACACGTATTCCCCATCCCGATCCCCCCTCCCACCTCCCTCTCCACCCGATTCCTCTGGGTCTTCCCAGTGCACCAGGCCCGAGCACTTGTCTCATGCATCCCACCTGGGCTGGTGATCTGTTTCACCATAGATAGTATACATGCTGTTCTTTTGAAATATCCCACCCTCACCTTCTCCCACAGAGTTCAAAAGTCTATTCTGTATTTCTGTGTCTCTTTTTCTGTTTTGCATATAGGGTTATTGTTACCATCTTTCTAAATTCCATATATATGTGTTAGTATGTTGTAATGTTCTTTATCTTTCTGGCTTACTTCACTCTGTATAAGGGGCTCCAGTTTCATCCATCTCATTAGGACTGGTTCAAATGAATTCTTTTTAATGGCTGAGTAATATTCCATGGTGTATATGTACCACAGCTTCTTGGAAGTTTTGGCCACAGCAATCAGAGCAGAAAAAGAAGTAAAAGGAATCCAGATAGGAAAAGAAGAAGTGAAACTCTCACTGTTTGCAGATGACATGATCCTCTACATAGAAAACCCTAAAGACTCTACCAGAAAATTACTAGAGCTAATCAATGAATATAGTAAAGTTGCAGGATATAAAATTAACACACAGAAATCCCTTGCATTCCTATATACTAACAATGAAAAAACAGAAAGAGAAATTAAGGAAACAATACCATTCACCATTGCAACAAAAAGAATAAAATACTTAGGAGTATATCTACCTAAAGAAACAAAAGACCTATACATAGAAAACTATAAAACACTGATGAAAGAAATCAAAGAGGACACAAACAGATGGAGAAACATACCGTGTTCATGGATTGGAAGAATCAATATTGTCAAAATGGCTATTCTACCCAAAGCAATCTATAAATTCAATGCAATCCCTATCAAGCTACCAACGGTATTTTTCACAGAACTAGACCAAATAATTTCACAATTTGTATGGAAATACAAAAAACCTCGAATAGCCAAAGTAATCTTGAGAAAGAAGAATGGAACTGGAGGAATCAACCTGCCTGACTTCAGACTCTACTACAAAGCCACAGTCATCAAGACAGTATGGTACTGGCACAAAGACAGAAATATAGATCAATGGAACAGAATAGAAAGCCCAGAGATAAATCCACGAACCTATGGACACCTTATCTTTGACAAAACTTTGCTCTTGAGAATATTAAAGTTCAAGAAACTAGAACAGTTATTGCTACTCTGTAGCCAAGCTGGGATTACTAGGTCCAGGTTTATTTAAAATCCATCTTTTTTCCACCACACTACTCTAAGTTCTAAATGTCATGACAATGAAAACATATGTGTACATGAAATTTGTCAACCTCCATATAAAAATACTATTTCAGAAAAGCAATTGCTATGAAAGAATTATAAAGAAGATTCAAGAAATACATATTTTGAACCCAAATATTGTCTATGTTTCTGTTCTCATCATCATAGGGCTTAACAATAAGTATGAGTTAAATGTCATCTAGAATAACAGTTGTTAATTTTGCATCCTTGCTACTTCCAGTAACTAAGAAACAGTGAGTTAGAGGAGGTCTAGATTGCCTGCATAAGAAAAAAGTCTCCATGTGTATCAAATGCACATTCTTAATTAAAAAATACCAATCTAATTTTTCCTAAATATTCAAATTACTGTTTTGCCCAAGAATAAGTAAATAGTTTTATTACAAATCAATAGGTCTAATATAAGCCATACAAAGTTGTAAATGCTTTTATCTGTATGTCTTTTAAAATTCTCATTAAGAACTTGATGAGATTGGTACTATTATTTCCATTTTATCAAGGAGTTTTTGTAATTTCCTCAAGATCACAAAAAGCATTGGAACCCCTGCAGTGTTCTTAAAAACTAGAAGTGAAAGTTTAGAGTAGATATCTAAAAATGGGAAATAAATCGTCTTATGTGGTCAGTATTTTTATGGAAATGTATTTGGCTTTTTGCCAGCAAAGAAGTTTCCTGATTATTTCAGAGACATACTGTATTAGATAGAGTATAATATCGATCAAAAATTAAACTTTTGAGCATTTCTAGTTTGTAAAACATTTCATTTTGTTTCAAATAGTTTCAGTTGAGTTTATTATATAGAAGGAATGAAAAACTGCATTTGCAAAACAATATTCAAAAATTATGTACCTAAATTGCTTTACTACACCAGTCTTCCCAATTACTTGTATGCTAGGCTCTGTAGAACTCCAAATTCTCTAGGAAGTCATTCTCTTATGAGTTACAGCAGTTCAAAATAATAAGGATTTGGAAAGTCCCTGAATGTTTCTCAATTTCTCCTCTACACTGTATTTTCTTTAGGTTTAACATTAGGCATTTTATTTATCTAGGAAAAAAAGTCTATCACACCACTATAAAAATTCCTTTCATTATGCAACCTGATTCTAACATGTCAGGTATTTTCACCATAAGCGTCTTTTGCCATAGACCTCTTTGTTGTAAATATTTCCACCATGTAACTAATTAGCCATTAAGTTTGACATATAAAACAAAATAACAAAAAATAGAAGAGGGCCAGGACATAAAGGAACATGAAAAAAGAATAACAAAATTAAAAAAGACTTCACTGTGAAATGCAAAATATTTGAAAACTTGTAAAATGTGTGTAGATTCATTGGAATATTATGCAAATCACTGATTTTATTTTGTGAGTCATATCTAAGCACTTGCCTTCTAAGTCTTTTGCTCATAGGATTTTTTTTTTTTTAATTTGTCTTTTTGTTCAGCATCACACTTTCTTTTTAGCTAATTTTTTTCTTCACTAAGAGAGGTATCAAATGATACCTAAGAAGTATCTAAATAATAAGAAGCATATTTTTAACTGAGGTTTGTATTGCATTGTGAAATCTTCTACATTGTTCTTCATTCTTGGCATTTTATTACAAATTCTAAAGATTACAGACATTCCAAAGATCTATGGAAAACATAGATTAAACTCCGAGCCCTCAAATCACCAAAGAATTTGCAAGCTTCTATGCTATTTTCTGTTATTTCTTTAATTTCTTTTATTTCACACTTCTGGTAATTTGTATTGCTATATTTTCTATTAAATCAGTACACAGTTGTCATCCAATATTTTTAAAGACTGTCACTGTATAGACCATTATGAGAGCCAAGATTTACGTAATGCAAAAATGGGAATTCTGTGTCAACAAAGAAATGAAACCAAGCTCTCAACCATTTAAAACCAAACTGTCAAACTAAATCGTCATCCTGTTATTTTAGCTTTTTTTGGCAAAACTGCTGTAAGGTCAAGTAAATATGGCTCAAAAGTGCTTACGGCAAAAATCTCAGGCAAAAATATCCAAATATGCAGAATCCTTTGTAGATCTTAAAGAAAATAAATAACCATCTTTCCCTGTTATATAAGAAAAAAATTCACAATTTACTCCATTGTTAAATATTATTTCCAGTGAGGCTTATATTGAGCTTGGGACAAAATCTGTTCTAACTGTCAGTATCCATTATCCATTATACAGTAAAACACATGCCAAAATAAATTTGATAAGACTCTTTCAGAGGAAAAAAAAGGACATACTATGCCCAAGAATATGGATGGCATTCAGAGTTAAGTACATCAATTCATTATATAATAAAGTGATCACTCTGCTAGTTACCACCACTGTACTAGGATAAAAGGAAGTATGAAATTTGCCCTTTTCTGAAACAACTTAAAAATAATGCAAATTTCTTAATATGCCTAATCTTCTAAACGTCATTCAATTAAATCTTGTCTATTCATTTTAAAGAGGGATAATTATAGTGCAGAGTCTGTCCTTCTGTTTAATCTTATGTATAAGTCCCTTGGACTGCAAGGAGATCCAACCAGTCCATCCTAAAGGAGATTAGTCCTGGGTGTTCATTGGAAGGACTGATGCTGAAGCTGAAACTCCAATACTTTGGCCGCCTCATGCGAAGAGTTGACTCATTGGAAAAGACCCTGATGCTGGGAGGGATTGGGGGCAGGAGGAGAAGGGGGCGACAGAGGATGAGATGGCTGGATGGCATCACCGACTCGAAGGACATGAGTTTGAGTAAACTCCAGGAGTTGGTGATGGACAGAGAGGCCTGGTGTGCTGCGATTCATGGGGTCGCAAAGAGTTGGACACGACTCAGCAACTGAACTGAACTGACTGATAAGCACCTCTGGGAAATCTTCTGGGGACTTCCCAGGCTATGTTGGCTCCCTCCTTTAATTTTCTTCTGAATCTCAGTCCGCCTGATGCCATATTATTTACTATTTGGCTTTGTAACTACCAAACTGTCAGTTTTTGCCAGAATCTTGGCTGAACATATCTTGAGAAGAATAATTTAATCATTTCTTTATTTTTAGACTCATGTAAAGCACCTGATGCATACAGATCTTATGTATTGTTTCTTTTCATTATAAATGCATTGGTATGTCTTTACCTATAGGGTAGTGCCTGGTATATGGCAGTCATCTAGTTAAATCCTATTGACTGATAAAGATTGTAGGACATGTAGAAGAACATGTAGTGCTATTAATCACTGCATTTTATTGATCACTGCATCATCCCTACTGCTCCCATCCTAGTTCAAGCATCATTATCTCCTCTTACCTGTCTTTCTGTAATAATCTAGCAACTGACTATTGCTCCCAACATTACTTCCAACGAATCTATTCTTCACTCCATAGTGAAACTGACATTTTGAGCTAAAAATCCCCATATTCAAAATCTCCCACTATCTTTGACTTGAGTCTTTAAAACTCTACTAGACCTGGCCTCAACCTTAATCATTGAACTAATTTGTTAGCACTCCCTTTATTACCATTATACCCCTCCTTTTTACAATAAGCTTGTTAGAGCCTTAGACTCTCCCTATTTGGTGAATTCTCATCCATGAACTCTCTTTTCCAAGAAAACAATAAAAATGGTCAAGCTTACTTAACACTTTACTTAGTATCTGACACTATTCTATATAGTTTAAATGTACTAACTCATTTAATCTTCACAGCATGGGAACATACTACAGGAATCTCATAGTATGCTCTCATGGGAACATACTATGTTAAACCCACTTTCAAAATGGGGAAACTAAGACATAGATTAGTTAGTTAACTTGTTCAAGATCACATACAAGTATCTATATTTATTTGAATAGGCAAAATGATATCAAAATATCAGTGGCTAAAAGTAAAAAAATGTTTATTTCTTACATAATTGCAGTTCTTAGTTAGATGAAAGAAGTCTGCACATTCAGAAACCCATGATTCCTCCATCTTATAATTCCAGTTCCCTATAGGTAATCCGAATTTGTCTGTTCAACTAGAAGATGGAGAAGTAACGCAAGAAAGATTGTATTTTTTCCAGCAGTTTTCAAGGGCTAAACCTGGAGATGCTACATCATGACTGCCCAAATTCTATATGCAAAAATTTAGTCATATGACCTGTCTGCCTACAGTGGTGCATAAAGTTTAGCTCTATGCCACTCACTTTCATTATTTTTCATTCTATTTTCAGTTATCACTGCCTTAGAAATGCCCTTCATAAATATTGCACTTAATATAGCCACTATTTACCATTTATTTTCTCACTCTATTTTATTTATAACACTTACCACTAAACAAAATTAAATTAATTTTATCTATTTTATTTCAACCATCTCTTGCTATACATATGTGTGTGCATATGCATATATTTGTGTCTGTGTGTATGCAAGAACTGGAACAAAGCAATAAATATATAATTTGTTGAATTAAAGAAAAGTGGATCAAAGGTCACACAGTCATCCAGTCATCCATATCTTCTGAGCCAAGACCAAACCCAGTCTCCCAAATAAGACTGTTAATAGTTCCAACTCCTCCATTCCCCTGATGTTCTGCCTGAAACTCACAGCAATTATTAAATCCACATCTATTCTGGATAAAGTGAACATGAAGTCTTTTTAATGGAATAATATTGAAAATTGCACTTTAAGAAATGATTTTTGAAATAATTATATTTTTACTTATTTATACATTTGTACTTCATGAATTCAGTTAAAATGAAATATACTGAATATAAGCCCTCCCAAGTAGCCCAGTGGTAAAGAATCCGCCTACCAATGCAGGAGATGCAAGAGACGTGGGTTCTTTCCTTGGGTCAGGAAGGTCCCTGAAGGAGGAAATGGCACCTCACTCTAGTATTCTTGCCTGGAAAATCCCATGGACAGAGGAGCCTGGCAGCCTACATACAGTTCATGGGGTCACAAAGAGTCAGACAGGACTTAGTGACTGAGCATACACTCATGCTGAATATAAAGACAACCCAATATTAATGGAGCTAAATAATTTGGATATCCTAATTCCAGAATTTAGGCAAATTTAACTTCTGTGCTTTGTAATTTTGTTATTTCATAACTAACTTATAATGGTCTGCCAGATCTCTATCTCTATTTCCCCAAAGGATAGAACAACATTGGGTTGATTGTGTATATATATATAACAGAACAAGTTTTTCATATTGAACCTCTGGCTGACATTATAGGGTTTATAAGACACACTATTTTAATGACTCTGCCAGATAGAATACTAAACAGAGAAGATAACATGCATAAATGAAAAAATATAGAGAAAATGGATAATTAAAATACATAAAATTTATAGGTCAGATTTTTATTATATTTTGAATATTATTATATAATGGTCACTCATTAAATATTAGATCATTCCATTCTCCCTAGAGTGTCTGGTAAAAATACTGCTTGTCTGGATGACAAAGCACTTGAAAGAATTTATCTCCCTGTTTCCTTGATTATTGCCTCTTCTAAGTCAGCTTTTCCACTATTTCTCTCAGGAGCTCCCACTAGAGCTTAAGTTTTCCAGTGTATACTCTTTCTTTTAAATTCTCTGTCACATTTTCTGTTTATTTATTTTATGTTCTATATTCTAGGCAAGTTGCAATAATCTTTTAATATATTATTTTAGTTCTTCTACTCCACAGATTCAAAAAATTTCATACTTACATTTTTTCATTATAAAGTTTCTATTTCCTTGTTTAAAACACATTTAGTACTCTTTTACTACAGTATGAATCTTTTCCCATTCATAACACATTCATGAATGTGCTAAATGAGTTTATGTAGAAATAAATTTTGGTTACTCTATTAATTTCTGCTTTTAAAATGTAATATGTATTTAATTTGCAGATTCTCTTTAATGATTGTTTATGCCTCAAGAATATGTGTGTATATGTGTCTGTGTGTATAGCATATGCATAATCTCAATGGTTGACATTCATAAGTGGGAATTTCAGCATTTTTTCTTTTGCCAATTTCAGTTACTATGAAGGTATTATTTAACTTTTCAGTGTGAGTTATTGGACAAATATGAGCAGTGAAAATCAGAAGTCCGAGTCCATGACTTCCCCTTTTGTGAGATTCTTTTTAGATGAGACTCCTTCTCCTGCATTTTTTTTTACTTTTGCCAGTTTATTCACTGTTCCTCAGATTTGTAGTTGAGTTGACCTGGTGTCTATTTTACATCAGTGACTAACTGCATCTGAGTTTAATCAGGGAGCTCTTTTCTCATTCACCATGATGAATAAGCATGAAGTCTCAATTTACATCATCAGAGAGATTAAAACTAATCCCTTCTTATATATATAGCCCCTTCTTTTAAGCTCCCTCAGTTCTGAATTCAGTTATGGTCACCTCACAGTCTCGAGTTCTCTCTGTATCTGCCATCTAGCTAGGTCCTTCTCACAACTTCAAGTCCAGCTTTGTATTTAGAGATTAACTTGATCATGTTACCCACTATTTTTATAGGAGTGAGAACTTTGTCACTTCAGCCTCTACCCAAGTTTTTTAAACAAGAAAATCCATTCCCTTTAGTTTGGTTCTCATGAGCCACAATTTGCCCTTTGCCAATCCATTACTTCCTATTATATAGTACCCACCGGAGGAAATAGGTGAATATCCTCAGGTTACCTTTCCTAAAGGAGCAATTTTATTCCCCTAATGATACCTATCTTGGTTTCATTTGCTTTACAGCCTTTCTTTGAATATTTCAGTTCATTACCCATAAATTTTAAAATTTATATTTTCTACATTTTAAGTTAAAATAAATCATATATGCTATATTTAAAAAGCTTATTATAAGCATATACTGGATACAATAATATCAATACCAAAGAAAGATTTAGTGTCATCATATTCTGTATGGATTTATTATTATTATATAAGGAAATCCTTAATGAAAAAATTTACCATGCTTTTCTTGTTTACAAATTCTCCTAAGATGTCTACCTTTACCTACCCATAAAGAAGTGAAAATTTTTATAATTCTAATTTTTCAAGACAATTATTAATGAACAGTTCAAGACTGTGAAATTCTCAACAGTTTCTGTGGAGAACAATGATTTACTGAGTCAGTATACAAGTAACTAAAAATCCTTTTATAGTTGCCTATTTCTTCTTATAGTAAATCTCAACAACTTTTAGCATTCTCTCAATACAGTGTAATTCAAAAAGAATTACTGTGTGAAGATATTTCTGTTTTCTTCCTTGTTATAAACACTTAACAGAAAGTGAGTATTGTCAGATGGCCTCCCAAAGTGATTTCAAAACTGTTTTATTGACAAAACTGTTATATCACTACTGTGTTAAAAAGCAGTAATACCAAAAATCAACCAAAAAAAAAAAAAAACCTGCAAAAAATACAAACACAGGGAAGGTAAATATATAGTACTAAACAACCAATGGATCACTGAGTAAATCAAAGAGAAAAAAAATATGTAGAGAGAAATAAAAATGAAAACATGATGATTCAAAACTTATGGGACACAGCAAAAGCAGTTCTAAGAGGACAGTTAATGATACAAGCTTACCTCAGGCTGTAAGAAAAATCTCAAATAAGCAACCTAACCTTCTAAAGCAACTTCTTTCTAGAGAAAGAAGAAAAAACAAACCACATAGTTAGTAGAAGGAAAAAAATCATAGAGACCAGAGCAGAAACAAATGATAGAGATGAAGAAAACAAGAGAAAAGATCAATAAAGTAAAAGCTGATTTTTTTAAAAGATAAAATTGACAAACTTTTAGCCAGACTCAACACAAAAAAGGAAGAAAGTCAAAATCAATACAATCAGAAACAAAAACAGAAGTTACAACCACCAGAGAAATACAAAGGATCATAAGAGACCACTACAAACAGAGACTGTGCTCATTCGCTCAGGCACGTCTGACTCTCTGTGGCCCCATGGACTGTAAACTGCCAGTCTCCTCTGCCCATGGAATTCTCCAGGCAAAAATAGTGGAGTGGGGAGCCATTTCCTACCCCAGGGGATCTTCCCAACCCAGGGATCAAACCCATATCTTGTGCATCTTTTACATGGGCAGGCAGATTCTTTACCACTAGCACCACCTGGGAAGCCCACCACAAACAACCATACACCAATAAAATGGACACCCTAGAAGAAAAGGACAAAGTCTTAGAAAGATATAAACTCCCAAGACTGAACTAGGAATAAATAGTAAATGTGAACAGACCAATTATAAGTACTGAAATTGAATCAGTAATTTAAAAACTCCCAACAAACAAAAGTGCAGATGCCATCACAGGTTAAGTCCACTAAACACTTGGAGAAGAGTTAACATGTAAGTCTGACATTATTCCAAAGGGTCACAGAGAAAGGAAGCCTACATAGCTCATGCAGTGATGTCAGCACCATCCTGATACCAATGCTAGACAAAGATATCACAAAAAAATAAAACTACAGTCCAAGATTGATGATAAACATAAATGCACAAATCCTCAACAAAATATGAGCAAGCCAATTCCAACAGAACATGAAAAGGATCACACACCATGCTGAAGTGGGATTTATCTCAGCGAGATATATATATGTGTGTGTGTGTGTGTATGTATGTATATATATATATATATGTCTGCAAATCAATCAAAGTGATATACTACATCAACAAACTGAAGAAAAATGTGATCATACAAATAGATGGAGAAAAAGCTTTTGATAAAATTTAGCATTCATTTATGAAAAAAAAACTCTCCAGAAAATATGCACAAAGGTAACACACCTCAACAAGCAAAGGCCATATATATCAAACTCATGGCTATAATCATATTCATAGGTGAAAAACTAAAAGAATTCCCTCTTAGAGTAAGAATGATAAAAGAATGTCCACCCTTGGCACTTTTACTCAACATAATTAGGAAAATTCTAGCTACAGCAATGAGAAAAGGAAAAGAAACAAAGTGATCCATATTGGAAAAGAAGTAAACCTGTCACTTTTTGCAGATAACATTATACTATACATCAGTTCAGTTCAGTTCAGTCGCTCAGTTGTGTCCGCCTCTTTGCAACACCATGAATCACAGCACACCAGGTCTCCCTGTCCATCACCAACTCCCAGAGTTTACTCAAACTCATGTCCATCCAGTCAGTGATGCCATCCGGCCATCTCATCCTCTGTCGTTCCCTTCTCCTCCTGCCCCCAATCCTTCCCAGCATCAGAGTCTTTTCCAGTGAGTCAACACTTTGCATGATGTGGCCAAAGTATTGGAGTTTCAGCTTCAACATCAGTCCTTCCAATGAACACCCAGGACTTATCTTCTTTAGGATGGGCTGGTTGGATCTCCTTGCAGTCCAAGGGACTCTCAAGAGTTTGCTCCAACACCACAGTTCAGAAGGATTAATTCTTTGGAGCTCAGTTTTCTATATAGTCCAACTCTCACATCCATACATGACTGCTGGGAAAACCATAGCTTTGACTAGATGGACCTTTGGTTTTTCTATATCCAGCGGATGTTGACAATTTGATCTCTGGTTCCTCTGCCTTTTCTAAAACCAGCTTGAACATCTGGAAGTTCATGGTTCACTTATTGTTGAAGCCTGGCTTGGAGAATAATAAGCATTACTTTGCTAGCATGTGAGATGAGTGTAATAGTGCAGTAGTTTGATCATTCTTTGGCATTGCCTTTCTTTGGGATTGGAATGAAAACTGACTTTTCCCAGTCCTGTGGCCACTGCTGAGTTTTCCAAATTTGCTGGCATATTGAGTGCAGCACTGTCACAGGATCATCTTTTAGGATTTGAAATAGCTCAACTGGCATTCCATCACATCCACTTCATAGTCATGCTTTCTAAGGTGCACTTGACTTCACATTACAGGATGTCTGGCTCTAGGTGAGTGATCAAACAATCGTGATTATCTGGGTGGTGAAGATCTTTTTTATACAGTTCTTCTGTGTATTCTTGCCATATTCTTCTTAATATCTTCTGCTTCTGTTAGGTCCATACCATTTCTGTCCTTTATTGAGCCCATCTTTGCATGAAATTTTCCCTCGGTATCTCTAATTTTCTTGAAGAAATCTCTAGTCTTTCCCATTCTATTTTTTTTTTTTTCCTTTATTTCTTTGCATTGATCACTTAGGAAGGCTTTCTTATCTCTCCTTGCTATTCTTTGGAACCCTGCATTCAAATGGGTATATCTTTCCTTTTCTCCTTTGCTTTTCACTTCTCTCTCTCTCTCTCTCTCTCTTTTTTTTTTTTCTTTCCCCACAGCTATTTGTAAGGCCTCCTCAGACAGCCATTTTGCTTTTTTGCATTTCTTTTTCTTGGGGATGTCCTTGATCCTTGTCTCCTGTACAATGTCAGAAACCTCCATCCATAGTTTATCAGGCACTCTGTCTATCAGATCTAGTCCCTTAAATTTATTTCTCACTTCTGCTCTATAGTCATAAGGGATTTGATTTAGGCCATACCTGAATGTTCTAGTGGTTTTTCCTACTTTCCTCAATTTAAGTCTGAATTTGGCAATAAGAAGTTCATAATCTGAACCACAGTCAGCTCCCACTCTTGTTTTTGCTGACTGTAAAGAGCTTCTCCATCTTTGGCTGCAAAGAATATAATCAATCTGATTTTGGTGTTGACCATCTAGTGATGTTCATGTGTAGAGTTTTCTCTTGTGTTGTTGGAAGAGGGTGTTTGCTATGACCAGTGCATTCTCTTGGGAGAACTCTATTAGCCTTTGCCCTGCTTCATTCTGTACTCCAAGGTCAAATTTGCCTGTTACTCCAGGTGTTTCTTGATTTCCTACTTTTGCATTCCAGGTCCCTATAATGAAAAGGACATCTTTTTTGGGTGTTAATTCTAGAAGGTCTTGTAGGTCTTTATAGGACCATTCAACTTCAGTTTCTTCAGCATTACTAGTCGGGGCATAGACTTGGATTACCGTGATATACAATGGTTTGCCTTGGAAACACACAGAGATCACTGTTTTTAAGACTGCATGCAAGTACTGCATTTCAGACTCTCTTGTTGACTATGATGGCTACTCCATTTCTTCTAAGTGATTATTGCTCACAATAGTAGATATAATGGTCATCTGAGTTAAATTCACCCATTCCAGTCCATTTTAGTTCGCTGATTCCTAAAATGTAGATGTTCACTCTTGCCATCTCCTGTTTGATCACTTCCAATTTGCCTTGATTCATGGGCCTAACATTCCATGCTCCTGTGCATTACTGCTCTTTATAGCATCGAACCTTGCTTCCATCACCAGTCACATCCACAACTGGGTGTTGTTTTTGCTTTGTTTCTGTCTCTTCATTCTTTCTGGAGTTATTTCACCACTAATCTCCAGTAGCATATTGGGCACAGTTTCCTAATTTTTTGCCTTTTCATACTGTTCATGGGTTCTCAAGGCAAAAGTACTGAAGTGGTTTGCCATTCCCTTCTCCAGTGGACTACATTTTGTCAGAACTCTCCACCATGACCCATCTGTCTCTGACTTTGAAACTAAGTAAAACCCAAAACTCCTATTTCAGTTAATTTTGAAATACTGAACTCTTTCACCACAGGATTGCAAACAACGTGAATAGCCTCACACATATTATTTATAATTAATGCTTAACCTGAGACATTAACCACTGTAATAGAGGGGAAAAAATAAGCAAAAATAATAAACTACAAAAAAGAGAAAGTAGTGTCCTTAACTGTAGATGGCATGATGATTAATACAGTAAATCATAAGGAATGTACAAAGTAGCTAGTAAAATAAGCCAATTTAGCCAGGTCACAAAATTTAAGGTTAACATACAAAGGTTGATAGTATTTTTAAATTCTAGCAATGAATCATTATAAATAAAATTTAAAATTTTATTCATAATGGTATCAAAAATAACATATTCATAGATAATTGTAAACAAATTTTCTAAAATAATATGTGCATTAGGGAAATAAAAAATCATAAAATGATGTTAAACTTCTTTAAAATTAAAGCCTTTTGCACATGAAAATATTTGTAAATTTACATATATATTTTTCATCTTACAGTTTATGATTTTTTTATTCTCCCTATGAAATCTTTTTGTACCCAGCATAACACAGATGTCTGATATCAGGCTGACAAAACCTCTTTACACTCCCAGTTTGCTAGAGTTTTACTATAAATGAATGTTGTTGTTGTTCAGTTGCCAAGTCATATCTGACTCTGTGACCCCATCAACTGCAGCACACCAGGCCTTCCTGTCCCTCACCATCTCCCAAAGTTTGCCCAATTTCATGTCCATTGCATCGGTGATCCCATCCAGCCATCTCATCCTCTGATGCCCTCTTAATGTTCATAACTTAAATCTATCTTCACAAACAAACAGAATTTTATTAGATAGTAGTTAATCTTAACAAGTTTGTGCTGTATTAACATTGATTTTTTTCAAGTAATTATGTTATGAAAACTGCTGAAGAAAACTGCTTAGAAGTAAGAACATGCAAATGAGAAGAAAAGATTAATATAAAGACCACATTTATGTAATCGTTTTAGGTAAGTGAAAAATTGAGAAACTCAGAAATAGGGTGCTATATTAGGCAAGCAGTTTCTTATCCACCACAAGATAATGAAAGAAAGATCTGCTCTTCACAGGAGACAGATTCATCCCAAACTGGATGGGAAATCTATTCTTCTCTAAGAATCTTCTCTAGGAAGAAGTACTGTAAATTGAAGTTGGCCTTTTCAGCCAGATTATAAAACCACAACCCTAATGGAATTATTGATCAGTCAGAGTAAGGTAAATTCACTTTGAATCACAAGAGGTAATAATGCTCAGCTAGGGTTTGCAAAATAAAATCATATCAGAAAAGAGAAGCATCACTGTAAATAATGAAGGCAATCATTGATTATGTCATTGATTATGACATAAATACTAAGTGTACACATACACAAATGCACATATGCACAGAATATATTGTTAAATTTAATATAAATATTAACATTATGACATCTAGTAGTATTTTGTGAAATAAAATGTGAAAATGTTATGTTCTCTCTTATATTCCATTTTTTTAATTTGTGTGGTATTAGAATATATAGTAACTAAAGTGATAATATTTTCACTTTTGAAGTAAAACATTTATTTTATCCCCTTTAAAGTATAAAAATGACTTGCCCAAGCCATTAACATATTATACAATAATCCATTCATAGGCTAAAAATGAATTCTGATTATTTTGCTATAATATCAGCATTTTCAATTCACTTTCAATTTCAATGAACACTTTCAAAAGTGAAAACAAAATCTATGTATTTTATATACTCAGCCATTAAAAAGAATTCATTTGAACCAGTCCTAATGAGATGGATGAAGCTGGAGCCCATTATACAGAGTGAAGTAAGCCAGAAAGATAAAGAACATTACAGCATACTGACACATGTATATGGAATTTAGAAAGGTGATAACGATAACCCTATATGCAGAACAGAAAAGGAGGCACAGAAATACAGAACAGACTTTTGAACTCTGTGGGAGAATGTGAGGGTGGGATATTTCAAAAGAACAGCATGTATGCTATCTATGGTGAAACAGATCACCAGCCCAGGTGGGATGCACGAGACAAGTGCTCCGGCCTGGTGCACTGGGAAGACCCAGAGGAATTGGGTGGAGAGGGAGGTGGGAGGGGGGATCGGGATTGGGAATACATGTAAATCCATGGCTGATTCATATCAATGTATGACAAAACCCACTGGGAAAAAAAAAATTAAAAAAAAAAAAAAAAGAAGTGAATGCCAAAAATAAAAAAAATAAATACATAATCTACATGAAGGCAATGACAAATGATGAAAGGAATCCAACAGCTAAAGAAAAAAAAAAAAAAAATACAGATTTCTTCTGGATGATGTTCTCTACTTGCCTCTGATTTCAGTAAAACTAGTTGATGAGAAGAGTTTCAATTTTGTCACTATAAAGTCTGAAATGTAAATCCATGGCTGATTCATGTCAATGTATGGCAAAAACCACTACAATATTGTAAAGTAATTAGCCTCCAACTAATAAAAATAAATGAAAAAAAAAAAAGTCTGAAAAGTCAAGATAGCTAGATGTCTCCCCTCCTTTTATCAGTTTGATTTCCCGTAAGTCAGTGCTGTTCTATGCTCTTCCTCTTCAGCATCTGCATTTGAAGATCAGTTTTTTCATAGTTATCTTTCAGTTTTATAATAAAGGAGCAGATGTTTTCTAAAAGTGGTATTCGCACGATTTAATTTATTATAATATTAGAAAAAGGCATGGCTGCCATCTGAACCTTGTTCTTGGAAATCTGCACTCTGACATTAACATGGTACTTTTAAAGAAAAAAAAAAACAGTTGCGTGTCAAAGATTACCATAATCATTACACACATTATACAAAAGTTGTATATCAAAATGTAAGCCATGTGGGTAGAACTAGATGTTAATGAGTAGTGTCTACAAAGGTTAAATATAAATACACATAATTGTAGCTTTCTTGTGACAAGAAATTATTACTTTCTTTCTTACTCACAAGACATCTCTAAAATAACAAACTGAAATGAAAGTATATTTATTCTGCAATCATAACAGGACTAGGACATATACAATTATGGTACAGCATTTGAAGCATTTTGAATATGCATTGACACTGTCTGTTAGAAAAAATTACATTTTTTTCAACCAATGAAGTACTAATGATAGCATATTTGAATTTTGAAATTTAAAACTAGTGGAAGAAAATATATATCTTGCTTCGTGTCAAATTTCAATCAGTGCAAAATCTTAGAAAAACTCATCTAGTGCTAAGATAAAGTCTATAAAGAAGTTACTAAAGCAAGGTTACCAGATAATTTTAACCTTATTCTATGAGGACAGATTGATTTATGAATTAATTTGTTCCTGTGTAATAAAAACAAAGTGTAAATTAATATTATACTAAGTACCCTGTACTAATTATGAAATAACTTGCATTACTGATAATTGTCATAATGTCATTTAATTGTCATAATTGTCATTTAATGTCATTGCAGATTTTAGCATAAAACAGATACAGCATCATGATAATAAAATGACACAATGCTAAGTGAAAAAATGATAAATTATATTTATTTTATGAATACAATGAATAAAATTCATATACGTATATGCATGATATCAGGATTTGAAGAGAATGTTAAAGAGAAACAAACAGTTTAAAATTTACAACAGCAAATGTATTGTTTTCTCTTGTATTTATTACTATAACAATTATGATGGGATAAATTTATCCTGCAAAATGAATTTTAGTAGATATTCTGAAGACAATAAGAGGGCAATACATAATAATAGCCCCCATGAAATTAAAATGAAAATTGAAAGTTGAAGGGTACTTGTGAAAAATTAAATTCTGCTAGTCATTTAATGTTTTTTTTTTTTTTTATTGCAGGATAATGGATAATTGCTTTACAGTGCTGTGGTGTTCTCTGCCATACATCAATACAAACCAGTCATAATTAAATATATATATATAATGAAGTGAAAATCACTCAGTCGTGTCTGCCTCTTTGCAACCACATGGACTATACAGTCCATGGAATTCTCCAGGCCAGAAGACCAGAATGGGTAGCCTTTCCCTTCTCAGGGGATCTTCCCAACCCAGGGATCAAACCCAGGTGTCCCACATTGCAGGCAGATTCTTTACCAGCTAAGCCACAGGGAAGCCCAAGAATATGGAGTGGGTAGCCTATCCCTTCTCCAGCGGATCTTCCTGACCCAGAAATCAAACAGGGGTCACCTGCATTGCAGGCGGATTCTTTACCAACTGAGCTATGAGGGAAGCACCATTATACACACACACACCCACCCACCCACACAAACACCCACTCTCACTGGAGTCTCCCCCATCTCATCACACTTTCGGTCATCACAGAGCACCAGCCTGGGCTCCCTGTGTTTTTTTTAACCCTCCAATTTAGTTTCTATCTAAGAATTTATACTTGCTCTTTCCTCTGCTTTAATGCTCCCTCAACCCAACCTATCCCTGCTTAGCAGCCTCCCTCATTTTATTCAGCTCATGCTTTAAGGAAAACCTTATCATAGGGTACTATGCTAATTATTCTATAGAAAGCAATCGTATCTACGTTCATAGGTCTCTAATATTTATTTATTCTTTGCAAAAGAGCATAGAGATCCCTGATATTGTAATGGGGAAGAATAAACATGGCTCAATATTAGATGTATTTCTTTTACTTTAATCTCCGTATTCTATTGCTTTTGCTATAAGTTAAGAATTTTGCCTATAGCTTGAAATATAAGGGATAGGCCATTCTCAAGGCTCTGACCTTTAACTGTATGACACTTTCCCATTCATAGCGAGATTAAAACATCACATAACAGAGACTAACATCTGGTTTATTGGATGTTTACATGAGCATTAAGACCTGAACTAGTTGCAATAACAAACGGTTCTGACACAAAAAGTCTGTAAGAACCAACTATTCAGTCTCTCCTTTTGGAGCCTGAATTCTAACTCAGGGAAGATGGTTCTTTGGGACACTCACTAGCCCAACATCTTCTCGGTGTGTGGACATTCCAAATAAAGTCACTATTTATTGCCCAAACAACTTGTCTCTTGAGTTATTACTCTTGTACTACAAGCAATATGAGCTTGAATTTAGTAACAACATATGTGTGTATTTCTTTATTTCCTATCTACCTCCTAAAGAATGTCAACACAGATAAGTTCTGCATTATTTGCTGATATATCCTAGAAGAACAACTGATGCATATATACGGTTCAATAAATACATGTTTGGATGAAATCTATAACCTCAGATATGAAGATGACACCACCCTTATGGCAGAAATTGAAGAAGAACTAAAGGCACTCTTGAAAAAGTTAAAGAGGAGTGTGAAAAAGTTGGCTTAAAACTCAACATTCTGAAAACTAAGATCATGACATCCAGTCCCATCACTTCATGGCAAATAGATGGGGAAACAGTGGAAACAGTGGCTGATATTTTTCTGGGCTCCAAAATCACTGCAGATGGTGATTGCAGCCATGAAATTAAAAGATGCTTACTCCTTGGAAGGAAAGTTATGACCAACCTAGATAGCATATTGAAAAGCAGAGACATTACTTTGTCAACAGAGGTCTGTCTAGTCAAGGATATGGCTTTTCCAGTGGTCATGTATGCATGTGAGAGTTGGACTACAAAGAGGGCTGAGTGCAGAAGAATTGATGCTTTTGAACTGTGGGGTTGGAGAAGACTCTTGAGAGTTCCTTGGACTGCAAGGAGATCCAGCCAGTCCATCCTAAAGGAAATCAGTCCTGAATATTCATTGGAAGGACTGATGCTGCAGCTGAAACTCCAGTACTTTGGCCACCTATGTGAAGAGCTGACTCATCTGAAAAGACTCCAATTCTGGGAAGGATTGAGGGCAGAAGGAGAAGGGGATGACAGAGGATGAGATGGCTGGATGGCATCACCAACTCAATGGACATAGGTTTGGGTGGATTTCGGGAGTTGGTAATAGACAGGGAGGCCTGGTGTGCTGCGGTTCATGGTGTCGCAAAGAGTCAGACCCAACTGACTGAACTGAGACTGAATGAAAACAAGCTTAAAAGTCCAGCAACAACAAAACTAATCCTGCCATTCTTCCATGTTCCCAAACTCCACTCTGAAGAGGCATGGGGGTCAGACAAGACACAGGGTCAAGTGAAAGTGAAAGTCTCTCAGTCATGTCTGACTCTTTGTAACACCATGGACTATACAGTCCATGGTATTCTCCAGACCAGAATACTGGAGTGGATAGCCTTTCCCTTCTCCAGGGGAACTTCCCAACCCGGGGCTCGAACCAAGGTCTCCCACTTTGCAGGTGGATTATTTACCAGCTGAGCCACAAGAGAAGCCCACATAGAGTCAAAGTTCCATATATTTCCCTTGATATTGATCTAATGGTAACTTGCAAAAGCTTGAAACAGGGAATGTATAGCAGATTTGAACTGATGGAAGAAAAATCAGCTAACAACCAATATCTTCCAAATGTACAAACTTAATTTAGAAAAGGCAGAGGAACCAGAGATCAAATTGCCAACATCCAGCAGATCATAGACAAAGCAAGGGAATTCCAGAAAAACATATACTTTTGCTTCACTGACTATGCTAAAGCCATTGACTGTGTGGATCAAAACAACCAGTGAAAATTCGTAAAGAAATGGGAATACCAGACCACCTGACCTGCTTCTTGTAAAACCTGTATGCGGGTAAAAAGGCAATAGTTAGAACCAGACATGAAACAATGGACTGATTCATAATTTGGAAAGGAGTACATCAAGGCTGTATATTGTCACTCTGTTTATTTAACTTAAATACAGAGTACATCATGTGAAATGCTGGGCTGGATGAAGCTCTAGCTGGAACCAAAATTGCCCAGAGAAATATCAATAACCTCAGATACGTAGATGGAACCACCCTAATGGCAGAAAGCAAAGAGGAATTAAAGAGCCTCCTGATGAAGGTGAAAGAGGAGAGTGAAAATTCTGGGTTAAAAACTCAACTTTCAAAAAAAGAAGATAATGGCATCTGGTCCAATCACTTCATGGCAAATAGATGGGGGAAAAAATGGTAACAATGTTCCTTGGAAGAAAAGCTACAACAAACTTAGACACCATATTGAAAAGCAGAAACATCAGTTTGTCATCAATGGCCTCACCAGTCAAAACTATGGTTTTTGCAGTAGTCATGTACAGATGTGACAGTTGGACCATAAAGATGTCTGAGTGCTGAATAACTGATGCTTTCAAATTGTATTGCTGGAGAAGACTATTGAGAGTCCCTCAGACTACAAGTAGATCAGATCAGTCAGTCCTAAAGGAAATCAACCTTGAATATTCATCGGAAGGACTGATGCTGAGTTGAAGTTCCAATAATTTGGCCAACTGATGCGAAGAACCAACTCACTGGAAAATACCTTGAGGATGGGAAAGATTAAAGAAAGCAGGAGAGGGGAACAACAGAGGATGACATGGTTGGATGTCATCACAGATTCAATGAACATGAGTTTGAGTAAACTCCAGGAGATGGTGAAGGACAGGGAAGCCTAGTGTGTTGCAGTCCATGTTGTTGAAAAGTGTCAGACACGAGTTAGCAATTGAACAAGAACAAAATGGAGAGTACCTACTTGGAAGAATAGATAGAGACAATCTAACTATCAAAAGCAAAACATACATGCTTTTCAAACATATACGGAACATTTTCCAGGATAGACTAGATGTTAGGCCATAAAATAAGAGTCAATAAATTTAACATAATTGACAACCTACAAAACATATTCTCTGACCACACTAGAATAAATTAAAAGCAATGACAGGAGAACATTTCTGAGATTCAAAAATATATATTAATTTAAAAATACACTACTATATAACCAGTGACTCAATGAATAAATCACAGAAACAATTTAGTTTGATAACAAACAAAATAGTTTGATATAAAAATAAAAATGCAGCATTCTAAATATTGGGGTATACAACTAAAATAGTGCATAGAGGGAAGTTTATAGAGTTAAATAGCTCCATTATAAAAAAGAAATAGTTTAAATCAGTCTTCTCTCCTTCTATGTTAATAAACAAGGGGGTGAGGAAAGACAGATATAAATCCAAAGCAAGCAGAAGTAAGAAATAAGATGGAAACAATAAATATTAAATAATATTTAATCAAATTACAGCAGGAAAACAATAGAAAAAAATAACTGATAACAAAATTTGTTTCCCTGAAAAACAACAACAACAAACCCAAAACTTTTCACTGGAATGACATAGATAGAGGAGAAAGACAGAGACGACCTAATTTATTAAAAGAAGAAATAAAAGAGTATTGCTACCCAAATTATGAATATAAGGAGGACTATATGGTGATAAAACAATAATAATGCATACTGAAAAATTAGATAACCTACTAATGGACAAATTCTCAGTAAGACATGAGCTACCAAAACTCACTCAGGAAGAAACAGAAAACCTGAGCTGAAATAGTAATGTAAAAAATTATTATGAACCAAAGCCCAGGCCCAGAAATTTTAACCAGTGAATCTACAATCATTTAAAAAACATTTAATACCAATCCACAAAGAGCTGGACATGACTGAACTACTGAACTGAACTGAACTGATACCAATCCTTCTCAAAGTCTTTTAAAATATAGAGAGTAAAACACTTCCCAACTCACTGTATAAGGACAGTCTTAGCTTGACATCAAAACTAGACAGGGATATCGCAAGGGAAGAAACTATTTTGAAGTAAACAAGAATAAAAAAAAATCTATAAAAGCTGGGAGATACAATTAAAGCTATGCTAAAAAGCAAAATGGCAACACTGTATGCATATGTTGGAAAAGATAGAAAGTGTCAAGTCAATAATCAAAATCCCACCTCTAGAACTAGTAAAAGGAGAACAAAATAATATTAAAAAGAAGGAAGAAAGCAATAAATATAAGAGCAGAAATCACTGAAATTTAAAAAGGAAAAAAAAGGAAATAAAATGTTTGTGTCTTTCAAAAAAATACAATGTACATACCTCTATCAAGAATATAAAAGAAAAAAAACAATGAAACACAACTTATCAATAACAGGAATAAAATAGAAGCTATTACTACAGACACTGCAGACATAAAAAAAAGATGACTTAGATTGAATGGACCAAATCTCTCCAAGTTACCAACTAACACATACAATATGAAAGAGATAATTTTAATTGACCTATAACTACTAAAGAAATTAAACTCCTGACTTAGAAAACTTCTTTAAAAAAAAAAATCTCCTGGCTCAAATAGATACACTGGAATATTCTATCAAAAGTTTAAGGAAAAGATAACACAAATTCTACACAACTCTTCCCAGAAATAGAAGCATAGAGAACACTTTCCAAGTAATTGCTGTGTGACCTGATACCAAAAATAGTCCATGTTAGTTTAAAGTAAGAAAACTACAGACCAATAACTCTCATGAACATAAATGCAAAATCATCAGAAAAACATCACCAGAATATAGCAATATACAAAATAATTACACTTCATGAACAAATGGAGTTTATTATTTTGAGACCAGCCTTGTTCACTATTCAGTAACAGTCAATGTAATACAGCTTATTAATAGGTTAATAAAAATTACATAATCCTATTGAACAATGCAGAAAATGATTGAAAAATTTTAGAAAACGTCCATGTTAAAAAAAAAAAACAACCTCCAAAAAACAGAAATAGAAGAGTACTTCTTCATCTATGTAACTAATATCTAAATAAAATATATCATTAACTGTACTCAACAGTGAAAGACAAAAATGCCTTTCACCTTAATATCTGAAACTCCACTCTCACCACTCTGATTTACTACAGTACTGCAATTTCTAGGCAGTGCAATAAGATATCAGAGAAGGCAATGGCACCCCACTCCAGTACTCTTGCCTGGAAAATCCCATGGGCAGAGGAGCCTGGTAGGCTGCAGTCCATGGAGTCGCAAAGAGTTGGACACGACTGAGTGACTTCACTTTCACTTTCCACTTTCATGCATTGGAAAAGGAAATGGCAACCCACTCCAGTGTTCTTGCCTGGAGAATCCCAGGGACGGCGGAGCCTGGTGGGCTGCCGTCTATGGGGTCGCACAGAGTTGGACACGACTGAAGCGACTTAGCAGCAGCAGCAGCAGCAGCAATAAGATAAAAAATAAAATAAAAATCATATTACCAGAATCAGAAAAGAAAAAAATATATATATATATATTCCCTATTTTGAGATGAAGTTATTGTTTATGTAGAAAACCCTAAAGAATTTACAAAGATCTACTAGAAGTAATAGCTGAGTAAGTTTAAGGATACAAAATAAATATACATTTTATTTCTAAATACTAAAGTAAACATAAAAACAACTGTATTTCTAGATAATAGCACTGAGCACATGCAACTGAAGCTAACAATGTATTACCAGTTATACACACTCAAAAAAACAGTAGGGAAAATTCTAATATTTATAGAATTTATATACTGAAAACTATAAAACACTGATGTTGAGAGACTCAAGAAATTCTGAATAGATGAAGACCTTGTGCCTATGGATGGTACTGTAAAAAGTGATGAAGATGCCAAATTTCTCTAAGTCATATAAAATTTTAAGACATTTTCTATCAAAATCTCAGTAAGACTTTTAAATTATGGATAAATATATTTTAGATTTGTAAGGAAAAGCAAAGGAAATAGCAGAAACAATTTTGAAAAAGAACAAGTTGAGTATAGTCGATCTACTAGATTTCATAACTTATTATATTGCTATAATGATCAAGACTCTATAGTATTGCTGGAGGGATTTGCACATAGAACAATGGGCTAGAATTAAGAAGCCAGAAATATATCTACACAAATAGGCACAGCTAGTTTTTGTCAAAGGTTCAAACATAATTCAAATGGGAAAGATAGTCTTCTGAACTAATGGTACTAGAGCAATTGCACTTCCATAAGGGAAAAAAAAAGAAAATAAATAAAAACAAATAAATAAACAAAAAATTAAGTTGGAGAAAATCCTTGGTATCTAGGGTGAGACAAAAGTACCTAATGTTGACATGAAAATATGATTCATCAAAGCAAAAATTGACAAACCGGACTTATAAAGATTAAAAAATCTTTATTTAACACTGAAAAAAGGATGAATATAAACCATAGACTGACAGAATGTATTTGTAAATCACATATATCTGACAAAGGACTGGTATCTATAATAAATAAAGAACTCGCAAATCCCAACACTAAAACAAGTGACAAAAACCCAGCTAGAAAATGGACAAAAAATATAAAGAGGTATTTTACTGAATAAGATACACAGATGCCAAATAATTGCAAGAAAAGGTGTTGAACATCAATAGATATTAGGGAAATGCAAATTAAAACCACAGTATAAAATCATTATATATCTATCAGAATGGTTAAAAAAAAAAAAAGTGAAAACCAAATGTTGGAGTGGATATGAAGAAATGATCACTCATACACTGCTGGTGAGTTTGTCAAAGTATAGGCTCTCTGGAAAAGTTTGGTAGATCCTTATATCAAACATGCAGCTACCATACAACCTATATCCTTTGGTATTTACCTTAGATAAATGAAAGTACGTACACATAATTATTTTTGAAGCTATCCTAAAACAGCTTATAGAATACAAAAAAATAAAACTTTCTCCTGAAAATATAAATTTTTATATGAGGATTAATTTAATATTCCTTAAATAATCCCATAAGGTAATAGTTCACAACTCTTATTTACAGTAGAAGAAATGAATGACCTGAGTTTGATAGTGTCCAAAAACATATATAATTATTCCAAAATAAACTTACATAATAAATTGTATAGAGCAATTATTATTTTAAGTTATAAATGAAGTATGGAAAAGCTAAAAACTTTTAATTTTCCTAAAAACACAAAATAGTTAAAATGAGTAAATTTGTCTCATTATTCCATTTCAACAAGTACTCTAATATAATAGCAATAAAAACTTAAATAGTGGGAGAGAACAAGATGGCAGAGTAGGTGGAGTGGAGCACATCTCTCTCCACGCATGCCTCAGGAATACACCTTCATCACAAGTGCATGCAGAACATCAGCTGAGACCTGACAGGAGCACCTGACCAGCAGAAGAGAATATACAGAACCACGCAAAACTCGGTAGGATGAAGGAACTAGGGGGAAAAACAGGAGTGTTAGTAGGACTGGACCTGACCTCAGTGGGTGGGGGAACTAAAGCAGGGGTCCTTCAGGGCAACTGTCTGAGTCAGAAGTAAAACAATTAAGGTTGAGAGCAAAATAGCTGATCTCTGGCAGTCTAAATAGAATCAGAATTAGTCTTTGCCACAGCCATACATACCCAGGACAGGGATGCAGGTCCCCTGGAAGGCACAGCAGATAGTAGGGGGAGTTTAGGGATTGTGGAGCAATCCCCCGGTGAGGGCTGCTGTTGACTGCAGAGAGACGGATCAAGGGGATGTGAGGGAGGAGGCTGTGGTAGGAAATGCCTGTGAAGGAAAACCAGGCAGCCATGGAAGCAAGGCGATACTGCTGAGTCACTTATAGTGGGTGGAGCCATCACCATAACCTCTCTCTCCCCACAGCCAGCATTAGCAGCTGAACAGTAGAGAGGCTGGCCCATCAAATGCCTGATCCACCGAACTAGAGTAGAACCCCACCCAGGGTGCCCCTTTAAGTGCCTGACATACCAATCTACAGAGTAGGACCCCAGTCAGGGGGCCCCTCTATGTGCCTGCTGCATGGAAAAATAGAGAAAGACCCCGAGCAAGAGAGCCCTGTCAGTACCTGAAAGGGGAAAAAGACTGACCAAAGAGGCCTTCTGATTTGCCAGCTATAAGAGGCTCAAAAAAAGACTCTGATAGAGCCATAACTCCTGGGGCAGAAGCAGCCCATGTCTCTGCACGCTTTGCACCTCCAAGGTCCTGGCAAGCCAAGCAGCTGCACCACCATCACGTTCAATTCTCATGGGGGCAGAGCTGCCACAGGCATACAAAAAAATATCTTGCATCTATGCGTGCAGGGTCACTTCGGTCGTGTCCAACTCTGCGGCCCTGTAGACTGTGCCCTGCCACACTTCTCTGTCTGTGGGATTCTCCAGGTAATATTGGAGTGTATTGGCCAATACTGGTTGCCGTAACCTTCTAGAGCGCTATATTTCCTGCTGCCCTAGCCACCAACTCCCCTGAGTACCTAGTGCTGCCAGAGCCCCCACAAACCAAGAAGCTGCACCACCTCCAAAACTGGCCCTCACAGGGGAAAACGCAAGTCCTCCAGGGCAGCCTCAGGAGCAAACCCCAGTGGACGACCCACATGCAGAAGTGTAAATACAACCACACTTGGTACCCAGAGGCAGTTTTGCTGAGGAAGAAGACGCAAAACCTTCCCACCAGCTGTAGATTAAACCCACCATGCAGATTAAATCCACACGATCCACTAGGCAGACTGTGTGTCTACAGAATATATAAAAGAACACTGAGAGCTCCCACAAAAGTAAACATACTAGTTCTGGTAGCTGTGGACACTGGAGGCAAGAACAGACAGGAGTAGGGCTAGATTAGAGTCCGAGGTGCACCCACAGCAGGTCCAGAGACCAGCACAGTGTTGGAGGGCATCCTAGGGAGGTGGGGTGGACTGTGACTCCCAGCGAGGGAAAGGACCCTGACATCAGTGACTCAAGAAAAACATTTATTATACTTATGTTCTGACTTGTTCTATAGATTCTTTTAGATTCCGCCCACCACCCCCCGCCCGCCGTTGTAGTTGTCAATTTTATTGCCACTATGAAATCTAATTAAGTTTTTGAGTTTTTTTCCCCCCTCAGTCACATATTTTTTATTGTTAAAAACCTCTGTCACTATGTTGGGCTTTGGCAGTTTTGTGGAGTTTTCCTTTTTCCCCCCCATCTTTTCTCTTTTTTTTAATTTTAATTTTTAAGCATATTGTTATGTTTTCTACATTTATTCACATGTTGGCTTTTACTGGGGCTTCCCTTGTGGCTCAGAGGTTAAAGCATCTGCCTGAAATGCGGGAGACCCGGGTTCAATCCCTGGGTCAGGAAGATACCCTGGAGAAGGAAATGGCAACCCACTCCAGTACTCTTACCTGGAAAAATTCCATGGACAGAGAAGCCTGGTAGGCTACAGTCCATGGGGTCGTAAAGAGTCAGACACGACTGAGCGACTTCACTTTTGCTTTTCCTACTGTTCTTTCCCCCTTGCAGTTAATCTTTAATGTATATAAATCTTCTTTATCTATCTTTATTTAACGTTGCATATCTATTCTTTCTTCTCTTGCTTTCCTTTCCTCTCAATATATTTGTTAGTTTTATTTTCATTGTTTTATTCCCCAATGGGCATCTTGCTTTAATTTGCTTTCCAGTTTATGCTTTATTTAGTTTTCTTCTTCACTGGTAGATATAATTTTTTATTTCCTTTGTTTGCCAGGTTAATCTATTGTACTTTAGTTTTGTTGTATATGTGTATACTCAATTATATTTTTTATTGCTGCTATAAACTTCTGCCTCTGTGTTGGGCTTTTACAGTTCTATGGAATTTTCATTATTTTTATCTTCTTCTTTTTTTTTATTATCTTTTTTTACAATTTTAATTTATATATATTAAACCCATTATATTTTTCTGCATTTATTCATTTGTTTGCCTTTCCTACTGTTCTTTTCCCCTTGCAGTTAATCTTAATGAATATAAATACTCTTCATCTACCTCTATTTAACTTTGCATATCTATTCTTTCATTTTTTTTTTTTTCCTTTCCTTTCCTCTCAACAGATTTATTAGTTTTGTTCCACTGCTTTATTCCCCACTTAGCTCCTTGCTTTAGTTTTGTTTCTGGTTTGTGCTTTAGTTAGTTTTGTTCTTAACTGGTAAATATTTCTGATTTCCTTTGTTCACCAGGTCAATCTACTGTACTTTGTTTTTGTTGGACTGTTTTGACTTGGCATATGGGTATTTATGTTTATGTGTTTATTATATTATTTTAATTATTATTTGCCTGATTTTGTAACTTCCATTTGTCTGGGGCTTATCTTTGGTTTCTTATTTGGTATTTGTTTTAATCTCACATGATGCCATAACAAACCACTTGTCGAATATTCTTCCTGACCAGAGATCAAGCCCTAAGCCTTTGGAGTGGGAGTACTGGCTCCAAGGTCCTAGACTACCAGAGAACTAAACCTAGGGAGTACCAAATAGTAAGAATTCACACAAAGGAAATTACTTGAACACAAGACCTGGCATCACCAAAAAACCAGTAGTACCCTGGGAAGGACCCCTCATCTAAAGAACAAACAAAACAAAAATACAAACCAAATCATCAGCAGACAGGATTACCACCTCATTCAGCCTTGCCCATCAGAGGAAAAACAAACAAAATGCACCACAAATCTCATCCTAAATGAAGCTTACACAAACCACTGGACCAAACTTAGGAGGGCAGAAACCAAAAGGAAGAAAGAATTCAACCTTGAAGCCTAGGAAAAGGAGACCTCAAATGAAAAGGCAAAGAAATACTACACAAATGAAAGAACGAATTAGAAACACAGAAGTCCAAATAAATGAGGAGGAAATAGGCAAACTACATGAATAAATATTCAGAACAGTGATAGTAAAGATGGCCAAAAATCTTCAAAACAAAATGGAGAAAATGCAAGAATCAATTAGCAAAGACCTAGAAGAATTAAAGAATAAACATACAGAGACAAACAACACAATTACTGAAATTAAAAATACTCTGGAAGGAATCAATAGCAGAATATCAGAAGCAGATGAATGAATCAGTGAGCTGGAAGATAGAATGGTGGAAATAACTTCTGAAAAGCAGAATAAAGTAAAAAGAATGAAAAGAACTGAGGATAGTCTCAGAGACTCCTGTGGCAATATCTAATGCACCAACATTCGAATTATAAGGGTCTCAGAAGAAGAAGAGAAAAAGAAAGGGTATGAGAAAATTTTTGAAGAGATTATAGTTGAAAATTTCCCCACTATGGAAATGGAAATAGTCAATCATGTCCAAGAGATGCAGAGAGTCCCATATAAGATTAAACCAAGGAGAAACATGCCAAGACACATGCTAATCAAACTAACAAAGACTAAACACAAAAAAAGAATATTAAAAGCAGCAAGGGAAAAGCAGTAAGTAACATACAAAGGAAACCCCATACATTTAACAGCTGATCTTTCAGCAGAAACTCTGCAGGCCAGAAGGGAATGGCAGGATATATTTAAAGTACTGAGAGGGAAAATCCTAGAGCCAAGACTACTGTACCTGACAAGGATCTCATTCAAAATTGATAAAAGGCTTTTCTGACAAGCATAAGTTAGGAGAGTTCAGTACCATCAAACCAGCTTTACAACAAATGCTAAAGGGCCTTATATAGTCAAGAAATACAAGAGAAGAAAAAGATCTACAAAATCAACCCCAAACAATTAAGAAAATGGCAATAGGAACATATATATCTATAATTACTTTAAATGTAAATGGATTACATGCTCCAACCAAAAGACACAGATGGACTGAATGGATACAAAAACAAGATCCATATATATGCTGTTTACAAGAAACCCACGTCAAACCTAAAGACACATATAGACTGAAAGTGAGAGGATGGAAAAATATATACCATGCAAAAGGGAAGCAAAAGAAAGATGCAGTAGCAATCCTCATATCAGACAAAATAGACCTTAAAATAAGGAAGATTACAAGAGACAAAGATGGACACTACATAATGATCAAGGATAAATCCAAGCGGAAGACATAATGATTGCAAATATCTAGGCACTCAACATAAGAGCACCTCAATATATAAGACAAACACTAACAAACATAAAAGGAGAAATTGACAGCAACACAATAAAAGTATAAGTCGTTTCCACCCCACTCACCAACGGACAGATCATCAAAACAGAATATTAATAAGGAAACACAAGTCTTAAATGATACATTAGAAGAGATGGATCTCATTGATATCTTCAGAACATTTCATCCAAATGCAGAAGAATGCATCTTCTTCTCAAATGCACATGGAACATTCTCCAGCATAGACCACATCTTGGGTCACAAATCAAACCTCAGTAAATTTGAGAAAGTTGAAATCAAATCAAGCACATTTTCTGACCACTGCACTATGAGATTAGATATCAATTACAAGCGGGGGCGGGGGGGGGGACTGTAAGAAACACAAGCACAAGGAGATTAAACAACACATTTCTAATAACCACCAAGTTACTGAAGAAATAAAAATGGAAATCAAAAAGTTTCTAGAAACAAATGACAATGAAAACATGACAACTCAAAGCCTATGAGATGCAGCAAAAGCAGTTCTAAGAGGGAAGCTTATAGCAACACAATCCTACCTCAAGAAACAAGAAAAACATCAAATAGACAACCTAACTTCACATCTAAAACAACTGGAAAAAGAAGAACAAAAAAGTCCCAGAATTAGTAGAAGGGAAGAAATCATAAAGATCTGAGCTGAAATAAATGAAAGAAACAATAGTAATGATTAATAAAACTAAAAGCTGGTTCTCTGAGAAGATAAACAAAATTGACAAACCTTTGGTCAGGCTCATCAAGAAAAAAAGAGAGAAAAATCAAATCAACAAAACTAGAAATGAAAATGGAGAGGTTACAACAGATAATGCAGAAAACAAAGGATAAGAGAATATTATGAACAACCATATGGCAATAAAATGGATAGTCTGGAAGAAATGGACAGATTCTTAGAAAATTCAATCTTCCAAGACTGAACCAGGAAGAAATAGAAATTATGAACAACCCAATTTAAGCAATGAAACTGAAGCTGTGATCAAACATCTCCCAAAAAAAAAAAGCCCAGGACTAGGTGGCTTCACAGGAGAATTCTATCAAACATTTAGAGAAGAGCTAATGCTTCTCCTTCTAAAACTTTCAAAAAATTACATAGGAAAGAACACTTCCAAACTCATTCTGTGAGGCCACCATCATACTGATACCAAAACCAGACACAAAAAAGAAAACTACAGGCCAATATCACTGAAGAACATAGATGCAAATTTCCTCAACAAAATTTCAGCAACATATCAAAAAGCTCATAAACCATGATAAAGTTGGGTTTATTCTAGGGATGCAAGGATTCTTCAATATATGCAAATCAATCAATATGATACACCATATTTACAAATTGAAAGATGAAAGTCATATGATAATCTCAATAGATTCAGAAAAACCTTTGACAAAATTCGGCACCCAATTTTGCTTAAAATTCTTCAGAAAATGGGCATAGAAGGACCTACCTCAACACAGGAAAGGCCATATATGATAAGCCTACAGCAAACATTATTCTCAATGGTGAAAAACTGAAAGCATTTCCCCTGAGATCAGGAACAAGACAAGGGTGCCCACTTTCACCTCTATTATTCAGCATAGTTCTGGAAGTCTTAGCTACAGTAATAAGAGAAGAAAAAGAAATAAAAGGAATCCAGATTGGAAAAGAAGTAAAGCTCTCACTGTTTGCACATGACAGGATACTCTACACAGAAAAACCTAAAATAGTATCAGAAAATTACTAGAGCTAATCAGTGAATTTAGCAAAGTTGCAGGATACAGAATCAATACACGGAAATCACTTGCATTTGTATATACTAACAATGAAAAATCTGAAAGAGAAATTAAGAGTCAATCCCATTCACCACTGCAACAAAAATAATTAAATATCTAGGAATAAACTCACCTAAGGAGACAAAAGAACTGTACACAGAAAATTATAAGACACTAATGAAAGAAATCAAAGATGACATAATCAGAAGGAGAGATATTCCATGTTCCTGGGTAGGAAGAATCAATACTGTAAAAATGACTATACTACCAAATGCAATCTACAAATTCAAGGAAATCCCTATCAAATTACCAAAGATATTTTTTCACAAAACTAGAACAAAAAAAAAATTCACAATTCATATGGAAACACAAAAGTCCCTGAATAGCCAAAGCAGTCTTGAGAAAGAAGAATGGAGCTGGAGGAATCAATCTTCCTGAATTCAGATTATTCTACAAAGTGACAGTCATCATGACAGTAAGGTACTGGCACAAAAACAGAAACATAGACCAATGGAACAAGATAAAAAGCCCAGAAATAAATCCATGCTCCTATGGTTACCTTGTATTTGACAAAGGAGGCAAGAATATACGTTGGGGCAGATAGCCTCTTCAATAAATGGTGCTGGGAAAACTGGACAGCTACACGTAAAAGAATGAAATTAGAACACTTCCTAACACCATACACAAAGATAAACTCAACATGGATTAAGGACCTAAATGTAAGACCAGAATCTATAAAACTCTTAGATAAAAACATAAGCAGAACACTCAATAACATAAATCAAAACAAGATCCTCTATGATCCACCTCCTACAATAACGAAAATAAAAACAAAGTTAAACAAGTGGGACCTGATTAAACTTAAAAGTTTTTGCACAGTGATGGAAATTATAGGCAAAGTGAAAAGACAACATTCAGATGGGAGAAAATAATAGCAAATGAAACAACTAACAAAGGATTAATTTCCAAAATATACAAGTAGCTCATACAACTCAATACCAAAAAAGCAAACAACCCAATCAAGTGGAGAAAAGACCTAAACATACATTTCTCCAAAGAAGACATGTAGATTGTTAGCAAATTACATGAAAAGATGCTCAACATAGCTCATTATTAGAGAAATGCAAATCAAAACTACAATGAGATATCACCCCACACCAATCAGAATGGCCATCATCAAAATGTCTACAAACAATAAATGCTGGAGAGGGTGTGGAGAAAAGGGAATGCTCTTGCACTGTTGGGAGAAATGTAAATTGATACAGACACTATGGGAGATGGTATGGAGATTCCTTTAAAAAAATAGGAATAAAACCACCATATGACCCAGGAATCCCTCTCCTAGGCATATACCCTGAGGAAATCAAAATTGAAAAAGACAGATGTATTCCAATGTTCATTGCAGCACTATTTACAAGAGCTAGAACATGGAAGCAACCTAGATGCCCATCGACAGATGAATGGATAAAGAAGTTGTGGTACATATACACAATGGAATGTTACTTAGCCACAAGAAGGAATGCATTTGAGTCAGTTCTGATGAGGTGGATGAACTTAGAACCTATTATACAGAATTAAGTGAGTCAGCAAAAGAAAGATAAATATTGTATTCTAATGCATATATATGGAATCTAGAAAAATAGTACTGAAGAATTTATTTACAGGACAATAGTGGAGAAACAGACATAGAGAATAGACTTATGGACATGGGGAGAGGGGAGGAGAGGATGAGATGTATGGAAAGAGTAACATGGAAACTTATATTACCATGTGTAAAATATATAGCCAATGTGAATTGGCTGTATGGCTCAGGAAACTCAAACAGGGACTCTGTATCAATCTAGAGGGGCAGGACGGGGTGGGAGATGGGAGGGAGGTTCAAAAGGGAGGGGTTATATGTATACATATGGCTGATGCATGTTGAGGTGTGACAGAAAACAACAAAATTCTGTAATCCAATTACCTTTCAATTAAAAAAACCTAAATAGTAATAATAGTTGCACTTTTTGAAGCCATCCAGGTGTTGCACTGTCAGTAATATCACTTTACAAAGCACTTATATTTTACCATCAGTTAGTGGGAAAGCTATATAAACATCTTCCCTGTTTTCTAAATCTAGGATGAAAGAATATTCCAAACTTAGTAATACTTTTATGTATCACATTTTAACCAAAGAGGTTAGAGTCTATCTCAATGTAAATGCATTTGAAATATTATAGTCAATTCTAGAGCTACATTAAATAATGATACTGCTTTATAAATGAGGGAGTAATTCAGTATTTAACTAGACTCCTTTGTGTTACCTAGTGATTTAAAAATGCTGGAGTGTCATTAAAACTAGCTCTCCAAGTCAGAGAACCTACAAGAGTGAAATCAGCTCTTGGTAGATCTTCATTTCCTCCCACTCACCTCTGTTTTTTTCAATTATATGTTCAGAAAATGTCTCAATAGATCATATGTGCTATATTATGTTATTTCTTCTGTGTTTAGGCCTCTTTATATCTTGTCTTTGGAACTCTCTATCTCTTGTGTATTTCAGGGACAACTTCATTTGAAAAAAAAAAAAAAAAGCAAAAATAAGGCTAAATATCATTTTATTTGGAACTTGCAAAGCACTGATACATTCATTTCTGTCTTCAAACACCATATTAATTTCCCATCTTTAAGGGTCAGTAGGATGATCAGTGCTAATGTACCAAGAGTTTTACCCACTAATTCTTAGGCATCATTTGTGCAAATGTCACCAAACTGAAAAAGGCAAATATTCTATATTGTATAACCATAGCTTTGTCCTCACAGATCCCCAGGAAAAATTTCAGAAGGCAGATTTCTTGATTATTCTTATACATTAGAAAAAAACTAATAAATCACTTTAGCTGTAACACATACAGGCACGCACATGCATGCACGTGCGCGCACACGCACACACACACACACACACACACACACACACACACACCTCCTATCAAGGCCTTACAGTCTACACTTTGACAGCTGTTGTCATGGAGAAAACAAGCATTTGCCAGAGCATAACTGCATGCAAAATACAAGAGTCTGTAATAGTACTGAAAAACTCCAAGAAGGATATATCATTTGGAACAGCAGCTACAATTAGGAGTCTTCATTTTATTAAATTTATTACAATCATTTATCTTCTTCAAAATTCACCTATATTCAAGTTATAAAATATATTCAAGGAAGTGAAAGAAATCTTTATAAAATTAACAAAAATATTTTTCAAAATTTTGATAGTGGTACTAATCTTTGCAGCCCTTGGAATCATACAATTTCTTTCATTTCATTCTTTTGGTAGGGAGACAGTTCTAAGGTTCTTGGCTTGCTAAATGTTCCATCTTATTTTTAACTTTGTTAAATTTGGAAGTTATTGTAGAAAACTGTTCAGATCTAGATCTTATTTAATGTACTGCAAGATATATATTGGTTAAAATTCTGTGATCTACAAAGAAGCTTTCATTCTGAGTAATGGACCACACTTGCATCCTTGGTTGTCAGAAATTAGTTTTTGTTCAGTTTTTCAAAGTCTAATAATCCAAAATAATGACTCTTTCATTTTCCCATAAAATTACCTTGGTTAACATACATTGACATGGAAAGTTGGATAAAAAGTTCGCAGAATGTAATTGTGTTGTTATTGCAGGGTCCTTCATGTGTATCTTCCTTCAGTGAAGTTATTCCAAGTGGGTGAACTCAAAACAGAGTTCTTGCAAATATGTGTCTTTAATGCTAGCAGAATTAGAAATATTTACTTATGGAAATTAAGATAGCCTTGGTGAGTTGCTCATCTATTTAGATCCTAAAAACTCCATGACTAATTACTTAATTCAAAAAATACTCTATTAGACTATGCGAATACCAATGCTAGTTCTCTTGCCACATCCTCAGATCATCCATACATTTCCTCTGTTGTTAACCCTACTACTTGACGTTTAGTAAACTGGGATCCTACTGTTACTACAAAAAGACAGAGAGATTACTTCAAATATTATGTCTCGCTCCTGTATGTCTAGTCTTCAGAGAATATCCAATAAACTCTCTTCAAAAATGTAGGTACTTTCAAAACCGCTATTTTTCTCAAGCTTTGATGAATGGGATGTCTCCTGGAATAATATTAGTAATTCTGTTTGAGGAACTGAATGTTAAGATTTCATAAAATAAATCCATTACAGGATCCCTATTTTCATAGTCTTATCTCTATGTTATTTCAGAAATTAATATAATCTCAAAATCATTTGGTTTGTATCAGTTGAGTGTCCATTTGGGGAAATTATAAGAAAGTCATGTAAACCCATGGCTGATTCATGTCAATGTATGACAAAAACCACTACAATATTGTAAAGTAATTAACCTCCAACTGAAAAAAAAAAAAAAAAAAGAAAGTATTCAACTGTATCAACTATCACTTTTAATTCGATAAATATTTGTCAACAAATCATATATTTGTTGACATAGCTGAATCTAAAACTAATTTCTATTGGTTAGGCTTTGTTACATTTCATACATATATAAAGTATGTGTATGTGTATATATATATATATATATATATATATACACAAATATATAAAGCATGTGCCTCATAGAAATATATTAGGTTTTACTCTTTAATAAAAGATAATCTATTATCTCTTACTATTTAAAAATAATAAATAAATAAACTACATGTGTGTATTTGGTTTATTCCACTAGGAATCCATTCCTACTATATATTCTGCAAATTTTTGCTGATATAAATTATAAAATTCTGTAATTATGCATCATATTTTAGGTTTCACTTTGCAAATGAATGCAGTGTGTGCTGAGTAATGACTTAATTATATGTTTGGGGAAAAATACAAAATCTAAGTATAGGGAACATGTGACATAGGGATAAGTTGTTCCTTCTTTTTGAATGGTACATTTCTCATATGTATCAATTAAAACATCTTCTAGTAAGGGAATAAATCAGGAGACTCAATGGGGGCTAATATTTTCATATACTCTATGATTTTTTAATTCTCTTATATAAAACTTTCAAATTCTCAGAGCCTCAATATTTCTTAAGAATCTCTTATCTTGAACCTGGTGAAACTACACATTCTAATAATATTTGATAGATTGGCATTCTAAAGGATCAAACTCAACATTTGGTTTTGGGTACCACAGCACTACAGCTCAGAAGAAAAATTTTAGCTTGTTCACAAGAAAGCCCATATCCTCAGTCCCTTCTCTGAGCTAGAGAATTGATAGATTCAAGCTTGCGTTTCTTTATTCACATTGCTGATGTAAATTTAATGCAAGCACTAAACTTGTAGTCCTTAAATCTTCACTTCCTTTATAATGTTTATGGCAATGTCAGATTAATCCCATAAAGCCTTGTTTTCAATTGATATTTCTTTTAAGATGACTACAGCCAATTATTTAATTATGTAGCTTGGCACTGAATGACTTTGGCTGTGAGGATCTCATTTCTAGGTATTTTCCCTGAGTATTTCCCTCACATTCAATTCCTAAAAGACCAGGTTATCAGTTTATGATCTTTTTTTGTTTGTTTTTAACCAGAAACTCCTTCTGGTACCAATTTTTAAGAATTTATTTATTTATTTGGCCATTCAGCACTGCTCACAGGATGGGCTGTTAGTTCCCTGACCAGGGAATAAACCTGTGCCCCGTGAAGCAAAAGTGTGGGGTCCTAACCATTGGACCACCACAGAATTCCCAAGGTACTACTCTTTATATGAGCCAGGTTATTGGTGATATTTAAGAAAACTCATGTATTCCTAACTTAAGCTCCAGAGGAATGTAATGGATATATATATTTGTTACCTGTATAGATAATAGATTAGAAGAGTAGCTTGAACTAAAGGAAGCAAGAAAGTCAAAATATGGTCAAAGTTCAATTGTGCATGCAAGATGTTTAGAACACTGCTTCTGGTTCCAACAAAGTGATAAATAGTTTATCTATCCTGGGATTTCTTCATTAAGAGTGATTAAAATTCATCTAGCCAAAAATGGCAGGATGAGTATTAGTATAAATCAGAGCAGAATTTGTCTAAAAGAACTTAAGCCTCAGGAATATGTTGGGAAGAGATTATTTCAGGATGGAGGATAAAGATTTGATGTAATTTTACTGGAATAAGTAAGGACAAGAAGTACCTTTAAGTGTTTAAAAATAGAGATACTCATATGTCAGACTTTTTTTTTTTTTTTCTCCTATTTTAAAGTCATCATGTTGTACCTGATATCCTCAGATGTAAGAACAATGATAGTCCATGGCACTTGAACCATATCTAGCTCCAACCCACCATCCCCATGCCAAGTTCTGTGTTCCTGAAGCTCTATTCCAAGCATAAACAGCTAAACCTAAGGTATGTGAGACCATTTTTTCCACCCAGCTACAGACACAGAGTAGATATTCTACCTGAGTCACTCATGTTATCAGAGAACTATGAAACTTTTCCTGAGGCAATTGACATTAGTAAGAACAGAGTTTGGGGAAGTTGACTCAGTTAACTTAAAGAGTTAAGAGAACTTCTAAAAAAATGAAAATCTAATGGTAAACAACTAGCCACTAGAGAAATGCAAATAAAAACTATAATCAGATATCTCTTCACATCTATTAGAATTAAAAATTTATATAATAACAAGTGTTAATGAGAAAATGAAGAACCCTAAACCCTCATATACTGCTGGCAGAAATGTAAAGCTGTTCATCTGCTTTGGAAAACAGTCTAGAAATTTCTCTAAGCTTAAACAGTTATTTCATGACTCTGAAATTCCACTGTTAGGTATTGGATAGGTTAAAATGTTCATTTGGCTTTTCTGGAAGATGGTATGGAGAAACCTGAACAAGCTTTTGGACAATCCAATATATTGCTAAAGAGAACAGAAACAATAATCTACACAAAATGTTCACAAATGTTCATGGTGACATTATTCATAGTAACCAAAAATGTGGAATCAACCTACAATATTTATTAACTGATGAATGGATAAATAACATCTTGTATATTCATAAAATGGTGAACTTTGTGCTATAAAAATGATGAAGTACTGATTTAAGTTACAACCTTGAACTTTGAAAACCTTATGTCTAGTGAAAGAAGTTAGTCACAAAACACACATATCATGAGGGTGTGTGCACACACAGAATAGGTAAATCTATAAAGGCAGAAAGCAGATTAATCATTTCTTAGAGCAGCCATGTTAGAGAGGTGTTGGGGAGTGATGTTCAGTTCAGTTAAGTCTCTCATTGTGGCAGAAGATCTGGGTATGAATTGAGATCCATGCTAAGTCTTGTTTTAGTACACTAAGCTAATTCTACCATAATTTGTTTCAAAGGATGTCTTTTAAAAACTACATAATCTTGCTTAAAAAAAGCATTACATTTTTTATTATACTTTTATCCATTTGTTCAAAATATTTACTGAATTCCTCTTATTACTAAGCCTGACCTAGGCACTGGGGCATTGACTTAAAGAAATTGTGTTATTAAAAAAAAAAAAAAAAAAGAAAGAAATTGTGTTTTATTTTTCCTAATCAGCAGATTTCTGTTCTATCAAGAAAAGAAAATAGATTATCCAACTTATAGGCTTATTAGTCCCTTTTGGAAATAAAACTTAGATTTATCATGGCAAAATAAGGAATACTGATATTTTAATAAAATTTATATCAATATAAATCCACAGAAAATGTTATAAGAATTATTTTATAAATTATGAGATAATGAGAATCCCTCTACTCTTTTTTTTTACATAATTATGAAATTCAAATTAACTGGTATTTTTGAGTAGCATCAGTTTTGAAGATAATAGCACGTAGGAGGAATAGAGGATCAAACTTGTATATTGGTATTTTAAACTTTCTGTCTAAGACAGTCCAAACCTCTGAAATTTCTGTACCAGATAAAAAATGGATATTAATACATATGCTCAGACAACTATTCACAGTGGCATTATTCTTTCAATTTTCCTGAATCCCAGAGTTTTGACTCTGCATGCATGAAGGAAGAGTTGTTCTAGAGCTAAAATTCATAGGGCTTGAATGAAACTGAAATGATATACCCTGGTTAGAAAGCATACGAAATGTGACACTACATTATTACACAAGTTGACTAGGATAATTCTAGGTCTCTGAATGAATTCCTCAAAGAAAAAGCACAGCATGATGGACGAGGGGGAGGGGGGAAGTGCACTCAAATTAGAGACATTCAGCTTTAACTGCTGGCAATGTGAACCAGTCATCCAATTTTTGAGAGAAGCGTGACAGAGCAAAAAATTAAAAAAAAAAGGAAGATAAATGTTGTTGACCATATGTTGTTGGTTGGAATGTAACTATATACTGGGTTTTTTAAATATAACTTCATAGTTATTCTCCAAATTAAGGATTTAAAAATTCTTTGAGCAGTGTGCTTCTAGGAATATATTCTCCATATTATGATATCTTGAAGATAATAGTCTCTCTTTACTTTGGCTATCACTATAATATCCAAATCAACAATATCCAAATCACTATCATTTTAAACTAACCTTCTGCAAAAGCTAAACTACTGTTTTTGTTGTTTATAAACATCTTCTGCAATCTTTTTCAGTGGCATCAAAATGATTGTTAAAATATGTAGAGGTCATCTATAGCCTCCTTAAATTTTCAAAGGTCTTTGTGTTTTTCTTAGAATGGATGCAAATCCTTTTCTATTCTCTACAAAGCAGTACATGAATTAACTCCTGATTTACTCCCACATGATCTAGGGCCCCAGTGATACTAACTTCTGCTTATTTCCTCAAAATCACTAAATCCTTTTCTATATATTGGCTTAGGTCTGGTTCACACTGCTTAGAATACTTCTATAGCATTTAGCATAACTGGTTTATTTTCTATATATTCATATTTTAAAAGAACCAGCTTTGGGGCTCATTGTTGTTTTTTTTTTTTTTTTCACATTGTTTTCCTATTTTCAGTTTCATTGATTCCTGCTCTAATTTTTATTTCTGCTTACATCTTACTCTGTGTCTAATTTGCTTTATTCTATTTCTTGTTTCCTAAGGTTAAAACTTTGATTATAATTGTAGATCTTTCTTCTTTTTTAATTATATACATTCAATGCTCTAACTTTCCCTTTTAGCATGGCTTTTGTTGCATCCCACAGATTTTGTTATATTGTCATTTTTATTTAGTTCAAAATATTGGTGCACTGGGATGACCCAGAGGGATGGGATGGGGAGGGAGGTGGGAGGGGAGTTCAGGATGGGGAACACATGTAAATCCATGGCTGATTCATGTCAATGTATGGCAAAAACCACTACAATACTGTAAAGTAATTAGCCTCCAACTAATAAAAATAAATGGAAAAAATATTTTAAATTTCATTTGAGATTTCTTTGACCTGTGTGTTATTTAGAAGTATTCTATTTAATTACCAAGTATTCTGGCATTTTCCAGCTATCTTTGTATTTCTAGTTTAATTCAATGAAGTCAGAGAAGATATTTTGTATTATTTCACTCTTTTAATTGTGTTAAGATGTGTTTTATCTCTCAAAATGTGGTCTATATCATTTAATATTCCCTGTGAGTTTGAGAAGAATGTGTATTTTACCGTCGGTGGATAGCAGAGTCTATAGATTTGTATCAGTGTGTTAGGCTGCTATAACACCTTAGACTAGATGATCTATAAACAACAGAATTTTATTTCTTACAATTATGGAAGCTGGAAGTTTGGTATCAGGGTGTCAGCAATAGTCAGGGACTGATCTAATTATGATTGGGTCCTGATATAAAGAGGTCAGGTCTCTCTCCACAATTTATTAATGGTCATCTCATTTTGTTCTCACATTTCAGAAGGAGAACAAGAGAGTTCCCTGGAACTCTTTTATAAGGGCACTAACCCTAGTCATTTGAACTGCAAGGAGATCTACCCAGTCTATCCTGAAGGAGATCAGTCCTGGGTGTTCATTAGAAGGACTGATGCTGAAACTGAGGCTCCAATACTTCGGCCACCTCATGCAAAGAGTTGATTCATTGGAAAAGACCCTGATGCTGGGAGGGATTGGGGGCAGGAGGAGAAGGGGACAACAAAGGATGAGATGACTGGATAGCACACCAACTCGATGGACATGAGTTTGAGTAAACTCCAGGAGTTGGTGATGGACAGGGAGGCCTGGCGTGCTGCGATTCATGGGGTCGCCAAGAGTCAGACATGACTGAGCAACTGAACTGAACTGAACTAAATCCTATTCATGGCATCACCGTCTCAATGGATATGATTTTGGGCAAACTCCAGAAGATAGTGAAGGACAGGGAAGCCTGGCATGCTGCAGTACATGGGATCACAAAGTGTTGGACATGACCTAGTGACTGAACAACAACAACAAATCTTAATCATGAGGGCTCTACCTTCATGACCTAATCAACCCCTTCCTAAAGGCCCCACCTCTTAATACTATCATATTGGGGCTTAGAATTTCACCATTAATTTGGGGGGAGGGCACAAACATTTAGTCCATAAAGTCATTTGATTGATAGTATTGTTCAATTCAACTTTATTTGTATTGCCAAAAGTATGAGAAATTTATTTGCTCTACATTCACTATGAGAAACTGATAGGGTTCCTGGAGGTAAAACTCAAAAAAAAAAAAAAAAAATGTGGACCCATACTAAATAATTACTCTCCTCAGAAATTTTAACTCTCAAAGTTTTTCACATTAAGCGTCCATCAATTTGTTAATTAGAGTTTAGGTTTTCCTGTCCCAGTATTGGTTTTGAGTTTTCTACTCCTGAGCTTCTGCACCAGTAAATTGTACTCTCTGTAACCTGTTTGTCTCCTCAATTTGAAGGAAAGTGGTTTGCCTTAAGACAGTCGTTCTCTGATGGATCTAAGAAGAGCTGTTGATTTTTATTTTGTTTAGCTTCTATCTTCCATGTACAGAAGAGATGAATTCCAAGTTTCTTATATGCCATGCCAAATTGCAAAGAGTCAGACAGGAGTGAGTGACTGAACTGAACTGATGCCAGATTGGAGTCAGAAGTCAATATTTAGCTATTCAAATATCATATTCTCAGTAAAATCTTGGTCATTCAGAATAAACTTATCACAATCTGTAATGATCAATTTCATGGATTCATTAATTTATTATCTGTCTCCTCCTCTTGGATGTTGGGCTTCCCTAGTGGTTTAGACAGTAAAGAATCCACCTGTAAAGCAGGACACCTGGGTTTGACCCCTGGGTTGGGAAGATCCCCTGGAGGAGGGCATGGCAATCCACTCCAGTATTCTTGCCTGGAGAATCCACACGGACAGAGGATTCTGGCAGGCCACAGTCCATAGGGTCGCAAAATGTCGGACATGACTGAATGATTAAGCACAGCCCAAGCACAGCTAAGATGTTAGTTCTCTAGAGGCAGAGATCTCAGGAAGTTCAACCAGTGAATTCCCACAGAGTGAATGATTAATAATGTTTATTTAAAAAAGGAGAGAAATATAGGAAGAAAAAGACATAACATACAAAGTGTATATATACACTTTGGATATACACACATATATGTATATACACACATATAAAGTGTGTGTGTATATATATATATATATTCACATAATTTATGACAGCAAAAATGTAGACAACATGAAATAAATATATAACAGGGCAAATTAAATATGATGTAAAATTTGATGTAACCATACTTTTGAAAGCTTTGTACTAAAAGGCTTTTAGTAGATTTCTAGAAATTTGTATGGAAGTTAAGAATATTCAGACATACCTCCAAAATATTGTGAGTCCAGTTTCAAACCACTGTGTTAAAGTGAATACAATAATAAACTGGATCACACAAATTTTTTGGATTCCCAGTACATATAAAAGCTATTTAGACTCTATAATCTATTTAGTGTGTAATAGAATTATATCTAAAAAGATACATGTACCTTAATTTAAAATATTTTACTGCTAAAACATGTTATCATCTGAGCCTTCAGCAAGTCAGAGTAGTAACATCAGAGATCACTGATCACAGATCACCACAACAAATATATTGATAATGAAAATATTTGAAGGGTTATGAAAATTACCAAAATGTGACACAGAGACAGAAAGGGAGCACATGCTATAGAAAAAAATGGAGTTGACAGGCTTGCTTGATGTAGGGTTGCCAAAAACATTCAATTTTTAAAGAAAGGAAAAAAAAGAAAACCGTGTCTGTGAGGTGCAATATAGTGAAACACAATAAAATGAGGTATGCCTACATTGTGAAGTGAAACTCATTAAATTGCAGAAACACATATATTGTAGAAACCCATTTTGCTATAAATGGAAAATATATTCCAGTACATATGCATGTATGTCAAGATGCATATGTGTATAGACATCAGGAAGGATCAGCAGCAAACTCCCAAGTGTTACTCAAAACATGATAAACGTGAGGGATGGGTGCTTTAAAATTTTCTTTTTCACTCTTCTATACTGTTTGATTTTCAGAAATAGTATTATACATATAAGTGTAGAAAAACACATTTAAATGAGAGGGAACATTTGTTTCTTTATGCTGAAATTAAAGCCTGAAACAGGAATTTTCCTTTTGTTAAATAGATTCTTACTCAAGAACAAATACCATGTCAATATGATTTAACTCTGTATCATCAGCTCCTGACATAGGGATTCCCACAATATGACCTTGATAAATACTTTTAGAATACTTAAAGAATTTCAAAATCAGGGATTATACTGGAAACCATCACTACAAAACACCCAGGGAGACCACGAGTCAAAGCATAAAATGGTACAATAATGTAGAGTAATAAAATCTCTACAGTAGGATTAGCACAATAATTCTTCAATATTAAAATGAACTGTCCATGTCATCGAGATAAGCACAAAAATTATCAGTATCGCCACAAAAAAAAAAAAAAAATTGTTGAAGGAAGTTTAACTGGATGCTTAAAAAGATGGAGTAGAAATATCAATAATCTATAGAAACCTTAAAACATACATTATCTATCAAATTATTAGTATAAGATGTGATCCTGTCTGTATGAGACAGGCACATAAATTCTTTTCTTCTAAAATAATTTTCCTTTACTTCCTTTCTTATTTTTCTCTTTCCTCTCTCCCCACTTGCTCTCCTCGTTCTTCTCTTTCTCTCTTTCTCATCACAGTTCTCTGAAAAATTCAAAATCTGCTATTCACCATGACTGACTTTCTACTAAAAGTTCTGCCTGCTTTCAGTTCAGTTCAGTTCAGTCACTCAGTCATGTCTGATTCTTTGCGACCCCATGAACCGCAGCACGCTAAGCCCCCCTCTCTATCACCAACTCCCGGAGTCCACCCAAACTCATGTCCATTGATTCAGGGATGCCATCCAACCATCTCATTCTGTTATCCCCTTCTCCTCCCACTTTCAATCTTTCCCAGCATCACGGTCTTTTCAAATGAGTCATCTCTTTGCATCAGGTGGCCAAAGTATTGGAATTTCAGTCTCAAACTCAGTCCTTTCAATGAACACCCAAGACTAATCTCCTTTAGGATGGACTGGTTGGATCTCCTTGCAGTCCAAGGGACTCTCAAGAGTCTTCAACACTACAGTTCAAAAGCATCAGTTCTTCAGCACTAAGCTTTCTTTATAGTCTAACTATTACATCCATGCATGACTACTGGAAAAACCATAGTCTTAACTAGATGAACCATTGTTAACAAAGAAATGTCTCTGCTTTTTAATAAGCTGTCAAGGTTGGTCATAAGTTTTCTTCCAAGGAGTAAGCGTCTTTTAATTTCATGGCTGCAATAGCCACCTGCAGTGATTTTGGAGCACCGAAAAATAAAGTCAGCCACTGTTTCCACAGTTTCCCCATCTATTTCCCATGAAGATGACAGGATCTTAGTTTTCTGAATGTTGAGCTTTAAGCCAACTTGTTCACTCTCCTCTTTCACTTTCATGAGAAGATCTTTAGTTCTTCACTTTCTGCCATGAGGGCAGTGTCATCTGCATATCTGAGGTTATTGATATTTCTCCCAGCAATCTTGATTCCAGCTTATGTTTCTTCCAGCCCAGCGTTTCTTATGATGTACTCTGCATAGAAGTTAAATAAGCAGGGTGACAATATTCAGCCTTGATGCACTCCTTTTCCTAGTTGGAACCAGTCTGTTGTTCTAACTGTTCAGTCTGTTCTAACTGTTGCTTCCTGACCTGCATACAGGTTTCTCAAGAGGCAGGTCAAGTGGTCTGGTATTCCCATCTCTTTTAGAATTTTCTACACTTTATTGTGATCCACACAGTCAATGGCTTTGCAATAGTCAATAAAGTAGAAATAGATGTTTTCTTTCTGGAATTCTCTTGCTTTTTTGATGATCCAGTGGATGTTGGCAATTTGATCTCTGGTTCCTCTGCCTTTTCTAAAACCAGCTTGAACATCTGGAAGTTCACGGTTCACATATTGCTGAAGCCTGGCTTGGAGAATTTGAGCATTACTTTACTAGTGTGTGAGATGAGTGCAATTGTGCAGTAGTTTGAGCATTCTTTGGCATTGCATTTCTTTGGGATTGGAATGAAAACTGACTTTTTCCAGTCCTGTTGCCACTGAGTTTTCCAAATTTGCTGACACATTGAGTGCAGCACTTTCACAGCATCATCTTTTATGATTTGAAATAGCTCAACTGGAATTCCATCACCTCCACTGGCTTTGTTCATAATGATGCTTCCTATGGCCCACTTGACTTCACATTCCAGGATATGTGGCTCTAGGCGAGTGACCACACCATCGTGATTATCTGGGTTGTGAAGATCTTTTTTGAATAGTTCTTCTGTGTATTCCTGCCACTTCTTAATATCTTCTGATTCTGTTAGGTCCATATCTGCTTTATTTGGCTAAAATTCATGATGAAGGGAAATTATTTACATAAGGTGAATAAAGCAACTTGCCAGATTTTTTAAAAGTTCTATATACAACAGAGTAAATGCAGCTTAATTGGAAACAGAATCTGTTTCCTAGGACTATAATCAAGTAAAAATTTGAAGTTAGGGATCATATGGCTGTTTAAAGTAGAACAAATTTTAGATTCTTTGGTAGCAGGAAAGTAGACTTACATCAACTGGCTGAGAGGTTCATTTTAATCTGGTCAACCAACAGTTACTACGTCAAAACTGATTGCAATTCAGGAATTCAGTGAAATTAAAAAAAAAAAAAAAAAAGTAATTCCCACATCCCAACCTTCTACTTGGATCTGGCATACAACTTATTTTCAATTTCTCTATTTAAAGATTTGCTTATGTCATAGAATTTTGCTCAATGTTTTGCAAAACTAGAAATTTAAATAAAAATAATAAAATATAACCTGACATGATTAACAGACCAACTTTATTGAAATCCATGATGATAGTAAAAATTTTTGTATGTTATCAAAAGTAATTCTATTGTTCACATTTCTTTTCATACAATGATTTGAAATGTGTTTTATGAACAATGTTAGAGGAATCAAGGTTAAGCAAAAAAGTAGAGTCTCTCATAGAATGACATAAATCAAAAAGAGAAACAAATATTTTATATTAATGCATATATATGGAATCTAGAAAAATGGTATCAGTTCAGTTCAGTCGCTCAGTTGTGTCCGACTCTTTGCGACCCTATGAATCGCAGCACACCAGGCCTCCCTGTCCATCACAAACTCCCGGAGTTTACTCAAACCCATGTCCATCGAGTCGGTGATGCCATCCAATCACCTCATCCTTTGTCGTCCCCTTCTCCTCCTGCCCCCAATCCCTCCCAGCATCAGGGTCTTTTCCAATGAGTCAACTCTTCACATGAGGTGGCTAAAGTACTGGAGTTAAAGCTTCAGCATCAGTCCGTCCAATGAACACCCAGGACTGATCTCCTTTAGGATGGACTGGCTGGATCTCCTTGCAGTCCAAGGGACTCTCAAGAGTCTTGAAAAATGGTATAGATGAACCTATTTGCAGGGCAAGAATAGAGATGTAGATATAGGAATGGATTTGAGAGGAAAGAGGAGGGTTGGGTGAATTTAGAGAGTAGGACTGACACATACAGTACCATGTATAAAGTAGATAGCTAGTGGGAAGCAGCTGTAAACCACAGGGAGCTCAATCGGTGCTCTGTGATGTCCTAGAGGGGTGGGATGGGGGATAGAGGGAGGCTCCAAAGAGACGGGACATATGTATACATATAACTGATGCACGCTGTTGTACCAGGAGTAACAAAACACTGCAAAGCAATTATACTCCAAATAAAAAATAAATAAATGAACAAATAAGCATAAGTGAAAATTTAACTTAAAAGTCATTCTGAAAACATACTAAAATTCTTAAACTATTTTTTATTAAAATCATTGAAGTTTGAGTATTATCAATTGCCTTGATTTCCCTGACTTGGAGTTTATCCATACGATACTGGCAGTGTCACTAATAAATATGGAAAACCTTCTCTATATGAATATTTCCTCACTGTCAGTTATCCCACAAGGTAAAAAGAATAAACTATACATTCAGTTGATCATTCATTCAGCAAGAAAGTATTGGGCAGTTATATGTGAAAGAAAATTTTTGTGGGGTGAGGATACAGAGAGCACAGATATGATGTTCCTTCTCATGGTGATTGCATTTGATTGTGACTGAAAAGGCAAAAACTAAAGAAATCAAGGAATGTGTGAGTATTAGAAAGAAAAATAATTCAGTGGAGTAGAGAGTTAGAAGAAATATTTTTTCCTTTGAAAAGAGGAGTTAAAAAGTGAAGATAAGTATTTAATGAGGTTGCATTGGAGGGGGCATAAAATAATTGACTGTCATATAATTGTTTATTGTTTTTATTCCCTTAAATTATTCAATTTTGTTTTGAAGATTTGAAGAATATCTTTTAAAAATATTGATGGATTATAGACAATTTTGTGAGTGTTTTGAAAGTGTAAGATAAGTAGTAGAATAAATATATTAACTTTTGAGTAGAGGATGGATGATATCTGTTACAATAGGATTCAAAGAGTAAAATATGGATGAATATACAGGTGAATTTCTCTATTTTTATGCAATTATGGTTGTAAATTTAGAGGTATGGTTAACTGCTAGCCCTAGTGAAAGAGTTAAGATTAGCAGGATGAGGTACATGGAGAAGTTAGATCCTGGAGAATATATGGGAAAAAATTAAAGAGGGAAATCTGGAAATACTTGGAGGAGGATGAATAATGTTTGCATTGAGACCTTGAATTTAGTGCATCATCAATAACTGATTTATTACTCAGTGACATCTCTTCCTCCTTGCCTCCATTTTTTCCAGTCTTCTCTCCAACAAGATATAATTCTATCTAGAGAGCCAGAGTAAACAATTTCAGAATCATATTTTTTAAATTTTAGCTACATACATATTTAATTTTATTATATGCTATATATAATAAGTAATACATACAACATACATATGGCAAGTACACGTGTATGTCAAATGTTGTAATTAAAAGGAAGCTAATTTACACTAGTTTTTTAAATATTTGTTATAGTTTTGAAGGTTTTTTTATTTAAATATATTTAGTTAATAAAGAGGTTGAAGATTTTCTAAAACTCAAGTACAGATTATGAGCATAATGATTTATCAACAAAGACTGACTCTCCAGACTTTTTCATTGTATAATCACACTACTGTATTCTTTTTTCAGCAATACAATATTTTATTCTTTTCCTTTCTCTTTAATGTTTTATTTTTTACTACCTTAGACATGTTCCTGTTGATTATGAGAAGGAAATGGCACTGTACACGTTTCTATGAAAAAGATCAAAGTAAAGGTAAGGACATTAATGTTTCTAATTTTAAAATATGTGCTATTAGTTTTTCCTTAAATTTGTAGAAAAGCTTTATGAAAAAATTCTCTCCTAAAAGTTAGAATTCCAATAGATCAATAGATATAACTTGCTACAAAGACAGTTGGGAATTTTGTGGTCCAGCATGATGTAAAAATAGACACTGTATATTTGTATTCTAGTTAGCAGTCTGCCCTTAAAATTTTTATTCTTTTTGATAGGACTGTATAATTTAGGGGCACTTAATTTAACTGTTCGCAAAATCAAACTACAGTTAAGTTTAAATTAAACAGCAGCATAAATATATCACATAATATTTAGCAGTTTTGGAGGAATGAAAAATAGCAGTCATTTGTGAATATCAGATATATCACATACATGCTTTAGCAAGTAGATTTTAAAATAATGTTTAAACCATGCCCCCTAAAATAGTGACATAGATTTTTGTACTTCCCCTTTTTTGTTCAACAAGGTTAAATACAGAAAATAATTTTATAGACTTCTTTTTCTTCTAATTCTGAAGAAGTATTGACAGGGACTGGTAGTTTTCTCTCAAAAACCATTCTCCACTTAGTAAGGGAAATCTGAGTGTTGCTGTGCTTAGAGATACCTAGCTAGTGAGAACATTTTACAACCCTTCTTGCAGCAAGGACTTAATGTGGAATTCAGTCCTGTTCAACAGATGTGAGGGAAAATTATATATACAATTTCTTAATCATATCCTTCATGGGAAGCTGTTTTCCTCTTTTGTCCATTCCAAGGGCTGGTATGGACAAAGGGTGTTAATGAGCCAGCACTGACTGTGCAGATGGGAATAATGAAGCAAGAGCCAGAGAAAGCCTGTGTACCTGGATAACCTTCAGAAGCTGGGTTGCCCTGCTGCATCGCCGCCTATCAGCTTAGACTTCGGTGTGCTTGAGAAAATGAATTTTAGCCTGTTTAAGACACTCTTATTTGCTCTCTAATAAAGCAATTAAATAAATATCCCAGCTAATGAAAAACGTGTATTTCAGAAATCTGCAAATGTGAGATCTGCAGTTCTGTTTAAATACTGTAATTATTTTACCCCCATTACTGAAGAATATGTTTTGTTAAAAATAAATGATACTTTATTAAAATAGATTACCCAATAGGATACAATATTCCCCTTTATATAAATGTTGATGTTCAGATGCTTTGAAGTTCCTTTTTGAACACCTAAATAAATATGCTCCTAAATCCAATCTATCATTTTTCCCTTGGTAGTATTTGCAGCAGAAATATAAAGCTTATTTCTGAAATAGCCTTCATCAGCCTTGCTCCCCAACCCAAACCCAGGGCAAGATTTCCCATCACCCTCTCCTATATGACAGCTCTTACCATCATGCACAATACTCAAGCATTGTGCACAACACTCAACACTCAAACATACAATACACAATAATCATGAGTGTCAGGCAAGCTAGCATTCCAGCATATGTTCTTAAGGGTGCAGAGATCAATTTCTGAGTTCCTTCACCATTCCTTTCCACTTCCCATTTCAAGCAATCTATAGTTACTATACCCACATGCAAGTAAACCCAGCGTTATTCTGGGCCCTTAGACAGGGACAGAAACATTGATGAATTCCACGGAACACTGAGGGGAACAGGTTGAGTTTGGGCCTCTAAGAATGAAATTTATCTCTTTAAAATAAGATTATCCTAAATTCAGATGTTGAAATGCATTGTGAAACCCCCGAGGTTCAAGAAAATTAGAGGTTACAGATTATTCATCAATAATTTAGATAATCCCTTTTGCCCAAACGAAAGGCATAGAAATATAATGTATAGTCTTTATCTTAAACTTCTATGTTAAAAACAATACATTTTAAAAGAAGAACAAACTGGAATGTCCCTGTTATTTGTTTTTAACTCATTTATATTATTCTGTCTGAAGGGAATCCCAGAAGCAATCTTCTGGGTCAGGATTCTCAAATTTTGTTACCAGTGTTCTGAGTCTCTAATAAGGAGCAGGATGAAAGGTAAGAGCATGTGGTGAAGAAATAACTGGCCTCCAGTCATAAAGCGTTACGTGAACTAACATTCATATTTGTTGTCATTCAGTTGCTAAGTCATGTCTGACTCTTTGTGATGCCAGGGACTGCAACATGTCAGGCTCCTCTGTCCTCCAATATCTCCTGGAGCTTGCCCAAATTCATGTCCAAATATTCATAGTTACAGCTTCAAAAAATGAAGGACATCTGCTTTATAAGTATATTTATTTGAAGAAAAGGCTTAATGAAGTTTGACTGAATAAGAAACCACCCTAGGGCATTTCAAATACATAGAAATTGTATTAATAAATGATTCAGCTGGCTTGTGATTTATTTTCTTGGTAATTTCAGAAATCAGCCAGGAAAGATAAAATTAATTAAACTTGCACCCAGTGTTTAGATTTGGTTTACCTCTCTGAGTTCCCCAAACATAATATACATAACACCTTTATTGTAATAAATAAAATAATACCTTGTAAGTTTATTTCTCCTACCAGCTGAGAGCTCCAAGATAGCCAGGACCAAACAGGAATCGTATTAGAAGCTTCAGTCCTTAACACAGTGGTTGCTACAGGTGTCCGTACATGCTCAGTAACTCAGTCAGGTCTGATTCTTTGTGACCACATGGACTGTAGCCCACTAGGCCCCTCTATTCATGGAATTTTCCAACTAAGAATACTGGAGTGGGTTGCCATGTCCTTCTCCAATAGATCTTCCAACTCAGGGATTGAACCCTAGTCTCTCACGTCTTCTGTATTGGCCGGTGGAATCTACCGCTGTGCCACCCAGGATGTAGCAGGTATTATGTAGTACTATGATGTACTATGTAGCCGTTGCTACATAGTAGGTGTAAATCATTGTTAATGGTGTAACTATAGTAATTAAAGTATCCAGTGTCTGTCATTTTTAGATCACATATGCATATGATAGAACTGAGTTTCTATCTCAATTTGAGCTTTGCATACAAATAGAGAGAAATGTCCACTGAATGTGTAGGATACTACTGAGAAAATCTTGGAAAATAAAACCCATTGGCCCAGAGAACATAGAGTTTTTGGGGGGATAAAGCAGAGAGGGACTTTTAAATAAGACAATCATAATATAGAGCAATCATCTTCCATGAAAACATTATACAGCAATCATTTTCCAGGATAATGTTTTCATTACCATTCTGGAAATTGTAGGGATTGGTTAGGGTAAGTGTTAGATTGTTAAGATAGAGGAGATTCCAGTTCTGCAAATCAAGCAAAGTAATAAGGAAACATTCCAATTCCTTAACTAAGGCAAGTTGAAATTTTTTTCCTATAGGAAATTGTCAGCTTTACACTCTGGGAAAAGAAATAGCAGACTTCATGCTGTAAAGAATTTGCAGAAGCCTTGCAAGGCACAAGGCATTGTTCAGTTTTAGCATCAGCAGTTCAATGTAAATCTGCATAATCATAATAGATTTTATTACTGTTCAGTAATATTCCAGTACTTTAGGAGTTCATCTAAAAATTTACCCTAAAATTACAACAAACTGTCTTTTTTCTTATTTGCTCTAGGGTTTTTTTATTTTTCTACCTGCCTTTTCCTAGTCACTCATTGCAGGTGCATTTCCCCAATCCTTGTGTCTGAAAGATGTATAAGACTCACACATTTTAGTAAGTTAAATCAACAGAATCATCATTATATAAAATATCTTTCGACAAACTTATTTTGATGGCTATTTTCATCATGGGATTTTACCATAGCAAAAACATATCACTATACTTGTAAATCTAAATCAAATTTGTAAAACGAAATCACTAGATGATGCTAGACTAATATAAATGAGAATTATATAGTATGTCACTGAACTTAGACTAGCAGGGTATGTAGCTATAGTGAATATGGTATCTCACTTTAGAATACTAAATTTGTACTACTCATCTTGTAACTAAGCAGTTTGTATAATACCTCATGTAGATCAGCACAAAATATTCCTTATAAACTAATATTTTAGATCTGATGAATCATACCGCTTTCTGCTGTCACAAAGTTCTGTATAAATGACATGCAGTTAACAGTGTATATAGGTAATGTAGGAGAAGGCAATGGCAACTCACTCCAGTACTCTTGCCTGGAAAATCCCATGGATGGAGGAGCCTGGTGGGCTGCAGTCCATGGGGTCGCTAAGGCACGACTGATCGACTTCACTTTCACTTTTCACTTTCACACATTGGAGAAGGAAATGGCAACCCACTCCAGTGTTCTTGCCTGGAGAATCCCAGGGGCAGCGGAGCCTGGTGGGCTGCTGTCTATGGGGTCGTACAGAGCCGGACACGACTGACGCGACTTAGCAGCAGCATAGGCAATGTAATCTTTGGTTTTCTATACATAATACAAAATAATGAAAATCAATATAACATACATTTTAGCAAAAATAATAAGAGTAATGTTATGAAATATGATAGTATTTGAAATAGAGCTTGAGGTAATTTTTGAATTTAGACTTGCTTAATTTCTCACAGTCTCATGTGTCTCATTTGTAAAATAGAAATAACAATGCTTTCAACAAAGTATTGTTGTAAAAGTTACTGAAAACAAACCATTTTTATTGCTTATCACTGTGTAAACCTTCCATGACTAATATATTTCCAGGAGTAATACATTTCTCCTCCTAGCATTTACTTCTTTTTTTTTTTTTTTTTTTCTAGCATTTACTTCTAATGAAATAAACTGGACTTATATAAGGAAGTACTTAAAGTGTAAAGATTAGAGACTTTTTTATTTATATTATCAATTAGGAAAGAATCCCTGAGACTTCTACAAAGAAAAGTTCACCAGGTGTTTAATGGGACCTTGATGACAATGTTACCTGTACTGGGGATATAGTAGGATACAAGGAGGTCCAGGTTCATTTTCTGAAATTATATTACATTAAAGGGGACAAAAACAAATAAACAATGATAATTTCCATTAAATATAGCAAAAAAATATTTGAGTAGAGAATGATTCTGAGGAATAGGACATATTTTACTTTGGAAAGTATTTCATGGAGCATATTTAAGATGATGTATTTTCAGCTAAATGAAAAGAAGTCTGCCATGTAATGATGTAGAAGAAAGCATTTCCAGGATAAGAGAAGACAATTGGCAATTCCCTAGTATAAGAAAGAATATATGTTTTAAAATTTTAAAATAGCTTCACATAGCTGGACGGAAATGAAGGATAACTTCAAGGACTTTACAGGAGTCTTATCATATAGAACTTACAAGTCAATTGTAAGGAGTTGAGTTTTGGTCTAAGTGAATGGAATGGCAACTAGATGACTTCAAGCAGTTGAGTTTCACAATTTTTTCACATTTTTTAAAAAGAAGATTTTAGCTATTTATGGAAAATACAGGAGCAAGTAAAAAAAAAGGAGTAAATTAGAAGGTTGATTCATAGATTCTGGGAAGCAAAGTCATTTCAAAACAACATCATTGATATAAATGTACACTCAAAGAATGAAGACCCAAATGCAAAACCCAAGGTCTACATAAAGAGATTTAAAACAACTATGAAGTATGCCTATTGCAATATTGTGAGTAATCAATGAGTAATGTAAATATAAATAAGCAATTCATAGAAAACAAACATGAAGAATGTAACAATTGGGCTTCTCTTAATATTACATAGATGGAGAGAGAATAATTAGGATACTTTGGAAAATGTGATTGTGGGAATATGTTCACAATGAGCAGATAATTCAGTTGGGAACTAAACAATTATAAAGAACCAGCTCTGGAAATGTTTTCCAGAACACTTTACAGACACAAGGATCTAGATGCCCATCAAGAGTCAGATAACAAAAATATGATGATGGGGAAAATGACAGGACTTAATTGTGATCTGAATCATGGATCCTCAAAAAAGAAAGTTTAGTTCATGTCTGGACACCAGGAAATTGATGTCATTAATCAACCACAGTAGTTATGAAGAGGTCTATTAACATAATTGCTATTATTTTTGTTGGAACGTGATGGCTTACAAAAACAGAAGCAGAAGTCCAGCAACACTCACACTCTTGGACTGTGAATATTGATTCTATCTTGTAGAAAATTATATAAAGCTATTTAAAATGTTCTATTAGCTTCTGTCAAATTATAACATTTAAAAAAGAAATACATAATTTGATGGATATGCCTCACATGTAAAATCAATTAAAAGATAGTTAGCTCTGACTTCTCTAAATGTTTTAACTTTTCTCCAAATTCACAAAGAATCTTGAAGGATTCCCAATTTTAAGTTTCAGTCTTTTGTCTTTTATTGTTTATTGTATGTAAATAGGTGAAGTGGTGACAGAATGGAAAGCTATAGGAGAATTAATTCTGAAATTTAACGAAGCAGCTAAAATGAAATCTCAAACTTTCTTTGAAATACAATGTAGCAAAGAGTAAATTGGGCAAAATCCTCAGTCAACAAAATCTCTACCTACAGAACCTAGAGATTTTGACTTGATCTCTACTACTATAGGATTATGTGTTTGCAAATATATGGACCATGAGTAAAGAGAGATTTTTGCTGAATATATAGAGAATTTAGTAGAGTATGAGAATAGGAGTTTTACTCTATGCAACCAAAATATGGACGGTTCCTAGATCATTTTCCATTGTGAGATTTCACATACACCAAAAAACTTTTCTTTTTACTAGTCACAGGCCCAGCAACAGATACTTTCAACATAACCTAGCATCTGTGTCTTTTCTTTTTTTTTTTTTTCTTTTAAGGCTCAATAAATCAACAACCAATGGAGAAGTTGATGTGACTCTTCATGACTCCATCTTTCCTGTCTTCACTAGATGTAAATAAGTGATTTGGAATAAAAATTGCTTGTAAATGCCACTCAGAGAACCCCTGAGCATCCAAATTTATTCTTGGTTATCAGTTTAAAATAATTTGAAGGTGAAGCAGCCTATTAAAAATGAAAGAGATTTTATATTGGACTTTGATGTTTAGCCACCTATCATAAGAATAATTGTAAACAACCAATCTCTACAAAACAAGTTCATTTGAAACATTAAATATTTCATCATATATTAGTGGCACATAAGTCATGAGTTAGGTTCCTAATGTATTTTGAATATTTTATGAATAATATTAAATAATCATACCCCCTGAAGTTAACTAAATTCCTTACCACCACAGAAGACTAATGTCAACACTTTGACTTCATGATCACAGTCCTTAGTTAGCCAACTTAACATTCATCCAGAACAAAGCTTCAGGGCCTTGCTCTTGTACTTAACAACTAGTCTTCAGTTTTCACAAAAAAAACAGGGGAAGACTTGTTCTTTTCTGTTTCGTAGCCGTAAGTGTGACCTTTACTACAATGAAACTGCTATAAGCAATCTAATCTTCTATTTAACATCCTGACATTCTGCAAGACATTTATAAAATGTACGACTAACGTATTTCCTGGTCCTTTTAAAAATATTTTGAAACATCAAGGTTATCATTTTTCACTTTTTAATTTGAAACAAGAGCAGCAACAATAACACCACAACCAAAGCAGCCACATAAAATCTATTCTTAAACATACTTAAATGTAAACAGTTTATTCCTAAAAAATACCAAGATGTAATTTGTTTCCTACTACAGGTGACATTCCTTCTTTTTGCAACACTTCAGTTTAACTCCATTTGCTTTATTGTAAATTGTATTGTGCTTTACTGTAAGTACTAAAATTGCCAGTAGTGTCAGCAGCAATTTGCCACTTAACAAGCTCTAAGTAACACTGTAGCATGCCACTTACACGCTGTTTTATGATTTGTGCTATGTTCTATCTGGAGGAAATTAAGAGAAGGTGCCAAAATCCAATTGTGAAATGGTAGAATTTCAGCACCTAATTCACAAGTGCTACTATCCAACATAAATTCACTGGCTGTGTGTTTCCATAACTGTCTGCCAGGTGCTGAAACTGTGACATATTATTTCTCATGTGAATTCCGTTAACGTGTGACTTCATGGGCTCAGTTTACTCCAGATGACTATGTATAAAATTTCTGCTCATTAGTAAAAAGTGTCAATTCCTGCATAAGATATTTCCCAGTTAGAAAATTAGCATAATTTTCTCATGGATCATGTGCACTTCCTGCACATGAAAAATAATTTGAGGTCACATTTTTCTCAGCCTGCTCAGTGGTGCCAGAAAAATTATACGTAACATATTATTTCCATCCATGCTATTACATATTTAGGATTTTGAATATTAAGCTAAGACTCTTTTAAGTCAACTAAGAATCTTCATACATATCCAGAGTCAGCTAAATATTCCCTTTATAAAACAGTTACTTTAAATTTTAATATTCTTTTCCAGTCTGAATCTCTATAATTGTCCCCTGTAATCTCAAGCGATCACCTTATTTTGTACAATCCAGATCAAATAGAGATTACCTGGCATCAACTGCACAATTTCTCAAACCTAAATCTAAATTTTCTTTCTCAAAGAGTCTATTAGTGCCTATACCTTGACGTTGTCAGATAAGGAACCATACTTTTCCCTTGCAATGCTAACTTGCTACCCCTGATGTATTCACAGCGCTATTTGTTTCGCAATCTCAGGAAATGTTCTCCAACACTTATTGTCTCTGTTCAATGATTCCTTCTTATCAATTTTAATTCCTCAGGGCGACTTCCATTCTAAAATATCATTGCTTTCTGAATTTTTTCTGTACTAGTTAGCAGCTTACTTTACTATTATTTTAATAATAATAACAGTGGCTTAAAAGGAACTGTCACCCATTGTTTCTATTTTTTTTCTACTTTTTTACTACTGCATCATTTTATAGAAGTATTTCTTCCAACAATTCACTTAATACTGGTGTTTTAAAATTGTTTACACATTTTTATTCTTGTGGAATCTTTATTAAGTAGCAGTTTTCAGAACAGATAAAAAGAAGAAAAGACTAAGAACAGGAAAATCAGATCAAATCACAGCTCCTTGGTGGAAGACAAAGGTTCCAAGGCAACTTGCTTTCGGTTTGTTTTTTTAGTTTAATTGTGATTTTTACTGGTCTGATTTTCTCTTTTGTAAGATCCCCAAAATGTCTTGTAGTTGATGTATTTCTCAAAAATTGGGAACTTGTGAACATTACTTATTTCTCCCAAAATTTTCTGCATCATTTTCCTCCTCTGAATCTCTAATTGCATGCATGTTAGAATATTTGATATAATTCTACTGGCCATAAAATTTGATCACTACTTTTTTCAGTTTTTTATACATTTCAGGTTAGATAATTGATGTTCATACATAACCCTTTCTAAGAGCTCTACAATCACCTGGTAAGAAAATTCAATGTTGCTTCTACTGCTGATGTTGTTGTTTTTGTTGCCTTTAATTTCAGATACTGTACTGTTTTTCAAATGGGTATATCTTCCCTTTTCTCCTTTGCCTTTAACTGCTCTTCTATTCACAACTATTTGTGAATAGCAAGGAGAGATAAGAAGGCCTTCCACAGCAATCAATGCAAAGAAATATAGGAAAACAACAACAAAAAACAGAGCTAGAGACCTCTTTAAGAAAATTAGAGATAACAAGGGAACATTTCATTCAAAGATGGGCACAAAAAAAGGAATGAAATTGTATGGACCTAACAGAAGCAGAAGATATTAAGAAGAAGTGACAAGAGTACACAGAAGAACTGTACAAAAAAGATCTTCACGACCCAGATAATCATGATGATATGATCACCAACCTAGAGCCAGACATCCTGGAATGTGAAGTCAAGTAGGCCTTAAGAAGCATCACTATGAGCAAAGCTAATGGAGGTGATGGAATTCCAGTTGAGCTATTTCAAATCCTAAAAGATGATGCTGTGAAAGTGCTGACTCAATTTGCCAGCAAATTTGGAAAAACAGCAGTGGCCACAGGACTGGAAAAGGTCAACTTTCACTCCAACCCCAAAGAAAGGCAATGCCAAAGAATGTTAACAGTACCGCACAATTGCACTTATCACACATACTAGTTAAAGTAGTGCTGAAAATTCTCCAAGCCAGGCTTCAACAGTATCTGAACTGTGAACTTCCAGATGCTCAAGTTGGATTTAGAAAAAGCAGAAGAACCAAAGATCAAATTGCCAACATCCATTGGATCATAGAAAAACCAAGAGAGTTCCAGAAAAATGTCTACTTCTGTTTTATTGACTATGCCAAAGCCTTTGACTGTGTGGATCACAACAAACTCTGGAAAATTCTTTAAGAGATGGGAAGACCATCTGACCTACCTCTTGAGAAAACCTGTATGCAGGTCAGGAAGCAACAGTTAGAACTGGACATGGAACAACAGACTGGTTCCAATGGGGAAAGGAGTATGTCAAGGCTGTACATATTCACCATGCTTATTTAACTTATATGCAGAATACATCATGAGAAATGCTGGGCTGGATGAAACACAAGCTGGAATCAAGACTGCCAGGAGAAATATCAATAACCTCAGATATGCAGATAACAACACCCTTATGGCAGAAAGTAAAGAAGAACTTAAAAGCCTCTTGACGAAAGTGAGAGAGGAGAGTTAAAAAAAGCTGGCTTAAAGCCCAACATTCAGAAAACAAAGATCATGGCATCTGGTCCCATCACTTCATGGAAAATAGATGGGGAAACAATGGAAACAGTGGCAGACTTTGTTTTTTTTTTTGGCTCCAAAATCAGTCTAGATGGTGACTGCAGCCATGAAATAAAAAGACGCTTACTCCTTGGAAGAAAAGTTATGACCAACCTAGACAGCATGTTAAAAAGCAGAGACATTACTTTGCCAAAAAAGGTGCATCTAGTCAAGGCTATGATTTTTCTGGCAGTCATATATGAATGTGAGACATAATTTGTCTGGCTTTATATTGCATTACACCTAGAATATGTGTTATTACAACTAATTAATAATAGGCAGAATGAAATGACGCCTAACATTTCACCTATTTTGACTAAGAAGTTGAAGAATGACAGTCATTTCAGATTAATATTCTTTAAAAGTTATGGACTAGATTTACATTTGAACTGGAAGTGGAAAGACATATTAGAGTAGGAATAGTAATATTGAGGTTTATTTGGCAATTTTGATGTAGTTGAAAAGAAGTAAATAATGAATTTAAGCAAAATCTTGAATAACAGAAATATTTATGTATATACATATATAAAATGCTTAAGTAATGAAAATCATGGAAAACATTTTGTCATATTTGAGAGTTAAAAATAAACCTAACTTTTGATTATCCAGATTTTTTTTTATTTTTTATGGAAGAAATTTTTCAAGAATGTAAAACAAATTCTTCTCAAATAATTAAGAGGAGGCAATGGTATTGGAGAAGACTCTTGAGAGTCCCCTGGACTGCAAGGAGATCCAACCAGTCCATCCTAAAGGAGATCAGTCCTGGGTGTTCATTGGAAGCACTGATGCTGAAGCTGAAACTCCAATACTTCGGCCACCTCGTGTGAAGAGTTGACTCATTTGAAAAGACCCTGATGCTGGGAGGGATTGGGGCAGGAGGAGAAGGGGATGACAGAGGATGAGATGGCTGGATGGCATCACCGACTCGATGGACATGAGTATGAGTAAACTCCGGGAGTTGGTAATGGACATGGAGGCCTGACGTGCTGTAATTCATGGGGTTGCAAAGAGTCAGACACGACTGAGTGACTGAAGTGAACTAACTGAATGGAATTCCATTGATAAAATATAACCAGAGAAGTGAAGAAGTAATCAGAGACACATTGGCTTTGGTGTTCTTTACCTATTCTAAGATACCTTTCCAAAATATTTGTTTTCACATTCCTAATCTAATCCACAAATTAAAGTAATATCATTCTACAGCTTAAGAATAAGTTATTTGGTAAATATTAATCTACAGTCTAAGAGCTAATCAGCAAATTTTTTTATTATATCCAATTCAGGAAAACAGACTCCAGGGTTTGTTAACATTCAAGTGACTTTAAACAGAAGAGCACATGCCAAAGGCATATTTTACCTATCACTATTTTAATAGGTACTACAGGGTTCATGTAATATGCACTATAGAGCTCAAAAAGCAACAGTTAGAACCAGATATGAAACGGACTGGTCCCAAATTGGGAACGGAGTACTTCAAGGCTGTATATTGTCACCCTGCTTATTAAATTTACATGCAGAGTACATCATGCAACATTCAAGGCTGGATGAAGCACAGGCTGGAATCAAGCTTGTGGGAATAAATATCAATAACTTCAGATATGCAGATGACACCACCCTTATAGCATAAAGAGAAGAGGAACTGAAGAGCCTCTTGTTGAAAATGAAAGGATAGAGTGAAAAAGTTGGCTTAAAACTCAACATTCAAAAAACAGATCATGGTATCTGATCCCATCACTTCATGGCAAATAGATGGGGAAACCATGGAAACAGTGACAGGTTTTATTTTCTTGGGCTCCAAAACCACTGAAGATTGTGACTGCAGCCATGAAATTAAAAGACATTTGCTCCTTGGAAGAAAAACTATAACCAACATAGACAGCATATTGGAAAGCAAAGGCATTACTTTGCTGAAAAAGTCCATCTAGTCAAAGCTACGGTTTTTCCAGTAGTCCTGTATAGATGTCAAAGTTGGACCATAAAGAAGGCTGAGCACCAAAGAATTGATGCTTTTGAACTGTGGTATTGGAGAAGACTCTTGAGAGTCCCTTGGACTGCAGGGAGATCAAACCAGTCCATCCTAAAGGAAATCAGTCCTGAATATTCATTGGAAGGACTGACGCTGAAGCTGAAGCCCCAGTATTTTGGCCACCTGATGCGAAGAGCTGACTCATTTGAAAGGACCCTGATGCTGTGAAAGATTGAAGGCAGGAGGAGATAGGGACAACAGAGGATGAGAAGGCTGGATGGCATCACCGAGCCAATGGGCGTGAGTTGAGTAATCTCTGGGAGTTGGTGATGGAAAGGGAAGCCTGGCATGCTGCAGTCCACAGGGTCATAAAGAGTTGGACACCGCTGAACGACTGAACTGAACTGTTAGAGCTCATTAATTACAATAATTTTTGGTTTTAAAACAAGTGATACTTAAGATATGCAGCTGGTTAGAATGGCACAGGCACCTTACCCTTGATAGGAATGGGAGTGTCCACCACTGTTAGAATAGCATTCCAGGTCAAGAAAATCATTTTTGTCCTCCTAAAATACTGTGGATTCTCTTTACTAATGTGACAGGAAAATTAATTTATCTGCCATGAAGCAATTTCATTTGTTTTCAAACATGTCATTTGTTTGAAGGGAAAGTGGAAGTGCTCTAAACTTCAAGAACACTGTACAAATGATTCTGTGCCTGCTTGCTAGAATAAAATAATAATATTTGCCTAGTGTAATACTTTCCACATAAGTACTGAAACTTGCTCTCACTGTTGTAAACTACTTAGTAAGTGGGATATAAAAGAACCAACCTGTGATTATCTGAGGTTTTTTTTTTCTTTTTCAAAAAGAACCAGACAATAATTTAAGTGGACTTAGTATGATTCTCAAACATCCTGTTTTATACTGAATTATATATTGAGGAATGCACCTCATGTGAAGATCATAGATTTCTACATGCTATAACCAGTTACATGCTACAAGAATCTGGCTTTTCTTTCTTCAGGTTTAAGGACCCTCAGACTTTACACTACACACTAAACATAGATTTAATTGCATGACATTGCCCAATACTTAATTAAAATTTAAAAAATATATAACTGGGAATCATGATACCTATCCTGCATTAGAATGAGATGAAACACATTTGTCAAATATAAAATTGCATTTTCCCATATTATCAGATAAGAAAATATTCTAAAGAATAAAATTTATAAATTATAAAAACTATACTTCAACCCAAACCAAACTGAACCTAAGAACACTGTGTATGTATAGACAAAAATCTTTACTATGTATGTTATTGTTTAAAAAATCACAGCTAAACCACATGATATCATACATAAGTACCATGAGTCTAAGCAGTGTATTACTTCTATGTTTTTATTTAAAATATTTAACAACTTTGAATGTAAATGTTACATAATGGGACAAGTAATGTATAGCTGGCTGTGGAAATACTTTATTACTAAGTGCAAACTTAACTAGGCTTCACAATTTTATATCTCATAAATAATCTTATCATTCATGCTTCATAGTTTAGAAAATAATGTAAATACCAGAAAGATTTTCGAATCTACTATGCAAAAGAAGAAAAACTCAAAAATCACAAAATATATTTTAAAATCTAATCCTCTTATTCAGTTATTAAAAAAAAAAGAACGATAATTTGATGTTGAAAGTCACTTTAACAGCAATTGACCTCTTTTAATTTTGTTTACTTACAACTCCTCAGAACATGATTTATCAAATAATATGGGCCAGCCTTCTATAATCCACTGCACTCCAGCTTCATTACAAATGCCTGTGTATAGGCAGTCAACCTTTGTCTGGACCTCAAATTACACAGGTTTCGAAGCACCACAGATGGAATAAATTGAGAAATTGTTTCTGGTTTCAGCTCCATTAAAAGAGAAATGTTACAATGTATTATAGGAACACTATGTGAGGGGTATTTCATAAACCTAGTTGGTCCCTGAAGTAGTCCAGGCCACAGATAATTAAGCAGATCAGGTCCTATCGGCTCTTGCCTCTAAGAATTTTTTAAAGAAGACTTACAGATGGCCAACGGGCACATTAAAAAAAAAAAAATGCTTACCATCATCAGTCAACTAAGAAAGGTACATCACACCCATCAGAACAGCTCCATCAAAGAACAGAAACAACAAATAGCGGTGAAGATATAGAGAAATGGTAACCCTCATACACTCTTAGTGGGAATGTAAATTGGTGCAGCCACTAAGGAGAATAAGATAGAAATTTCTCAAGAAACTAAAAACAGAACTGCCATATGACCCAGTAATTTCACTCTTGGGTAAATATCTGAAAAAAAAAGAAAACACTAATTCAAAATGCACCTCAATATCCAGAGCAGCATTATTTACAATTGCCAAGATATGGAAGAAACTTAAGTGTCCATCAACAAATGAATGGATAAAGATGCGGTGCAAGATGTATATACACACATACATACACAACAGAATTCCACACAGCCATAAAAAAGAGCAAAATATTTCATTTGCCACAACATAGACTTGGAAGGTATTATACTAAGAGAAGTAAATGAGATAGAGAAAGAAAACTACTGTATAATATCACATCTGTGGAATCTAAAAATGTAAACTAGTGAATATAACAACAGAATCAAAGGTATAGAGAATAAACTTTTGGTTACCAGAGGAGAGGGAAAGGGGAGGGGATTAAGAACACAAACTACTACATAGTCTATAAATAAGCTACAAGGATATATTGCATAACATAGGGAAAAATATAGCTAATTATTTTATAATAACTATAAATGAAGTATAGCCTTTAAAAATTGAGAATCACTATGTTGCATTCCTAAAATTTGTATAATATTGGGCATCAATTATACCTCAATAAAAAATGAAGACTAAGAGGAAACAAACAAAAGGACTATCTTTCCTTTTAATTTTCTTAGCAACTTTTCAAAGATCCGTTAATTAACTTATTTGGATTTAATTCTGGACTCTCTGTTTTGTTTCATCTGTTTATGAATCTGTATTTTAATCCATACTACACTGTCTTGATCACTATAGGTCTATAATAAGTCTTGAATCTGATATTATGAATCTTCCAAATTTGTTTCTAATTGTTTATCTCTGATTCCATAGTCATTTTGACTATTCTGTTTCCTTTAACATGCCATATGAATTTCAGAATAAAATTTAAAATCACAGTGTATCAGCCTAAGTAAAAGTAACTTTCAGGAGGATGCCCAAATTCAAATATGACTTGACCTAATGTATTTTCAAGGGTTCTTATTCATCATGTTCCTCCCAAATCTGCCCTTCTCCATATTTCTATACAGCCTGAGGAGGACCTTCCAGAAATGACAGAGGTGCCCTTACTTTCAAAAGGAAGAGCTGTTCTATTCCCACACTGAAAATGTATCCTGGGCTTTACTCTGAACAAATCTGACTGAACTTCCTAAAAGGGTGAAGGAATTACAGTGATATTCTTGGTCAATCAAAGTTCATTTATATAGTTGAGAGTGGTATCAAGATACATCAAAACTTCAGGCAGAATTGCAGTAGAAGTAAAAAGATGCCATGAGTTGGGATGAAAAGTCAAAAGAAACATATGCCTAATATGAGTGCTCAGACTGAATTGTTTTCACATTTACAGACTGTGAATCTGAGATACTAGGTGGTATGATGTCACTGATGGGTGGGTAGAGGGGGGAGGAAATTTAAATTTTATAGGAGCAAGGATACACATAGATACTAAATTATGATATTATGAAACATTGACAAACCACCCTGAAATTTAAATTAGCATCATATGGAGGGTGGCAGACTTAGAAACAATGCATATATATATATATATAAATAAGCATAATAACATTACTGATCTCCGAAGTTTATGATGCAATAAGATCCTACAAATAAATTTTACTACTATTGTACAGGGGTATTTATCACTTGGGATGTGATGTGATGATTTAAATTTAAATACTGGAAAGATCTTTAATGCATAAAATTGTTAAGCTGATAATTTTAAATAAGATTATAACTTTTAGCTCTCAGATATTTAAACCAAAGACAAGTACAGAGAGCCAGTAATTATCTTCATCACATAAATCTTTGTTGACACAGTTTATTAGGATGTGTCTTCCTTTGCTTTGTTTTCAAAGTTATGTGTTTGGAAAATACGCTAAACAGTCTATTCATGTCAAACTTTTGAATAAATAGTTGCCTTCTAAAACCTGCCAAATACAGAAAGTGTTTATTTATTTTTACTTCTGGGATCTTGAAAACCGTTTGACATATACATATTTAATGGCAACTGCATATTGTCTGGAGCCTTGTGAGCCATAAAAAAATATTAATTGCACAAAAAGTCTGCATAAAAACTGGATATAAAATGTAAATCCTAAAGGTCTAAGATGATGCCAAGACCCTAGAGAAAATTTGAGAGTTAACAGCAGGCACATATTATTTTGTACAACCATTATTTCCAAGAATGCCTAAGCTCATTTACGCTGTAAATAAGTGCTGATTCAATAGAAAAATGATCCAAATGAATATGAAGGAAAAAAAATCCAAGAACTCTAGATATCTTTGAATTTAGTTATATTCTTCAGTAGTGATGGGATTTATTGCTCATTTATATTTCTTTTTCAAATGTCCAACAGATCTACAAATGCAAATAAAAATATTTAGGAAGTGGAGAGGGGGAGAAAAAGCATAAGCAATGAGAAATATAGTCTGTTAACAGTAGGTCACTAAATAATTTACTGCAAAATCAAGTGCTCAAAGTATAGAAGGGATTATAAGATACCATCTCTCTACTCCTAGGTACAAAATAGGGCAAAAATTATTTGATTTCATATATAAGATTGTTGGAAAGTCCAGGAAGAAGCAGGGGAAATTATCTTGCAAATTGATTAAGTTCTGATCTCGATTTAAAATTGATGAGGTTCTCTGGGCCCTTACTAGAAATCTCATTTATATATACAATATTTACAAATATGGAAAATCTCAAGTATGAAATTCAGAGTTCATTTTATCCAATTTTTTTTATTCTGAAAATTTTATTTGCCTAATTAAATAAGCAAAGTTAGAAATGATCTCCAAAATTGTTACATAGTTAGAAAATAATTAGAGCTGACTCATTAGAAAAGACCCAGATGCTAGGAAAGATTGCAGGCAGGAGGAGAAGGGAATGACAGAGGATGAGATGGCATCACTGACTCAATGGATATGAGTTTGAGCAAGCTCTGAGAGATGGTGAAGGACAGGGAAGCCTGACATGCTACAGTCCATGGGGTCACAAAGAGTCAGACAGGACTGAGCGACTAAACAGAAGTATTCCAGGAAACTAAAGCTGTATATTAAGGGCACGGAAGTGTCCTGAAGTATCATGAACTAATACTTGTAATTTAGAATAAGAAGAGTTTTAATGCAGAATTAACTGGAGGGGATAATTGTGTTGGAAAAATTATACTTATGAGAATATGTCATTATTTGGGTGCAGGATGATGATAGGTTGAATTGAACTGGTTATTATGTAGATACTGAAAACTGGTTTATTTAGAGAGGAAAAATTAATATGGTTATTCATTAAAATAGCCCAAAAATAAAGGAGGAAAAGGGACAATATTTGGGAATGAAGATAAAGAAGTCACCTTCATCAGTTCTGCTTCTTTGAAATCTACAACTATGTGAAAATCCTTTCTACCTTTTCTTCTTTCTTCGTTTCCCCATTTCTTTTTCTGTAACTCTTACAACTTGAATGTCATCTTTCTTGGCTAGATTTTTTAATTTAATGTTTTATCTAGATATGTTGTCTTTCATTACAGTGTCTCCAAAGTGTTAAAAACTGTATATAATAATGATAAAATGATTGCTACTTCAGAAAAAAATCATCAAAGACAAATTACAGTCCAAGAAAGAGATACCTTCAATATCATTGCTGAAAGTTATTTTTATCTAAGAATTCTTATCCCAGTCAGGAATTACATATTTTAAAACTTAAACTAAAATTACCCAGCTCTGAAGGCTGTTTAAATATTCACTTCAGTTTGTATCATGCTGTAGGAAAAAAATATATTTGTTCTACAATGTGTTCTCAATGACATTGAAGAGAATTCTGAGGATGGGAGATCAAGGAAATTACTGAATTGTAGTTGTACAGTATTCCCAGGGATCCACCAGGGCTGATCCTAGCAGAAGGACAGATCATGCCAGATGAGTTGTCTCAGGAGAAAAATCAGAAATGAGGTGCTTATGGATATAAAAAATATATATATATTGATAACACTGATATCCAACACAGATGTGGAATAGTAGGAGGTGAATAAAATAATATTCTAGAAAACTAAGTAAGTGGAACAAAGGCAATTTACTATTTTCAATGAATCTATAAGTTTTATGAGAAAAAACAAATACTAAATGATTCAAATGTAACTTGCAAAGAAGTGGTAATTATGATTATCAATCCCTGAAGTATATCTGAATATAATCTTTCCTTTTAGATGGTGTGGAAGGTGGTATTTTGAGTGTTGCTACAGTCTCTCTGCTAAGCAAACTGCTAACACTGGTAATCGGTTTTTGTTATGTGACCTTCTTCTTTCCTTCCCCAAATATAGATAACTGGACTGGGAATGTATGTGTGCATTCTTGTTTAGTTGCTCAGTCATGTCTGATTCTTTGCAACCCCATGGACTCTAGCCCACCAGGTTCCTCTGTCCATGAGATTTGCCAGGAGTGGGTAGCCATTCCCTTCTCCAGTGGATCTTCCTGACCCAGGGATCAAACCCGGGTCTTTTGCATTGCATTCTTTACCATCCAAGCCACCAGGGGAGCCCTGGAATGTATATCAGAGCTAAACAAATCAACTGTCTTTTTTCCTGAGAATTTGACTAAGATCCAGCAAAAGCATAATTAAAACTTGTTTCAAATCAATGGTAGAACATCTTAGGTCTACCTATAACACTAACTGAATTTCCCAGATTTTTCTTTTCAATTTCCTATTTTTTCAAAACACAATTTGTCCTTTAGCTTTGAATTATGGAGAATATACCAGAATACTTCCAATTTATTCCCAAGTGTGCTTATAATTTATAAATTTTAGACAGTGATACTTAGTATAATTATTTTCAAAGCATTCCATTCAACTATTAGTCTTTCTTTTTTTTTTTTTAATAACAAACTGTTTCATGCTAAACAGGATAAGACTTACTTTCTTGTGAAAACAAGAGCACATTAAAAGTAATATAGATGGGAAAAATAATTCTGTAAAGATAATAATCAAATGCTAAAGTGGTAACATGAGTAAAAGTTATTACAACAATGAATATTCCCAGGGATAAATAAAGATATTTCATTAATGAGTGAGTCAATTCATCAAGAAAATATAATAGTCCTGAATGTGTATACATTTAAACATAGCTTCGAAACACATGAGCAAAACTGACACAAGTGAAATTGGGAACAGACAAATCCAAAATAATAGTTGGAGATTTCAACACCTCTTTTTAAGTAACTGACAGCATAAGTAAGCATAATTACTTAGTAAATATAGAAGATTTAAAGAATATCAATTAGTTATTTTAATTGACATATGTATATTACTATAGCCAGCAAGGGTAGACTACACTCTGAAGGAACGCAATGGGTATTTACTGTGCTAGAACATATACTGGCTGTAAAGCCAGTCTCAACAAATTAAAATAGATTGACACTATACAATGTGAACTTTCTCCCCAAAGAAAATTAATTATTTCTCAATAACAAAAAACAGTAACTAAAAATATTGTAAAACTCCATAAATATGTATAAAGTAAGCAAACTCTTCTAAACATGCCTATGTCAAAGAACTGATGAGTTAAATTAGAAGATATTTTGTGCTTCCTTTGGCACAAATTGGAATGATACAGAGAAAATTAGCATGGTCCCTGTGTAAGGATGAAAATGCTTTGATTACATTGTAATAAAATATCATATCAACCAAAGCAATACATGGGTGAAACTCTTGCTTTTGCATTTTCATATTAAAAAAAAATCCAAAATCCATTACCTAAGCTTATAGCTTAAGAGTTAAATTAAAATCTATTTGCTTAGAATTAATGACAATATAAAGAATATATATATATATTAAATGGCATTTTTTTCTTTTTTTCTTTTTAACCCTATATTTTTTAAAATTTAATTGAATAATAATTGCTTTAAAGTATTGTGTTGGTTTCTATCAAACATGAACATGAACCAGCCATAAGTATAACTATGATCCCTCCCTCTTAAAATTACCTCCCACCTCCCTCCCCATCCCTCACCTCTAGGTTGATACAGAGCTTTGGTTTGAGTTCACCGAGTCATACAACAAATTCCCATTGGCTATCTATTTTACATATGATAGCGTATGCTTCCATGTTACTCTCTCCATACATCCCAGCCTTAAAGTAGTGCTGAAAATTCTCCAAACCAGGCTTCAACAGTATGTGAACTGTGAACTTCCAGATCTTCAAGTTGGATTTAGAAAAGGCATAGGAACCAGAGATCAAATTGCCAATATCTGTTGGATAATAGAAATAGCAAGAGAATTCCGGAAAAACATCTATTTCTGCTTTATTGACTACACCAGAGCCTTTGACTGTGTAGATCACAACAAACTGTAGAAAATTCTGAAAGAGATGGGAATACCAGACCACCTGACCTGCCTCTTGAGAAATCTGGATGCAGGTCAAGAAACAGCAGTTAAAATGGGACATGGAATAACAGACTGGTTCCAGGAGGGGAAAGGAGTACACCAGGAGAGATATCAATAACCTCAGATATGCAGATGATATCACTCTTATGGCAGAAAGTGAAGAACTAAAGAGCCTCTTGATGAAAGTCAAAGAGGAGAGTGAAAAAGTTGGCTTAACTCTCAACATTCAGAAAACTAGGATTATGGTATCTGGTCCCATCACTTCATGACAAATAGATGGGGAAACAGTGCTGACTTTATTTTTGGGGGCTCCAAAATCACTGCAGATGGTGACTGCAGCCACAAAATTAAAAGATGCTTACTCCTTGGAAGGAAAGTTATGACCAACCTAGACAGCACATTAAAAAGCAGAGACATTACTTTACCAACAAAGGTCTATCTAATCAAGGCTATGCTTTTTCCAGTAGTCATGTATGGATGTGAGAGTTGGACTATAAAGAAAGCTGAGTGCTGAAGAATTGATGGTTTTTAACCGTGGTGTTGGAGAAGACTCTTGAGAGTCCGTTGGACAGCAAGGAGATCTAGTCAGTCAACCCTGAAGGAAACTGTCCTGAATATTCATTGGAAGGACTGATGCTGAAGCTGAAACTCCAATACTTTGGCCACATAATGTGAAGAACTGACTCATTAAGACCCTGATGCTGGGAAAGATTGAAGGTGGGAGAAGAAGGGGATGAAAGAGGATGAGATGTTTGGATGGCATCACTGACTCAATGGACATGAGTTTGTGTAAACTCCGGGAGTTGGTTATGGACAAGGAAGCCTGGCATGCAGCAGTCCATGTGGTTACAAAGAGTTTGACACGATTGAGCAACTGAACTTGAACTTGAGACCATAATATCTGTCAGGGCTGAAGCAAGGTTCTCTAGAACTTGTATGTGTTTTGAATCAACACCCAATATATGACACTCTTTCTCCAATAGCCAGGACTCAAGGGTGGCACCACTCACCCTTAAGCCTAGTGACCTCCCAGCAAAATTTTTGCTTCCTTTCCTCTGATGTTAAGTTCTGCGGGACTAGCAACCTCAGTCTCTCAGAGAGGAATACTTCTACAAGTAGACACAAAAATGCTCATTTAACTGAAGTTAAGATTGTTGTCTGGCCACAGTGGATTCCTCATACCTCTGAATCAACAAGCAAAGATGTCAGCTACTTGCTAGCTGGGGGTGATTGATGAAGACTACCAAGGAGCAATGAAACTGCTACTGCACTATGGAGGTAAGGACATAAAAGTGATCCTTCAGAGCCTCTCTTAACATTACTAAGCTTTAATGGGTTGACTATTTGTGTTCCCGTAAAATTCATGTTGAAGCCCCAACCTCCAATATGATATTTGGAGGTGGGGGCCTCATAACTAACCTTTTTTTTTTTTTCCTCTTTTTTTACTATTAAGAATTTAATAACTAACAGATGTCCTCTACCAGAGCTACCATACATAACAACTATTCATTCATAGTTTACTCATATTTGTGTGGCTAAATTTGATTCTTGGATTTAGATTTTTTTCACATGTAGTCAAAAGTGAGATTTTCCATTTTTATACTATGTTTGTCAAGAGGTTTTTTGAGAACAAGCTAGTTTCATAAAATTTAATGAAAAAATTATTTAGATTTGGACAGCTTAAAATCTATAATAATCAGACATTTCCTGATTAATGGTATCATTTATTTTTAAAAATCCATATGTCTACCTGATAGCATGAAAGCCTATGATTCTAAGTGGGAAATTACATTTGTGTTTTACACATCTGCTGAACTCCCATTAAATTCATAACCTCATCTGTTAGGTAGTTAGAATAGGAAAAAGGAGTCCAGAATGGCGGTATCTAAAAGACAAGGAAGGGAAAAGTCTGCTAAAATAGAACAAAGGAAGGTCCAGGACCGGAGTGAGGATCTCAGGTAAAACAAACAGCATTCCTGGCTAGCCCAATTTACATAGGGTGGGCCCAGGGGAGGAGAAAAAAAAAACATGAAAAGAAGAGCCAAAAACTGGGCCAGGGGCCTTTCTTCTCTTCATGTCTTTTGGGTTGCCATGTCCTCACACCTCAAGGACGCATTTTCCTTTACATTCTAAATAAAACTGAGCTGTAACATGGAACTGTAACACTGGTCCATCTGAGGGCTGTAATGCTGATCCATCGCTTCAAATTTTTGTTGTGATGAGACAGAACTGAGGAAATTACAAACTCCCCCAACACATCAAAACACAGGACACCCCTACGTGTTGAAATGTAAAATACTTAAAACATTTTTTTCCTGGTCACCTATCTGAGGTCACATATTTCCTTACATTGAAATAATTGTAATTCTTTGCTTCATTCTTCATATACTTAGTATTACTTTCCTAAATTTTTAGAGATTCATTTTTATAAACAAAATCAAGAGCAAGAATGAACATACTTAAACTAAAAAAAAAAAAAAAAAAAACTATACAGAACAAGCATGTGGTTGCAGAGAATGGTTCACACTGAGAAGGAGGCTCTGAAGCCTTTTTCAATTTCAGAAAAAAAAAAAAAATTTAGACATGTACCCCCATTGGCATTTGACATTTTTTTTCAAAACATCACCTTGTAAGCCTGATAATCTACAATTATATTTGACATGACTCAAGTTTTCTTGTTCTTATTTAAAATTTTAATAATCTGGGAAAATTATTATAAAACTTTTCTAAGTAATCTTTGGTTAAAACAGTTCTATTGTGCAATACTTAGGTTCTATAATATCACCAAACTGAGAAAATCTTATCTGTGGAAAAGTGTCCACAGATAAGATCGGGCTTCCCTGGTGGCTCAGACAGCAGAGTCTGCCTGCAGTGTGGGAGACCCAGGTTCAATTCCTGGGTTGGGAAGATCCCCTGGAGAAGGAAATGGCAATCCACCCCAGTATTGCCTGGAAAATCCCATGGATGGAGGAATCTGGCAGGCTACAGTCTGTGGGGTGGTAAAGAGTTGGACACGACTGAGGGACTAACACTTTCACTTTCACACACACACAGTTACAAAAATAAACAAGAAAAGCTACTGGTGCATGCAGTGACATGAATTTATGCCAAAGCATTATCCTATGTCAAAGAGGCTGGAATTTTTTTTTTTTTAATTCATTTATAAAATATTCCAGAAAAGGAAAAAAAAAAAAAAAAAACAACCTATTGTGATAAAAAACAAATAAATGACAGCCTCGGAGACAGAGTAAGACGGATGCCAGCCATAAAGTTCTGGAGGAAGTTTTACAGGAAATGGAAAAAATCCATACCTAATCGGGGCTATGTTTATAAGAATGAATGCATATGCTAAGTCTCCTAAAAAATACAAGTTAGTGCCTCATATGAATAAAATAAAAATAAAATCTTTTAGAAAAAGTCAAAATCAGATATCAATAGTTTCATTTCTCCTTAATGAAAAATCAAATTATAATTGTATCTAGAGAAATAAGGGGTTTGAATAGAAATTTCAAACAGATTGTTTTGGGAGAAACACATTGAAAAAAAAGTCGAAAGTGTAACCCAGTTGGACTATCTGAGGAACAATATACAACCCAGTTCTAAATGTACTTACATATATAAAAAAGTGTGTTTATTTGGTGATAGGTTGTGACTGCTTTAGTAGCAAGTGCAGCTGTGGTACTGGTGTACTTTATGAACCACACATTACTTTCTTTATACTTCCATGCCTTTGTCCTATAAATAATGGCTTTTTACAAATTATGATTATCCTTTTCATTAGATATATAATGAAGACTTAAGAAATGTTCATAAAAATGGGTAGAGGGAATTTAATCTAGGAACATCAGGCTGAAACTTATAACTCTTAAATATTCTTTCACAAACACACACACAGACACACACAAACATGAGCCCAGTAGCCTGTATTTGTTATGATTTGTTTATTATTGTCAAGACTATATAGCTATTTTCTATGGAATTTAGAACTTGCTGTGTTAGATAATGGCTTGACTACATTTCTATTTAGTCTAGATTATGTCTTTTCAGACACTCCTTGATATAGAGTTCACAGAAAATATAATAAACTAGAAAGCTGTTAAAGTGATTATATCATTTACAAGTTCAAAACTATGCTAGTTGCACATTATATATTTTGCATATTTATATGTATACATGTATGTCTGTGTATGTGGTGTTTGTGTGTGTGTGTGTAGAAATGGACAACATCTAAAAACCTATACTGCTTTCTCAAGTGCTATAATGAATTCTTATCTATCATAATGTTTTCATGGGACTAGTGTAAAATGATAATAATTTTTAAAGCAGTCAAACTTCTAAACCTACCATCTTACAAGAATGTAAGATAAAAGCTATGTCAGTCAGAGCATGATTAGGTACGTTCATATGTAGAACAGATGGGAATTTTGGAAATGTTGCTTTTGCTAAGTGTATGTGAGGGAAAAGTACAGATGATTATTTTCTGTACATATCTCTGTGTGTATCTGTGTATGTGAGTGTATACTATTAGTTCTGAATAAAACATAGGTCAATATGTTATAAAATACACTTAATGTATCATTTAGGGCTTCCTGGTGTGCTGCAGTCCATGGGATCACAAAGAGTTGGACACAAGTGAGCGCCTGAACTGAACTGAACTAGTGGTTCAAATGGCAGAGAATTTGCCTGCAATGAAGGAGACCTGGGTTCAGTCCCTGTGTTTGAAAGAGCCCCTGGAGAAAGGAAAGGTTACAGATCATTTAGTGTACTACTTAAACTCTGAATATGTGGTGTCTTTGCCACCCATATCAGTCCATGAAAGCCAAAGGATCCTTTCCTTGATTTCTATATGTATTTGTTTCCAAAGCACATGGTAATTGACAGATGTTTACAGTAGTGCTTTAAGAAATATGCAGTGGTCAATCACCCTGAACCAGCTCTGACTTGACTACAGACCTGGAACCTGTGTAGCTGGAACTACAGAGCTTGACTACAGCAAGGAACCTGTGGAGATGGACCTGGAGGTGTCTGAAATTGGCTTTTGCTTCATTACCATGCTAAGATCTCTACCCATGGGGAGAAGGGGGAAGAAGAAGCGGTTTGCACTCTCTTAGGCACAATTCATGCCTATGCAAAGGTAAATGGAAGACTGCATGGCCCAGCTGCTCCTGGAAATTTCCACCATTTTTTTTTTTTTTTTTTTTGATGACATGTCTATCTCATGACATGTCTGTCTCTTACCCCTTAAAATCTCCTTACCCCCCACCCTTCAGAGAGAAGGTGTTTTTAGAACACAAGCTCTCCCTTCTCCATTCCTTGGTCAATGAATACAGTTTCTTCTCTGCTACACTGAACCTGGTTTCTGATTGGCATTTGCATCTCCAGGCAAATAACTCACTGAGTGGTCATGGACCCATTGGGGATCAGTAATAGTTACATAAACTTCCTCAGACCATCAACTAATGTCATTGGAGGAGATAAATATAGTGAAACACACTTTACGATTACAGTGGTTACTTTTCTCTAGTATTTTCACAGACATGGGATTGTATTTCAAAACTTTAGAACAAATGCCATTCCATGGTTCTAGGCCAAATAAATATTAAATATCAATGCACTCCCTCATTCTTTAGTAAACTGGGAAATTTCCTAATTGAAAGCTTAGACTTCTACTGATCCTAGAAACATGCATCATGCCATAGAAAGGACAAGGCATTTACAGTCTACGTTTGACTTTCATCTTCAAAATCTGTTAGAGTTGTGGTCTTGGGATATTATTAACTGAGGCTGCTATTTCATCTAAAGAATGAAGACAATAATTCCCAAGTTTTCATGATCAAAATTAAATATTTTTAGAAATGCAAATCACTATCCAATTATTGATGATATTAATAAAATCATATGTACAGTTTGTACCAGTAAAAATTTTTATAGATTGGCACATCTCAATGATGTTTAAAATGTGTTCATGTCTTTATTATTTCTGCCTCAGTCAAGTAGGAAATAAGATAACATTTGTGTTTAAAGCAGTTTAACAAGACCACAATTTGAGAGAGACTTATCTCCACATTTTTATGTTCTATCTTGTGTGGTCATAAGAGTTAGTAGGCATTTTTATCTTTAACTTATTCATATCACAATAAAATAAATACTCTTAATAAAACTAAATTTTATGGCTTTAAAATATTAAAAGTATTTTATTGAAATTAATTTTGAATTCTTTAAATCAGGGGTATAGTTAAAAAATATAAGAACCTATGTAGGATAATAGTCTCTAAATATTTTAATCAAATATAAAGAGTTCCCTCAACAAATAAAATACTTTTAAATATGCTTTTGCAGAAGAAAATATAAGTAATTCCATTTTTAATTAAATTTGAATTAGAATTTCTGAAAAATAATGAAATCTAATATGTATACTGGTTTATTATAGTTAAGATAAACCTGCTACAAGCATTGAAGATTTTTGACAGGATATTCATGTTGATGAATATTTTGCTCATTTCCCTCAGGATAAAAAGTATAAATTAATTATTATTTGGCAGATGGTTTAATTGTAGGGCTTTGGCTGGAGAAAAAACTATGATAGAAATCATATACAATATTTATTGATAGCAAAAGTAAAGGACAGTTTTAAGGAGTTTCAGAAGCTCACTTCCAAAATATCTACATAGTTCTCATCATCGGGAAATTTTTTCAAAAGCTCAATTTAGAAAATTATGAAATTGTTTGTTTCCACATGGGTGAATTTTTTTTATTTCTGTAAACATTTTTCAAAGATTTAACCAACAATTCAAAAATTCAAATAATTTTTAAAGTAATGACATTAACAATAAAAAAAATTTTTTTTGAAACTGAATTGGATCAAAAGCCCCTCTGTGGCCTCCATTTATTGTTTGTAGAATAAGCTTTAAGTCTTCTAGGTCTTCCCTGAGTTTCAAAGAGCTGGCACAAGCAGTTAATAACTTAAGAAGTTAGAGAATGCAGAAATAAAGGAAAAGAAAATAGAAAAGCAATGACAATAATTTAGCAATAAAACAGAGTCCTAGTTTCTCCTCAAGGGATACATAGACAATCTGACATGTATCTTTGAATTGTTCTACAGGACTAAGACCACCCTCGCAAGAAGAAAGAGCATGGTAGCTACATGCTAATCACAAGCAAAGAGACCCCAATTAGCTGGAATCAGAAGGCCGATGACTGAGATTCCTGAACCATCACCCTGTTAGCTCAATACCGACCAATCAGAGGAAAGTCATATACCCTGCAGCTCTCATCCCAAATGTTGCTTTTCTAAAAACTTCAGTGAAAGCCATCAGGGAGTTTGGGTGTTATGAGTATGAGCTGTCTGTTCCATTTGCTTGGAACTTGCAATGAAAGCTGTATTTTCCTTCACTACAACTGCTGCTGCTAAGTCACTTCAGTCGTGTCTGACTCTTAGCAGCCCCATGGACTGCAGCCCACCAGGCTCCTCCATCCATGGGATTTCCCAGGCAAGAGCACTGGAGGGGGGTGCCACTGCCTTCTCCATCACCACACCTAGGTGTGACTAAATCAGCTTTGCTGCACTACTGGCAAGCAGACCCAAATTGCATTTAATACCAATTTGGTTATATGCATAATATATAAATAATGAGATTCCTTGTTTTCTTTGATAAAATAAGATTATTATTGTTTTTAACTTTAATTGGAATATGTGAGCTTCCTCTGAATTAAGTTTTCCAAACTTCCTAGGAAAAGCATTTATGATTACACAAATAAAAAGTTAAAAAAAAAAAAAAGTTACATTTAAGTATTCCATGAAGAAGACAGAGATAACTTAGTGCTGGTGTCTGAGCAAATTATCAGCTCTCAGGCTGGTGAAAGTGTCTTGAGACTCAATGGGTGTCACATGATAGATCAGATGTCTTAGCTAAAGAGAGAACCCTTGTCCACCAAAAGAAGGGGTAGAGACATTTTGTCATGTCCCACTCTCTGTTGCCTAGATTAAATACTCATTGAAAGAGAATTCAATGGCAGGAGTGCTGCTCTTAAGTTGATGAAGGCAATGCCTTCCCTTTTATTTGTTGTTCAAACTAATAAGAATGTTGTTTTGTTTTGTTTGCAGATTCTTTACCACTGAGTCACCATGGAAGTCAATATGACTGTATGTACAGGTAACACAAATAACAGAAAACAGCAGAGTAGAAAGATAAAGTGAAAGTTCTGTCAGGCTCTTTGAGACCCCATGGATATATAGTCCATGAAATTCTCCAAGCCAGAATACTGGAGTGGGTAGCTTTTCCCTTCTCCAGGGGCTCTCTCCAACCCAGGGATTGAACCCAGGTCTCCCACATAGCAGGCAGATTCTTTACGAACTGAGCCACAAGGGAAGTTCAAGAATACCGGAATGGGTAGCCTATCCCTTCTCCAGGGGACCTTCCTGATCCAGGAATCTAATTGGGATCTCCTGCATTGCAGGCGGATTCTTTACCAACTGAGCCATCAGGGAAACCCACAGTAGGCAGAGGATATGGATTTTAGTACAATGTCTATATTATGGAAAGGAATATTCCACAAGGAATAGTCAGCTATTCATAGAAACGTGACTAAATTACAAATTTAACTGTAAATTAAAAATCCGCTGCCTGCCCCCTACCCCACACCCACCTCTCCATTTCTTAAATAGCCATGCCTAGAACTACTCTAGATCCACTCTATGTCAATTTAGCCACAATCTCAAACAGAGAGAAAAATTCTAAATTGTCTAAAATCAATACTTCATGCCCATCAGGAACATGTTTTAACACAGCTAATAATGCTGTTACTGATACTTTATTCCCGGGTAACTGCTGAGAGAGACAGGAAATGCATAGCCTAAGGTTGTACTATTAATTACCCTGGATTTACATTTAATGACTATGCTTAAGTTCTGTTAGAAATAAAAGGTCTTTTCCCTTCATTGGCTTCCTTCTGTTTAGGTTCTGAGTTTTTGGCTTCCTCCTACTTTGAATCCTAATCTCTCTGAGTGCTGAGTTGCTTTTTGTGACCCCATTGACGGTAGCCTGCCAGGCTCCTCTGTCCATGGGATTCTCCAGGCAAGAATACTGGAGTGCATTGCCATGCCCTCCTCCAGGGCATATTCCCAACCCGGGATTGAACCCAGGTCTCCTGCATTGCACGCAGATTCTTTACCATCTGAGCTACCAGGGAAGCCCAGTTTTTCTAGTCTTACCAAAAAAAAAGAAAAGGAAACAATCTGTTCCTGCTTATACTGGGTCTTCTCATTCACCACTTTTCCCCTCAACCTCTTCCCCCACCATTTTTTAGGCTGCTAAAGTTCTGGATTTGTTTCATATTTTTATTTTAATTTATTTTAGACTAATAAAAAAGCTGCAAAAATTAGAGCTTCTCCTCACCCTGCTTTCTCTAATATACATATGTATATATACACACATGTGTGTGTGTATATATATATATATATATATATATAGAGAGAGAGAGAGAGAGAGAGAGAGAGAGAGAAAGAGAGAGAACCATATTACAATTATAAAGAACAAAAATTACTGGTACAATATTACTAACTAAACTACACACTGTACAAAATTTACCAGTTTTTTTCTCTAACATTCCTTTCCTGTTTGGGATCCTAAACCAGATCCCATACTAGTTGTTATTGTTATTGTGCTTAATTTAGTCTCTTCCAGATTGTAACAATTTCATATTCTTTCCTTATCTCTCACAACTTTGACACTGTTCATGAGTACCTATAAGTTATATTTTGTAAAATGTCCCTCTATTTATATGTTTGCTATTTCATGATTGGAATCAAGTTAGGTATGTTTGGCAATAATAGCTCAATAGAGATGCTTGCCTTTCTCAGTATGCCATTTCAAGGGGACCATTGATGTGGATTGTCATTATTGGTGATCTTATTCATCACTCGGTTCAGCTGATGTCTTCTGAGTTTCTCCCTGTGCATTCCTGTTTTTCCTTTTGTAGTTAATATCTTGGAGGAGAAACTCTGAGACTCGTCAAATCCTGTTCAATTATGCATTTTTTACTTCAATAGTATTATACATTTAATATTTAAAATAAGAGATATTTTTCTACAATTTTGATGAAAGTTTGCAATGGGAAAGTAAAGACAATATGCTAAAATTTCTCATTTGAACAGGTATGAAGCACTATGCTTTTTAAACGTTTTAATTTTGGTGGTAATGAGGAAAGAAAAGGATTTCTAAAAGGTCATTGTAAATTGCTATTTTGGATACTGAAAATGATCTGGCTTAAATAAATAAAAATCAGGAGAATTTCAAAATTCAGTACAAGCTGGCTGAAGCAGTTTTATTTTTATTGGTTATCAAGTTTTGTCTCCCTATATAGTATAGTAATTATAATTTCTCATTGGGCCTTAAAGTAAAACAAAAATGTCAAGCCATTATTTCTGATATAAAAGTCTGGGCAAAACAGACCAGTCTAACATGTTCCAGCTTCCAATAGGCTGTTTTATCACCTATATTTTCTGGATGCTTTTTAGTGAGCCTTAAGTACTTTTAAAGTACAGGAATATTTTTAAAATAGTGTTGGTGTTGACCAGCAAGATTAGACATCCTCTAATCATGTAATAGTGTACACAGTCTGGTATGAAATAAATGGTATTTCACAGAAATGACCATGTCTCAAATGTGAGCCTCCTGAACTAATAAGTGGATTCATTTATCTGGGTCTCATTTTAGAAATTCACCTTTTCTTTGATATTTAAAAATTACATTTAAAAACAAACCATTCATTTAAAATTCTACTTTATAGATTGAAGTTTCTACCACTGACTTCCACCTTATTTTCTATATTTCTTAACATTTTAATGATTTTTATCACATAAATTGGGGCTTCCCAAAAGACGCTTGCTCCTTGGAAGGAAAGTTATGACCAATCTAGACAGCATATTAAAAAGCAGAGACATTATTTTGCCAAGAAAGGTCCGTCTAGTCAAGGCTCTGGTTTTTCCAGTAGTCACTTATGGATGTGAGAGTTGGACTATAAAGAAAGCTGAATGCCGAAGAATTGATGCTTTTGAACTGTGGTGTTGGAGAAGATGCTTGAGAGTCCCTTGGACTGTAAGGAGATCCAACCAGACCATCCTAAAGGAGATCAGTCCTGGGTGTTCACTGGAAGGACTGATGTTGAAGTTGAAGCTCCAATACTTTGGCCACCTGATGTGGACAGCTGACTCATTTGAAAAGACCCTGATGCTGGGAAAGATGGAGGGCAGGAGGAGAACGGTACGGCAGAGGATGAGATAGTTGGATGGCATCACCAACTCGATGGACATGGGTTTGGGTGGACTCTGGGAGTTGGTGATGGACAGCGAGGCCTGGTGTGCTGTGGTTCATGGGGTCGCAAAGAGTCAGACACAACTGAGTGACTGAACTGACTGACTGACAGGAGGCACAAGAGGCAAAGAACCCGCCTGCCAGTGCAGGAGGCAGTACAGACTGAGCTGGGTTGGAAAGATCCCCTGGAGTAGGAAATGGCAACCCGCCCCTGTATTTTTGCCTGAGAAACCCCACAGACAGAGGAACCTGGAGGTTTACAGTCAATGGGGTCCCAAGGCGTCAGACACAACTGAGCGTGTATGCATATTACATAAATTGCCTTGTGAATGTAATTTTTTCCCAATTTCTAAGACTTCTAGATTTCTGTTTTGTCCCATCTATATTTCAAGTTGGATGAACAAAACGATATATTCTTAATATCCCCAAGGTGATTTAGTATTGTCCTACTTTTAATGGTTGCTTTAGCTATTAGTTCATTGGATGTTTTATGCTGATAATAATAAAAATCAGAATAAAATATAAAATACCAGGCTTTCCTACATCACACTTACTCATCAATAGAACATATTATGTGTAAATCATATAAATCATTAGTATTGCAAGTAGCTTTTTTTAGACCATTAACATTTTAAAATTAAACCTAATCTTTTAAGAATAAATATATAGAACAAAATTAAGCAAACTGGATACACAAATATTAAGTATAACCTTAAGAAATGGTCAAATATAGACCAAAAATAGTTTATTACAGGCAATTTCACAAATGTGGCACTTACTAGGTTAAAAATCACAGTAATTTCACATAGAGTATGGTTTATATTTGAATATTATAATTAGAATGGCAGAAATATTTAGACTTCATCAAATGTTACTTTTGCCAGAAAGAGGGAAATACACTGGGGCTTCCCTGGTAGCTCAGGCTTCACCAGTGGCTCAGATGGTAAAGAATCTGCCTGAAATGCTGGAGACCTGGATTCAATCCCTGGGTAGGGAAGATCCCCTGGTGAAGGGAATGGCTACCCACTTTAGCATTCCTGTTTGGAGAATTCCATGGACAGAGGAGCCTGGCAGGCTATAGTCCATGGGGCAGCAGAGTCTGACAGGACTGAGTGACTTTCACTTTCACTTTTCCTGGAAGCTCAGCTTAGTAAAGAATCTGCCTGCAATGCAATTTGGATTCCTGAGTCAGGAACATCTCCTGAGAAGGGATAGGCTACCCACTCCAGTATTCATGCGTTTCCCTGGTGGCTCCACTGGTAAAGAATCCACCTGCAATGTGGGAGACCTGGGTTTGATCCCTGAGTTGTGAATATCCCCTGGAGGAGGGCATGGCAACCCACTCCAGTATTCTTGCCTGGGGAATCTCATGGACAGAGGAGGCTGTGGGCTACAGTCCACTGCGTTGCAAAGGAGTTGAACACAACTTAGCAACTAAACAAATAACATGATGACTAATAGTTTTTAAACAAATAGTTTTCTTATAAAAATATACTTTGTGCAAAAATACATAAATTATGACATATTAATAAGGTTTATTTTCTTTGTGAAACATACAGATTCAATGTTCTATATATAGAGCTAAATCTGCTCTGAATATTCATGACTATGAAAAACCTTACTGTGTAGCCAATTTTCTTTGACACTGTAATTTTAATAATTGCATAAAACCAAACAATCAAGAAGGAACATCAAATGTAAAAATAGCCTTATTTTATTTTCTTACTTGGCTGGCCAGCTCACTGTTTCTCATAATTAATTTAAAACATTGTTATTTTGAGATGTCTTCTTTCTTTCCAACTTCATTGTAGTCTTTACTTAGTGTCAGACCAAATCTCTCATCATCAACACTAAAAGCCTTAGAGGATGTATTTTAAATTAAAAGAACTAATTAACGTTGATATTTAAGTGACTTTTTGACTTCTGCCACATACAATATTTTGTAACAAAAGTTTATTGGCCTCTTTGATTATATTTAGAAACAGAAATACTGTCTCGAAGGAGTATACAAATGTAAACTAGATGCCACATTGGATTTTGAACTTATTTAAGACATTGAAAGCTTGAAGTTTACAAATGTCTTTTTCTTAATCTTTAAAATTTTAAGATGCTATTTCTATTATTCCAAGAAGGAAATATAAAAGATATGACTTTTCTTTGCCCGTTGCCCTATATAGATATTCCATTTTAGCTGTCACGACATAGTTTGCCAAATTCTGTCCTAGAGAACAGACATTAAGATTCTCATTTTTTTTTTTAGCTGTGGCAACTGATTGAAAGACAAATCTTGCAGCCATATTTATTACAGAAATGAAGCTGGTGAATTTTTGAAAATTTGTGATCCACATGAATTAAATTTTCTGGGTTTTATTCTTAGGTCATATGCTAAATTCCAATTCATCCTCATCTCTATCCCTTATAAGAGAAAAGAACCTGATTAAAAAATATTTAAAACAATGCTTTTGTTATTTATATTCTGATGAATTCTTAGGTAGGACAAGACTTAATCATGCAGTCTGTCAATAGTAACACAAATTTGGTTTTTGACAACCAGGTATATATTATTTTTCTCAGAATAATGTTCCCTTTTTGATAAGTCTGTTTTTATAAATCTACATAACCAAGTGTACCTAAAATTTTAATATATGACTGGCTTCCATTTCTTTTATGAATAACCCTATTTACTTAGTGACTACAATGGAAAGCCTTTAAAAAATTGTTTAAAAGGAAATATGAAGACTATGAATTCTAAGGTTTCTAAAGACATTTCCACGTTTTGTGGAGAAAAAAAAAAGTCAAATATTCTTTAATCAAAAGGTGAAAAAGCTAAACCTAATAATAAATTTAGCATTAACTTAGTAATTATGCAACATTACATAAGCTACTTTTCTTTTTTTAAGTAAGATTAATCACTGTGCCTAACTCATGGGATATCATGAGGATTAAACACAGTAGTAATCAGGATTTTTGATACATGTTAAAACACTAAATAATAGCTAATTATAGAAAAATACACAGAACTCACTATAAAGGTCAGATCAAGTTTATAAATTGGAAAGTTAAACACATGAAGCAACAGGTAAAATGTTGTCTAAGTGATAGACTCTAATTTGTGCTTTGTGGAATAGATAGGATTTGAGTATAGACGGAGATAAAAATGATAGTAAAAAATCCAAAGAGTTCAAAACAATTCACACTAGTCATAGTGACCTACTAGCCTGCTGACAGCAATAAAAGAAGTATGAGACATCTATTACTATTATCTTTTGACCTTAGAAATAAAAGTCAGTACTTTTATCAGCAAAAATCGGTTTATTCCAAAAAGCAGAGAATTGCAATTCAGGATGAGCTAGTCATGGCAAAAGCAATAGGCAAGTTCAACAAACAAAGGAGAGGATCATTATTTTATAGAGAAAAAGGAAGAAGTTAAAACGCGTTGTTTGAACAAAAATCCATCGGAGCAAAGTGAGATTTCACGTGATGAGAGCTTCCCATTGGCCAGTTGCTGGAGTAGTCAATTTCTTATAGGGACTGGAATATATATTTCCCTATTGGGGCCTGTTATTACTGATCCTTTTCTGTTGATGATTTATGTTTTGTGGCCTGTAATTGACAATTCTTCATGTAATTCACATTGAGTGGTACTGCATGAAAGATCCCTTTCCAACTCCATTTTAGTGGGGTCCCCCTTTATTAAAATTTTTACACATTCAACAGTAATGAAAATGAAAAATATATTTAATAAGCAATAAAAAAAACAAAGGCTTTGCAAATAAACATCAAATTTCATGTTTTGAGGCATTATACTAAGTAAATGCAATTTTTAGACAAAGAATTCTAGCTGGCAGTGGAAAGCACAGTGGAAGAATGGATGAGGGTGGAAGTAGAGAGGTGATCTTGAAGCAGATATGAAAGCAAATTAAGTGTGAATTTTCAGGACTCTGGACTTGGGTCCATGAAGTGCAAATGGAAAGTACAAGTGAATCCAAGTCATATCAAAATAAAATAAAATATAATTTTATTACATACTTTCAAAGTTTAAATAGATGGAAACCATGCAATACAATAAAAAGAAATGGTTCAAGTTTCAGCTCTTTCTTTTACCTGTGTGTATCTTGACAGAGCAAGTAAATAACCAAAGTATTGTTTCCTCTTCGAGAAAATGTAGATGATGTAGATGATATACTATGGGCAAGATAATATCTCCTGGTATTATCTTACAAAATTATGTCATTAGATTTAGCTTCTGTTTGAATAGTTTTTGTTTTTGTTTTTTGTCTTTGACAGCCAATGCAAAGATAGTATGTCTAATCCTTAGCACATAACTGTGGTAACATATAAATTAAATAAATGGTATTAGCATTGTGAACATTAAGAAAAGGACTAGGTCTCATTCCTTCAAGAACTGAAAGACTGTATTATACTTTTAAATGATAAGAATGTAGAGGGCAAGCAGTTTGGGGCTGGTGCAGGTAGGGGAGAATTATACTGCAAAATATTATGTACCTGGTTTGAAAGGGATGTTCTCTCTCAGGTGGAATTAAAATAAAACTACTAGAAGCATACAGTTTCTACTAAGGAAATAGTTTTCTTTTTGTTTTAGTTATTAAAATTCAAATGCCTTTATTAGATTTTTGTCTTACCTAGTTTTATTTTTCCCCAGTGGTAATAACAGTCTAATACCACACAACCAATTTAAATTCAAGCCAACTGATAAAACAGATCGTGTTATATCACAAGGGATTCTGACCAAACTCTCTAACTCTGCTTGCCCACAGAGATTATATTTATAAACATTTCCTCAGCCATTATCCAAATTACAAATCAGAAGTAAACTTTTATATAAATATAGTTTGAAAGCAGGTGGTGTTTTGATTATTTGCATCTGAACATTCTAATGAAGCCATGAGATATGAATAGATGGTAATTTATTGAAAGAAATGAAAAGGGAGTTTTTAGATGAAAGCTCAGGGTAAGAAGAATGCTTCATGAAATCACCAAGTATGAAATTTAAATTTTCCTGCTGAGTTAAATATGCCTTGACAATGTCAATGAACTTGGAGAAAAATGACAGATTGCTATTATATGCTCAAGTTTCCAAAAGTCATGCTGTTAGCTATTGTAAATATTGCAGTATACCACTGAAAGGAATGCTTTAGCTTTATACTCATTTTTTTGCCAAAATATTTTGCCTTTTACATTGCTACAAACTACAGTTGAGTTCAGAAGATATGTAATAAAAATTTATAAAACTTTTCCCCTTCTTAAAAAAATAAAATGGCAGTACATAGTTGACTTCTGACTTTAAATTTTATTATATATTTTTAATCTTAGTTATTATCTAGAAAGACCATAAATTTCCCTTATCCTCCATACGCCTACAACTGTGTATGTTAACTTTTCGAAAATATTTTCACTCTCATTGCTGAACATGCAGTTACAGAGTCCAGTGAAAGTAGAAATGGTGAATTATATCAGAATGCTACTATTTTTTTTCAGTTGAAAATAAATCTACCAAAGGCCTCATGGAAAAATAATTGCCAAATAACATGTAAGATAAAAGACCACAATTTAAAATATTCTTTTTAATTATCACAATGAAGAAAATATGTTTGTTTAAAATTCTGAGGCCTATGGAAATCATTTCTATTTTTAAACATAAAAATATTTTGATAAGCATATTAAAGATCTGTAATATGTGAATTAATAATTATTTCTATTAACTTTCAGTTCAGTTCAGTTTAGTTGCTCAGTCATGTCCAACTCTTTGTGACCACATGGACTGCAGCACTCCAGGCCTCCCTGTCCATCACCAACTCCCAGAGCTTACTCAAACTCATTGTCCATTAAGTTGGTGATGCCATCCAATCATCTCATCCTCTGTCATCCCCTTCTCCTCCTGCCTTCAATCTTTCCCAGCATCAGGGTCTTTTCCAATGAGTCAGCTCTTCGCATCAGGTGGCCAAAGTATTGGACTTTCAGCTTCAACATCAGTCCTTCCAATGAATATTTGGACTGATTTCCTTTACAATTGACTAGGTGGATCTCCTTGAAGTCTAAGGGACTTTCAAGAGTCTTCTCCAACTCCACAGTTCAAAAGCATCAGTTCTTCAGTGCTCAGCTTTCTTTATAGTCCAACTCTCACATCCATATATAACTACTGGAAAAACCATAACCTTGACTAGATGGATTTTGTTGGCAAAGTAATAGCTCTGCTTTTTAATATGCTGCTATTAACTTTAACAACACAGAAATAGAATAAGTTTGAGTTTATGGGTAGTGGTAGCTATATTTTAATGAGAACAAAAATTTTACCATATATTTTATGCTGTCATCATTTAATAGAAAGTTTAGTATCATAATTCATTGCTTTCTGACTTGCATACCAAGTCAGTCACCAGTTACTATTAATAAAATCCAGTAATATTTGTTAAAATTGGCTACTTTTCATTCCTCACACTTCTGCCTTCATGTAGACCTTTATCTTCTCTTATTTGAACTATTTTAAGAGTCTGTCTTGCTTTTCTATCACCAGATTTTCTAGCTTAATACATTCTGAATATGCCTTTCAAAATTATTTTTAAAAGAAAACACATAATTTTACTACAAACCTCTTTTGTTTATGCAAATTATAAGGTACAAAGCCACTTGTTAATTTGGCCCTTATAATTTGGCCTAATCTACTCTCTCCAGTATCCTTTTAGCTCATCAGTTCCCACAGGCATGTATTTTCACTCTACACTGCATAGGACATTGTTCCAGACTTTTTCATGAGTCACTATCTACATATATTATTCCTTCTGCCATGAGTGACCATAATCATTAATAATTTGATTAGCAAATTTATATATGTCCTCTCAGACTCAGTTCAATTGTGACCATCACAATGAAACTTTCCCTTATACCCCTAAAAAGATTTGGTTTCCCAGTCTTTTATAAATTCCTACTTAATTTTCTACACTATAATAAAACTTACCACATTTATGATCATTAATTTGTTAAGACCTTTGTGTTGTTAAATGGATTATAAGGGTCTGTAGAGATGGTTAGATAGCACCACCAATAATGGTCAAGAATTTGAGTAAAATCTGGGAGATAGTGGAGGACATTGGGGCCTGGTGTGCTGCAGTCCTTGGTGTCACAAAGAGTGGGACATGATGCCATGGGTGAGCAACAATAACAAGAATTCTGATACAACAAAAAAGAGGTTGGTGAACAAACATGGGACCTTATACCAAATACAGAATCTCTTGCTCCATCGTGGAACTCTTGAATGATACTCTGAATTTTTTATTTTGAATTCTTAAAGAGATCTTCATGCGGTTAGTTTTTAAAAATTCTGCTGCAATATAGATAGATAGAGAGAGAGAGAGAGAAAGAGAGAGAGAGAGAGATCTCTATCTATATATGTGTATATTTATATTCACCTATTCATTCTTTGGACCAAATACAGAACTCAATTAACATTTACCAAATGAAGAACATTTTAAGTTTGAACTTAGTACTATGAATTTTACTGATGAATTATATAATTTAGACTTGAGATTTTATTATACATTTGATAATAGTAAGTCATATAAAAAACAGTTCTTTTTTCCTATTTTAAACTTTTATGTTAGTCATACTAAGAGGAATAGCTATTCATCAGCATTCCATTTTAAATATTAAAATCAGGAATTAATTCGTCAATTAGTTCTCTTCCTTGTGCTGCGTGCATTGTTGCTCAGTCACATCTGACTATTTGTGACCCCATGGACTGTAGCCCACCAGGCTCCTCTCTCCATGGGGATTCTCCAGGCAAGAATACTGGAGTGGGTTGCCATACCATCCTCCAGGGGATCTTCCAAAACCAGTGGATCAAACACCCAGGTCTCTTGTGTTACAGGCAGATTCTTTAATGTCTGAGCCACCACTGAACTCTTACTAAATTAATTCTAAAATATACATGGGTTATATACATATTATCCTATGTAACTGATTTGCCTGTGATAGAACACTCTTGAGAATATTCACATTTGTACAATTAAAGCATTTTTTTTTTTTTTTTTTACTTGCATGGAATTTCCTGTTAGCAGAAAACTTACTTATTCAGGACCTGTAAGCCAATAAGACTAGATCTAAACATGAATTCCTGCTGCTTAAGGGACAAATAAGTCTGAAGATTTATCCAGGGCTGACTACAAGTCATCAGTTTAGGACAGTGGTTCTTTAAACTAAGTTGCTAGATATGGACTAATCACTGAATTTTAGGCTGTAAGTTTCTCTCTCCTTGGCTTAAATGTATTGAAAAGAAATACAGAAAAATTCAAGGAGCCTCTGAGGATCTACTAATATGGTCTATTGCAGGAAGATATACAGATTACAGATTAATAATCAATGAGAGCTCATTTCCCCTAGAAAATAAGAGAATAATATTCCTCAATAGTTAATCATACTGGAAACTCATTTTATAAGACCCTTTTATAAGACTGAAGAACATATTCATGCAGGTGCAGGTTAAAATGAAAATATAATTGAGAAAAATCACTCTGTACACTCTCTGAAAGATAACCATAATGATTAAATACATATATAACCAAGGAAAAATGTTGTTTTAATTCCTAAAGAACATTTTTTGGAACTTGGTTCATATGAGAAAGTTCTATTCTATGAAGCCACATGACTGTACAAAACAATTTATATGGTTTCCTGTTTCACGAAACCATAAATAAAATAATCACTATTAACTTTTAAAAAAACTGTTAAAATTATCAATAATTAAAAACTTCAATATATTCATTATTTGTTTAACTGTAGGTGTTGATGCTAAATGCTGTTCTCTTCATTCATTAGCCTGTTTTAAAAGCTGGATACTTATTACTGCAGACTATTAATTATTAATAAAAAGAAAAAGAGCTCAAATTACTTGCTTTCAAGGTGGAAGCTTGAATAAAAGCTTTATGAGTTGAAGCCCTTCTGCTCTTGGAACATGGATATATTTCTGAGAAGAAATGTTTTCTTTTGTTTTGGCTTTTTATGTGTATGATTTTAGGTATAAAAATGTAAAGTTGAAATTATGTCCTTTGATACTGATCCCATTCACATTTGCATCCCCTAACATAATGAAAATATTGCACAATTAAAAGTTCTTGAATCTGTCTCACCGTGAATTGGCCAAGAGGCAGTGAATCTGCCAAAAAGAAGTAGAACAGCTGTGAAGATGCCAACACAATTGAGTACTCCATAGCTACATATTTCTAAATATGGAAATTTATTGTACACTTATGGGCATAGAATGACAATGGGGTCAATCCAACCATAAGGCAATGCTGAGACACCTTCATTTTGACCTATTCTCTTGGCATAAGTTATGTCTTAATGAATGCATGTCTAGTCACAGACTGTAAGTGCATATGGGGAAAAAAGAAAACATAAAACATGATGTCTACTTAGGAAATAATAATTCTAAAATGCTATTTAATCAATTAGCTAAAAATAGGCAAGCAATATTTAATTTTATTTGAGAAATAGTATATTGGATGTCATTCATGTATAATCAATGCAAAATATGAATATTCCAAATTAAAATGAAGCTAATTACATTTAATTATTTTCCTCAAATTTTCCTTATCAGTGTAGAATCTTACTTCATCACTTCTATTTGTCAAACTCAGGCAAATTCAAAGTATCAAAATCTACCTGTCTTAAAGTTACAATGATCAGGTAGCAAAAATAAATCCATAATGTTTTAGAGATTTTCTTGGTATCTAATTTTCAAAATTACTCTCTAGTTTTTTTTTTTTTTTTCAAAGATAAAAGTTAATGTAGTCTTTTCTGTAAGATTTTTATGAGACCTTTTTAAAATTGTTAGCTCTATTCAAACAAATTTTTCATACCCAAACTGAGTTTCATAACAGGGTAAAACAATTACTGGGTTATGTTCCAAAAAGTAATTTATAAGTGAGAAATGATACTTTATACTTATTCATTGATATATTCAGTATTATCAATTTGCTACTACACACCAAGCCCTAAGCCCAGATCGGAATATTTCCTTGCCCTACAAAACAAAAATGATTTTATATATGTTTATGGGAGTTTTAATAATAGCCCATAAAAGGCTATATTACTAAAATGAAATTGTGCCATTATTCCATTGAGGGTTTCTAATTGTAGTTTGAAATTATTTTTCCAATTATGGAATGCTAAGTCATGTGATTAAGGTAGATAAAAGAAAGCATATTGTTTCCCAAATGAGCTTGAGATTGCTAAATTACAGAAGTCTTTTACATATCAGAGATTACTATATTATTATTTTCAGCATTCATTTTCTCTCCTCATGTATAAAAATGATTATTTTAGTTTCTAGAAATATTATAGAAACTAGGCAAATGTAGACAAATGTAAACATTATATAACATTAGAGAACTTGAAGTTACAAGTTCAATGAGAAAGAAAACTGTGACTTTCACCAATATACAATATTTTATAATTTGACTTTTGTTTTATTGGTCAAAATTCCAAATAAAAATAATTAATAATTACTAACTAGATATCATACAATAAAAGGGAAAGTTGCTCAGTTGTGTCTGACTCTTTGCCACACCATGGACTACACAGTTCATGGAATTCTCCAGGCCAGAATACTGGAGTGGGTAGCCTTTCCCTTCTCCAGAGGATCTTCCCAACCCAGGGATCAAACCCAGGTCTCCCGCATTGCAAGCGGATTCTTTATCAGCAGAGCCACCAGGGAAGCCCTATCATACACTAGAGGTTTGTAAATACAATAAGCCACTTCCTTATAGTCTTAACATTTTCTAAAAGTATGTACTGTGTTTTCCCTTCATTTTTTGTACTAGACTCTACTGACCTATGGAGAAGGCAATGGCAACCCACTCCGGTACTCTTGCCTGGAAAATCCCATGGAAAACAGTATTTTTCACAGAATCAGACCAAAGAATTTCACAATTTGTATGGAAATACAAAAAACCTCGAATAGCCAAAGTAATCTTGAGAAAGAAGAATGGAACTGGAGGGATCAACCTGCCTGACTTCAGACTCTACTACAAAGCCACAGTCCTCAAGACAGTATGGTACTGGAACAAAGACAGAAATATAGATCAATGGAACAGAATAGAAAGTCCATAGATAAATCCACGAACCTATGGACACCTTATCTTTGACAAAGGAGGCAAGGATATACAATGGACAAAAGACAACCTCTTTAACAAGTGGTGCTGGGAAAACTGGTCAACCACTTGTAAAAGAATGAAACTGGAACACTTTCTAACACCATACACAAAAATAAACTCAAAATGGATTAAAGATCTAAATGTAAGACCAGAAACTATAAAACTCCTAGAGGAGAACATAGGCAAAACACTCTCCGACATAAATCACAGCAAGATCCTCTATGACCCACCTCCCAGAATATTGGAAATAAAAGCAAAACTAAACAAATGGGGCCTAATGAAACTTAAAAGCTTTTGCACAACAAAGGAAACTATAAGTAAAGTGAAAAGACAGCCCTCAGATTGGGAGAAAATAATAGAAAATGAAGCAATAGACAAAGGATTAATCTCAAAAATATACAAGCAACTCCTGCAGCTCAATTCCAGAAAAATAAATGACCCAATTGAAAAATTGGCCAAAGAACTAAACAGACATTTCTCCAAAGAAGACATACAGATGGCTAACAAACACATGAAAAGATGCTCAACATCACTCATTATTAGAGAAATGCAAATCAAAACCACAATGAGGTACCATTACACGCCAGTCAGGATGGCTGCTATCCAAAAGTCTACAAGCAATAAATGCTGGAGAGGGTGTGGAGAAAAGGGAACCCTCTTACACTGTTGGTGGGAATGCAAACTAGTACAGCCACTATGGAAAACAGTGTGGAGATTTCTTAAAAAACTGGAAATAGAACTGCCATATGACCCAGCAATCCCACTTCTGGGCATACACACTGAGGAAACCAGATCTGAAAGAGACACGTGCACCCCAATGTTCATCGCAGCACTGTTTATAATAGCCAGGACATGGAAGCAACCTAGATGCCCATCAGCAGATGAATGGATAAGGAAGCTGTGGTACATATACACTATGGAGTATTACTCAGCCATTAAAAAGAATTCATTTGAACCAGTCCTAATGAGATGGATGAAGCTGGAGCCCATTATACAGAGTGAAGTAAGCCAGAAAGATAAAGAACATTACAACATACTAACACATATATGTGGAATTTAGAAAGATGGTAACGATAACCCTATATGCAAAACAGAAAAAGAGACACAGAAGTGTCTCTCTTTTGAATTCTGTGGGAGAAGGTGAGGGTGGGATGTTTCGAAAGAACAGCTTGTATATCATCAAGGGTGAAACAGATCACCAGCCCAGGTGGGATGCATGAGACAAGTGCTCGGGCCTGGTGCACTGGGAAGACCCAGAGGAATCGGGTGGAGAGGGAGGTGGGAGGGGGGATCGGGATGGGGAATATGTGTAACTCTATGGCTGATTCATATCAATGTATGACAAAACCCACTGAAATGTTGTAAAGTAATTAGCCTCCAACTAATAAAAAAAAAAAAAAAAAGATTGACGGCAAGAGGAGAAGGGGGTGACAGAGCATGACATGGTTGGATGGTATCACCGACTCAATGGACATGAGTTCGAGCAAACTCTGGGAGATGGTGAAGGACAGGGAAGCTGGCATGCTCCAGTTCAGGGGGTCACTGAGTCAGACTTTGTGACTGAACAACAACAAAATTAAAATAGCTTGGAAAAAAACAAAAAAGGAGCCTGGTAGGCTGCAGTCCATGGGGTTGCTAAGAGTCAGACAGGACTGAGCGACTAGAAGGAAATGACAGCCCACTCCAGTGTTCTTGCCTGGAGAATCCCAGGGACGGGGGAGCCTGGTGGGCTGCCGTCTGTGGGGTCGCACAGAGTTGGACATGACTGAAGCGACTTAGCAGCAGCAGCAGCAGCTACTGACCTATATCTGCTCTCTAAATAAATCAAAATAAACATCAGCTTTGTTAATTTTGAGTACCTGGAATAAGTTAAGAACAAAGCAACAACCTTAAGTTTAGAGAAAGATAAATGTGGAAATAATTATATTTGTTAAAACCTGAATTTATTGAACTTTTGTTTAATTTCTAAACCTAATGGCACGTTGGCACTCAAGAAAGGGACTTAAATATGTTACTATTCTATACTCAGTTCTATACTTGAAAGCATTTCTGTAAGTAAAATGAATAAAGAGAAAAAGGAAGAAAGAAAGGAAAAAAGGGAGGAGGAAGGAAGGAAGGGGAGAGAGAGGGAAAGTAAATGCATTTCATGATTTTCAGGTAAATCTGAGAAAAAAAGTATAACATTCATTCACTAAATATAATGCTTTTTACTAAATAGTATTTCAAACATCTGTACATTATTCACTATCCAGGCAGGTATTTTAATATCACATAGATGCACAGTAGGATTATTAGCATATACAAAATATTTAAAGTAAGTTTTATTAATATAAGAAAGCTAGCTAAGGATTTATAGCCATATGCAATCATATAAAGTCACTATATTGATTTAGAAAAAGAGTGATGAAGGATAAATTTTAATTTTCCAAATTCTGGTTTAACAGTTTACATAGGTAGTTTTTAAAAAGTAAATAGCCTTATATCTAATCTATGGCAATGATTTCGGAAACATACCATAATGGACATGTATCTAAATCATTGTGCAATTCAAAACTGTAATCCTTTTCCATTATGCAAATAAGCAAATGATATTAGAATATAATCAAATTTCCTCAAGGTTAAGTGATCTATAGCTGGACATTTCTGTTGCATAATTGCCTTCAAGTTATATTTTCAGAGTTCCTTAGAAAGATTAAGTGTTCAGAAGTATAAGTTTATAATTATGTTAGACAAGTCAAAATTAGATGGTAACACCATCCTTGGCAATCTTAATAAAATCCACCATGAAGCTGAAAAGAAATATTGCAGTTTATTTTAATGCTCACCTATGATCTGAGCATTCAAAGGAAGCATAAAGCCTGGTCTATTTAAAATATTTTGTTTTTAACTATGTTGAGGAAAAAGAGGGGAATGATAATGCAAAATATGTATTTTTGATTAGAAGAGGATTAAGGGCAAATTTTAATGAAAGCTTACAACACATTCAGTTAATGTGCATTTGACCTAGATTAGCAGGAAAAACAATATCACAATAAAAGTATTTTAAACTATTTTCCAACTGTCTAGTTGACAATGTTCAAGCAGTTAATTGTATTAACCACTATACCTTAGTAATACTGATGAGAAAATTATTATTTAAGTGTCTGCCTATGTTCATTTTCTTAATAGCAAGTATAAAAAACAAAATTTAAAGTCTTCTTACATTAAATATCACATTCTTTCCACTTGTCAAATGTAATTCAGAACTCAGATGAAAGGGGGAAATCTCTCACCCACAACACAAACACAGAAAAATACGCCACACCCACAGAAGATAGGGATGGAGTTGGATTTCTTTCCTCCCAGCTCCGCATATTTTAGGTCTAGGGATAGGAATAAAGATATTACTAAAAAGTGATGCTGAATTTTAAGTTATAGAGTAGCAATGGAGTGTTTGCAACTATTTGTGTCAGGGACTGCTCTTATTGAAGAAGACAATCTAGAATTAGACAAAGGACTTCAGCAGAATTGAAACGCTGCCTATCTAAGGCTTATTGAGCCCATGCCCTGAGACATGAGACAGAGCTCAGTTCAGTGAAATATTGATTAATGGAGATTATACAACTTTCTAATGCCTTCCTTATACACTACAGTTGGGAAAATGAGTGGAAGCTATACGCTGTTGCTGCTGTTTACTCACTTAGAAGTGTCCTACTCTTTTGCAACCCCGTGGAGCATAGCTGCCAGGTCCCTCTGCCCATGGGATTTTTCCAGGCAAAAATACTGGAGTGGCTTGACACTTCCTCCTCTAAGGGATCTTCCCAACTCAGGGATCAAACCCAGTTCTGCTGCATTGGCAGGCAAATTCTTTACCACTGAGCCACCAGGAAAACTCATGTGGCAGCCATATAAATGGTGAAAAATGACATCATCCAAGATTAAAGATGTGATTAAAAAATGAAAGCAAACAAAACACCCAAAGATACATTTTAGAGATTGTGCAGAGTTGAGAAAATAAATACAATTTGTTTCACATAAACTGATCCCACTCACCCCTTACCTCCACTGCCAAAAAAAAAAAAAAGCAACAAATAAGTTGATATAGGGAAACAGCCAATAATTCTACTTTATATAGAGTTTCTAGCATTTTTTCAGGAATCCATGCCTGCCAGGTTTCTTAGCCATCCTCAATCAATAGAAATTGACTAGAGGTCAGACAGGCGGCTCAGCGGTAAAGAAGCCACATGCCAATGCAAGAGACACAGGAGGAAAGGTTTCGATCCTTGGGTCAGGAAGATCCCCTGAAGGAAGAAATGGCTAGCTATTCCAATATTTTTGCTGAGGTAATTCTATGGACAGAGGAGCCTGGTGGGCTATAGTCCATGGGGTTGCAAAGAGTGGGACGCTTTTGAAGCCACTGAGAATGCACACATGCAGAGGCCAGACAAGAAATTTAGCTAAGGCTTTACTGGGGTCCTGTGCAGACTGCAGGAGTGAAAACAAGTAACAGGTTCCTTTGCTTGCTCGCTCCCTGGCAGAGGTGTGCTTGTTTTGTTTTTGTGGTGAGGGTAGGGAGGTGTCCAGGGGTCAGGCTGGAGGGGCGGCTTAGGTGGTTTGCCCATCATTTTGTGGTATTTAGTGCAGGGGAATGGGCAATAACCTGCTTTTACTCCCAACAGTTATTTGCTCTCAGATCTTCAGAATTGGCAGGGCGTTACATAATCTCTTTTGGTCTAGAATTTCCCCCACCTGAGCATGCACACAGTTATTTTTAGTTCCATATAGTTTCTAAATGGGTTTCCCATATAGTTTCTATATGGGCTTCCTTGGTTGTTCAACTGGTAAAGAATCCACCTCCAATGCAGGAGATCCTGATTCGATTCCTGGGTTGGGAAGATTTGCTGGAGAAGGGATAGGCTACCCATTCCAGTATTCTTGGGTTTCCCTGGTGCCTCAGCTGGTAAATAATCTGCTCATAAAGCAAGAGACCTGGGTTCGATCCCTGAGCTGGGAAGATCCCCTGGAGAAGAGAATAGCTACCCACTCCAGTATTCTGGCCTGGAGAATTCCATGGACTGTATAGTCCATTGGGTCACAAAGAGTTGGACACGACTGAGTGACTTTCATACACAATAGTTTCTATGTATTTGTAGCTTGAGGAGATATAAGTCCAGGTCCAAGGATTGCAGCATTACAGCAAAGGGTCCCAGGCCTGTTTCAGAATGACTAGGGGAACTTAGTACCTTGTCACATACTCTTACTGTTCTGTAGATTAAGAGGTGCACATTTTCATAGTAACTTTGCTGTTGCAATGTTGCTCTCAGATGAATTCTGTGATCTTCATCCATGTGCTGTCTTTTTCTCTTGCTGAGGGGGCATTGCTTCATCTCAACTACAGTGTTTTCCATTTCCCTCTGTGATGTGTGTTATCTCTCTGGATATTGCAGTTTCCCTGCTCTTGGCTGAAAGCTTCTCTGACTGAAGATTCTGGATATCGTCTCTTTTATACTTCACTGGCTTCATCTCTAATGAAATCTCTGTGAAAGGTTACCTAGAACCCTGTGCTGCAGTGCTGCAGTGCTTGGACCTGGACATATATCTCCTCAAGCTACAAAATACATAGAAACTATTGGGTCTGAAAGTCATTCAGCCATGTCCAACTCTTTGTGTCCCCATGGACTGTAGCCCTCCAGGCTCCTCTGTCTATGGAATTATCCAGGCAAGAGTACTGGAGTGGAGTATCATGCCTTTCTCCAGGGGATCTTCCTGACCCAGGGACTGAACTAGGGTCTTCTGCATTACAGGCAGCTTCTTTATTGTCTGAGCCACCAGGGAAGCACTCTTCCTAATTCTGTTTTTTCTCCAGTGGTGCCAGCTGAGAAAGTTGGCAGAAGTGCCTCTGTGCCTCTGTCTCCAAGGGCTGCTACCTGCCTTGGTCCAAGCCCAGTGGACCCATGGTTACCAGGAAGCCAGTCAGGAAGCCTCATCAGCCCATCTTCACTCCAACCACTTGCCATGATTTACAACTTGTAAACCAAACACACACACACACACACACACACACACACACACACACACATCCCAAACAAACTCTGTCCTATCCAGTTAGAATTTATAACTCAATTTGTAAAGAAAGGAACCATTAAAGTTGTAACCAAAAATGTGTGAGCAAATCCAGGATAAAAGGTCTCTGGTTTAATTACCAGATAATTTCAAATACAGCAATAGGCTAGGTCATGGTGAAAGTTATAAAACAGATGGGAGTTTGATTTGGAACCTCCTAAGCTCTTATGAAAGATGAAGCAAACTTAGAAAAGAGAAAGGGTAAAGACTATGTAAAGTAGAAATGCTTTACTTTGTACCTCATTTCTTAGCCTCACCATAAATAAATTCATAAATCTCTCCACTTGAGTCTCCAAATCTAAATGGAAAGCAAACTACAAATGTTTAAAGAGCTTATCAGCCTTATTTGGTATGGATTAGTGTAATTCTTTTCCAACTCTACCAATTAACTCAGTAATCAAGTGTGTGTTCATTTAGTGTCCTAATTAAATGATTCTAGGACCCTTGTCTATAAATTACAGAAAACTTGTATTTTATCCTTAGCAACGCCTGCCTCCTCAGCCCATCACACCCCAAAAAACCCAGGTACTCTAAGGAATAACACAGATCAGTAAGGTCAGGCCTTGAGTGCCTTGTTTCATTAAGCAAAAACTGGAAAAGCTGACTGTTGAGCTAAGTCACCTCATTTATGGTTATTACTTGCTTTATAGAGTTCATTTGACTACATCAGTAACCTGAAAGATCCTATTTCCCATTCCATTAAATGTTATCACCACCTAGTGATGTTGCCATCAGAATTATGATATTCAACTGGCCAAAGCAAAGATTTTTCCCTTGTACCAAATGTTGTGACAGCTGAATCTTACAGCCCGATCATGTGGGCCCTGGTCACTGCAGAGTACTGTAGCCAACAGAATCTGTTCTTCTCCATCACTGGTAGGCTTCAGTAGAATTTAACTATTGTAAGAGATAATGTGGAAACTAATGACTGTCATTACACCTTCAGGCTTATCAGTAATTCTTTATGGTATTTGTGTGTGAGGGGAAATGAGACAATCTACAAGCCAGCCTTTCCCAATCATCTCCAGAATTATGCCTGTAGAAACACCTCATCTCCCTTTTATTCCTATGTAAACTAGACCTTCACATAGCAGCAATTTTTGAAGCAGGCTTTTAATATAATTTTGGTTAATATCTTACTGAATGTCCCACATGGGACATCCTAGCACAAGAAATGCAATTCACAAGCTCTGTCCTGTAACACATACTACTGTCAAATACTATCAACATACTTTCAGGTTCTGTTGTATATTCCTGTCATGCTGTGGTCAGAGCATGACAAATTTAGCAAACACGTGCTTTAAATCTCAGAAAAATGGAATGTGGGCCTCACTTCTTTCCCTCTTAGAAAACTTTGTGTGTCTCTTCAAATTGATAACTGGTAATGTCAACAGACTCACAGGGATGGATATGGGATGAAGACTACATGAGTCTATAGACAAAGCAGTGTGTACCATTTTCCTGCATGGGTGTGTGTGTGCGCGCTCAATCATGTCCAACTCTTTGTGACCCCATGGACTGTAGCCTACCAGGCTCCTCTGCCCATGGAATTCTCCAGGCAAGATACTGGAATGGGTTGCTATTTCCTATTCCAGGGGATATTCCCAAACCAGGGATTGAACCCCGGTCCCCTGCATTGTAGGCAGATCCTTTACCACTGAGCCACCCGGGAAGGCTCATTTTCCTACAAGAATGCTTTTCAACCTAGAACAATTTCCCCTCTTCCTCTAGGACATAGTCAGCAATATCTAGAACCATTTTTGATTATCAAAACTGAGAAGTGCTATTGGCAGCTATTGGGTTAAGGCCATGGATTCTGCTAAATACAAGAATATATACAAGACTAGCTTCCCTGGTGGCTCAGCAGTAAAGAATCTGCCTATAATGTAGGCGACATGGGCTCAATCCCTGGGTCAGGAAGATCCCCTGAAGAAGGAAATGGCAACCCACTTCATTATTTTTGCCTGAGAAATCCCATGGACAAAGGATCCTGTAGGGCTGTAGTCCATGGGGTCACAATAATTGGACAAAATTTGGCAACTAAACCACCACTGCTTTAGCAAAAGTTATCCAGTGAAGTATAGCAGAAAGAGAAAAACAGATGCCATTTATTAACACATAATAAATGACATGGTTGGATGGTATCAAAAGCATCAATTCTTCAGTGCTCAGCTTTCTTTATAGTCCAACTCACATCCTACATGACTACTGCAAAAACCATTACTTTTTTGGAATGTCTCTCCTCTTTAATATGCTGTCTAGGTTGGTCATAGCTTTTCTTCCAAGAAGCAAGCATCTTTTAATTTCATGGTTGCAGTAGTCACCATCTACAGTGATTCTGGAGCCCCCAGAAATAAAGTCTCTCACTGTTTCCATTGTTTCCCCATCTATTTGCCATGAAGTGATGGGACCAGATGCCATGATCTTAGTTTTCTGAATGTTGAGTTTTCTGCCTAGGGGGTATAAAAATATTGCCAGCTTCCAGGAAGCCAATACTTGAAATGGCTAAGGACTTCACATCAGTGTACAGACTTTTACTTCAAGATTATCTTTTCATTAAGATATCTCTCCCATATTCAGCAATACGTAAAATTTTCTTCAGCATTTCTAGATTACTTTCTCTGGAAAGATTTTATCCTTTGTATGCCCTATGGTGGGTTTCCCAGGTGGTACAGAGGTAAAATAATTCTCCTGCTGATGAAGAAGCTGGAAGAGACACAGGTTAGATCCCATGGTTTGGAAGATCCCATTAAGTAGGAAATGGTAACCCATTTTCTATTTCAATGGCACCCTGGTAGTCTTGCTTGGAAAATTCCTTGGACAGGGGAGCCTGGTGGGCTACAGTCCAGGGGGCTACAAAGAATCTGAAAGAACTGAGCGACTGAGTACACACATATACACATACACATGCCATGCAGTGTAGTCATCTTGCTGGAACAGTAGTAAAGAATGGAATCTAGCGATTAACTAAATGCTTTTGATATAACTTTTACCAGTCAAAGTAATGTCAACAAAAATTTATGTAGTAACAACTATTTGTCTCTATTTTGAGGGCTATATATGTTTATTAACTTATTTATGTCTCCCAACAGCCTGTGTATTAGGTATTATTAATACTCCTGTTTATAGGTGAGGAAACTTAGGCAAAAATAGGTTTCACTCTTGGTGGTCTCCTCATGCAGCAACTGATTATCCATATTCTTTGTAGCTTCCAAAAATGTGATGTTATCATGTTTTTAATATGCTTTGCTTTATGCTTATGCTCTTGCATGAGGGAACATATATATTCTTTTTAATTTTGATATTGTTAGATAAATATAGTAACTAACTAACCTGGGTGTATTTCTCTAAATCTAAATCAACACAATAAAATATTACCACTTTATATTCCCAATGAATTTAACAACAAAAATGGTTGACTTGGGTAGCATATAAGTTAGGAAGAATATTAAAAGGCATTCTTAAAATCTGTCATATACAAGATCCTGAAGGGGATAAAGTACAAAATGTTTAGTTACTTAAGGATGTGAATCATCACTAACAGCATTATTCTCTGGATGTGTTTCCAAAATGCACAGAATGTTCCATGGGCTTTAGATCTGCCACTTCCTCTTTGTACATAGAGCAGCTCTCCTCTGAACAGCGCTGTCTAAAAATGCAGCACTGATTGCATAATTTGCATTTTGATTTGGTTGTATGTCTATCTTAAGGTGATGAAGTCAGTTTTAACTGGTTCCATCACAGCTTGCCCTTCATGGCTGTATGGTAAGAAGGTTTGTCTTATTTTAGTGAAATCTGTCTGGCCTGGTGTTTCTAATGCATACATCTGCAGAGGCAGCAAGTAATTGATATTATTGATGGTCCTCATTTGTATTGAATGTTTTTCACACTCTTTCTACTTTGTCTTTGCTAAAGTAGAATGGGTCTTCATAGAAGAATTTTTTAGAAAAATCTTATAATCTTCCTTTTTATAATTCATTAATGACTCCTTATAACTCTAGAAAATGTATTTCTCTCTCTTAAATATATTTTAAGGTTATGACAGACATTCCTGTTATTCACTCTAAAAAAGGGTGATGAATGTTTTCCAGGCAAGCTTTCATGTCCCTGATGGTAATTTTTTTTCTAATTGCTCAATTTATCAGGGAACATTGTAAAGGTCTTTCAAGAAGTAATCAGATAGATTTAGGATTAAAAACTTATATTGAACGCTATTTGGTTTCAGTTAGTTATTGCTGAATAGTATATTCAGCAGGAGATCATTCTGATTTTAAATTGGAAGATACCTTAAGTAGTTGATAGATAGAGCTTTGTTGAACTAAAACCTCAGTAAAATGCAAACATAACAGGTGTGCTTATCTGAACCAATTCATTTCACAATCAACTCTCATCTTATACAAAATAATTTGCATGCTACATATTAGTAAAGTATTTATCAAGTATAGATATTTTGATTGCTGAACACTTCTCTAATAGAGTAAATTGAAGATCTTAATTAATAACCTGTGATTTCTTCAATATTTTTCAATATTTGTATTCACAGCAAAACATAATTTCTCCAAAGAGAAAAAAATATTCAAAAGATTCATGCTACTTATTAAAATGCAAGTATACTTTAAAAAAAAGAACCCTGTAGCATATGCCTGTTAATTCTGCAGGACAAAGTGACATTGCAAATTGGGAAGAATTGGTAAGACATATTTATGATGCTGAACAAAAATGTTAAGATACAGTATTTCTGTTTTATTTCAAGTTGCCATTCTTATTGGTATTTTGCTTGGATATATGTTTGTGTTGTGTGTGTGCATATCTAGAGATGTATTAATGAAAACCTCAGGTATTATTTCTATATAAGAAGAAAGGAAGAAAAATTATATATACTGAATTATTCCAGGTTTGCCACCTTTGTCCCTGGTGGCTCAGCAATAAATAATCTGCCTGCAATGCAGGAGATGCGGGTTAAATCCCTGGGTCAGGAACATCCCCTGGAGAAGGAAATGGCAACCCACTCCAGTATTCTTGCCTGGGAAATCTCATGGACAGAGGAGCCTGGCAAGCTACAGTCCATGAGCTCACAAAGAGTTGGACACAACTTAGCACTAAACAACAACTATTCTAGGTATATATGGCATTTTATGAATTTTGATTATGATATAATAAGATTGATTTTTAAAATTACCAGCTTTTCCTCAGTTCATATTTGCTCTTTTTCATTTTTTTTTGCTCTTTTTCATTTTAAAAGTAAATGAACTATATCCATATTTTATTTATTTTACATACATATATATATAGAGCTGGCTCAGTGCTAAAGAATCCACATGCCAATGCAGGAGACTCGGGTTTAATCCCTGGGTCAGGAAGATCCCCTAGAGAAGGAAATGGCAACCCACTCTAGTATTCTTGCCAGGGAAATTCCATGAACAAAGTAGCCTGGTGGGATCACATGGGATCACAAAAGAGTTGGGCAACACCTAGCAGCTAAACAATAACAACAACAAAAATTATATATTGCTTAGTTTCTTAAAGCATATGTGAAATTTCTTCTGTTTCTATTTGTACTGACAAGATTGCATCAGGCAAACTTTTAGGCACTTATTAATGAGTACATTATCAGTAGAGTCATTTTAGGATTGCATAGTAACGCCCCGTTGACAAGGCATACCTGCTCACTTATATGAGGGAGAACGTGTATCAATAGAACTTGAATAGGTTGTGGTATAGTCTATTGAATAGGCTATGGCATAGCACTTCAACCAAAGACAATGGTTGAAGTACAAGACATGATTTAGTAACCATAACTGTATATTGCACTGGACAATATAAACAGTGGGACAGATTACATATGATGGAAGACTATTTTAAACATATAGTAATGGTGGTTATCCATAATGATAACAAAAATATAAGAGGAAAGAGATGGAACAGAGAATGTTAGAATATTTGGAAATGAGGTGTGAGAAATGGAATAGACCAGGAATGCCATTGTATTAAAGACATGATTGTTTTGTTTTGTATTTTATGGTATATAACATTTTTCAGTTATAGTAAGAGATGTTACTGTTTTATTATTGTTACTCATGTTGATTGTGCATGTTTTAGCATTTCTATTTATCAATTCTTATTAGTTTCATACAAATATTACCTGCTCTGTTCACCTTACCTGATAAGTGAATTTTAACAGCTATATTTTCACAAAAATATTTAATAAAATGACATCTTACTGAATGGATGCTAAGGTGCTAAATACAAATTGAGACATTTCTGGATGAGTTAATAAATACAACATATGTTTCGGAGAGATCATTTTTTTTGATAACTTTAGGGAGATCAAACTGAAGAATCAGGAGTAGAAATACCAAGCTCAGTGCCAGCTAGTGTGAGGAAGTTAATATGAGAGTTATTTCTTAGAAGAACACATTGAAGAGATAGATTGTAATTCTTGGTAAAAGATAGTTGTAAGAACTTATATTGAGAAAATTCCCAGTGAAATTACTACTTCATTTCTACTGTGGTGGTTCTGTTTGTTATTGTGTTTTGTTTTACTTCAGTGTTACTCTATAAACCTTGCAAAGTAGGGTAATCCTGTAACTTAATTTTTTTCTTAACATAATGACTACCTTTGTTCCATATGAATTCCAAAATTTATGACTGGACTTAAAGGTGGATTCAATTGACTTGTTTATCTTTTATAGTTTTTCTCTTGCTTTATTGTGGAAAGAGTTGACATACATCACTGTATAAGTTTAAGGCATACAGTATGATGGTTTGATTTATATACATTGCTAAATGATTATCACAATAGGTTCAACTATCATCCATCTTCTCATACACATATGATTAAAAGAAAAAGAAGAAGAAAGGGCATTTTACTTTTCTCCTTCTAATAACACCTAGGGTTCACTCTCTTAACTTTTGTAACTATCATACAGCAGTTTTAGCTATGGTCATCATAATGTACATTATATCCCTAGTACTTATTTACCTTATAACTAGAAGTTTTACCCCCTAACCACCTTCTTCCAATTCCCTTCCTCCTACTCCCCACTTTTGGGAACCAAAAGACAAATCTCTTTTTTCTGTGAGTTTGTTTTTATTTTGACTGTTATTACTAATACTGCATATTACAAATTTATTAATCATCTTTTCTAAATGAAAGTATAGTTGATGTACAACATTAGCATCAGGTACACTACACAGTGATTTGACACTGACATAAATAATGAAATGATCACTATGAGAAGTCTAGTAACAATCCATCTCATTATGAAGTTATTACAATATTATTGACCCTATTCTTTATGCTGTATATTACATCCCAACGGCTTATGTACTTTATAACTTGATGTTTGTACCTTGTAACCCTTTTTACCTATTTTGCGCCCTCAACACCTTCCCCTCTGGAAATGACCCACTTGTTTCCTCTATCCATGAGCCTGTTTTCATTGTGCTTTCTTTGTTTTGTCTTTATGATTTCAAAAGAGAGATCAATGGACAGAAGCACCTAGTGGGTTAGAGTTCTTGGGGTCACGAAGAGTCAGACATATCAGTGACTAAGCATGCATGGATACAAGTGAGATCAAACAGTATTTGTATTTCTCTAGGAATAATATCCTCGAGATCTAATAGTCATTGCAAATGGCAAGATTTTATTTTTGATCACTGAGCAGTAGTCCATTGCACACATATACACAACTTATTTATCCATTCATCTATAAATTGATACTTAGGTTGCTTTCATATCTTGGATATTGTCAATAATGCTGCAATGAACGCTGATGTGCTCATAACTTTTTGTAGTAGTTTTTTTTTTTCCCCTTTGTTTGTTTTACTTTCAGGTAAATACAAAGATATCAATCCCTGGTAGGTCAGTGGTTTGGGAGCCCAAAAAAGTAAAGTTTGTCACTGTTTTCATTTTTACCCCATCTACTTGCCATGAAGTGATGGGACCAGATGCCATGACCTTAGTTTTCTGAATGTTGAGTTTTAAGCCAACTTTTTCACTCTCCTCTTTCACTTTCATCAAGAGTCTCTTTAGTTCTTCTTTGCTTTCTGCCATAAAGGTGGTGTCATCTGTACATCTGATGTTATTGATGTTATCTCTCCTGGCAATCTGGATTCCAGCTTGTGTTTCATCCAGCCTGGCATTTCACATGATGTACTCTGCATATTAGTTAAATAAGCAGGGTGACAATATACAGCCTTGATGTACTCTTGATTTGGAACCAGTCTGTTGTTCTATGTCCACTTCTAACTGTTGCTTCTCAACTTGCATAAAGATTTCTCAGGAGGCAGGTAAGGTGGTCTGGTATTTCTATCTCTTTAAGAATTTTCCACTGTTATCTGTGATCCACAGAGTCAAAGGCTTTGGTGCAGTCAATAAAGCAGAAGTAGATGTTTCTCTGGAACTCTCTTCTTTTTTGATGATCCAATGAATGCTGGCAGTTTGAACTCTGGTTCCTCCACTTTTTCTAAATCCAGCTTGAACATCTGGAAATTCATGGTTCACACACTGTTGAAGCCTGGCTGGAGGACTTTGAGCATTAGTTTGCTAGCGTGTAAGATGAGTACATTTGTTTGGTAGTTTGAACATTCTTGGGCATTGCCTTTATTTGGGATTGGAATGTAAGCTGACCTTTTCCAGTCCTGTGGCCACTGATGAGTTATTCAGATTTGCTGGCATATTTAATCAACCCTTTCCCATCATCATCTTTTAGGATTTGAAAGAGCTCAACTAGAATTCTATCATCTCCACTAGCTTTGTTTGTAGTAATGCTTCCTGAGGCCCACTTGACTTCACATTCCAGGATGTCTGGCTCTAAGTGAATGATTACACAATCATGGTTATCTGGGTCATGAAGATCTTTTCTGTATAGTTCTTCTGTGTATCCTAGCCACCTCTTCTTAATATCTTCTGCTTCTGTTAAGTCCTTACCATTTCTGTCCTTTACTGTGCCCAGCTTTGCATGTTCCCTTGGTATCTCTAATTTTCTTGAAGAGATCTCTAGTCTTTCCCATTCTATTGTTTTCCATTTCTTTGGAATTGCATTGATCACTATTTCTTTGCGTTGATCACTGAGGAAGGCTTTCTTGTCTCTCCTTGCTTCTTTGGAACTCTGCATTCAAATGTATATATCTTTCCTTTTCTGCTTTAGCTTAAGCTTTTCTTCCTTTCTCAGATATTTGTAAGGCCTCTTCAGACAACCATTTTGTCTTTTGCATTTCTTTTTCTTGAGGATGGTCTTGATCCCTGCCTCCTGTACAATGTCATGAACCTCCATCCATAGTTCATCAGACACTCCGTCTATTAGATCTAAACCCTTGAATCTATTTGTCACTTCCACTGTATAATCATAAGTGATTTGATGTAGGTCATACCTAAATGGTATACTGGTTTTCCCTACTTTCTGCAGTTTATGTCTGAATTTGGCAATAAGTAGTTCATGAGCTGAGCCATGGTCAGCTCCCAGTCTTGTTTTTGATGACTGTATAGGGTTTCTCCATCTTTTCTTTTTTTTTTTCCCATTTATTTTTATTACTTGGAGGCTAATTACTTTACAATATTGTAGTGGTTTTTGCCATACATTGACATGAATCAGCCATGGATTTACATATATTCCCCATCCCGATCCCCCCTCCCACCTCTCTTTCCACCCAATTCCTCTGGGTCTTCCCAGTGCACCACCCCGAGCACTTGTCTTATGCATCCAACCTGGGCTGGTGATCTGTTTCACCCTTGAAAATATACATGTTTTAATGCTATCCTCTCGAAACATCCCACCCTCACCTTCTCCCACAGAGTCCAAAAGTCTGTTCTGTACATCTGTTTCTCTTTTTCTGTTTTGCATATAAGGTTATCGTTACCATCTTTCTATATTCCATATATATGCGTTAGTATACTGTATTGGTGTTTATCTTTCTGGCTTACTTCACTCTGTATAATGGACTCCAGGTTCATCCATCCATCTCATTAGAACTGATGCAAATGAATTCTTTTTAATGGCTGAGTAATATTCCATGGTGTATATGTACCACAGCTTCCTTATCCATTCATCTGCTGATGGGCATCTAGGTTGCTTCCATGTCCTGGCTATTATAGACAGTGCTGCGATGAACATTGGGGTGCACGTGTCTCTTTCAGATCTGGTTTCCTCAGTGTGTATGCCCAGAAGTGGGATTGCTGGGTCATATGGCAGTTCTATTTCCAGTTTTTTAAGAAATCTCCACACTATTTTCCATAGCAGCTGTACTAGTTTGCATTCCCACCAAGAGTGTAAGAGGGTTCCCTTTTCTCCACACCCTCTCCAACATTTATTGCTTGTAGAATTTTGGATAGCAGCCATCCTGACTGGCATGTAATGGTACCTCATTGTGGTTTTGATTTGCATTTCTCTGATGATGAGTGATGTTGAGCATCTCTTCATGTGTTTGTTAGCCATCTGTATGTCTTCTTTGGAGAAATGTCTGTTTAGTTCTTTGGCCCATTTTTTGATTGGGTCATGTATTTTTCTGGAATTGAGCTACAGAAGTTGCTTGTATATTTTTGAGATTAATCCTTTGTCTATTGCTTCATTTGCTATTATTTTCTCCCAATCTGAGGGCTGTCTTTTCACCTTGCTTATAGTTTCCTTTGTTGTGCAAAAGCTTTTAAGTTTAATTAGGTCCCATTTGTTTATTTTTGCTTTTATTTCCAATCTTCTGGGAGGTGGGTCATAGAGGATCCTGCTGTGACTTATGTCGGAGAGTGTTTTGCCTATGTTCTCCTCTAGGAATTTTATAGTTTCTGGTCTTACATTTAGATCTTTAATCCATTTTGAGTTTATTTTTTTGTATGGTGTTAGAAAGTGTTCTAGTTTCATTCTTTTACAAGTGGTTGGCCAGTTTTCCAAGCAAAGAGGTTGTCTTTTTTCCATTGTATATTCTTGACCCCTTTGTCGAAGATAAGGTATCCATAGGTCCGTGGATTTATCTCTGGGTTTTCTACTCTGTTCCATTGATCTAAATTTCTGTCTTTGTGCCAGTACCATACTTTCTTGATGACTGTGGCTTTGTAGTAGTCTGAAGTCAGGCAGGTTGATTCCTCCAGTTCCATTCTTCTTTCTCAAGATTACCTTTGCTATTCGAGGTTTTTTTTATTTCCCTACAAATTGTGAAATTATTTGTTCTAGTTCTGTGAAAAATACCATTGGTGGTTTCTCCATCTTTGACTGCAAAGAATATAATCAATCTGATTTCGGTATTGACCATCTGGTGATGTCCATGTGTAGAGTCTTCTCTTGTGCTGTTGGAAGAGGGTGTTTGCTATGACCAGTGTGTTCTTGGCAAAACTCTATTAACCTTGGCCCTGCGTCATTCTGGACTCCAAGGCCAAATTGGCCTGTTAGTTCTGCTATCTTTGGACTTCCTACTTTTGTATTCCAGTCCCCTATGAGGAAAAGGACATCTTTTTTGAGTGTTAGTTCTAGAAGGTCTGTAGGTCTTCATAGAACCGGCCAACTTCAGCTTGTTCAGCATTACTGGTTAGCACATGGACTTGGATTACTGTGTTATTGATTGGTTTGCTTGGAAACGAACAGAGATCATTCTGTCGTTTTTGAGATTAAAACCAAGTACTGCATTTTGAAATCTTTTGTTGCCTATAAGGGTTATTCCATTTCTTCTAAGCGATTCTTGCCCTCAGTAGTAGATATAATGGTCATATGAGTTAAATTGCTCTGACCAGTGTGTTCTCTTGGCAAAACTCTATTAAGCTTTGCCCTGCTTCATTCTGGACTCTAAGGCCACATTTGCCTGCTACTCCAGGTGTTTCTTGACTTCCTACTTTTTCATTCCAGTCCCCTATAATGAAAAGAGCAACTTTTTTTGGGTGTTAGTTTGAAAAGGTCTTGTAGGTCTTCAAAGAACTCTTCAACTTCAGCTTCTTCAGTGTTACTGTTCAGGGCATAGACTTGGATTACCATGATATTGAATGGTTTGCCTTGGACATAAACAGAGATCATTCTGTCATTTTGAGATTGCATCCAAGTACTGCATTTTGGACTCTTTTGTTGACTATGATGGCTACTCCATTTCTTCTAAGAGATTCCTGCCCACAATAGTAGATATAATGGTCATCTAAGTTAAATTCACCCATTCTAGTCCATTTTAGTTCACTGATGCCTAAAATGTTGACATTCACTCTTGACATCTCCTGTTTGACCACTTCCAATTTGCCTTGATTCACGGACCTAACATTCCAGGTTTCTATGCAATATTGCTCTTTACTGCATCGGACCTTGCTTCTATCACCAGTCACATACTCAACTGGGTGTTGTTTTTGCTTTGGCTCCATCCCCTCATTCTTTCTGGAGTTATTTCTCCACTGATCTCCAGTAGCATATTGGGCACCTACCGACCTGGGGAGTTCATCTTTCAGCATCCTATAATTTTGCCTTTTCATACAGTTCATTGGGTTCTCAAGGCCAGAATACTGACGTGGTTTACCATTCCCTTCTCCAGTGGACTACATTCTGTCAGACCTCTCCACCATGACCCATCAATCTTGGGTGGCCCCACATGACATGGCTTAGTTTCATTGAGTTAGACAAGGCTGTGGTCCATGTGATCAGATTGGCTAGTTTTCTGTGATTATGGTTTCAGTCTGTCTGCCCTCTGATGCCTTCTCTCAGTGCCTACCCTCTTACTTGAGCTTCTCTTATCTTGGACGTGGGGTATCTCTTCATGGCTGCTCCAGCAAAGAACAGCCACCACTCCTGACCTTGGCCGTGGGGTATTTCCTCTTGGCCTCTCCTGCACCCTGAAGCCCCCACTCCTGTATGTCAGCAAATTCGGAAAACTCAGCAGTGGCCACAGGATTGGAAAAGGTCAGTTTTCATTCCAATCCCAAAGAAAGGCAATTCCAAGGAATGCTTAAACTACTGCACAATTGCATTCAATTACATGCTAGTAAAGTAATGCTCAAAATTCTCCAAGCCAGGCTCCAGCAATACGTGAATTGTGAGCTTCCAGATGTCCAAGCTGGTTTTAGAAAAGGCAGAGGAAATGGAGATCAAATTGCCAACACCATCTGTACCATTGAAAAAGCAAGAGAATTCCAGAAAAACATCAATTTCTGCTTTATTGACTATGCCAAAGTCTTTTACTGTGTGGATCAGAATAAACTGCAGATAATTCTTCAAGAGATGGGAATACCAGACCACCTGATCTGCCTCTTAAGAAATGTGTATGCAGGTCAGGAAGCAACAGTTAGATCTGGACATGGAACAACAGACTGGTTCTAACTAGGAAAAGGAGTATGTCAAGGCTGTATATTGTCACCCTGCTTATTTAACTTATATGCAGAGTACATCATGAGAAATGCTGGGCTGGAAGAAGCACAAGCTGGAATCAAGATTGCCGGGAGGAATATCAATAACCTCAGATATGCAGATGACACCACCCTTATGGCAGAAAGTGAAGAAGAACTAAAGGGCCTCTTGATGAAAGTGAAAGAGGAGAGTGAAAAAGTTGGCTTAAAGCTCAATATTCAGAAAACCAAGATCATGGCATCCGGTCCAATTACTTCATGGCAAATAGATGGGGAAACTGGAAACAGTGGTTGACTTTATTTTGGGGGGCTCCAAAATCACTGGCGATGGTGATTGCTGCCATGAAATTAAAAGGCACTTACTCCTTGGAAGATAAGTTATGACCAGCCTAGACAGCATATTAAAAAGCATAGATGTTACTTTGTCAACAAAGGTCCATCTAGTCAAGGCTATGGTTTTTCCAGTAATCATGTATGGATGTGAGAGTTGGACTATAAAGAAAGCTGAGCACCGAAGAATTGATGCTTTTGCACTGTGGTGTTGGAGAAGACTCTTGAGAGTCCCTTGGACTGCAAGGAGATCCAACCAGTCCATCGTAAAGGAGATCAGTCCTGGGTGTTCATTGGAAGGATGATGTTGAAGCTGAAACACCAATACTTTAGCAACCTGATGTGAAGAGCTGACTCATTTGAAAAGACCCTGATGCTGGGAAACATTGAGGGCAGGAGGAGAAGGGACGACAGAGGATGAGATAGCTGGATGGCATCACCATCTCAAACATGAGTTTGGGTAAACTCTGGAAGTTGGTGATAGACAGGGAGGCCTGGCATGCCTCAGTTCATGGGGTCGCCAAGATTTGGACATGACTGAGCAACTGAACTGAACTGAGTTAAATTTACCCATTCCAGTCCATTTTAGTTCACTGATTCCTAAAATGTCGACGTTCACTCTTGCCATCTCCTGTTTGACCACTTCCAATTTGCCTTGATTCATGGACCTAACATTCCAGGTTCCTATGCAATATTGCTCCTTACAGAATCAGACTTTACCTCCATCACCAATCACATCACCACCTGGGTGTTGTTTTTGCTTTGGCTCCGTCTCTTCATTCTTTCTTGAGTTATTTCTTCACTGATCTCCAGTAGCATATTGGGCACCTACTAACCTGGGAAGTTCATCTTTCAGTGTCCTATCTTTTTGCCTTTTCATACTATTCATTGGGTTCTCAAGGCAAGAATACTGAAGCGGTTTGCCATTGCCTTCTCCAGTGGACCACGTTTTATCAGAACTCTCCACCATGACCCATCCATCTTGGATGGCCCTACAGGACATGGTTCATGGTTCCATTGAATTAGACAAGGCAGTGGTCCATGTGATCAGTTTGATCAGTTTTCTGTGATTTTGGTTTTCATTCTGCCTGACTTCTGATGGAGAAGTATAAGAGGTTTATGGAAGCTTCCTGATGGGAGAGACTGACTGAGGGGTAAACTGGGTCCTGTTCTGATGGGCGGGGCCATGATCAGTAAATTTTTAACCCAATTTTTTGCTGATGGGTGGGGCTGTGTTCCCTCCCTGTTGTTTGGCCTGAGGCCAAACCATGGTGGAGGTAATGAAGATAATGTCTTCCTCCTTCAAAAGGTCCTGTGCCCACACTGTTTCACTCAGTACCCCCAACCTTGCACCAGGTCACCACTGATCCATGCCTCCAGTGGAGACTCCTGGACACTCATGGGTAAGTGTGGGTCAGTCTCTTGTGGGGCACTGCTCCTTTCTCCTCCCAATTCTTCACAAATTTATTGAAAATATCTATTCTCTAGAGCTCTGAATAAGACCTGGTCTTTGTCTTCAAGCCATTTGAAGTATCCAAATTAGCTTTTGATCAAAGTTTATGTATAAAATACTCATAAGACCAGACACACTGAGTCCGACTGAAACATCGAACACATCTTCCAACTTCCACGTATTCATGAGTTGTGTACATTTCTCTGAGGCATTCACCGATATGTGGCAACATCCTCCTGAGGAGCTTGCGACTGCAGATCATGCCAGGTCCTCCCATGCAGAAGTTATTCCCAGGCTCCTCTCTTTCTTATAGTTTTGTTTTTTTTTTTTTTTTTTTAGTATATAGGAAAGTAATAGATCTCTATATATTAATTTTGCATTCTGAAACTTTACTGAATTCATTTACTAGTTCTAATAATTTTGAGGAGTATCTTTAGAGTTTTCTATATAGAGTATAATGTAATCTTCAAACAGTGACAGTTTTACTTCTTCCTACATAATTTAGATGATCTTTAATTGTCTTAGAAATGTGGCTATATTGAATAGGTGAAAAAGCCACTTATATTGAATAAGTGGTTAAAGTGGGCATCCTTGTCTTGTTCCTGATTAGAGAAAATGCTTTCAAGTCTTCACCACTGAGTATGATGTTGGCTGTGAGTTTGTCATATTTTCCCTTTATTATGTTGATTTTCCCTTTATTATGTTGAGGTAGGATTTTTCTGTACCCAATTTGTTGAGAAATTATCATTAATGAATTTAAATTTTGTCAGATGGTTTCTCTGTATCCACTGAGGTGATATGATTATCCATTGTTTTCTAGGGTGATTTGCAGATATTGAATAATCTTTGTATTCCTGAAATAAATCTCACTTATTTATGATGTATGATACTTTTTACATATTGTTAAATTCAGTTTACTAATATTTTGTTAAAGATTTTTCTATCCATGATGATGAGTGATAGCAGCCTATAATTTTTATTGTATGGTCTTTTTATAATTTTGGTATCAGGGTAAAGTTGGACTGAAAGGAAGGTTTTTGAAGTATTCCTTACTCTTTAATAATCTGTAATAGTTGTAGAAAGTGAAAGTGAAAATCACTCAGTCATGTCTACCTCTTTGAGACCCCATGGACTATACAGTCCATGGAATTCTCCAGGCCAGAATACTGGAGTGGTTAGCCTTTCCCTTCTCCAGGGAATCTCCCCAACCCAGGAATCAAACCCATGTTTCCTGCATTTCAGGCAGATTCTTTACCGACTGAGCTAGGAGGGAAGCACTTTTTAGATTACTGACTCAGTTTAATTAATAGTGATCAGTTTGTTCATATTTTCATTCTTGCTGATTCAGTCTTGGAAGATTATATGTTTCTAGGAATTTATCCTTTTATTTTCTGTATTGTCCAACTTGTTGATGTATAATTATAGTAGTTTCTTATGATCTTTTGTATTTCTATGGTGTCAGTTGTAACTTTTCCTTATTCACTTTTGTTTTATTTATTTGAGTTCTATCTCTTTTTCTAGATGAGTCTTGCTAAAGGTTGATCAATTCTGTTTATCTTGTCAAAGAACCAGTTCTCTGTTTCATTGATCTTGTCTACTATTATTTATTTCCACTCTAATCTTCATTATTTCTTTTCTTCTGCTAACTTTGGATTTGTTGATCTTTCTTTTTCTTGTCCCTTTAGGTTAGATTGTTATTTGAGATTTTTCTTTTATGAAGTAGGGTTGTATCCCTATAAAATTCCCTCCTAGAATTGCATTTGCTGCATACCAAAAAGTTTGGATTGTTTTGCTTCCATTTTCATTTATCTCTCAGTATTTTCAATTTTCCTCTTTGACTGCTTCATTGATCCACTGGTTGTAGTAGCATGCTATTTAGACTACACAGGTTTGTAGTTTTTGAAGCTTTTAAACTGTAGTTGATTTGTGGCTTCAAAATTTTGTCCTTGGAAAAGATTCATGATATAATTTCAATCTTGTTAAATTTTTGAACCTTGTTTTTTGGCATAGCATGTGATCTAACCTGGATGTGCACTTCAAAAGAGGTCATTCTACTGGTTTTGGATGAAATGTTATATACATATATATAAATTCCATCTTCTCTACTATGTCATTTAAGGCTAGTGTTTCCTTGTTGATATTCTGCTGGGATGATCTGATAATTGATGTAAGTAGAGTATTAAAGTCCTCTAGTCTTATTGTGCTACCGAAAATGTCTACCTTTATTGTTTGTTAATATTTGTCTTATGTACTTAGGTGCCCCATTGTTGGATGCATATATATTTACCTTCGTGTTGGGTTGACCCCTTATCATTATATAATGTCCTCATTTGTCTTTTGTTATAATCCTAGTTTTAAAATCTACTTGTCTGATATAGGTATTGTTACTCCAGCTTTCCTTTTGTTTCCATTTGCATGGAAAACCTTTTGCATCTCCTCACTTTCAGGTTGTGTGTTTAGATCTGTGATTCTCTTGTAGGCAGCATTTATGTAGATCTCATTTGTTGTTGTTTTTGTCATAGTTCTTTTTAATCTATTTAGTCACTGTGTATTATTTATGATTGGAGCATTTAGTCCATTTACACAAAGTAATTACTGATAGGTATATATTTATTGTCATTTTGTTAACTGTTTTCTGGCTGATTTACTATTAATTTTGTAAACCTTAATCTTTATTTCTTTCTTTTATGTCTTAAGCCAGGTCATGTGCAGCATGCAGGATCTTAGTTCCTCAGTCAGGTATTGAACCCACACCCCTTGCATTGGGAGCTTTTAGTCTTAACCACTGGACTGCCAAGGAAGTTCCTACTATTTTTTTTGTTGTTTTTGTTGTTCTTTTTACTTTTGTTCTCTTTTATTGTGATTGAGTAACTATCTTTAGTGTTATGTTTGGATTCCTTTCTCTTTTATGTGTGCATACATTATATACAAAAATGTATTTACGTGTGTATATCTATTTTTGGTTGGCAGTTTCCATGAAAATTTTTAAGTTGAAGTTTGGACACATTCTCACATCCAACATTTTCAACTCCCTCTACCACATTTCACACATTTGGTCTCATTTTATATCTTTTTTGTTTGTATAACCCTTACTTATTTATTGTGGATATACATGATTTTATTATTTTTGTCCTTTAACCTTTGTGGTGGTGGTGGTGGTTTAGTCGCTAAGTCGTTCATATCCAACTCTTGGGACTGCATGAACTGTAGTCTGCCAGGCTTCTCTGTCCATGGGGTTTTCCAGGAAAGAATACTGGAGTGGGCTGCCATTTCCTTCTCTAGGGGATCTTCCTGACCAAGGAATCAAACTTGGGTCTCCTGCACTGCAGGCAGAGTCTTTTACCAACTGAACTACAATGGAAGTCCTTTAACTTTACATTTGCCTTTACCAGTGAGATTTTTAAAAAAAAATATTTGTTATGTGATTTTAAATTTTCTTTAACATTTCTTACAAAGCTGGTTTGGTAGAGATGAACACTTCTAGCTTGTGTTTGTCTTAGAACTCCTTATTTCCCCTTCAAACTTTCCAGGCAGAGTATTCTTGTTTATAGATATTCTACTTTCATTGCTTTGAGTATATTATGTCACTCCCAGATAGCCTGCAATGTTTCTCCTAAGAAGTCAGCTGATTATCTTCTGGGAGCGCCCTTGTACATAACAAATTGCTTTCCTCTTGCTGCCTTTAAGAGTCTCTCTTTATCTTTAACTTTCTTCCTTTTAATAATAATGTATCTTAGTGTTGAATTCTTTGGTTCATTCTGTTTGGGACCCTCTGTTCTTCCTAGAATTGGACATCCATTTTCTCCTCCAGATTAGGAAAATTTTAGGCATTATTTCTTCAAATAAGTTCTCTGTTCCTTTCTCTCTCTTTTATCCTTCTGGGACCCCTCAATGCAAATGTTAACAGTTTGATGTTGTCCCAAAAGACTTTGATGGTATACTCATTTTAATCTTGTTTTTTGTTGTCCATGTCATTGTTTGTTTTTTCTGTTCTATCTTGGGTGATTTCCACTACTCTGTCTTCCAGATTGTTGATCCATCTTATGTAGCCTCTAATCTCATCTAATCCCTCCTAGTGTATTTTTTCATTTCAGTTACATGTTCTTTGGCTGTCTTTGGTTCTTCTTTATATTTTTTTAAACTCTTTGTTAAACTTCTCACTGTGTTCATCCATTTTTCACCTGACTCCATTGAACAGCTTTATAACCATTACCTTGAATTATTTATTAGGTAGATTATTTATTGCCATTCTTTTTAATTGTGCTCCCTCCTTTGGAACATATTCCTTCAACTCTTAATTTTGCTCAACTATCTGTGTTTATTTCTATGTGTTAGGTAGGTCAGTTTTGTCTACAGATCTTAAAAAAGTGGCCTTATATAGGAGTTGTCCTATGGAGAACAGCAGAGTGCTTTCATCTTGTCACCAATATTATATGCTCTAGGAGTGTACCCTATGTAAGCTCTGTGAGCCTATTTGGCATTGTGTGGCCAACTACTACAGGTGTGCTCGTAGGCAGGACTGGCCCCAAACTAGGTTGGCTGCAAGGCCCTGCTACATGTGGTGGTTGTGGATTCACTGGAAAGTGGATTAGGTTACCCCAGTGGGTGGGGGACACCAGGCTGGGGCAGGCCTACTGGTGGGTGAGACCAAATATCTGGTGCTAATTGGATAGAGTCAGGATTATAAAATGGTTCTTGTGAGTACTGGGGTTATAGTAACTGAAAGAGCTCCAAAAAAATGGCTGCCACCAGTATTTCTGTCCCTTGTAAGAGTCCTAATTGCTTCCTACCTTTCTGGGAGGCTCCCAAAGATCAGTAAGTGGGTCTTTCAAATTACTGACTCTGCACTAAGACTTGGAGCATATCAGATTTTGCATGCATCCTTTATGAGCAGAGTCTCTGCTTTCTATAGCCCTCTGGCTCTCTTGAATATAAGCCCCGCTGATTTTCAAAGCCAGACATTTTGGTGACTCATTTCCCAATGAAGGACCCTCAGACTTAGGAGCCCAATGTGAGGCCTCCTCCTCTTGGGAAGAACCTCTGTGATTGTGATATTCCTCCCATTTGTGGGTCACTGATCTGAGGGTGTGGGTCCTGATGAAATGTCCCTTCTATCAGTCTTGTTTTGGTTCCTTCTTAATGTTTCTAGTTGTGGAAAATATGTTTTGCCAGTCTTCAGTTTGTTCTCATGGATAGTTCCTATGTAAGTAGTTGTAATAACTGTGTGTACCCGGGAGGAGGTGAGTTCAGGGTCTTCCTACTCCACCATCTTGGCCACATTCTCCTAATCATCTTCTGATAGTAAAATTGGGTTAATAAAAACTTTGTCAAAGTATAGCTATGTCTTTTGTATACCTTAATTTCATAAGTTATATATAGCTGACTCTTGAACAAACTGGATTTGAATACACAGGCCTACTTATATGTGAATTTTTAAATGAATACATATAATACTACATGATCCATGATCAGTTGTATCCAGATATGCAGAACTAAGGATACAGAGGGCTACCTATGAGACTTAGGAATCCTCTGGTTTTGTTATCTAGAGCAGGTCCTGAAATCAATCCCCCACAGATACAGAGAGATAATTCTATGTTCATTAAAACAACCAGCAAAATGGTAAAAGCAACATAGAAAACATCCAAAATATTGTTTTAATCTGTAAAAAATTTTCCAATATTTTTCTCCCTGTCTCATCTGAGACAGAGAGAGAATTGCCATCCACTGCTATAAATCAACATTTATTATGTATAGCTGAGGAAAAAAAAAAAAAAAAACAATCCCCCAAAGTGAACCACTTTAAATAGCAAACATTTATTACATCACAGTTTCTATACATCAGGACTCCTTGTACAGCTTAGCTGAGTCCTTCAGTTCAGGGTTCCTCAGGGAACTACAATCAGACTTTTGAACAAGGCTGTGATCATCTAAAAAGTTCACTTCAGGGTAGATTGACTTCTAATTTCTCTCATGTGGCTATTGACCAGAGATACCTGTTCCTTGATACATGGGTCACTCCCTAGAAGAACTTACAGAATGGAAACTCACTTTCCTCAGAGCTGGCAGGCAATAGAATGAGATAGAGTATCCATGATGGATGCTATCACCTTTTTGTAGTTTCTCATAACTGTTTATGTTTATAAATCTAAAATTTATGATTATAACATAACATTGGAAGTGATATCCACAATTCTTGCCATATGCCATTCATTAGTTGAGATTTAGTCCTTATTTGATGGGAGGCCATTATACAGTGGCACTGAATAAAAGGTAATTATTGTGGTCCATTTTGGAGATCTTTCTCTCCCTCACTAGGTATATCAGATTCTGTAAATTGGATTAACAAACATCAATTCCCAAGTCACCTGTTCCCGCAACTTTTATGAAAATTGTAAAAGTTATGTATTTCCAGTTAGGTGTGTCAATGTCACAGTGTTAGTCAATGACTTATGGGCAGAATTCTGCTTGTGTTTTCTGAGAAAGCTTTGCATTTTTTATACAAGGAGAGATATATAGATATAACTATCTCTGTTTCCTCTTGTTTTTTTTTTTTTTTTTGAAAGTTGACATAATATAATACCTGGCACTTTAGAAACCACCTCAAGATGAAGAAAATGAACATGATGGAAAATATTCACACACTAAAGAAGGTAAAGCAGGACTGAAACACCAATGCCTCTGATGATGATCATCCTTGATACATTGGAACAAGTCAACAACTATGTTCTTGTTAAGTAAAAAACACCTCTATATTTAAGCAACTCAGCCATGTTTTTATCTGGATAGCCTTTCTAATTGATGGAATATATCTTAGGGAATGGCTACTCATGTCAGTATTCTTACCTGGAGAATTCCATGGACAGAGGAGCCTGACAGGCTATAGAGCATGGGGTCACAAAGGGTTGGACATGACTGACTTTCTCTTCACTTCCTCATCTTACATTAAATGGGATTATATGACACAAAATATTTTCCAAGATCTTTTGTTTTAATTCAACCACATTCATATTATCTCCAAATTCACTTTAATGAATTCATATATTTTAATCAAAGAGATATACCATGTTTTATTATCTTATTGCTCATTGTGTGACATCAACTTTCTTCTAATAAAAAACAATACTGAAATAAAATCCCAGTAGCTTAATTATGAATAATATCCTTAAGGGCTTACCTGGGATAAAATTTTAGAAGCATTTCTGGATCAAAAGATAGGAATATTTTAAAGTTTATTTAGGATTGTTTTTTGGTTTATTTTTTGATCAATACTTGATGGATGGGGAAGCAAATTGTATGCATGTTTCTACTCCCAAATTAGTATATAAAAGAACCATTTAAAAGTGCCTTTTAGTATGAAGTGAAATGAAAGTGGCTCAGTCGTGTCCAACTTTTTGTGACCCCATGGACTATACAGTTCATGGAAATCTCCAGGCCAGAATTCTGGAATGGGTTGGCATTCCCTCCTCCAGGGAATCTTCCCAATCCAGGGATCAAACCTCCTGCATTACAGGAGGATTCTTTGCCAGCTGAGCCACAAGGGATGCCCTTGACTTTATTATATGTATCTATATAAAAAATTATAATTAGTTTAGAACTATTTTGATATAATGTATAAGCCAGAGGGTCTATTTTTATTTTCAAAAAGGTTAGCAAATAATATGTTATCATAAAATAAGTATATAAACACATCCAGCTATCTACACACACATGAAGTTGATCTAAAATACAACTGAAGATATTTTTTCCATGTTATTCTTTCAGACCAGTGCTATTAATTTGATGTACATCTTTACAAAGCTTGTAGCCAAGTATTCATCTCACTAGTTTAAATTATTAAAAAATTGTTTCATCTAGTCAGAAACCAGGTATAATGTTCCACCTATTCATAGTTTATGTGTTGTCTCTCACTTTATAGAATAAGTTCTTACAACTTTATTTCCAAATAAAGTTAATGGCTTGTGAATATGCTCTCTTACTGAGCATTCAATAATAATAATTATTTTCTCTAGTTGGCTCAACTGGATTTTTATTGTTAGAAAAAAAAACAACCTAACATAATTAAAATATTATCACATTGTTCTAGTAGATAATTGTAACATATATTTACTATCACGATGGCTTGAACATAGCACCCTATATATTATGTCCTTATATGTTATCATCCTCTGAATTTTAATGACAATGACTTTAGTAATCAGCAATTAAGCTTGAGAGTTTCTGTTGATTACTACCATATTAGTACATATTAAAGATATGTGTTTAAAATATCCTAGTATAGTATTGTTTATTTTAATTAGCTTCAAGCAGGGCTGTAAATTAACTAATTAATTTTTATTATCTACTAACTTTATTTAGGTGTAACTGTTTGACATTTTACCTTTTTCTATTGCCCTATTAATGTAATATACTTGGTAGTAAATTGTCTAACATTGAACTATTTTGTTATTGAAATACATTTCACTTCTTTATTTTACCTTTTTAAAGGACTATATTTTGCTGAATTTCATTACAATATTTAGCTACATTTCATAACTCAAAGTGCTCTATTTATGACTGTTTTGTCTGAGTCATATTTTACGGAGACCTTATGCAGAACACTTTTTATAACCTGATATTCTTTATATACTGTTGGTAAAATGAGTTTTATCTAAGGCATATAAGGAAAGCTTTATATTAGAAAACATACTGGTGTAATTCCCACATTAATAAATTAAACAAAAAAAGCATGCAAATATCTCAGACATGCAGATAAAAGAATAAGATACAACAGTGAGCCAAAGAAGTGCCAGAGGGGGTTTACAGGAGAAGCCCAGGATTCTCTCCTGTCAGTAGTCAGAATGACATACTGTGGCTTAGGGCAGAGAAATCCATCTCCCCTTTCTGTGGGTCAGCCACCCTTAACCATGAAGAGATTGCAACCTCTGTGCTAAGATGCTCTCTTTACTTGGATCAAGGAATAAGTGAGAGGGTACCTCTAGAAGAATCTTCCACCAAAACTGACACTGGCAGCCTAGGGCAGCAAAGAGTACCCGTACTGGGACTTTCATCCTTCTCTGTGCCAGAATCCAGGCCCTGGATGGGGATATCTGGTGACCACAGCATCCATACCTCTGCTTACTGGTGCAATTCAGTTGCTACCCCTGGAGGATGGTGGCAGGCATCTCGGGGCATGGCCTTTAGTGTTAGTCAAGCTATGACTACAGAATGTGAGTGGATGAGGGCTGTGGTGCAGAGGGACAGGGAGCAGGAAACCAAGACTCATCCCACGAAGAAGAGATAGGAGGGTGGTGGGTTACAGGGTGGCAAATGAAACTAGGCTTCAAGCCACTCTCTGCTCCCTTCCCCCAAACCCCTGAAAATTTAATTCATAGACTTCATTTGAAAGTCATAAATTCAAAGATAAAATTAAGAATTTCAATATAACAGCCACAGAGAATTCAAACTCCAATTGCAGGGATGTGACACTGCTCTGGTTTTAACATGAAACCAGCGCTGTGTGTCTTTTCAACAGGGTGACAATGAAATCACAGTTTACTTTCACTCACCAATATGTTCGACTTTAAAAAGTAAAGCATATGGCCAGTCTATCTAAAACTGAACAATTCTACTCCTATTAGACATGCAAAAGAGATTTAACAAATGTATTTCTACAAGAATCCATGTTCAAGGTGTTCATTGCAGCATTATTTGTTATATATTACAAGATACTTTCATGTACATCAATGCAAGAATGAATAGGAAAAACATAGGGATGTACCCTCCGGAGTTTTAAATGGCAGATTATAGCTGCCATAGAAACATGAGTAGATCATAAAATCATAATTAATGGAGAAATATTTAAAAATGTAATAAGGTATATAAGACAATAGTGAGCATGTAAATTTAAAATTAGGTATATACAATACAAAAATACATATTTTTCAGGCATGCAAAAAAAGAACACATTGAAGTAAATTACAACAGTTACCTCTATGGCATAAGCATATAGAGAATATTGTACAGATTTAAAATGATCTGGAAAGGAAAAATAGGGAAAAAGAAGAGAAAGCAATCTAAAATTGCTGGAAAGACTACAGAGGTAAGATATCATTCTCAATATATCATATCAAGTGTATATATCATTAACATGATTTCTGACTGCTATTGATATTGACCTTGATCACCTGGCTGAGGCAGAATTTGTCAGGTTTATCCACTGTAAGTCACTCTCTTTTGTCCCACGGTACACACACACACACACACACACATACACACACACATATAATGCAGTCTTTGGAAGGAGGTCATTATGTGTGGCCCAACTCAAGTAGTCGTGCTCCACTATATTCGAGGCCAAGGTAAGCTACATAAACTTTTTGAAATTCTTCTGTATGAGAGAATTACCTATTATTCTCCCCCTATCTACCTATGTACATATTTTATCTGTAAAAAGAATAGATTCAGGAACATTTATTCTATATGTAATTGCAATCTAGTATTATATTATTTTTTGCTCAAATTGTTTCAGTGTTGACAATTGAGAGCTCCTTTAGTTTGTTCCTATATACCATAAATATACAGTAATAACCATGATTTAGGTGTCTTTTGATTTTTTCCCCTCTTTCCTTTCTGTTTTTTTTTTTTTTTCTTTCTCTTTTTTTTAAAGCTATTTTGGAGAACCTCCTTACTTTCTTGCACTACAAGATACCCAGATTCATCCCTTGTCTTTCTTAGAATCAACCATTTCTCCAAGCAGACCTAGTTGCTTTTATTGGAAAACCATAATAGAAACCAAGACCTGGAAACTAGACACACTTACAGCTACCAGGATATCATTACATCTAGGTCTTCTCTAATGATAAGAAAGAAAGATAGCGCTAAGTTGTGTTGACTCTTGTGACCCCATGGACTATGGCCTGCCAGATTCCTCTGTCCATGGAATTCTCCAGGCAAGAATAATGGAGTGGGTTGCCATTTCCTTATGTAGGGGATCTTCCCAACCCAGCAACTGAACCTAGGCCTTCAGCATTGCAGGCTGATTCTTAACCAACTGTGCTGCGATGGAAGCCCCTTAATGACAAGAGAGGGAAATATATATACACTAAGCCATGTGTGTGCACATATCTGTAATTATTTCTATATGTAATTGTGTACATCATATTGAGCTAAATATAATTCATACTGATGTCTCCAAATTTAATCTAATACTATATTATTCATTTTAACCTTTTTTCTTGCCTATCTATAATATTTCACTCTATCAGTGAAAAGCATGGCTCTCAATATCTGCCATATATTTATTTAATTGCACAGTTCCAGTACACAAATAGTTTCAGAATCATGACTCACAATCCCACTGAAAACTCTTTTATCAATTTGAGAGAGTGCCTGTGGGCTTCCTAGGTGGTGCAGTAGTAAAGAATCTGCCTGCCAGTGCAGGAGATGCAAGAGACGTGGGTTTGATTCTTTGGTTGGTAAGAAAGTGATAATGAAAGTCGCTCATTCATGTCAGACTCTTTGCAGCCCCATATGGTCCACGGAAGGAATTCTCTAGGCCAGAATACATGAGTGGGTAGTCTTTCCCTTCTCCAGGGTATCTTCCTAACCCAGGGATCAAACCCAGGTCTTCCTCATTGCAGGTGGATTCTTTACCACCTGAGCCAAAAGGAAGCTCAAGAATACTGCAGTGCATAGCCTATCCCTTCTCCAGAGGATCTTCCTGACCCAGGAATCAAACTGGGGTCTCCTGCATTGAAGGTAGATTCTTTACCAACTGAGTTATCAGGGAAACCCATAAATATGCTAGTAGTAATTGATAAATATTGTTATCACACCTGCATTGTTAAAAGGTACACTCAAAGGTATAAAACACTCTTAGAGACAGAAGTGTCATTTGAACCTAGGGGTCATAGTTACCAGAGAAAATAATCATTCCATTTTCTCAGTGCTTGCATTTGTGATACAATTGCCATTTGTTCCAAACATTCATTCAGTTCAGCCTCTCAATTGTGTCCGACTGTTTGCAACCCCATGGATGTCAGCACACAAGCTTCCATCATCAACTCCCAGAGCTTGCTAAAACTCAAGTCCATCAAGTCGGTGATGTCATCCAACCATCTCACCTCTGTTGTCCCCTTCTCCTCCTGCTTTTGATCTTTCCCAGCATCAGGGTCTTTGGGAAGGAGTCAGTTGTTCACATCAGATGGCCAAAGTATTGGAGCTTCAGATTCAGCATCAGTCCTTCCAATGAACATTCAGGACTGATTTCCTTTCAGATTGACTGGTTTGATTTCCTTACAGTCCAGGGGACTGTCAAGACTCTCCAACACAACAGTTCAAAAGCATCAATTCTTTGGCACTCAACTTTCTTTATGGCCCAACTCTCACATCCATACATGACTACTGGAAAAACCATAGCTTTGACTAGATGGACCTTTGTTGGCAAAGCAATGTCTCTGCTTCCTAATACATTGTCTAGGTTTGTCATAACTTTTCTTCTTAGGAACAAGTGTCTTTTAATTTCATGGTTTCAGTCCCACCTGCAGTGATTTTGGAGCCCAGAAAAATAAAGTCTGTCATTATTTCCATTGTTTCCCCAGCTATTTGACATGAAGCGATGGGACCAGATGCCATGAACTTGGTTTTCTGAATGTTGACTTTTAAGCCAGCTTTTTCACTGTCCTCTTTCACCTTCATCAAGAGGCTTTCTACTTCTTTTTCACTTTCTGTCATAAGGGTAGTGCCATCTGCATATCTGAGGTTATCGATATTTCTCCCAGCAATCTTAATTGCTAACTGTTGCTTCCTGACCTGCATACAGGTTTCTCAAGAGGCAGGTCAGGTGGTCTGGTATTCCCTTCTCTTTCAGAATTTTCCACAGTTTATTGTGATCCACACAGTCAAAGGCTTTGACACAGTCAATAAAGCAGAAGTAGATGTTTTTTTCTGGAAATCTCTTGCTTTTTCTATGATCCAACATATGCTGGCAACTTGATCTCTGGTTTCTCTGACTTTTCTAAATCCAGGTTAAACATCTGGAAGTTTCGGTTCATGTACTGTTGAAGCCTAGCTTGGAGAATTCTGAGCATTACTTTACTAGCATGTGAAATGAGTGCAATTGTGCGGTAGTTTGAACATTCTTTAGCATTGCCTTTCTTTGGGATTGGAATGAAATTTGACCTTTACCAGTCCTTTGGCCACTGCTAAGTTTTCCAGATTTGTTGTCATATTAAGTACAGTAGTGTAACAGCATCATCTTTCAGGATTTGAAATAGCTCAGCTGAAATTCCATCACCTCCACTAGCTTTGTTCATAGTAATGTTTTCTAAGGCCCACTTGACTTCACATTCCAGGATGTCTAGCTCTAGGTGAGTGATCACACCATCTTGGTTATCTGGGTCATGAAGATCTTTTTTGTATAGTTCTTCTGTGTTTTCTTGCCACCTCTTCTTAATATTTTCTGCTTCTGTTAGGTCCATACCATCTCTGTTGTTTATTGCGCCCATCTTTGCATGAAATGTTCTCTGGGTATCTAACTTTCTTGAAGTGATCTCTAGTCTTTCCCATTCTATTTTTTTTTTTTTTTTTTTTTTTTTTCTGTTTCTTTGTATTGACCACTTAGGAAGGATTTCTTATCTGTCCTTGGTGTTCTTTGGAACTCTACATTCAGATTGATTCATCCTCCCTTTTCTCCTTTACCTTTCACTTCTCTTTGTTTTTTCAGCTATTTTTAAAGCCTCCTCAGGCAACCATTTTGCCTTTTTTGCATTCACTTTTCTTGGAGATGATTTTGATCACCATATCCTATACAATGTCATGAACCCACTATACCATTCAGGTATGATCTAAATCAAATCCCTTACGATTATACAATGGAAGTTCTGAACACTGTTAATAGGAATTATTTCATATAATGACACAACCAACACTTAGAAGTTATGTACTAACTCATCCCATGGACTTATTTTGTTTCATAAATGAAATAAGGAATCCAAACCTCAGGTCCAACTCAGTAACAAATACATGTTATTCTGATGGAAGATAGAATTAAAACACTTTGATTATCTTTGTTTCTAAGAATAGATCAAATTAAGTGCATCTATTCCTAGTATATCAGGTAAAAAGGAAGCAAAATGAAATATCTATAAAATTTTTCATTGCAATCTTTCTTTTAAAATTATGAACATTAAATTTGATATATCTAAAATAATAATTAGTTGATGTAAATACATATACAATTAATAATAGTAATAATAGGACTCTCATTGTGTCAAAAGATAAGAAAATAGTAACTGACTTTTCAATTAACAAAAGGTTTCTGTGACAATAAAGTCAAAGTGGTAAAATAACTATTTTTCTTTAGATTTGGAATTAGTTTTATTTGGCTGATAGTGGACATTTTTTTCTATAAACGTTCACTTGGTAATAAGAGCTGAATTGGCAATGAGGCCCTGGGCTATTCAGATTATTGAACATTTTGTTATCAGAAAGGCAGGAGTGCTAATGATACTGGCTTGTCCAAAAAGTTTGTTTAGATTTTTCAGTGACATCTTAACATAAAAACCTGAACAAACTTTTTAGGCCAAACAATATCTAGGGGGACAAAAATGACAAAGAAACACATTGAGCTCATTTCTAGCTTTATATGAATATTTTGGTTAATTATAATCATAAAATATTTACGTATGACCATCCTCTGGAAAGGAATACTTAATTTTTACAGGATCTAGGAAAATAGGAAAAAAATTTTTTTTGCAAAAGGTAAACTGATTGGCTAAGGAAAGAGAGTTAGCCATTAATTAAATCCATGTTTGTTTGGTTTTTTTTTGTTTGTGTGTTTTCTTTTACCAAGAATGAATTTATATATTATGTGCTATTAGGTGAGAAGACATTGCAGTTTTCACAGAGTGGAACAAGACATCCAAGTAGACTTGAGCTATAGATAAATTGATCTTTATGCTTCATTTTTCAGGCTATCATTAAATTTTAGGGCTCATAGGAAAAATTGGTGCAATTTTTGGCTATGGACAGATAATGATGATTCATGCAAGATAAATAATTGCAGATATGAAGAAAGTTATATAGTGACTGAGATGCAACTTAAGGCCAGAAGGATTTAGTGATGGAGATAAAACTTTAGAAAACATCCTTATCAGTACTACTTGCTTGTATTATTTTGGATCTATTTTCAAATTTTGTTTTAAAAATATGTGAAATTAAATAACATTATATTCAGTTAAGAAGTTCCCTGTAGTGGTTTAAAAAAATACATTATAACTTTTGAATGAATTCAGTGCTTTCAAGGGAATGAACTATAAATTTTCAACTAGTTATTTTAGAGCATTTCAATTCCAGCATAGGGAGGTTATTCTAGCCCTTGAGGTCTAAAATGCAGGACTGTACATGTTTTCTTCACTTAGACAGACATAAATCCCAAAGTGACACCAGCATGTTATCTTTTACTATATTTCCCACTGGAGTGATTCAGACTTTTGACTTAAATAGTTGTCTACAGCTGCTGAAAATTGATTTATCCTTGCTGACGAGTGAACTTGCTGACCAAACTGCTAAGGAGAAATATTTTTAGAGTAGTAATTCTTAGCAGTGTTTTTTTTTTTTTTTTGCCTTTAAGTTTTATTAACTTATTTTTTAATGTCTTTATGTCCCTCAAATGATTTGTAAGTTATCAGATACTTATTAGGAAATACATATATATGACAAAATAAATCTCAGTGAGTAAAAAAGGATGTGGGATTTAAAGCTAAGTCGCTCAACTCCAATTCCCACAGTGCCATAGCTGTTCTTCACAAGCAACCACTATGACTATCTTATTTAATGTATTTCTACATATGTGTGTATATACTTTTTAATATCTATAACACAAATGGTAGCATAGTTTCACATTGTTTTACATCTTTCTTTTTTTCCTGTTCTTAACCATGGAGTAGTTAATATATCTATATAGTCCATAACAAAAATAGATATAAAGTAGGGAAGATAGATAGCTAGAAAATACATAAATGTGCCTAGTTATATTCAGAAACCAGATAGCATCTATTTTGTGCATGCTAAGTCACATCAGTCACATTTGATTCTTTGAAATCCTATGGGCTATCTCCCGCCAGGACTCTCTGTCTATGGGATTCTCCAGGCAAGAATACTGGAGTGTGTTGCCATTTTGTCCTCCAGGGGATCTTCCCAACTCAGGGATTGAAGCTGGGTCTCTTAATATCTCCTACATTGGCAGGCAGGTTCTTTACCACTAGCACCACCTTAGAAGCCCTTTGATTGCTATTATAAAATATATATCAATAGCTAATCATTATTTGCATTTATATATATAAATATGTATGTATATAACATATAATCAGAAGGTATGCTTATAATGGGACTTCACAGGTGGCACAGTTATAAAGAATCCATCTGCCAATGAAGGAGGTGCAAGAAATGCAGGTTCAATCCCTGGGTGAGAAAGATCCTCTGGAGTAGGAAATGGCAACCCGCTCTAACATTCTTGCCTCTTCCCCTCAGTCCCATTACTATCTAATTTTTTTTTTTTTAAACTGTTGCCATAGCTTTGCATTTTTTAGAATGTCATATAGTTGGAATCACACAGTTCATGTTAATTTTTCTTACTTAGTAACATTCATTTAAGTGTCCTACATGTATTTTCATGGTTTCTTTTTATCAATGCATAATAATACATCTTATGCATGTATACCAGTTTATCCATTCATTAAAACTCAGAATTTATAGTTCTGCTTTTAGGTCTGTGATCCATTTAGAATTCATTTTTGTGATGGGTGTAAGGTCCGTGTCTAAATTCTATTCTGTTCACATGTAAATGTACAGTTACTGAAGCAGCATTTGTTGAAAGATAAACCTTGCTCCCTTGTATTGCCTTTTTACTCATTTGTCAAAAAATAGCTGACCACATTTATGAGTCTATTTCTGGGATCTCTATTCAATTGATCAACTTGCTTATCTTTTCACTGTATCATCGTATAGCTATAATTAAATTTTAACAATAACCTACTGCAATCAACATATCTAAAATTTATTAGTTTTAATTATATTTATTATACTACATAAGTGGGCTTCCCTGATAGCTCAGTTGGTAAAGAATCTGCAATGCAGGAGACCCTGGTTCAATTCCTGGGTTGGGAAGATCCGCTGGATAAGGGATAGGCTACCCACTCCAGTATTCTTGGCTTCCCTGGTGACTCAGCTGGTAAAGAATATTCCTGCAATGCAGAAGACCTGGGTTTGATCCCTGAATTGGGAAGATTGCCTGGAGAAGGGAAAGGCTACCTACTCCAGTATTCTGGCCTAGAAAATTCCATGGACTGTATAATCCATGGGGTCACAAAGAGTCGGACACAACTGAGCAAATTTCACTTTCACACTTTTCATGACACATAAGTAAATTGATGAAATGTCACCTGATGAAAACTCTATCTTTCCATGTAGTTACCAGCAAAAACTACCCAACAGTCTAAGGAAATATTAATGTCTCTTAAGACTGTAAAGCCCCTCAATATGAGTAAGGACTTCTAAAGTAATTGAAAGCAGCAGTTAGCCCTCCTATGGAGGTGATTGTCCCCCCACCCCCACCGCTGTCTCCTCCTTATCAATTACTCCACAGGTTCACTGAGGTATATTTAACACACAATAAACTGCACATATTTCAAGTGTACAATTTGATAAGCTTTGACAAATCGATAGACCAATAAAATTATCACCAAAAGTACAATGCTGAACACATTTTTTACCCCTAAAAGTTTCCTCACGCCCTTTTATACTCATTCCCTTCTGCCCTCCTAAGGACTTCTTCCTTCAAGCAATGACTTCTTTGCTCTTTGTCATTTAGTTTGCGTTTTCTAGAGTTTCATATGAATGAGAATGTAATATGTATGCTTTTGTTTAACTTCTTTCATTTAGCTTAATATTTTTTTGATACTGGCCCATACTGTTTTATGTATCAGTAGTTCATTTACTTGATTCCTAAGTAGTATTCTGTTGTATGACTGTACCACAATTTTTATAACCATTTATCTATTGATGAATATTTGTATAGCTTGCATTTTTGGTCATTACAAATAAAGCTACTGTGAGCATTCAAACACAAATATTGTAAAGATGCAAACTTGCTTTTCTCTTACACAAATACCTATGAGTAGAATAGCTAAATCATATAATTGATATATTTATCCTTTTATGAAACTGTCAATTTTTTAAAGTGGTTGTATGAGTTATCATGTCTACCACCAAAAGTTTATAAGAATTCTGGTTCTTCCACATCTTTGGCAATACTTGGTATGGTCTAGCATTTTTAACTTTAGCCATTTAAATGTGTGTATAAGTAAGTTTGCTATCTTCCTTGAATGACTTACATGTCCATGATATTGAAATTTTTGGAGAAACTTCTTATTCTTTTTTTTAAAATTTTTCTACTGTTTAATAATGTTGAGCATATACTCATGAGTTTACTTGTCATCCATATATTTTCTATGATTCCTTTAAAAAATATTTTGCCCATATTTAATGGCTGCTTTCTCTCCCTCCCCTTTTATTTGGTTTAATAGTTCTTCATAGATTGCAGATACAACCCTTATATCAAGTACATGCATTACAATTATTTTTTCACAGTCTCACAAAAATGTCTTTTGATGAAGAGTTGAAGTTTTAAATTTTGATGATATCCAATTTATTACTTTTTCTTTCATCAATCATTCTGTTGATGTTATATCAAAGATATATTTGGGTTAAACCAAAGGCACAAATATTTTTTTTCCCCTGTCATCTTCTAGAATTTTGGTAGTTGTAGATGTTACATTTAATTCTATCATCCATTAGTTAATTTTCATATGTGGTATGAGGTATGGGTGGAAGTGTATTTATTTGTATATGGATATCCAATTGATCCAACACAAGCCGTTGAAGAGACTATCCTTTCTCCACCAAATTTCCAATGACAATTTAGTCAAAAATCCATTGTCCATACATGTGTGGATCTATTTTTCAACTTTGTTCCATTGCATTGATATATATTTTCTATCTTTATATCAATACCAGATAGTTTTGATTAGAATAAATCTTAAAGTGTTTTGGTGTTAATTTGCCAAATATCAGTTTTTAACATTATTTTGCTTATTCTAGCTTTTGTGTTTCTTGATAAGTTTTAAAATCAGGATTTCATTTTATTCAAAAACTTTTGGTGAGGTTTTTTGTTTTTTTTTTTTCACTGAAAAATTTTAATATAAAGATCTAGCTGGACAAAATTTTTGAAGCTTTCTGGAATCTTCTTTTGAATATTTTTTATTTATGGTCAGTTAAACTGTTGATATAGAGAGCTGACTCTCTTCTGTCTGTTTCCTTCTCAACTCATTATAGACATGAGGAAAACACTGATCCTGTTAATTCATTTTGGATAGAAGAAGAAATTCCCCCACTGTTCTTTGTTAGCAAGCCAAACATATAAATTTTTAAATGTGTGAATCTATTATAAATCCCAAGTTAGTAAAACCAATACTGGGCTAAATTTTCCATTTATATCAATAAAATTATAGATTAAATTATATGTTTATTCCTTTTCATGAACCATAATCAATAGTATATTAGGGATAAATATTTTTGCCATCAATTGATGTAAACTATAAACTCTAGAGCTATGGCTAAGTGTATTATTTTATTTATCAGTTATTAATAGCACATAAACTAATTTTAATAAGTATATTAATGCAGTAATTTGGTATTTTATGACTTTCAGAAACTATTTTTTCCCCAGAATCTAAAGTTTTCTATCTCCCTTGAATGTCCATGGTGATGGAGTTTCTGGAGAAATTTTCCTGTTATTTTTCTTCAGTTTCATCAGATGTTTCTAGGAATATATCCATAACAATCTTCAAGAAAGCTGTATAATTTTATAGCATAATAATATATCTCTTATGGATATATAGAGGCTAATGTAAGGAAAAAAACATATTTTTAGAGTAAAATTGGCTGATTCCCTTTAAGCTAGATGTCAAGATAATCTGCATAATATTGTTACATTATATTATATTGAGTCAATTTGTATTTAAAAATATATTTTTCAAACCTTATTTCACAGTCACCTTGAAGTTTAATAATCTCTTTTTAGCAAGCAAAGTTTTTCCAGAAACCCTATTATGTTTTCATGTTAAAAATATGAAAATGGAAAAAAATCTGAATGAAGATTGCATCATTTTAATGAGAACTAGATTTCCGAGACATAAAGAGCCTTAAAAGTCTTGAGGCATTTTATTAATATTATAGTATAAGTAATAATATATCATAATTTAACATTGTAGAAATGTGTAAAGTTACTGATGTTTTAATTTAAAATTGAAAGGATATTGAAAGCACAATAAACATGCAACAATATAAAAGGTAAACTCCACATACCCAAACTGTATTCACTGAATGCTTCAATATTGTACAATCCTTAATATTCAATAAAGTTATAAAGCTGTGAGTTTAATTTTTATCTTATTTATCTTATTACATTTATAATAAATTACATAGAGTATAATGCTTCCATTGTATAGAATACCCCATTGTGTAGACTATCATGCTACCATTGTATTCTTTTGAAAGTTTTTCACTCTGAAGATTATACAATGACATATTATTTTAACATAGTGACTCCAAACATATCAACATATTTCCAGTATAATGTCAATAAATTTCAAGCAATATTAGTTGATTTTAAAATTAAATATTTTTTTGACATCATTATTTTTAAAAAATTGATACAATGTGCTGGTCTATGAAATTAGTTAATTTGTTATGCCAGATCTATCATTTATGCAGTCTCTCCCCAGTTCTAGAGGAGACAAAAACTTTCTCTGTATCAATACTCTCTCATAAAATAATTTCAAATATTTATACTTTAGCACATCTAACAAAGCTTTCCCACCCTAAGAGAGTAGGCATTTCAATTAAATATTGAATTTAAAAGAACTGCATATTCCCCAAATGAGAAAGAATGATGACTACTTGGAGATCAGATGAGAAAAAAAAATTTTGTAAAGAATAAGGAGTTATTTCATCATAAAATACATCCAGTTAAATTTGTGTAAGAAGAATCATTGTACTTCTCTGCACCTGATATTTAATGATGACCAATATGCAAGATATTATAGTAATAAAGAAAGAAATGGAGATGTAACACTAAGTGTACCTTTTCCTTAGTTAGGTCTTTTCTAAGGCATTAGAAACATTCCCCTTGTTCTATTTCAAAGATGAATTTTGATGAATTAAATAAATACACATGGTTCATTGGATGGCTCCTAATTTGGTGTGTTCACAGCAACTATTTTGTATTGGTAATCCAAAACAACAATAAACAAACAGAACATTTTCATGATAACTCTGCTAACCTACACTTGGAAAGATATTGAACAACAATTCACTACTCAAAGCAATTTTAATTAGTTCCAGTGTTAGACGCAGTATAATTCCTTAATGAAACTACATAGGCTGTTTCATTTGCCTTTTAACAGAGTACTGCAGCAACCTCATTCTTTTTTTTTTTTTAAACTAACGAAGCCTGCCAGCTAAAGTCCCAGTACAATTATTGCTTTAACAAAGTGCTCTACATATGTCAACAAGAAAATACAGGAACTACTGTATAATAAAACTGTTAAGAAGGCGACCCAGTTGTTACATCACAACTGCTACTTCTGGCAGAGATATCTAGACAAACGTGCTGATTAACAGTGTCTCGGTAGCCAACACAATTAGAGAGAACTTTACTTTTTCTACTATATAGTGGGTGATTTTAATGGTTGAAAAATATTTGATAATGTTTTCATCCAAATTACAGAGATGAAAATGTAGGAATACTGTTTTAATAGAAATATGAACAACTTCAGATACTTTAAACAATAGCAACAAAAAAATCTCTATACCTTCCTCTCAGTTTTGCTATGAACTTTAAAATTCTCTAAAACAATAGTCTTTGTAAGTAAATCAATTTACTGATGTTTTAAATAACAAAGGGGAAGGGAAATGGCATTTATTGAGTGACTATCATGTAGCTAGTCTTTTAGTTACACTATTTCAATACTATCACAAATGCATTGATAGAAGGTAAAGATTACTTTTTTAAAAAAATGAAGAAATGCTATTCTGACAGTTTAGCCCAGGCCACATGGTTTTGTCTGACAAAACTGGATTCACAATAAATTCAGACTTAATATAAAGCTCTTCTACACTTGTTACACATGAATATACACATGCTTGTTAAGTCACTTCAGTCTTTCTGACTCTTTGCGACCCAGTGGACTGTAGCCTGTCAGGCTCCTCTGTCCATGGGATTCTCCAGACAAAAATACTGGAGTGGGTTGCTGGGCCCTCCTCCAGGGGATCTTGCCTACCCAGGGATGGAACATGCATCTCTTTTGTCTCCTGCATTGGCAGTGGGTTCTTTACCACTAGCACCACCTAGGAAGCTAGAATACACACGTATATAACTATAAACCTAAATAGGGCACTACACATAGATAAGAAAAGTGAAAGTTGACTTTTTTATTTTTATATCTCATATGTTATTCCTCACAAATTCCCAACAATCTGAGAGGAGAAAATTAACTTTAGCTTAAACTAATCAATCAATTGAATTCAATAGTATAAGAATGGATTAAGCAAACCTTTTATTGAAGCATATATTTTAAAAGCATGCACAAATCCTGAATCCAACTTGATGAATTATAACAAGCTGAGTTATATCCATATGATCATCCAGATCAAGGCGTATATGATAGCCTGTGTGCACCGGTGAGTGTGTGTCACAGATGTCGTGCTCATGTTCAGTCACTCAGTCGTGCCCAAAGCTTTGTGATCCCATGGACTGTAGCCCACCAGGCTCCTCTGTCCATGGAATTCTCCAGGCAAGAATATTACAGGTTTCCATTTCCTACTCCAAGGGTTCTTCCCGACCCAGGAATCAAACCCTTGTCTCCTGCTTCTCCTGTGATGAAGAACACACACACACACACACACACACACACACACACGACTCCTGTGGTAGCCCAGATCAACTCCATTAAAAGGCAATCCCTGTTAAAATTCCAGCACACACACACACACACACACACACACACACGACTCCTGTGGCAGCCCAGATCAACTCCATTCAAAGGCAATCCCTGTTAAAATTCCAGCACGCATGCACACACACACAGACTCCTGTGATAGCCCAGATCAACTCCACTCAAAGGCAACCCCTGTTAAAATTCCAGCAAGTTATTTTATGGATATCTTCAAATGATTCTAAAGACTATATGCAGATAACCCAGAATAGCCAACACATTGAAGAACATAGTTGGAGGACTAATGTTACTCAATTTCAAGACTAACTACAAAATGACAGTAATAAATACACTGCTATACTGACCAAAGAACAAACAGCTCAATGGAACAGATTAGAGAGCCCAGAAACAGACCCTCATAAATATTGTCAGCAGGTATTTGACAAAGCAGCAAGGTAGTGTGATAGAACAAATTAGTCTTTCAACAAACAATGCTGGAACTGGACATCTACATGCAGAAAAGCAAAAAGAAAGAAAGAAAGAATCTCGACATAGGATTCACTATGAACTCAAAATGGATCATAGGCCTAGAGGTAAAATGCAAAGCTATAACTCCTGGAAGACAACCTAGGAGAAAGTCTACATATCCTTGGGTATGGTGATAACTTTTTAAATGAAATACCAAAGGTGTTATTTATGAGAACAATCATTGATAAGCTGGATTTATTAAAATTAAAAACATTTGCTCTGCAAAAGATAATGTCAAGAGAATGAACAGAAATCCAACAAATTGGGAGAAAATATTGCAAAATATACACTGATTAAAGACTGTCATCCAAAATATATATAAAAAGACCTTAAATTTCAACAATAAAAAAAAAGTATTTAAATATGGGCAAAAAACCTTAACAAATATTGTATACTCAATGTGCCCCAACTGTTAGCAGGGTTTGTAAATAAGTTGTTATTATACTTAGCATCTGCATACCTATAGGAAACTGGAAAATAAATATGGCTATATTATTTGTACAGTTTTTATCATTAAATGGCTAGAAATTATAAGTCATATACTGCTTTATTTTTCCACTATAGATTGATTGTTTTCATCTGTGAAAGAAATATTCTAAATATCTCATACTTTTGTCTGGGAACTTTAAGGGATTACACTGTACTCTCCAACGAGATAGGCAACTTTAATCTGACTAGTTTATAGAAAAACTGATTTTTAAAAGGACTGATGAAGTGGACTGGAAATACATATTATAAAAACTGTAAACTGTAAACATATTCTTTCTGGTTCCTAGCAATCGCACCAGAAATCACAATGCGTCCTGTGTGGTCCAGTGCTCCCTTGGAATCAGACAGAATGTACTTATTAAATTGTGAAATGCTGGGAGGCTTCAATCAGAAAGCTATTTAAAAGTGTAAGCAGGAATCATTTTTATCAATTTTTTTGAAGCAAGAAAGGATTTCTGAGTTCAGAATCAGTTTTGGGGTTACTTTTTCTTGAAAAAATTTAGGAGTTAACTAGACTTTTGTCATCATAAAAATTAAATATTTGAAGCTGAGGAAAAGTCAGAGCAACAAAAGATGGACTATTGTATAGAAGTAAGTGACCGGTAGCATTTTTCTGATTAGCAAGGGAGAAAATAAACTCCTCTTTTAGGAGTTTGAACTAGGAAAATAGAAATTTAAACCTTGCCAATACTTATATTGGCACTGACTAATCAAATACTATAATATAAACTCTCAAGCAAAGACTAAAATTTGACATGGAAGAGATTAAAAGAAAAAAGTGCTATAAACTGGGCCATAACAATGACAATATATTGAACAGATCATACATCAAACTGTATATGAGTAATATTCTCTAATGCATGCAAATTTGTGCATCTTTACATAAAATACATGAATGAATTCTCAAGGTAAGATGTCCTTGATTCAATTTATATGAATCTGATTTTCAGAGATTTGGTAAATTAAATAACAATGGTTATCTACCATATTTTCTCTTTATTTTTAAAAATAACAACAGAAAACTGACATCAAGCTATGATAACTATTTTGTATATACAGGAATTGAATATGTATTTTTGTATTTCAGGGCTGAAATCAAAATTTGAGCAGGCAAAACCAAGTTATAAGAAAACAGATTTAGAATTAAAAAGAATAAGTGGAAGGAAGAATTATTAACAATTAAATCAAGAGGTAGATAATATATTGAGAAATAATTTATAGTGAAGAATATCATAAGGGAGTGAGGCAGAAGAGCTTACATAGTAAGGATTCATTTTCTTTGCTTTTTCTCAGACATGATAGCATGAATTCTGTTTTCAACACTATATCTGGGTCCTAAATTTTGAACAACTCCTTGCTTCTGCAGGAAGTTTCATATTTCACTGTTGTTATGGGCTGAAGTATATATCTTCAAAATTCTTATGTTGAAGCCCCCAATTCCAAGTACCAAAGAATGTAAGTGTATCTGGAGAGAAGTCATTGCAAAGGAAATTAAAATAAGTTCATTAGGGTGGGCCCTTAGCCAATCTAAGTGTCCTTATGAGAAGAGGAAATCTGGACACAAAATGAAGACATCAGGGGTACATGCTCACGGAGAGAAGGCAGCAGTCTGAAAGCCAAGGAGAGCGGCCTGAGGAAAAATCAAACCTGCGGACACCTTCTCGTGGACTTCCAGTATTATGAGGAAAAATTGTGCGTTTAAGTCACTACATCTGTGGTATTCTGTTATGGCAGCATGAGCTAACTTCACTGCTAACCTGGGAACAATCGGCTGAGCATTATTTGGGGTACAATCCCTAACCCTAAAAAGACTTAAACTAGGGAGCGGTAAGGGAACAGTTGACAGTCATATACTCCCAAAAGTTCATTGATTCAAACAAGTAAGAAATTCTCAATATTCCTCTTTATTTGGAATTGTTTAAAATATTCAGATCTCTGTAAAACTTTCTTTTCTCAACCCTTCAGTTGTAATGACTTCCCATTTACTTGAATTTTCTTGCTGAAATGTATCCTTTGAAGCCAGCTTTGATATTGTATTTTGACAACGTTAAAGTTTTTATGTGGCATGCATTCTTACTGATTAAAGGAATGCATATTTTGCCAAAAAAATCATCAAGGATGAAGCAAATTATTTTGAGTGCTTTTTAATCCCTGAATGTTTTCTTCTTATGTTCTCATTTGAAATCTGCATTTCCCTCAAGGCCCAGTTCATGTCCTAAAGTCTTCCACAGCACACTCTGTTCAAGCCTCTTCCAGAACTCTGTACTTCACAGACAAGGACTTCTCTTTTTACTCGTCTTCCTTCACCACAGCAAAAGCTTCTTAAGATAGGGACCAACGTGTCTTATTAATCTTTGGGTCTCAGGTTTAGCTAAGTGACTGGAATGCAGTTAGTGGACAACTGGCTTTTATTGAGGAAACATTGAAATAATCAATGTTTATTCCACATTACAGAAATATTTGCTTTCTAAAACTACCTGTGGCACATTAAGAAAAACTCCACCTAGAAATGTTTTAAATGAAACTTTATAATATTCTTTATAAGTTTGATATTAAATATATTTACATATCTAGCAAGTGTTTGTGAAACCAAGATTGAAAAGCAAATTCATACATACTCACATAAATGCATATTTAAATATGCACCATGCACATTCAAATATGTATGTTCCATAACATTTGAAGGGGTAGTAACTTTTTACCTTAGAGAAATTTGACGGGAAAGTTAATAAATGAATATATCTAAAGTCCACAGAACTAACTTAAACTTTGTGGTCAATGTTGGGCTTTTTATTATGAAGGAGCTATTTGACATGATGCATTTTAACCAACCTGAGTACCTTAAACATATGTAACTTAACCATCGATCATAACTTGATCATAATTAATGGTACATTATAATACCAATGAGTCTACTTGTTTCTTTCATCAAACACTTTTTGAAAATACATTTTATATTATTAATAATACATTCTATTAGGGAAAGAAGTGATATAATAAAATGCATAGAGTCTTTTGAAACTACTACACTCATGTTCACTTATGTATAATACAAAAATGTATCTATAGCATATGTAAGATGATATAGCTTGAAATAAAGATGAAATTAATACTTATTGCTTATTTAGAACTGTAAAAGCAATGTGTAATAGTTTAGTCTTCATAATACTATATTGCTGAGCCCTTTCACTGAGCTGTTATGCCAGAATAATAGATGCATTTATCTGTCTCATGCATTTAGATTTTATGTAGTTTTCTGTTATTATTGATACTGCCCTGTTGAATAGCTTCTTGTGTTCTTTATGTTCATATTATTTTATTCATAGTAGGGATACTTATCTAAATTTAAAAATATAATGTTGATGCTTATAAAACCAGACTGTATGTACTCTGATATGTATCATGTATTTTTAAGTGTTGGATAATCAGAAGCAGATTTGATCTCTCTCCAGGTGCAGTTAAATAAAAGGAATTCAAATCTTTGACAAAAGTAGATTGCCCAGCCATCCATCTGTAATGTTTGAGGCTTCAAATCAGTTATCACTGTGTGTTTTCAGGATTATAGGTTCTAGTGAGAGAGTGATATAACTACTGGCATGAGAGGTGAGAGTGGCAGATAGAGATGATGCTCTCTTGACTAATATTCAGTGAGAAGATTAGAAGTAGAAGACACATTCTGATTTTCAAAAAAATGTATCTCTGTGGGGATTTTGGGGTGGGGCTTATATATAACTCTTCTTCATACCACTAGCAAGCATATAACTTTAGAACCAGGTCTCTGTGGTTTCATTCCAGAAAACAAGATGATATTGTAAATTAGTATCATGAAATATCAAGAAATCAGGATGGCTGAGCCATACTAGCTCTGATATGTACTGGTGGATCATAACATTTCTGAGAATTGAATATAAATTAAACTATATGGGATATTTATTAATAACATGCAAAGCTATAACAATAGGGAACTAAACATTCTCTTTGGCATACACCTTCTGTATTTGCACTTGTAATAATTATTTATGCTTCTTGATATCCTAAGGTTGAGTTCTTGATCCTCATCAGGACTGGTGATGTTTGGGCCACATGACCTAACTGCTGGCACAACTGTTCTTACATCTAAAATTAGTGTCCAGTTCAATACATAGTGTCTTCCCCTAGTACCTTCAAAATTTCCCTACTAGGTATAAAATTTCTGATAAAGCAAAAGGAATCAATATAAATGTTCTTTCTTGAAGTCAACAAAATACACTTTCAATATAAAAGTCTTGAATCAAAACTAAGGACTAGTGTGATAGGCACCTATTTCCCACAGTAATGTAAACTGCACACTTGAGCTGGTCCTTCTGGTCATTTTGTGGTAAACTCCACAGGGCTTAGGAACTTAAAGAACTGTCATTTCATATTGAGTTATAGAAGACTCCTTTGATAATCACTTTATAGTTGAAATGTTGGCATTTCATTAAGTGATTTTTATGCAAATTTATTTATTATGCTGTATGCATAATATAGGCTTACAATTTGTATCAGATAGTTATGTGACATTTTTATTTTCTATTTAAATTCTTAATTCAGTTCAGTTCAGTTGCTCAGTCGTGTCCGACTCTTTGTGACCCCATGAACTGCAGCACACCAGGCCTCCCTATCCATCACCAACTCCCAGAGTTTACCCAAACTCATATCCATTGAGTCGGTGATCGCATTCAACCATCTCATCCTCTGTTGTCCCTTTCTCCTCCTGCCCTCGATCTTTCCTAGCTTCAGGGTCTTTCAAATGAGTCAGTTCTTCGCATCAGGTGGCCAAATATTGGAGTTTCAGCTTCAACATCAGTCCTTCCAATGAACACCTAGGACTGATCACCTTTAAGATGGACTGGATGCATCTCCTTGCAGTCTAAGGGACTCTCAAGAGTCTTCTCCAACACCATAGTTCAAAAACATCAATTCTTCTGTGCTCAGCTTTCTTTATAGTCCAACTCTCACAACCATACATGACTACTGGAAAAACTATAGCCTTGACTAGATGGACCTTTGATGACAAAGTAATGTCTCTGTTTTTTAATATGCTGTCTAGGTTGGTCATAACTTTCAAGGAGTAAGTGTCTTTTAATTTCATGGCTGCAATAACAATCTGCAGTGATTTTGGAGCCCCCCAAAATAAGGTCTGCTGCTGATTCCAGTTCCCCAATCTATTTGCCACGAAGTGATGGGACTGAATGCCATGCTCTTAGTTTTCTGAATGTTGAGCTTTAAGCCAACTTTTTCACTCTCCTCTTTCATTTTTATCAAGAGGCTCATTAGTTCTTCTTCACTTTCTGCCGTTAAGGTGGTGTCATCTTCATATCTGAGGTTATTGATATTTCTCCCAGCAATCTTGATTCCAGCTTGTGCTTCTCCCAGCCCAGCGTTTCTCATAATGTAGAGTTTCTATAAGTTAAATAAGGAGGGTGACAGTATACAGCCTTGACGTACTCTTTTTCCTATTTGGAACCAGTCTGTTGTTCCGTGTCCTATTCTAACTGTTGCTTCCTGACCTGCATGCAGGTTTCTCAACAGGCAGGTCAGGTGGTCTGGTATTCCTATCTCTTGAAGAATTTTCCACAGTATTTTTGTGATCCCACACAGTCAAATGCTTTGGGATGGTCAATAAAGCAGAAATAGATGTTGTTCTGGAACTCTCTTACTTTCTCCATGACCCAGCAGATGTTGGCATTTTGATCTCTTGGTCCTCTACCTTTTCTAAAACCAGCTTGAACATCTGGGAGTTCATGGTTCACATATTGCTGAAGACTGGCTTGGAGAATTTTGAGCATTACTTTACTAGCATGTGAAATCAGTACAATTGTGCGGTAGTTTCAGCAATTTTTGTCATTGCCCTTTTTTGGGATTGGAATGAAAACTGACCTTTTCCAGGCCTGTGGCCACTGCTGTTTTCCAAATTTGCTGCACAAATTGAGTGCAGCACTTTCACAGAATCATCTTTCACGATTTGTAATAGCTCAACTGGAATTCCATCAACCTCCACTAGCTTTGTTCGTAGTGATGCTTCCTAAGGCTCTCTTGACTTCACATTCCAGGATGTCTGGCTCTAGGTGAGTGATCACACCATCTTGATTATCTGGGTTATAAAGGACTGTTTTGTAGAGTTCTTCTGTGTATTCTTGCCACCTCTTCTTAATATCTTCTGCTTCTGTTAGGTCCATACCATTTCTGCCCTTTATTGTGCCCAGCTTTGCATGAAATGGTCCCTTGGTATCTCCAATTTTCTTTAAGAGATCTTTAGTCTTTCCCATTCTATTGTTTTCCTCTATTTCTTCGCATTGATTGCTGAGGAAGGCTTTCTCATCTCTCTTTGCTATTCTTACAACTCTGCATTCAAATGGGTATATCTTTCCTTTTCTCCTTTGCTTTTCACTTCTTTTTTTTTTTTTTTTACAGCAATTTGTAAGGCCTCCTCAGACAGCCATTTTGCTTTTTGCATTTCTTTTTCTTGGGGATGGTCTTGATCCCTGTCTCCTGTACAATGTCACGAACCTCCGTCCATAGTTCATCAGGCACTCTATCAGATCTAGTCCCTTAAATCTATTTCTCACTTCCACTGTATAGTTATAAGGGATTTGATTTAGGTCATACCTGAATGGTCTAGTGGTTTTCCCTACTTTCTTCAGTTTAAGTCTGAATTGGGAAATAAGGAGTTCATGATCTGAGCCACAGTCAGCTCCCTGTCTTGTTTTTGCTGACTATATAGAGCTTCTCCATCTTTGGCTGCAAAGAGTATAATCAATCTGATTTCGGTGTTGACCATCTGGTGATGTCCATATATAGAGTCTTATCTTGTCTTGTTGGAAGAGGGTGTTTGCTATGACCAGTGCGTTCTCTTGGCAAAGCTCAATTAGCCTTTGCCCTGCTTCATTCTGTACTCCAAGGTCAAATTCACCTGTTACTTCAGGTGTTTTTTCACTTCCAACTATTGCATCCCAGTCTCCTATAATGAAAAGGACATCTTTTTGGGGTGTTAGTTCTAAAAGGTCTTGTAGGTCTTCATAGAATGGTTCAACTTCAGCTTCTTCAGCATTACTGGTTGGGGCATAGACTTAGATTACTGTGATATTGAATGGTTTGCCTTGGAAACAAAGAAAGGCCATTCTGACAATTTTCAGATTGCATCCGAGTGCTGCATTTTGGGCTCTTTTGTTGACTATGATGGCTATTCCATTTCTTCTAAGGGATTCCTGCCCGCAGTAGTAGATATAATGGTCATCTGAGTTAAATTCACCCATTCCAGTCCATCTTAGTTCGCCGATTCCTAGAATGTCAACGTTCACTCTTGCCATCTCCTGTTTGACCACTTCCAATTTGCTTTGATTCATGGACCTAACATTCCAGCTTCTTATGAAATATTGCTCTTTACCACATTGGACCTTGCTTCTATTACCAGTCACATGCACATCTGGGTGTTGTTTTTGCTTTGACTCCATCCCTTCATTCTTTCTGGAGTTATTTTCCACTGATCTCCAGTAAAATCTGTTAAAAAACTTGATTGTTAAGCTTGACTGTATTTCATTCTTTTAAATATTTAATACGTCAGTTTATACAATGATACACATAAGGCTATTTAGATTAACAGATTATCACTCATTGCATCATAATTAGTATATGAAAGCATAGTATGCATATTTTAAAATATTCAGAATTTAAACCACTATGATGGATTGTGTCTATGTGCTTGTTCAGTCACGTCTGAGTTTTTGCTACCCCACTGACTGTAGCCTGCCAGGCTCCTCTGTCCATTGGATTTCTGAGGCAAAATACTGGAGTGGTGTTGCCTTATCCACCTCCAGGGGAATCTTCCCAAACCAGGGACTGAACCTGTGCCTCCTGCAGCTCCTGCGTTGGCAGGGAGATTCTTTACCCCTGAGCCATTTGGGAAGCCCATTATTATGGATTATGGGCATACTAAAATAGGCTTACTCTATGGAAAAATCAGTATGTTTATAATAACCCAACTATGAGTCTTTTAATTTAAGCAAAATATATTTCCACATTCATAAATTTTATTCTTGAATTTGTTTTGACAACATCAGCAATTTTAGAAAGTTGAAGATCTTGACTGGCTTGATAAAAGTGGGTCATGTGTCATAATATTTGAGGGAGAGTGAAATTTTCATAAAAAAATGTAGCTCTCATTGATGAGTTTCTCAAAAGTACATTGTAATACTTTTATCTTTTCGAAATAGTAAAAATCATGCTGATATGTTAGAGTCATGCAATAAAAAACATTTACTCAAAAGCCACAGTATACTTGTAATATATTGTAATGTATCAACAAAATTCACTAGAAAAATGTTTCCATCACTTTGACAAAACATAGCCAATATTTTAGGCTAAAGAATCCTCCAAAAATATCGAACAGTATTCTTCCATTGAACATCCTCCTGAGGAGGCAAGGAATTAGGTGACTATGTGGCCTGAAAGGCCCATGATGAATTTGATATTGAGCTACTTCTGCGTTTATATCCAAAGGAAACAAGTCACTACCCTGAAGTCGTATCTGACTCCTTTGTTCATTACAGCATGTTTTCCAGTACCCAAGATAAGGAAATAAACCAAGCATTCATCAACAGATGAATGGTTCTGAAATATGTGGCACACATGTACAACAGAGTATTAGCCTTAAAAATAAAGAAATTGTGCACTTTATAATGTGGAGAACCTGGAGAGCATTAGGTTAAATGACATAAGCTAGACAGAAAGAAACAAATATTGTAGGGTATTGTATATATATGGAATCTTAAAACAAACAGAAAAAAAGGTCACACCCATAGAAACAGAAAGTAGAACGGTGATTACCAGAAGTAGTGTCTCAGAAAAAAGGAGATGTTGGTTAAAAGTTACAAACTTTCATTAATAAAATGAATAAGGTCTGTGTGTCTAACTATAACATGGTGACTCTCATTGATATTACTGTATTATATACATTTGAAATCTGTTAAGAGAGTAAAATTTAATTATTCCCACACACAAAAAATGTTTAAAATGTGAAGTGACAGATATATTATTTGGGTCCCCAAACTCTGGGATCAAAGGTTTGATGATCTGAGGTGGAGCTGATGTAATAATATTAGAAATGAAGTGCACAATAAATGTAATGCACTTGAATCATCATGAAAATATCCCCTCATCCCAGTCCATGGAAAAACGGTCACTGGGGACCAGTTTCATGGAAGATTGGGGACCACTGTATGGGGAGAATCTTTCCACAGTGTGTATGTATCTCAAATCATCAGGTTGTATACTTTAAATATATTAAAGTATGATTTGTCAACTATACCTCAATAAAGCTAAAAACCAGCATACAATTCATACTTCTAGAGCCCAGCTTATGCACTATGCTTTCCTACACATGGATCCAACCTCAAGTCTGAGATTCATGGCATTATGAAATTAGAGTTACAATTTTAAGAAGCTACATATTTTAAGAATACATATCAAAGAATATATTTTAAGAATATTTTAAGAATATGTAGATATTTTCATCCTATTTTAGCTCACTTGGTTTGCTATTCTGCATTCTCTTGTAATCCCAAACATACAAAAGTTATCTTATAGGGCAATTTAGAGTTTTAGAAATAATTAGTTCTGTAAGATCTGATATACTGCAGCAGATGTTTAAGTCATGTAATATCTTACTGACGGTAAAAATGATTGGCTTTTGTATTTGTTATGGCCTCTGCCATGCAGCATATTCTCAGCCCTTCCACTCTCCCCAGCTGTATTCAGGTGATAGGAAGACTGTGGAACCTATTTTTTGCAGGCACTTTCCACTACAGTTCTGCTTTAGATCCCACTATTAAGAGTTAAGCAGGTGAGATTTGGAAGACAATGCTAGCATAATACCCCTGGATAAACTCATCTTCCTCAGACTCTCCATGTTCTGGTTTCATTCTCCAGCTTCAGATATGTAGATAGCTCTGGGTTCATCAGTAGTCACCTAAAGCTTTCTAATTTGTTGATGATATCCTTTCTTGACTTCCATTTCTCTAGCATTTGCAACAATTTTGTAAGCACTTATTTCCTTACTGAACTCTGATAAACATGTGCTCTATTTATAATTTTTAAGTATGTCTCAAAACAAATGAATTATGTGCAGTGAAGTGGAGTCAGCATAAAGTGCTTTTACAAATGTTTTGTTTATTTACTTTTCTGAGACCTTGTTTTTAAAGTTACCACCACCCCAGTGGGTATGTGTGCATATATTTTTTTTGCAATTTGGTAGCTCATGATTTGATTTATATCTTTAACACTTTTGAAGAATACTTTTGTGGTAAAATCAAAATTCTATTACAATATTTAAAATATCATTAATGTATTACCACGGAGAAGGCAATGGCACCCCACTCCAGTACTCTTGCCTGGAAAATCCCATGGACAAAGGAGCCTAGTGGGCTGCAGTCCATAGGGTCGCTAACAGCAGGACACGACTGAGCAACTTCACTTTCACTTTTCACTTTCATGCATTGGAGAAAGAAATGGCAACCCACTCCAGTGTTCTTGCCTGGAGAATCCTAGGGATGGGGGAGCCTGGTGGGCTGCCGTCTATGGGGTCGCACAGAGTCGGACATGACTGAAGCGACTTAGCAGCAGCAGCAGCAGCAGCAATGTATTACCCAGGAAATCCTACACCAAACTATTTATTTCATAATCAGTTAAAATTATCTCTTAATCTTCAATGCTTTATGCTGGATTATATCTTAATGTTAATATTGCCCGTAAGGCTTCCATGTGGTGCAGTGATGGTTGTAAAGAATCTGCCTGCCAGTTCAGAAAAGGCAGATTTGATCCCCGGGTCAGGAAGATACCCTGGAGGAGGACATGACAACCCACACCAACAATCTTACTGGGAAAATCTCTTGGACAAAGGAGCCTGGCAGACTAAGGTCTATTGAATCACAAAGAGTCAGACATGACTGAAGCAAATGAGCACACACAATGTGTTAACATTGCTAGTGTTTTGTTTTGTTTTTTTTTTCTATGATAAATGCAACTTTAACTCTTACTTACAGATGAATAGTTTTATATTTTATTTGGCCTACTAAATTTTAGTGATCTGAGTAAAGCACTGATCAACTCTTACCAGTGTGTTTCAGAAAATACATTATTGATCAAGTATAGTTTTTTCAGGTATAATAAATTGTTCACTAGCCATCTATTTGAAGATTTTTCACAAGCCTCTTTATCTTGTGAATATCTTTTCGAAAATGTCTCCTTGGAAACTTTATATTATTTTCAATCCCCAAAATATGTTAAAATCAAAAAATCACAGCTATTTTTTTTTTTAACTCAATTTCTACATAGAAAGGTATCGGCCTGTCACATGATTATCCACAAAGCTGTGAAAAGAATTAGTTGGAGGATCCATTTCTAATGGACAGAAGTTTGATTCTTACAATAAGTTTGTCTTTCACAGCTACAGAAATCTGGTTAAAAGTGATTTATATAATTCTTTGTGAACACTGTGGAACTTTTCCCAAGGTCATACTCATGTGGAATTTATTGATCTGTTATCGAACAGTTCAGTCAATGGCCTGTCTAGTTTCGTCAAGTAGAAAAATTCAAAAATAAGGCAATGTTTATATGAATTAGCAGATTCAGATATGTGCAAAGATTCCACAATAACTTCTTAGCATATTTTCATTAACAATATTAATATCACTGACAGTCCTAAAATTCTGCTATACTGTGTTACAAAGAAATAATATCCATCAAAGTTTTCTAAAATATCCAATTTATATAAGCTGTTGTAGTGCCATACCCAACAAACTGACTAAAAATCAACCATCTAGAATATCTTGAGTTTCTCCTAAAATCCTACAATTTCTGAAGCCTATTTTTTCCATAAATATCAACCTTTAAAAAGTACTCTTTTTTCTTGTCAAAACTAATTGCAAATATCTTTACCTTAGAGTAAGAAATATTTATAGAGAGTTTGTTTAGCTCTCTAATGCTTAACACAGTCTCTAGACAAGTAGGTGTTAGTTTTGAAAGATATTACTGTACATTGATATGAGAATGGACTCCCAAAGATGCCTTCTTACTGCCCATCTTTATCATGGCTTACATACATCACTTTAGTGCAACAATATTCTTGTTGCTGATGTTACTATTTACAGTTCTCTTTTGGTGCTAAATAACCTCAGCTATCACAGAAGTTATAGAGAAGTGATTTCTTTTTTCATGTGGCATGTGAGTAGTTATTAAAAGCGATGCCCTGGATCACTTTTAGTGACACAATCTTTTATCCTTCAAGTTCTTGCTCTGTTGGTTTAGTCCTGGGGCCTCTATGTCCCAGTGAACATCCTGCTAGGAGATTCTCATTTATGTGTTCATTTTTAAAGATAAATCCATAAAAACTGATATCTGATAGAATGAATGCAACTCAAAGAAAAGGATGATTTTAAGAATGGTGCTCAAGCTTCTGGTATAAGAAACTGGGTAGATTGTGATGCCATTTACTGAGGGATTTACCTGTAGATGGTAAGAGATTTGTGTATATGGGAGGAAAGGGAGGTAAGAGTAAAATCCAGAATATATTAATTCCCAGTTTTTGAAAACCAGTGAGTTTATAGAAATTATGAGATACTGAACTGAAAGACTGACTAAAGGAATTGGAAGGGAATAGCCTTGCACTTTGAATTCCATTACATGTATCCTTGATAAAATACTGCACAATTCCAGATAGAATTATGGCAGAGAGAAAATGAAGTTATACTTTCTTCTGAAACTTGCTTATAATCCTTTTGTATTTACCTTGATTATAGATTCAAATAACCAGATACAGGAATTAAAGCATAAGTGGTTGGTTGACCAAAGAGAAAAGAAACACAATCCACATTTCCTTTACCAGCTTACTATCGGTTCAGTTCAGTCCAGTCGCTCAGTCGTGTCTGACTCTTTGCCACCCCATGAATCGCAGCACGCCAGGCCTCCCTGTCCAGCACCAACTCCCGGAGTTTACTCAAACTCATGTCCATCAAGTCGGTGATGCCATCCAGCCATCTCATCCTCTGTTGGCCCCTTCTCCTGCACCCAATCCCTCCCAGCATCAGGGTCTTTTCCAATGAGTCAACTCTTCGCATGAGGGGGCCAAAGTATTGGAGTTTCAGCTTCAGCGTCAGTCCTTCCAATGAACACCCAGGACTGATCTCCTTTAGGATGGACTGGTTGGAACTCCTTGCAGTCCAAGGGACTCTCAGGAGTCTTCTCCAACACCACAGTTCAAAAGCATCAATTCTTCAGTGCTCAGCTTTCTTCACAGTCCAACTCTCACATCCATCCATGACCACTGGAAAAACCATAGCCTTGACTAGACAGACCTTTGTTGGCAAAGTAATGTCTCTGCTTTTTAATATGCTATCTAGGTTGGTCATAACTTTCCTTCCAAGGAGTAAGCGTCTTTTTATTTCATGGCTGCAATCACCATCTGCAGTGATTTTGGAGCCCCCCAAAATAAATTCTGACACTGCACTCAATACACCAGCAAATTTGGAAAACTCAGCAGTGCCACAGGACTGGAAAAGGTCAGTTTCCATTCCAATCCCAAAGAATGCTCAAACTACCACACAATTCTCTAGGCCAGAATACCAGAGTAGGTAGCCTTTTCCTCCTCCAGGGGATCTTCCCAACCCAGGGATCAAACCCCAGTCTCCTGCACTGCAGGCAGATTCTTTACCATCTGAACCACAAGGGAAGCCCAAGAAGACTGGAGTGGGTAGCCTATCCCTTCTCCAGCAGATCTTCCTGACCCAGGAATCGAACTGGGGTCTCCTGCATTGCAGGCGGATTCTGTACCAACTGAGTTATCAGGGAAGCCCAGCTGAAGAGCTTTATAGCTGAAGGGATTCCTAATGTTTCAACAGAATTTAACTGTCAATAAAAAAATCTTGGGATGAAATTAATTTCAAATCACCATTGTATCCATTGTATACATTTTAATTGAGTCCAATTCTAAGCAAGACAGTATAAATTTTAGATTTTACCCAGCATTGCCAAAATATACTATTTCATAGTAATACTTTGTAGTCCTTTGACTTAGCACATAATTTGATATAATGTTGTTAAAATAGTTTTCAAGTATGTATTGATGATAATTATCAGATATATCATCCATTATATAATTATTTCTTTTACAACCAAAGTAAAGTAAGTAAATAATGAATTCCTTGCTCCATAAAGTAGAACTAAGAATACATAAAAGTATAATGGTAATAAAATTTTTAAATATCTTAAAATTTATAACTTTGTACACACACTGGATTCTTATTAAAAAGAAATATATTTCAAGATTAAGATGGCTCAGTGGGTTTATGATTTGATAAATAATTATTCTTCTTCACCACATGTAAGAGATTAAATCTACAAAGAAGCAGCATAAATATATAACTGTGTTCAAATACAGCAATGCTATATATTTATTTTTAACCACAAACTGAGCCAAGCTAAAGACATGTACCTGTCATTCTCCAGAAATGGAACTTGAAGTAGGGGTGGTCTTTCTGTGGAGGTCTGAATGTATCAACTGAGGTTTCAATTCAGGGACTGGCCTCAGCTCAGTGGGTTACAAGGGACTGGGGTATTCCTTTTCACTCCCTAATTTTTCACTTAGGATAAATTCCTAAAATTGAGTCAACTTATATAAATCAATGTAGTAAATTTCTTTATTCTAGTCTCCAGAAAGTTGAGATTTACATCAAATAATGAATCTGAACAATTTAGGATATAGTTTAACTTATAATAATACATGAATTATCATTTCTACATGCAATGCCCATGTTAAAATTATGGAGTTATTAATGAAGTCACTTTAAATGGTGATCAACATATCTCATCGTGATCATCAGCAAAAGTCAGGTTATCACCTAAGTTAAATCTTTGGTTATGGTCTTCCAGTTCCCATCAAGATGCTACAACCCTATTCCTGAAGATAAATATCCCCAGACAGAACAAAAGAAACTAGCATTAGAAATCTCAGAGAGGTGGAAAGAAGATGGGCTACCTAGGGACCTTAGGTCTTGAAGAATGACATCATGATACTTCTTTAGATTTCCTTATTGCCTCCCAAGTATACCAGACAGATATCTACTGAGCCTTCTAATCCAGAACTGCCAACAAGCACATACAAAAATAGTTCCCCAAAAGCCAGCTTCTCTAGTTGAAGGATTTGGAAATGAGTGGTATAACAGAACATAAAATATTTGCCGCAATGCTTTATTCTTCTTCAACTAGTTATCAGTGGAAGCATTTACCTCCCCTAAGATTTCACATGGGTGCATATAAGTTGCTCATCTTTCACCTCACATCCCACAAATTCAGGTGATGCATCCTGACTGATTAGGTGGCATTGGCAGGGCCTTGTGGCAAGATGACTCCCACACCCAGTGCTCTGACTAGCCAGTTTGGGTACTGCCAGAGTCAGCAGGGAACAGCAGCAATAAGATTCAACAAGGCCGTGCCAGTTGGGTTAGCACTCCACTGTCCCCTACCTCTTCTATTGGCAGAGTGGAGAGATGGATCTCCAATCTCACTTGGCAGGAAAAAGACTGAACTAGACAGTAAGGAATCTGCCTGCAATGCAGGAGACCCAGGGTTCAGTGATTGCAGCAGGAAGATCCCTAGAGAAGGGAATAGCTGCCAAGTCCAGTATTCTTGCCTGGAGAATCCCATGGACAGAGGAGCCTGGTGGGTTACAGTCTATGGGGTCACAAAGAGTCAGAACGACTAGTGACTAACACTTCACTCTCAGTGGGAGGCAGGGTACTTGGCGCTCTAGCCTCCTCCCCATGGTGTCAGCAGGGCTCAGTGGAACCTTAAGCCTCCACTCTCCTTAAGTATCAACGGGATAGAGCAAGGGGAGTGGAGATAAGGCTAATGGGTAATTGATTTCTCCCTCTTTCTGGGGTTGGTGATGCTCAGTAGGGGACTGAGCCTCCACACCTGCCTGGAGTCAGTAAGGAGAAATCATGTGAGCTAGGTGGCAGTCAGCTTTCCCTCCCATCTATGCTGATGCCTGGGGATCCCAGTGGGCTTCCCCACCCACCTACTGTCAGCAGTGCTTGGGTAGGACTGACACGGCCCCCGCCAATGAGGATACAGTGGGCATCAATGCTCCACTTTTTATAGCAATGTACCAGCAAGGACCAAACAGGCAGACTGAACTTTCATACCACCAAAGGGAAATGTTTAAGTGAATCAAAACATATAGCACTGATATCTTTGTAAAGAAATGTTACCAACTGGAATATATATTATAGATTCAGCCATTATGACCTATTATTTTAAGTCTGGCAATTACAATTTAAAATTCAATTTGTAAAAAGCATGAGTACTTTTAAGTACCCTCTCTAAGAAGCTGATATACAGGATTGGAAAATCCATTTCTGTATTTATAAAATTAAATTACTTTGTAATACAAAAATTGTGCATGCTTGAAATTTATGTCAGTCTAATCACTGAAGTTCTTAAAAACTAAGTCAATGCTCTTAAAATGAAAAATGCAGTTCTAAATGTTTGAATGTACATTTTAAAGTAGTTTGTAACTGGGGGTAGTTCTTAAAGATCCTTAAAACTGATTGCTCAAATTTGCCAGTACAGAATAAACAATGAGATAAAATGACAAGGAGGAATTAAATGGTCATATTTCTAAATAAACTATCAACTTTTACAATTCAACATAAATATGATTAGTCTTAATTGAAATCAAGTCAGCATATTCTGACACTGCAGGAATGTGTCCAGTGATTCTTCCTAACTTCACTCTCCCTGTTTGTAGATAGTGTACTTCCAGAGAGGCAGAATTTATTTCCAGATTGCATCTGAGTAGTTTGATATGCCCGTAAATCATCTCCTTAAGTTCTAATAAATCATGGAAAAGCACCACAAGTACATGTACATGTTCTACAATGCTACCTTTTACATTCTGTCTAGTATTTGCCAGTTTCTTCCTCTAAAGGCAAAATCTAATCCTATGTATCATTTGTGTCTAATAATATTTTTGTTAATAAGAAAACATTAGCAGCCACAATCTGTTAAGGTAGCCATGTAATATTTCTTTGCATTTATTATATAGTTTTTAATATTTAAAACAACAATGTGTGATACATATTGAGATCCTTTTTATTGACAGAGGAGTAAGAAGATGCATAGAGTAAGAAAATTAAGTTCACATTTATGATATTGGTGAAGCTAAGTTTCGAATCCTAGCTTCTCAAAATCTCTGTCCTTTTTGCTGCATAGCAACTATCCATCCTTTATAGTCTCATGGTGTACAAGTATGCGTTCTGCAGTTATTGCTAATTCTCAGTTACAAGCAAATGTTCAACTTTTTTTTTTAAATTCCATTAAAACGAAAGACCTAGACAGTCAGTTTTATGAAATCAAGACTTAAGTACCAGAAAGATGGCAATCTAAAGATCTTCTTTCTTTAACACAATTACTTTTATCCTAGGGTTAAATCTCCACTGGGCCTGGCCTCTCTCCCTCTTTTCCCTTTCTCCAGTAAAGGATCCATTTTAGACTTTGCTCTTAGACAGTTGACATGGGAATTAAGTCATTACATCCAAGTTAGCGCCATCTTCTCTGGGAATTTGGCCTAAATCATTATAGACAATGACTCATATAGGGCATAAAGACTTTTAACCCAGAATTAGACATTGTCTATAAAATACACCATTAAAGCAAACAGTTCAAACAGCCAAATTTCTGTCTTCTTTCTTATGAAAAGAAATATAGAAATAATTAGGCATTTTGGATTATCTTGAATTTTATTTGTATTGACCTGAAATTTTTTAAAGAAACTAATAAAAAATAAGATATAAAGATAAGGTGATGATGTAGGCTCTGGTTTGTAGATTTTTTCAGTAAAAAGAACATAGAAAGCAACCAAATCTTGCAATTGAAAAATTCAATAATGAAGAAATCTAAAAAATTAGATGAGAATTATTATCATTCCTTCTTTACTAAGTTCTCATAGAATTCTCTTTCACTATTGTCAAAAAATAAATGAAATAAATAAAACAAAGGAACCCAACTCTGTGATTAGAAACAAAGGTGACTCTATAAAGAAAATTTGCTTAACCATAATGATGTTTATATTCAACTTATACTGTTTAATGTTTTAAAAAAAATCATTTTTTCTCCTAATTCAAAATTTAAGATACATGTATTTCACTTCATACACCATAAACAATAAGTTTATTATAAATTTTATTAATGAATAAAAATAAAAACAATTTAATGTGTTCTTCAAATAGGAGGTATATATAACCTACAAGATGCAAAGTCATTTTTACTGCTATTCTGTACCAAATATATGTTTTTTTAAATGTTGAAACTCAGTTCTTTTCCAGGACACAAGAAAAAAAAAAATCAATATATTTCTCACAGCAATCTTTCCCCTTTTCTGAATTAACCTCTTTATTAAGAAGTTATGTTTTTACAAAAGGAGAAAGACGTGAAACTGAGAAAGAGAATAAGAGAAGTAAAAAATATAAAATAAAATGTGGTCCATCCATCTCTCACATAATTGAAATTAGGCATGTGTATGTGAAAATGATTAATATGTGTGTCCATTTGAATATCAAATATATCACTGCAAATTTCAGTATACCATACAGAGTGGGTACACACTAAAATCTTAAAGAGGTGGATAAAAGTCATATTAAGTGGAATTTGTTGAGAACACCATGATATCAAGCTTCTCAAGAGCAGTAATCGATCTTAGAAAAACAGCATATTAACCCTTCACGTTTCTGATGATTTTTTTTTTTCAACTTGTGCAGGTTGATTGCTGAACTATGAAGGCAGAAATACCTCACTTTTTGTTTTTTTCCTGTTTTTCCTTCTCCACTAATGGAAGGTATGCATTGGCAAAGTAACACAGGAACAAAAGGAAATGGTACACATGGGGAAGAGACGTTACAGCATTAGAATTATGTGCCGTGTCTAGACAGCAATCAATAGACCCTGAGGAGAATGGTGCTGGGCTGGATGCATGGGAGGTTGCCAGGAAAAATAAAGTAGAATAAATAGATTTTCATAGGTGTCTTAAGAATGGAAATGTCATCAAGCATTTCACAGATCTACTGAGCCCTTGAAAAATTAACAATAAAGCATAAAAATTAAGGTGTTCACTAAGTCTATGAAACACAAAAAGTAAAAATTCATTGTACAAATGATATAAATTTGCTTTATCATTTTGTTTTTAGAATGAAAAATAGTGTCCCCCAATTAAGCCAAATAATGTTTTATACCACTTTAAGGAAAGTGAGAAAAGCAAAGTGAGAGTAGGGTAGTAAAATTCCACAAATCCCATAGAATCATCAATAGACACTGCCTTATAAACAGACTATACCACATTCTGCAGCCATAAATATCAGAAGAAATATTCAGCTTAAAATTGTTAAAGCTAGTTTATCTTATAAGTAGTGATGAGAGCCAGGAAAGAGACTGCAATTATTATTAATAACTATTAAATTACATAAATATTTAATGTATTTTCAATCTATATATAAATGTATTAATTTTATAAATAGATTTTTTAAGAAATAAAATCTAGGTCCTAATATAAGATATGGCATTTCTGAAGAAATTTAAGAGTAGTTTAGGACTGTTTTTAGAATGAATGATAATATGTGATTAATTTTCATACCCTTAGGCTGATTTCATTATTCTTAATTAATATTGCTATTGGCATTATAAATTCTTATTTTAAACTAAAGCAAAAAGAAAAATGCATCCATGCATTGCGGGAGGTGAGAATATTTTAAGAACTACAAGCTTGTACTTTGTCCCTTTACAGTGTCTGTGCGCTGTAAATAAAGAAAAACCCCCAGAGGGGAAAAAAAGAAGAAAGAAGAAAAAAAAAAGAATAACATGAACTTGTAGAAATGGAAAAGTGCCATGTCTCAAATGACAACCAACCAAAAACACAACAGGGCCAGAAATTCCAAACATATCCCAACACAGGAGATTGTTTCTATATGCCTAGTTTCCTGAGGTTATTGATCCTAAGGAGACCATCTCAGTCCATCTCAGCTGGTGAATTCTAATATTTATTAGTCATAATCTACTCATGATTAGACAAAATATGTAAGTTCATTAAAGTCATGTAATACTTCATTATAAGTATTTTTTAGTAAGGTACCATTCCTTTACCTCTTTCTTTCCTTTCCCCAAATTTACTTTTTCTGATAAGTTCATTTATACTACTTAACATCTTTGTCTCCCCCTTTTAAAAGCACAATGTGGTTTAAAACTTTAAGTGAAAAAGGTAAGTTATTTCCATCGGTTGCTTAAGTACTTTCATCTCACTGTCACTGAGGTGCTATTCCTAAATTCTTTACTAGCATTAGAAAGTCAGTGTATAACATGTTGTGGGAGCTTATCAGGGGTCTCACTGGTAAAGAATCCATCTGCCAGTGCCAGAGACACAGGAGACATGGGTTAAATCCCTGGGCCGGGAAGGTCCCCTAGAAGAGCTGGCCACCCACTCCAGTATTCTTGCCTGTAAAATCCCATGGACAGAGGAGCCTGGCAAGCTAAAGTCCATGGGGTTGCAAAGAGTCAGACACAAGTGAGCAACTGAATATGCAGCACATATAACATTTTGTACAAAGTACTTAAATTTCAAAATCAAGCTACACATAATTTTGCAGCTCTTAAAATATCGGATGGCATCACCGACTCAATGAACATGAGTTGGGCAAACTCTGGGAGTTGGTGATGGACAGGGAAGCCTGGCGTGCTGTGGTTCATGGGGTCACAAAGAGTCGGACACAACTGAGTGACTGAACTGAACTGAAAATACAGTGTATTTTTTTCATTACTATCCTCCTTTACCCGTGTATTCTTATGTTTAACTCAAAAGGATTCAGTGAATTTCATCCATGGATAAATTTCTGTGCTGGGAATGCAGGAACATAGGTATTAATAAAACTTTAGTCAGATAATCTTAAGTATGCCTTAAGATAAGAAAAGCATGAACTGCATACATGAAGATTAAATACTACTAATAAATGTTCTTTGTCATATTTAAACAGTTGATTGAGAAGTTTTGAGTTTTGTTTTGTCTTGTTTTTTTATCTATACCTGCCTCTTTACGCTATTCTATATATCAAACAGCTTACATAATTTCAACAGCAAAGAAAAAGAAGTATGCAAATAAAACCATGTAGCAAATAGGACAAGGCTGAATGTCATAATTCTGGACAAGAACAGGTATAAATGAGCACAGGCAATCAAGTATAACTGAATACACTGTGCAAAAGTAAATGTGCAAGGAGAGAGTATCGTGCTGTAAATTAGACCACTGAATAGCAAGTTGATTAAAAAATTATTTTGGAAAGCAAAAGGTTGTGAGGAACAAAATGCTGTGACTGAAACTTCATTTTGTTTTTGCATGAAGACTGATCTCCTTTGGTATTGTAACTATAAAATTAATTCAATCTTTCCAGAGCACAAAAAAGACAATAGATTAAACAGATATTATACTTTTCTCCATCAGTATAGGGTGACTTCAGATCTTAAAACTCATAATACAACATGAAATTGAGTGCCATAGAGACCAAATTTATCAAATGAAATACAACTTTTTTAAATCAAACTCTATCACATGCAGCCCATCTACATGGCCAGGATTAATAGTTTCTACTCCCTATGTGCGTATTCAGTCACTAAGTTATATCTGACACTTTTGTGACCCACCCACCAGCCTCCTCTGTCCATAGGATTTCCCAGGCAAGAATACTGGAGTGGGTTGTCATTTCATTCTTCAGAGGGTCTTCCTGACTCAGGGATCAAACTTGTGTCTCCTATGTCTCCTGCATTGGCAGAATTCTTTACCACTGGAAGCCCAGTTTCTTCTCCAGATCCCACTAAAACTTTAGACCATGAACTACATTATACCAGAGAGTAGCACAACTTCTCTTTCCTAGCTCATGTATCAATAATCCTCTCCCCTAAGTGTCTCACAGATAATTCTCTGTATCCTCTCCACCACAATTCAGTCCCTGTCGTCTCTCGTTAGCACCTCTGGCATCCACTTCTTCCCAGAAGCCCCTAATTTTATTTGGATAATATATATTATGTGGATTACTGCAGTACCTCCTAAGTTTTCTCCTTGATTCCATATTTACCCATTTCAAACTATTCTCCACATTAGGTTGCTGCTAATACACATGCAATCATAACATTATCATCATCATTACAATGATACTATCATCTAATGTAAGTACTCTATGTCCTTTGCTTTGGTTTATGTTTTTTTCATATATATTTACTCAGTTTTTCATCCTTGTAAGCTCTGTGTTAAATACTATTATGAGACCCAATTTAAAGATGAAGAGTGAGAAATATACAAATTGTATTGCTGTTGTTGTTTAGTAGCTAAGTTGTGTCTGGCTCTTTTGCAACCCAATGGACTATAGCCCACCAGGCTCCTCTGTCCTGGGGATCTCCCAGCAAGAATACTAGAATGGGTTGCCATTTCCCTCTCCAGGAGATCTTCCTGGCCCAGGGATCAAATGTGTCACTTGTGGCTCCTAAATTGGCAGGCAAATTCTTTACCACTGAGCCATGAAGGAAGCCCATAAATTATATACCTGTATAATAAGTTCCATATAGTGTGTGTGTATATTCAACTAAAATACAGAGTAGATCTAAGTGTTAACATCATAAAAATAAATGATAATTAAAATGTGTCTGAAAAAGATTCAAACCAGTGCTTAATCTTTCAGTAATACGTGGTGAAGTGTGGCATAGTTCAAAGCATCAAGAAGCCATTATTTCAATGGTTTTCAGACTTTTTGAGATTATACATGCCTAAAGAATAATTTCCCATGTTTAACCTTTTTGTTCTTTGAAGCTATCCCTCAATGCCAAGTCTTATATGTAAGGTAAGCAATTTATCGATTCAGGTGTTATGAGGACTAGGTCAAACAATAAAATCATGTTTAATTATAATGGACTCTCTTCCTCCCATCTCTTCTCCTTCTCCCTCTCTCTGTGTTTTAATACATAAATGGATTTTGACCATAATTATGATAATGATAATTAAAACAAATGATATTTGGCTACTACATGACTTTATTTTTTAATCTAGTATAAAAATATGAACTCTAGACGCATTAAGATTATATTTGAGTCCAGATTCTGACAATTACCAGCCATGTGACCATGATTAAGCTACTTAATATTTTTGATTACTTATTGATTCACTAGACTGGGATATTACACATAGAGACACTCCAAGGACTGAATATAAGCAAAGTTCACTCACCTGGTCAGCTTACACAGTCTTAGAATGATTTAGCCCCACTGAGATTAGATACAGAGAACATGTTCTTTCTGGGTAGGATTCACAGTTACATAGGAATTATCACTGGAAATCAACCCTTTACTCAAGAGAAAAACTATTGCATAGTTGTTTTGTTTTTTTTTTTTTAAATTTTTAAATCTCTTAGATTGTTCTTTTTTGAAACAGTTTATTTGAAAAAGAAAGTAAAACCAAACTGATATATCAATTATCAGAATAAATAGACCCCATTGTGGGCTTGTTAAATTCAAAGGAATAAACATGTTTTTTGAAAAAATAATCCAGGTACATTGAATCAAATATGTGCTATCTTCTGCTATGTCCTTGGAGATCACAAATCCCAAGCTAGGTACACATTTACAGACTGTCAATTCAAAGTGAACGTAACAGTCAAAGGGTTTAGAGATATCTCATTGCTTTCTCTTCTCTTATGGCTTCTTTAACACACACCTATAGTTCTGACTTGAGACTTCCAGCAAAAGTAGCATTACTACCTACTGTAGTACTGGCCTAGTCTTATTTATTCAAGTTTGGATATTTCCTAATGTCTTCTGTTATTAAATTACTTCATATTATTTTCAATGATATGTCAATATCTGATAGCATATTCCAGTTTGTGAAGCTCAGAAATGGCAATCACCAAACTTGGATTATAGTTTTATTGCAAGGGAATTTTAACATGTCTCAATGTTTTAACACATCTCATACAGAAAACATGACTTCTCAGCACAGCAAAAGAAATGGTCCAAAAAATGCAAAGGCAACATATGGCATGGGAAAAAATATTTGCATAACACATATCTTATAAGGGATTAATATTCTAAACATATAAGAAAATCAAACAATTCACAGCAAAAACAAGCAAGCAAGCAAATAATCCAATTTTTAAATGGCCAAAAAACCCAAATAGATTTTTTTAAAAGAATATACTAAAATGGGCAACAAGAACATGATAGTTTATCAACATCACTAATCATTAGGAAAATGCAAATCGAAACCACAATGAGTTACTACCTCACACATTTTAGAATGGTTACTATCAAAAAAACCAGCGATATCAAGTGTTGGTGAGAATGTGGAGAAAAGGGAACCCCTGAACAATGTTGGCAGGCACGTGAGTTAATTAATGTAACCATTATGGAAAATCATAAACAGGTTCCTCAAAAAATTAAAAGCAGAACTACCATATTATCCAAAAATTCTAATTTTAGGTATATATCTAAAGAAAATGAAACCTCTATGTTGGAGACCAAACTGTACTTCCATGTTCACTGCAGCATTATTTAGAATAGTCAAGACATGGAAACAATGTAGGTGCTCATCATGGATGAACAAACAAAATGTGACATATACAGACACATGAACACACACAGTTGAACATTATTCAGCCATAGAAAACCAGAAAGACCTGCCATTGGTCACAATATGGATAAGCCCTAAGGGCATTAAGTGAAGTGAAATAAGTCAGAAAAAGACAAATACCATATGATCAAACTTATATGTAGAATTTTTAAAACTTCAAACTCTTAGAAAAAAACAGATAGGTGTCTGCTAGAGGCAAGGAATGGAAAGTAGGGAAAATGGGCAAAGGTGTTCAAAAGTTAGAAACTTCCAGGTATAAAATAAATAAGTTGTGTGAATATATATATAGTGACTATAGATAATAATAATGTACTGTATATTTGAGAGCTGCTAAGGTAATAGTTCTCATCACCAGAGAAGATAATTTTAACTACTTGAGGTGGTGATGTTAACTAAGAAAATTATGGTTTTGATTTTACAATAAATACATATAGCAAATTATTATGTTGTATACCTTAAACTTGGGTTTCGCTGATGGCTCAAATGGCAAAGAATTTGCCTGCAATGCTGGAGACCTGGATTCAATCCCTGGATTGGGAAGATCTCCTGGAGGAGGGCTTGGCACTCCAGTATACTTGCCTGGAGAATCCCCACGGACAGAGGAGCCTGGTGGGCTACAGTCCATGGAGTTGCAAAGAGGCAAACACGACCGAGTGACTAAGAACAGCACAGCGCAGCATATACCTTAAACTTATAACATGTAACATGTCAATTATATCTTAGTAAAACTGAGAGGAAAAACAAAGACATGAAAGATTTTTTTAAATGACTTCAAAATGTTAGACCAGTTCTGCCAGAACACTTCATTATTTTCTCTGAGTTGCAACTTCTGAGTGGATTTATTTTTTGTACCTCACTTAATGTTCAATCAAACTGCATTACTAGATCAAAGACAAATATAGAGGAGTTGAAGAGACAGATATTACTTTTAAGATGTTTCTGAGTCTCATTGATTTTCTTTTTAAAGTGAGTATAAATGATGCAAACAGGAAAGAACAACTTATTTGGTGACTCAGACCATTACCTCATTGTTGAGAATGTCACCACAGTCAAGACAACAATTATGCCTTTTCAGTTGCAGAATAATATTTTTTCACATAATACCTTTTAAATTGTCAGGACTCCATAATGCATTTTGGAAATATTATCATTAATATAAAAGAGAGAGTTCAGATCAGAATAATGCAGAGGTGAAGCATTTGATTTGTTTCTAATGAAATTTTACTCATCACCTGTCCAGGCAAGGCATATCAGATTGGAGTGTATGGTTGGGAACCAGAATAATTATAGGATTCCAGTCTTAAATATCATTTTCTAATGCTGCAATTCTTTAATCTGTAATTGTTAGTACAGAAATACACTCAGTAGTTGGAATTTTAATACCTCACTGACAAACAACACTGATTAATACATATATCTAACAAATCACAAAAAAATTTCTGTAGACAATAGTTTCCAATATTTTGTTTAAAATTATTAATCATTAATATATTATAAAGTGGTGAAGTTTTTTCACCCTACCTGAGATCAGTTTAGGGAATTTCATTAGACAATTGGTAGCAGAGATGACCAGTCAGCTATCCAAGCTCTGGTCTTCCTTTCCTCTTTTCTAACAGAAGTCTTGTTTTATTGAGGGTTACACTGAATCCTGTAAAAAATTATGTTTTGTAATATCTCTCACAGTTGTCACGGGCATGTGACAAGGTGTTCAAGCCAGTGTTTACAGAGTGAAGGACATGAGATCAGAGACCACTACTGCCATTTTTCTATTCCTGTTTCTTATGTTTCAGTTTTAATTAATCCACATGATGGCAGGAACTCCAGAAACTTCATATCCTAAAATGAATAAATGTTATGTGGTATTATTATTTACAGTATCAAAAAGAAAAAAGCCTATGTTTTAATATCCCAGCATCATCACATCTCTACCAATATACAGATATTTTTAATCCCTTAATATAAAATAAATCTTTCTGTGGGTTTCAACATTGAAATTTGGGAGTTTCAAACCTAAGAAACCAAATACAGCTCTAATGTATATATGTATATTTCAGTTATTCAATCTGAAAAATCAAATAAGTCCTTCTATATGAGCACATAAACTAATTCTTCTCAAAATGGAGATACTTAAAATGAAATATTTATTCTTAATAAGATTACAAAAAAGCATTAAATATAAGAGGGGGAAAGGTCACAATAAAGAAGCAATGAAATTTCTCTTTTCCAGTAATAATGAGCTAAATTATTCAGAAAAAAGAAACAAAAACCACTCTAATGAAATTTTAAAATGCTTTAAAATGTTTTTTAAAAATTTTGAACATGTTAAGCAAAAAAAGATATTAAGGGAATATTTAGCCAATAATTAAGAAAATAAACCCAGAGTTGAATAAAGCAATTACAGCATTTGCTTTCAATGCATTTGCCATTACTGTCAACTTTAAATTCATTTTGAAAGTCTCATCTATACAAGGGGATTAGAAAACAAAATATAAAACCTTTCAAGGTATGGAACTATAATAAAGCACTCTCCTTCAAAATTGAAATGAGAACACTAAGTTCTACAAACTAAGCAACAGATAGACCTCAGGCAAAACAGTTGTTTTGAGGAAACTTTCCCACAAATTACCCATCAGCAGGAGGACCCATGTTACATTAAAATTTAAACTTAGACTCAGGTAGTCCTAAGTTCCTAAGAGGAGCAAAAGCAAATATCCTCTGAATGAAAATATTTACATGCTAGGTTTCATATTATTTCTTCAAAAGCATAATAACTAATACATTTTCAAAGGTAACCTTACATATAAGAGTGTAAGTTAAAAATGAACCATCACAAAAACAAACAACAGTATATCTGCAATATTTTTATACCATTCATCAAAAACAATAAAAAATTATACTGACAATGCTTAAAACACTAAAGTCTAAGTTTGAAATATATGATTTGAAGAATAAGAAAATATCAATTATGACACAAAACATTTGAACTATCTTTGTCAATAAATGCAAATAATAATTTTAAACTTAGTTTACATGTTTAACAGCAGATTAGAGACAGCTATGGAAAGTATTAGTGAAACAGATGATTAAATATAGCCTGGAATGTAGTAAGAAGGTGCAAGAAATATAAAAGACATAAAATTACATTTCCTATAAGACTAGTTAAAATTACAAGATGAAATAAGGTATTAATGAGTGAGCAGCAATATATATACTGGCTGACTTTTTTACATGATGAAAGATATAAATTTAAATTTTAAAAAATTAAAATAAAGTAACTTGAAAATATTACAGTGAAACTGCAGAAAAACAAAGAACAAGAGGAAAAATTTTAAGTACTCACATGTGGAAAAAAGAGAGATTACATTAAAAAGGTTGAAAATTATGTGTACAGCTAATTTATTAATGATAACAATGACAGGAAGGTATAGAATGGCATTAATTTCAAAATGAAAACTGACCACTATATCCAGACAAAATATTCTTTTAAAAAAGACAAATTCAGTTCAAATAGAAGAAAATAAAAGTGGCTCAGACAGTAAAGCATCTGTCTGCAATGTGGGAGACCTGTGTTCGATCCTTGGGTGGGGAAGCTCCCCTGGAGAAGGAAATGACTACCCACTCCAGTACTCTTGCCTAGAAAATCCCATGGACAGAGGAGCCTTGTAGGCTACAGTCCATGGGGTCACAAAGAGTCGGACACGACTGAGCAACTTGACTTGACTTGATTTGACTTTGGGCATAAGAAAGAAGGAGGAGGAGGAGAGCAGAAGGAGAAGGAAGAAGAGAAAAAGAAAACAAAATTCAGAGAGTTTATAATGAGTATGCATTTATTAAAGTACTCCTATCTGAAATATTTTAAAATTAAAATTTCCTCAAATATATAGACTCAGAATCAAGACCTTTTTAAAAAGTAGGAAATAGTAAACATAAATTAACACTAATACATAAAAAATTAACATGTATAGGTTAGAAAAGGAAACTAAGCAAACTGCCAAACCGCACTGACATACTTACATTCATATCGGGTGCTAATGTTTTATTAGTATTAGATTTGGAGGATATAATTAAAAAATGATTTAATTGAAAGCCATAAAATAATTAAAAGTGAACATAATTTTCAAAATAGTAATAGGAAAACAAGGATTGGAATAAGAAAATATATGAAAACTAAGGTAAAAACAGTAAGAAAAACATTTCAAAGAACAGGTAAAAAAATTGAATATACAAAATTGAGTGATAAACTGAATTCCTAAGATAAGTGCCATTGTATTACATGATCTAATTACAAGACAAGAATTGTGAAACTTAACTGAGGAAGAATGGAATTATAATCCATTATAAAAACAAAATATAAGAATATTATGAGGATATATAAACTAAAGTTTAATGTTCAAATTCAACAAAAACAAAAAAAGTTGAGAAAGCTTATCAAATAAAATACTCTAATGTGTTCCTTCATTGTGAAAAGGGACAGAGGTAGGAAAAGAGACAAAGAGAGATATCTTAGCTGTCTAAGGAAAGAAAAGATTTTATGAATATAATGAAAAAAAAGTGCCTTAATGACCATGTGAATAACACTAATCTCACTAGAAAATTAACTTTTGAAAGAACTGACCATAAAGAAATTCTCTAATGAAGATGTAAATAAAATAAATATCAACAACAAAGTAATAACTAGAAATATCTCATAATTTCAGAAATTTAAGAAATGATTTTAATAATAATTAATAAACAGTAGTAGAAATAGGATATTGTTTAGTAATAATAGCATAGTATATAAAATAATGGTATTTTATAAACATATTATAATATGTTGAACTCAATGAAGTACTTATGAAAATGATGCAGTATTTTTAACCAAAGATCAAAAAAAAAATCAATAAAAGGAGAATTGAAAAATTAAAGAACTTGTAATATTTAAAACAAAAATAATTAAAAATGAGCAAAAACACATTGTGCAAGATTAAGAAAACTAGAATCAGATTTTTTAAAATAAAAAAAATTGAAAAATTGATCACAATAGAGAGAAACACAAATGACTAATATCAGAAATTAGAAAGAAAAATACTAAAGATATTTCAGACAATGAAAAAATAAGTGATTAAAATAAAATCAGGCAAATAAATAAAACTTGTTTATGAACAGTCTTTTATTCCTATAAAATAATATAATTTGTGAGAATGGGCATCCATGATACTATCACCATAATCAATGTAATAGATACATTCAACACTCCCCACCCAAGATTTCTAGTGTATTTCATGTGTGAGAATGAGGGCACGAGAACACTTAACATGAAATATACCCTGAATTTTTGAAGTACACAATGCCATTTTGTTAACTATAGGTACTATGTTGTACAGCAATCAATAATATATTCATCAGGTTATTCCTTAATGGAGCAACCTGTACATTACGTTGTGATATTCTACCTAAACCTTCCCAGAGGCCATAAAGGTACTAGTCATATTAATGTAAATATTCTTACCCACAAAGTAGCAATTCTCATAGTAAAATCTTAAACTGGCCATCTGTCTTTATACTTCAAGCTTGAAATTTTGCTTAAAATGAAAACAGAAGGTCATGAAATGAATACATTTTGAATGCGCCAACACTGTCAGTAAAGTGTAAATATGCTCCTCTGTAAAGACCTGTCTTGGAATAAGTCATCTTGACTTTCCAACTGTATCTTTTCTCATTGTAAAGTGAGCCTACATTGAAATATTCAGAGAACCACTTGATGAAATATAAATTCAGGCATTTCAATTAAGCAGTTTCAGAAATGTTTATAAAAAAGACAAATGGAGGGCAAACACAACTAGAAAATGTGATCAACATAACTTCCTAAGGATGCAAAGAATGGAATAGAGAATAAATAGATTCATGAGTTCTTATGAACAGTCTTCTGTTTTAACAATGGGAACAATTCATCCAACTAATAAAAAAAAAAAAGAAATATGGACCATCCTTACTTTTTGAAAGATGTTAAGAAGCAAAGTATGGCTGGTGGATTAGTGAATGGAGACAGAAACTGAATGTATTTGGTTTATTAGTGTGATATATTGAAACCATTAAGAGAATATCTTTTTCTTTTGAATTTTTTAAAAAAATTCTTCAGAGTTAAGAGAAGCAACCTCTCATGTCATATTCCCATGTGAATCACCTAACTTCACCTAGCCTAACCATGCAACAAATGAGAAATGTATTTAGGGATTTCTGGAAGGGTTATACACCAAGTAATTCTATGAGATGGTCATTGCCACAGCATTTTACAAAGTTTGATGTATGTGTCAGTTACCTGAGGATCTCGTTATGATGCAGATGGTTCTTTATAACTGGCTCTCTGGAAAATATATATGTAAATATAAACACAGAAAATTTATTATAATTTATACTAATTAAAGGATTATTAGAAATACTACAATGTCATTTTATTTACTGCAAATTTCAAATAGCTAACTGATTTCACAGGGAAGTCACAGCTTTTTTTACTAAGCTCCTGTATTCTTAGCCAATGTATAGTTGCAATTCACCCATGAAAAATGGAATAGCTATTCAATCTACAAATTCCTCTCCCCCCAAAAAACCTGTTGCCATTAAAACTGGTAAGTTATTACTATAAATCTCTCAGCATTGTACAAATTATACCCATTAAACTAAAATCTCTTTAAACTTCAGCTCTTAAGCGTCAGGAAGCATTTAACAAGAGGTTTCCTGTGTGCTGTTTTGGATCTGTCAGGAACCCTCTGGCCCTTATTAATTACTGAATACTCAGGAATTAAGAGGAGAGGCACGGCTTTCCCGGGGGCTGAGGAATCCAGGCATTTCTTATTACAGTGATAAGTACCCTCTTCCTTTTTATGAACCATATGGTAAAAGGTGATTGTTTGCAACTCTCTCTTTGATAGGGATATTGTTATGTTTTGTAAATCTGGAATTTTAATCTTTATCTTTGCTGAAAATAACCACCTTGTAAGACAGTATATATGCCCACTCCATGTTGATTAAAACACCTTTGCTCCATCAGAGCTTTGGTCCCCGCGTCTTTCTTCCTTTCTTTTCTTTCCCTCTCTCTATTTCTGGCTGATTGCCTGGAGCCTGGAAGCCGGCTGCATAACCCAGGGAGGGTTAGCCTCTTTCCTTCTTTCACTCTCTCATCGTCGACTCCGGACCACCAGGTTCTGGTCCATTAAAGGACCAACCCTTAAGTATGTAGAAACTTCACTCATCTGTCAGTGATGTGTATGATTTCTTTACTAAACTAGATAATCCATTCTGTATACTAGAGTATTTCCTCAATGGTCTGTGATTTCTACAATGTAGACTACAGACACAACACATATTTAGCTTTCCTCTACATTATTAACATATTCCCCATCACTGACCTAAGTCTACACAAAAACAACAAAATAAACCAAGCCCTGGTTTGTAGTTTTTGCCTATTTTCATGGTGCAAACACTGCCACTATGATCAAGCTATCAATGTGATACCACTAAGTGCATAGTAGGAAGAGACGCATAGTAATTATAGAACTTCTACAACATGGACAACAGACACAACTTCAAGAGCATAGATAATAGCAAATGTGGTTAAATCCTCAAAGGTGATGGGATTTGAGTACTTATTTTTGTTATTAAGGTAATTTATTTTTAAGGCTTTTAAATTCAATGTTTAACAATGTTTTGCTGATAATAGGCTTGCAAAATTTCTTAAAAACATGCATATAACACCATTAGCATTAATAATATAGTATAAAATATGATAGGATTTTTAGTTAATTTTTGGAATTTTGCTATTATCAGCAATAGATTCGCTAGAGTTTTGCTTTCTATACTTTTCCCACATGTGACTGTACCTATAAAATCTCCTGAGCTATCAAGAATACCATAGTTAAATTGGAACACATAATTTATTAAAAATTATGCTCTTCTACAGCACGTAAGAATAACCTAGGGAAATTAGAGTGACTTGCATTGTATAGAGATACCGGAACAAAATCTACCATATCCTCGGGGGGAAAAAGGTAAGGTTCAGGATTTCAAAATTCTGTCAATCTTTTATTCAGATATAAAGACAACAGATAAATATGTTTTTATATGACATTTAAAGAGTATTATTATAATGAACCTCTAGAGAAAAAACAAAACTTTGTCACCCAAAGATAAATGTAGAAAATAAAGTTTTAAAAAAATGATTCAGAAACAGTAAAAAAAAATAATAACTGAAATCAGAAGTTTCATTCCACTCTCACCTCCTCTTCCAAAACAAATATTACCCAAAAGCAGCAGGTGACAAGAAACAAACAAAAATATTTCATGCTTGGCAAAAAATGGGTGAGAAATAGAGAAGTTATCAAATAAAATTCAAAACTATAAAGCAGAAAGAATTCCAATAGCAATAAATACAAAAGCAAATTCAGGAAGAAGAATAAAGAAAGACCCAAGGCTACAGATAACAAAATTTAAGGCATATATTTCAAAATCAACTGCCATTTGAGGAGTACCAAGCAACATCCTTTGTTTGCCTCTGAGGAAAATGACTTCTAGCTCTAAAGACTACAGAATTCAGAGTCCAATAAAGAATATCTTAACTGAGTAGTATTTTCAGAAAGTGATCTGAGTGCCAGCTGTTGATTAAGAGCAATAAGTAGTACATTTTACTGAATATCCCTTATCTCTCCGAATGCTTAACTGAGAAATTTTAAAGGGAAAATTGGACTCATACTCAAACCTTCTCCTCCTTAGAAAATGTACTACATATTCTTCTGAGTATTTGCATAGCTCCCAACTACTGCTACAGGCACCTAATATAAATATTTTATAAATAACTTTTCTGGAGGGAAAAAAGCAGCATACAATTGATAAATCAATACTAATCTCCAAAAGCAAAAATATATGCAAACGTTTGAGAACAAAGAAAATCACTAGAAAGATAATTCCATGGTGCCTTAGAAAATCAGGCTAGGTGATTATCCATAAAGATAAATATATCTACACATCTTACCTCTCACATGCACACAAACACACTTTTTTTTTTTTGCTTCTGTGAGGCAACAATACAAAGCCAATTTACAACAGCTCAAGTAACAAACGCCTTGGTCAAAGCAAAGGAAATGAAATGTAAATAGAAAGGCTCCAAGAAGAAGAGGTAAACAATATAGTCATTATACAAATGAAAATAAAATTATAAATTGCTCCAGGCTAATAAACACTTCTTTAAACAAAAGCAAATATACTGAAAAATGGGATGAGTAAATTAAACAAAATATAACTAAAATAATAAAATTCAAACATATTTTAACTACTCAATTTTAAATAAAATATGCATTAATATGTTTTAATATAATACATCATATTGTGTATTGTTTCAAAAGTTCATGGATTTCACAAGTAAAAAAATAATTCTCTGGGAGATGAAAAATAAAATTTCACTGAAATGTGGGGAAGGGGGGGTGGAATGTGATGCCATCAAGCTTTTCCATAGAAAAAATTCACACTAGAAAATGAAAGAACATCTGCATAATATTCTTAAAAATACAATCAAATACTTCTATACCTAGACACATTATTTGTTCAACAAAATTATCAAGTTAAAGACAGTTTTGACCATACAAGAATCACTGACCACTTTTCCTAGGTCTTTCTGAGGCAATCTAGAAGAGAATAAACTTGACAAACTCGACAAGACTTGGAAAGCTCTTGTGACACTTTCTAACATCTAACTTAGCCACTCCTGCAACTCTAGGCACACTAGACTCTATGTAGCATTTTGAATATGCCAGAAATGTTCCCACAGCACACTCTTCGCAGTTGCAGTCTCCTCTGTCTAGAGTATTATTCCTCCAAAAACCCACTTGACTCAGTCCCTCATTTCTTCCAATTCCCTTTAATGTCACCTTTCCAAAGATGGGTGGAAATATCTAATCAGCTACTCTATTTTAAACCGCACACTGGAGATCCACCATCATTGTTCTTTATCATATCTCCCATCTTTATTTTTCCTTTAGTATTTATCACCTTTTAACATATGTTTTCTTATTTATTTTATTCATTAAGTTTCATCTCCTCACTAGAATGGAAGATCTCTGAAAGGAGGCCTTTTTCCTCTTACTTTTCCTTCTATTTGTGAGATTTTCCAACTCATAGACTAGTATTTGGACACAGAATAATGCAATAATATTGGTTGAATTCAAATGCCTACAAAAGTTAGGGTAAAAAAGGAACACTAGTGAACATTGAATATATTAAACAAAGAGATTAGTGGGAAAACTATTCTAAAAGGACTGTCATTGAGGATCAGTTTTGTTATTCTATATAAGAGAATGTTAAAGACATTATCACTGTAGACTGAATTCCCCCTACCCAAATTCTTATCTTGAAGCCCCAATCCCCAATATGCTTTTATTTATAGATGGTAATTAAAGATAAATAACGCCATAAGACTGAGGCACTGAGCCAATAAAACTGGTGTCCTTATTAAGGGAAGAGTCACCAGGCATCTTTCTCCTCATGCACAGGGGAAAGGCTAAGTGAGGAGACTGTATGAGGCAAACTCCAGCGAGACAGGAAGACTGAAAACTGAATTTGATGGTACCATGATTATGGACTTCAGGCCTCCAGAACTTTAAGAAAATAAATTTCGGTTAAGTCACTTAGTCTGTGTTATTTTGTTATGGAAGCCCTAGCAGAAGAATATAGCTATCTCTGTAGTCTATGACATTACACATGGATACTTGGAGGTAGGAAGGCAATACAGATGAGCAAAGGGAAATATTGGGCTAATCAAAATAAGTACTGATGCATGGAGTAAGGGCCATATGGATTAGAGACAAAAACTATCAATACAACTTAGGGAAAATATACCGGATTCTGGTTAAACAAATTTTGAAATTGTGGCAATGTCAGTTCAGATATTTTATAAAAAAAACAAATCTACACACTTATGTGAAATGCCTTGACTCTAAAATTCACAGAACTAATTCTTAAATTAGCTTTGTTATTTTTTTTCTTTTAATACTAATGTGATAGAATCCAGTTCTCAAAAGTTTCTGACACTTTTTATTAATGTTCATCAATTTCAATGTATTCAGTGAAACCAAATATCTAGGCCTTGAAAGTGACAATAATGAAAGTGACAGTAATGAAAAAGACCAGTAAAATAATACATTTTTCAAGAAAAAAATAAAATTTTGAAGTTTAAGCTGAAACCTCACTCCTATTTCACATACTACATCATAAGACAATAGAAGGAAAAAGTATTTCCATTTTTTCTCTTTATGTCTGTGTTCCTTTATATACTACTTTTCAGAGTTTAGATCAAGACCATAAAAGGAAAAGCAAAAAAGCAAAGGAAAATAATAATGAATCTGTTTTTAGTTAAGAATTAGGAACTAATGTTGTAAGTAATATATTTTACAAATAGATATAGTTTTTCTTTAGTTTCATATTATTATTGATTACCCTAGGGTAGACTAAATGAAAAGCTAAATGGGAAAAATGGGAGCTCCATAGACATAATACAATGCAGATGTTTAAGGGAAAGGCTGGATAAATTCATTAGCTCTTTTCCTATTGTTTATTTCAATCTTTCAAAAATGGATATACATGTAAGTGCTATGAAAATATTTTAGATTCTTCCAAATTTTATATACATTTTATATTTGCAACACATAAAATCTGATATAACCTAAATGTACATACAACATAAATAACTTTCACAAGACAACACAACAATAAAACTGTACCCAGATAGAAATAGGCCATTCACAGAACTATAAACCTTATCAAAGGTCCCACAACATTACTATTAGAGATAATCTATGTCACTTTTAGTTTTTCAAAAAATTACTGACTCTTGATTTTGGCTTATATTTTAACCCTGTAATATTCTTGTATTATCTATTGTAAAGTCTATGAAGATTTTGTTTTCAGAAAAAAAAAAGAGTATTATAAAAATCAAGTTATTAGTTGCATAAAATGCTTATATTCTTTATTCTCACTGCCATTATGTCTAAATATTTAAGAAGAACTTCTTTTAAAAATAATAATGAAAGATTCTATATTACATTAGTTGTTGAAAGTTCAGACTCTATTAATTATAAATGTAAAGTAGCTATCAAAAACAAATATATATGCTCTAAAATCAAATATCTAAAACAAAAATTTACAGGCCTTGAATTTTCTTTTCTATCATTAATTTATGTGTTTCCTTGATATTTTTCGGTACTGTGGGCAATTATATAGCTCAGAAATATATAATGCATTAAAAATTCTTGTTTCCACATATTAAACATTAAATTATATATCTGCCCTTTAATTATTTTTGTTACACAAGTCTATTTCGTAACTGACAATCACTAGATTTAAATGGGTTAGTTTCATTATTTATACATTTATCAAATGTATACTCCAAGCTTACTTTAGACTTTCTTGTGGGCTGAATTGCATTCTCAACATTTCTTCCAGTATCTCTCAATGTGACTATTTGGAACAAGTCTTTTAAATAAATAATACAGGTAAGTCATACCTGTATGACTCCTTCATCAGCAGAGAACCTGACTTAACAACAGTGTAAACAAGCCTCTACAAGTATTCCAAAAACTAGTTAAGAAGCCTCAGTGCCTCAGGCAAGCACAAAGAGAGGAAGTGCACAAAGCCAAGAAGCTAAATCATACTTCATTGAAAAGGATTGAAAAAATTGGTTGAATCTTATCCAAAAGAGCCCTTACCTGATGGTAGGGCAGCTCTGCTCGGTTGGAGAAAGCTTTCATCTTGTGGAGTCTTCCTCGGAAGGAAAGGAGAAGAGTAAAATGTGTGTCCAATGTTCCAGGTTTTCCGGAGGCTGACTCACTTGACCTGAGTGCTGATGGGTAACCTGGTACTTTGACTGTTGGCAGCCAATGAGAACTCAGTGACTTGCTTAGCACCAAACTATTGCAGTACCTCAGAGAGACACCAGCAGGAGGAAGAAAATATGAGCTCCTGAAAAAGAAAAACAAAAAAGTAAATCTCTCAAACTGGGAAGTTACAAGCATAAGCCTAGAGAAAACATAAAATTAAAAGATGCTTGCCCCTTGGAAGAAAAGCTATGACCAACCTAGACAGCATATTAAAAAGCAGAGACAATACTTTGCCAACAAACATCCAAAGCTATGGCTTTTCCAGTAGCCATGTACGGATGTGAGAGTTGAACCATAAAGAAGGCTGAGTGCTGAAGAATCAATGCTTTTGAACTGCAGTGTTGGAGAAGATTCTAGAAAGTCCCTTGGACTGCAAGGAGATCAAACCAGTCGATCCTAAAGGAAATCAGTCCTGAACATTCATTGGAAGGACTGATGCTGAAGCTGAAGGTCCAATACTTTGGCCACCTGATGCAAAGAGCTGACTCATTGGAAAAGACACTGATGCTGGGAAAAATGGAAGACAGGAGGAGAAGGGGATGAGAACAATGAGATGGTTGGATGGCATCACCGACTCTATGGACATGAGTTTGAGTAATCTCCAAGAGATGGTGAAGGACAGAGAAGGCCGGAGTGCTGCAGTCCATGGAGTCACAAAGAGCTGGACAAGATCTGGGCATGTGTTTTCTCTTGTTTTTGTTCAGTCGCTCGGACATGACTGAGCGACTGAACAAAAACAAGCGAAAACACATCCCCAGATTAGGAAAGGTCTGAGAGTCCCTGAGAAGTTCTACCCAGGCTTATTGGTAAAGATCTTATCCTGTATGAAGCCATTCTGGAAAGACTGGGGATGAGTGGCTCTTTTTCTTTTTCCTAGTGCTTAATCCCAGAAAAAAAAAAATTAATAAGGTATGAGAAGAAACAGAGAAATTAGGGGAAAAGATATCTCCAGAAAACACTACTAAAGAAATAGAGATCTGTGAATTAACTGACAGAGTTGAAAATAACCATGTTAAGCTCAATGAAAAAATCTATAGCAAGGGGAAAATTGTAAAATTCACATATGTGAAAACTAAACAATATACTCTTGAACAATGAAATGGTCAAAGTAGAAATTGCAATGGAGATTAGAAAATATTCTGGGCTAAATGAAAACAAAAACATACATATCAAATTTAGGGTTAAGCAGAAATAATACTAAGAGAGAAGTTTATGGTGGTAAATGTCTACACTGAAAAAAAGATGATCTCAAAACAACCTAATTTTACATCTAATAAAACTAAAATTGAAGAATAAACCTTAACCAAAGTTAACAGAGGGAAGGATATAATATAGAGCTGAAATTAATGCAATCAAGAAGAGGAGAAATCAACAAAACAGTTTTCATAAAAGGAGCAATAAAATTGACAAATTCTTAACTATATTAAGGCAAAAACAAAGGAGACAAATAACGATATTCTGAGATAAAAGATGAGACATTAGACCTGATAGTATAGAAATAAAAAAGGATTATAAGACACCATGGTGGACATATGCCTAAAAAATTGAATTACTTAGAAGAAATGAATAACTTCCTAAAAACATGCAAACTACCCAAACTTGAATCATTAAGATATAAAGAAACCAAACAGACATATACAAGTAAGGAGATTCAGATAGGAATAAAAATTTCCCAACAAAGGTAATACTCAGAACCAGATTGCTTTACCAGAGAATTCTGCCAAACATGTACAGAAAAATTAACGCCAGTTATTCTCAAATTTGCCCAAAAACTGTAATACAAGGGAATATTTTCAAACTCATTAAGAGATCAGCATTACCTTAATACCAAAGCAAGACAAAGATACTATAATAAAAGGAAGTTACAGATTAATATCCCTGATGAATATTGATGCAAACATTCTTAACAAAATATTAGCAAACTAAGTCAAAAGTTAATTGGTTAGATTATCCATCACAGCTGAGGGAATTTATTTCTGCAAAGCAAGGATATTTCAATATATGAAAATCAATGTGATACACCATACTAACAGAATGAGGAACCAAAACTACATGATCAACACAATTAACACAAAAAAGAAAAGCATTTCACAAAATTCAAAGTTGTTTATGAAAAAAAAAAAAAAAAAGCAAGCAAAAACTCAACAAATAAGAACTGGAAAGAAATTACTTCAACTTAATATAAGCAATTTATGAAAAGCCCACAGCCAATATCATAATTAATGGTAAAAAAAAAAGTGTTTTTTGTAAGTTCATAACAAGTCAGGATGCCCACTCCTACCATTTCTATTCAATGTAATGCTGGAAGTCTTAGCCAGAGAAATTATTGGGGAGTGAAGAATAACAGTCATTCAAACTGGAAAGGAAGATGTAAAATTACTTCTGTTCACAGACTACAGAGAAAACTTTAAAAACTGTATACATATTCACAAAATATTTGAACTGATAAACAAGCTCATCAAAGTTACAGGATAAAAAACCAATACACAAAAATAACTTGCAATTCTATACAATAGCAATGAAAAATCTGAATAGGAAATTAAGAATAGCATCCCATTTATACTAGCATCAAAAAGATAAAGTAAAGTTTAGGAATAAACTGAACCAAGGCAAATACTAGGAAACTACCAAACATGGATAAAAGACAGTAAAGATAAATAAATGGAAAAAAAAAATCCTGTATTCAGTACTCAAATATTTAATATGATTAAGAGACATTCCAGGTGACTCAGGAAGCTCCCATAAGCCCCTTATCCTTCTCCATCAGAAGTCAGGCAGACTGAAAACCACAACCACAGAAAACTAAACAATCTCTTCACATGGACCACAGCCTTGTCTAACTCAATGAAATTATGAGCCATGTTGTGTAGGGCCACCTAGATGGATGGGACAGGGTGGAGAGCACTGACAAAACATGGTCCTCTGGAGAAGGGAATGGCAAACCACTTCAGTATTCTTGCCTTGAGAACCCCATGAATAGTATGAAAAGGAAAAAAGATAGGACACTGAAAGATGAACGCCCCAGGTTGGTAGGTACCCAATATGCTACTGAAGATCAATGGAGAAATAACTCAAGAAAGAATGAAGGGATGGAACAAAAGCAAAAACAGCATCCATATACGGATGTGACTTGTAATAGAAGCAAGGTCCAATGTGGTAAAGAGCAATATTGCATAGGAACTTGGAATGTTAGGTCCATGAATCAAGGCAGATTGGAAGTGGTTAAACAGGAGATTGCAAGAGTGAACATCAAAAGTTTAGGAATCAGCGAACTAAAATGGACTGGAATAGGTAAATTTAACTCTGATGAACAATCTATCCACTACTGGGGGCAAGAATCCCTTAGAAGAAATGGAGTAACCATCATAGTCAACAAAAGAGTCTGAAATGTAGTACTTGGATGCAATATCAAAAATGGCAGAATGATCTCTGCTCCTTTCCAAGGTAAACCATTCAATATCACAAACCAAATCTATGCCCCAACCAGGAATGCTGAAGAAACTGAGGTTGAACAGTTCTATGAAGACCTACAAGATCTTCTAGAACTAACACTCAAAAAAAAAAAAAAAAAAAAAAAGTCCTTTTCATTATAGGGGACTGGAATGCAAAAGTAGGAAGTCAAGAGATACCTGGAGTAACAGGAAAATTTGGCCTTGGAGTCCAGAATGAAGCAGGTTAAAGGCTAATAGAGTTTTGCCAAGAGAACACACTGGACATAGCAAACACCCTCTTCCAACAACACAAGAGAAGACTCTACACATGGACAACCCAGATGGTCAATACCGAAATTAGATTGATTATATTTTTGTAGCCAAAGATGAAGAAGATCTATACAGTCAGCAAAAAAAAAAAAAAAAAAAAAAAAAAAACGAAGAAGAAGAAGAAGACTGGGAACTGACTGTGGCTCAGATCATGAACTCCTTATTGCTAAATTCAGAATTAAAGCAGGGAAAACCACTAGACCATACAGGTGTGACATGCATCAAACCTCTTATGATTATACAATGGAAGTGAAAAATAGATTCAAGGGATTATATCTGACAGACAGAGTGCCTGAAGAAACATGGATGGAAGTTCATGGCATTGTACAGGAGGCAATGATCAAGACTATCCCCAAGGAAAAGAAGTGCAAAAAGGCAAAATGGTTGTCTGAGGAGACCTTACAAACAGCTGAGAAAAAAAGAGGAGTGAAAGGCAAAGGAGAAAAGGAAAGATATATCCACTTGAATGCAGAGTTCCAAAAATAGCAAAGAGAGATAAGAAAGCCTTCCTCAGTGATCAATGCAAAGAAATAGAGGGAAACAATAGAATGGGAAAGACTAGAGATCTTGTCAAGAAAATCGGATACCAAGGGTAATTTTCATGCAAAGATGGGCACAATAAAGGACAGAAATGGTGTGGACCTAACATAAGCAGAGTATATTAAGAAGAGGTGGCAAGAATACACAGAAGAACTGTACAAAAAAGATCTTCATGACCCAGATAATCACGATGGTGTGATCACTCACCTAGAGCCAGACATCCTGGAACATGAAGTCAAGTGGGCCTTAGGAAGCATCACTTCGAACAAAGGTAGTGTAGGTGATTGAATTCCAGTTGAGCTATTTCAAATCCTAAAAGATGATGCTGTGAAAATGCTGCATTCAATGTGTCAGCACATTTGGAAAAGTCATCAGTGGCCACAGGACTAGAAAAGGTCAGTGTTCATTCCAATCCCAAAGAAAGGCAATGCCAAAGAATGCTCAAACTACTGCACAATTGCACTCATCTCACACACTAGCAAAGTGATGCTCAAAATTCTCCAAGCCAGGCTTCAACAGTATGTGAACTGTGAACTTCCAGATGTTCAAGTTGGATTTACAAAAGGTACAGGAACCAGAGATCCAATTGGCAAAATATGTTGGATCATAGGAAAAGCAAGAGAGTTCCAGAAAAATATCTATTTCTGCTTTATTGACTACACCAAAGCCTTTGACTGTGTGGATCACAATAAGTTGCAGAAAATTCTTCAAGAGATGGGAATACCAGACCTCCTGACCTGCCTCCTGAGAAATCTGTGTGCAAGTCAAGAAGCAACAGTTAGAACTGGACATGAAACAGTAAACTGTTTCCAAACTGGGAAAGGAGTATGTCAAAGTTGTATATTGTCACCCTGCTTATTTAACTTATATGCAAGTGCATCATGAGAAACACTGGGCTGGAGGAAGCACAAGCTGGAATCAAGTTTGCCAGGAGAAATATCAATAACCTCAGATATGCAGATGACACCACTCTTATGGCAGAAAGTGAAGAAGAACTAAATAGCCTCTTGATGAAAGTGAAAGAGGAGAGTGAAAAAGTTGCCTTAAAGCTCAACATTCAGAAAACTACCATCATGGCATCTGGTCCCATCACTGCATGGCAGATAGATGGGGAGAGTGGAAAGAGGGGCTGACTTTATTTTTTGGAGCTCCAAAATCACTGCAGATGGTGATTGCAGCCATGAAATTAAAAGATGCTTACTCCTTGGAAGGAAAGTTATGACCAACCTAGATAGCATATTAAAAAGCAGAGACATTACTTTGCCAACAAAGGTCCATCTAGTCAAAGCTATGTTTTTTCAGTAGTCTGGTATGGATGTGAGAGCTGGACCATAAGAAAGCTGAGTGATGAAGAACTGATGCTTTTGAATTGTGGTGTTGGAGAAGACTCTTGTGAGTCCCTTGGTCTGCAAGGAGATCCAACCAGTCCATCCTGAAGGAGATAAGTCCTGGGTGTTCATTGGAAGGACTGATGTTGAAGCTGAAATACAATACTTTAGCCACCTAATGAGAAGAACTATCTCATTTCAAAAGGTCCTGATGCTGGGAAAGTTTGAAGATGGTAGGAGAAGGGGACAACAGAGGATCAGATGGTTGGATGGCATCACCGACTCAATGGACATGAGTTTGAGTAAATTCTGGGAGTTGGTGATGAACAGGGAGGCCTGGCGTGCTGCAGTCCATGTGGTCACAGAGTCGGACATGACTTAGCACCTGAACTGAACTGAACATGTGACTCAGTGGGTAAAAAATCCACCTGCAATGCAAGACACATAGGAAATGTTGGTTTGACTTATGATTTGGAAACATTCCCTGGATAAGGGCATAACAACCCACTCCAGTATTCTTGCCTGGAGAATCTCAAGGACAGAGTAGCCTGGTGGGCTACAGTCCACAGTGTCATATAGAGTTGGACATGACTGAAGTGACTGAGAACACACACACACAAGATGCTCATTCTACCTAGAGTGATGTTCTCAGTGAAATTCCTATCACTTCCTATGGAATTTTTTTTTTTTTAACAAACAGAAAAAAAAATGTTAAAATTTATATAGAAACCCAAATAACCAAAGCAATTTTGAAAACAAAGGGCAAAATTTGAGGAATCATATTCCTGATTTCAAAATTTACCACAAAATTCTCATAATCAAAATACTGTGTACTTCAGGGAGGCAGACATATAGGCCAGTGGAATAGAATTCAAAAATGAAAGTCACTCAGTCATGTCTGACCCTTTGCAATCCCATGGACTCTACAGGGATTCTCCAGGCCAGAATACTGGAGTGGGTAGACTTTCCCTTCTCCAGGGGATCTTACCAACCTAGGGATCAAACCCAGGTCTCCTGCATTGCAGGCAGATTCTTTACCAGCTGAGCTACCAGGGAAGCCATAAAATTTAAAGCCCAGTTATAAACCTTCATGTGTGTGTGCTTACTTGCTCAATTTTTCTGACTGTTTGTAACACTTTGGATTGTAGCCCACTGCTATATTGGAGGGGCTTGCCAGTTCCTTCTTCAGGGGATCTTCCTGAGCCAGGGATCGAACCCACTTTCCTATGTCTCCTGCATTGCAGGCAGATTCTTTACCCACTGAGCCATCAGTGAAGCTTTGTTGTTGCTGTTCAGTCGGTCAGTTGTGTCCGACTCTTTGCATGGACCACAGCACACCAGGCTTCCCTGTCCTTCTATATGGTCAAATTGTTTTAGAGAAGGGTGCAAAGATCATTTAGTGAAGTTCAATGGAAAAAGAACAGTATTCAACAAATAGTGCTGGAAAAACTGGATATCTACATGCAAAAGAATGAATTTGGAGCCTTACTTTATACTATATGTAAAAATTAACTCAAAATAAGCCAAAGACCTAAACATCAGAGCTAAAATCACTAAACTATTAATAAGAAAAGTAGGGGGAAATCTCCATAACGTTGGACTTCATGATTTCTTAGATAAACATTAAAATCATATGGAACAAATTTTAAATACATACATTGGTCTGCACCAAAATCAAAAGTTTCTGAGTATTGAAAGGAACTATCAAGAGAGTGAAAAGACAACATAAAGAATGGGAGAAACATTTATCTGATAAAGAATTAATAATATGGAAAATCAATGAGGATTTAAATAAATAGAGGTATTCTGTCCTCATGAGTTGGAAGTCTTAATATGTTAAAATATCCATTGCAATAAGGAGCTCATGATCTGAGCCACAGTGAGCTCCGGGTCTTATTTTTACTGACTGTATGGAGCTTTTCCATCTTTGGCTGCAAAGAACAAAGTCAACCTGATTTCAGTATCGACTCTCTGGTGATGTCCTTGTGTAGAGTCGTCTCTTGGGTTGTTGGAAAAGGATTTTGCTGTTCAGAGTGTTCTCTTGATAAAACTCTGTTAGCTTTTGCCCTGCTTCATTTTGTACTCCAAGGCCAAACATTCCTGTTATTCTGGGTATTTCTTGGCTTCCTACTTTTCCATTCCAATCCCCTATGGACATCTTTTTTTGGTGTTATTTCTAGAGTCTGTTGTAGGTCTTCATAGAATCTGTCAACTTCTGTTTCTTCAGTATGAGTGGTTGGGATTACTGTGATTTTGAATGGTTTGCCTCAGAAATGAATGGAGATCATTCTGCTATTTTTGAGTTTGCATCCAAGTATTGCATTTCAGATTTTTTTTGTTGAGTTTGAGGGCTATTCCATTTCTTCCAAGGGATTCTTGCCTGCAGTAGTAGATATAATGGTCATCTGAATTAAATTCACCCATCCCATCCATTTTAGTTCACTGATTCCTAAGATGTTGATGCTCAATCTTGCCATCTCCTGTTGACCATGTCCAATTTACCTTGATTCATGAACCTAACTTTCCAGGTTCCTGTGCCATATTGTTCTTCACATCATCAGACTTTATTTTCACCAGCAGATGCATGCACAACTGAGTGCCATTTCCACATTGGTCCAGTTACTTCATTCTTACTGGAGCTATTAGTAATTGCCCTTTGCTTGCCCACAATAGCATATTGGATACCTTCTGACCAAGGGGCCTCATCTTCCACTGTCGTATCTTTTTGCCTTTCATACTGTCCATGGGGTTCTCCAGGCAAGAATACAAAGTGGGTTGCTATTTTCTACTCTAGTGGACCACATTTTGTCAGAACTCTTCACTATGATCCCCTTTGGGCAGCCCTGCACAGCATGCCTCATAACTTCATTGAGATACATAAGTCATTTTGCCAGAACAATGCTGTTAGTTATGAAGGGTAAGGAAATACTACTACATGCTTATTGGAATGGCAAAAAATGGAAGAAAAAAAAAAACAAAAACAAAAACAAAAAAACTGACAATACTAATGGCTGACAAGCTTGGGGGTCAATAGAGCACTCATTCATTGCTGGTGGGGATGCAAAAAATGGTAGTCATGTTAAAAGACAATTTGGACATTTCTTACAAATCTGAATATGATCTTAGAATAAGAACCATCCATTTCACCCCACTTTTCACATTTTCTACTTCAAAATATTGATATTTACCCAATTATTTGAAAACTTATATCATCATAAAAATCTGCACATGAATGTTTGTAGAAGCTTTATTCACAGTGGATTGACAAAGATCAGTTCAGTTCAGTCACTCAGTCGTGTCTGACTCTTGCGACCCCATGAACCACAGCACACTAGGCCTCCCTGTCCATCACCAACTCCCGGATTTTACCCAAACTCATGTCCATTGAGTCAGTGATGCCATCCAGCCATCTCATCCTCTGTTGTCTGCTTCTCCTCCTGCCTTCAATCTTGCCCAACATCAGGGTCTTTTCAAATGAGTCAGCTCTTTGCATCAAGTGGCCAAAATATTGGAGTTTCAGCTTCAGCATCCATCCTTCCAGTGGACATTCAGGACTGATCTCCTTTAGGATGGACTGGTTGGATCTCCTTGCAGTCCAAGGGACTCTCAAGAGTCTTCTCCAACACCACAGTTCAAAAGCATCAATTATTCAGCACTCAGCTTTCTTTATAGTCCAACTCTCACATCCATACATGACCACTGGAAAAACCATAGCCTTGACTAGATGAACCTTTGTTGGCAGTGTAATGTCTCCTCTTTTTAATATGCTGTCTAGGTTGGTCATAACTTTCCTTCCAAGGAGTAAGCATCTTTTAACTTCATGGCTACAATCACCATCTGCAGTGATTTTGCAACCCCCCAAAACAAAGTCAGCCACTGTTTCCACTGTTTCCCCATCTATTTGTCATCAAGTCATGGGACTGGATGCCATGCTCTTAGTTTTCTTAATGTTGAGCTTTTAGCCAACTTTTTCACTCTCCTCTTTCACTTTCATCAAGAGGCTCTTTAGTTCTTCTTCACTTTCTGCCATAAGGGTGGTGTCATCTGCATATCTGAGGTTATTGATATTTTCTCCCAGAAATCTTGATTCCAACTTGTGCTTCCTCCAGCCCAGCATTTCTCATGATGTACTCTTCATATAAGTTAAATAAGCAGGGTGACAATATACAGCCTTTACATACTCCTTTTCCTACTTGGAACCAGTCTGTTGTTCCTTGTCCAGTTCCAACTGTTGCTTCATGACCTGCATACAGGTTTCTTAAGGGGCAAGTAAGGTGGTCTGTACCCCCATTTCTTTCAGAATTTTCCACAGTTTATTGTGATCCACACAGTCAGAGGCTTTGGCATAGTCAATAAAGCATAAATAGATGTTTTTCTGGAACTCACTTTCTTTTTCTATGATTGACAAAACTGAAAGCAAAAAATATCCTTCACTATATGAGTGGGTATACATGCTATTGTACTTTTAAACTCTGAGATACTATCCAGTTATAAAACAGAACAATCTCTCAATCAAATAAAAAATGGAGAGATTATATATATATATAATATATATATATGTAAGTGAAACACATCAGTCTGAAAGGGTTACATATTATATCATTACAATTACATGACATTCTAGAAAAGGCAAACTTCTAGAAAAGCAAATTCTACAGGCAGTTAAAGAATCAGTGATTTTCATGGGTTCGAAGCTGGTGTAGCCTTTGAATAGGTGAAGCACAAGAAGTTTTAGGGCGGAATTGGAGGGCAATACACCTACTTTGTATGATACTGAAATGGTGGATATATAATTTTATGCATTTTTCAAAATTTGAAATTTACAGGCCAAATGATATACACTAGTTTACACACGTTGTTATTTAGTTAGTAAGTTATGTCCAGATCTTTTGCAACACCATGGAGTTATAGTCCACCCAGCTCCTCTGTCCATGGGCTTTTCAAAGCAAGGATCTACAGTGGGTTGCCATTTCCTTCTCCATGTGGATCTTCCTGATCCAGAGATCAAACTCTCATCTCCTGCATTGGCAGGTGGGTTCTTTATCACTGAGCCACCAAGTAAGCCCAATTAAGGTTAACTAATTTGAGTTCTGATGATCCCACAATGGAATGAAGAATATGAAGCAATCAATCAAACTGAGTTATTAAAGGTATTAAACAATCTCATTAGATGGGATAGAGAAAAAGTATGATGATCTAAGTAACTTTGGAAATAAGTGGATTCATATGACTAAATGCAAAAAATTTGCATAAACAGTGTGGTCTAGTCAATAAAGTTATTTTTCATGGGGGTATGTGCCTATAATTCTAATACTATTGTACATGTGTACTAGACTCGGACAATTAAAGATACTGGATGATGGAAACCAGGTTTCTCACTGTTCCAGTATGAGTTATGGAAAAAGTAATCTGAGGAAATTATATTAATCCATGTGCTAATGAATCAGAGATGGAGCTATCATTATGAGTTCATATATATCTGAATATAAATACAGACAGGTTACACATAGAAATATTTATAGAAATATATATGTAACCAAGTTAGTATATACATATATACACTGACTTTGTCAGCTGTGAGGGCCTATAAAATTCGACATCTTGGCATAACAACCAGGTGTAGCTGCCTAAAATTGGTTTATAATACCATTCTCCAATCTAGGAGAAATGGCTGGTTTTAGTACTGAGGCAGGTAATATACAAGATTAGTTATTCAAAAAGAAGCTAAAATGGAAATTGATAAGAGTATGCTAAAGGGACTCAGAAGCCAACTGAAACTCTCAATGGCCAAAGATGGAATAATTTATTTAGCAAAATAAAGGATAAAATAAAGTAAAGGGTTATCAATCAAAGCATCCACATAATTTTTGTAGATCTTTACCTTCAAGAAGACAGACCATAATTTCCCACTGTTTAACTGTAAGTGCTGTAAGTGCTTACAAAAAGTGTGACTTTTTGTTCAGTGAATATAAATGCCACAAAGGAAAAAAAAAAAAAAGAATCTTTAGAGTGGTTGCAATTGACAACCACTGTCTTACAGGTTATCATAGCTAACATCAAAAGAAATTGACAGCATGTTGGCAGCCAGTAACACTGAGAAGATATAATTTAAAATGGCATTTTACTTCTTTAGTCTACCACACCAAAACACATAACTCTAGTCTCAACCTGAGGAACATGATTCAAAAATTCAGATAAATTCTAGTTAAGGAATGTTCTGCAGAATACCTGATGAGTACTTTCAAAACTGCCAAAATCTTCAAAAGCAAGGAAAGTCTGAGAAACTGGCACAATCAAGAACAGCTAAAGAAAACATCACAAGTACTCTGGTATCCTGAATGGGATGCAGGGAGAGAAAAAAGACATTAGGTAAAAATAAGAAAATCTGCTTGGTGTGGACTTAATAATAATGTAATTTTAGTTCATTAATTGTAACAAATGTATCATATTAATGTAAAATGCTAATAAGAGGGAAACTGGCAGTGAGGTATATGAGAACTATCTATGCTATCTTTGCTTTTTTTTAATAAATGTAAAACTGTTTTAAAATACACACTTTTATAAAAACATGAGTTAGTGGTTTTGAAATGGCTAGAATTTTACAGTCAAAAATAAGGGAGAAAGACACTTTGCTACTGCTAAGTCACTTCAGTCGTGTCCGACTCTGTGCGACTCCATAGACGGCAGCCCACCAGGCTCCACCATCCCTGGGATTCTCCAGGCAAGAATACTGACGTGGGTTGCCATTTCCTTCCCCAATGCATGAAAGTGAAAAGTGAAAGTGAAGTCGCTCAGTCGTGGAAGTCGCTCTTAGCGACCCCATGGACCGCAGCCTATCAGGCTCCTCCATCCATGGGATGGATTTTCCAGGAAAGAGTACTGGAGTGGGGTGCCAGTGCCTTCTCTGGAAAGACACTTTAGGTGATGATAAAAACAAGAAAAAGGAGCTGATGTGGTTAGACCAATTGCTTTTATAGATAGAATTTTGTCATGTGAACTCTTAGTTGGCACTTGTGAAAATATACTTAATTTTTATTTTAAAAAAATGTATACAATTAACTTTGCATGCTTTTATTGTTTTTAATTTAGGTTTTAAGGAGTAGTAAATACAATGAATTAATGAAAGTAACAGAAAATATTCCTTCACAGTATAAATAAGGACCTGGAAAACCTGGCATCTGCCCAATTTTTAACTCTTTAGATTTACTCACCTCCTATACACCAGCAAAATATTTTTCTGAGTTTTCAGTGTAGTTTCACAAGCCTGTTTTTTCAGATGGTGATAACCTTCCTCTTTATTTTTAAAAACTAACTCAGTTATCTCCTCCTCCAGGAACACCTCCATCTCACCCTCTAAGAAGAACTTCCTCTGTATTCTCATGACGTTGTTATTTTCTATCACAAACCTTACATACTATTACTATACTTATGTTTTAATGAATCTCCTCTCCCCATTTTTTGCCATTAGTCTGCCCTCTCTTTAATGAGAAAAAGCACTGTTTTGTTATGTCATCAGCTTCACACAACTGTTAAGTCTGTGTAATAATAGAAAAATATTTTTACAGAAGGAAGGAGGAGAATGGAGGATGGTAGATAGGGATGAAAAAAGTCATGATATAAAAATTCTATTCTTGTGACTCCAGGCAAAATCTAGTTCATTTTAAAAAAAAAACCAGTCTGAAAAGTAAGCTATTTTATTGAAATTAATTCTTTATCGTGTGCCAGTTTCCTAAAGGCCATAAATTTACCCTATCAATATAAACCTTTCCTATGGAAAAGTTAACATAAGACTTAACAAATCTTATTATTAAGTTTTTGAGATCACTTTGAATGAGAAGTCAACAAATCTGGAGACAGGTGAAACTCACTTGTCAAATAGGCTAAGACAAACCAAATTTCAAAGATCTATTTATAAGTTTAATTGTGTTGGGTTGAATTGTGTCCTTCCACAAGATATTGTAGTCCTAATCCTCAGTATCTGTTAATATGACCTTATATGGACATAGAGTCTTTGCAAATGTAACCAAGTTAAGATGATAATATACTGAATTATCAAGAGTTAAATCCAATGACTGCAATCTTTATACAATAAGAGAAGTTTCTACACAGATACACCAACACAGGGAAGACAATGATATGAGGACAGAGACACAAATTGGACTGATGGAATAACTAGCCAAGAAATGCCAAAAGTGTCAGCAAGACCAGAAGCAAGAAAGAGGCAAAGAATTCTTTCTTAGTGCCTTCAGAAAGAATATGGTCCTGCTGACAGCTTGATTTCAGACTTCTGTACTCCAGAATTGTGTGAGAATAAATGCCCATTGTTTTAAGTCACCCATTTTGTGATACTTTTTTAAGGAAGTCCTAACAAACTGTCTGCCTCCTGAGAAACCTGTATGCAGGTCAGGAAGCAACAGTTAGAACTGGACATGGAACAGTTGGTTTGGAACAGACTGGTTCCAAATAGGAAAAGGAGTATGTCAAGGCTGTATATTGCCACCCTGCTTATTTAACTTATATGCAGAGTACATCATGAGACATGCTGGGCTGGAAGAAGCACAAGCTGGAATCAAGATTGCCAGGGGAGAAATATCAATAACCTCAGCTATGCAGATGACATCACCCCTATGGTAGAAAGTGAAGAGGAACTAAAAAGCCTCTTGATAAAAGTGAAAGAGGAGAGTGAAAAAGTTGGCTTAAAGCTCAACCTTCAGAAAACTAAGATCATGGCATCTGGTCCCATCACTTCATGGGAAATAGATGGGGAGACAGTGGAAACAGTGTAAGACTTTATTTTTTTTGGGCACCAAAATCACTGAAGATGGTGACTGCAGCCATGAAATTAAAAGATGCTTACTCCTTGGAAGGAAAGTTATGACCAACCTAGATAGCATATTAAAAAGCAGAGACACTACTTTGCCAACAAAGGTCTGGTCAAGGCTATGATTTTTCCAGTGATCATGTATGGATGTGAGAGTTGGACTGTGAAGAAAGCTGAGCGCGGAAGAATTGATGCTTTTGAACTGTGGTGTTGGAGAAGACTCTTGAGAGTCCCTTGGACTGCAAGGAGATCCAACCAGTCCATCCTAAAGCAGATAAGTCCCAAGTGTTCATTGGAAGGACTGATGCTGAAGCTGAAACTCCAGTACTTTGGCCACCTCATGCGAAGAGTTGACTCATTGGAAAAGACCCTGATGCTTGGAGGGATTGGGGGCAGGAGGAGAGGGGGACAACAGAGGATGAGATGGCTGGATGGCATCACCGACTCGATGGGCATAAGTTTGAGTAAACTACGGGAGTTTGTGATGGACAGGGAGGCCTGGCGTGCTGCGATTCATGGGGTCGCAAAGAGTCGGACACGACTGAGTGACTGAACTGACTGATGACTGAAGAAACTGTTTATCAGGTTACATATTTTTTCTATAGCCGTGTGACATCCATATTTGATTCCTACATTTATCATATCATTAATTTCACCTCTGAAAACTGTACAACTAAAGAACTATGACATATAAAATGCATGTATGTGTGTGCGTTTCTAACATTTTTTATTTTAGATTTAGTCATTAGGAGTCAATGAGCACTGTGATTTATTTCTAACCCTCTGTTCATTCATATATAGGAACAATAAATGTTTGTAAATTGAACTGTTATCATAACAGTTCTATAACAGATTTTGATTCTATAACAGATGTTGAAACAGATTTTGCACACTTGAACAACTAAAACAGTGAGGAATATTATTGTGAAAATGTTGCATATTGTAAAGTATATAGCAGAGGTCTGATGTAACAATAAGTAAAACTCTTAAAATTATAGTTACTTAAAATTCTTTTACTCAAACTGAAAGAACTTTCTATCAAAACCAACTCATATATAGTTTTAGTATCTGTGTGACCTTTATTTTCTTTTACATTAAGGGTTGCGCACGAAACCATTGGGCTTTTCCAAGTTTTTTGTCTTTAGATGTTTCCCTTTAAGCTATATCTCTAACCCCAAATAGATTCTGTACTTTCTCATAAGCCATTTCTTACTCTGTAGGGAACTGATATAGCAATGCTGACCTTAGTTTCAAAGAAAATTGAAAGAATAAAAAGAAGTGGAAACCAAGTATAAAGCAATAGGAAGACTCGTACAATTCAAGGTCAGAGAAAATCAGAACACAACTGATGTTAGAGAAGAAATAGGCCTAATTTGTAGTTTTCTTTAAACTATTTGAGAAGCAATTTTATCTTTTAACATTTTGTATTAGAAAATAATTATTGGTGTTTTGTGTCTGGGGCATTCAAATATGAACTTATAAAAGTATGAGTATAAAAATACCACAAGCAATATTATAACTAATTTCCTTCAGTTAATAAAAATGGGTCAAAATGTCATTTATAACACCTAAAAAAGGGGTAATATAATATGGACTAAGAGATATGGTTATATTTTGGTGTCAGACTCATATAATAAATTATGTATTTCTAAAATCTATTATAATTCTGATAAGTTCAATATTTTAAGCATCACGCCTATTTCATGTGGAATTCTGATAAAACTCCAACATTATACTTGAATGGCAATGTCACAGGACACTGCCAAAAGCAAGCAATAATTCATCCTGCATTAGTGTTTCTTTCTGAACCAAAAAAAAAAAAATTAAGGATAAGAGAAAAATCATATTTTAAATGCAATATTATATTGTGTAACTCGATTAACTTGCCAAAATTTCATCAAAATATTCTATATTTTGTAAGTAGAATCACTAAATTTATTTCCACATTGTAGAATACAGTTAATTAATCCTTAAAAATAGATGTGTATTAATATTTCCTCCTCGTTTTGTTGAAAGTGCTCTAAAGATGGCCACAGTGAGATCTAAGATATAGATGACATTTTCGACTTTGTAATGTGCTTTCAGATACATTATCCAATTTCAAATCTGTATTCCAATCTGTCTCCTACAACACATATAATTATAGAATTATTATTTATTAAGCATTATAGTGTCACATTATGTTAACGTGAATGGACACTAGGGACCAAATATGAATAACTTCTTGTCTTCAGAAACATTCAAATTCTGGGATAATCAAAGAAATCAATGTGTTACGCATGAAAAATATATATATAAAATATGGAGTGATAGAAAATTATAAAAGGCACTTATTCCCAGATGATAGTCATCTACTTGACCTCATGTCATCTATTAAAGCTATCAAAATGAACAGACATGGAAAGTTTTTCTAAAAGAACAGCAGGAGCGCATGAATAAAATTTCAAATGTATAACATGAAGAAGTGTTTACAGCAAACCACAACCAGACCAGAGACCTAAAAACCAAAAGACAGAGCATACAGATCATTGAAGATAATGTTGAGACATGGTAGGGCTTTATACTCTACTAAGGAGAAGAATCATCATCCTGAAGAGATGATAGCAAGCTACTGAAGATATCTCCGAAGAGAGAAGTCATTATCAAATATGCCTTTTTAAGTAATTCAGCCCATAGGTGGTGTAGGAGAAAGATTTGAGATATAAAAACTTGATGCATGAAGAAGATACACAATGTTATTTTGATAGTCTTAGTGACAGTTTAACTAGGCGGTGCCAAAGGATATATTGGTAGAATGATAACGTTAATAAGGAGCATGTTTGAAAGAGAAGGCTTTGAGTCATATTTGTATTTCTTGATCTTGACATACATGAACGTGAAATCAGATAGTTTCAAAAGTCGAGAATGTATGAGACAATTTCTTTCAGAATTTTGTCTCTTTACCATGTATTCGGGCTTCCCAGGTGGTGCTAATAGTAAAGAACCTGCTGCTAATGCAGGAGACTTAAGAGATGAGGGTTTGATCCCTGGTTCAGGAAGATGCCCCGGAGGAAGGCATGGCAAGCCACTCTAGTATTACTGCCTGGGAAACCCCATGGACAGAGAAGCCTGGCAGGCTACCGTCCACAGCGTTGGAGAGTCAGAGACAACTGAAGCGACTTGGCACAGCATAGCCCCATGTATTCGGTCCTAAATCCCATCCCAACCCTAGTTTTCCTTTGTTTCTGTGGATATTTGTCAGAGTTCCGACTTGTAAACAATAGAGGATGACTCATTATTATGATCAGAGAATGAATTATTTTGCATAGGTCATGGAAACAACAGAGATGCTGAAGAATTAGCTTCAAGGATAAGTGTCCAAAACCATGCCATAGAGTAATTCTTGAGCCATCCTTGGGCATTCACTACAGTTTGCAAGACAATTAAATTATTTACCAACGATTTGATCTAACAGCAACTGTAACTTAACTTTCAAGTCTTTTCCCTGAATCAACCCTTTTATTAACCCTGCTTCTCTCTTGAATCATTTTAGAAAGCACCTTACTAGTTCATGACTTCTAATCTTTCTCATTTACAAATAATCTCATTCTAATCTTTCTCATTTACAAATAATTACAAACAATTCTGACAGAAATATATTTTAAAATCTATCTTCAAAAATACAAAAATTTTTAGAAATAACTTTATCAAGTAATATGGATGGTCTATTTATATGAAACGAGCTTTATTACAGTCTCAAAAGAAATAAAAATGCTTAAACAATGAAAAACAATATCATGGTCATGGAGTTAAAGCTTTATAAAATATCAGTTCACTTTAACTTCATCTGTATATTTAATAAAGGCTTCCCTGGTGGCCCAGACAGTAAAGAGTCTGCCTTCAATGCAGGAAACCAGGGTTCAATCTCTGGGTTTGGAAGATCCCCTGGAGAATGGCAACCCACTCAAAAATTCTTGCTAGAGAATTCCATGGACAGAGGAGCCTAGTGGGCTACATGTAGTCCATGGGGTTGCCCCAATACAAATATAAACAGCACTTGGGGAAGAGTGTTGGGCAGCTGAAGGAAAAATTCCAATGGAAAATTTAAAAAAAAAAAAAAAATAGGAGAAGGTGGATAAATCTGACAGGTTAAAATGAAAAGTTTATGTAGTAATACTAACATACAAAAAGAGAAAGTTGAAATATTGGGAAAATTCACTATTTCAACCCAAAGAGAGTTTTCCTCTGGAGAAGCAGGATTCCTGGAATTTTAACTCAGCAGAATAAACTGTGCACAGGCTTTGTGCCAAATTTATTGGCATTCCTCTACCATCATTTTCTCCTTTGGGATTCTTTACAATTTGTACCTCTCAGAATTATATTTCATTATAATTATATAGCTGCAATATAATGGGGGCCTTTGAGACCCAATGTTTAAGCAATGTCATGTAGAAGAATATAACCCTAATAATAACTGAAATGTAAAATCACAATCATTTGACCTGGGAAATGAGAAAGTGAGAATAATTGTACAGAAAAATATTTTTAAATAAATTTAAACAGCTCTGACACATATAGAGTAGTTCCTAATATCTTTCCTTCCAACAACTGCTCCTGAAAATCTTTTTGTACTCCTCCTCCAAGTTTTCATTAAATTCAACATATATGTTCCTTCTGGATATTTTGCCTTCATCTTTCTTTTATGAATTTGACTAGTTCTCTTTTCTCTCATTTCTCTTTAAGACAGAACACGACACACAAACACACCTTCTGCTTCTTGGGTACTACAGACTGGTCTCCTAGTTGCATTCTGTTTATCTCAAATCTTAGCCATTATCTCAGTTCTTTTTTTCTTCAAGATAAAATAGGTAACTCAGCAAGTAGATAATTTTTTTCAAGAAAATGCATACTTTTGCGTGTGTGTTAGTTTTGGCAGGAAGTGATACTGAGAAGCAAAGATAATGAATATTTTGCATCAAGAAATTTTGCCCATGTTACAATTTATGTGTTTATGCTTTGCAGTAGACCAAATTACAAAGGAACTTGTATTAGGGTTCTCCAGAAAAACAGCACCAATAGTTTGTGTGTGGTTGTATATAAAAGATTTTATTTGAGGTATTAGATCACATGATTATTGAGTCTGAGAAGTCTCATAGTCTGCCATCTGCAAGTTGGAAACACAGGAAGGCTAGTGGTATATTTGGAATGCCAGAGAGCAGAACGTCAATTCTATAAATTCTAGTCTGAGTCTACCGACCTGAGAACTAAGAATGACAAGGAGAGGAAGACATCTGTATTTCAATTCTTGCAATCAAGCACAAAGAGAGGGCAAATTCAGCCTTCCTCCACTTTTCAGTTCTATTCAGACCCTAACTGAATTAATACCATGAAGCTCACCTACATTGAGGAAGATAATCTGCTTTACTAGGCCTACCAATTAAAATGCTAATCTCTTCAAGGATCACTTTCAGATACACAGGAAACAGTGAGAGACTTTATTTGGGGGCGGTGGGGGGGGGGGGCGCCAAAATCACTGCAGATGGTGATTGCAGGCATGAAATTAAAAGATGCTTGTTTCTTGGAAGAAAAGATATGACCAATTTAGACACCATATTAAAAAGCAGAGACATTACTTTGTCAACAAAGGTCCGTCTAGTCAGTTTTCTAGTTGTCATGTATGGATGTGAGAGTTGGACTATAAAGAAAGCTGAGAGCTGAAGAATTGATGCTTTTGAACTGTGGTGTTGGAGAAGACTCTTGAGAGTCCCTTGGACTGCAAGGAGATCCAACCAGTCCATCCTAAAGGAAATCCCTGAATATTCATTGGAAGGCATGACGCTGAAGTTTCCTGAAACTGCAATACTTTGGCCACATGATGCAAAGAATTGACTCACTGGAAAAGACCCTGATTCTGGGAATGATCGAAGGTGGGAGGAGGAGATGACAGAGGATGAGATAGCTGGATGGCATCACCGACTCAATGGACATGAGTTTGAGCAAGCTCTGGGAGTTGGTGATGGACAGGGAAGCCTGGCATACTGCAATCCATGGGGTTGCATGACTGAGTGAGTGAACTGAACTATGTTGTCTAGGTTGGTAAACAGCTTTTCTTCCAAGGAGCAAGTGTCTTTTAATTTCATGGCTGCGGTCACCATCTGAAGTGATTTTGGAGCCCAAGAAAATAAAGTCTGTCACAGTTTCCATGTTTTCCCCCATCTATTTGCCATGAAGTGATGGGACCGGATGCCATGATCTTTGTTTTTTGAATGTTGAGTTGTAAGCCAGTTTTTTCACTCTAGTTTTTCACTTTCTTCAAGAGGCTCTTTAGTTCATCTTCACTTTCTGCCATAAGGGTGGTATCATCAGCATATCTGAGGTTATTGATATTTCTCCCAGCAATATTGATTACACCTTGTGCTTCATCCAGTCTGGCATTTTGAATGATATACTGTGCATACAAGTTAAGTAAGCAAGGTGACAATATACAGCCTTGATGTACTCCTTTCCCAATTTAGAACCTGTGTGTTGTTCCATGTCCATTTCTAACTGTTGCTTCTTGACCTGCATACAGATTTTTCAGGAGGCAGTTAAGGTGGCCTGATAATCACATCTCTAAGAATTTTCCACAGTTTGTTGTGATCCACACAATCAAAGGCTTTAGTGTAGTCAATAAAGCAAAAGTAGATGCTTTTCTGGAATTCTTTTGCTTTTCCTTTGATCCAACAGATATTGGCAATTTGATCTCTGGTTCCTCTACCTTTTCTAAATCCAGCTTGAACATCTAGAAATTCTTGATTCACACAGTGATGAAGCCTGGCTTGTAGAATTTTCAGCATTAGTTTGCTAGCATGTGATGTGAGTGCAAGTGTGCAGTAGTCTAAACAATCTTTGGCATTTCCTTTTTTTGCTATTGGAATGAAAACTGACTCTTTCCAGTCTTGTGGCCACTGCTGAGTTTTCCAGATTTGCTAGTATATTGAGTGCAGCACTTTAACAGCACCATCTTTTAGGATTTGAAATAGCTCAGCTGGAATTTCATCACTTCCACTAGGCTTGTTCATAGTGATGCTTCCCAAGGCCCACTTAACTTCACATTCCAGGATATCTGGCTCTAGGAGGGTAATCACACATCATGGTTATCTCAGTCATTAAGATCTTTTGCCACCTCTTGTTAATATCCTCTGCTTCCGTTAGGTCCATACCACTTCTGTCTTTTATTGAGCCCATCTTTGCATGAAATGTTTCCTTGGTATCTCTAATTTTATTGAAGAGATCTCTAGTCTTTCCAATTCTATTGTTTTCCTCTATTGTTTCTTTCATTGATCACATAAGGCTTTCTTATGTCTCCTTGCTATTCTTTGGAACCTTGCATTCAGATAGACATATGTTCCCTTATCTCCTTTGCCTTTCCTTTCACTTCTTTTCTCAGCTATTTGTAATGCCTCCTCAGACAACCATTTTTCCTTTTTTCATTTATTTTTCCTGGTTTTGATCACCCCCTCCTATACAATGTTATGCACCTCTGTCCATAGTTCTTCAGGCACTCTTTCTAGCAGATCTAATATTTTGAATCTGTCACTTCCACTGTATAATCGTAAGGGATTTGATTTAGGTCATTATAACATCTGACTTGCAGTGTATGTGGGAAATCATTCTATGATTACCTTAAATCATGCAATGTTGTAGGACTATTTCTATGTCTCAGCAATCAGGAAGAGCTTAGTAGTTTTGCTTTGTTTTTAGTACTCTTATTAACAGATTTTTACATGAGCCTTTCTTGATAGCTCAGTTGGTAGCTAAAAAATCCACCTGCAATATGGGAGACCCCAGTGGATTCCTGGGTCAGGAAGACCTGCTGGAGAAGGGATAGGCTACCCACTCCAGTATTCTTGGGTTCCCCTTGTGGCTTAGCTAGTAAATAATCCACCTGCAATGCTGGAGACCTGGGTTCAATCCCTGGGTTGGGAAGATCCCCTGGAGAAGAGAAAGGCTACTGACTCCAGTATTCTGGTCTGGGAAAATCCATGGACTCTATAGTCCATGCGGTCACAAACAGTCGGACACGACTAAGCAACTTTTACTTTCACATGACCCTTGGCTTCTCAGGGAACAGAGTGGAAAAAACCCAACTGCCAATGCAGGAGATGCAAGAGATGTGGGACTCAACATCTCTTGTGGGTTCAGGAAGACCCCTGGAGAAGGAAATGGCAATCCACTCCAGTATGCTTGCCTGGAAAATCTCATGAATAGAGGGGCCCTCTGGGCTAGAGACTACAGGGTCACAAAGAGTTGGATACAACTGAGCACGCACGCATGCATAGTAAACCACAATCTATATTTCTATCCATCAAATAAATAATGTACATTAAGAGAGTATGGAGAAAGAGACACTATGCAATAATAAAAGGTGAATTTATCAGGACACTGAAGTATAAATGTAACCAACAAAGCCTTAAAGGGAACACTGAAAATTTTAATTTAACTATGGGGAAAAATTAATTCCACCAACACAGTAGAGATTTCAATGTATTCACTCAATTATTATTTGGCATACAGCTAATATGCTGATCTACTTGGCATATATTCTTCATTCATCAACTAGTTTAAAGACCTTCCAATGCACTTACTAAATATAACAGTAAATATGTTTTCAGCAATAAGGTAAGCCTCAATAAATGTCATTTATTATCTAATTTTAATGCTCTGTGATATCTATAGCTTTCCCGCAAAGTCAAAAGTCTGCATCTGAGATCCATATTGCAGTTCAGACATTTATTCTCTCATGGTCACAACAATTACAGTATCCTAATTATTACTTTATAATAAGCTTCGTAGGAGCAAGTGTCTTCTTCATATTCATAATCACCTTAGTTATTTCAAATAAATATTAGGGACACTTTGACTACCACCACAAAAACTATATTGGAATTAAAATAAGAATGCCATAGTATTTAGAATTTAATTAAAGGAATGTATATATTTTTATGAACATTGTACATTTCTATATTTACTCAGTCATTTTATATCTTTCAGTAGCATTTTTTTTTTTTTTTTTTTTCTGAAAAGGATTTGCTGAGCTTGGTTGGAAGTATTCTTAGGAACTTAATGTATTTCATTGCCACTTTGAAAGGGATAATCTTTGTCATAACAATCCTTTTTCCATAGGATTGCTGCTGGCTGACACACAGCTCCAGAAAACTTCAAATTCTTATGCTGCTTTGACTTAAGCAAGCCTACTAAACTCTCTCGTTAATTCTAAGTTTGTCTGCAATTTTTCTCAGATATCACATGCAAAAAATATATGAGCTACAAAAAAACAGCAATTTTATTTTCTTTTATTACAATATATTTTTTGCACATTTCATTTCTATGACTCTTTATTTTGTAACTGGAGTTTTGAAGCTCTTCATTTCCCTTCTCTTATAATGCTACAGAAAGAAATGCTGATAGAAATTAACTGCTATTTCTGACTTCAATAGAAATATTTTTAAATCACCACCATTTTAAGGATGTAGTTTGGCTTTGGTTTTTGTGTACCCTCTCAAGTTAACAGCATTTCTTTCTAGCATTAGTTCTTTAAGTTAAATTTTGTAAATGACTGTTAAATTTCAGTGAAGTTTTATACATGTATTAAGATAAAACGTGTAGGCTGTTTTGTGTTTTAAATGAGTTAAAATATACTTTAAATATTAAAACTCATTTCTTCCCTTAGGGAAATTCTATAATTTTAACATAATATTTTATGATTTTACATAAAAGAATTGCTAATTTTGTAAAACTGTTTTGAGAAATCTTCCTTTTTTTCAAATTTAATAGTTAATATAATTAGTTATCTTTGCCATCTTTTGATTTGGGAAAAAAATGTTCACATAAGAAAAACTTGCTCAAATAATTCAATATTATTGGTACTTTCCCCTCTTTTTTAGATTTCTACTTCCTGTTGAGTGATTTTAGCTATTTGTGTTTTCCATAAACTTTACCATTTCATGTATCTTTTCAAATATTTTGGAACAAAGCTTATCATTCACTTCATTACCTGTATCTCTATACCATTTTTCATTAATAATCATATGTGTGTGACTGTGTGTATAGGGGGTTGTTGTGTATATATGTGTATATTTGTGTTGGTGTGCACACATAACTTTGTTCTTGATATATTCATCAATATTTTGGAAATTTTGCAAATTTACTTTTCCTCAGAGCACTATTTCCTTGCTGTATTGATTCTCTTTGTGAATTTTAAAAACTTCATTATATGAGATCTTTTCTTGAAATGTTTTAATTCAATATATCTAAACTAACAAAAGCCTCATAAAAAGTTTACTTGAGATCTTTAATATTTACTTTCCCTTCTCTCCCTCTATATATACCTATATATATATATATATATATATATATATATATATATAAATATAGAGAGAGTTTTCCTTCACGTCAAAAAGAAAGTTTAGGTAGTTTTTTAAAATAAATATTTTTAATATATATAAACTGAAGATATTAAATTTTTGATTTATTCAGAAGCACTTTGCAGGTTTTCCTTTATATAGTTTTATTTTTACTTGCAACATTGTATGATGCCCATTATCACTTCTCTTTGTCTCATAGATTATGTATTTAGAAAAGGGAGTTTAAGTTCCAAATATATGTGCTTAAAGTGAAAGTGAAACTGAAGTCGCTCAGTCGTGTCCGACTCTTTGCGACCCCATGGATTGTAGCCTACCAGGCTCCTCAGTCCATGGAACTTTCCAGGCAAGAGTACTGGAGTGGGTTTCCATTTCCTTCCCCAGGGGATCTTCCCAACCCATGGATTGAACGCGGGTCTCCCGCACTGCAGGCAGACGCTTTACTGTCTGAGACACCAAGGAAGTCATGTGCTTAAAAATTTACCATATTTTTATCTCTATTATATTCTGATAACAGAATTTGGCCTAGATGATATCATTTAGTTCATTTTATTATTACCCACCTTAAGGCATATCATGATGTCATTTTTTAAAATATTTAACATATGCCATACTGACATATTTTTTTCTAAGAATGGTGGCTATAAGCCTTTCCATAATATATGCTTTGTAAATAATTTCCTGGAGTATGTGGTCTGTTTTATCATTCTCTCAATGATGTCTCCTCAAGAGTAAAAGATTTTCAAATGTAGAATTTTCGAATTGATTATACTTTTAAAAACCTGGCATACTGAGATATGATCACAAATAAAAATTATATACATATTTGATATATGTATATTTTTGAAGTGATCACCACAAAATTTATTGTGCTATTTTATTTAGTATCTAAAAACTGATTTCTCAAACAAATTTTACAAAGATTTTCTCCTACATTGTCTCCTAGGTATTTTATATTTTAAAACATGTCTTGTCAAGACTTTGAAGGGTCAGCAATATTATACTACTTGCAAGCTAACAAGTTAGCATGCTGTAGATTCATTTTGATACCAGAAATAATTAGAAAAGAAATATGTATCAATCCTTATTTTGAACTTTAATTCTTTTTCTACCATCAGAAATATAATTCATACATTGAATGTTTAAGGTTATTTGAGTTGCCATGATTATGAAATGTTAAAATATGTCTCATGGGAAAAGTCAACTGTGTCATTTTTAAAACTGAAAGAAAAAATAATTCTCAAATTTATTTATTGACAAGAACAACATAAGATCTCAAGCACCAAACCAAAGCACAAAATCAGAACAGAAGAAGCCACATACCATTTTAACCACAGACTTTGGAATATTGATTTCCAAAATCTTATACTGACTGGAAACATGCTTGATATGAGGTAAGTGCTAGTTCTCGGATATTAGTTAAATGGGAGTATGGTGTGGCTATTGGAGAGTGTAGAATTACTCAAGTCTTACTGGGGACTAGGACATCAAATATAGGGAGAACACACCCATCAGTAAAATATACCTGAGAATAAAAGCTGAATACTTCTACTTTAAAAATTCTTAGTAAATATTATTAACTCTGACTTGATACATATGCACACAAACAATTTATTAAAAATTACAGGTGATAAGACAGAATCACTTTGTTGTTGTTGTTTAATCACTAAGCCATATCTGGTATACTGAGATATACCAGTTCTTTGCAACACCTTGGGCTGTAGCCCGTCAGGCTCCTCTATCCATAGGATTTTCTAGGTAAGAATACTGGAGTGGGTTGTCATTTCCTTCTCCAGGAGATCTTCCCATGCCAGGGATCTAACCCACGTCTCCTCATTGGCAGCTGGATTCTTTACTGCTGAGCCACCAGGGAAGCCTATATATACATATATATGCACACATATGATATGACACACATTTTAGGTTAAGTTGCCTTATAATGGTCCTTAATGGATCTTTGGTTCTATGTCCTTTAATTTGAAAAATAAATTGTACAGTCTCAATTAATTCTTTCTGGGAAAAACACTTAATGGAATCTAAACACAATTCATCATATGGATTTGCAACAATACAGTTTTTAAGGAATTAGAGTCCAGCATGAAACCAAGAATATTCTGCTATTATAGAAATACATGAGTTAACTTGTCATATATATCAGTTTATGGAAAGTGTAAATATATATTAACACTTGAGAATGACAGTCCTTCAAACACCTTTGTCCTTACCTAATGTACCAAAATGAAATTTAAGTATCTCCTATTTTAACCTGCAAGTATCGTTTTCTACTTTAGTGGTAATTTTCTGGATGCGTTACCATTGAGGTTTGCATAACATAATCTTATAAAAGAAAGCATAACAAAGGTTGTTCAAATGACATCAACATTTTCATTAATCCAAAGGAGTTTCTGGGTTTTACAAATACATCAATTTTTATAACTTGATTACATTAAAATATACTCAATTTGCTGTTAACAGTACAGTCTCTTGACCTCCTTAATAAAATTATAAAAACTGACTTGTATGTATTATTTTGCTTTCTAAGTATGTTATAGCTTGCACAACAGAACACTAACTACATTGTACATAATCTAGTATTACAATCACATGTAATTTTAGATGATGACAGATGACTAAATCACAGCACATTAATTTTTTTCTCTGTGAGTATCTAGAGGTAAATCATAAGTCAGTCCTTTTAGAATTCTGGAGGCAGTATTTTCTCAAGTCAACATATCTTAGGGCAAATAAGATTTCTGCACTTGTTAAGCTGATTGATCCTGATTGTTATTACTTGATATGACTATGAGAGATTTATAAAGTATGAATGAAATCCCATGAAACATTGCTTAATACAACCAGGTCATGTAATGAAAATTGATATGTGATTGGAACCCCTCAATACAGAAAAGGACTGCAGCAGACAGATGCTTTAGGAAAATGGCTTCCCTGGTAGCTCAGCTAATAAAGAATTAGCCTATAAATGCAGGAGACCCCAGTTAAATTTCTAGGATGGGAAGATCCCCTGGAGAATGGATAGACTACCCACTCCAATATTCTTTGGCTTCTCTGGTGGCTCAGATATTAAAGAATCCATGTACAATGCAGGATACCTGGATCTGATCCCTGGATTGGGAAGATACCCTGGAGAGGGGATGGCTACTCACTCCAGTATTCTGGCCTGGAGAATTCCATGGACAGAGGAGCCTGGCAGGCTACAGTCCATGGAGTCACAAAGAATCAAACACGACTTAGCAACATTCACTTTCACTTTTGGAGAATATCTTTGGAACCAAGACCCAACCAAGGAACCAAGACCAGACAAGGTATTGGCCAAAAACTAAAAGAATATAAAATGAGTAATGGAAGAAGGATGTTATAAATACTAGCTACAATGTGACAAATTGCACCAATAATAATGTAAGAGTTATGGGTATATATTTCAGATTTTGATACAAACACACCTGAATGTATTTGATTATTTTCTAATTTTATGCTTCTCTGTCACACTCCTTCCAGTAATAGAAATACATTAAAAGATAGTAGCTTCGAGCAACTTCAAACAATATCTTAAACCTATAAGAAAGCCTAGCACTATGAAATTATTCATTCTTAATCTAAGACTGTATTTTCCTCAGCTTTTTTATTCTCATAGTGTTGTTTCTAAAACAGATAGCTTAGAGTCTTCTCTATTATACATTCCTTACAATGTAGAAATAAGCATAATATATTCAGAGTTTCAAGAAATAGTTATTTGAGAAATTATATATTAAGAGCAATAGAATATTTTAATGTATAATCATTTATAGATAGAACTTAAATTTGAAAATAGATGACTTTGATATTAGTGTCATTATCTCAGTGATAGAATTAAGAAACTCTCTCTAGTTTCAAGTAGGTTTATGATAGAGAGACACTCATGGTGTGATTAAAGAAAAAGTAGAAAAAGTAATCTGAGGGTTAAGATAAAATACATACAAGGAGGTCCAAAAGAGTCTAGACAATAGATGACATATCAGATACTATCCAACAAAGAAATACTCTAGGACCATACATTATATTAATATTTGATAGGCAACTGGAATCAAAGATGACTGGCAGTAAATAACAAAATATTCCCCTCTGGTGGAACTCAATAACATAATTTCTAACATGAACAACTTCCCACTGCTGTCATCTTGGACTAATGGAACCACTACCTGGGTCTGGCACTTATTTACATGGATAGTCCAGGATTCCAGTTATGAAACTGGGGCTCAAGTATAAATTTCAAAAGTATAAATTTTTGAAATTTATAACTCCTGTTATTTCTGATGTTTGATAGGAACTTCATTGACATGCTTCTTCCAAATAAAAAATAATTTTTTTCAATTAAATACTAATTTACACAGTACAAACACACTTTTGTAAACAGTGGTCTCATAATCTGTGCTTTGTTTAAATTTTCAACCACAACTTAAACGGATTCAATCAGTTCAGTCACTCAGTTGTGTCCGACTCTTTGCGACCCCATGAATCGCAGCACGCCAGGCCTCCCTGTCTATCACCAACTCACAGAGTTTACTCAAACTCATGCCCATCGAGTCGGTGATGCCATCCAGCCATCTCACCCTCTATCGTCCCCTTCTTCTCCTGCACCCAACCCCTCCCAGATTTAGGGTCTTTTCCAATGAGTCAACTCTTCGCATGAGGTGGCCAAAGTATTGGAGTTTCATCTTCAGCATCAGTCCTTCCAATGAACACCCAGAACTGATCTCCTTCAGGATGGACTGGTTGGATCTCCTTGCCGTCCAAGGGACTCTCAAGAGTCTTCTCCCAACACCACAGTTCAAAAGCATCAATTCTTCAGAGCTCAGCTTTCTTCACAGTCCAACTCTCACATCCATATATGACCACTGGAAAAACCATAGCCTTGCCTGAATGGACCTTTGTTGGCAAAGTAATGTCTCTGCGTTTTAATATGCTGTCTAGGTTGGTCATAACTTTCCTTCCAAGGAGTAAGCGTCTTTAATTTCATGGCTGCAGTCACCATCTGCAGTGATTTTGGTGCCCCAAAAAGTAAAGTCAGCCACTGTTTCCACTGTCTCCCCATCTATTTCCCATGAAGTGATGGGACCAGATGCCATGATCTTAGTTTTCTGAAGGTTGAGCTTTAAGCCAACTGTTTCACTCTCCTCTTTCACTTTCATCAAGAGGCTCTTTAGTTCTGCTTCACTTTCTGCCAGAAGGGTGGTGTCATCTGCATATCTGAGGTTATTGATATTTCTCCCCTGGCAATCTTGATTCCAGCTTGTGCTTCTTCCAGCCCAGCGTTTCTCATGATGTACTCTGCATATAAGTTAAATAAGCAGGGTGACAATATACATCCTTGACATACTCCTTTTCCTATTTGGAACCACTGTGTTGTTCCATGTTCAGTTCTAACTGTTGCTTCCTGACCTGCATACAGGTTTCTTAAGAGGCAGGTCAGGTGGTCTGGTATTCCCATCTCTTTCAGAATTTTCCACAGTTTATTGTTATCCACACAGTCAAAGGCTTTGGCGTAGTCACTAAAGCAGAAATAGATGTTTTTCTGGAACTCTCTTACTTTTTCGGTGACCCAGCAGATATTGGCAATTTGATCTCTGGTTCCTCTGCCTTTCCTAAAACCAGCTTGGACATCTGGAAGTTCTTGGTTCACGTATTGCTGAAGCCTGGCTTGGGGAATGTTGAGCATTACCTTACTAGCGTGTGAGATGAGTGCAATTGTGGGATAGTTTGAGCATTCTTAATCAGGAGTCACAAAGTTAGGGTAATTTAGGAAGTAGGACAGGAAAAATAGGAAACAGCTTCTTAGAGGAAAAAAAAAAAAAAAAAAACAAAGCAAAAAGAGCATTTTCTCCTGTTTTCTGAATAGAATATATTCACTCTAATTTTCTTTACTTTGTAATGATGTTTTTGAATTGATTCAGAATATAGTGTGTTAGTTTTGGGGAAAAAAAATTCTGGCTCTACTATAAAACAAAGATATATTGCATAGCACATTAGTTTCCTCATTGTGAAGTACTATGCTTATGATAATTAATTTATAGTTCTAATATATATTTATTTTTTATCCGATAACTCTCTGATGCAATTATGTATATAACCTAGTTCAAAAATAAGTATTAAGAAATAAACTCTTTAAACTCTCCACTTCTGCTTACCTTGATATCTATCCCTTCCTGTCATTTAGATGAGGGATTTTGTGCATCTTAGTAAAATTATGAAACTCTTAGTTTGATCTCTTAGGGATAATGCCTTATTAAATATAACTCCCAAATATGAAATCTTTGGGCTGACATTTTCTTTGCAGAAGGATTTTGTCCAAGACATAATTTCTCCGGATATGTAAGTCACAGCAATAATCTTTTGGTTAAATAAGCCAGCAAAGATATGGTAAAAGAAATTTACCAATATAATGTTCTATTTTCTGTTGCTTTCTGAGTTAGAATATTTTATACCATTGAATAATGTATATAATTATGTTAAATGTGAAAAATTAATTAACTTTTATTTTTATAAGGTCAGTTGAATGCAAAGGGTCTTTAATGCTAGACCCAGGTTATTTTAGACTATAAACTATCTTCTTCCCCAATGATTACTTAATTGACAATTATTGAGGAAAACGAGAGCAGGAGCAAAAGGAAGATTATCTGCCAATAGATGACTTCATATGCTAGGGAGAAGCTTATTTAATCTCAGTGACAATTTTTCTGAAAATGAAGGTTATTTCTGCCACAAATTAAGTGGTACAGAGTGATTGACAGCTTGATAGATAATTAACAAGACAGTTTCTAAGCTACAGTGTTTTATAAGGTGAGGAATTAAGACCTTTGGGGACTCTGCTGTTGGAGATCACACGTTCATCTAGGAAGATTCTTAAAACTCTTGGGCCAAGAAATTTCTCTACATCTATCTGAATCTTAATATGTTTGGGTACAAATGGCATTTTGAGGGATTTATTTATCTTTCAATATTAACGACTGTGGATATTTCATGTCAATACTCTGTTTACTTATTCTGTCAAATGATAATGTCTACCGTCTTATATTGGGTGGTTTTTTTTTTTCTTTTTTGTTTCTTCTTTTATAGTCTTATATTGTTATAGTACAGTTATATTTTTAAAAAGCATAAAAAGTTATGTATATGGAGAAAGAAGAGAGGAGTTCTGTATATAGCAAGGCAGCAAGAACAGCCAGAGTCTTCATGTCTTCATATTTGAAAAGCAAATGTCATATATATGCATTAGTATATGATTTTTTTTTTCTCTCTTTCTGACTTACTTCACTCTGTATAATACACTCTTGGTTCATCCACCTCATAGAATTGGGGAAGGAGAGGGTGGGGTGAATAGAGAGAGGGGCATTGAAATATATGCCTTACTATACATAAAAATAGATAGTTGATGGTAACTTGCCGTATGAAGCAAACCTGGTGTTCTGTGGCAACCTAGAGGGGTAGGGTGAGGTGGGATATGGGAGTGAGAGTCAGGAGGGAGGGTACATATATAAGACTATGGCTGATTCGTGTTGATGTATGGCAGAAACCAACACAATATTGTAAAGCTAGTATCCTCCAATTAAAAATAAATAATATTTTTTAAAAAGCAAATATCATTATACACTAGTCAGCTAAGATAGAATTCAAGTGAGACTGTATATATAATATTAGAAGCTATTAATTAAATTATATAGGATTCAAATGTTAAAAGTTTGGGAACTTCCCTGGTGGCTCAGACTGTAGACAGTCTGCCCACAGTGCAGGAGATCCAGGTTCAGTCCCTGGGTCAGGAAGATTCCCTGGAGAAGGGAATGGAAACCCACTCTAGTATTCTTGCCAGGAGAATTCCATGGACAGTGGAGCCTCATGGGGTACCATACATGGGGTCACAAAGATTCAGACACAGACAGTTGAATGGTTAGAAGTTTAAAAAATCCTAGGAAAATAGCCCAATTTAGTTTTTATTTTTACAGATTGGATTAACTGATAATGGAACTGTGTCTCTGTTTACTATTGTAGTTTAATCTTAAAGGCAATGAGTCAGCCATGATAACTTAGATTAATAGGAAAAAACTTTTAAGTAATTTCATTAACTTTATCCTGGAAACATCTATTATGTTTTACTTAAATTGGTGCATTACTTTTCAATTTCTTGTTGATTTTGAATTCATAAGCTTGCTAAGACAGGTTAAAATCTTTAACTTTGTTATCTACTGTCAACCAATTGACTTCAAATTTTAAAAAATAATTTCTTTTTTAGAAATTATTTTTTAAAATTTGAAGTCAATTGGTTGACAGTAGATAACAAATTTTTGAGAAATTGAATCCATGCATATATTTTTCTCTCAATAAAGAAAATATATTAAATATGGAACACAAGAAAATATAATTTGTGTTTTGAATATATTTTAACAATCCCATTTTTCCAAAGAAAGAGTTTAAAACAAAATAGGCAGACAATGACTTTTTAAATACAATTCCATAAAGAAAGAATCAATAATTAGGACTCCATTAAAGTTAAAAACTTATTCCCTGAAAAAGACAGTGTCAAGAACATGAAAAGACAAGCCATGGACTGGCAAAAAATGCTTTTAAAAGTTATATCTCATAAAAGGAGTATTATTCAAAATACACAAAACACTTAAAACTCAGTAATAAGAATATAAATAGCCGTTACAAGTTGAGCCAAAGACCTGAACAGACACCTCACCAAAGAATATACAGATGGCAAATAAGCTTATGAAAACATGCTCCACATCATATGTCATTAGGAAAATCCAAATTAAAACAACAGAGTAAGATAACACCTCACACCTAGTAGACTGGACAAAAATCACAACAGAGACAACACCACATGCAGTGAGGATGTGAAACAACAAGACCTCTCATTGATTACTGGTGAGAATGCAAAATACTACAGCCACTCTGGAAGACAGTTGGCCAATCCTTACAAAACTAAATATACTCTTATGGTATGATCCAAATACAATGTTCCTTGTTACCTATCCAAAATTGTTGAAAGCTTATGTCCATATGAAAATTTACACAGAGATGATTACAGCATCCTTATTCACAATTGCCAAAACATGAAAGCAACAAAGATGTCCTTCAATAAGTGAACTGATAAATAAGCTGTGGTGTATCCAGTCAGTGGAATATTATTCAGTACTGCAAGTGAGAGAGTCATTTCCTAGGCAAGTTGATAAGAAGTCTAAGGGTCCCCAAGGAGAGAGGGGTCCAGAAATCTCAAGGAGGAAGAAAGGACAAACTTTTTTTCCTTTCATCTACATTCCTTAGGATTATATAACAATAATGTATCCTGCCTGTGGACAGTCTCTGGATTAAACTTCTGGCTAATCCTGTTATTTTAAAATGTAAATTATGGGAGTAGGTCTCCTGAAGTCTTTACAAGGATTATATAAGAATAAGGTAAGAAATGGGAAAGACTAGAGATCTCTTCAAGAAAATTAGAGCTACCAAGGGAACACTTCATACAAATATGGGTTTGATAAAGGACAGAAATGGTATGGACCTAACAGAAGTAGAAGATGTTAAGAAGAGGTGGCAAGAATACACAGAAGAACTGTACAAAAAAGATCTCCACGACCCAGATAAACATGATGGTGTGATCACTCACCTAGAGCCAGACATCCTGGAATGTGAAGCCAAGTGGGCCTTAGGAAGCATCCCTACAAACAAAGCTAGTGGAAGTGATGTAATTCCAGTTGAGCTATTTCAAATCCTGAAAGATGATGCTGTGAAAGTGCTGCACTCAGTATGCCAGCAAATTTGGAAAACTCAGCAGTGGCCACAGGACTGGAAAAGGTCAGTTTTCATTCCAATCCCTAAGAAAGGCAATGCCAAAGAATGCTCAAACTACCACACAATTGAACTCATCTCACACAGTAGTAAAGTAATGCTCAAAATTCTCCAAGCCAGGCTTCAGCAGTACGTGAACTGTGAACTTCCAGATGTTCAAGCTGGTTTTAGAAAAGGCAGAGGAACCAGAGATCAAATTGCCAACATCCACTGGATCATCGAAAAAGCAGGACAGTTCCAGAACAAACATCTATTTCTGCATATTGACTATACCAAAGCCTTTAACTGTGTGGATCAAAATAAACTGTGGAAGATTCTGAAAGAGATGGGAATACCAGACCACCTGACCTGCCTCTTGAGAAACCTATATGCAAGTCAGGAAGCAACAGTTAGAACTGGACATGGAGCAACAGACTGGTTCTAAACAGGAAAAGGAGTATATCAGGGCTGTATATTGTCACCCTGCTTATTTAACTTCCATGCAGAATATATCATGAGAAACTCTGGGCTGGAAGAAGCACAAGCTGGAATCAAGATTGCCGGGCAAAATATCAATAAGCTCAGATAAGCAGATGACACCACACTTATGGCAGAAAGTGAAGAGGAACTAAAAAGCCTCTTGATGAAAGTGAAAGAGGAGAGTGAAACAGTTGGCTTAAAGCTCAACCTTAAGAAAACTAAGATCATGGCATCTGGTCCCATCACTTCATGGGAAATAGATGGGGAGACAGTGGAAACAGTGGCTGACTTTACTTTTTGGGGCACCAAAATCACTGCAGATGGTGACTGCAGCCATGAAATTAAAAGACCCTTACTCCTTGGAAGGAAAGTTATGACCAACCTAGACAGCATATTAAAACGCAGAGACATTACTTTGCCAACAAAGGTCCGTTCAGGCAAGGCTATGGTTTTTCCAGTGGTCATATATGGATGTGAGAGTTGGACTGTGAAGAAAGCTGAGCTCTGAAGAATTGATGCTTTTGAACTGTGGTGTTGGGAGAAGACTCTTGAGAGTCCCTTGGACGGCAAGGAGATCCAACCAGTCCATCCTAAAGAAGGTCAGTCTTGGGTGTTGATCGGAAGGACTGACGCTAAAGCTGAAACTCCAGTACTTTGGCCACCTCATGCAAAAGGTTGACTCATTGGAAAAGACCCTAAATCTGGGAGGGATTGGGGGCAGGAGGATAAGGGGATGACAGAGGATGAGATGGTTGTATGGCATCACCGACTCAATGGACATGAGTTTGAGCAAGCTCCAGGAGTTAGTGATGGACAGGGAGGCCTAGCGTGCTACAGGGGTCGAAAGATTCAGACATGTCTAAGTGAGTGAACTGAACCTAAAAGGGAGTGAACTATCAAACCATAAACAGACAGAGAGAAAACTTAAATCATGTATTGTTAAAGTGAAAGAAGCCATTTTGAAAAGGTTACATACTATGTGATTCTAACAACATGACATTCTGAAAATTCTATGAAGATAGTAAATAGATTTATGGTTTTAAGGATTTAAAAGGTGACAAGGAGACATGGTTAGATATAGCACATAGTAGTTTTAGAGTAGTGAATTTGTGATACTATAATGATGAATAAATACATGCTATTATACATTTGTCTAAACCTGTGGAATGTACAACATCAACAATGGCATGTAATGTAAAGCTTCAACTTTGGCTTATAATTACTTTTCAGTGTAGGTTTATCAATTTTAAAAAATGTATTACTTGGGTGGGGGATGTTGACAATGGGAGAGACTATGTATGTTTGGAATCAGGGGTTATAGAAAATCTCTGCACCTTCTGATTAATATTACTGTGAATCTAAAACTTCTCTTTAAAAAAGTCTATAAAAATATACACATTGCCAAGAACCCAAGTATTTCTAAAATGTAAGGAGCAAAACCCTAGCCTAACTCTTCTTATCACCTGGGAAGAGTAAATACTATCAATATTTTAGAGTAGATTATATCACTATTCTTACTGATAAAATTGAATTTCATTATTTTGATGTAGCGTAATTTAAATATATCTAAAGTACATTTTGATATATTAGAGTTGTTTTCTTTCTATTGTGAAATATTAATTATAGCCATGGCTGTGATTATTGAGAAATAATCTTTTAAAATATGAATAGTTCCTAAAAGTTACCTATATATTTTTAAATATCTGATACACATTTCCTAATTTCCACAGAGAAATATATATCAATTAATATTCAAGTAAATACTAGTACCTTGACTTTCAGCAACATCAGTAATATATTTTTTTTAAAAAGCATATCAAATTGATGATGATAAAACATAGGGTAGGGAAAACATAACCAGAAACATTAATTTCAATTTATCTCAGGGTATATATAATCATATCTTGTATTCCCTGGTCATTTATATAGGTATAAATTTTCTTTTATAGACCTCAGTATCTCAAAATTGATGACCACACCATTGTGATGATAAATGCTGTTTCATTAAAATTTTTATTAATAATAGATGTGAAATACAATTTATTTATTTTGGTAAAAATATCTTCACCTTTTTTTTGTTTTTTGTTTTTTTTTAATTTAAGTGGTGTGAAATGAACTGAATAAATTTAAATGAACTTAAAAAAATTCAGATCTGATAATTTTCAGGAAAATTTTTATCCCAACAAATGTCATTTCTAAAACACATCTCTAATATATATTTGAAAGAATTTATGCACATATACACATATCCATGATTTCATTCATTTATTCAAAATTTTATAAGACTATCTAGAATATCAAGAAAATATTGTATAGAAGAAATTTATTTTTTCTTTTATTTTTATTAGTTGGAGGCTAATTACTTTACAATACTGTAGTGGTTTTCGCCATACATTGACATGAGCCAGCCATGGATTTACATGCGTTCCCCATCCCAATCCCCCCTGCCGCCTCCCTCCCCATCCCATCTCTCTGGGTCTTCCCAGTGCACCAGCCCCGAGCACTTGTCTCATGCATCCAACCTGGGCTGGTGATCTGTTTCACCCTTGATGATATACATGTTTCAATGTTATTCTCTCAGAACATCCCACCCTCACCTTCTCCGACAGAGTCCAAAAGTCTGTTCTGTACATCTGTGTCTCTTTTTCTGTTTTGCATATAGGGCTATCGTTACCATCTTTTTAAATTCCATATATATGTGTTAGTATACTGTATTGGTCTTTATCTTTCTGGCTTACTTCACTCTGTGTAATGGGCTCCACTTTAATCCATCTCATTAGAAATGATTCAAATGAATTCTTTTTAATGGCTGAGTAATATTCTATGGTGTATATGTACCACAGCTTCCTTATCCATTCATCTGCTGATGATGGGCATCTAGGTTGCTTCCATGTCCTGGCTATTATAAACAGTGCTGCGATGAACATTGGGGTGCACATCTCTCTTTCAGATATAGTTTCCTCGGTGTGTATGCCCAGGAGTGGGATGGCTGGGTCATATGGCAGTTCTATTTCCAGTTTTTTAAGGAATCTCCACACTGTTCTCCATAGTGGCTGTACTAGTTTGCATTTCCACCAAGAGTGTAAGAGGGTTCCCTTTTCTCCACACCCTCTCCAGCATTTATTGCTTGTAGGCTTTTGGATTGCAGCCATCCTGACTGGCATGTAATGGTACCTCGTTGTGGTTTTGATTTGCATTTCTCTGATAATGAGTGATGTTGAGCATCTTTTCATGTGTTTGTTAGCCATCTGTATATCTTCTTTGAAGAAATGTCTGTTTAGTTCTTTGGCCCATTTTTCGATTGGGTCATTTATTTTTCTGGAATTGAGCTGCAGGAGTTGTTTGTATATTTTTGAGATTAATCCTTTGTCTGTTGCTTTGTTTGCTATTATTTTCTCCCATTCTGAGGGTTGTCTTTTCACCTTGCTTGTAGTTTTCTTTGTAGTGCAAAAGCTTTTAAGTTCCATTAGGTCCCATTTGTTTAGTTTTGCTTTTATTTCCAATAATCTGGGAGGTGGGTCATAGAGGATCCTGCTGTGACTTATGTTGGAGAGTGTTTTGCCTATGTTCTCCTCTAGGAGTTTTATAGTTTCTGGTCTTACATTTAGATCTTTAATCCATTTTGAGTTTATTTTTGTGTATGGTGTTAGAAAGTGTTCTAGTTTCATTCTTTCACAAGTGGTTGACCAGTTTTTCCAGCACCACTTGTTAAAGAGGTTGTCTTTTCTCCCATCTATATCCTTGCCTCCTTTGTGGAAGATAAGGTGTCCATAGGTTTGTGGATTTATCTCTGGGCTTTCTATTCTGTTCCATTGATCTATATTTCTGTCTTTGTGCCAGTACCATACTGTCCTGATGACTGTGGCTTTGTAGTAGAGCCTGAAGTCAGGCATGTTGATTCCTCCAGTTCCATTCTTCTTTCTCAAGATTGCTTTCGCTATTCAAGGTTTTTTGTATTTCCATACAAATTGTGAAATTATTTGTTCTAGTTCTGTGAAAAATACCATTGGTAGCTTTAGGGATTGCATTGAATCTATAGATTGCTTTGGGTAGTATAGCCATTTTGACAATATTGAGTCTTCCAATCCATGAATACGGTATGTTTCTCCATCTATTTGTGTCCTCTTTGATTTCTTTCATCAGTGTTTTATAGTTTTCTATATATAGGTCTTTCATTTCTTTAGGTCGATATGCTCCTAAGTATTTTATTCTTTTTGTTGCAATGGTGAATGGTATTGTTTCCTTAATTTCTCTTTCTATTTTCTCATTGTTAGCATATAGGGATGCAAGGGATTTGTGTGTGTTAATTTTATATCCTGCAACATTACTGTGTTCATTGATTAGCTGCAGTAATTTTCTGGTAGAGTCTTTAGGGTTTTCTATGTAGAGGATCATGTCGTCTGCGAACAGTGAGAGTTTTACTTCTTCTTTTCCAATCTGGATTCCTTTTCTTTCTTTTTCTGCTATGATTGCTGTAGCGAACACTTCCAAAACTATGTTGAATTGTAGTGGTGAGAGTGGACACCCTTGTCTTGTTCCTGACTTTAAGGGAAATGCTTTCAATTTTTCACCATTGAGTATAATGTTTGCTGTGGGTTTGTCATATATAGCTTTTATTATGTTGAGGTATGTTCCTTCTATGCCTGCTTTCTGGAGAGTTTTTATCATAATTAAATGTTGAATTTTGTCAAAGGCTTTTTCTGCATCTTTTGAGATAATCATACAGTTTTTATTTTTCAATTTGTTAAAATGGTGTATTGCATTGATTGATTTGTGGATATTAAAGAATCTTTGCATTCCTGGGATAAAGCCCACTTGGTCATGATGTATGATCTTTTTAATATGTTGTTGGATTCTGTTTGCTAGAATTTTGTTAAGGATTTTTGCATCTATGATCATCAGTGATATTGGCCTGTAGTTTTCTTTTTTTGTGGCATCCTTCTCTGGTTTTGGTATTAGGGTGATGGTGGCCTCATAGAATGAGTTTGGAAGTTTGTCTTCTTCTGCAATTTTCTGGAAGAGTTTGAGTAAGATAGGTGTTAGCTCTTCTCTAAATTTTTGGTAGAATTCAGCTGTGGAGCCATCTGGTCCTGGGCTTTTGTTTGCTGGAAGATTTCTGATTACAGTTTCAATTTTCATGCTTGTGATGGGTCTGTTAAGATCTTGTATAGAAGAAATTTAGTATTACACTAGTTTAGGTCACTAATCTGTTTTAAGTGATCTTATTTTTTGTATTGTTCACTTATGCAAGAAGATTTTTAATTTTTATAGATTATTTTTACTTTTGATGTGCTTATTCCACTGACTACTTTTTTCTAACAACATGTTAGACTTTTCTTTATTTGATATACTTCCAATTTTCTGTCAGATACTAATTAGAAATATTTTACTCTCTTCACTTTTCACTGTATTAGTGTTTTAACATTTAGGATCAGTTTTTAAAATAGTTTATTCATACCTAAGAACTCTAAATGATTTTTGGTGATATTTCTCTTCATTCACATTTAATACTAAAGGAACTCCTTTCAATTTCCAACCTAATACCCAAATTTCTCCAATAATAATATTATTTAAAGGGCTTCCATGGTGGCTCAGATGGTAAAGCATCGACTACAGTGCAGGAGAACTGGGTTCGATCGCTGGGTTGGGAAGATGCCCTGGAGGAGGGCATGGCAACCCACTCCAGTATTCTTACCTGGAGAAGAGCCTGGCAGACTACAGTCCACGGGGTCACAAAGAGTTGGACACGACTGAGCGACTAAGCACAAAATTGTTTAATTTTGTCAAACATATTTATCCATTCAGCAGATGTACTTCAGGGAGAAGAGAAATTAGATATAACTGTGCAGTTCCTCATAATTCAATGTAATTCCTTAAGTCTTATATTGATACTATAAGTAATATTCCCTGACCTTAGAAATTCTATCACTTAATTTTTCTCTTACTTCATTTCTAATAAACATTAATAGTTTTGGAAAATGATATTAATAATAAAAGTTAAAGGTAGATAGAAGGCACATTATGTACCAGGCAGTGTTTCAAATATTATATATATTCACACATACAGACATACTTTATATATAGTGTATATGTGCATATATGTAATATTTGTTACATATTATTTTTGTTACATAATGTTACATATCATATTACAGTGTATATGATACTTGTGCATTTTTATACATAGATATTTTTGTAAATCCCCAATATTTACAACTTCTCTATGAGCAGATACTATCAAAATCATTTTACAAATAAGGAAATGGAGGCACAGAGACTAGCCATAATTTTCCCAAGATCACACAACCTGCATGTGGAAAATTCACCTTTGAAAACCAGATTATCTGGTCCCAGATCCTACCTCCTAACTCTCATAACATAACATCTTAAACAGAAAGCTATTTCTTGAAAGCACATACTTTAACCACATCTAGAACACTCAAAAGATACTTTCCTTTAATACGTTACAATCTGAAAACTCCATAACATATTGTGAATGCTCTAAAAACAATGAAACAAAAAAGTTGTCATTTTTGTCTTGAACAGTGTTAAGTGGCTACCTTATATGTAAAGAATAAGACAAAAATAGCCTATGTTCCCTTGAAGATTAAAACTGAAAAGATATAAATTAATATAATATGTATAAGAATAAAGATAATCTATATTAGGTTGCAAGTTTAATAAAACAATTATGTGAGTAATACATTTCTATTATATATAAACTACCCATAAACCATAATATATAAACTCTGCTAATTTGTTATAACAGCCAGAATAAGCTGTACCATATTTTATTCATCCATATTTGTGATGAAAATTTGGTTAGTTTCCAATTTTAAGCTACCATAAATAAAGTGTACTATATATTTTTTTATTGAAATCTTTTTGAGATAAAATTTGAGGTATTGTTAGCTTGGTAATTTTTATTTTTTTGTAGTTATTTGGGGGATTGTCCACATGAAAATCATATAATCTGCAAAAAAGAATGGTATTTTATATTTCTGTCTATTGAAACAGCGAGGGCTTGAAGGACAATACTGAATAAAAACAATACAAACAAGCTTCCTTGATACATTCCAGATGTGGGGGGCAATGCATAGTCCCTCACCATTAACCTGTCTTAGTTCATTCTGGCTGTTATAACAAAATACCAGAGACTGGGTGGCTTATAAGTGATAGAAATATATTTCTTACATTTCTGTAGGCTGGGAAGTCTGAGATCAAGGCACCAGTAGATTTGTGTCTGATGAAAAGTAGATTTCTAATTCATAGACTGCACCTTCTAATTGTAGTCTTAGATGGCAGAAGGAAGGGGCTAGAGTTTGGGGAGCTCTGTGTGATCATTTTTATTAGAATATTAATAAAATTCACAAAGGCTCCACTCTCATGATCTAATCACCTACAAAATTCCCCATATCCTAATATATCACATTGGGCACCAGGTTTCAACATATGAATTTGGAAGGACAAAATATTCAAACTATAGCAATATATATATATATATATATATATATATATGTATATATATGTATGTATATGTATATATATGTTAGTTTTATTAACATTACCATTTTTATTTTTTTGGTAGAATGCTATTTACTAGACTGACATTTCCTACTAGTCCACTAGTTTGATAAGAATTTTTATTGTGAAAAACTTGTTTTCTGTTGCATGTTTTTTTTCTTCCAGTGGAGATGATGATGTTTTTTCTTTATTCTCTTCAGATGAATTCCACTGATTAATATATAAATGATAAATCAATCTCACATTCCTGATATGAAGCCTATGTCTTCATGGTATATATATATTTTTTCACATATATAGCTGTGTTCAATTTACTTATATCTTGTTAAGCATGTTTATCTATGTTCAACAGAGATACTTTCCAGAATTCTTTCTGATATAGCTGCAAGATTTAAATATTAAGACTTTGGTGATTTACTTACTAAGTCATATCCAACTATTGTGACCCCATGGACTATAGTCCACCAGGCTCCTCGTGACCATAGGATTTCCCAGGCAAGAATGCTGGAGTGGGTTGCTATTTCCTTCTCCAGGTTATCTTCCCAACCCAGGCATCAAACCTGGGTCTCCTGCATTACAGGCAGATTCTTTAACATCTCAGCTACCAGGGAAGTCCTATTAAGATTTAGTTGGCTCCTCCATAAATAAATTGGGTAGTAGTCTTTTCTGCATATAAATTTGTTCATTTTTCTTTCTTGAAAATCTGATAAAATTCACCAGTGAAAGAATCTGGGCCTGAAGTTTTCTTTATGTGAATTTTGCTTGTTTGTTATGAATTCCATTTCCTTAGTAGAACTGTTAAGATATTCTTTTTATTCATTTGTCAATTTTGTTCAATGGTATTTTTAAAAGAATTTGTTATTTAATTAAATTGTCAAGTAACTTCTGAAATAAGTTACTCATGTTATTCTATAGTTATTTTCAATTCTGTAGGCTTTGTAGTGAAAAATTCTCTTTCTCTACTGATGTCAAAAATTTGTTACCTCATTTTTCTTAATCATCCTATCTAAAATATTAATTTTGTTGACATTTAAAAAACACCATTATTTGTTCATTTTGACAGTATATATAAAAAGTTGCAGAGTTATTACCTCCCTCTAAAGATATTTCACCCTTTTCTCTACAAACAGATAAAGAGATGGCTAATTACCTGAATTCAATCTGAAGAGGGGCAGTGTAGCACCCTAGTAACAATCAAAGCACTTTTCCTCTTTTAAGGTTTTCCCTTGAGAACCCCGTATATTCTTTGATTCTTTCCTCTGGCATGACGCGGACACCAATCCTTGTTCTCCTTAAGCAGAGAGAGATCTACTCTGAGTTTCAGAGTTTCCTGATTATGTTTACTGCTTTCTGCCCAGTTCAGTCCTGGTATTCAACTACATTTCTTAGGTAAGAACTGATGGCAAAAACTGCATGAGATCTGCCACATGTTCTTTTAATTTCTCTCATCTCTGCGCCCTGCCTTTAATTGGTTTTAAAACCACTGTCATATGAAAAGCAGCTACAGAGAAGCTGTTTCTCTCTCAAAAGTCTTACTTGCTCCTTTAGTTATCTTTGTCTCATTAATCTTCTCCACCTTCCAGAAAATAATGTCTATAATTTTGTTAGTCTATGTGTCATAACAGTTGATATTTAAATACTAAAATAAACCCAAAACAAGGGGATTAAAAATGTCTACATTTTTTACAAAGTTGAATACTTTTTTTTGCCATTTTGCATTGGCTAAAGGAAGAAAATAAATATAAAATTAACATATATATTCTTTATTTAACTAATTTGATCTGTAAATATTTCAGTGTTTGAAATCCTTATCTCCAGGCATAAAAGAACCACTTTTAAAATTGATTTTAGGTACTCTTTGTTACTTTTGTTTTTACTTTGTTTTTACTTTTGATAGTACATGAGATAGTAAGTAAATTTAGTTTTGTTGCTATTTTCTAAATAACTTTTAAGTCAATTCTCATAATTTTTGGATTAGTATGTGTCTCTGTTTCCCTTATACTTTTCCATTTAAACAAGAACACTAGCTTTTGTCCTCTCCTTTTATACCTAATTTTTACTTTTGGAAGTCCAGTACTTTTTTTTTTTTTTTAATGATAGTAATTTAATCTGTTGCCTAACTCAGGCACAACTTTGAATTCTACCCAGAGTTACTCTGACATAGGAAGTCTCCAAGACCGGGTTTTAATTAAGGGTACTTTTAAATTAAAGAACACAGCTGTGTAGTTGGACATACACTGTTACTGATCAACAGATGCAGTCATGCATTTCTATGCACATATATTTTTCTTTAAAAAACCCAAAACAATATTTTAAGTTAATTTTGAGTACATACAGAGCCACAAAAATAAAAGAAAATGAGTAATTTTATTGTCAAGTATCATTAATTATTTAAAATTACTTTAGCATATGAATAAATTCTAAATCTAAATATCATTGAGTATTTAAAGGCTGTATATGCAAACATACACTGTTTGAAGCTACTTACATTAAATCACAAGTAAGTACTTGAAAAAAACATTCCTAATTTTAAAAAGTTATCTCAGGAAAAATAAAAGAGGTATGCAGCTTAAATGTATGAATAATATATTCAATCTACCACAATTATATATTTAAAAATTAAGGAAAATAAGACTAGAGAAATATATTAGCAAGTCAAAGATTTTGGTTTTCTATTCTTCCAAAGTAACTGCATTCTATAGTGGTATTTGAATTGGTATTGTGTCACACTCAAAGTTACCAAAAAAAAAAAAAAGACAAAATAATACAAAAGATCATGTATGTAATGCATGTGATGAGGTTCAGGGCTACTTCAAAAATATTGCAACTTTGTATATTGAATAATTCAGGCTAAAGGAATTTGGGAAACAGCAGGTGAGGCTGGATTTTCTGACTTTGCCCTGAAACAGGTTATAAAACCATCAGGTGAGAGATCTCTCCCTATTCCTGGGGAAAGGCACAAACTCCAAAAGAGACAGGGAGAGGACTCTGAATTTATAAGCCATGTTGTTTCTCCCACACTGCCACACTTAGTTCACACTCTTAGAATACTTTTTTTTTTTTTCCTTCTCTATGACTTTCCATTCTTTATTAAATCTAGAATACAAACTTTCCAGTTCAACTGCTTCTTCAAGTCTAATTTCCTAATGAAGACACCACGTCACCAAAAAAGCATGCAATAAACTTGTATGCCTTAGGAGTATATCTACCTAAAGAAACAAAAGACCTATACATAGAAAACTATGAAACACTGATGAAAGAAATCAAAGAGGACACAAATAGATGGAGAAACATACTGTGTTCATGGATTGGAAGAATCAATATTGTCAAAATGGCTATTCTACCCAAAGCAATCTATAGATTCAATGCAATCCCTATCAAGCTACCAACGGTATTTTTCACAGAACTAGAACAAATAATTTCACAATTTGTATGGAAATACAAAAAACCTTGAATAGCCAAAGCAATCTTGAGAAAGAAGAATGGAACCGGAGGAATCAACATGCCTGACTTCAGACTATACTACAAAGCCACAGTCATCAAGACAGTACGGTACTGGCACAAAGACAGAAATGTAGATCAATGGAACAGAATAGAAAGCCCAGAGATAAATCCACGAACCTATGGACACCTTATCTTTGACAAAGGAGGCAAGGATATACAATGGAAAAAAGACAACCTCTTTAACAAGTGGTGCTGGGAAAACTGGTCAACCACTTGTAAAATAATGAAACTAAAACACTTTCTAACACCATACACAAAAATAAACTCAAAATGGATTAAAGATCTAAATGTAAGACCAGAAACTATAAAACTCCTAGAGGAGAACATAGGCAAAACACTCTCCTACATAAATCACAGCAGGATCCTCTATGACCCACCTCCCAGAATATTGGAAATAAAAGCAAAAATAAACAAATGGGACCTAATGAAACTTAAAAGCTTTTGCACTACAAAGGAAACTATAAGTAAGGTGAAAAGACAGCCCTCAGATTGGGAGAAAATAATAGCAAATGAAGAAACAGACAAAGGATTAATCTCAAAAATATACAAGCAACACCTGAAGCTCAATTCCAGAAAAATACATGATCCAATCAAAAAATAGGCCAAAGAACTAAACAGACATTTCTCCAAAGAAGATATACAGATGGCTAACAAACACATGAAAAGATGCTCAACATCACTCATTATCAGAGAAATGCAAATCAAAACCACAATGAGGTACCATTACACGCCAGTCAAGATGGCTGCTATCCAAAAGTCTACAAGCAATAAATGCTGGAGAGGGTGTGGAGAAAAGGGAACCCTTTTACACTGTTGGTGGAAATGCAAACTAGTACAGCCACTATGGAAAACAGTGTGAGATTTCTTAAAAAACTGGAAATAGAACTGCCATACTTCTGGGCATACACACTGAGGAAACCAGATCTGAAAGAGACACGTGCATCCCAATGTTCATCACAGCACTGTTTATAATAGCCAGGACATGGAAGCAACCTAGATGCCCATCAGCAGATGAATGGATAAGGAAGCTGTGGTACATATACACCATGGAATATTACTCAGCCATTAAAAAGAATTCATTTGAATCAGTTCTAATGAGATGGATGAAACTGAAGCCCATTATACAGAGTGAAGTAAGCCAGAAAGATAAAGAACATTACAGCATACTAACACATATATATGGAATTTAAAAAGATGGTAACTCTAACCCTATATGCAAAACAGAAAAAGAGACACAGAAGTACAGAACAGACTTTTGAACTCTGTGGGAGAAGGTGAGGATGGGACGTTTCGAAAGAACAGCATGTATATTATCTATGGTGAAACAGATCACCAGCCCAGGTGGGATGCATGAGACAAGTGCTCGGGCCTGGTTCATTGGGAAGACCCAGAGCAATCGGGTGGAGAGGGAGGTGGGAGGGGGGATTTGGATGTGGAATACGTGTAACTCTATTAAAAAAAAAAAAAAAAAAAAAACTTGTATGCCTTTCTTTTTTATTCTGACTTTTGGTACAGACACCAGCCAAAAACTTCCAAAAACAGTTAAGGCATTTTTTTTTTCTTGTGTGTTAGAATAATAAAATGATTCTGAAAACCAAGTAGTTACTAATACTTTTATTTTTGAGTGTGCGCCTACAATTCTTCTCATGGGTTAGCAGAGTGCATCTTTATAAGTCTGGCCTCTATAATTCCACGTCTTACCTGAGGCACAAATGGCATTTAATCATGGTCATTCCAACATTCAGCACTATTGTACTCTGAGTAGTAAATTTAGAACTCAATTAGGAAAAAGATATAGAAGGCTATTTTCTGTATTGCATTAGTCTCCCTAGGGATCATTTTTACTGAATTTCTTTGGCTTGATGTCATTAGTCTACCAGAAAGAGACCTATGAAATGCATTGTTGAACTTACTGTAACAATTTAGTTCAGATTGTTTACTATATTATACAGTGTTCACTACAAGTGTTCTCAGGAGAAATTTCTCTCTTGTCTGAGGCCAGTGTATTATTCTTCTGTAGAACATCTGGTTTGCTTTCATCTTAAGTGTACTATAAATAAACAGAGTGATAATGTTCTCCTGTTTGCACTGGCTGCTGAAAAGCCTAGTACAAAAATTTGTTACACTGCTCCAGCAAGTGTACTGGAATTAATAGCATATATTTAATGGTCCAATCTCCCTCCTAGCTCATTTTTTGGTTTTACTTTACTTAAAAATATTTGCTTGCTGTAAAAATACATTTTTTTTCAAAATAATATTAAACATTATACTGTGAATTTCATGAGGTACTACATGAGGAGCCTTGTAATTAAAGATTTGAAAATCAGAGAAAAGAGAAATGCAGATTTTAGTCTAATTTTCATAATCTTTTGTTCATAATCATCTAAAGCTTTAAAAGACAATGAATGTTGAATTTTTCTCAAGAAAAAAGCTGAATTAATAGTTGCCTTCAAATGGCTGCTTTTATATTGCAACTTGGACATTAAAAAAAAATCTGCCAGCAGCAGAGGAAAGCAGCTTGGTACAAATACAATGTTGTATTTCTTGTTTGTTTATTTTAATTTAGTATAATATTCCTCATAAAGCTTTCACCACATGTGTATCTAGCATATGGACTAGAGGATTTATCTGTGCTTCAGGCCAAAAGAAAAAAGAAGACTGCTGTGAAGTTTAGTACAAACAGTAATAATGAAAGTTAGATGTGAACTAAGGTTAAAATCAAAGATAGAGATTATAGCATCAGATATGTTTAAGTCTTATGGGCTTCAAAGGCCCTCAGGTTTTGAGACATATTGCTTCAGCTCTCAAATATGTCCTGAGTTTTCTCATATGTAAAATAGAATATAAACAGATAAAACATCTAACACAAGGCTAAACACACAGCACTTAATATGTATTATTCTCATCCCCCCCTTTTTTGTTCTTATGATTGATTCACAAGACTCTCTAAATATGTTCTCTAGAGATTTTCTAAAGTTATCAATGTCTGTCCCCATATGAAGCCTAGTTGAACATCTTTCTTGGTGAAGTCAAGAAATCTGCGATTTTCAATCTTTTCATTCAATTCTATCTAGTCAATACTTTCTCAAATGGCCTTCTGAAGCATCTGGAATAGTGTTTATCATTTGGTAGAACTTTTGAGTTTGAATATTGATTGAATACATCTGTGGATCTGACAATATCAGAATATTTAGCTCATGACACAGTTCAGAAAGAGTGACTGTCATAATTTCAGCAGCAGGACACTGGATGATTCAATGGCTATTTTGAATAGGTCAGGTCCTCTTGGAGATATATAGGACCTTTTGGGGAGAATGTAAGCCCATTCTCACCCATTTCTTTTCCTTTCAGGCTTCTACACCTGTAATTTTCCTAAACCAATGTGTTTGAATATTACAGATGATTTCATTGTTATCAAATTAAAAGCTTTTTCTTTTTTTCTTGGTCTTAGAATCACTTGAAACAATCAGTCATCCTTTCCATTTGTAAGGATTTTTCTACTTTTTCTTCTGGCCAAACCTCACATGAGTCAATGATTTTTTTTTTTTTTTTTTAAGTATTTAAAAAAATTTCCTTCATCCTGGTTCTTGCTTCAAGTTATCTTGCTAAGATAGGTCACCTAATCAAATGAAATGGTCCTCTGACTCATTTCTCTGTTTTCACTGGATCCGACGAATCCATTCTCCATATAGCATGTCAAATAATCCTTTTATTTTACTTCCAGGAACTCAACGAGGTTCTCATAGTAAATATCTGAGCCCTTGTGATTCTCTCAGTTTTTCTCTGACTTCATGGGCTGTTTTCCTGATTCACCTTTGCAGGAATGTTCCTGACCACCCACATGGTGGGTGTACCTGGTATGCTGCAGGGCTTAATGTTCTCTGACCTCTTCTCTTCCTTATTTTAACATACTCTATACAGGATCACACGCAGGTACATGACCTTAAATGTAATGTCTATTCTGATGAATAGACATTTATCCAAAATATTTATGACTTAGTCCAAAATATTTATCCTTAGTCATGACATTTCCCCTATATTCTGACTCACATTTCAATGTCTCATTATCACCTCTTAAATGTCCCAAAGGCATTTTACACCTAACATTGTCCAAAGCCAAATTCTTGATCTCTTCCTTCAAACTTGATTATTCTCATGTTTATTAAATTAGTGATTATCAAGATCAATTTCCTCAGGTCAAAAAACTTGGAGCCACTTTGGAATCCTTTCTTTCACACACACACGATATATAAAACATAATCAAATCCTGTCAGAGCTATTTCCAAATTAATTCCAGAAATAGACTGTTTTTTAATTACTTCCATCTTAGACCAAAGCACCATTATGCTTCATTTGAACTAAAGCTGTAGGCTCCCAATAAAAGTTTTCTTTTGTATTTTTAGGCTGTATCCTGTGAGCATTATGAGTATAAATTAATTCATGCTCTCCCCCTTAAACACAGACACTTTTCTCTTGGGTTTCTTCTACACAAATATTACGATCATGGAACTCCAGGTGATCCACACCTCTGCCATCCATTAATATTTCTCAAATATTTATCCCACATTGGATATTACTACTTCCATTGCCCAAAACACTTCTCACCTATGTATCTATATGACTGCTCATTCGCTTCCTTTGCATCTCTGCTCAGAAATCACTTTCTTAGAGAGATCTTTGATTCCCAAATTGCATTCTACCTTCTTATCCTATTTACAGTATCTTTACAGCACTTATCTAGATGGAATTTTGTTATGTAAGAATGCTTTGTCATTTATTGATTTTTCTTTTGCATTTGACCTACCAACTAGAATGCAGGAGGCACAAAACCAGAGAATGTGTCTGTCTGTTCTTTGTTTTATGCCAAGCATTAAGAATAGTTCTTTCCATAAGGTAGGCATTCAGAAAGCATTTAATTTGGTGAATTCCCACTGAGCTATTTCAAATCCTAAAAGATGATGCTTTTATTTATTTATTTTTTTTAAAGATGATGCTTTTAAAGTGCTGCACTCAATATGCCAGCAAATTTGGAAAACTCAGCAGTGGTCGCAGGACTGGAAAAAGGTCAGTTTTCATTCTAAGCCCAAGAAGAACAATGGCAAAGAACCTTCAAACTACTGCACAATTGCACTCATATCACATGCTAGCAAGGTAATGCTTAAAAATTCTTCAAATAAGGCTTCAAGGTACATGAACAGAGAGCTCTCAGATGTAGAAGCTGGATTTAGAAAAGGCAGAGGAACCAGAAATCAAATTGCCAACATGTATTGGATCATAGAAAAAGCAAAAGATTTCCAGAAAAACATCTACTTCTGCTTTATTGACTACACCAAAGCCTTTGACTGTGTGGATCACAGCAAACTGTGGAAAATTCTAAAAGAGACTGGAACACCATATCACCTTACCTGCCTCTGTGAAACCTGTATGCAGGTCAAGAAGCAACAGTTAGATCTGGATGTGGAACAACAGACCAGTTCCAAACTGGGAAAGGAGGATGTCAAGTATGTATATTGTCACCCTACAAAATGCTGACCTGGATGAAGCACAAGCTGGAATCAAGATTGCTGGGGGAAACATCAACAACCTCAGATATGCAGATGACTTATGGGAGAAAGTGAAGAGAAACTAAAGAGCCTCTTGATGATGGTGAAAGAGGAGAGTGCAAAAGCCTGACTTAAAACTCAACATCCAAAACACTAAGATCCTGGAATGTAGTCCCATCGGTTCATAACAAATGGGTGGAAAAACAATGCACAAAGTGAGAGACTTTATTTTCCTGAGCTCCAGAATCATTGCAGATGGTGACTCCAGCCATGAAATGAAAAGACACTTGCTCCTTGGAAGAAAAGCTGTGACCAACCTAGACAGCATATTAAAAAGCAGAGGTGTTACTTTGCTGACAAAGGTCTGTATCGTCAAAGCTATGATTTTTCCAGTAGTCATATATGGATGTGAGAGCTGGACCATAAAGAAGGCTGAGTGCTGAAGAACTGATGCTTTTGAACTGTGGTGTTGGAGAAGACTCTCGAGAGACCCTTGGACTGAAAAGAGATCAAACCAGTCAAACCCAAAGAAAATCAACCCTGAATATTCATTCAAAGTACTAATGCTGAAGCTGAAACTCCAATACCTTGGCCATCTGATGGGAAAAGCCAACTCATTAGAAAAGACCCTGAAGTTGGGAAAGATTAAAGGTAGGAAGAGAAGTGGATGACAGAGGACAAGATGGTTGGATGACATATTCAACTCAATGGAAATGAGTTTGAGCAAACTGGGAAACGGTGAAGGACAGGAAAGCCTAGCCTTTCAGTAAAAGGGGTCACAAAGAGTCAGACCACGACTGAGCGACTGAACAACCACCACAGTTTGTTGAAAGACTATATGTTAGATTGACCTCTATTTTCTGCTTCTTTCATAGTTGAAGCAATCCATTCATTAGGATTTCATACTATTTCCTCTGATCCTCTACTTGGGAGTTGTCACATAGTTATCTCACAGAACCCTTTTGACCTCTATATGAAGCAACTGGCTTTGACAACATATGTTGGCATTTTCAAGTTTATTAAACTTTCAGTTAAATTTTTGCCCATTTCTTGGTTTCCTTTATATTTGCTGTCCTTGTTTTTTTAATTATTGAATTTATATTTTATTTTATTGATTTTATAAATGTATTTATCTAACAAAGAAACATTATTTATATCTCTGTGTGTGTATGTGAGTATTCCCCTTATGCCATCAGATGGCCATGCCCCAATGTTTGAGATGGCATGAGGAATGTAGCATTTCATTTGGTAGGAAATTGTTTACAATAACACAATAAAGCTCAATTTAACTATTACAGAGATCACATCTTTATTGACTTAAAAAAAATATGTGTTTGTCTAAAACTGTTAAATTAAATTCAGGGTACATTTAACTTTGTAATACAACCAAGGCTTTATGAGACATTTTTCTGTTCTTGTTGAATGTGTATGAGCTGTCAAATATGGTTGTAATTTAAAGTGATTTTTATTTTTGGTAATACAAATATAAGTTCAAGCTGAGAATATGTCAATGCTTCCCTCTGAACATAATTAACATGAGTTATATTTAAAATAACAATAATTTAGAAGTTGTAAAACTAATTAATCAGAAAACTCTCCAGTATTGTCTGAATTAGCATTTTTTGATGGTCAAGTCTCTTGCAATGCAAACAATTTTATTTTAGCTATTCATATTTTAAGAGTATTATACAAATGAGGGTTAGTATAATCATGTTTTACTCCTCCATCTAATAATGCACAGACACTTCCTTGGCTGCAGTGAAAGAATTTTCCTGGTAGAATGTTGCATTAGCATAGCTATGACAAATATCAAGCCAACGAATCAGTTTCACATCAATTATGTTTTTCTTTCATAAGATTAGAGAAATAAAATATGAGTGGTAAATTTTCTTTCTAGCTTTTCACTAATAATTCCAGGTATTCCCTGGAATACCACACATCACAGTTGATATTCACATGCCATCTTTCTCTCAGAAGAAAGCAGTCTTAGCATTAAGTTTATGGTTCTCATCCCACTTTGTCTATAGCCATGTACTAACTCTTTCCTGCCTGCTAACATCCAACAAATAGTTTATGACAAATAATTGCTGTACCATGAAAGTCATTCAAAGTATAATAAACAACAGCAGTCTGTTGTGATTAATGATTAATTTACATATTTTTAAAACACTGGGATATGTTTAAACATATGTTTTAAAATTAAAAATGAGAAAAAATATATCTTTCTAACACCATTTCTATTTTTTGACATACAAGTCTGGTATTTGAATTCCAATTATAGTGGCCCAGCAAACTGACATCTCAAGTTATCCTTAATTATCACCTTTGTTTCTCTATGTCTCTGGAGATTCATAGAATGGGTAGATATTCAAGTGACTTCCAAATCTAATTACTTTCTTAAAATCATTTGTTTTACTTTTGCAGGAATGTTGCATTTATATTTAAACATTCATCCATGAACATAATATTAGAGTTTACGCTAGAATTTCAGCTGATAAATGGCTATTCTTCTAGAAGAAGGAAATTGTTATATTCCAGGACAGCTTTTTCCACCAATGAGCAGCCCTATTCATCAAAAAGATCTATGGTAAATGCAAGTATGCCTTTAATTTCAACTTACTTGTCCTAGCCTTACCCAGAGGAAACAGAGCATTCTGTTACCACAGTTTTACAATGATCCTTCAAACATACATAGACCTACCTTATGTTTCTTCTCATTCTTCTTTTCTCCAAAGTACACACAGGCAGACTTTCAACTGCTTTTCATAAAACAATCTTACTATCATTTTGATCCCACCATTTTTTCAAATCTTCCCCCAAATTAAAGCAACAAAAACTGAAAACAACTCTGACACGCAATTAATAAACATTAATCTTAATCTGGGTCAAAGTATTTGGTATCTAGTTAGTGCTTCTTGAACACATGATGCTCAGTTTTTCCTAGTTTCTATATTAATGTAATCTGCTGTGATTTTCATCCATTTTTTTTTTCCTTTTCTTTCCTCCTTCCTTTCTCTTTCTGTCTCTCCAACTTGTTCCCCACATCCCCACTCTCTGATTGCAGCAGGTTCTACAACTCTGACTACTCTAAAGACTGGTTCCAAATAGATAAAGGAGCATGTCAAGGCTGTATATTGTCACCCTGTTTATTTAACTTATATGCAGAGTACATCATGAAAAACACTGGGCTGGATAAAGCACAAGCTGGAATCAAGTTTGCAGGGAGAAATATCAATAACCTCAGATGACAACACTCTCATGGCAGAAAGTGAAGAATAACTAAAGAGCCTCTTGATGAAAGTGAAAGAGGAGAGTGAAAAGTTGGCTTAAAGTTCAACATTCAGAAAACTAAGATCATGGCATCTGGTCCCATCACTTCAAGGCAAATAGATGGGGAAACAGTGGCTGACTTTATTTTTCTGGGCTCAAAAATCACTGCAGATGGTGATTGTAGCCATGAAATTAAAAGACACTTACTCCTTGGAAGGAAAATTATGACCAACCTAGACAGCATATTAAAAAGCAGAGACATTACTTTGTCAACAAAGTTCCGTCCAATCAAGGCTATGGTTTTTCCAGTGGTTATGTATGGATGTGAGAGTTGGACTATAAAGAAAGCTGAGTGCTGAAGAATTGATGCTTTTGAACTGTGGTATTGGAAGAGACTCTTGAGAGTCCCTTGGGCTGCAAGGAGTTCCAACCAGTCCATCCAAAATGAGATCAGTCCTGGGTGTTCATTGGAAGGATTGATGTTGAAGCTGAAACTCCAATACTTTGGCCAACTGATGTGAAGAGCTGACTCATTGGAAAAACCCTGATGTTGGGAAAGACTGATGGCAGGAGGAGAAAGGGATGACAGAGGAATTGATGGTTGGATGGGATCACCGACACAATCAACATGGGTTTGGGTGGACTCCGGGAGTTGGTGATGGACAGGGAGGCCTGGCGTGCTGTCGTTCATGGGGTTGCAAAGAGTCGGACACAACTGAGTGACTGAACTGAACTGACTGAAAAAGATGTGAAGGGTTTATAAAGAATCTGCTGTAATTCAGGAGCCACAGGAGACACAGTTTCAATCCCTGGATAGGGAAGATACCCTGGAGGAGGACATGACAATACATTCCAGTATTCTCACCTGGAGAATCCCCACGGACAGAGGACTTGGCGGGCTATAGTCCATAGGGTCGCAAAGCATCAGGCACAATTGAACTGACTTAGCATGCACGAACCACAATCGGTAACAAAATACTTTATGACTCAAAGAAAACACAGTAGCCAGAGTATCAGCATTTGCACTGGTTTCCAAAGTTCCAGTTCCCACAGGATGTTTCAAAGAGGATGAGGAAATGCTTGCATATCTACATTCCTGTGTGGAAGATATACCCACAGGTTAGGGAATCTGAATCACCTACAAAGGAATAAAACAGCCTAGCCCTTTGCATTGCAAGAGGACATTGTTTTCATTATAGTAGCCAAAAAATGTATAAAACAAGCAAAACCTACCCTTTGCTCTGGAGAAACACACATGTGCCTGTTCTCCAAGGCTATTCACTAGACAAACATCTTCGACAAAATAGTCTGAAACAAAGTGAGTCAACATCTTATTCATGATACCACAGGATTGCAGAACCCAACAACTACCATATAATATCCTGGTATTATTACTTCTATAGGTTGATGTGTTATTAAATTTTAATTTTTTATATTTAATATATTTTTTCTGTCCCAAATTCTCTTTCATCTACTTTTGAGACTAAAATTACATGTGTATTGGACTGTCCCACTGATAATTAAATCCATTTGACCTTTGTTTATTTCTTCCTCTCTGAACTTAATCTTTGATGATTTCAATTGACTTCACATGTATTGATCCTTTCTCATTGGATTTCCAATGTGCTCAAAACCGCATTTTGTGAATTTTTAAGATAGTTTATTTTTCAATTATGATATTTCAATTTGATTCTCTTTTACACATTCCTAATTTTACATGAACTACCTCATTTCTTCATCAATTATTTCCTACTTCCTCATAGAAATTTAAGCTTCAGTTTAGTCACTCAGTCATGTCTGACTCTGCGACCCCAAGGATTATAGCATGCCAGGCTTTCCTGTCCATCACCAAGTCCCAGAGCTTGCTCAAACTCATGTCCACGAAGCTGGTGATGCTATCCAACCATGTTATCCTCTGTCATCCCATTCGCCTCCTGGCTTCAGTCTTTCCCAGCATCAGGTCTTTTCCAATGAGTCAGTTCTCACATCAGGTGACCAAAGTATTGGAATTTCATCTTCAACATCAGTCCTTCCAATGAATATTCAGGACTGGTTTCCTTTAGGATTGACTAGTTGGATCTCCTTGCAGTCCAAGGGACTCTCAAGAGTCTTTTCCACAGTTCAAAAGCATCAATTCTTCCAGGCTAAGCTTTCTTTACAGTCCAGTTCTCACATTCATACATGACTACTGGAAAAACAATAGCCTTGACCAGATGGAACTTAGTTGGCAAAGTAATGTCTCTACTTTTTAATAGGCTGTCTAGGTTGGTCATAGCTTTTCTTCCAAGGAGCAAGTGTCTTTTAATTTCATGGCTGCAGTCATCATCTGCAGTGATTTTGGAACCCCCCAAAATAAAGTTTCTCAGTGTTTCCATTGTTTCCCCATCTATTTGTCATGAAGTGATAGGACCAGATGCCATGATCTTAGTTTTCTGAATGTTGAGTTTTAAGTCAACTTTTCCACTCTCCTTTCACTTTCATCAAGAGGCTCTTTAATTCTTCACTTTCTGCCATAAGGGTAGTGTCATGTGCATATCTGAGGTTATTGATATTTCTCCCGGCAATCTTGATTCCACGTTGAACTTCATCCAACCCAGCATTTTGCACGATGTATAAGTTAAATAAGCAGGGTGACATTATAGACTTGAGGTACTCCTTCCCCTATTTGGAACCAGTCTGCTGTTCCATGTCCAGTTCTAACTGCATACAAATTTCTTGACCTGAATACAAATTTCTAAGCAGGCAAGTCAGGTGGTCTGCTATTCCTATCTCTTTAAGTATTTTCCACAGTTTGTTGTGATCCGCACAGTCAAAGACTTTGGCATAGTCAATAAAGCAGAAGTAGATGTTTTTCTGTAAGTTTCTTGGTTTTTCTATGATCCAATGGATGTTGGCAATTATAGGTCTGGTTCCTCTGCCTTTTCTAAATCCAGCTTGAATATCTGGAGTTCACGGGTCACATACTTTTGAAGCTTGGCTTGAAGGATTCTGACATTACTTTGAGAGTGTGTGAGATGAGCACAATTGTGCAGTAGCTTGAACATTTTGGGCATTGCCTTCCTTGGCACTGGAATGAACACTGACCTTTTCCAGTCCTGTGAACACTGCTGAGTTTTCCAGATTTGCTGGCATGTTTAGTGCAGCACTTTCACAGCATCATCTTTTAGGATTTGAAATAGGTCAACTGGGATTCCATCACCTCCACTAGCTTTGTTCATAGTGATGCTTCTTCCCACCTCCCTCTCCGGGATGGGGAAGACGTGTAAATCCATGGCTGATTCATATCAATGTATGACAAAACCCACTGAAATGTTGTGAAGTGATTGGCCTCCAACTAATAAAAAAATTAAAAAAATAAAATAAAATAAAATAAAATCACATGAATTGTTCCATAGTGATGCTTCTTAAGGCCCACTTGACTTCACATTCCAGGATGCCAGCTCTAGTTGAATGATCATATCATTGTGATTATCTAGATCATGAAGGTCTTTTTTGTATAGTTCTTCTGTGTATTCTTGCCACCTCTTCTTAATTATATCTTCTGCTTCTGTTAGGTCCATACCATTTCTGTCCTTTATTGTGCCCAGCTTTGCATGAAAAGTTCCCTTGGTATCTCTAATTTTCTTGAAGAGATCTCTAGTCTGTCCCATTCCATTGTTTTCCTCTATTTCTTTGCACTGATCACTGAGGAAGGCTTTCTTATCGCTCCTTGCTATTCTTTGGAGCTCTGCATTCAACTGGGTATATCTTCCCTTTTCTCCTTTGCCTTTCACTTCTCTTCTTTTCACAGCTATTTGTAAGGCCTCCTCAGACAACCATTTTGCCTTTTTGCATTTCTTTTTCTTGGGGCAGGGGGCAGAAATGCAAAACCCAAGAGAAGACTCTACACGTGGACATCACCAGATGGTCAATACTGAAATCAGATTGATTTTATTCTTTGCAGCCAAAGATGGAGAAGCTCTATACAGTCAGCAAAAACAAAACCATGCACTGACTGTGGCTCAGATCATGATCTTAAGCTTATTTTACAGTTATTTCATCACTTATCCTATTTGTGTTTCTGTCTTCTTATACTGATCTTTTGATTCTGGATTACATTTTCTCTTTATTCTCACCCTGTTAAATTTTAATTTTAAACTGGGTGATATATCATGATACGATATTTTGATTCTGTAACTCTCCTCTGAAAATTGAGTTTTATGGTTAATGTGCTCTGAAATATCCAGGAGCTTACCTTGACTTCATAGCTATTCAATTTCATACTTTGTATGGCGAATCTATATAAATTCTATGCATAGGACACTCTGTATTTTAGTTTTCTAGCAATCCCACTCACGGGCATATATCTGGAGAAACCATAATTCAAAAAGGTATATGCATCCCAATATTAACAGTAGCACTATTTATAATAGCCAAGACAAGGAAGCAATCTAAATGTCTATCAACAGAGTGATGGATAAAGAAGATGTGATACACATATACAGTGGAATATTACTCAGCCATAAAAAGAACAATGTCATTTGCAGCAACATGGATAGACCTAGAGATTATCATAGTAAATGAAGCAATTCAGAGCAAGACAAATATCATATGATATCACTTTTATGTGACATCTAAAACAATGATGCAAATGAACTTATTTACAAAACAGCAACAGACTCACAGACTTCAAAAACAAACTTATGGTTACCAAGCAGTAATAGTGGTGGGGGACAGAAAAATCTGAACATTGGGATTAACAAATACATACTTCTATATATAAAATAATGAACAAGGTCCTACTATATAGAACAGAAAACTCTACTCAATATTTTATAATAACCTAAATGGAAAATAATCTATAAAAGAATAGTTATATGTGCAAGAATAACTGAATCACTTTGCTATACACCTGAAACACAGCAGTGTATATCAACTATACTTCAATATAAAATTTCAAAAAATAGTACTTAGTACTAAGGATAATGCCTCAGTCGTAATGCAGTGCAGCCCTCTTGGAATAATAAAGGAAAGCTCAAGGTATTTGGCACATTTCTCTATGTTGTCAAGATAACTCCAAACTGCATCGAGAAGCAGCTGAGACCTCTGTTCAGGTATTTTAGCTTTCCAAGGAAGTTTTCTCCCTCTCATCTTTGGAATCTTAACTTCAGTTCTGAGGTCAATAAAAAAATCTGTGGGAATTTATATGTGTATTTTGGGCTTATACATTTATGGCTCTCTCATATCCCAACATTCATTTCACTTTCCAGTTTCTCTTAATGTCCCTTATTCCTCAGGCCAGTAAGAGTGTAACTTTTGATTGTGTTCTGCTCAATAGGGACTAAGAAATGACCTTAGAAGAAAGGGATATAAATGGAGATCTCACCCAAATTAAGCCCTTCCATTCAGGAGTTAAATTCCTTCACATATCTGTAAGCCTTTGTTCACACTTCAGTACCTTTAACTATGATTTTTTATATTTGCTCACCAGTTGGTAATGTTTCCTGCAGGAGGGTTAATTTGATATAAGCAACTCTGCCATTACTGGAACTAGCTTTGTAATTTCTAGCTGTGTGATTATGGGAAAGCTTTTTTTTTTTTTTTTAATCTTAATGTGCTTTTTCCTCATCTTTAAATTAGGAATGCTAAGGATATATACTCCCTAAGGTTGTTGTGACACTCAATTGTGAACATTAATGCAAAGCACTGAAAAGAAGTTTTGTAGTTTATAAGCATGCAAAAGTTTTACTATTATGTTTCGTGGAAACAACTTTCACAAAAATCTCAGAACTAATAGGCTTAGGGTAGCAATAAAATAAACCTATTTTTATTGATTTGGGGGCTACTGTCTTGATTGCAAGCTTTCTAAAGTCTATCTATTCTCATATGATAATGAGAAATATTTCATTCCTGTCACCAAAATGTTCTACTTAAAGAGATGAATAAAATAATTGCCACACAATAAGTTTATCATTTTTGTATTTGGAGGTGCTCTTTCTAAAGCTGTTGCAGGGATGATTTTTTAAATTAATTTAGCTGGAGATCATCAGCTTCTTCCATTTTGGATTTTGTCAATTTGGCACTGATACTTATATATTAGCTTATACTGCACACTGGGACTACTAAATACTGATAGTGATACTTAGTAAACATTTGTGTGATACTTATAATGTGAACAGTTTTGCCCTAAGATCTTTTCATGTATCAATTCATTGAATCTCCCAAACCATTTTATCAGGTGGACATTTTTTATTATTCCCACAAACCACAGAGATTAAGGAATTTATCCACATATTGAATTATAAACTCAGGAAATCTAGCTTCAGAGAATGTGCTCCTATTTTGCTATCCTACCTCTCTATTAAAAGAAATTAAAAACACATCAAAAGTAAATTTAATAAGCTAATTTAAACTTTAAAACAAAACAAAAAATGTTACAACTATTATCCTGACAAGATTATAAGCCTACAGCTCTCACTGACTTTCTTGATGTATAAAAATCAATCATTTTCTAAAAAGTTTTATCCAGGAAAGCTTCTCTATCACTATGCTTTCTTTCAGACTATTTCTTCTGACATTTCCTCAATAACTAGTTTCTATAATTCTAAAACTTATCTCAACCCATGGAATTCTAATTTTGCTGATAAGAAATCTGCTAATAAGATCCTTTCAGATATTCAGAATAAGAGATCTTGTAAATTTAAGTATTGCATCACTGTCATTTAAGGCTGAAGTTATATTGTTATGGAACCAAACATGGGTCAATTTGCCTGACACACAGCAAAGGCAGTCTACTGACACCAGGTTGTAGCAAAGGCAAGTACAGCTTTATCACAGGCCCAAGCAACATGCTCAGAACTGCCTGATGGCTTTTAGGGAAGGATTTTTAAAGACAGTGTGAGAGAGAGGTCATTATGTGTGATCAGCTTGTGTAAAATCCTCTGATTGGTTATTGTTGTGTGCTCGGTCACTAAGTCCTGTTCAACTCTTTGCCACCCCATGGACTGCAACATGCCAGGCTTCCCTATTCTTCACTACCTCCCGGAGTTTGCTCAAACTCATGTCCATTGAGTCAGTGATGCTATCTAACCATCTCATCTTCTGCGGCCCCCTTTTCCTCTTGCCTTCAATCTTTCCTAGCATCCGAGTCTTTTCCATTGAACGGTTTCTTCACATCTGGTGGCCAAAGTATTGGAACTTCAGCATCAGTCCTTCCAGTGAATATTCAGGATTGATATCCTTTAGGATTGACCAGTTTGATCTCCTTGCTGGCCAAAGGATTCTCATTTGATTGGTTGATGGTGAGGTAACAAAGTGATGTTTTGAGAATCTCAATCATCAACCTTCTGCTGATCTGGGGCCTACCTGCTGGTATTCAGCATGCAGTTAACTTATTCCACCTGGCGAGGGGTTTAGTGTCTGCAAAATTCAAGGATATGGCTCAGGAAATTGTCTATAGCCCTCGAGGAGGAATTAACAGTCCTTGACTGTGTTTTATGACTAAATTATTATTATTTTGTCTTGCTTGACTGTTTTCTTTTGTTTCTGTTTTTGTTTTTTTTTCCCCTCACTTAATTTGTTCTTTGGAAATTAGGAAAGGTCTAGAAGGTTAAAGCTTTTTCACAAACAAGAAGTGAGGGAGAGGGGTGGGGAAGGATCTGCCCCTGGGAAGTCCCTCCATGGTCCTACTTGGTTGCAATATACTATGAAACATGTCCTAATTTCTTCACTGAAATGGTATCTGTCTTTCTTAAGATGGTTGTGTAACTGTGCTCTTTGATACATATCCTATTTAATACAATCATTAGTTTCTGTGTCTGAGTTTACTGAGCCCTATATCTCTATTCTCCTGTACCTACCAACCCAAACAACTATAGTTTCTTTCTTTTTTTCTTAATTTTTGACCACACTGTGCAGCTTGTAGAAACTTGGTTCCCTGATCAGGGATTGAATCTGGGCCCTCGCAATGAAAACACAGTCTTAACGCCTGGACTGCCAGGTAATTCCCTATAGTTCCTTTAAATGAATGTGTTTTATCCAAGGGCAAAATGCTTCAAATACAGTGTATCAAATGCTCATGGAGAATACACCAATATTACAGGACCAGCTGGGCAACACTTCAGTGCCAACCAAAAGTCAGAAAGAGAAAGACAAATACCATATAATATCATTTACGTGTGAAATCTAAAATATGACACAAATGAATGTATCTATGAATCAGAAACAGACCTCGCAGACACAGAGAACAGACTTGCTTATTGCTAAGGTAGAGGGTGTTGGGGGAAGGATGAAGTGGGAGGTGGGGTTAGCGGAGGTAAGCTGTTATAATTAAATAAACAGCAAGGTCCTAGACTTAGCACAGAGAAACACATTCAGTACCTTATGATAAACCATAATGGAAAAGAATATTTTAAAAAATAAGACATATATATACATATAAATGAATCATTTTGCTGTCCTGCAGAAGTTAACATTGTTAATCAACTATACTTTAATTAAAAACAATTTTTTTAAAGAAAGTTGTGTGTATGCATTTTGGAAATAAATATGGAAAGAATTTTGACAATCCTGGGGAATTCATTAAAAAAAATAAAGTAGAACAATAATAGTGAGCTTAGGAAAAGGGACAAGCTGACATTTTGCCTTTTAAGTTTTATTACACAGAAAACTCAATTAAAACTCTCTTTCACATCCTTTACATGATGATTTTCATTTACTTTAAATCGATGAAAACTATACATAATCCCAGCATAAAGCTGGTTGTCGAATGCTGAAACTTTCCCCTACAGTATATACTCCCTTTTCATCCTAACGAAGTTGCACAGAGAATCAATAGCAGTTGTAAGCTGCTGTGACCCAGATATTTTATATCTGCCTGTCCTGTAGATCTCTAATAAACCTTTGAAACTGTAGAAGCAGAAAGATTCCATAGGTGATGATTAGCAATCTCAAGATATGAAATTGCTACAAAATGTCTTATTTGCAGCTTTTTTTGTCACTGAATTTGCAGCTTGGCACTATGAAAATGTTTCCATTTGATCATCAGCTGAGCTAAAGCACAGATAATTTGTTCAGACTACAAAGACAATAATTAAGGTTATTATAGTGATAACCTCAAGCAGCGTTATCTATAGACTTACTATGCAAGAATAATAACCAGCTCATCATTTTTTAATTAAAATGGTAGTCATTTTGTTTTCTAAAAATAAAATCGGATTTCATTTCATTTTCAGTTCAATAATATCATAAACATAAAACTATCATAAACATTTATGTCAGTTTTCATTTGACATTAAGATACTTTTCGTCTTACATGACCCATATTATCAAACTAAATGTAAAATAATATCATGCCTATGGTAATCATTAAAACATAGTAATGTATTTTTAAGGAAGCAGCTGGCTTTTTTTTATTAATATAATCATGACTACTGCAATTTTATGTTCTTCATAAACAGAGAAAGTACAGATATTACTCTCTTGCAAATTTTAAACAAGTAAATGAATCTATAAAATGTAATTGAATCAAGGCAATGCTCTAAGTGGATAATTTTGTGTTTATAGCTTTTCTTTCTCATTATTATCATTATAAATTGCAAATTAGATTTTTATGTATTTAAGAGCAGCCTAAAGACTAATAGACACTTAAGTAACTTCATAGGTGAGGAAAAGATTGCTGGATCATGATTAGTAAACCAAAGATTTGCTTAGGACATATAAAATAGAGACGATTAGGGGTAGTCTTTGAACTACAAAGTACAGTTTGACTTGAAAAGATTGAGATTTTGTCCATTAAATGTTTTGCTTCCTTGACAAAGTTTCTTGATGACTAGAACGGTTTCATATTGTCTTTCTTTTTTTTTTTTCATTATTATTCAAACCAAAGAGTCACAAACAAAGAGTGTGACTGTAATCACTTTTCATTTTCTCTTTAACAGTTGAAGTGGTAAAGGTTTGAAATCACCATTAAATTTATTCTTAATATTTCTTCATTTCAAAATCACAATATTCTTTTTACTTTCATTTTTACATTCAAAATATTGGATAGAAAGTAGCAGACTTCATGAAAGAGGAATGGCAATTTGGGGCAAACAATTTTTTTTATATTTAATATCCTATTATTCTTAGAATCATTTAAATGGGCAACTGTTGAAATTTAGTTTTGCCCATTATGTGACTTGAAATTAAGTTATATTAATTTCTATTTGTTTCTTTAACTACAAAATGAAGAACTTGAGGTAAATGATGTTATAAGGCAATAGTTCATATTCACCTTTTGGAATATGTTTTCAATACTTGGCATACATGCTAAGTCGCTTCAATTGTGTCCAATTCTTTCCAACCCTATGGACCATAGCTCACCAAGCTACTCTGTCCATGGGATTCTCCAGGCAAGAACACTGGAGTGGGTTGCCATGCTCTTCTCCAGGGGATCTTCTGAACCCAGGGATGGAACCCATATTTCTTAAGTCTCCTGCATGGGCAGGCAGGTTCTTTACCACTAGCACCACCAGGAAGCCCTGTGTTACTATACTTTGTAGCTAACTTTTAATGCAAACAAAAGTATCATTTTGTATGCCTGATATCAGTAGAATCTGAATGAAAGGGATGTTGTTTCTCCCTTCCATATGGGCAGAAGTGTCAGTTCATGAGATGGAAGAGCTAAAGAAGGATCCCCAATGTAAATTTATATATATGCTTGTTTATGTATATGTGTTTATGCACATGTATGTCTACACACATGCACACATACATATAAATACACATACAATATACAGTATACATATGGTAACAGGTACTGATATACTGAGTAATATTATAGTGGTGCACACATGTGCTGAGAACAGAGCCCTGTGACTATCTGCTAGACTAGAGTTTTGGGAACATGTCTGAGTGAGGAATTATCTTGGCATTTATAGGGAAAAAAAGAAGTGGCTGGAACAAGGTAAGCAAGGATGGGGAGAGGAAGAGAAGGCTAATTGGTTTGGGAGGATTAGATAATATATAGCTAAGTTACCATGTTGAAAGGGGACTGAGTTTGCTAACTTTGAAACAAAAAAATAAATATAAAAACAAAACTTTTTTCTTTTTTTTTTTTTAATTTTATTTTTATTTTTTTTTTTCCAGTGGGTTTTGTCATACATTGATATTTCTTTTCTTTTCTTTTTCTAGAGCTTTAACTAGGGAAGCGGTGAAAGAAAAATTGTCTTGCCAAAAGTTCACTATGGTTCCTGGGAACTAGGTGAGCCAAAGTGAAAGCAGATTGATAACCATGAACCCACTGATAGAAGTCCAGGGTGAGGCCACGGTGTCTCTGGTGGACCGTCACACTTAGGTTTGAGAAATGTAGGTAGTAATTAAGGTTCAGTTAATGCAGGGGATAAATACCTAATTACATTTTCAATAGCAAGTGTTTTATTTCCAGCTTAGATTTTTATAATTTTTTTCCTGAATCAGATTTTCTCAGTCAGAGAGGGAATGAGAGAGGATCATGATCCCACTCTATTAAAGTTTTGTCCCACGAATGGACTCCACCTTGTAGTATAGCAAATACAGCAGGGCAGGAATAGAGACAGAGACAGAGAGAAAGAACTCGTGAACACAGCAGGGAAGGAGAGGGTGGGACAGAGAGGAGCATAGATATAAATACACTATCGTGTGTATAAAAGCAGTGGGAAGCTGCTATTAATATATAACACGGGTGGCTCAGCTCTGTGATGACCTAGAGGGGTAGGATGGGGGATTGGAAGGAGGCTTATCTGGAAGGGGATATGTATATAGTTATGGCTGATTTTTATTGTTGTACAGTGGAAACCAACACAATACTGTAAAGCAATTATCCTCCAATTAAAAATAAACTTAAAAAATTAGTATCATTATATATCATGTTATCTTCTTTTGATACACAGAAGTATTCAAGCTCTCAGCTCTCAGGACTTTTTTAAAAATGCTGCTGAGTCGCTTCAGTCATGTCTGACTGTGCAACCCTATGGATTGTAGCCTGCCAGGCTCCTCTATCCATGGGATTTTCCAGGCAAGAATAATAGAGTGGGTAACCATTTCCTTCTCCAGGGTTTTTAATAATAGTCTTAAAAATAATTACAACCCCACAGAGTTTTTTTTTTTCTTTTTTAGGTGCTGTATCTATTTTTATTTCCCTGTTAAAAATGAAAATGAGGAATTTAAAAATATTATTTTATGTAAAATAAAAATAAATTCATGTTATCACAAAAACGTTTAAATAAACATTAAATATTCTAAAACCAAACTAGAGAATAGAGACATTGTTTTACAGTTTCGCAAATGTCTTATAGACTTGCCTACTACAAGATAACTGGATTCTCATATTTCTACATTCAGTCAATTGTGATACATTACTTCAGTTGAAGTACAGTAGGAAAAGCCAGCCACACACAGAAATAAGTGGACATACATGTTTGAAACCATACAGAATTTGACAAGTAGTAGTTTTGTCATGTAGAGAAGGCAATGGCACCCCACTCCAGTCCTCTTGCCTGGAAAATCCCATGGACGGAGGAGCCTGATAGGCTGCAGTCCATGGGGTCGCTAAGAGTCAGACACGACTGAGCGACTTCACTTTCACTTTTCACTTTCACGCATTGGAGAAGGAAATGGCAACCCACTCCAGTGTTCTTGCCTGGAGAATCCCAGGGACGGCGGAGCCTGGTGGGCTGCTGTCTATGGGGTCACACGGAGTTGGACACGACTGAGGCGACGCAGCAGCAGCAGCAGCAGTTTTGTCACGGGGCAAAGCCTATTAAAAACTCCCGGGAAATAAAAATAGAATTTGTGTAATAATATAAAGTCTAACCTTTTTTTTTTTCTTTCTCCTTTGTGCTTAGTCTGGTTTCACTTGATCATAGGGTGCCATGTACAGAGGATTTGTCCTCAGCTTCAAACCAAAGATCCTGGAATGAAAGGCCGCATCAGCTCACAGAACGCCCTGGAAAAACTGAAATTCAAGATGGCGGGCACCGCTTGCTGAGAGGCTGAGCCTGCCCTGAAATCGCGAGCTGGAGCAGCGCAGCTGTGCCCAATCCACAGCGCCCTGCTCTCTGCATTTTAAAGAACCCCATGCAGCAGCCCTGCCCATGACCTGTTGGGAGTGGGTTGCACAGCTGGAGTCCATCCCCAACCGTTTTAGCCCCAGGGACTGCTTTTGGGGAAGACTATTTTTTCCACAGCCAGGGAGCAAGAGATGGTTTGGGGATAATTCAAGTGCATTACATTTATTGTGCACTTTATTTTTATTAATATTACATCAGCTCCACCTCAGGTCATCAGGCATTAGATCCGAGAGGCTTGGGACTCTTGCTAGCTAACTCACATCTCTTCTTTCCTTGATCAAAACTAAACCTTTCCATTGTTTCTGAGCTGAAATGGGAATGCCTCATTGGCTCAAAGGATACTGGGCCAGGAAGATGCTTGTTGGAACCTGACAGGAACAGGTAGGTAACAGTTTCTCTAAAACTAGATGCATATGGAATGTGAAACTATATCAATTAACTTTTTACACTTCCTTATATTACAATCCATTGATTTATCTTGCCCTTTGACTGCATTCCTATCCATTTGTGATGTTACATTATGGTCATTAAGGAAATATTGGTTCATTGAGTTATGTAGATATGCCAAATGCTGACATACATTTTTAAATGAAATCAAGTAATGTTAGTATCAGCTTCCCTGGTGGCTCGGCTGGTAAAAAAAAAAAAAAAATCTGCCTACAATGAAGGACACCTGGGTTCAATTCCTGCGTTGGGAAGATCCCCTGGAGAAAGGAACAATGACCCACTCTAGTATTCTGGCCTGGAGAATTCCATGGACTGTATAGTCCACAAGGTCACAAAGAGTCAGACATGACTGAGCAACTTTTACTTTTCAATGTTACTATCAGGCTTATCAGGAATAACTTTACTGGAAAGCTGTAAAGGTTTCAGAGGTACCTTTTCCAAAATTCTAATATTTGGTTGAAAACTTGAGTGTTACCATTCACAACAAAAGTATTTGCTTTCCTTGAAGAAATAAATCCATTTCTTTACATTTTAAGACAATCTGTAAAATACTCAAGTCTGAATAAGCATTGTTTACCTGCCAGAAATTCTCTCTAGTGAAAATGATTTCATTAAGAACACCTGGACTTCCCAACAGACACGCTACCCCCAGCACCATAGGACCTGTGTGTGCGGGTGTTGTGGCCCCGCCTTGAGAACACCTGTTGTGGGAGACATAGGCCAGGGCAAGGTGCTCCAAGGAGCCTGTCTGGTTGGCGGTGGGCAGGGAGCCAGGGCCAGAGCAACAAAGCTGCCCATCCTTCATGGTGACAGATTTGGGGATGCTTCTCTGTCCTCTGTGTCGTTGGTAGTTTGAGTGGGGAAGAGATGGCACACAGTGTCAAAATCTTTCTGCAGTACCTTTCCTGGAGAATCAAGGACCCTGTTTCTGGAAGTTGTACCATCTCATAGCTAGATGCTCAAATTCAGCTTAAGAGAGAGGAACAGCATCTATGAAGGCTAGTAGAGTGTTTGAAAGGGCAAGTAGAGCCCAGGGTATAAAAGAGGAAGCAAGACTGAGCCACCCATTGCTAGTTGAATTTCTCAGTGCTGTACGTGAAGTGGCAGACTATTCTGCTTCATTCTCTTCCCAGTTTTATCGAGTGTGTGTTCCTGTGCTTCAGTCAGTAATGGCCCAAATTATTGGGGATCCATCTCTCCATAGAGATGTTTGATTCTGGCTGAAATATTTCTTCCCATCAATTTTCAGTGCTCCTCCTCTTTGTGCTTAGCAAAGTTGTGAATATGATATGATTTTAGAATATAGCTGACCTGGCACTTACGGTATCAGGGAGGAAGCCTCACCCATTCCCTACTGACATGGTCTTCAATATGTCAACTGCAGGCTCTTTTCCAAATATTTAGGAAATATTTGTGGGTCTCTTTCTAATCCATCTCGTTGGTCAACTGGTTAATCTCTAATGTATGTCTCTTTTCTACTCACTATGGTGGACTTCCCAGCAGGCACCCCACCTCCTACATTATCACTAGCTGCCTTTTCTCTGCTCTCTTCCCTTCATTTTTTTATCAGCACCAATGAAGCAAAAAGTGAAAGTGTTAGTCACTCAGTCATGTCTGACTCTTTGCCACCACATGGACTATAGCCCACCAGGCTCCTCTGTCCATGGAATTCTACTGAAGAGGGTAGCAATTCCCTTCTTTGGAGGATCTTCCCGACCCAGGGACCGAACCCAGGTCTCCTGCATTGCTGGCGGATTGTTGACCATCTGATCCACTACTGAAACCCAATGAAGTAAATACTCCTGGCCAAACGTGCCTTTCCAGCTGTAACCTCTTTTCCATGGTGATTTCCTTAAGCAACAGAACCTTCCACAAAATGGTTTACTGCAGTTTGCCGTTAGTAGCTCAACCTCTGAAGAGAAGCTCCCTTCACAGCATCAGTCTCCTAGCAAGCAAGGCTGTGGTAGTTCACTGTGTTAGCCATCAAGAAGGGATGGACGGGATTAGGAGGACCCTGTGACAGCTCTTTTTCTTGTCCACCTTCCCTACTATGAAAAGCAGGACCCACCAGGCAAGGGTCCTCTGCATGTTCCCTTCTTTCTAAGAAAATTGGGACTTTTGTCTGGTGCACTTAAGGCAGACTCTTCCTGACCCTGGCACATTGATTTCTAACGCTGGTGAATCTGAAAGGATCACAGGTTTTTCTGCAGCTCTTTTTCAGCATCTCTTCAGCCCCCCTACCTGAACTGATGGGAATACATTCCCTGCCACCCCCCCTGCCATTTGCCCTGACTTCCACCACCCTTGGATGAACAGATTTTTGTAATCCGAGCTGTTGTGGACCTGTTATTTTTGCCGTTTTTCTGTGAACCACATATATTGGATGTTGGAGATAAAGGAGAATCTCAGTTCCTCTTGGTCACTTCTGTTATAGCCATCATTGTTTCATTTCTTGTAACTCAGATTAGATTTTGTTTTCTCTTGCTCTACTGCAAAAAACAATCCTGGAGAGATGGGATGGGAGGAAGGACCTTGCAGCCAGATCTGCCAGGTTTTGAGGAGTGATTTTTGTTTTTTTCTTCCCCTTGGAGGGGAGAAAGTTCTTTTTCACTGGTACGTTTAAAGTCTGCCAGCTTTGGAGAGATACCAGTGCAAGTGTCACTACAAAACAAAATGCTAGACAACCTGAGCTGTTAAATTCTGGAGGTCAGAAGTCCTGTTGTCACTGCCAGGTTTGTCTGGCATTTCAAAGGATTATTGGGTGCTGCAAATAGGGACTGAATGGCAAAAACTTATTAAATTCATAAACCTGTGGGGTGGAAAAAACAACTAATTCACCTTGCAACTGAAACAATTACTACCTCCTCCCTTCACACAGGTGCTTTTCCTAACAACAGCCATCATACTCAGGCAGCAGAAGTGCTTTATGACTAAGTTCCATTTCCTCACACAGAATATTGAAAAATATGTACTCTGGGGTCAAAATTTGAATCAAAGCAATAATTTGCGCTGCTTCATCAAGAATGTTGTTAAGTGAAACCTGTATGTCTTTACTGTAAGTTCAGAATGGCAAGAATATAATGCATATGAGTATAGCCTAGTGCCACTGCTTTAATTCATGTCAAAGTGCCATAATTTTATGCAGAATTGCTTTTGTAACATCAGTACAGATTTCACCTCAGCAAAACTCTTTAATATTGTTACAAAAAATATTTTTAATTTTGTTGACCTCCTAAAATGATCTTAAGGACACCTAGAAGTTCATAGAAGAAACTGTAAACACTACTGTGATAGCATAATTAAATTACATTATGCATTTTTATGTAAATAATTTTGTGACTGTGTTTGGAATTTACACAAATTGTAATTTTTTATTTATTTTTTTCTGTATCATATTGGGGGCTTCCCAGGTAACACAGTGGTAAAGTATCTGCCTGCCAATGCAGGAGATGCAAGAAACACAGGTTCAGTCCCTGGGTTGAGAAGATCCTCTAGAGGAGGGCATGGCAACCCACTTCAGTATTCTTGCCTGGAGAATCTGATGGACAGAGGAGCCTGGCGGGTTACAGACAGTAGGGTTGCAAAGAGTTGGACATGACTGAAGTGACTTAGCATGCATGCATGGCAGGAGGGATAGGATAGATACAGGGGAAAAAAAAAAAAAAAAAGGAGTGGTCTATGACCATAGTTCATACAGTCCATGTGTAGAACCAAGTGGTACCTTGACTGGAATGGATGCCATTAGTGTAGAAGACAAGAAAGATTTAGAACACAACATTGGCAGTTTGATGATTGATATGTAGGAGAGAGAGTAAATCTAGATTTTTGTCTAGTATATTTGAATGGGTGGTGGTAACATTGTCTATAAAATCAATATTAGCAAAAGATAAATCAGGAATGTGAAGGTAGGGGTTATGAATTTGGTATTGGACACATTGAGCTAAAATTACTTTTTAGAAATCCAAGAAAATGTGATAAATAGCCAGTTGAAAGTGAGTTTAGACAGGAAATACACATGTATTCATGGAAGAGGTAATAATGTACCCATAATTAACTTCACAGTTAATGGTTTATGACTTCCCTATTCTCCAGGTTAATTCTCTTTTCTATGGCAAACATTGATTATCTTAGTCCAAAGTGAACAGGTAGATGCTAGGCTGTTCTGAAAAAGCTCCCTCTCCAGGCAGATCCTAAAATCAATTCTTGTCCTCCTAAGTCCATGAGACTACCAGGAATTGCAGTCTGCTTTTCAAAGAACTTTTGCTTTGTTCTTCCCTGTTGGCTCAGTCAGTAAAGAATCCACCAGCAATGCAGGGGACCACCTACAATGCAGGAGACCTGGGTTCAATCCCTGGCTTGGGAAGATCTCCTGGAGAAGGAAATGGCAACCCACTCTAGTATTCTTGTCTGGGAAATCCCATGAACAGAGGAGCTTGGTAGGCTACAGTCCATGGGGTCACAGGAGTTGGACACAATTTAGTGACTCACCTACCACTACTTCAGGGTACAGTTTCAGCATTTGGCAAGTCAGGTTTAGTTCTCCCCCCATCCTGTTCACTAGAAACTGGCAAGCTTCTAATTGTTGTCTCTCCAGATCCATGAGAAAGCCAAAGCTCTGCTGATTTCTTTTCTTTTTAGTTATTAAATGTCCATCTTGTATTTTCCCTGCCCCAGTACAAGAGTTAATATACACAAGAACTTATGTTTTCTTATTGATACTAGTGTCTCATCATTTTTAGGCTATTTTAGTGGGTAATTATACATGCACATATAAACATATATATGTGTAAATACTTATAAATAAATAATTTTGACATATATATATATATCCATAATTGCATGTTGATATCTACAATTCCAATCCATTGCCACTGAGTTCTCCCTTTCTTCCTTCATTTTATGTTTGTATTTCCCCCATCAATAAAAAGCCTGCTTCCTAACACTTTATGTTATAGAGTTTAAGGAACAGCAAATAGTATTTCCTAGGAATGCATGGTATTTTTACTCTAACGGCTACAGGCTTTATGAGCAATATAAGCCACTTAAAGTTCATTTCTCAGTGCTTCTGAAATGTATTCGTTTAAAAACTCTAATGTTCACTGAGCTCAGCATCAGATCCAAATAAAGGCAATATGGAACCACGTTTGCATTTATAGCCTCTATGGGAAACTCTCTTGTAAGAGGATTTAAATATCTCTTTAGGGGAGTACCATAAATGTGAATGTGTGAAGATGATGTTAAAATATGGCTGCTAATCCTTTCTGAAAGTATACAATCTTTTCACTATAAAGAATATAATAACATTTACTCAAAAATTTATTCTTAAGAGTCACAGGGCTATATTGGAACACTGAGACACTGTCAAGTCTATTTTCTGACCTTCAGGCATGAACATGATTAAACTTCCATTGATGTTGAAATCTCTTTCCCTCTAAAAGATATCCTCCCTTGGGTAATCCATTCTTATGCTTAAACATTCTTAACTGTGTAGAAACCCTTCATTATACTTAGCTTATACCCTCTATGCTGGCTTTTAATTCCCTTTCTTGTCTTCCATTTTAGATAATGAAATAATTTTGTCATTATTTATTAATTATTAATTATCCCTACTATTACTGTATAGACTGAAAATATATATATAAAAATATATATAGGCCAGAAATCTCATATATCTCAGCATCATTTCTGCTGTGCTTAGCTGTGTTCAACTCTGCAGCCCCATGGACTGTAGCCCGCCAGGCTCTGCTGTCCATGGGAATTCTCCAGGCAAGAATACTGGAGTGGGTAGCCATGCCATTCTCCAGGGGATCTTCCCAACCCAGGAATCAACCCAGGTCCCCTCACTCTAGGTGAATTCTTTACCATGTAAGCCACCAAGGAAGCCCCTTTCTTTATATATGCATTTATATATATGTGTGTGTGTGTGTGTGTATAATTTGAATCTTACTCCATGATATCTATTTATAAATCTTACTATCTGCTATAATCTCTTCAAATTAAACCCAGTTTCAAACAGCATTGTAGTCATGAAGTGGCTGAATTCTGACTATAGGATAAGAACTTACACCAATTATTTGTTTCTTTGTTTAGCCAAAGGTAAAAGATGTATGCAATCTGAAGAGAAACAAGAATACATTCTGTTATATGTTTTTAAAGTGACTCTACATTTCTGAATCATTATTTTATTTTTCTCCATTAGATACCAGAGATATTTTTTCTGTTCATTCGTATTTAGACATATAAGCTGAATTTTCATAGAAAGCCAATTATTTAATGCAAAAGCATTAGGAATTCTAGAATGGTGCTGATGTTGTATCTCAACCTGCCAGTTCCTGAACAAGTGAGTAACAATGACGTTATAGGGACAACCATTATTTACTGAGTGCTTAACATGTGCTGCTACTACTTACAAATTAGATAACTGAAATTACATGGCAGTTTATATCAATGCAAGATGTTATAGAATGAGAGTAAAGACAGGATAGATTTAACTGAGGAAAGAGCAACTTTGCTGGAAAATTAGAGATGACTCAAGGGGGTCTATTTCAGGTTGACTGTGGAATACAGGATGCTTTGAATTTCTTAGTCAATGGAAAAATAGTTTTTGGGGAAAGTGATTTCAAAATGAAATTATAAATCTAAGGTGTGATATAATCTTGGCCCCAAAATGGATAGCTGCCACTGTGGGCCTGACCTAGTACTAAGGTTCACAAGGCAGCAGATCGTAACTGTGAGAAATTATTTCATCTGGCTGAGGAGCTACCTTTAGTGTAAGTCAAGTAAGAGGTAAAGCTGAGAGAGCTCGCGGTGACAGCAGTCAGTAAGCTTGACCCAAGGAGTGCTACAAGCATGGAGTAGGGGAAAATCAGAACAAACTGTTATCTACCACCACTTACTGACCATCATAATTTTGTAAGTAACTGATCATAATTAAACATAGAGGTCTGGGGATAGTGATTTCTCAGTGAGAATCCGTGGAGTTCGGTTCCATGGATATAGGAAAAAGAAGATCTATTTACACTCTATCTCCATTATTCTTCCTTCCAAACAGGTTGACTCATTTAGAAATAAATATTGCAAATAGACCATAGACTATCAGCACAGGAAAGCTTTTTAAAGTAATCTGGTGAAGAATTTAGACAAAGGAATGAAAACAAATATTTTCAGCTTTAATGGCAACTACTTAACTCTGCCACCTAGTGCAAAAGCAAACACAATGTGTAAACAACTGGGTGTGACTGTGCTCCAATAACAAGCCCTATTTGGCCATGGGTAGTAGTTTTCTGACCTCTGATCTAGTCTAAACCTGTCATTTTTTGATTACGAAAAGAAGTCTAAGTGTGATAACATGAAATAAATGTCAAGTAGCTGTAATCTACACAGCATAAATAAAATTCAAATCTTCAGAATCCTAGATAGGTATACTGACCTTATCATTCATCATACATAAATCCTATAACAGGTAACACTAATGTCTTGTGAGAATAAATATTATTGGTTGAAATAATAATCCTAATAAATAATTATTGCATATTTTCTATATAATAGGAAATTTACTAAGTGCTTTACTAAATTATTTTATTGAATCCCCACTAATCATCCTTTTGAAGATCTCATATAATTATCCTTAATATATAGATGAGAAACAAGAGAGTAAGATAGAAACAGGCTCAGTAAATTATCCAGGGTCAAACCTCAAGTAAGTGGTAGATAGATTTGACCCCAGACAAATGTATTAAGAATTCAAAGATTAAATTTTAACACATATTATCTTTTTAGTATTGACTCTCTAGATTAGAGATAAAATTGAAAAAGTCAATTATAAAATGTTAAGAAGAAATATAAAAAGCATGCCTAAACTGTTGGCTAATAAAATAGGTTATGAATATATATGGATTAAACAGTTTCAATAAGAAAATTCATAAGAAAATATATAACTAAGTTTAAAGTAATGAAGATGAATTTTTTTCTCAAAAATATAAATTACTTAGGCTACCACAAGGATTCTCATACACATATGTAGCATGTATATAAACATATATGTACTTCAAACATTTTTATATGCTATTCTAAAGATAGATCTGAAACCAGTTGAAAGTTTTAAAAACATAGCTTAAATCTACTAAAAAATAAACAATATGCAAGCACCAATTCAGATATTATTAAAATATTTTTATAAATATTAAATTAAAATATTTTTATAAAGCATTCAAAGAAGATAATATAATCTATAGCCTTTACAAAATCTTCTGAGGAGCAGAAAAAGTTGGGAATGTTTCACCCTCCATCATTTGATTAGGCTGGCATATTTTTGATGCTAAAATCAAGATGCTTAGTCATTTAGTCATGCACAACTCTTTGTGGCCCTTGGATTATAGCTGATGAGATTCTCCAGGCAAGAATACTGCCATAACCCTTCTCCAGGGATCTTCCCAACCCAGGGATTGAACCAGCATCTCTTTCATTGGCAAGTGGATTCTTTACCGTCTGAGCCAATATGGACAGTAAAAGAAAGAATTTAAATAAATCTCACTTATAAATATAGATGCAATAATCCTAGATAAAATATAAATATTATTCAACTAAATCCATCCATTAAAAAATACGTCATGGATATATACATATTATCTCAAGAATGAAAAATTTATTAAGTCTCAAGAAGTCAATTAAAGTAACTTATTATACTAATAGCTTATCATGAAGTCAATTAAAGTAACTTATTATACTAATAGCTTATCATGCACTTACTATTGACTAAAAATCAGTCATGAATCATTAAGGATGATACAGTAAACAATGTTATTAGTATAAATCACCACCTATTTATAGCAATAACTTTTAGAAATTTTATTTTTTGGTATTTTATCTTTAAAGGAAATAAAGTTGATAAAATTTAAAAAAAAACATTTTTTTCTAAAGTTAAAACCACAAATCATTGTACCTTTAGTACATTGTGGCCATAGATTTATCTTACCTATTTTAATGATCTTTTAAAAATCAAAGTCATGGTTTCAATAATAATAGTACTGGTTTTAATACATTTACCACAGATCATGAATGATCAACAACAACAATTGTACTTTCAGTTTGTGTCCTTGCTTTGGTTCTCTTCAAGCTTTTGTCTCTCTTCATATCTCCCTGTAGATCCACTCCAGTGTGTGTGTATTCAGTCATGTCTGACTCTTTGCAGCTCTATGGACTGTAGCCCATCAGGTTCCTCTGTCCATGGGGTTTTCCAGTCAAGAATAATGGAGTGGGTTGCCATTTCCTTCTCCAGGGGATCTTCCAGACCCAGGGATCGAACCCAAGCTCCTGCATTAGCAGGCGGAATCTTTACCTCTGATCCATTTGGGTTCAATTTAAAAAGGAGTATAATAACATACAAGCACCTCCTGAGCACCCTCGAGTCCTGAATAAAAGAAAGAAACAGTAACATAATCATTGAGAACCTACAGGGATTTCCCTAGTGGTCCAGTGGTTATTTCCTGTGCTTCCAATGAAGGGAGCTTGGGTTTGATCCCTCGTCCCTGGTCAGGAAGCAAGATTGGTATTTCACATTGACCAAAATAAATAAGTAAACAATAATAATAAAGAAATCGAACAATGGTGGAGTTTAAAAAGTGAGAGAGAAACTACAATGCACTAAGTATTGCACTAATGACACAAAAGTTTTAACTTTGAGTCTCCCTTGTGCATTAGTTACATTTTAAATTGTTTTTATAGATGATGAAGTACACAATAAAATGAAAACAGGATCCAAACTCAGAAATGTCAGCAGCCAGCAGTTAAGGAGTTGGTGAAATAGTGTGAACAATAAATGTGATAAATGTTATATCAGACCTGGTGGGAAAGTACTACCAAGGATAGGCATTGGTATTTGTACAGACATTTTTATTCAACATAAATACACCACATGTCTGATTGATGATGTGAAGCTTAAATATTTCACTTCAGCTAGTGATGTTCAATATCTTTTTTAGTGACTCAATATTTTTAAAAGAAAGAGTAGGTTACAAGGTTTGGTGCATCTATTAATTTTAAAACTCCTTAAGAATGGGCACTTACACTGGTACAAAATATATTTAGTTTTAATACCTGTTCTCAGGAAAGTTAAATAATTTGCTGATAATAAAAATGTCTTTTAACTCATGGAAATATGCTGAATATTCAATCATTTTTCCTTGCACATCTCAAGGAAACATGAGGAAAATTTTATTAGTACCAAACAATACTTCTGGTGGCTATTCCTTCATAACCAAGAAATCATTGCTTCTACTGCCCAGAGTGAGACTGAATCTTTTGAGCAGTTTTTCCACATACAATGACATTCAGCAGAGTATCTATTGTCAGTTCTTGTAGAAATGGCATGTTTATCTAATAGATTACAGTAAGCATATTTCACATTCCACTCCTTTTATTGACAATCCTTTTGAAACAAACAAAATTCATTTTTGGAAAAATAAAGAAAGCTCAAAGAATGAATGAAAGTGAAAGTGCCTAGGCTTTTGAGTCAAACACATGCTGATTAAGTACTTACTTAAAGTAACAGTTCATTCAAGGATGCCTCTAAAATTGGTCCAGAAGTTTTAGCCATTCTTCTGAAATCAATTGTAAAGAGAACTTATATATCTTTATGATGTAAAAGCATAATCTTTAAAAGTATTATTTTTTCAAAAGCATCTAATTCTTGTTTTTTTTAATTAATTAATTAATTTATTTTACTTTACAACATTGTATTGGTTTTACCATACATTGACTTGAATCTGCCATGCGTGTACATGTGTTCCCCATCCTGAGCCTCCTTCCCACCTCCCTCCCCACCCCACCCCTCTGGGTCATCCCAGTGCACCAGCCCCAAGCACCATGTATCATGCATTAAACCTGGACTGGCGATTCGTTTCACATATGATAATTTACATGCCATTACAATGCCATTCTCCCATATCATCCCACCCTCGCCTTCTCCCACAGAGTCCAAAAGACTGTTCTATACATCTGTGTCTCTTTTGCTGTCTCGCATACAGGGTTATCATTACCATCTTTCTAAATTCCATATATATGCGTTAGTATACTGTATTGGTGTTTTTCTTTCTGGCTTACTTCACTCTGTATAATAGGCTCCAGTTTCATCCACCTCATTAGAACTGATTCCAATGTATTCTTTTTAATGGCTGAGTAATATTCCATTGTGTATATGTACCACAACTTTCTTATCCATTCATCTGCTGATGGACATCTAGGTTGCGTCCATGTCCTGGCTATTATAAACAGTGCTGCGATGAACATTCGGGTACATGTGTCTCTTTCAATTCTGGTTTCCTCTGTGTGTATGCCCAGGAGTGGGATTGCTGGGTCATATGGCAGTTCTATTTAAAACTAATAACTATTGTTTCTAAATCTGTAATCTATCTTGTAGTTAAAAAGGTAAATTTGAAAAACTACTTTGCATATAATTACAATGCTGTAACTGGTGAAATAAGTTTATCATACCTTTCCAAAATAACTGCCTTGAAGAATATGGTAGTCATTTTAAAATAATTGTTGTAATCTGTTTTTTTTTAATTTAGTTTCCATGTAGTAATGACACATGAAGATTAAATATGAAATAGACACACCATTGGAGGGAAAATATGAGGCTGAAATAGCTAAGTTCATGCTCAAATTTTGTGCTTTTAAAAAAAGATAGCACAATAAATTCCTTTTGTAAAAAATACTCAAAAGTAGCATGAAATCAGCTTCAGCTTACCTAAATATGTGCTAAATGTTTACTTTGTGTTAAGTGAATTCATTTTAATCTCACCAATAAAATGAAACACTTTCCAAGGAAGAAAATTTTATCAATAGATCTTCCAAAATGAAACACATTAAAATTTCACACATCCTATATCATTCTTAGAATGAAATTATTTTTGCAGCTTTGCATCATGTAGTTACCTTAAACAGCTTACAATTTAATATATCAGGTTTTTCACCAATTATTTCTGAAACCTCTTGGGACTTAAAAAAGAAAAAAACAACCTTGTTTTCAAATGCTACTTCCTTGGACTTTAATTTTCCGACGATGAAAAATAAAGCAAGCTGCACTGAAAGTTACTGAATTTCACTGTATAAAAAGAAATTAGTGAGTTAGCTGGGATAAGGCAGAAAATGGCATATATAAACCTGCTGACAAATTAATATTTTTTAAATGGGTGCTTCACACAATTGCAGCTGAAGTTATCAGTTGATATATTAAAGCAGTAAGTGCAAATTAGCATATTATAGAACAGTTTGTCTTTAAACTTAAATAGAAATAAGAAAATTTTTTAATAAAAATGAAATAATGAATCTAAAATCTCTTTTATTTCAACTTTAGGCATACACTACTTCTAAAGGAAAAATAAAGTGCAATGACATCAACAGACTCATTGATCATATAAATGAATATTCCTCTATGACAAAAAAATAAAATGAAAAATATTCCATCTGATATTTTGGCCAGTTTACTTGCTAATGCAGTCAAATAGAATCACTAGTAAAGATAAATGAAACTAGTTAATATCATGCCGGATATTCCCAGAATCATGTGTGTGTGTGCGACTTAGCCATCTTCAGAGATTTTATGAAAGTTGTGGTGAAAATGAAAAGAATTAGTCACGCAGTTCTGGCCAACTCTTTGTTATGCCCAGGACTGTAGTCCACCAAACTCCTCTTTCCATGGAATTCTCCAGGCAAGAACACTGGAAAGGGTAGCATTCCCTACTTGAAGGGATCTTCCCAACCCAGTGATCGAACCTGGGGCTCCTGCATTGCAGGCAGATTCTTTACCATCTGAGCCACAGCGGTATTCGATTTAATATATTTAATATGTTTCCCCTTACTGGGGAAAGAGACATTACTTTGCCAACAAAGGTCCATCTAGTCAAAGCTACAGTTTTCCCAGTAGTCATGTATGGATGTGAGAGTTGGACTATAAAGAAAGCTGAGCACCAAAGAACTGATGCTTTTGAACTGTGGTGTTGGAGAAGACTCTTGAGAATCCCTTGGACTGCAAGGAGATCCAACCAGCCCATCCTAAAGGAAATCAGTCCTGAATATACATTGTAAGGACTGATGCTGAAGCTGAAATTCCAATACTTTGGCCACCTGATGCGAATAACGGACTTATTGGAACAGACCCTGATGCTGGGAAAGATTGAAGGCAGCAGAAGAAGGGGACGACAGAGGATGAGATGGCTGGATGGCATCACCGACTCGATGGACATGGGTTTGGGTGATTTCTGGGAGTTGGTGATGGACAGGGAGGCCTGGCGTGCTGCAGTCCATGGAGTCGCAAAGAGTCGGATACGACTGAGCGACTGAACTGAACTGACCTGAAGAGCTCCCTTTATGCCTCATAGATGGCCATATTCTCATTGTATTTCTCACATGGATTTTCCTTGATACTTATGGAGATAGAAAGTTCTGATATCACTTTAAGGACACCACTTCTATCTAGATAAAGAACCCATATTTATGACCTCATTTAACCTAATTCTTTCATCAAGGCTTTATCTCCAAAACAGTCACCTTGGACATTAAGGCTTCAATGTATATATTTTAGGGGTTATAATTCACTTTAAAACCATAACTAGTACAATGGCTAAAATAAAAATACTGGCAGTATCCAGATTTAGTAAAAGTGCAAAGAATCTGTAATCCTCAAATATTTCTCATGTGAGTGCAAAATGTTGCAATCAGTCTGGAAAACATTTGACACTATCAAATAAACTTTACTCTATAACTCAGACGTCCAGTTGCTAAATTTTCACCCTGGAAAAACTTATAGCTATTTATTAAACTTTATAGGAAAATGTAGGGGCTCTATTTAAAATCACTGAAACCTTGGAACAACCCAAATGTCGTTCATTGAATAAACAGGTGAACAAATTGTGGTGTAGCATCCAAAAGAATATCATTGTGGAGGTTATTTTTATGTGTCAATCATATTGTGTCATCGTGAGCACCCAGGTATTTGGCTAAACATTTCTGGGTGCATCTGTGAAAATGTTTCCAGATGAGAGATTAACATTTGAATTGATGGACTCAGTAAAACATATCACCTTCCCCTTGAGGGATTATAATATGATTCAATAAGATTTTATATGTGTGTGACTGGGTGTGTGTACATATATGTATATGTTCTATTGATTCTATTTCTTTGGAGAACCCTGACTAATATAACTACTCATTACCTCACTCAGTTCAGTTCAGTTGCTCAGTCGTGTCTGACTCTTTGCGACCCCATGGACTGCAGCATGCCAGGCCTCCCTGTCCATCGCCAACTCCAGGAGTTTACTCAAACTCATGTCAGTTGAGTTGGTGATGCCATCCTAGCATCTCATCCTCTGTCACTCCTTCTTCTGCCTTCAATATTTCCCAGCATCAGGGTCTTTTCCAATGAATCAACTCTTTGCATGAGGTGGCCAAAGTATTGGAGTTTCAGCTTCAGCATCAGTCCTTCCAATGAACACCCAGGACTGATCTCCTTTAGGATGGACTGGTTGGATCTCCTTGCAGTCCAAGGGATTCTCAAGAGTCCTCTCCAACACGACAGTTCCAAAGCATTAATTCTTAGGCACTCAGCTTTCTTTATAGTCCAACTCTCACATCCATACATGCCTACTGGAAAAACTATAGCTTTGACTAGATGGACCTTTGTTGGCAAAGTAATGTCTCTGCTTTTTAATATGCTGTCTAGGTTGGTCATTATCTCACTAATAATATAAAAACACTGAAAAAAAAAAAAAAGCATTAACAGAGGATGAACTTAAATCTATTAAACTGAGTGAAAGGATTTAGTTACAAAGCTTACCTTTTATGTGATTCCATTTACATAGTATTCTCAAAAACAAAACTGAAGGTTTAGAAATCAAGTTTTGTAGTTGCCAAGTATTTGAGTGTGATTCAGTCATGACTACTAATGGAAAACATAAGGGAGATTTTGGGGGTAATGAACTGTTGTTCTGTACCTTGATTGTTGTAGGTATATAAGTCTATACATATTTTAAACTCAAAAAACTGTACACCAAAAATAAATAAATTCATTATTAATTTAGAAAATAACACTGTAAGATATAAAATTAAAAATAATAATGGAACTTTTGTATTGATATGGAGAATTGGAAAAAAGAAAGTTTCAAAAAATAGAAGAACTGGGCCCATTAAATGGGTTCCAACAGATAGATATATACAGGAATGCTATATATGGTACAGGTGACATTTCATTTTAGTGAATAAACACATGATACATTTAGTAACTAGTAATAGCACAAGTAGTTAGCCATACCAAAGGAATTCACACTATATATAAAAATATTTGTATTAAATTAAAAATCATAAATGTGAAGAATGTTGAGAACAATAAAATAATAACAGAATAATATTTTGGATATATTCACTATTATCAATTCTCTCCACCTTACTTATTGATAGAACCACTAAGTTTGACCTAAGCACTTTCATGGTCACCTAAATACAGACAACTTTTCACTGGCTCACTGGCAGCTAAATCTGTCAAATAATTAAACTCATTCCAACAGGATTTGAGCAGAAACATAGCATTGTCTCTTCCAGGAAATATCTATTAATGAATAGGTATACCCTTATTTCCATGCTATCTCCTCATATTTTTAATGTGTATATAACTACTGTATTACGAACATCATAGATTAGAAAGAGAAATACAGTTGTTGAAGATGTAGAACAGCAAGATAGAGAATTTGGAGCCTCCTTGTCAACGTTGAATTGGTAACTTCCAAAATACTTTTACATGAGAGAGAGGTAGCTTTCTATCTTTTGTATCATTGGCATTTTAGAGTTTCTATTACTTGAAGCCTGTAACTTAACTCCTAACCAAAAGGGACACCTGGTCATAATGAAATAGAAAACATCTTTTTAATCAAAGTCAGAATAACTAGAAACTATACAAGATAATATTAATATATTTACATAAATAAAAGCAAAAAGAGTTTCACATATTTTTTAGATTAAAAAAATAACTCTTAAAAGTGGATGTAAAAAAATAATAAGGGGATAAGGGGCAGACACAAGTTGTCAGAATTAAGATTTGATTTCTTTTCTTTGAATCAACCTATTCACATGAACTCCAAGCAAAGAATGAATTGCTTCCTTCTGGAAAGCATTCCAGAATGTGGGGGTGGGTGTGGGGTAGGGGGCACAGGTGGTATTTTAGAAGTAAGTTATTCCTATTTTTCAGCTGCATATCATCAGGTCATAAATTGACTTTCACATAGTGGTCCTAAAGAGGTTAGGAATTCATTTGATAACTCACCAACTCTCAAGAATTGTGCTATGCATTTGCTTTTTAGTTGGGTCTCAAGTAGGCTTTAGTTCCAAGAAAGCCCATAATTACACAAATATATTTTTTTTAATGTTATATAACCTACTGGGGTAAGGTGACTTTCTAAAGCAAAATAAGGTATTCCTTCCAGAAAAAGAATAAATGAATGATGAGAAGGCAAAATGATAACTGTCCACTATAAAATCAACCTTGAATTGTAATTATTTGACTTCCATTTTTGGATAGTTTGCTTAAAATGAAACACTGATAAATATGCTAGAATTATCACATGAGCTAGGCAGTTTAGTCTCATACTGATCATGGACAATAATGCCTTTGGCTATACAGTTGCCATTAAGGAAAATAAAATAGGAAAATCTCTTCACTGCTTAACATATATTACACATTTTGTTTCGTGTTCTCCTATAGAGTCTCTATCGGTATATACTCTGCTACCACAGTTTAGGAAATTTACATGTCTATTATGAGGGGCTGCTTTATCGTTCTCTATACATCCCTTACTCTACCAATGCTGACTTCTCCTACTCACATGATTGACCTTTCTACATACTTGCCCCAGGCCCCAGCTGGTAATTATCATCAAAGGGGCTGTAAGGGGCATGCCCTTCTGATTGTTTCCTTGACAATGAATGAGCCAACCTGATGTCAATTACCCTTATAACTGGCAATGTCTCCTGCCCCCAGGAGCAAAGACTGCTGCCACATCTTGCAGGCAGCCCATGGCAAGGTGTCGATGAAGTGTCAATCCAGGATTTTGCTTCAGATGTATGAAGTCTCTCTATCCATTAAGGCTTTGAAGTCTCTCTTGCTAACTCTGGGCTCTTTTCTTCAGTCAAATCTCAGCAATTGCAGGCTTTATAGGCCTGCAGGCTGCACCCAATATAGGTTTGTTTATTCTAAACTTTATTTCCCTTAATATTGTAATTTTCTATAGCTTGCATTTTCCATTCTCTAGCTAAATACATCTTTAATTTCTTGTTACTGCAGATCTATTTCATTAGACACATTTATCTCCTGTGAAAAGTTAGACCACTTAGCCTCTTTTCTCATAGTTTTACAGTGTTTAATTTACTTTATACAATTCAATAAAAACAAAATATGCATCTCTTTAAAATTATTATTTTTTTAAATTTCTCATTCTTAGGAAGTTTGGGAATGTATTGTGGGGAGAAAAAGCTTAAAATAAGTTATTAAAATATTATAGAAGGCCATTTTTTGTTGCTTGGCACTGTTCTTGCATTCCCTATCGCCCCTAAACGTGAACCACACAAACAAGTCAGCAGGGATCATTGCATTAAGGAGAAGGGACAGACAGCCCCAGGGCAGTACTGCCCTGACAAAGAAAGAGTCCAAGGGCTAGCACTTAGGGAAGTCTAGTATCTGCTTTGACAAAAGCAATCATGTTAAATTACATACAGGTTGTATGCATGTATATATATATTTATTTTATGTGTGAGAATTTGTTGCTGTTTAGTCACTTAAGTCATGGCAGATTCTTCTGTGATCCCACAGACCGTAGCCCACCAGGCTCCTCTATCCATGGGATTTCCCAGGCAAGAATACTAGAGTGGTTTGAGAATACTCTAATCATTGGTAAATTTGATTTATATATGTTTTTTCTTCTCATAACATCACTTTATCTTTGTTTTGTAATAGTCTTTGATTAACAACTAAGTTTGATTGGGAATTCAGCTAAAACCAGGAATACATTTTTAGCCTTACTTTGTGTGTAACAGGTGATTGATTCCCTTTTGTATACTAGGAATTTGCAGGTTAGCACAACTGTGACATTTGCTGAATTAGTCACGACCAAGTTTGTTTCACACTGTTCATGGGGTTCTCAAGGCAAAAATACTGAAGTTGTTTGCCATTCCCTTTTCCAGGGATATTCATCGGAAGGTGAAACTCCATTGAAGCTGAAACTCCAATACTTTGGCCACCTGATGTTAAGAGCTGACTCATTTGAAAAGACCCTGATGCTGGGAAAGATTGAAGGCGGGAGGAGAAAGGGATGACATAGGATGAGATGGTTGGATGGATGGCATCACCGACTCAATAGACATGAGTTTGAGTAAGCTCTGGGAGTTAGTGATGGACAGGGAAGCCTGGCATGCTGCAGTCCATGGGGTCACAAAGAGTCAGACAAGACTGAGCAACTGAAATGAACAGAAGTTTATTTATTGAAAATATTTTTTAGAGATATCTGTGGTTCTATCTTTGAGTCAGGAAGATCCCCCAGATGAGGAAATGGGAACACACTCCAGTACTCTTGTCTGGAAAATCTCATGGACAGAGGAGCTTGGCAGTCTACACTCCATAAGGTCACAGAGAATCAGAAACGACTTAGCAACTAAACAATAATAATAATAAATGATTTACTCTAAAGTTCTGCTATAAAATCTTTATATATATATATAATAGAAAATTTAACATGTCCACATACTTCCTGTTTTCTCAGAAAAATTAAACCAGTGCACTTAATATAATAGCAAAAGGTTCTTGATCATTCACAAAATCTCCCCTTACTTGTGAGTTATTTCCGTTCCTGACATTGGTATTGCTTTAACATGATACTGTAAATATGAATATTTTCATCATATGTTATGAAGTTACATTCAAGTAATGAACACAGGGGCTTCCCAGGTGGCTCAGCAGTAAAGAATCTGCCTGCCAATGCAGGAGATGCTAGCTGGATCCTTGGGTCAGGAAGATCCCCTGGAGAAGGAAATGGCAACCCACTCCAGTATTCTTGCCTGGGAAATCCCATGGACAGAGGAACTTGGCAGGCTACAGTCCATGAGGTCCAAAGAGTCGGACATGACTTAATATCTAATACAACAACAATGAACACAATGAATATATTTTACTAATAATAACTAATATATCTTAATTTTTTATAGAGCAATACACTGAATACATTATTTTTAAAATTATTTGATTATACCTTGATTATGAAGAATAGAACCAACCACCATTTCCTTAACTAGAAAGCAAGAAATATGTCTTTTTATAGGTAAGAAATGTACCACATAGTCATGACTTTGGGAGACAGCTATGTAACATACTTAAAGCTTATATTTATATCTAGCTCTATATACAATACACAAAAGTAAGATTTTTTAAAAAGTAGTTTTTTCCTTAGAGATTTTGATTCCCCTCATTTTTTAAGTGCTTCTCATTTATTTCAAAGAAATTTCTATAGGTAGAGATCACATCTATTCAACATTTTTTCAATCCATGACATGATTATTTATGTATTATTTCATTAGAAGTGTATATATCTATATATATATATATGTGTGTGTGTGTATAAACATAAATGTTTGTATATATACATACAGACACATACTTTGCTTTCATATTATGAAAATTAGACTGATATACTGAATTATAATGTCTAGACATTAAACATCAAAATCTTTATTTTTCTCTCAAAATATGTGTACTACCATTCTCATTTTTCATTCTATTATTCAACCCAAAACCTTATGTCTTTGAGTTCAGTGCTGAACAGATTCATGAAGAATACATTTTTATGGCAATTAAAAATGTCAGCAACTTGTCTACTTTTTCAGCTTTCAATTACTCCTGTATCTATACATTTAATTACACACAATCATAGTTTGTCTTCTCTTTATGCAGATGCTGCTACAAAGGCATTAGAATTTTATATCTTTTATGGATATAATATTTTGCTATTTCAGAAAACCACTGATATACTTTTCCTTTTATATCATACTTAAATTCTTAAAGTGAATAAAATTGTTTATGTTTCTATCGTTTTTTTGTTTGTTTTTTGTTTTAGAAAATTGCATAATGTCTATAAAGAATACAAAATTCTTAAGGAAATTGTGCATGCTTTCAGAATGCTGTTCTCAATTATTTTGACTTTCTTTAAAAAATGATAACAGAAAATATTTTCTTTCATTTAAATTACATCATTCCATATATTAGATACACATTTTTATATATTTATCTCTAAATAAAGAAATAGAGAAATATAGTTTAAGAGAGAAAAAAAAATCTTTGCATAGATACAGACACACACATATTTTTTTTTTTCCTTTCAAAATCCCTCACAGGGAGTGAGCTTTGAGAGGTTCTGGGGTCAGAGGCTTGTGTACTCATTGACAGAGACGATAATGATGCTCCTGACAGCACTGAGATGCTGCATGCTGTATGACAACAGGCTTGAAAAGGCATCACTGAAGGTGATAATAATGAGGACCAGCAGGAGGACGTATTTCAGACTGAGAAGCTGGGAGGGTATTATCAGTCTGATGGAACAGGCTGAGCTCTGGATCCATGTGCATGTCATTCTTCTTTTATTGAGAATCCTGCTGAAATAGATATCCTGTACTCTAAGATAGGCTTTTTGCAGCAGATAAAGAAACTGCAAAATATTCTTCATGCAAGAGCAAGTCTGGAGAATGATAAAGTCCCCAAGTAAGGAGAATTTTTTAAAAAGCAAGAGACTTTAAAAATTATCTTAAGAGTTCAAATGTATTATAAAATTAAGCAATTTATGCTATATTTTACTATATATTAATATAAAACTAAACATCAGTTTTCCTATCTACAATCAGTCCTTCTAGACCATAGAATATAAGGTCATTGCCCATTTTAATCAGAAGGCTTACCAGTTCTACCAATAATGTTCTGCCCAGCATGTGATTTGTAGTGAAGTCCTGAATTCCACAAAAGAATTTTCAAAAGAGGCTTGGGACAAGTTCTACATCCTACAATTCCTTTAATCTAAGCACTAGCTAACACAGATGAAGACTTATGTAGTAACATATCCTGGAAGGACAATTTTGGAAATGCAAGGACTCACACTAAATTTGTGACTGAATTTTTAGGGATCACAAGTATAGGAGGAGACAGGAAAATGTCCCTGGTTTTTGTATTCAGGAATGCATTCTGGGTGTAATTCCAAGTGATTTGATTAATTATTCAAGGCACACTCTTCTTTGAATGGTTGCCTAGTTCATTTTAAATGCCTTGGTAGACAGATAATTTTTTTTTGATAATTGTTTTTTTCTTAAATTTTATTTTTTATATTTATTTTTAGTGGTACTGGGTCTTCATTTCTGCACTAGGGCTTTTGCTAGCTGTGACAAGTTGGGGCTACTCTCTAGTTGCAGTGCACAGGCTTCTTATTGGGGTGGCTTCTCTTGTTGAGGCTCGAGCTCTAGAGCACAGGCTCAGAAGTTGTGGCACATGAGTTTAGCTTCTCCAAGGCATGTGGAATCTTCCCAGACCAGGGATTGAACCCATGTCTCCTGCATTCACAGACAGATAAAAGGTCTGCTATTGGAAAAAAAAAAAAAAAATCCTACAGGGGAAGTGACATGGAGGATTCTGCAGCCCGAGAGGAAGGTGGCCCATAAGTGGCTAAATATCCATTTCTATTCAAGAGAGATCATAGTCAATCTGTTTCAAGGCACAGGATTCATGTACATCAAACCTCATTAAAAGAATTGATTATATTTTCTATGTCAGTGTTTTTACTAATCATTTTGAACCCCTCATAGTCAGCTTCTGCTCCAACCATATCTTTGAATGCCAAGTTTCTAATTATTCTGTTTTTAATTCCAAAGGACACAATTAGCTAGTTCATCAGCTTTCTTTGTAATATTTTATTTTATTCCTTCCTTTAAAAGTCTTTACTTTTCTCCACAAGATTCTGTAACCTCCCATTTTATCTTACTTTTTTCCAGCTATTCCTTCCCAATATATTTTAGCATTCCTAATGGATAATAGTAATGTGTCTCTCATCCTAAATGACGTTACTCAAACTGATGCTTCAGAAGATTATATTTCTACTTCATCACATTATTCTGAGCTCTAGCATACTTTATTCTACTGCCTTTAGAAATTTCAACTGGATTGTTTGGAAAGTATTTAATGTATTAATTTTTAAATTTATTTTTAATTGAAGGATAATTGCTTTACAGAATTTTGTTGTTTTCTGTAAAACATCAACAAAAAATAGCATTTCAGCTGAAACTTTTGGTCTTTTCAAATTTTATTGTTTACTTTTCTTTCAAATTAGGACATTTCTTTATGAAATCCAGTTTCTCCCAACAAAATATTTTAATTTGTCTTTTATTTTAACATCAGGTCAACTTTCTGCCCCAATCTCCTCTCCTGTGTCTTTTTTCTATGTATGTTGGACTGTGTTATCTGAGCAAGTAAGTTTACTTTACTTCCTGGAAGATAGGCAAAAGTAGGAATAACACAGTCTAACTTGGTTTCATGATAAAGAAGATAACATATGAAAATAATTTAACAGAGTGCTCTACATTTGATAGATCCTTTCTTTGTTTTCCCATTCAGTGTTACTTGTCCAAAATGTTCATGAAACATTCTCAGAGAGGTTATCACTGACAACACTATCTGAATTTGCTCCTGCCCATCTCTATCCCTTAATACTATCTTGCTATCTAATGGCATATATTTGTTGGTAGGCTAGGTAAATATATCTTCAAACTTAATATTTAATTTTAAGACTTCCCAGTTGAACACTGTGTCCAAGTTCCTAAAACAATATATGCAGACAGTACTCACTCAATAAAGTATTGATGAGTGAATAAAAGAAAAAACATATCTTTAAACACAGATGTACTATAAAAATATGACTGGAATAACTGTGTATAAATCAAGTATGCACAAAGTATCACCATGTGCATTCACAATTTTGAGGCCCCTAAGCAAGTTACTATTATCCTCAATTTATGTTTCTCTTCTTTTTTGTGAGAAGATCAAGAAAGATAAAGTGTTCCCTTTATGAAGGATTTTCTAATATGAAATATATGACATTTAAAAATCTTCCTGGAATATTACTCAGACATAAAAGGGGATGAAATTGAGTCATTGCAGAGACATGGATAGACCTAGGGACTACCATACAGAGTGAAGTAAGTCAGAAAGAGAAAAACAAATATATAATTATGCTTATATGATACATATATTATTTTTATATAATTCAATACATAATGAAAAACTTCTCATGCTGTTAAAAATTCTTCAAAAATGTCTTTTCTGACTCTGTAATGTTATAATGAATTGTATTCATGATTCACCTAATAATTCCATTATGGACATTTAGCTATTTTACCAAAATTTGCCATTATAAATGGCCATCTTCATAGACAACTTCTGTCTGCATTCCCGGTTATTTTCTTTATTATTCTTAAAAATTAATTTACTGGTCAAGTATTTTAAAGTTCATGAACTATTGGCCAATATCCAAATAAGCTTCCAGCATCTATGTGTGAAAGTATTCATTTTATCCAAAATTCATTCAGCATGCATTCTTATTGCAAAAGTATCACTTAAACTATATTAAAAATAATTTGCATTATTAACATTTTCTCAATCTGGTTGTTATTTTTAAATTTGTCTTTAATTTCTTTTGATTTGTAATTTTATAGCATATTTTTAAAAATTTATAGAATAGCATTCCTATTGTCAACATAAATATTTCATTGCATTGCCATATATATTAGTTATGAAATAAATCAAGCACACAATCCTTGTTCAAATCAATTTAACTGGTTCAGCTAGTATGAATTTTGTCACCCACAACAGGTAGGAGTAATGTGACATTTATTTCACTTCTCTAAGTGAAATATTTTCTATTCTGAGATCCCATCTAAACATGCTGGCTGGAAATTCAATGGCAGTCACTGTTGGGATTCTTTTTCCCCACCCAGAATTCTGGTTAAGTAGAGGGATCTTGGCTAGTTTAGAACCTAGAAGCAGAGACACGATGATTACTGTTTACATACTTCAATCTACTACCTCTAACTGCAGGAAGTATTTTAGATTTTTCTCTCCACCTCCTGAAGTCTTGCTGTCTGTGGTATAAGGAATATGATATCTGACAGAGCTGAACCGCTTAAGAGTGAGCCTATGTCCATTTCTTAAACATAATGTATCTCCTGCTGCCAACTAGGACATTTAACCCTTTCTTAAAAGTCACTTCTGTTGGGACTTGTGTGGTGGTCCAGTGATTAAGAACCTGCCTTGTAATACAGGGGACTTGGGTTCAATTTCTGGTCAGGGAACTAAGGTCCCAGATGCCATGGGGCAACTAAGCCCATGCATCACAACCACTGAAAGCTGTGCACTCCAGAGCCCCTGTGCCGTGACTGGAGAGCCCGAATGCTGCAATTACTGAGCCTGCTCACCACAACTAGAGAGTCCGCGCCCCACAACAAAAGATCCCACATGATGCAACAAAGAGCCTGTGTGCCGCAACTAAGACCTGACAAGCCAAATCAACTTTTAAAAGTGGGCTCCCTTGATGAATGTGGGCCACTATTTTCCCTAAAATAAGGAGAAAATATTACACACAAACTCTTCTACACTTTAAGTTGCTAACTTTGACATGTTTACTTTGCTATAGGTCAAAACTCCTCATCAAAGTTGGGTTTTTTGCCTCAAATTTTAAAAGACTTAACTATTTGTTTGGCTACCCACTCCAGTATTCTTGCCTGGAGAATCACATGGACAGAGGGGGCTGGTGGGTTACAGTCCATGGTGTCACAAAGAGTAGGAAAATGACTGAAACAACTTAGTACATGTGCAAGGTACCAGGATCAATTGTAACTGGAAAACCAGAAGACAACATTTCAGTAAGGTGGAGCTTGAAAATGAGTATTGTGCTCAATATTATCTGAAGACACCCATATCCTATGTGGAATTTATATTGCTGGTTCTAAAACTCCCAAGTCAAAAAAAAAAAAAAACAAACAACTCCCAAATCCATTGTCCTCCATAACTTTCTAACCTCAATAATAAACATAATCACACTTTCTCCTGCTTCTGGTGAAACTAGGAAATTCACCTGTGGTTCTTCCAAATTTACAATGTGTCAAAAAAGTTGAAAGTATTTACTATCTAGTTACTGTCCCTGAATGTTTGTCTTGAGTACTTGTAGGTAGGTTCCAAATTTGAAATTATACTTCTAAATACATCCTATCAGAGGATCATCTCTCTCCACCCACCAACACTCCTTCCCTAACACAACAGAAAACACATTGCTTTCTGGATATTTTCCAATATTCCAGAGTGGTAGCTGAACACCTTAATTAACATTTAAATATCTATAATCTAAGAAAGGTATTTTATCCCTCTAAAACATCACCAGTTCTGGGATTTATTTCCTCTGTCAGCCCATGGTCTTTCTAACCTGTCCCAACATGTAACCCTTGTCTTGGTGATATTTCCTTTGGAGGGAAAAGAGATGTCTTTTTCAGAACATTGACAGTATTGGACATTATATGTTCTTCCATTTCTTGTAAGAATTAGGTTTATTTCATTTTTAACTTTTTTACTTTTATATTTTATTTATTTTTATTGAAGAATAGTTGATTTACAATGTTGTATTAGTTTTATGTATACAGCAAAGTGATTCAGATTTTATATATATATATATATATATATAGAGAGAGAGAGAGAGAGATACATATATATTCTTTTTCAGATTCATTTCCATTATAAGTTATTATAAGATATTGAATATAATTCCCTGTGCTATACAGTAGGTCCTTATTGTTTATCTATTTTATATACAGTAATGCATATCTGTTAAATTTAGTCTGTTAGGGAAAACTTAGAAATGAATCTTTCTTGTCCTCATTTTCTTGACAACCTACCAGAATCACAAACTAAATCTTGCCAGAAAGCTATAAAAAGACTACATTTCCTATTGCTTCATTCCTGTGCCTAGGTTCTGCTGAGCACCCTATGCCCATCATGGCTTGCAAACCATTATATATTAATGTTCCAAAATTTCTCTTATCATAGTTCATTGATATTCCTTCAGTCACTACAAATTATGAAATATAACATTTCTACATATGAATTCTCCAACAGGGTCATGGCTATTGTTTAAAAATTAATTGTCTCCAATTAGTAGGGATGAAAATAGTTACTATACAAGAATTGTAGCTCATCATTTGATGATGGAGCCTCCATAATTAGAAAGGATAAATTTTCCTCCAACATTCAGAACTGAAAATATCAATTTCTTTCACTTTTTGAATAAAATTTAAATTAACTACCAAGTTGGTGAGAAACACAATGTCAGTTCTTAAGGAAAATTCTACCCCAGTATCAGGAGAAGGTGATATTTTCAGAAGTCTTATTCTGTAAAGTACACATAAGAAGAGACCAGTATCCTTGGTTAACACAAGATGTTCCAGGTAGACCCATTTTCCAAATGTTCAAGCCTCCTAATGTCAGGTCACTCCTCGGTTCTGTGTCTGAATCACACTTGGGTATCTGGGTCAAACAAGGATTTTGCTAGGTTTTGGAGCTTCCATGTACAAAACTTGACTCTCTGTGGATCCTCAGGGTACTGAAAAAGTGGATTCTATAGATCTATTCTCACATAGACTTTCCAGTCTTGAGAAAAAAAAATCTCCAAAAACTGACCTCACCAAAAGTCACTTTTGCACCTTTGACTTGAAGTTCTCCTTAGTATTATTTCCTCTTTGGAGAGCATGTTACTTTTTATTTATACATATTAAAAGCTCTTTAAGATTAGAGGAAGTTTTGTTTCATTGCCCTAACAAGATTTTTTGCTTTGCTCAATTTGATTTTGTTTATATACACATATAAGAGCTCAGTGATTAACTTTGACTCTTTCTGAGATCAGGCAGATCTTGAATTGAAATTTTCATCCCAACATTGACTTTCAAAGGTCTCAAAGTTTCACTTTTATCTCCACTGTAAAATTAGAATTAACATAGCATTATTATGAACATTGCACAAAATAACATGTATAAATTATATAGCCCAGTGCATGACACACAGTAAAAACAACACCTCTCAAGAAATACTGTAATCATTATCACTAAAATTTTGATACTAAATAAAAGATGTGTGCATTATATGTGAAAACTTTCTCTTGTTCATAATAATTTAACTTGAATTATTATTTTTCATTTATCCGGTAAATTATTTGCCTTGTGTTCTTTTCAGTGCTCTGTCTTCAGTCCTTAAAATCAAGTTGAGAACTTAGTAAATACTCATTTAATATTTGTTGGTTTAATAAATAGTCATAAACTTTCACTAAGAGAACCCTTCCTTGGCAAAAAGCTATGACAAAACTAGACAGTGTCTTAAAGAGCAGAGACATCACTTTGTGACAAAGGTCTATATAGCCAAAGCTGTGGTTTTTCCAGTAGTCATGTATGGATGTGAGAGTTGGACCATAAAGAAGGCTGAGCACCAAAGAATTGATGCTTTTGAACTGCTTTTGAAGTGTTGGAGAAGATTCTTGAGAGTCCCTTGGACAGCAAGGAGATCCAACCAGTCAATCCTAAAGGAAATCAGTCCTGAATATTCATTGGAAGGACTGATGCTGAAGCTGAAGCTCCAATACTTTGGCCACCTGATGCAAACAGCCGAATCATTGGAAAAGATTCTAATGCTGGGAAAGATTGAGGGCAGAAGGAGAAGGTGGCAACAGAGGATAAGATGGTTGGATGGCATCGCTGACTCAATGAACTTGAGTATGAGCAAATTCCAGGAAATAGTGAAGGACGGGGAAGCCTGGCATGCTGCAGTCCATGTGGTCATAAAGAGTCAGACACAACTTTGCAACTGAACAACAAAGAGAACCCTAGATGAGGGTTGAGGACTGGAAGAAATTTTCTTCAATTTCTTATTCAAATGTGAACTACAACAGACCTTGAGGCAAGAAAACATGTGTTCATTTCCACTCCTTTTGAAGAAAAACTATCTAGGGCTGATAAACAGAATACAGCTTATTTACAGTTTATTACAGGATTACTAAGTAATCCTGTCACAAAGAAAAATTTTAAAAAACTCAAAAGCATGGCATCAAATAAATCAAAGTCATTTGCCATTCATGGCAAAATTGACTGTGACATTGTTTGGATTCCAGACAGTTGACTTTTATGATTCTAGCTTCATCTACATCCAAATACTAGAAAATGACTTGTGTAATTCTTACAGCTCTATCATCCTGTGATTACAGTGCTCTTCCCATGATCAAGCTGTGTCTACTCCAAATCCCAAAACATTTTGATAGTGAGGAATACAGTTTAAATGGAAAACTAGTGGGTTTGGTAATAATGAGGTAAAGCAGATTTTCATGTTTCAGAAACTAGTGTTGGAATCATGTAGCCATGAATTTGGACAGAGCTAGACCTACAGACTGGTTCCAAATAGGAAAAGGAGTACGTCAAGGCTGTATATTGTCACCCTGCTTGTTTAACTTCTATGCAGAGTACATCATGAGAAACGCTGGGCTGGAAGAAGCACAAGCTGGAATCAAGATTGCCGGGAGAAATATCAATAACCTCAGATATGCAGATGACACCACCCTTATGGCAGAAAGTGAAGAGGAACTGAAAAGCCTCTTGATGAAAGTGAAAGAGGAGAGTGAAAAGTTGGCTTAAAACTCCACATTCAGAAAACTAAGATCATGGCATCCGGTCCCATCACCTCATGGGAAATAGATGGGGAGACAGTGGAAACAGTGTCAGACTTTATTTTTGGGGGCTGCAAAATCACTGCAGATGGTGATTGCAGCCATGAAATTAAAAGATACTCCTTGGAAGGAAAGTTATAACCAACCTAGATAGCATATTAAAAAGCAGAGACCTTACTTTGCCAAACAAGGTCCATCTGGTCAAGGCTATGGTTTTTCCAGTGGTCATGTATGGATGTGAGAGTTGGATTGTGAAGAAAGCTGAGAGCCGGAAAATTGATGCTTTTCAACTGTGGTGTTGGAGAGACTCTTGAGAGTCCCTTGGACTACAAGGAGATCCAACCAGTCCATCCTAAAGATCAGTCCTGGGTGTTCATTGAAAGGACTGATGCTGAAGCTCAAACTCCAATACTTTTGCCACCTCATGAGAGGAGTTGACTCATTGGAAAAGACCCTGATGCTGGGAGGGATTGGGGGCAGGAGGAGAAGGGGACGACAGAGCATGAGATGGCTGGATGGCATCACCGACTCAATGGACATGAGTTTGAGTAGGCTCCGGGAGTTGGTGATGGACAGGGAGGCCTGGCGTGCTGCGATTCATGGGGTCGCAAAGAGTTGCACACGACTGAGCAACTGAACGGAACTAAACTGAGACCTACAAGAGAGAAGGCAATGGCAACCCACTCCACTGTTCTTGCCTGGAGAATCCCAGGGACGGGGAAGCCTGGTGGGCTGCCGTCTATGGGGTCGCACAGAGCCGGACACTACTGACGTGACTTAGCAGCAGCAGCAGCAGACCTACAAGAGAGGTAGGATATGGTATCAGGATAATACCCTTCCACCTCTTCTGAAAGGAAGCAGTTTTGACAGTGAATACAGTAAGACTTGAGACGACTGATCAATACTAAAAGGGGCAGAAAAAATCAGCAGCAGTCTTGTAGTTTAGACCCAAAGATGACAAAAGTCTGTTCCTTTAGAACCTGACAAACTACCTTTTGTCTTGGTAAATTAAAAAGATGATTTGCAAATGCTGTAAAACCATGCTTTTGTTTTTCTGACTTAAACTTTTTAAAAAAAGACCACATAACATCATATATTTTAGAAAACTGCATTTAAATTTCTCTATAACTGTGAATGAGAATGAGTTTGGCAGTCTTTTAATAAGAATAAAGTAACATTCTTAATGAGTCAAAGGGCAGTCAAGTGATACTAAGAATGCTTTCTTGAAAAACAGAATCAGTACATTTTTCTTAGAACAGCTTTATATATATATATATATATATATATATATATGTATACAGATACTTTTGCAACAACTATAAAAATTTTTATAAAGACAATATAGTGTTTTTAGTACTTGCACATATGTATAAAAATAAGTTAAACAGGATTTAAAACCTTGAAAATTGTAACTACCATTTGCATAAACAATTTATTTGCTAGTATTTATACAATAATGGGACTTCCCTTGTGGCTCAGAGGGTAAAGCATCTGCCTACAATGAGGGAGACCTGGGTGCGATCCCTGGATCAGGAAGATCCCCTGGAGAAGGAAATGGCAACCCACTCCAGTACTCTTGCCTGGAAACCCATGGACAGAGGAGCCTGGTAGGCTACAGTCCATGGAGTCGCAAAGAGTCAGACATGACAGAGCGACTTCACTTCACTTCATACAATGATGACTTGTAAAATTAAGAATTTTTTTTTTTTTAACCTGTGATATTCACTGTCTTTTAAAGCCATTATTTTCATTCAACTAACCAAACACCTACACCTTCAGATAATGCAGGAATTCTGGTGACTAAGATTATGCTATTAGCATACATTGTCTCATGTTTAATTTATGACTGAAAGTTTAGCTTTTTTCTTTCTTCTTTGGACTGTAGGCATAGTGCTCAGTTTCAGCTAATCCTTTCATCTTTTTTCAATCTAGATTGTGAAGGTCGAACTGAATATAATATTCCTTATAAAATCAGAACCAAGGTCAGCCTTTGAATTTTATGATCAAAATTTCCCACAGGAGAGAAGACTAAGACCTGGGAATCAATCCAGAATCTGAAACCACCATGAGCTAATTACTGAACAGTCTTCTCTGAAGGTCTTGGCTTAAAAAACAAAATATATTCCTTGATAAAAACTTTACAGCTGCAAGTCCAAGTTAAAAACAGTAACAACCAAATGGATTCTTTATTTTAAGATGTGGTAATTTAAGTAGTCTTTGAAAAAATGACCACATTGCATTCCTGGCAATTACTTGGTTCCTTTACTCTGGACTCAATGCATTTGCAAACCCATGCACAGCATTTTGACATGACAACATGTTCTATAAAAAACCCTCACCTACACTTCTGTGTCATTTTTTTCTATGCAAATTCAGAACAGATTCTCTTCTTAGTGGATTATTAATTTATGGGTAGGGTACGTGAAATCTTTCTCAACTTTAATAATGTCCTTGTAAGTGAGAATTAGGAAAAAGAAACTTCTACTAATAACTGCTAAATATATATTCTACCTTTACTGTTCTTGTTTCTATTTTCAACTTTTTATTTATTCCCATTGCAAGAATAATACATAGCTGCTTCTCTCCATTCCCAATTCCACATGCTATCCAGCAGTAAGAACTGGAAACACTTTTGTGTACTCTTTCTAAATGCTTAAAAACATACACACATTCTCATATTAGAGCCTCTTATTCTGATATTTCAATAAGTATCTGATCAAAAATATCTATTAAATTTATTTAAAGAGGACAACACATTTCACAATATGGCAGTTTGTTCAATTTTCCTTAATTTACCTGTAGAGTTCTCATATCATTTTTTAATATCTGTGGATTATTTGAGTACATAAAATATATGATGTGTATGTATGTATGCACACATAAAATATATGTGCTTGCTTTCCTCAATGATAAGTGTTAAAGTTGTTTCATATAGCTCTTTCTTAAAAAGTAGCAATAACATCTCTACACATATATCTTTGCATATATATGAGTGTAAGATAATTTTATTTATTTCTTGAATTCCAAATCATGACCTTTATTTTTAAATCTTAAAATTTTGAAAGTAAACAAAAAGGTATAGTGAAAAATGTATTAGCAGCCATGTCCCTAGCATCCCAATGTAACAGCTGTTAGCATTTAACCATATTTTTATATCTATTGAAATGTGTCAGATTTTTACTTGAAATGCATCCCCTTCTTTCCATCAAGGAAACCTTGATCCTAAAGTTCAGGTTTACATGCAATGTCAATGTTTGTATTTCACTACAGTATATGGTATATATCCAAATATGTTATTATTTGGCTTTTTTTACATTTACCTGAACTGCAAAATTTTCTAAATATCCTTTTAATTTTTTTTTTTTTTTTAAACACAGCAGTCATACAAGAAGGCATGTGGGGATCAAGTTCATTCATAATTTATAAGTGCTGTGTTACAGACAAATTTCAGAATATTGTACATTTTGCTTTTTCATTACCCTATTGATGGTCGTTTAGTTTATTTAAATTTTTACCACTAGAATGAATTGTTTACTGATTTATCTAGTTATCTTGTAGTATATGCATATATTCAGGTGATATCAGTTTACCTACTTGAAAGTAGTATTGCTTCATAATAGAGGTGTTCAGATTCAGTTTTATTAAAAAGTAATCTTATGCTGCCCAAAGTGATAAAGATAATTTATGATTCCACTATTGGATATGAGAGTTAACATACTCTGTAATGGTGGCACAGTGATGGAATTCTCACTTTCTACGTGGGAGATCCAGGTTTGATTCCTCGCCAATGCATACCTTTAGCTGCTAGGCACTTCACCTTTTGGGCTTCACTAATGGCTCAGATGGTAAAGAATCTGCCTGTGATGAAAGAGAATTGGGTTCAATCCCTGGGTAGGGAAGATCCTCTGGAGAAAAGAATGGCTACCCACTCTAGTATTCTTACCTGGGAAATCCCATGGACAGAAGAGCCTGGTTGGCTACAGTGCATGGGGTCACAAAGAGTTGCACATGAATAAGCAACTAACACATATATTTTTCAACAGTTTTAACACTTCATTATATTAAAGCTTTGTAAAATTTTAATTTATGACAATTTTTTAATTCTTAATCGGCATTTAATTGTCTCAGTTGTCTTTCTCAGATTACTAGAGAAGTTGAATGAATCTTCATAGATTGGAGACCAACTAGATGGCTCCTTTTATAAAATATATTTTGTTTAGAATTCTTTTGCCAATATGTAGAAGTTACTTATGTATATCTTCTAGTAATTATTTATGTTTTATTTGTTGCAAATGCCTTTAGACAGGCCAGGATTATCTTTCAAATTATTATTGTTTTTATTTTGTAAAAGATGACATGTCGACAAATATCAGTATTTATTTTCATGAATTATATTGAACATTGAGAATTAAAATCACTAGCTTCCATAACAAAATAGATCTTAATGACACAGATAACCACGGTGGTATGATCACTTACCTAGAGCCAAACATCCTGGAGTCCAAAGTCAAGTGGGACTTAGGCAGCATCACTACAAACAAAGCTAGTGAAGGTGATAGAATTCCAGTTGAGCTATTTCAAATGGTAAAAGATGATGCTGTGAAAGTGCTTCAAAGCTATTTCTTTCAGGAAATTCTTGCCCAGATAGTTAAGGTTAGAAAATAATAAATAACTTTACTGTCAGCAAACAAATTTATATAATTAGACAACCTTTCCTCTATCAGAAAAATAGAAAGCTAAGCTAAGCATACAGCTTACTTATGAAATAATGATTTACTTATCAATATTAACTTCATGACCTTAACTTCTTAGCATCTATCAATCCTACACTATTATGTTGCTGATTTGGCCTAGTTCTAATCAGTTTCTCACCTTGAAGTCTCTCAGACAATTGAGAGCAGAGTCAGAGATGTGTCAATATTTTCTATGACAAATCAATTTCTTCCAAGAAGTATTTAGACTGAAAATGGTGTTCTCTCTTACTAAAGGAACTTTAATGATCTTAATTTGCTGGTTTGAGTAATCAGCTTTGCTATGCGGTTTTCTGGAAGAAACAAACAGATGACAACCCTGGAAGTTACACTGAGATCCAGTCAGGATCATCTTCACTGCTATACTTCAAAATCCCTGGCTGGGAAACACTGCACTCCTGGGAGGACATTTTAGCCTTCTTCCCAAGCCCCACCCTCCTCCCAGGAGTTATAGTGACATAGGGGTTACACTGTGCCTGATTCCATTTTTTTTTTTTTTTTTTTTTTTGGCTTTTAAAGCTCTCAGATATTTCCTGAGGAATAAGCAGCACTTTTATGAATCCTTAACTATCTGATCAGATATAAAAACTTTTCTCCTGGGCAGAAATCAGCCTGCTTAATAACAACATGACTGTCCATTTATACACATTCTGCTGTGAATCATTAAGAGGGAAACCATAAAGATGAGGATGGGTGCAGAACCAATATGGTCATCTCTTGAGCTGAATGTGAAGACTGATGGATTTTTCAACAGAGTGTTGTTCTTTACAGACAAAATTTCCTTGGTTCAACTCTCAAAGCCTCGGGAGAAATCTCCTCTCTCTCATCTTGCTTTGTCCCTAAGATGTCCCTAAGAATCCAGTCTGGAAGTGATCTCTTCTCTAAGAATATGGTCTGCCAGGAACTGAAAATCTGTTAGGTCTGAAACAGAGAGAACCAGCCATTAAGTTAGAAGCCTGAGAAATAAGATACACAAATATTAGTCATTCAACAATTTTCAGACACTCATATGTCTGTCTTGTAAGTTATGTTCATTCCACATCAGATCACTGCTTCTTATATGTATTCAATCTATAGCTTTAATTCTTATGCTTATCTTTAAAAATAGCACATTTTCATCAAGGATAATTGAGAATTCAATAGCCATTAGGGAAAATTTCAATATGGACAAAATAGTCATTTGATAAGTACCTAAAGATAAAAAGGGAATTCTGTAAAATTACAAACATCCAATGGTCTATATTTTGCATTAGTATGTAAAAGTTTCTAATGAAATTCAAGCTGCATAAGTGTTTTGATAAAAAAAAAATTTCTTGGGCAAGAAAACTTGTGAACCTACAAAGCTTTCTATTCTCCTACATCACCCAAATCCCAATGTGAACACAGCGGTCTTTATTTTAGTGGCCGTCTTCCCCTATGCTCTGTACTTTCATTATCATCTCTCTCTAACCTTTTTATCACCCACTTTCTTTCATTTTTTCAAGCCAGAAACACCCTCAGCTTAATTGCTTCTTAAAATTAATCTCCCTTTGAGACAGGCACAATCCTCATGGTTAATTTCAGATTCTGGTATCATTCTCTGCTGATAACTGTTATCTAAGAATTTTCAAAATTCTGAGAGTATATAATTCTGCACTTCAAGATTTGTAAAAATTGGTTTATATCCTGAAAGCAATCTCAAGTGAAAAAAATTATACATAAAGACAGAGTGGGGAGATTCTGTGGGTGATTTCCAAAACAACAAATTGCTAGAACACAAAAATTCAGAAAACCTGGACATTGAACAATATCTTTTGGAGGACTTATCCAGAGTCTCTCCTGTGAAATAGATTGGACTCTAATTCAATCTTGCAGATGTGAAAGGATGAATCCAATGGAAATTCCCAAAATAAGTTAACATAATTGAACAGCATTCAGAAGTGGATTCTGAAACAGATGTGACACTGGCTTTCTTTTTATGTTTTTATAACTAACCTTGAGACATAAGTAAATGTATTTGATTTGTGAGCCAAAATCAGATTGGTAAATGACCTTGTTGCCAGCTTCCTAACTCCTCACTGAACACTTGCAAAGAGGGGACAAAAGCAGACCCTAGGTATTAAGTGTCTGACAAGGGATCATCTTGATAAAGACACTCGAGGATATTGTACACAGTAGTTCTCTCCCACTGAGGGATAAAAGACAGCAAAGGCTGAGTGGGGAGTCTGAATTTCACCTTCACTCTTCCCCAGTAGGGTGATGACAGTGGAGGCTCAGAGAACCTGAACTTTTAGTAATGCCCAGTGATGACTGATTTTATTTTTCATAATTGACCTGTTATTTGCATTTTACAATGCTTACTTAATATTTTCTCAGTGTTTCCTGTTTCATTCCTAATATCATTTGCTTATATTTTTTCTCAAAACATTTTGCCAGAAATTCTTTTATATTGTCATTTTCTAGAACCAGCTTTAAGTATTCTGACCTTCTCTATGTATTATAATTATTCTGCCTTCCATATTCACTCATATTACTTAAAACTTCTAAATTCACAATCATTTTACTTTGATTGATTGAATTGATTAAGCATTAGTTAGAAATTTATTTAGAGATAACAGTAAAATTCCTTGTAATTGTTTATTTGGTTTACTAAATAAGACTTCCTTTATTTTCTCTTATTCTCAGATAAACTGGAAATGGGTGAGTTGATGTTAAGATGACAACATAGTTCCCACTTCAGTTCCTCCCACAAGTAGACCAACTAGCAAATACCCAGAGAGAAGAAACCGTTTTGAAAATCCCACAACCCCAGGCTGAGGCTGATGCAGCCCCAATTCCACCCATAAAGACTGAGAACTGGAATCTGAAAGAGATGTGACAGGTAAGAGGAGCTAAGCCACTACACTTGGGCCATTATACTCCTCTCCCAGGTCATCATAGCACTGCAATAAGAGGACCCCCATGGGTCTCTGGTCTCTCTAGTGGGAAAAGAAAGCCCAGGGTAGACATCCATGCCCTTCCACATTGTGGGATGTTTTCTAGGAGGCCCACTGGGCTCTTACCTCCTCATAGAAATCACTGGTGGAAACTGTGGGCTAAACCACTGGCGATCAAATAGAGATGGAGAAGGGGTGAGGCTCTTAGTAACCAGTGTTCTTACCTTGTAGAACCCACATTTCTGCCTGCAGCAGCACCCAACCGGAGATGCCAGCCAGTGGCTCTCAGATGTGGGATTGCTCAATCATATGGTAGTTCTAGTTTTAGTGTTGTGTGCAATCTCCGTACCGTTTTCCACAACAGCTGGACCATTTACATTCCCACCAATAGTGCATAAGGATTCTGATTTCTCCACAACCTCACCGATTCTCCTCATTATTATTATCATCAATCTTTTTAGGTTCACAGATTAAAATTTATTCTCCTTTCCCATACCTGGCCAGTGGAGAGAAAACACCCATTTTCTAATATCTTGCTTGGTAGAGAAGTTCTCCCACTTAAGAACTGGCTTCCCTGGTGGCTCACAGGTTAAAGCGTCTGCCTCCTATGCGGGAGGCCTGGGTTCGATCCCTAGGTTGGGAAGATCATCTGGAGAAGGAAATGGCAACCCACTCCAGTATTTCTGCCTGGAGAATCCTGTGGACGGAGGAGCCTGGTAGCCTACAGTCCACGGGGTCACAAAGAGTCAGACAGTACTGACCGACTTCACTTTCACTTTCCCACTTAAGAGAAGAGTCAAGTAGGCTCTTTGTGGCTCAGATATTTTATTTCTTTTTGTAACAAGTCTTAGAAGAAAGAGGCCTGGGATTTTCTTCCCTAACCACTTCCATTATCTCAGTGTATGGATTCTCTGGTCTTACATAGTAAGGGGGAAGTTTCTCTTGTGAGCCTTAGAAAGAGTGGGTAAAGGCACTTTCAAATGATATCCTGCAAAAACCAAACGGTGTGAGAAATGAAATATTATTCAGTCATAAAGAAGAGCATCCTGCATCTTGTGACAACATGTCCATGTAGCATTTCCTTGAGGGCATTATGCTAAGTGAAGTAAGTCAGAGAAATATAAATACTGTATGATTTAATTTATATATGGAATATTAAAAAGCTGATATTATAGAAACAGAGAGTAGGTTGGTAATTGCCAAGAAAGGAGGCTAGGGTGGGGAAAAAATGAATGAAGGTGAACAAAGGAAACAAAATTCCAATTATAAAATGAATGAGTTCCGGCATTATAATCTACCATATAATCGCTATAGTTATAATTGCTAAGAGAGTAGATCTTAAAAGTTCTTAACATACACAAAGAAGTATAAGTATATCAGCTAATAGGTATGATAACTAACCTTATTGTGGTAGTCATTTCACAATATTACATATAAAGTCATCACATTTTAAATCTTAAATTTATAGAATGATATGTGATAATTATATCTCAATAAAGCTGGAAAAATAGTTTTTTAAAAAATTACTAGAGGCAATCTTTTTAGGGCAAGGTGAACCTGAAGTATTATGTTGTATCATTGATATCCATAGACTCTCTTCTCCAAATCACTCCATCATCCAAAATAAATGCTAACACTCTAGCTATGTAATCAGTACTACAGATAATAAGATCTGCTACAGATAATAAGATCTGCTACAGATAATAAGGAAGACAATTGAAAAAATGAAGGACACTTCCAACTTTTGCACAAAAATTTGAACTTCAATGCTGAAAATAAAGTCATAAATGTATACCTAAGGTGGTCAAACAAAGATTTTTGGATAGAAGATCCAGTCTTTATTCTGAAGGTCATATACCAAGTTAAAATAAGAAATTATATTACCAAGAAAGAAAGGGTGAACAAGTATTGGATTATCTATGTTCTCAGTTAAAACTACTTATGAATTAATTGTAAGTCCTTTTTTTTTTTTTTTTCTAATAGCTACATTTGAAGTTCATGTTATGGGCCGAATTGTGTTGCCAACCAAAATGTGTATGTTGAGGTACCAACTCCTGGTACCTCAGCATGTAACTGTATTTGGAGATAAGAACATTAAAGTGATAAAATGAAAATGAGATTTTCATGGTGGGTCTTAGTTCCATATGAGAAGCTGAGATTAGGACACTGATATGCATGCCCTAAATGGAAAGACCATGAGAAGGCACAACAAGAATGCAGTCATCTTCAGTTTAAGGGAAGAGGCCTCACCAAAACTGCCAACAACTTAGACTTCTAGCCTCCTAAGCCATATTTTATCTAGATGCTTTTTCAAAGAAGCATGGCAACAGTATTAAAAGTTGTTTCTATGAAGTAGCTTATTTCTTTAAATTATTTGATCCACAGTTTATCTCTAAATTTCTCTTTTCTTTATTATTTTCATGTTACAGTACTTTGTTTCTTTTTGACAGATCCCAATTAGAAAAGCATATTGCAAGTTTACATGGAACAAAACTGATTTTTCCACTGTAAATTTTAGTTGTTTCTGAAGTGTTCAGTTGCTTGTGCTAAATAAGCAATCACATTCATACTAACTAAAACATTTTGACAATGCAAAATGTTTTAGATTGCTCTGCAATTGATTATTTTAGTGTTCAACTTAGAATATCTGTGATTTCACATATTTCTGCCCCACAGTCCTCTGGGACTGAAGACTTTTAACAAAGAGTTTTTGATCAACTCTCTTCTTGGATGTTGACAATCCAGTATCTATTCAATAATTATAAGAATATGGTTTTGAAATGCTTACTGCTTTGGATATGATATAATCAGTGAATTATCTCAATGCATATTGATAAGAAACAAATGCCAGTATATGGTCCATAATTTAAAACTGAAATTATGATTGTAGACAGTATATCAGGACATTTCAAAAATATAGGAATTTTGTATAAATATATCCTAATGAAAATTTAGGATGACTTTTATATGACAATGCTGCCCATGAAATTTAACATGTCAAAATAAGCCTAATTAGTTCAAACACCTTCCTTTCATAAGGAGAAAGAATACATCTTTTGAGATTTTCCAGAGGCCCTCTGGAAAGTCTCAAATAACTTTCAAGGTCAAAAAGATTATATTTAGGATTTGATTTTTGGAATTTTTGTCAAAAATATCAAAAAGGTTTAAAACAGTTGAATAGGATCAAAAGTCACTGTTCAAGAAACAATTATGCATTTAACCAAGTGACAATCAAAGACTTCAAAGGCAAATACAGACGGCTAATACTCATAAAAACTTGGCTCTTTTAATAAAGAAGACTCAGTTTTCTTAAGTAATCAAAGATTTGATAAAGATAACACTTAACACAGAAAATTATTTTGATAAAACAGACTCCTTTTAGGCAGATTACTTAAAAGGTAAAGAAAAGCCTTTCATAATCCCATCAAGAACAGTCCAATCAAATTTTATCTTTTTAACAGATAAACGAAAATTAAATTTTGGTTTTATTTAAGTACATTTTGATATTTAATATTATCTTTCTTCAGTTCAATTAAATAGAACTCTTTTATAAATTTGTTTATAAGTAACAGTTGAAATCAAATTGTTTCTGGCAGATGGAACAAGTTAAGGATACCCATTCACATAGCTAAATCTTTTTACTAATATTTATGGAGAGGACTTTTAAAATTTCTATTTGCCCTTGATGAGTAATCTTATAGAGTCTTTGGTTTAGGGCAGGAGAGTTTTTATGTCAGTCTGTATTTTGAAAGGTGTCTTTTTTTTCCTGGTTTTGTTTTGTTTTGTTATTTTCAGTCTCCATGTACATACAGCGTTTTGGTTATTTCCTGGGGTATTTCCATTTCAAATATATGAAAATATTTATAACTTCAAGAGAAAGAGGAATAGTGCAAGTCTTCTAGGAGTTTCTGGGATATATTTCTATATGCTTAGAGGTCTAAGGTGATTGCTATTTAAATTTTTTCTTTGTATAGGGGTTGAAAGGTATGGCCACTCTGTCCATATCCTAGCCAATCACTACAACATCTTCCTCTTCATTTTCATCACTTCCCAGGGATGCTGTCTCTAATCATCTTTATCAATCTTAACTGGTTTTATCACAAGCACTGGAAAGCTTATTCAAGGTAGCTTGTGCTCTCTTTGCTTTGCAAAACAGCACTCTAAATTCTCCAGTTTATTACTCTGCTCTCGCATTTTTTCTACTTGCCCCGAAGCTAGCAGAGTAGAATATAACAGCATGTCCTTCGATACTATCAGCTGTTTTTCCAGCTTTCTGTCTGGAGTTTGAGCCTCTAGTTGAACATTGATATCCTGCTGAGCTGCCCACAGTAGAGGCCAGCTCACTATAGCAACCATTCATCTCTATTCTTTCCCACAATGAACTATATACAGTTCTTCATATAAGTGCATCAAGCAACCAGCATTTGAGGGGTGGGGGGGGCACCCTCATACTCACAAGGCAGTCTACAAACATTTGACATACAGGCTACCCCTCCCTATACAGAGGTCTATGGACAATGGGATTTTCTCCAAGGGTGTTTCTTCCCCTTGGCCTAGTCCTGCGTCTTCCTGACTGGCTCACCAACTGTTTGCTCATAAACCAGCTCCCATACATACAGGGCAAGGGGAGACTGAAGAAAGAAGAGGCCAGGTTGGTAGGTAGACAGTTAATAACAAGGGGACTTATTTATGAGACTTGTCTTAGGAGGCTGCAAGATGAATAGATCTTTACACCAGCCTGCTAAATCTTAACATCTTAGAGTGAGACCTTAACCAGTTTCAGTCATGTATACTGTCCACATGATCTCAACATCACATTACTATGTCAAGGCTATGTCCTTGAGGCAGCTTCTGGCATGAGGAAAGGAAAGGAATATCCAGAATGTACATTCCAATGATATAGACCGGAGTGGGGAGCCTCTGATTGTCAGGTTGCAGGCCTCAGGGTAAATACAGGTCACTCACACCCTCTCAATGACCTTCTCCAACAATAGGTACTGAACATCCACCAGCATTCTGCTAAATCTGATAAGCTATTCTCATTGCACAGATCAGTAAATAAACACTATGGAAATTTTAAAAACTTGCCCATCTTTCCTCCCATCCTCCAATGAGGAGTACAATGAGGTGTAATCTGTTGTGTTTATTGAGTCCATGTTTTTAATTATCAAAATGTCATTTTTAAATATCTAGTACCACTTCCCTCTTCTATGTTAGGACCCATAATGAGAGGGGATAAAAGGCATCTATCTAAGTATTATTTCTCTTCTTTCATTTTTTTCTCTTTTGTTTATTTATTTCATTGAAATTTTCTCTCTGAAAATTTATCAGGTTACCCTAAATAGTAAGGAAAAGAGAGAAGATTTCATTTATTTACTCATCAATAGTAATTATGATGTTCCTCTGGGCAGTGGGGAGGCCTAGTAAAGGAGACAAACTTATAGAATTTACATTCTAATGGAGAGAGAAAACAACCAATAACCAAAAAGATGGAGATTATGCCAGTGATGTATAAATATCAAGACAGAAGATGAGGGTTTCATAGGTGGTCAGTAGGGAAGTCCCACTAATGGAGTAGAGACCTAAAGAAAGAATGAAAGTGAGTTATGCAGACATCTGAAGGAAGATTATTACAGGCAAAGGGAAGAGAAGGAGTAAAAGTCATAAGGAAGGAGTGTGTTGCTAATGCTTGAGGAAGAGCAAGGAGACAAATGTCACATTTAAAATAAGTAAATGTAGAGCTTTTTATTTAAATTTCCAAATATGTGTGTATGTATACATTTATTTTTCTTCCTAACATGTTAAAGTATAATTGACATATAACACTGGTAAGTTTAAGGTGTAGAAGGTAGTGATTTTATTGTTATTCATAATCTCAGTCATGTTCAATTCTTTGTGACCCTGTGGAATGCAGCACGTCAGGCTTCCCTGTCCTTCACCATCTGCCAGAGCTTTCTCAAACTCAAGTCCATTGAGTCAGTGATCCCATCCAACCATCTCATCCTCTGTAGTCCCCTTCTTCTGACTTCAATCTTTCCCAACATCAGGGTCTTTTCTAATGAGTCAGCTCTTCACATCAGGTGGTCAAAGTATTGGACCTTCAGCTTCAGCATCAATCCTTCCAATGAATATGCATGATTTTATACACTTGTGCGTGTGTATATATATATATGTATATATATATGAAAAATGATTATTTAATGTGTAAAATAATTAGCATAAGTAGATTAGTTAACACATCCATTCCCTCATATAGTTACACTTTTGTGGATTTTTGTTTTGGCCAAAGGGAATAAACTTTTAGTTATAGGATGAGTAACATCTGGAGATGCAACATAGAGCAAGTGCTATTTATACATCACTGGCAAAATTTCCATCTTTTTGGTGACTATAGTTAACAATACTGTATTGTACATTTGAAAGTGTTAATAGAGTAAATTGTAAAAGCTCTCATTGCTAAAAAAATCAAAAGCATATTTAATAGAGTTTCTGAAAAGAAATCTCTGCTTTTATTTAGAAAAATGTAAAACCAAAATAATATGTCTTCTCTTTCATTAAGAAAATATGAAATACAAAGTGTAAGTAGTACTTTGAAATGAATATACTTCTGTTAAAAAGGCACTGTAAAGCATACCACTTGGGGCTAAAAATATTCAAGCACCATGTTAAAATCCCTTCACTTTGATGATAAGGCAGGCTAAGAATACATAAATTTGTGATCTGGGAAACTAAATAAAGAACTTGCCTCTAACCACTCAGATTTGGGGAAAATATATGTATATATTAATCCTGATCATGATTGATTAATTAATGATCCAGATCATTAATCTGATCATGACTGAAAGATTTGTTATATTATTTTTACATGCCACTTAATGTAAAGGGGTAAGGACTTCTTTCTTATAAAAGACAATTACATCTAAATTTGAAATTCACTGGCTTAAGCTATACTCCTATAGACAAGAAACATGTTTTTGTAAGAAACAGTCCATAAAAATATATGCACATTATTTTTATTTAAATTCTAAATGAGATCATCATATTTTTTCTATTCTATTTCTATTTTTTTCTATTCCTTCCTCAAAATAAGTATAAAAGTTAAAAGAGGTTTTGTCTGTGGCAGATGACTGCTGTGATCCTTTACCTACCATTTACAAAGTAGATATTGGCATAAAATTATTAAGGCACAAAAATTATTTTTAGAATTTACAAAATCTAAACATTGAATGGGACATAATTTATATTTCTATATTAACTTTCATTGAGATAATTCATTAAAGTTGCATACTCTGAAAATGAAAAATATTAATCTATATTTCTGTTCAAGAAATATTTAACCCAGAACTCCCTGTGCACTAGATATTCCCATTCTGGGGATAAAAGAAAAATTAAGAAAGTGAAAGTGAAGTGTTAGTCACTCAGTCATGTCTGACTCTGCAACCCCATGGGCTGTAGCCCACCACCCAGGCTCCTCTGTCCATGGGATTCTGCAAGCAAGAATGCTGGAAGGGTTCATTCCCTTCTCCAGGGGATCTTCTTAACCCAAGGATCAAACCCAGGTCTCCTGCTTTGCAGGTGAGCCACCAAGGAGGCCCAAAAACTAGAAAAATAAGATGCAGTGTTTATCCTCAAGATGATCACAGTCTAGTAGGGAAGCCATACTAATAAACAGATTAAGATTATGACATTCAATATGAGAGGTGAAATGATCATGATGTGCCTAAGCTGGTATGATGTACAAAGATAGACAGCAGACAATATGCATGGAACAAGAAAATAATTCAAGTCATTTAGAAAATATCTCTTAATCTTTTACTATGTGCCAGTCAGTGTTTTTGTGCCTGGGAACACGGCAGGGAAGAAAATTGCTTTCACAAGACATATTTCATGGTGGGGAAACAGATAATAGAAACAAATAAATTGTATGTCCTTTGGGCAAGCTCAGGGAGTTGGTGATGGATGGGGAATCCTGGTGTGGTGCAGTCCATGGGGTCGCAAAGAGTCGGATATGACAGAGTGACTGAACTGAGCTGAAGTTGTATGCCAGGTGATGGTAAGTGCTTCATTCCTGAAAGGAATTCTGAATCTGGACTTGACAGCCATTTGAGATGTAGAAAAAACTTGCTTAAAGTAACTTGACTGGGATCAGAAATCATGTCAATTGTCATTCTCATTATCACCATGTGAAGAGAATAGAGGATTAAAAGCCAATGAAAATACATTGTTCTAGAAATCTCTGTTTCCAAGTTTATATGCACAGTATGGAAAGCATGATAATAACCAAGAATGATTAATAAGCTACGCATAGTATGTTAGAATAAGTATGTTGAGGAGTAGACAGAGGCAAAGGTTTGACAACTGGGTGGTCCAGATGAGAAACAAGGTTCCAAACCGTAATAAAGCTTATGCTGCTGCTGCTGCTGCTACTAAGTCGTGTCCGACTCTGCGACCCCATAGACGGCAGCCCACCAGGCTCCCCCGTCCCTGGGATTCTTCAGGCAAGAACACTGGAGTGGGTTGCCATTTCCTTCTCCAATGCGTGAGAGTGAAAAGTGAAAGTGAAGTCACTCAGTCGTGTCCGACTCTTAGCCATCCCATGGACTGCAGCCCACCAGGTTCCTCCGTCCATGGGATTATCCAGGCAAGAATACTGAAGTGGGGTGCCATTGCCTTCTCCAATAAAGGTTATAGTGGTTATTCTTCCTTCTCATCTTATAAAGAGGGTGCATTCTTTTTAACCTGCCATCAGCCTCTCCAGATACTGTGGGGTGGGATGGAATAGTAGGTAAGGAGAGAAACTCATTCTTTATAACACAAAGGAAAACACAGCAGTGACTTTTTTGTGGGGTGGGAATTATAATTAAAAGAAGAAATGTATATCAAAGGTCCATTTAGAGAAACACATTTAAGGTCTTACTTTGTGGTGGATATTATGACTCCATTCTTGTGTCTTCATGATACCTGAGTAAACATCTATCTTACTAAAGATTTTGTTAATGGATCTATTGCTCTGTTGAGAAAGCAAAACTTGACACAATTGCTGGAGGAAGACTGTAACAACAGTCCCTTTTGAGGACACAGTATATGTAGACTTAGTATCTGAAATAGCCTGGGGGTTTTCATTTTACTTTTTCAAAGACAGTGTTAACCTTTAAAATATGTAGTTACTTTTAAAAATTGTATATCCACAGTAAACCCTTCTGGTCAAATAATGTTTTTATAAACCTAATAATTTTTAAAATGTACTTGTAAGGTCATAGTTTAGACAGGAAGAGCAAAAGACAAACTGCATGTTTCAGTTCCCTTGGGAAGTGTTTTCTGCAAATTAGTCAAAGGAACTCTCACGTTTTTTGGCTAGAATGCCTATCTCAGGTTTAGGTAAGCTTTCTAAGAGAAAAGAAGAGAATGGATGTTTTCTAGGTAGGTACTAAGTTTCATCTATCTAAATAAAAATATACATTCAAAGTATTGTTATTTTAAAGTTCTTATTTTAAGTGATTTTATTGAATTATTGCTGCTTATAGCAACTTGGAGAAGGGAAGGGCAACCCACTCCAAAATTCTAGCTTGGAGAATTCCATGGACATAGGAGCCTGGCGGGATGCAGTCCATGGGGTTACACAAGAATCAGACAGGACTGATATTTTACATATATACATACCAACTGATATTTTACATATATACATACCAACTGCTTGTACTCATAAAAGTAAAATAATGGGTTAAACAATTTTAATATAGAGAATAATTAAAGTTTAGTAATAATAAACAAATATGTTCATTAGTAGACTAAGAAAAACTTAGACAATGAACTCTGGCATAGACATCTTTCTGTACTAATTGAATGAGATATCTATAAGGATCACGAATTGGAAATCTTTCAAAACATGTCATCCATGTCTATTTCTTGGTAGCCTTTGGGCATAAATGAATTTCAGTCCTAGATAATTTATAAATATACCTTTCCATAGTTCCTAACAAAGGCAGGAAAATTCAGCCAACATTTTAACATAAACATACTGCAGGTGAAGCATCATCAACTAACCATAGATGACCTTGAGATATTAAAGATTTCATGCTGAATTAGGAAATACTTTAATCTGTTTCTCCTTTCATTCAGCAAATATTTACTTTGAACCAATTAAGTATTACCCCTACTGAGAATCTATGATTCAACTTAGTGTTTTGAAATATGTTCTATATAATTAACTGTTTTGTGGTTGATTAAAGGAAAAAAAGTTTTATTTTTTGTAAATATTTTCAAATTCTTGCTTGAAAAGCTGTCTGTGACTTGGGAGTACTAAGCTTAGTATAATTAGGCTGTTGATGTGAAGAGGCTCTGGGCAGGGGGTTGGGGGGTGAGGGACAAACTCATAAGAAACAGCACAGACCTAAAAGGAAGACAGAATCAAGTGAGATCTAACAAGGGCTATACCTCACAAACACTCCTTTCAGCTTGAGAGCAAATCAAAAAGAAAGGGGCAAGAGTACCCTCACTTGAAAAGCTGACCTAGAATAGTTTTTCAATGGTTACAGACAAGTATTCTCACTGGGAAAGGTAAAGCCTGCAATAACTAAATGGTTTTAACCTAAAATCTGATTAGATATGGTTCATACAAATGCCACTTGCTGGAATGGAAAAGAAGGAAGTTCAAATTGTTAAACTGAGTCAAAATGTGAAGGTTGTATGCACCAAACAAAACTGTGAGTGATTTGAAACTTCTTTTGGATGAACTTGTGCTGCATCTTTATTCTTATATCAAGCCAAAGGATATATTGATTGGTTTATCACTAAGTGATAAATTTTCCAAACATTGGTATATTTTCCCCAACTATTAAAAAAGCTTACAAGAAAAATACAACCTAGGAAAGTTCATCTTATGTAATATGATGTCATCATTAAAGTAATGTATAGAGAAATAAAAAGATAGTTCTAGATATTAAATTTCTCACATGAAATGTAAGAATCCCCAAGGAACTGTGAAAAAAGAAAATTATTGGATATTCCTGGAGAATTATTTTTTTTTTCTTTTACAATTATTGTTGTGTTAATGCTTTTTGCTAGTATTACCAATGTTGCAATCATGCCCATGTTAAGTAAATTTCTCCAAGAAGAACTGATAACTGATCAAATGTTGTTTGGTCAAACAAATGTGATGATCAAAGATATCTTGACCAACCACGAGGGGCTTTTTAAAAGCTAGCTTAGAAAAAAATGAGTTTAGGAAGTTTCCTGGTAGTCTGAAGGTTAGAATTCGACACATTCTTTAAAGTGATTTTGGTTTATAAATTTTCCAGATTCTTTACAGACATGTTTATTTCAAGTTGTTAATTTTGAGAGAAAATGAGAGAATCAGTGAAAAAATACAAGTTATTTTAAAATCCAGTATAATTGATATGAAAAGGTAGTACATTGGCAGAGTAGTAAAGGTATACATTTCATTATTTAAAGAAGGAATAGGGAGAGGCTGTGATTGGAGAAGATTTAGAACACATTATAAAGAAAATAGAAGTGTGGAGTTCAAAAAAGTCTGTTACAATGTCTTGGAGCCATAGCTTGCAGAAACATGCACGGTCACCAAGATTGCCATCTGTCATTCAGAATGCATATGTCTGTGCATTCAGTTAAGAAACAAGAACTGAGATGCTTTTCATTTACTTTCACAAAACCTTAGAGGGAAAATAAAACCTACATGATCTGATGGCAGGAAGCTGCGGGGATAGCAGGGTGTGGATTAGTCTTTGAAATTCATGAATACATGAATGGCAGTAGAAGCACAATATTGAACAATTTCTAGGCAAAATGCAAGTCTTAGAGACAGAGAAAGGAGCTATACATGCAAGAATTTGGAGGGGACAGAATACACAGGTAGAACTAACACAAAGCATCACTTATAATGTAGTCGCAGGAGGCAAGAAAGGATTAACAAATTTAGCAATTTACCTTTGTGGCATGCTTTGGAAGATTTCAAAACCAGGAGTACGAACTTCAACATAGGTGATTGCAATATAGCTCCATGATGTGACATTTCATTAGGCTTGCTTCTGACAAATCCCAGATTACTTCATGGAAAAAGAGATTCCATGAAGATATTGAAGATATCGAAATTGAAGATACTGAAGATAATTTCAATATTTTGAAAGCGAGACAATGTGGGAGGATATAAGAAGAGAACTATTAATTATGCAAGGATATTGGATTTTCTGGGCTTGGCACAATGGTAAAGAATCTTCCTGCCAATGCAGGAGACACAAGAGATGTGGCTTTGATCCTTGGGCTGGAAAGATCCCCAGGAGAAGGAAATGGAAACCACTTCAGTATTCTTGCCTGGGAGATTCCATGGACAGAGGAGACTTGGCAGGCTGCAGTCCATAGGGTTGCAAAGAGGTGGACATGAGCATGGTTGAATTTTATCCAGAAAGCAATGAATGTATAATTTGCATTTTAAAAATTCTTCTTTGCAGTGTGGATAATATATGGAGGGGACATGAGGTCAGAGTCAGAGGGATAAATTGGAGAATGCTGCTTGATTCAAGGGAGAAATAGTCATGTTAGAAAGAAGATTATAGATTCAATGAATATTTCAGAGTTTGACTTGTTAGTATTCAAAGATTAATTGAAATGAAATTGTTGAAGGAAAAGATGGAATTAGAGGAGAGTCATAGCTCTCTGGCTTTAGCAAATAAGAATAGACTGTTATTCTGAGATGTAATAGGTTTTTGGTAGGAGAAGCTTTATGGTAGTGGGTAGTGGTGATATGCATTGGGTTCCTTTAGAACAAGTTGGAGCAGCAGGAGCTCTCATTCACTGCTGCTGGGACTGGAAAATGTTACTGCCACTTTGGAATGTTTGGAGATTTATTATAAAACTATAAACACACTCTTAATATTTGATGCAGTAATCATGCTCTTTGGTATTTACTCGAGGGAATTGAATATTTGTGCCCATGAAAAGCCAGCACAGAGATAACAGTTTTACTCATAACTGCTCAAACTCAGAGGCCATAACATGTCCTTCAGTAGGTAAATGGATAAATGTACAACCAAACATTGGACTATTATTCAGTGCTAAGAAGAAATAAGCTATCAAACCATGAAAAGACATGAAGAAGCATGCATGCATATTACCAATAAAAGAAGCCAAATTGAAAAGAATATGTACATATAATTCCAACTACATGAAATTCTGGAAAAAGCAAAAACTTCATAGACAGTAAAAAAAATCACTGTTTTCCAGGGGTTGGAAGAGAAGGATGAATAGGTAGAGCAAAGTGGACTTTAGATCACCGAAACATTCTTCTGTTTTGATCACTACAATAAAGGGTACACATCATTACACATTTGTCAAAACTCTTAGAATGGAAAACACCAAGAGTGAACTCCAATGTAAACTATGGACTTTAGGTAATGGTGTGCCAAAATAGCTTCAGTGAATGTAACAAGTGTGCCACTGTGGTGCTGGATGTCCAGGTAGCGGAAGCTGTGTTATGTGTGAGGGCAGGGTATATATAGGAACTTTCTGGACTTTCTGCTATTTGCTATTTTGTTGAGCACCTAAAACTGCTATAAAAATTACTTTAATACTTTAAACAGACACACTTCATGGGATCTTGGTAAATTTCATATTCTGTGTATATTTTTTTGTGACACATATAGTTCCTGAAAGAATGTTTGGAGGCATATAAGGATACAAGAATCTATATCTATGTCTGTATTCATATCTCATAAGATGGGAGAAAAGAGGAGAAAACTGAAAGAAAGGCTAGGGCAAGTACAGAAATGAGTCAATAATAAATTGAACATATCTATAATATTTACCTTCTACAGGGCTCAAAATCTGTTAGAAACCCTTGTTTAAAAAGAACATATTTTACTCATTTACACATTTCACATCACAGGATTAAATATATTTTTGAAGATGTGATAATTACTCTTTAACGTTTACTGTAATAAGTCCTTGATGGCATTGTCTTTTCATAGTTTCAGGAAGGCCTTGCTTCCTGATCTCCTATCTCAGCATTTTCTCCTGTAGAGACCCATAAGGGATCTCCCAAAAGCAATTTTGCAGAAATGGTAGGTGGAGCAATAAAAATGCAATCCAGTTACTAACTCTCTATTGCTTTTATTGAACCCAGTGGCAATATGTTCATATAAAGTATCCTATGTGAAAGACTCCACATACAGTCTGACAATCCAACAAATGTGTGTACTCAACCAAACTTTCCAGTATAAACCCCTGTTGTGCATAAAATGTCTGTGCACATAGACATGCAGACATTCCGAGAAGCTAAATGACTTTAGCTTGTCTTAAGCTTCAACATCCTGGGTTGCATATGCATGCTGTCCATCAGAGAGGAATTCATGCAGGGAGATATGGAAAAAGAGAAGACTAGGACAAATCAGATTAGCGTCTTTCAGGTTGAAAACTCATGAATTCCTGAATGTATTGTGACCTAGCTTACCCTATATATCTCTTGGAAAAGCACACTTTCTATTTGTATCAAATAAAAGTATAAATAGTATAAGTTATAAATCACTCAATTTCACATGTACAAATATACATCAGGTATAGATTTGAGTTGACATTGCCAATTCTCTTGAAACATAAGTACATGAACTATGACAAGTAAATGTGGCAGAGCATACAATATCTATGAAGCATTTATAATGTTCTGAGAAGAAACCTTTCAACATTTAATTGTAACTGCCAACTTTACATAATACCATAAGAAAACACAGAATTTCCCTTTATGTATCCTTTATTTTTAAATTAAACTTTCACTGCATTATCCTTTATTTTACTGTCTAGCTGGGTAGCTTGAACACAAATTACACAAATTAGAATAAATACTAAGTCACTTCTGCCTCGAGAAACACGCACACACAAAGTTATATATTTTAAGAATTAGAAGGCTTAGACATCATGAACTCAATGATGTAAAACTCAGGCTCATTAATAACACACCAGTACTGCATGATATTTTGGTCGATACAGATTTTAAACTCAAATACCAATATGGGTCAAATAGATAATATAACTGATAAAGTTGGATGGCTGGAATCTGTGGTAAAAAATAAATTGTCACCACCCAATCTTCCCTTGTGGCTCAGCTGGTAAAGAATCCACCTGCAATGCTGGAGACCTGAGTTCGATCCCTGGGTTGGGAAGATCCCCTGGAGAAGGGAAAGGCTACCCACTTCAGTATTCTGGCCTGGAAAATTCCATCGAGTGTATAGTCCATGTGGTCACAAAGAGTCGGATACTGAGTGATTTTAACTGTCACTTTCAATGGTATCCTGCAAAATCATGAAGCTGAGTTGTGCCTTATCTTTTGATTTTCTAAGTTAATTAGGAATGAGATTTTATATTTAAAACAGACAGCCTGTATATAAAATATAGACAATTAATTCTAAAGATGTGTGTGTATGTATATATATATATATATATGTATATACATACATATGTATGTATGTATATATATATGTACATATGTGTGTGTGTGTGTGTGTGTGTGTGTGTATGTCTGTATTTATCTCCCTACTTCTGCAGGATGGTCTTATTCAAATAAAGACTCCCATTTCACAACAATCTTCCAAACCCAGGGATCAAACCCAGGTCTCTTGCATTGCAGGCAGATTCCTTACCAGCTGAGCCACAAGAGAAGCCCATTTAACACCACCAAAATTAGACAATTATTAACAATATGAATAAAGTTATTTTAGGCATATGATTGAAATATATACATACATAATATTTCAGAGAAATAAATGGCTAAATTATATTAAAATATTTTTATCAATGTCTGGAGAAAGCAAATTGATTCTATTCATGTCCTGAAATCTATGTATATACACAAGGTTTTATAATTTTCAAAATTAAATTATGTAGATTTATGCTTTGAAACAAGCACAATTTTAATATTGACTCATAATTATAAATAGAAAAAATATTAAAAATTTAGAAAAATGATCTCTGTCTCTTTAGTTGCTAAGTCATGTCTGACTTTTGCAACCCCATGGACTGTAGCCTGACAGGCTCCTCTTTCCATAGGATTCTCCAGGCAACAATATTGGAGTGGATGCCATTTCCTTCTCCAGGGGATCTTCCTGACCCAGGAATCGAACCCGGGTCTCCTGCATTGCAGGCAGATTCTTTACCAACTGAGCTATCAATTGTTTAATCATGTATTAAACATATTTTCCTTAATATTTCAATGCTATTCATTTATTTAAAATTTTAAATGATATTTTCTCACTGTTGAAAATACTGACAAATAAATATATAAATTAAAAGCATGCAGATACATCAAAGAGATAGCCAGGGTTAAACTTCCAGTGAATTCTATTTCTGATACTTTAATTGAATACATATAACCAATAGAGAATTTAGGGTGAATTGGCTTTAAAGTTCTATAATCTTTCTTGTAACTTTTATAATATAAGCATTTATACCATTAAACAATGTTTAAATATTTACTTTTTAAGGGTAATGTGATATGCATCATGTAATTACACATAGTTTATTAGGCAAAACTTATAGTATTAGTAATGTATGATGCTCTCGATATTTTACTATTATGAAAAATGCTATGCAGGACATTTTATTCATTAATATTTCTTGGCATCTTTAGAATAATTTGCTAGAGAAATTCTGAATCATGTAACACAGCTACATTTACTACCAGAAGGCTTGCCACCATTCTGTGAAAATTTCCATCTCTGCACGGTCCTGCTAGCTATAAATATGAATAATAAACAAAATTTTGTCAATTTGATTGATGATAATCTCATGAAATGTCTATTCTTATCTCTTAATGAATATGAGCATATTTTTCTGTGTTTGCTATTTGTATTTCTTTTCCCTCCAATAAATTTTTATTATACTTGCTCATTTTTCTACTGGGGAGAAAGTGATTAGTGACATATTTTCAAGGATTTGTAGTAAGAACAATAATCCTTTCTCTTTCATACTTATTGCAATTCTTTTCCTATGTTTTCATACTTTAGTATTTTTAGTAAACTAAAGGAATGGATAAGATACTAGAAATATCTAATATTTACATGTTTATGTCATTTTGCAAAATATGAGAGTAGCAAAAATAAGAATATGCTAAAGCAGATTTATTTACCCTTGATATATATTCATTTTGTTATGAATTTTCTCTCATTTTGCAAAAGATTCTATATCTTGTGTCAGTGTGAGAACAATCTTTAAGTTCTCTCTAGAGAAAGTAGATGAAATAATCGGCTTAATAAAATTGTAGCAAACTAGAGAAAATTAGGCAAAATGACAGATTCTGAGTTTGACCATAGGGTTGGGGAGACTGCTAAGTATAGAAAAGATATAAAGGTTTATTTAAAACAATCCCTGTCATACTGCTCTAAATATGATTGAATGTGTGGTGTCCTGTGGAAATGCTACTGTGTAAATCCTTGTAACAGAAACATATCTTGATTCAAGTCCTAATAAATATTCCTGTGTTTTATTCCATATTAAATTGACACATGCTCCATGAATGGTTGGAAAGAATTTAAAATTTTCTTTACTTTCAAGTAGGAAGGTAGAGAATAATTTTAGCACTCAAAACCACCTTTCACATGTCCCAGAGAAATGAAAATACAGTTCTTTGTAAAAGAATACAATTATGTTGCAGAGATGCACTCTTGTGATTATGAATTTAGAGTTGGAAACTTTGACAGTTGGGAAGACTTTTTTAAATTAATTGATACAATGTAATATTAAAGTATGACAATATCACAAACTGAAGCTTTTTAATGGGTGTCACCTATGTATTTTATTCAAAGAATCCATGACTGAAATGAATTTTATCCAACTTATATCACTTTATATAGTTTAACTTTGCCTCATATGGATTGAATTTTTGATAGTGAACAAGAGAGCTGAATGAATAAAGAAGACAGTGTATAACTACACAAGAGTGTGGGATTCTTGGCAAGAGGAAGTTTAAGTGATGAGTTATGATCATTCTATTTTCATTCATGTAATAAAGGTATATTGTTGTTTATATAAGTAATCCAAGTTGGCTTTTTATTAATCTGAGCAATAATATTTGCTTAATCTTATTTAGAGATCCAACACTTGAAAAATGTAACCACTTTAACTTTGAATTATATTAGTTTGAATGTAATCAATGGATTCTATTTAAAACATATAAAATGTATTAATGAAAGAAGTATAAATATTAAATCAAACTGAGGATCTTTCTGAATTTTATATAGTTTATATGCCTATTCATAGAATATTCATGGATAAATTGTCATTAACAAAACCAAAAATGAATGATTGATAAATCATTGTCATGGATAATATCTGTGAGTGACTAATTTTTAATTATTAAAACTGAGAAAATCATAAATAATTGCCCAGTGGGGTGATTTAATTTAATATTGAGTTATAGTAAGATGATGAAATAAAGTTCAGATAAATTAGAATCAAGTGGATATCAGTCAGGATCTAAGATGAATTAAAGGTCAAAGTTGCTAGAAAATTTATCAACTTATCTACATGAAACATTCCTGGGACCAATTTTTTCAAGCCGGCTTGAGGAAGAAACAAATATCTAGCAGCAGAATTGATCATAACTGGTGGGAGTTAATATTAGGAAATATTTCTTAGGAGAGAATGAGACCAACACATGGCACTTGACACACATTAGCAGTTTAGTACATGTTAAATAAAATTTAAGACTTAAAATAGGTGGGGAAAATCAGATCAAAACATTATCTGCTTCTGATAGATGTTTATTAAATGCCATATTTAAAATAGCGACTCAAAAAAAAGATATTTTAATCAATTAATTCACAGCTAATTTGATATTTATATCTTGCCAAGTACAAATTAAGCACCTGTATATACTCCTGAAGGTTAATAAATACATTCATATGAATGCAGTTACAATTTTAGTATTTATAAAATTTTAAGTTAATTTATGATTCAAAGAGCAATACATTGCATATGTATAAATTTCTATATTTTATGACTTTATTTACCATTATTTTAAAAAATCCATTGCCTTTGGGGAAAACGTTCATTTCCTTTGGTTTTATTTGTATGATAAACATATAATATAATCACACACTGCAATAATTATAAAACTAAAATTAGAAGTTGCTCTAGATACAATGTAAAAATAAAAAACTGGAAAACTTCTCACTTATAGTGAGAAAATTATGTTTCATGTTAGGTACAAATCAATGCAATACTATAAAGCAAGTATGCATCAATTAAAATAAATTTTAAAAATTTTTGAGAAAATTAAAATTTTACTACTGTACATCATTTAAAGACATGAATGAAGCAACGTGGCACGCAGGCACACAGTTCATTTAAAACATCCATACTAAGGACAATGAGTATGTTTCCACATGAATATATGATTTGTTCATTTGTGACTATCCTATATATTATCAATATTTTAGAATATCATATGTCATATAGCTTTGGTATAAGTAATAGTTTTGTACAGAAATATTATTATAGCTATGAAGTGGCAAAGAAGCAAAGCTAAATGACCAAAGAACAATTTTAAATGAGATAGAGTTTAAAAAAATGATTAGGAGATGACGACCATTTATTGAAAGTCTACTATATCCAGAAAATGTGCTATATATTTTCACATTGTTTAATTTTCCAAAATATCTTAGCAGGTATTTTTATTCTCATTTGTTAAATAAATAACAGTTTGATGAGTTAAAGGAAAGAATTATGATTCTTTCTTTTCCAGTACAAATGATTCAGAAATGATTAATACATCTTCTAAAATTATCCAGCTAGAAGGTGACAAAAATTTTTCAACCATAACTGCAAAACTTACATTTTACCATGATATCATGCTGAATTTTGGTATAATAGAAGTCAAATTATCATTAAACAGACAAATTTATTCTATTATTCCTCTTAGTGTGGAAAGGCAGTTCAACATAAATCCTGATAATGAGAGACATTACCTATGACAAAGTCAGAGACTATTTAGATGGCCATATAACTAAGTAAACAAAGTTAACATTGGATGGGGATTTCCAAGAGGAAGTAAAGAGCTTTCTAGTCCTCTACAAATAACCATGGATCAACTGGCTGACCAACACTAGCCCACTTCTCTATAGTGTCTCTGTGCTTTATTTATCTGAGTCACAGACCTTGAATACATCACATGATCAAACCAACTCATCCAAACATTAAGCATGATGCTCTCCTATCTTTACTGAAGAACTATAAGTATTGATTTCCCAAAACAAAATTTCCTAACTCTCAGAGGCTATAAATGACCAATTATATTCACCAAATAAATTAAATCTGCCTAGAGTCAGTTTATTTACTACTGGGAGTTCTGAGATTTCAGTCTTTACATGACAATGTCTGCCCCGTTGGTGTTCAGTTGCTAAGTTGTGTCCACCTATTTGGCACCCCATGGACTGTAACACTCCAGGGTTCTCTGTCCTTCACTATTTCCTGGAGTTTTCTCAAACTCAGGTCCATTGAGTCTGTTATGCCTTGCGAACATCGCATCCTCTGTCACCCGCTTCTTCTCTTGCCCTCAATCTTTCCCAGCATCAGGATCTTTTCCAGTGAGTTGGGTCTTCATATTATGCTGCCAAAGTATTGAAGTTTTACCTTCAGCATCAGTCCTTCCAATGAATATTCCTTTAGGGTTGACTGGTTTGATCTCCTTGCTATCCAAGGGACTCTCAAGAGTCTTCTCCAGTACCACAGTTCAAAATCATCAATTTTTCAGTGCTCAGCCTTCTTTATGGTCCAACTCTCACATCTGTACATGACTACTGGAAAAACCATAGATTTGACTATATGGACCTTTGTCATTTGTCAGCAAAGTAATGTCTCTACTTTTTAAAATGCTATCTAGGTTTATCATAACTTTTCTTTCTAAGAGCAACCATCTTTTAATTTCATGGCTGCAGTCATCATTCACAGTTATTTTGGAGCCCAAGAGAATGAACTCTGTCTGTTTTTCACTTTTTTCCCCATCTATTTGACATGATGTGATGGGACCAGATGCCATTATCTTTGTTTTTTGAATGTTGAATTTTAAGCTAGCTTTTCCAATTTCCTCATTTACCTTCATCAAATGGCTCTTTAGTTCCTCTTCAATTTCTGCCATTAGAGTAGTATCATATGCAGATCTGAATTTGTTGATATTTCTCCCAGCAATCATGATTCCAGCTTGTGTCTTCCAGGCTGGCATTTCACATGAGGTATTCTGCACATAGGCTAAATAAACAGGGTGACAATATACAGCCTTGATGTACTCCTTTCCCAATTTGGAACCAGTCTATTGTTCTAAGTCTGATTCTAACTCATGCTTCTTGACCTGTATACAAGTTTCTAAGGAGGGAGGTAATGTGGTCTGGAATTGCCATCTCATTAAGAATTTTCCACAGTTTGTTGTGATCCATAAGGTCAAAGGCTTTAGCATAACCAATGAAGCAGAAGTAGATGTTTTTTCTGGAATTTCCTTGCTTTGTCTGTGAGCCAGTGGATGTTGGCAATTTGATCCCTGGTTCATCTGCCTTTTCTAAATCCAGCTTATACATCCTGGAAGTTCTTGGTTCACATAACATTGAAGCCTGGCTTGAAGGATTTTGAACATTGATTTGCTAGTGTGTGAAATTAGTGCAATTGTATGTAATTTGAACATTCTTTGGCATTGCCTGGTATGACCTAACTCAAATCTCTTACAATTATACAGTGGAAGTGAGAAATAGATTTAAGAGACTAGATCTAATAGAGTGCCTGATGAGCTATGGATGGAGGTTGGTGACATTGTACAGGAGACAGGGATCAAGGACATCCCCCCAAAAAAGAAATACAAAAAGGCAAAATGATTGTCTGAGGTGGCCTTACAAATAGCTGAGAAAAGAAGAGAAGTGAAAGGCAAAGGAGAAAAGGAAAGATATACCTATTTGAATGCAGAGTTTTAAAGAATAGCAAGGAGAGATAAATAGCCTTCCTCAGTGAACAATGCAAAGAAACAGAGGAAAACAATAGAATGGAAACAACTAGAGATCTCTTCAAGAAAATTAGTTATCTTCAAGAATATTAGTAATCATGGCCTACCTACCATTTACCAGCTGAGCCACAAGAGAAGCCTCCAAGTTGGCTTAAAACTCAACATTCAGAAAACTAAGATCATGGCATCTGGTCCCATCACTTCATGGCAAATAGATGGGGAAACAATGGAAACAGTGAGAGACTATTTTCTTGGACTCCAAAATCACTGCAGATGGTGACTGCAGCCATGAAATTAAAAGTACATTTTCTCCTTGGAAGAAAAGTTACAACCAACCTAGACAGAATGTTAAAAGCAGAGACATTACTTTGCAAACAAAGGTCCATCTAGTCAAAGCTATGGTTTTTCCAGTAGTCATGCATGGATGTGAGAGTTGGACTATAAAGAAAGCTGAGTGCCAAAGAACTGATGCTTTTGAACTATGGTGTTGGAGAAGACTCTTGAGAGTCCCTTGGGCTGCAAGGAGATCCAACCAGTCCATGCTAAAGGAAATCAATCCTGAGTGTTCATTGGAAGGACTGATGTTGAAGCTGAAACTCCAATATTTTGGTCACCTGATGCAAAGAACTGACTCATTTGAAAAGACCCTGATGCTGAGAAAGATTGAAGGTGGGAGGAGAAGCATACGGCAGAGGATGAGATGGTTGGATGGCATCACTTACTCAATGGACATGAGTTTGGGTAAGCTCTGGGAGCTGGTGATGGACAGGGAGACCTGGCGTGCTGCAGTCCATGGGGTCACAAAGAATCAGACACAGCTGAGTGACTGAACTGAGCTGAACTGGGATTGAAATGAAAACGGACCTTTCCAGTCCTTTGGCCACTGCTGAGTTTTCCAAATTTGCTGGCTTATTGAGCACAGCATTTTAACTGCATCATCTTTTAGGGTTTTAAATAGCTCAGCTGGAACTATATCACCTCCACTAGCTTTGTTCATAGTAATGCTTCCTAAGGCCCACTTGACTTCACACTCCAGGATGTCTGGCTCTAGCTTGGTGACCACACCATCCTGGTTATCTGAGTCATTAAGACATTTTTGTGTAGTTCTATCTATTCTTGCCATCTCTTCTTAACCTTTTCTGTTTCTGTTAGGTCCTTGCCATTTATGTCTTTTAATTTGCTCATCTTTTCATGGACTATTCACCTGGTATCTCCAATTTTCCTGAAGAGATCTCTAGTCTTTTCCATTCTGTTGTTTTCCTCTGTTTCTTTGTATTGTTCATTTAAGTATTCTTATTTCTCCTTGCTCTTCTCTGAAACTCTGCGTTCAGTTGGGTATATCTTTCCCTTTCTCCTTTGCCTTTCACTTCTCTTCTTTCTCAGCTATTTGTAAAGCCTCCTCTGACAACCACGTTGCCTGCTTGCGTTTCTTTTTCTTTAGGATGGTTTTGCTGACTCTGGCTTAGATCATGAGCTCCTTATTGCAAAATCAGGCTTAAATTGAAGAACGTATGGAAAACCACTGGAGCCTTCAGGTATGGCCTGTACCAAATCCCTTATGATTATACAGTAGAGATGACACATAGATTCAAGCAATTAGACCTGGTAGACAGACTGCCTGTAGGACTACAGACAGAGGTTTGTAACATTGTACAGGAGGTGATGGTTTTGTCTGTTTTTGCTTACAGTTTCCCAATATGATAGATAAGAAAGGTATGCAAGTATAGGTTTAGTTTGCATTGCTTGTATTACAACCTAAGTTTGTTATCTTTTCTTATATTTATAGTCTATTTATATATTTTTCTTTGTAAATTAACCTGTTCATCAATTGGAAATATTTAAAAATACTACGTATGCATTAACATTTTGGCATAGTAAACTGCTTCTAGAATCTTATTATTTAATTTTAAAAGTATCAAAATACATGTATTCATTTTATATACATTATTCACCATGCAATATATTCATACATACAAATGCAAAAGGTTTTTCCTTGAGTCTTTAAAAAAATTTAATAATAAAATATTGCAGGCACAGGAACAAGCAAGGATTCTTCTACCACTACTATTCATCTTAGTATGGAAATTCTCAGCTACTGCAATAAAAAAGGAAGATATATATATATATATATATATATATATATATACAAAGAAAAAATAACACTTCATTTGCAGAAAAAGTGGTTATCTATGTAAAACATCTTGGCCACCACAAAAATGCATCAGATATCCTTAGAACTAGTAAGCAAGGCTGACAGGGTTGCAAGATATAAATTTAATATACAGATGAAGCACAAGCTGGAATGAATATTGCCGGGAGAAATATCAATAACCTCAGATATGCAGATGACACCATCCTTATGGCAGAAAGTGAAGAAGAACTAAATAGCCTCTTGATGAAAGTGAAAGAGGAGAGTGACAAAGTTGGCTTAAAGCTCAACATTCAGAAAACTAAGATCATGGCATCCAGTCCCATCACTTCATGGCAGATAGATAGAGAAACAGTGGAAACAGTGTCTGACTTAATTTTTGGGGGCTCCAAAATCACTGCAGATGGTGATTGAAGCCATGAAATTAAAAGATGCTTACTCCTTAGAAGGAAAGTTATGATCAACCTAGACAGCATATTAAAAAACAGAGACATTACTTTACCAACAAAGGTCCGTCTACTCAAGGCTATGGTTTTTCCAGTAGTCATGAATGGATGTGAGAGTTGGACTATAAAGAAAGCTGAGCACTGAACAATTAATGCTTTTGAACTGTGGTGTTGGAGAAGACTCTTTAGAGTCCGTTGGACTGCAAGGAGATCCAACCAGTCCATCCTAAAGGAGATCAGTCCTGGATGTTCATTGGAAGGACTGAGGTTGAAGCTGAAACTCCAATACTCTGGCCACCTGATGCAAAGAGCTAACTCATTTGGAAAGACCCTGATGCTGGGAAAGATTGAGGGCAGGAGGAGAAGGGGATGACAGAGGATGAGATGGTTGGATGGCATCACCGATTCAATGGACATGAGTTTGGGTAAACTTCAGGAGTTGGTGATGGACAGGGAGGCCTGGCGTGCTGCAGTCCATGGTGTCACAAAGAGTCGGACAGGACTGAACTGAACTGACCAGTAGTTAATTATATTTTTACATACCAGCAGTGAACAACTGCAACTTAATATTAAAGAAAGTAGCATTTATTTTAAAGTAAGCATAAGTCCAGGAAAACATGCCAAAAACCTGTAAATGAAGAGGTACACAAACTTCTGAAAAGAAACAAAGAAGTTCTGTGTTTATTGATCACAATATTCAATATTTTTACACTGTCAATTCTTCCAAACTTGATCTATAGACAATGCAAATTTCATCAAAATTTTTGTAAGGGATTTTGTAGATATCAATAAATGATTCTAAAGAACTGCCATATGACCCAGCAATCCCACTTCTGGGCATACACACTGAGGAAACCAGATCTGAAAGAGACACGTGCACCCCAATGTTCATTGCAGCATTGTTCATAATAGCCAGGACATGGAAGCAACCTAGATGCCCATCAGCAGATGAATGGATAAGGAAGCTGTGGTACATATACACCATGGAATATTACTCAGCAATTAAAAAGAATTCATTTGAACCAGTCCTAATGAGATGGATGAAGCTGGAGCCCCTTATACAGAGTGAAGTAAGCCAGAAAGACAAAGAACATTACAGCATACTGACACATGTATATGGAATTTAGAAAGGTGATAACGATAACCCTATATGCAAAACAGAAAAAGAGACACAGAAATACAGAACAGACTTTTGAACTCTGTGGGAGAATGTGAGGGTGGGATGTTTCGAGAGGAATCGGGTGGAGAGGGAGGTGGGAGCGGGGATTGGGATGGGGAAGACGTGTAAATCCATGGCTGATTCATATCAATGTATGACAAAATCCACTGAAAAAAAAATAAATAAAATAAATAAATAAATAAAACAAAAAAAAATAGAAAAAAAAATAAAGTTTATATGAGAGGCAAATATACAGAAGAGCAAAACAGTATTAAATGAGAATAAGGCTAAAGACTTACATTAACTGATTTCAAGACTTAATATAATGTTACAGTAATCAGAACAGTATGATGATGAAATTAAGATACAAATTAATGGAACAGAATACAGAGTCTAGAAACATTCACACAAATACAGTCAAAGGTAAGACAAAGAAGCAATGACAAGTCAATGGATAAAATATATTCTTTTCAGCAAATGGTGCTGGGAGGTTTGAATATCCATATACAAATAACTGAAACTAGACACGGAACTTATAATACTAGCACACACATGCACAAACTAAATAATAGACCTAAATGCAAAGTGAAAATCTATAAATCTTCCAGAAAAAACAAAAACAAAAACAGGAAAAAAGTTATAGGACCTTGAGTAGGATGAGTTTTTAAATATAAGAATAAAAGCATAATATATAAGAGAAAAAAATGTAATGTTATGAATTTAATAAGTATAAAGCTTAAAGCTTCTGCTCTGTAAATGACACTGTAAATAGAATGAAAAGACTGGTCAAAGACTGGGAGAAAATACTTGCAAAGTATATACCTGATTAAGGACTTGGATTCAAACTCTACAGGATTTTTAAAACTCTACAACAATAAAATATATAACCTGGTTAAAACTGGGTAAAAAGACCTGAATAAATACTTTGCTCACTAATATATACAAATGGCAAATAGCAGGTGAAAAGATACCCAACGTAATTTATTATTCAATAATTTTAAATTAAAACATCAGTAAGATACCATTAGCACCTACTAGCAAAGCTAAAATCCGAAAACTCCAACAATACCAGTTTCTGGCAAGAAATGTGGAGAATAGAAATGCTTAGTCATTTGTTGTGGAATGCAAAAGAGTACAGCTTTGGAAGACAGTTTGTAAGCTTCTTATAGAGCTAAACATAGTCTTACCATAAGAACCAGCTATTGCACTCTGTGTTTAGCATTTTCTACTTCTGAGTATTTACCCAATGGCTTTGAAAACTTATGTACATACAAAAATCTGTATGCAAATGTTTATAACAGCTTTTCTCTTAATTGCAAAAACTGGAAGCAAACACAGTGTCCCTAATAGATACATGGAAACAAAACTCTGTTACAACCATACAATGAAGAACTAGTCACCAATTTGAAAAAATGAGCTATCAAAATATGAAAAGAAATGAGTGAATAAGTGCATATTGCTAAGTAATTGAAACCAGCCTTGAAAGGTTACCTACTATATGATTTCATTAACTGACATTGTGAAAAAGGTGAAACTATAGACATAGTGGAAAGATCACTGGTCACCAGGGTATTAGAAGTGGGGGTTTAAAAGGTGGAGTATAGGGGATTTTTAAGGCAGTGAAACTACATTATATGATACTATAATTGTAGATACATGACACATGCCTTTGTCAAAACACATAAAACTTTAAGCATAAATAGTTCAGTTCAGTTGCTCAGTCGTATCCAACTCTTTGCGACCCCATGAACCACAGCATGCCAGGCCGCCATATCCATCACCAACTCCCGGAGTTTATCCAGTCTCATGTCCACTGAGTCTCTGATGTCATCCAAGCATCTCATTCTCCATCATCCCCTTCTGCTCCTGCCTTCAATGTTTCCCAACATCAGGGTCTTTTCAAATGAATCAGCTCTTCGCATCAGGTGGCCAAAATATTGGAGTTTCAGCTTCAATCTCAGTCCTTCCAATGAACACCCAGGACTGATTTCCTTTAGGATGGACTGGTTGGATCTCCTTGCAGTCCAAGGGACTCTCAAGAGTCTTCTTCAACAGCACAGTTCAAAAGCATCAATTCTTTGGCACTGAGCTTTCTTTATAGTCCAACTCTCACATCCATACATGACTACTGGAAAAACCATAGCCTTGACTAGACGGACCTTTGTTGGCAAAGTAATGTCTCTGTTTTTCAATATGCTGTCTAGGTTGGTCATAACTTTCCTTCCAAGGAGTAAGCATTTTTTAATTTCATGGCTGCAATCACCATCTGCAGTGATTTTGGAGCCCCCCAAAATAAAGTCAGCCCCTGTTTCCACTCTTTCCCCATCTATCTGCCATGAAGTGATGGAACCAGATGCCATGATCTTAGTTTTCTGAATGTTGAGCTTTAAGCCAACTTTTTCATGCTCCTCTTTCATTTTCATCAAGAGGCTATTTAGTTCTTCTTCACTTTCTGCCATAAGGATGGTGTCATCTGCCTATCTGAGGTTATTGATATTTCTTCTGGCAAACTTGATTCCAGCTTCTGCTTCCTCCAGCCCAGTGTTTCTCATGACGTACTCTGCATATAAGTTAAATAAGCAGGGGTGACAATATATAGCCTTTACGTACTCCTTTTCCTATTTGAAACCAGTCTGTTGTTTCATGTCCACTTCTAACTGTTGCTTCCTGACCTGCATACAGGTTTCTCAAGAGGCATAAACAGTGAACCACAAATAACACAATTTGAAAAATACTAATTTCATCTAGGAATTCAGAGAATCCCATGATGAAATGCTAAATGTGACAAAATAATTTAACTCTATGACAAACAAACACACAGAAGGTAAAGGAAGAAGAATGTGCTAATCTAAATAATTTTGTAAATGAGTAGAGTTTGTCAGACTAAAGGCAAAAGAAGCTGTACATAAATATTATATGTAAGTAATAATTTATGAGGTTGTTTCCTCTGGTGACACAGTTAAGATTCTGATATATTACATTTGTATATATTATACATGTATAATGTAACTGAACAACTATTACTATGTGAGTGACAGATAATAGAGGTCAAGTTTGCTACTATTGGAGTGGAAGGTTATATACAGATGTTGGGAAGATAAGACATCCCATGTAATAATGTAATAATTTGGAGATATTACTATGAACTCATGCTTACCTATAGAAAACCTATATGTATCAGTGCTTACCTATAGAAAACCTATAAGTATCAGTGCTTACCTAAAGGAAAACTTACAGATATGTGTCTATAATGACAAGTAGGCATGTATGTATCTCTTTGATCTATAGGCTGAGAGGTCGCAGAAGTCATCATATCCCAGTAGCAATGAAAACACCTACCATTCAAATACTTGGTTCTAGTACCATATGCCAATGAGAGGAACCACACTGATTGGGAATATGACTAATTCTAGGACTAAGGCAAGAAATGTACAAGATGAACCCAAAGTATCTTATAATTACAGATTAAGGAAGTGCTAAGAAAAAAAAAAAATCACATTGAAAGTGTATATGCCAAGGGACATAGGAGCCAGAAAGAGTTCTCCGTGACCAAAACTGAGAAGTAAAGCACATAGCTCTGATTTATAAGCCAAGGAGTAAAGTAAATATGCATGAGTTCATACTGATACAAATAAATGATCTGATAAATAAATGTGGAAAAGCAGACAAATCTCTGGTTAGAAAAATTCTAAATAATTTATGTAGGTACTCCACTCTGAAGGTGATGGGGTGGAATTTCCACTCAAGTGTGTATGCAGAGTGACTGGCTCCCGAAGAATACACTATAGAAAGGGAGAAAAAAATAGAAACTTTACAGTGGAGAAACCTGAAATGTTACTATCGTTAGTGATAAGGTAAAAATATTGCAACTAAGGCCAAGGCAGAAATGAGCTTGCCCAGGGAACACAACAGAAAGATCACTGGTATGGCTGTAGTGTAGGAAATGAAGGGGACGTGGGCACAAACCAGTGTCAGTAAAGGCAATCAGGATATGAAATATACTTGAACTAGGCCTGTATACTGGTCTTATGTGGCTTGATATATCTTTGTTTTTTAATGGTAAATGATCGACTTTCTGTGGTCGTTGTTGCTCACTCAGCCAGTTCTGTCCTACTCTTTGTGACCCGCTGAGCTGCAGCATGCCAAGTTTCCCTGTCCTTTGCTTTCTCCCGCAGTTTGCTCAAACTCCTGTTCATTGAGTTAGAGATGCGATTCATCTATATCATTCTCTGCCTTCCCCTTCTCCTCCTGCCTTCAATCTTTCCCAGCATCAGGGTCTTTTCTAATGAGTCGGCCCTTCATATCAGGTGGCCAAAGTATTGGATCTTCAGTTTTAGCATCACTTCTTTTGTGGTCATACACCAATTATTCTCAATTATAGTGGTTGAGTTTGTTCCTATTAAACTAGTCACTTTTGGTGTGGGGTGGCATGTGAAGGATATCTCTGGACTAAGAATATAAGAAGCATTTTTCAGTGACATGCTTACAAAAAGTGTTTTCATTACCTAAATTGCTTTGGTTGTGCCGTAAGAGAGACTGACACAACACTCAACTTCATTTTGGGATATGAATGGTATAAAGTGACCCAATCTACATTTCCAGGGAATAGTCCAGGAAGGACATATACAATTTTTTTTAGAGTCTGCTTAAGATTCTAAGAAAATTTCTCTTTGATTTTAAGAGAGTGAGCTATTGTAAAACATAGATAGACGTAAGAAAGATGAATGTAGCACTGATTGCAATTGGCAGCCATTCTACAACCAAAATAGAAAAAGTTCTAAAATGAAGTTGACAAAGAAGGGAAAATAAAATCACTGAAAAAATCTGAGCCCATGAAAATATTTTAAACTGCTGGATCTAATGAAAGTTGAAACTTTGTTACTCCATTGTATGTTATCAAATATATTACTTATGATATAATTTAATTTTAGTTAGATTTTTCTACTGTTTGCGGCTCAAAGAGCTTTAAATAGAGCCATACAAAATAAACAGAAAGTCATACAATACAAATGTTCACAACATTTAAACCTTTTAAGCTACTCTCCCCCACCTCAAAATAGATATATTAGCTAACAGATTGATTTAAAAACTCATAGTTCCAACTTTTATGAATTTTAGTAATGCATAGTATAGAAGTATGTTATTTTATTTCAGCATGTCCTTATTAATGAATGTCTAAAATACTTTGTTTTATTTTGTTTTGTTACTATAATTAATGCTGTAGTGGCAAAATCTCGTCATGCTTCTTTGTGCATAATCATCATTATTACATTAACTGTAGTATTCCACTCCAGTACTCTTGCCTGGAAAATCCCATGGACAGGGGAGCCTGGTAGGCTGCAGGCCATGGGGTCGCGAAGAGTTGGACATGACTGAGCGACTTCACTTTCACTTTTCACTTTTGTGCATTGGAGAAGGAAATGGCAACCCACTCCAGTGCTCTTGCCTGGAGAATCCCAGGGACAGGGGGGCCTGGTGGGCTGCCGTCTATGGGGTCGCACAGAGTCGGACACGACTGAAGTGACTTAGCAGCAGCAGAATGCATCTGTGCTCACTTCGTGTCTGACCCTTTGTGACCCAGCGTAGCCCTCCAGGCTCCTCTGTCCATGGGATTCTTCAGACAAGGATACTGGAGTGGGTTGCCATGCCCTTCTCCAGGAGATCTTCCCAATCCAGAAATAGAACCTGCTCTCTGATGTCCTCTGCATTGGCAGGTGGGTTCTTTACCACTACCACCACCTGGGAGGTCTATTAACTGGAGAGTGATTGCTAAAAGTATTACATGTAGGTCAACTAATATACATATTTTCAATGTTAAAATTGATAGCAATATTGCCCTCCGGAAATTTACAATGGCTCATATTCATGTATTTGTAAAAATATTTATTTCTCTATATGCTTATCAGATTTGGGACTGAAAAGTTTGTTAAGCATTCCAATTTAAGTGGATAAAAATATTATATTATTATTTCAGTTTTTAATTCTTTCCTTGCTTGTACAAGCCTATGTGATTTTTTTACGTTTGGTTATCATTGTTACTTCTTTTATAAAATGCTTGTATATGCCTTTACCCATATACTTTTTGGGGTGTTCATCTTGTTTCTTGTTGCTCTGTAGGTGATCAATGTATATTTGTTATTTTAACATTTTATTTCAGGACTTGAAAACATTTTCTTTCGTATATAAATGTGTTTATTGCAACTTTACATATATTCGTTTTGATATAACCAAATCTATTTATCTTTCATTTATGGTTTTTAGTTACTCTCTTGCTTAATTTATTAAATTTTCTTCCTCTAAATTGTGATTCTCAACTGTTTTCAGCCTCAAAAGGGATTGAAAATGTTCTATCATCTCAATGCAAATCTAAAGAACACTAAAAAAGTAAATGTTAATTACCAAAGTTAAACAGGATATATTGTTAACTGTGTTTTATGCAGTTTTAAGTGAACTGTCAATGGAGTGGTGGCTCATGTTTATAAAATAATGATTAATTCATTCCATAATTAAGAAAACAGTACTCATCATGGCTTTTGATTTGTAATTCTTTAGTATATAGTGTTAGTTCATTTTAAAGTATATAAAGTTTATTATAGGAAAATATGGAGTAAATTTATAATTGTGGAAAAATAAGAGTATTAATATATACTGTACATAAAATATGTTCAAAGTAAATAATTATCAACTGCAAATCAGAGGAACATAGTATCATCTTCACTTTTGTTTGAAGTCTTAGATGCATATTCTATTATATTTCTTTATGGCTTTAACATAATTCTTACTAGTACATATATTTCTGTATCTTAAAGAATTATTTGCCACAAGTTTATATAATTAATCTTGACAGTCATAATCTTGTCACAATCTTGACAGTCATAAAGGTGTATTAATAAAAAAGACTTGTGAGCTCTCAATTATCATTTGTAGTTACATGATATTTTCTTGCAAAAAAAGAATACAAAAAAGAATAAATTATTCAAGGTTATTTAAATTTATTTTAATAATCATTTGATCTCTTCTCAAATACATGCTTATCTCCAGAGTATAGTGTATGTTTAATAATTGTCTGTTAAATAAGTGAAAGTGAGTCATCTAAGTAACATATTAAATGAAAATAAGACATTAATAAATTTATGCAATGAGAGCCATTTTAAACACTAATTATGTGGAATCAATGGGGCGATACGCCCAATGTGAATGAGATATCTTTAAAATATGCTAGCTATTGTCCTAATTTCAAGATCGCCTCTATCACAGGTTCTCCAAAGCTTTATTATATATGCATACACACACTACAGTATTATAGATTTTTTTGGCCTTTTTTTGCCTTTGGTTCACTTTTTTTTTCTATTTTTTTTTTTTAAGAAGACACAGTGCTGATACCTCTTCTACTTGTTTGTTTTATTCTCTCATGCCCTATTCTCTACTTATCCTATTATTATTATCTCTTACTGATGACATCACTTCCACATTTAATTTTCTACTAATTCCAACTTCTCCTTTGACAAGGGCAACTGTCTATGTATTCCACATTCTTACTGTCTTTTATGTGCTGAATATTGCTTTATTTTCATGAGGTCAAAGCATAAAGATGGGACTTGAGTTTCAGCTATGACATGTAAACAGCTTAGAAGTCCTGAGGGCACAAGGTAAAAGCTAAACAAATTGAAAAATCAATGTTTTTCTTAGACTTATCAGAAAATTGAGATTGTGAACCACATCACTACCTTAAAATCTGGAGAGACAGGCTACTATAGAGAAACACAGCTAACCAGAAAGAGAAGCTGCCAGAGCCATAAACTGGTAGAACACTTAAATGATAATTTTGATGAATTATTGGAGGCCAAGTTTGGACTCGTAAGAGTGAAAAACCCCTGAAGAGATTCAGTCTTGGAGGGGGATCTCACATTTTGGGAGGATTTTGCTCCAGGAATCCAGAAAGAAGTTCCTCACATTGAGCAGTTAAGAAAACTTCTCTCCTGATTGGCAAGGGGTAAAGTAACCATTGTGAAATATGCCAAGTGTACACTGTATAAGTCCTTCTCTCCAGTGAAAATACTTGACCAGAGAGCCTTGTTCTACATAGGCGGGGTATAATTACCTAGTACAAATATTGACTAACCTTTCAACCTCACATAAGTGGGAGAGAAAAAAAAGATAAACACTTGTGAAGGTCGCAGTCAAGCTACACAGGCCTACTAAAGGATTAATATTTAATCAAAAGATGATAGAAAAATTACCTTCTCAATTGCTTACCACAGCTTGAGCAAGGCTTCAAAGTAATAACAGGGAACTATCACTGGAAATGATGCAAAGCATATGCAATCTTTAGGAAAATGTTTTCAGGGAAACACAAAGTCAACAAGCTTAATTAATAAGAAATATTTAATCCTTGTTCATGTACTCCAATTAGCCTAGGAAATGGGATTTTTGGGGAGGTATGAAAATGCATTTATATTCTTGAAGACATTATCTGAAGCTTTGAAGTTAAAATTAGGAGATTCTTCCATCATAGTAACATAGTGGTACTCACGTCTGTGATTTTAGCCACTTAAGAATTTGCAGCTTTGTTTGATGAACTATATACACTCTCTCACAGTTACAAAATTACATTAATATATATATATTTAACATATATATATATTAAATGTATGTCTGTGTATAAAATAGAATAAGAAACAATGACAAAATTAGGTTTTTAGGGTTTATGGCATACAAATCAGGGGAAAAAAAGACAAAGCTTTCAGACTATAAACTAAAATTTAAAATTGCTCTTCTAATAAATGAGGTATGAAAATCAAGAATACATGTATTAATAGAATACATGCTTTAAGATTTATTCAGATCTTATATAAAGTAGTTTTATTATTTTTAGCAATAAAAATATTACTTTTTTGCTTTGAATTATGCATGCTACCCTTTTACCTTCTGAATATATCCCATTTTGAACTAATATATTGTTGTAAATAATAAATTCCATGGCAGAAAATTCCTAGGAATTTCAGAAGATGATACAATCCCAAATATTTTAACCAGTTAATTCATCCCTAAATTTACTCTTTACTAGAATGTTATTACTTTTTTTACCAAAAATGTATATTTGAGGCATGATGGTGTAAATGGGCACCGCACACAAACTGAATAAAATATCCCTGTGCTTGTACTTAGAGACTCAGAAAAATCTTTGTGTAACTCAAGTTTATTATTTACAGAAATCAACTCTAGTTACCCTAGTAGCAATGAATTTAAAACATAGCTCAAATATTTTTACAGCTCAAATAATGGTTCAGAAATGAGCAGGAATCCAATATGGCCAGATAGGCTGATCCACACCAAATCACACTAAAATAAGTGTCAGGTTGGAATGCCATCATCACTGCAGCTGATGAGCAAGGCCCACTGTTGCCATTACTTCCACTGAACCTGTATGCTGTCATCACTATTTCTGGTTTGGTTGGCACAGCTGCTACTGGGCATTGGGAGCTCCTGATGATTAAATGAGCATTAAGTTCCAAATTCTTTGCATCAGTCTTTACAAACTGAATTCGGAAAGATAGGATTATGTATGACTCAACACTGTGCCTCCATCTCTCACTCCACATTTAGTCTTCTGAAAATCTGTTGTCTTTTAAGATAAATGCATCATATGGCCACCTTTCACTATGTCCACTATATCCCAATCCAAGTATGCAGTGATCTTTTAGTCTGCGTGCGAGAGTGCTAAGTCCCTTCAGTTGTGTCCGACTCTGCGACTCTATGGATGGTAGCCAGCCAGGTTCCTCTGTCCATGTTATCCTCTAGGTAAAAATATTGGAGTGGGTTGCCATACCCTCCTCCAGGGTATGACATGGAATTTTCCATGGAAAATTCCAGGGGATTTTCCATGGAACCAGGGATCCAGCCTACATCTGTTATGTCTCCTGCATTGGCAGAATAATAATATGGTTTGATTTATGATTTAAAAAAATCACACTGGATATACCCTTCCTAGCTGGCACTAGCGCCACCTAGGAAGCCAGATTACCGTAGATTTCTTAAATGCCTGTTTTCGCACTACCCTGTCCTCAAGGGTGTATCCAGTGTGATCTTTTAAAATCATAAATCAAACCATGTCATTCCTCTGCATAGAATTCTCCAGTGTCTTCCTATTTCACTCAGAAGAAACTCCAAATAAGCAAAACTCATTGAATGGCTAAATGCAAACACTTGAGTAATTGGACTTCCTGTTAATTCCTCACCTTGATTCAGTCCTCCTGGCCCTCATTGATCCTGCATAAAGGCAGATGTGCTCCATCTTAGAACCTCTCACTTGCTAGTTCATCTGAAGAAAGGCTCTTCTTCAGATACCCACATGACTAACTCCCTCTTCTTTCTCAAGTCACTACTGACTTCCCATTTCCAAACGCAGTCTGCCGTCTCTCCCTGGCATTCCCAATCCACTCTATTTTATCCCAAATCTATTTTATCCCAAAGAAAACTTCAATTAGCAATTTACTCTTTTATATGTATTTTTCTATTGTTTTTCCCCTCTCATTCTTTTTATTTTCACTTAAAATATATATATTTTACACAAATATATATATTTTATGAGAAATTTATTTATTTTTAGTTGGAGGATAATTGTTTTACAATATTATGTTAGTTTCTGCCATACATCAACATGAATTAGCCAAGGGTATATATATATATATATGTATATATATATATATATATATATATATATATATATCTATTCCACACCCTCTTGAACCTCCCTCCCACCCCTCTAGATTGTCATAGAATATTGGGGGTTTGTTTCCTGTGTCATAAGGCAAATTCCCATTGGCTGTAGGAAAATAACCTATGCTAGGGTAGGTGTTGAGGAAGAGGGAGGGATGAATAAGCAGATCATAGATGATTTTTAGGGCAGTGAAACTCTTCTGTATAATATAATGGTGAATCCATGTCATTATGTATTTGTCAAAACCAATGGAAAATGCAGCACTAAGAATAAACCCTAATGTAAAGTATGGAGTTTAGGTGACACTGATGTGTCAATATAGGTCCATCGAGTGTAATGAATGTGCCACCTGATGTGGGATTGCTAGTGGCAGAAACTGGGTGTGGGGTCAGTGGGTATATGGTAGCTCTGTATTTCCTGCCTAATTTTCCTGTGAACTGGAAGCTATGCTAAAAATAGTCTATTAGAAAACCCTTTAAATTAGAAAAAATAATTATAACTGAAAATAGATTACTATCCAGAATACATTGAGTTTCTAAATGTAAAAAAAAAAGTTGGGACAAGATATAAAAAATTTCCAAGCAAGAAAATATGAATGGATATAAAAATATGCTACATTGCAAGAGGAAAATGTGAATCAAAATCATGTCCTCTAATATGAATTTTTGTGTAATTTCTATACATTGAAAATAACATTCTTAATTATCACAGTCATTAATTGAAAATATATGGAACATTGGGACCAGTTTATAATTCTGGTGATGTTTAAAATGACACATCTGTTTGATATAATGATGTGACAGTATCTGAAATGTTACTTTACAGGCTGTCTTTAAAGTCCTTGAAGTAATGTTTCCTAAACATTTAACACCAAGAAATCTATTTCAAATAAACTGGTGCTAATTGAAATAGGAGGCAAATCTTCAGATGGTAGATTTATAGTATCAAATGTTGACACCAGTTAAATGAAACTGCACTTTCCCAAGAGGACAGCTGGCATCTTCTTGCCATGGGCATCAGAAGGACCACTGATTGTTTACAGTTTCTATGGCCCATTTAAGTGTAAAATAGTGAAATGGTGCTGTCTCTGGGGAGACAGAGTTGAGGATTTGCTACTTGGGTCCTATGGAAGTATTAAGTAGAAGTAAGGGTCTGTAGTAAGAATCACTTTAGTAATAGTCTTCTGGTCTTTAGACTTTCACATTCTGTAATGCTTACCTGTAACAATGAATATGGTGTTGCCAATCCAACCTGATGTCATCGTTGCCCTGAATTTCCTGCGTGTATGGTTCCACCTTGGGTTGCACTGGCAACTGACACGTGCTGGGCCAGAACACTGGACTTTCAAGACTATTCTGACTTCTATGGTGTCCACACAAATGCATTTAAATATACTTGTAACTGGCTAATTACCATGAAGTGTAACTTCCACTTAATAAAAGTTTTTGTGTATCTGCTTCTAAAAAAAAAAATTCCTTGAAGTATCTTTCCTTTATTCTCTCCCTAGGCATAGTTATCTTGAAGAATGTTTCCTGTCCTCACTGAGAAGGGCTAAGAGGAAAAACCAAAGTTCATATTTCAGAGATTACTATAGGAGAGTCTCACAGGTATATCTAATCTTTTCATTCAACGAGTTCTGAATTCATAGATTTCTGGGAAATGTGTTTGGCACTGAGACTCAAAGTCTGTTTACAGGATCTTGTTTTACATATATAAACACATCGCAAAGAGGAGTCACAAAGAGGAGTTGGAAAAAATTGAGCAATCACACACACACACATATGTAAAATATACATACAAATGTATTTTTCAATTATACAATCAAAAATAATGTGTAGTTAAAATAAAGATGACTTTTGGGAGGCTGCCCTGTATTTCAGTCCTCAGGGTCATGGACAATTAGAATGAACCTACAAGATTCTTTAAGGCAGACCCTTTTGATGACTATCCTAAGTCTGAAACCTATCTTGACAACCACATTCACTCTGGAGCTTTGTGCCACTCTTTGATCTTTACCTCCTTGGGGTCATTTCACTCTCTTAGTTGTAGTTGAATTCAATCCATTTCAACCACAGAAAATTCTACTAGCATCTGTGTGTGTGTGTGTGTGTGTGTGTGTGTGTGTGTTAGTTGTTCAGCCATGTCTGACTCTTTGTGACCTCATGGACTATAGCCCACCAGGCTCCTCTGTCCATGGAATTTTCCAGACAAGAATACTGGAGTGGGTAGCCATTTCCTTCTCCAGGGGATCTTCCTAACCCAGGGATCAAACCCAGGTTTGTGCATTGCAGGAGGGTTCTTTACCATCTGAGCCACCATGGAAGCCCCACTAACATCTATAATCTATACAAAATTGCCACAAAATTGCTTGTCAAAGATGGTGACATACCTCCCCAAAGTATATCCTTTGCCCTTGGTGGAGAGAACATCTTCTGGGTCCTTTCAGGGATCTTTAGGATGTGGATGGTCCATGCCAAATTCACTGCAGCAGTTTTATTTATGCCAAAATTGTTTTAATTTATTCCTCAACATAGTACTTGGATTTGCTGGCATTTTCATTCATCATCAGCTATCAGTGTCACCTGATCAATTATGTGGCCCACTTACAGCTGTAGTGCTAGCAGAGTGAATTTAGAAACTCTAGCATATAGATTGATATTAATTCAGTCAATCTGAATTAATTATGCACTCAGAATATCTATCTATAGTCCCCAGTATTTCTGTAATATAAACACTAATCTAAATTGTGAAAATGAAGCACTGAAAATCTTTTATAATGCTTCTTTTCAAGGTTGTCTTTAATTGAAAATCCCCAGAGGATTTTAAACTGTTACCTAAATCAATGTTTCTCAATATTGGCTAAATTTCAAAATCAGCTGGGGAGATTGAAGATTCTTAATGTCCAAGTCATTCCCAAACTAATTGCATTCATATTCCTGGAGAGGAATTCTGGCATCAGGACTTTTGAAAGCTCCCTGGGCAATTTCACTGCATAGACAAGGTTGAGAAATACTGCTTTTGTCACCGAACAAAACAAAACTTGCCCATACACATTAAAGCCAATCTACTGACTCTGGGTTGTGGTGAAGGAAAGTGCAGCGTTTACTACATGGTGCCAAGCAAGAAGTCCGAGTAGCTAGTGCTTAAAAGGTCTGAACTCCCTGAAGGCTTTCAGGGAAAGAGTCTTAAAGATAGGATGAAGGAGGTGGGTTTGTATGGTACATGATCAGCTCAGGGAACTCTTCTGATTGATTGGTGGTGAGGTAATTGGGAGTCAGCATCACTAGCCTTCTAAATCTAACTGGTCTGGAGTCTACATGCTTGTGCCAGCATACAGTTAACTTCTTCCACCTGGTGGGAGTTTCAGTATCTTCAAAACTGCTCAAAGGATGTGGCTGAGAATATTGTCTATAGCCCTTGAGGAGATCTAGGATTCTATTTAATGGCTAAACCATTATTATTTTGTCTTGTTTGCCTGTTTGTATTGTCTTTGACTGCTTGACTTGACTTTCTGTATTTTCTCATTGTCTTGTTAAATTTACACTTTGGAATTCAGGGAAAGCCTAGGAGGCTAAGGTTTTTCTACAGATAAGAGGCAAGCAGATGACATGAGGGAGAGAGAGGGCTGTTCTGGGAAGACCCCATAAGGGTCCTGCTCAGTTACACTTATAAAAGACAGTGATAAATGTCAGATACAGAGGCTGAATGTTGGCTGTCCAAAAGATATGTCCAGGTTCTGATCTCCATGACCTATGTCTATTAATTACCTTATATGATGAAAAGACTGAATACTGTCTTATATGGCAAAAGAAGTGATTAACAGTCTTAAGAAGGTTTTCCTAAATTATCTGGGTGGGTCCCAAAAAGAATCATCTGTATCTGTGTAAAAGCAAGGAAGAGGGAGTTTAGGGACAGACACGCAGAGGAAAGGATATTTACAGAGAAGATGCAGTGAAGATGGAGGCAGAGATTGGGATGATGCAGCTACAAGCCTAGAATGGCTGGCTACCACTAAAAGCTAAGAAAAAGCATCCAGTGGATTCTTCCTCACAACCCTTGAAGGGAGTGTGGCTTCACCTCGATTTCAGACTTCTGGCTTCCAGAACCGTAATAGAATAAATTTGTTATTTTTTTAAGCTGACAAATTTGTGGCTATTTGGTAAGTAGCCATATGAAAACTGATACAAGGGAGAATAAAAAGCAAATTTCTTTTTCAAGGAAATGTCCACATGTTTAAGGCAGAGCAGATATAGTCTTAGATAATGGCTGACAGGAAACACACATAGCACATACCTGGTACCTGGTACTGTTCTGTGTATTTGCTGTGAAGAGGAACAAAGGCACTCAGCAGTAGAACATACGTACACTCTGATCCTGAACAACTTAGAGGTTAGGGGTACCAACTCTCTGTGCACTCAAAAATCTGTAGAAATTTCCAGTCGACCATCTATATTCGAGGTTCTGCATCTGGGGATCTAACCAGCTGTGAATCATGTAGTACTGAGTACGTATTTATTGAAAAAAAGTCTAAATATAAGTGGATGCACACAGTTCAAACCTGTGTTGTCCAAGGGTCAACTGTATGCATAAGTGTAGAGATAGAGCCAGCAGAATGAGACTCTCTCCATCCTTTTAGCATTGAGATATAGTTTGACTTATGAACAGCTGAGCCATGAGGGGTCCTCCAGAAGACAAACTCTAAGCATGGCAAAGGAACTAAGAACATACAGCCCACCATGTAACAATGCATACTTCCTGGTTCAGGAAATAATCTTCTGTAGCTTGAGGAACTCAAGTAGAGAGTTTGCAAATCAAATGTTGATGCTATCATCCAGAGGCCCTGTTGAACTAGCTTTTTACTAAATGATCAAAAGAAGGGAAAGAGTAAGCCTCCTCAGGCCATCAGAGTTTCTCTAGCAATTTGCATATTTGAAATTGATTTAATTCTTTCAACAACCATATTTTATAGGCACTATTATCCTTATTTGGACATTAGGAAATTAGTCTCAGAGTACTTGCTCAATTAAAATGCCAATGGAAAAGTTGAGATTTGAGCACAGTAGGCTGGCTTTCCTACCTGTGCTTCTGCCCACATAGCTACATCTTAGTGAGCGGGACTCTGAGGTTTCAATGTGTCAGATTTAGTAAGTCAGGGTCACCTTCCTGGACAGGTGACCCATTCAGTTACACAGGACTCTGAATTTAGAATAGTCCTGTGATTGGCTTAATTCATCTTGAAATCTTAATTTTAAACAAATATAGCCCTTAAACAATGGCCTATACATTTTGCAATGGGTTCTCCAAATTACACAGCCAGTATTGCTCTAAGTTTTAGAATTCTCCTGAATAGTTTAGTTCTATTCTTGGGTTTTCATTCCTTACTTTACAGAGTGCTTATGTGCACATGACATTAAAAACTATATTTCAGAGTTTCTAAATGCATGCTTTAACATCATTATATTTATTGCTGATTTCCAGATGTTCCTTTCAAAAAATGGCATCATATGTTCCTTGTTCTGGTGGCAGTTCTGAGTAGCTGTGACCTATACTTGTGCAAAGATAATCATTGCTTTCCACATTGCCATTAAGTCAAGTTAGCTACATTAACAACACATGTTGTGTTTAATTATCACTCAAAATGTCTTCAAAAAGATTGTCACACTTTTTACAAAATTCTGTGAATCATCACTAGACTCTGTTATAGAGCAAATTTTAGTGTATTTGACCTCACTGCAATAAGAGAAAGCACACCTTGGTAGTCTTAGAATTAAATTAGTAGCATGAAATCAGAAGTAGGATCTTTATAAGGATTTGGGGGATTCTGAGCTCAAGTTGTCTAAGGTGGCTCTTTTAAGGTGGAGAACCAAAGGGCCTAAGCAAAAATATGTGAGCTTTTGTCCCATTCCTTTACTGTTTGGGAATTTCCTAAAGCAACATGCACAAGTCATTTATGGGTTGACAAATTTATCTTTCCTGAAACAAGCTACAGTATCATGGGCTACAGGTTTTGTTTTTAAAGCTACAGTTTATTGTGTTCACAGGAAATGTACAGTTTCTATTAATGGGAGTAATACTACAATTCCACATTTTGTTATAGAGCAAAAGTCACCACAGAAAGGAAACAGCCCAAGAGCACAAAAAGCTGTGCAAAATTTTGGCACCAAGTTGGGAACAGCATAGCCTGTGAAACTAGATACAGTGTAACTGGAGGCAGAAGAAATTGCCAATTTCTTTTAGAAGAGGATTTTTTTTTTTAAACAAGTTAGTGAAACGGTTTTCTGTTTCAGGCCAATCTATTGTTCAACTTTTGACAGCTTGCCAGGAAATTTGCATTTTGGAGAGAGCTGTTTAATTTACATGTGCTTCAACTCAGTGAATGAAGAAGAGTTTATTTTGTTTAGAATGGACCAGCATAAAAATTTGGCAGGTGTCAGAAACTTGGAAGAATACCCCAGAAGCTATAACAGAACTTTTGTAAAAAAGAAATGCTGTACCATCAACAATATTGGGGACACAACGATAAAACTGCATGAGAAAACCAACATATCAATGACTCCAAATTGAAAAGAGATTAAAAAATTCAGACATTGAATTTAAGACCACTTTGGTTATACCTTACCTAGTTTATTCCATAAGAGTTTCCTTTATGGACTATGCATTAGGTACTCAGTCCTATAGGACTCTACAGCCCTGCGGACTGTAGCCCACCAGGCTCCTCTGTCCTTGGAATTCTCCAGGCAAGAATAATGGAGTGGGTTGCCATTTCCTCCTCCAGAGGATCTTCCAAACCCAGGGATTCAACCCTGGTCTCCTGTAGGCAGGCAGATTCCTTACCATCTGAGTCACCAGGGAAGCCCATTTTATGGACTATAAGAGTGACCAATTCATGATAAAATAGTTTACATAAAAACCTTGTCTTGGTTAATTTTTTGTTTTATTATTCTAAATCTTACTGCAGCTTCTCACAGCAGAAGTGAGTTTGCAATGCCAGGGTCACATAGGGATTCTCACAGTGGGGCTCCAGGAACCAGGGCATACGGGAAGGAAATAAGTGCCACTGCAGAAGACCAGAACTTCTGGCCAGGAGGTTCTTGGAGAAAAGGATGCCAGGGAGGACGGGTCAGGGCAGCACGTTTCACCACCTTAAGAAGGGCTCTCGGCGCACGTTGCTGCAGTGACCCTCCGCTCTCCGAACCTGGTAGGTGACGTTAGCTATGAAGGGGCAGGGGAGGCCCAGTGGCTGCAGCAGAGAACACACTTTCTCCAGGCAGCAGCAGCCACGGATGCTGTGTGTAGGAAGGGCTTGGGGATGCTCAGATGCTTCCGTAGCACTAGCTGTTCACCCTGTTTGGGAAAAACGCTTCGCCCTTGAGGGTCCGTCTGAAGTCCCCTACGAGCCTGAAGAGCCGCGGCATGCTGATGATGTCTCGCTAGGTCAAGACCAGATCTCGCTTCAGCACCTCTTGGTTCCAGTTGATGCAGCTGCCTGCATATGAATTCTGTTCTCTCAATTTCTTGTTTGACAGAATATTCTTTTTTTTTTTTCCTTCTTCTTTTTTTGCGTTTTTTCCCCCGCCTTGAAAAACAGAGCTTCCCGGTGGTCCTCCTTCAGGTGTTTCCGCAACAGTTGGTGAGCAGCAGCTGGAAGCTCTTTTTTGGTTCAGAAACCGAGCTCATGCATCACGTGACCTGTATACAGCCAAAAGGCAGAACATTTTACAGAGGTCTGCAAGTCCGCAGGTCTGAGGATCTTCATGGTTCCAATGTTCCAGTAACTGTTGGTTCCGAGAGAATTCTGTCCAGGAGATCTTTCTTCTCCTGGACAGTAACCAGAGGTCTCATTCCTGGGCTTTCAAAGGAGTTGAGGTCAGTAATCTGTTTCTTTCTTTTTTTTTTTTTTTTCCATAGGAATACCAAAAATAATGCCATATTACTTTAATAATTATTAGTGTGTTCAGTTTGATGAATCAGGGCAGCGATTCAGAAAAAAACAGGATCAAACTTTATTTACTTTCTTTATGCTGAGGCTATCAGAGATAAGATATTCTTTAACAAGGTCATAGAAAGTTCCTGGGTGGCTAAATATACTTTTCAGTTCAGTTCAGTCACTCAATCCTGTCCAATTCTTTGCGACCCCATGGACTGCAGCACACCAGGCCTCCCTGTCCATCACCAACTCCCAGACTATACTCAAACTCATGTCCATTGAATCAATGATGCCATCCAACTATCTCATTCTCTGTCACTCCTTTCTCCTCCTGCCTTCAATCTTTCCCAGTATCAGGGTCTTTTCAAATGAGTCAGTTCTTTGCATCAGGTGACTAATGTATTGGAGTTTCAGCTTCAACATCAGCCCTTCCAATGAATATTCAGGACTGATTTCCTTTACAATGGACTGGTTGGATCTCCTTGTGGTCCAAGGGACTCTCAAGAGTCTTCTCCAACACCACAGTTCAAAAGCATCAATTCTTTGGCACTCAGCTTTCTTTATAGTTCAACTGTCACATCCATAAATGGCAACTGGTAAAAACATAGCTTTGACTGAGACCTCTGTTGGCAAAGTAATGCCTCTGCTTTTTAATAAGCTGTCTAGGTTGGTCATAACTTTTCTTCCAAGGAGTAAGCGTCTTTTAATTTCGTGGCTGCAGTCACCATCTGCAGTGATTTTGGAGCCCCCCAAAATAAAGTCTGACACTGTTTCCACTGTTTCCCCATCTATTTGCCATGAAGTGATGGGACCAGATGCCATGATCTTATTTTTCTGAATGTTGAGCTCTAAGCCCACTTTTTCACTCTCCTCTTTCACTTTCATCAATAGTCTCTTTAGTTCTTCACTTTCTGCCATAATTGTGGTGTCATCTGCACATCTAAGGTTGTTAATGTTTCTCCTCGCAATCTTGATTCCAGCTTGTGCTTCATCCAGCCCAGCATTTCTCATAAGGTACTCTGCATTTAAGTTAAGTAAGCAGGGTGACAATATACAGCCTTGACATACTCCTTTCCTGATTTGGAATCAGTCTGTTGTTCCATGTCCACTTCTAATTGTTGCTTCTTGACCAGCATGCATATTTCTCAGGAGGCAGGTCAGGTGGTCTGGTATTCCCATCTCTTGAAAAATTTTCCAGTTTATTGTTACCCACACAGTCAAAGACTTTGGCATAGTCAACAAAGCAGAAATAGATGTTCTTATGGAACTCTGTTGCTTTTTTGATGATCCAAAGGATGTTGGCAGTTTGATCTCTGGTTTCTCTGCCTTTTCTAAATCCAGTTTGAACTTCTGGAAGTTTATGGTTCACATATTGTTAAAGCCTGGCTTCGAAAACTTTGAGCATTATTTTGTTAGTGTGTGATATGAGTGCAATTGTGTGGTAGTTTGAGCATTCTTTGGCATTGCCCTTCTTTAGGATTAGAATGAAAACTGACCTTTTCCAGTCCTGTGGCCACTGCTGAGTTTTCCAAATTTGCTGGCATATTGAGTGCAGCACTTTCACAGAATCATCTTTCAGGATTTGAAATAGCTCAACTGGAATTCCATCACCTCCACTAGCTTTGTTTGTAGTGATGCTTCCTAAGGCCCACTTGACTTCACATTCCAGGATGTCTGGCTCTAGGTGAGTGGTCATACCATCATGATTATCTGGATCATGGAGATCTTTTCTGTATAGTTCTTCTGTGAATTCTGGCCACCTCTTCTTAATATCTTCTGCTTCTGTTAGGTTCATACTATTCTGTCCATTATTGTGCCCATCTTTGCATGAAAATTTCCCTTGGTATCTCTAATTTTCTTGAAGAGATCTCTAGTCTTTCCAAATCTATTATTTTCCTCTATTTTTTTTTTTTGCACTGATCACTGTGGAAGGCTTTCTTTCTTTCTTTCTTTTTTAAAACTTATTTATTTATTTTACTTTACAAGATTGTATTGGTTTTGCCATACATTAACTTGAATTCACCATGGGTGTATATGTGTTCCCCATTCTGAACCCCCCTCCCAACTTGCTCCCCATCCCATCCCCCTGGGTCATCCAAGTGCACCAGCCCCAAGCATCCTGTATCATGCATCAAACCTGGACTGGTGATTCATTTCACATATGATAATTTACATGCTTCAGTGCCATTCTCCCATATCATCCCACCCTCACCCTCTCCCACTGAGGAAACCAGAATTGAAAGAGACACATGTACCCCAATGTTCATCGCAGCACTGTTTATAATAGCCAGGACATGGAAGCAACCTAGATGCCCATCAGCAGATGAATGGATTAGAAAGCTGTGGTACATATACACAATGGAATACTACTCAGCCATTAAAAAGAATACATTTGAATCAGTTCTAATGAGGTGGATGAAACTAGAGCCTATTATACAGAGTGAAATAAGCCAGAAAGAAAAACACCAGTACAGTATACTAATGCATATATATGGAATTTAGAAAGATGGTAACAATAACCCTGTATGTGAGACAGCAAGAGAGACACAGATGTATTGAACAGTCTTTTGGAAGGCTTTCTTACCTCTCTTTGCTATTCTTTTGAACTCTTTATTTAAATGGGTTTGTCCTTCCTCTTCTCCTTTGCCTTTTACTCCTCTTATTTTCATAGAGAAATGCTGTTTGTAACGCCACCTCAGACAACCATTTTGCCTTTTTGCATTTCTTTTTCTGGGGATGGTCACTGCCTCTTATACAATGTCACGAACCTCCATCCATAATTCTTCAGGCATTCTGTCTATCAGATTTAATCCCTTGAGTCTATTTGTCACTTCCATTGTATAGTCTTGGGGGATCTGATTTAGGTCATACCTGAATGGTCTAGTGGTTTTCCTTACTTTCTTCAGTTGAAGTCTGAATTTGGCAATAAGGAGTTCATGATCTGAGCCACAGTCAGCTCCGGGTCTTGTTTCTGCTGACTGTATAGAGCTTCTCCATCTTTGGCTGCAAATAATATAATCAGTTTGATTTTGTTATAGACCATCTGGTGATGTCCATGTGTAAAATTTTAGTAAGGTATTTTCTTCCTCTGTACTTTCTGTGTCATTAATGATATCCATCCATCCTGCAGTTATTAAATTTCTTGTGTCCTTTTATCTATTTTAGGGAGTAGCCAACTAAAACCCTAATGGCTCCAATGAGCACCTCATTTTAGTAAATCCTCTATATTGATTTAGTTACCTCTTTTGTTACTACGTGTCTTGGAATGCTAGATTCTAATACTAAAACTCAATTTTTACTGCATTCCATCTGAATTAAGAAAAATACTCAGTCTCCACCCGATGGCCACATGATGCGAATAACTGAGTCTTTTGAAAATACCCTGATGCTGGGAAAGATTGAAGCAGGAGGAGAAGGGGATGACAGAGGATGAGATGGTTGGATGGCATCACCTACTCAATGGACATGAGTTTGGGTAAACCCTGGGAGTTGGTGATGGACAGGGAGGCCTGATGTGCTGCAGTCCATGAGGTCACAAAAAGTCGGACATGACTGAGCAACTGAACTGAACTGAACTGAACCCAATTTCTATGTTGTCCCTACTTCCTGGGAATCTCTTTCTAGAAACCTGCACCCTGTCCCTGTTTGCAGTATCTGTTTCAGTCAGAGATTGTGACTGAAAGTGAGGTGTCCAGCTGCTTGGCCTGTGAAGCCAATAAAGAGATAAAGTTGGTGGAAAGGAAAAGTTTGCTTTATTTCAGAATCTTGGAATCAGAGATGGAGGGAAAAGGACAGAAGTCTTCTGCCCAAAGGCTGACTTTCCCTAACAATCATGGGCAAGGACTTTTATAGGTGAAATGAGGGGGCTCCAGGTAGAAACAGCACAGTCAGCTCTGTTGTTTTGAAATTGGTCACACAGTACTCTGATCAGCATCATCTTGATTGTTTTAAGTACAGTTAGTGTTTAGTTCCAGGGTCAGTTCCCATTTTTTTGAGGCCAGTTCTCGGAATTATGGCAACTTATATCTGGTCATTATGTAGTTAACTTCTTCCGATTAGTGGGGGTTTTAGTATCTATAAGATAGCTCAAAGGATATGGCTCAGAATATTACCTGTAGTCCTTGAAGAGAAACTCGAGGTCTTTAACTTTGCTTAATGACTAAACTATTATTTGGTCTCCTTTGACTGTTTTCTATTGTTTTTGCATTTTCTCACTACTCTGATTCATTCTTTGGCTAAACTTTTACCATAGAGAAGAGGCCGGCCAAGAACTGGGGGTTGGGGGTGGGTTGGGGATGGGTGAGTGGGAGGAGGATCACAGGGTTTTGCTCTGTTTCAAGATGGTGGTTGAATATATTAGAGATCAACTATGGTTAACTACTCAGAACAGGAACTTACTAGAAATACATTGTTTAGGTAACATGGTTGTTCTCTGTGCCCTTATTATCTGAATTCAAAGACTCACATTGTATATAAATGCGTATGTCTTTGGTACAATACTCTTTCAGTTCTCAAAGGAGCAAAGAAGTCTAGTACCTTAACTATGTGACTTTGGGAGTAGAAAGAATACCACTTTTCCGTGGTATTCATGTATAAGAACTACATGTTGATATATTCTTCAAACATGGGACAGGATTTTGAATGACAGTATGGAGGGAGTGTTCATTGTGTCTTCAAATTCACCTGAGAATTGTTCCAGTTATGTGTTAGGGATGAGGCAGAGGATAAAGAGTTTTCCAGGCTGTAGACTGGTCAGAATCATAGTTTAGGATTCTTGTTTAAGATGGCAGCTGCCAACTTTTATTTGCCCTCCTACCCAGAATCGTGCTGAACTGATAGGAAAAAATGCATAATTTTATTGAATAGAAAAAGTAGAAAGAGTGTGAGACTTTTTCTTTTATAATTTTAGAAAGCCAAAATCTCACCGAGCAATGAAGAGAGAGAAAGAATATGAGAGTATGTTTGGTACAGAAAACAGAAATATATTGAGACAGAAATGTAGGTGATTAAACAAAGGATTAAACAAAGTGAATAGCAGAGCTAGATCTTTCACCTTTCCCACACTTTCAGGGAAATAAATTCATTCACTGGCAGCACCAGTGTTGGTCCCCAGGTTAAAACTATAAAGGGCATGATCTGTCTGGGAAAGGCCTGGGCTCTGTGCTATTGTTTTCTTGAAGAAAAGCCACCTTTACTTGGTATTGAATGGTTCCATTTTCAAAATCACCAATTTATTGTTAGCCAATGTCATTAAACAGAATTCTCAGTCATCTCTTCCAGAAGATACCTCTTAAAGAAACAGAATTATATAACTTGTCAAAAAACTCACACCGTCAGTCCATATTAATAAACTTTTACTTATAAATTCAAAGTATACCCGGGGGGAATTTTGAGAACCATTGACTTGACTTAAAAAGACATTTATGGAAATAAAACAAGTTAAAAATTTTAGTATTTTTACATCTGTATGTGTCACTGCCTTAAAAGTTTTGTCTAAAGTGTGTGATGATTAAGTCTTCTTAGTTTAATAAAGAAGAGGGAGAAGCTACTTCTCCCCCTTTCCTCCTTAATTGTGTCTTCTTGAGAACACAAAACCTTTTGATTTTACAACACAAGGTCCTGGGCCTTCTGGCTCTTGAAATGTAAATGCAAACCTCCAAGTCCAAACATTTATTTAGGAGGCCCCCATAAGAAAAGCTATCACAAAGTGTATTTTCTTGTCTCAACGAAATGAGGGAAGCTTTTTTCTCTTTTACTTTTGTGTATAAATTGTAAGAAATGCTGTCTGGACACTGTAATCTTTCTTGTTTTACTTTACATACAGATAATCTAAGAGGAAAGCAAAAAAGTTGGCATAAAGCTCAACATTCAGAAAACTAAGATCATGGCATCCGGTCCCATCACTTCATGGCAAATAGATGGGGAAACAGTGGAAACAGTGGCAGATTTTATTTGGGGGGGGGCTCCAAAGTCACTGCAGATGGTGACTGCAGCCATGAAATTAAAAGACGCTTACTCCTTGGAAGAAAAGTTATGACCAACCTAGACAGCCTATTCGGAGAAGGCAATGGCACCCCACTCCAGTACTCTTGCCTGGAAAATCCCATGGACGGAGGAGCCTGGTAGGCTGCAGTCCATGGGGTCGCTAAGAGTTGGATACGACTGAGCGACTTCCTTTCACTTTTCACTTTTCACTTTCATGCATTGGAGAAGGAAATGGCAACCCACTCCAGTGTTCTTACTTGGGAATCCCAGGGACTGGGGAGCCTGGTGAGTTGCCGTCTATGGGGTCGCATAGAGTTGGACACGACTGAAGCGACTTAGCAGCAGCAGACAGCCTATTAAAAAGCAGAGATACTACTTTGCAAACAAAGGTCCGTCTAGTCAAGGCTATGGTTTTTCCAGTAGTCATGTACAGAAGTGAGAGTTGGACTATAAAGAAAGCTGAGCAATGACGAATTGAAGCTTTTGAACTATGGTGTTGGACACTTGAGAGTCCCTTGGACTGCAAGGAGATCCAACCTGTCCATCCTTAAGCAAATCGGTCCTGGATATTCATTGGAAGGACTGATGCTGAAGCTGAAACTCCAGTACTTTTGCCACCTGATGCAAAGAGGAGACTCATTTGAAAAGACCCTGATACTGGGAAAGACTGAAAGTGAGAAGAGAAGGACAGAGGATGAGATGATTGGATGGCATCACTGACTCAATGGGCATGAGTTTGAGTAAACTCTGGGAGTTGATGGACAGGGAGGTCTGGCATGCTGCAGTCCATGGGGTCACAAAGAGTTGGACAGGACTGAATGACTGAACTGAACTGAATCTATTAGTGTTAATACTTATCCAGTTATATATTATAATTGTTTTCTGCTATTTTTTTGGGGGGGGGCTCCAAAGCCACTGGAATTGGCTTTTATCCAATATATATATATATATATATATATATATTCCATATATATGGAATCCATTTATATATATATATTCCATATATATGGAATTCCATATATATATATGGAATTGGCTTTTATCATTTATACTACTAGTTCTGGAAACAGAATCTTCACCTTTAATACAACTCTAAGAATTTTTGTACTTAAATACAGGATGCTTCTCAGGAGCAATTCACTAAAACAAAAAAATAAATGGCATAATTTAAAGCAGCATTTCAGCATATTGGGTGAGATAGTTGGAGTAAACATAATTTCTGTAAAGTTCCTCAAACCATACTATACCTGAAATTATGCAATTTCTAGTCAGTTCATTGTATGTCACATTTGTTTGTTTTATTATTTCCTGTGGCACACCGTTATTAGCTCTGAGAATTGGGAGTGGAAATGAGTTTGTTAATCTGATGGTTATTCAGTTCTGCCTTCCTTTTTTTAGCCCCAGCTGAAAATATATTCAAAGACTCAAGTGGCGAATCATATTTATTTCTCTAATATAGACTTAAATATGCTTAATTCTGCTCTTCTGTCTGAAATGTTTTACATAATATTTATTATTTAAGTAGTACTTAAATTGTGATCTGTGTTTAGAAAATAGGTAATTATACAATTAGATTCTATTTTTAACCTTATATCTAGAATGAAATGTTCTACCGCAGTTATTACACAGAGGCCACTTTCACTGTAATTCTGAATTTTCATGAGTCTATTGGGAAAGCTTAAGATGTGTGTAATGGTAATATGAGTTTTATTGGACTTCCTTCCTCAGGAAATAACCATACTAATTATTTTCTGTGGAGTGTACATATGAGTTGCATTGTTCTGCACCTCCCTTCAGTATTAATGTGTTCCCTGGCTATATGCTATATTGTGTATAAATTCATGCCTATATATCAGGCATTTTGTAAGTCCCTAGATGGTGGTGATGACTGGGGCTCTGTTGGTAAGAAAAAAAAAAATCTCTGTAATCAGAATTGATGTCAATTTCTGTGAGAATGAGTTGTTACCCTTGGTAACAGGATAATTTGTTTTCTCAGGAAATGTGCCATACGGGTGCTTCAGAATTGGTCTTTTTTTGGAGACATTAAACATTCTGAGATGGCAGAAGCGAGCTTATTAGAATTCATGCCTTTGGGCCCTTGTGTGGTCTCCGTCTTTCCCCAGTGATTACTCCATTCCTGTACCTGTTATGCCAGGTCTTGCATAGCCAGTAACAAAGACTGTTTAATATCAACAAAAAATTTGGTCTACTTGGTAGTTCAGCACTCTTTCCATGGTGTGTGCTTGCTGGTGGGCATTTATATCAGACATGAAAAATGTCACTTGATGCCCCCTTTCATATGTCCATCCACATGCTTCTTCCATAGACCTTATTTTATCTGATATTCCAACCTTTTAAGTCCATTCACCATTGCCCATAATTCCACAAATTCTCATATCTGGCTGTATCTCCTTCCCTATTAAGTCACTGGTTTTAAGAGTAGGACCACTGTTCACTGGGAAGGTTTTCACTCCTTCATTGTCCTTCAGGGTTACCACTGAGTGGATGCAATGTAGCCTCCATTTTTTTGGGGGGGAAGGTGTTGTTTTATATACTGAACCAATCTATCTATAAACCAAGTTGAACTTTTCATATTCCTTCCATATCCCTATAGATAACAAGGTGAAGGAAGAATGCAAATATGGTGGGTGACATGGGAATTTAGGCTTTGTACTTATGCAATTTACTTAAGCCTTCTAGTACTGCTCAGGCCTGATCCTTTATGCACCATTTCTACCCCACAATGAATTATTGCTGGATCTATCCAATTTGATGGCTTTATGGGTTATCACAATGGGAATATATCCACTGGGGCTGTTCTGGAATTTAACCCTAGTTATCAGTCTGGTACCCAGGAAAAAAGATGTGGACAACTTTTGAGGGGGCACTTTGTTGTGTTGCAGAGAGGAGGACTTTGCAGCTTGTTCCCGTATCAAAAAGCTGCTATTAGTTTAATAGGAAGGGGTGTGCTCCTGCTGAGACTGAAGATTTTAACTGTGAGCCCACAGAGGAGTCCACACCTTAACCCAGATTTGTTTCAACCAGGATCCTAAACTCAGCATAACAGTTCTGCCTAAGCTGAGCATGAATTCAATAGTCTCTGTAGCTAAGGGATCTAAATTTCATGAATCTGCTCCTCCTACCCTCACTGCAAGAGCTACGGGCCTCTTCTTAAACCACAACAGAGGCTCTCTGACCCACACCCTTAGCTACACTCAGCTTTTCATCTTCCTTCTGCAGGATATCTGTGCAACTGTGTAGATAATGGCCAATTCCATTATCCTCGTATGTATCCTGCTTCTGAACTTTTCAGACTCATTCCTTACACTGGATGGGGCATTCCCTTCCACAGTTGTAACACTATATCCTCCAGGTTGTTTTCCATGTTGCTCATGGCTTCACCCTGAAAGCTATGACAGTTCCTGATGACACTTAAAACAGGAAGCAGTCAGGTGGGAAAACTCCTTGTGGGAGTTTTCCTTGTGAAAGGAGATATAAGAAACTTAACGCTCATGTCTCCACTAGTTCATAAACTATGCTATGTCCTTCCTATAGCATGATTAATTTAGATGATAAAAATATCATGAAAATGCTTATTCGACATGTGACAATTTTTCACTAAGAATGTAAAAACTGTATGATGCATGTTCTCTGCTCTGAATTTATCATTAGGATGAAATGTGTGTTAGGTTCAAGTAGCTATACTTAGAGATAATGTATAACACTCATGAGAAATTTCTTAGGAAACAAGCATGTTTAGAGATGAAGTTAGAGGTCATATCCACTTGAGAGCTAGAAGAAGGCAGGCTAGAGGTGCCATTTAAGCTTGAAATTGAAATGATAGTAAAAGTTGGGAAAATAGATTATGCCAAAGGGGAGAAAAAAATAAGGAAACTATAAGTGCATATGGAGGAAAGTGCAAGAGGTGCTTTGGAAAAGGGAGTAAGCACTTGAACTGGATATGGTATACTTAGTACAAAAGAGTGCTGCATGTGTCTAGGTGATGGCAGATTGTTGAGAGTGTTGAAGACCAATTTTGAGTAAGCACCAACCCAGTGCAGCTGTGGAACTGCATTTCTGGTCCAGGCAGAGCCTCTTCTACAGCTGGCCTAGATATTTACTAAAATTTCATTAAGCATTACCAGTACTTCATTGTGGAATCCATGGAGGCATAATATCCTTTGCTGGTTGGTCTGTTTTGTGTTTTGAAGAAGTTTACATTTTATGAGTAAGGGGATAAGGAAGCAAACTTTTTCTGCCTTCCTACGAAGAACCTCATGTTTTAGATAAACTCACTCCTTTCACTCCTTTCACAGATAAGGACACAGACTTCATAATCAGTTCCTTCTTGTTAGTTACATCATGAAATCATTGATGAAACATTAAACAAATTCAGGATAATGGTCTTGGGAAGGCAAAGGTAAACTTCAGAGGTGTTAAGGAAGTAAAAATAACAAGCCTTTGCATCTAATGGGATGTGTGAAATCAGGGAAAGAGTGCAGTTAATGATGGGGAGACTGCTGATAAGAATAAACAAAGATAATGAACAAATTAAACAATGCCACAGTAACACTAAAATGTAGCAATTTAAATCTATGTATTTGGTAAATTAAAAATATACTGTGATTATTTTAAGTCACTGTTTTATGCAAAATGTCAGTTTTTCAGTAAATGTTAATGGAAAAGTTTATTTAAAAATTGTACATTGGGCTCATGAGATAATGTGTCACCTATTTTCAAAGTTAGTAGGAGCTGATAAGAATTCCTTAGCAAAAATGTGATGACTTCTATTGCTCTTGATACTGGGAGTGATGATTTGTTATGATAAGTGTAAGTTGATGTTTCATGCTTAATTCCCATATTACTATCTTGAACTTATTATGGTATAAATGTAAGTCTTAAACTTGCAACCTTCTATGTGGGCAGCAACACGTGTACATACACCTACTTTAGGTCAATTTGAAATGAATACCAAGTATTAAACATTTTCAAAGTTTAAAAATAAATTTTGATATTTCAACACTGTGACTGCTTTCAGCAACAATAAAAATGTACTTTGAAAATATTGATATCAAGGTGAATTATTTATATGGCTTTCTTTGAAAGCAAGATGCTAGTAGGCATGTTCATACAAAAGGTGGCTATAGATGCTCTCAGTTTTGTATTCCCCACATGTTTACTAGTGTTTATAGGAATTTTTATCTAGAATTTTACTTGGTTAGCTATACAAATGTAAAGTGTTTCATGCTTAATGAAAACACTTATCAGACCTACCTGTTATTCAGATACATCTACTGATTTGTGTTTCAGAACTATCAGACCTACCTGTTATTCAGATACATCTACTGATTTGTGTTTCAGAACTATCAGACCTACCTGTTATTCAGATACATCTACTGATTTGTGTTTCAGAACTATGCCCAATTATTTATATTTTCTGAAAAGAAAAGATGATATGTTGGTTTTTAAATTTGTATTTTTTGATCACTTCACTCCTATTATACCCGCGACCCCCACTTCTGGCAACCACTGATCTATGATCTATTCACTATGTCTATGAAATCAGTTTGGTGTTTTTTTTTTTAAATTCCACATATTAGGGAGGCCACACGATACTTCTTTCTCTGTATGATTTATTTCAATTAGTGTAATACCCTCAAGGGTCAGCAAAGGTGTCACAGATGGCATCTTGTGCCATTGCTGGATACTATCCCATGGGGTGTGTGTGTGTGTGTGTGTGTATTTAATTGACCTCTGAACAACATGGACTGATGGACTGGAACTGCGAAGGTCAATTTACATGTGGGTTTTTTCAAGAAATATGTCGTATAATAAAAAACAATCCACTGTTGGTGAAATCTGTGGCTATAGAACTGCAGGTGGAGAGGGTCAACTGTACAGATGTACTCAGATTTTTGTCTTCATGAAAGGTCAGCACCCCTAGCCCCAGTATTGTTCAAGAGCCAACTATTTATATAATATAAAATCACATTTTCCTCATCAGTGAACACTGCATTGTTTCCATGTTTTGCCTATTGAAAATAATACTACAGTGAACACAGGGGTGCAGATATATTTTTGAGTTAGTGTTTTATATCCTTTGGATAAATACCTAGAAATGGAACTGCTGGATAATATGGTAGCTCTATTTTTAATTTGTGGGGAAACTTCATACTGGTTTTCAGTAGTGGCTATACCCATTTACATTCCCATCAACAGTGAGCTAAGGTTCCCTTTTCTCACCAACACGTGTTGTTTTTTGTCTATTTGACATTAGCTCTTCTTCTAATAGGGTCGAGTTTGTATCTCTTAGTTTTGATTTGCATTTCTCATTGTGATACTGAACATCATTTCATGTACATATTGGCCAATTGTGCATCGTCTTTGGGAACACATCTATTCAGATCCTCTGCCCATTTTTTTAAAGTAGGAATGTTTTATTGTTTTTATTATTGAGTTGTGAGTTTTTATAGCTTAGATGTTAACATGTTACCCGATACATGAATTGCAAGTATTTTTACCATTCAGGAGGTTGCCTTTTCATTAAAAAAAAAAAAAAAAAAAAAGATTTATTGGTTAGTTAATTTTTAGCTATGTTGGGCCTTTGTTGCTGCTCCTGGGCTTTCTCTATTAATAGTTATGGCAGGTGAGGCTACTCTTTGCTGCGGTGTGTGGGGTTTTCATTACAGTGGCTTCTCTTGTTGCAGAGCATAGGTTCTGTATGCATGAGCTTCAGTAGTTGCGGTGCATGGACTTAGTTGCTCTGCAGTGTGTGGGATGTTCCTGGACCAAGGGCTGAACTCTTGTCCCGTGCATTGGCAGGCAGATTCTTAATAACTGGACCACCAGGGATGTCCTGCCTTTTCATTTTTGTGATGGTTTCCTTTGCTGTGCACAAGTGAGTTAGTTAATGTTCTAATTTCTTCTTCTTCTTCTTTTTTTTTTGTGCTATTGTTGCCTTTAGAGTAATGTCCAAAAATCATTGCCAAGACTGAGTCAGTAAGTTTTATGCCCATGTTTTCTTTGAGAAGTTCTGTTGTTTCAAGTCTTAAGTTCAAATATTCATCCATTTTGAGTTAACTTTTATGTATGGTACAAGATAGTGGTCCAGTTTCATTCTTTTGTATGAGGCTGTCCAATTTTTCCAAATAAATTTGCTGAAGAGACTTACTTTCTAATTGTACATCTTGGCTCATTTGCCATAAAATGGCCAACCGTATATGTAGGTTTATGTCTGGGCTTTCAATTCTGGTCCATATATCGTGTGTCTGTTTTTATGCTGACATTAAACAGTTTTAATGACTATAGCTTTGTAATGTAGTTTGAAATAAAAAGGCATGATGCTTCTAGCTTTGTTTTACTTAAGATTTCCTTGGCTATTTTGGGTCTTTTGTTGTTATTCAATCACTAAGTTGTGTCTGACTCTTTGAGACCCCATGGACTGCATCACGCCAGGCTTCCCTGTCCTTCACTATCACCCAGAGTTGGCTTAAACTCATGTCCATTGTGTCGGTGATGCCATCCAATCATCTCACCCTCCGTCACCCCCTTCACCTCCTGCCCTCAATCTTTCCAAGCATCATGGTCTTTTCCAATGAGTCAGCTCTTCCCATCCAGTGGCCAAAGTATTGGAGTTTCAGCATCAGTCCTTCCAATGAATATTCAGAGTTGATTTCCTTTAGGATTGACTTATTTAATCTTGTTGTTCAAGGGACTCCGAATAGTCTTTTCCAGCACGGTATTTCAAGAATATTAGTTCTTTGGCGTTCAGCCTTCTTTATGGTCCAAATTTCATCTCCATACATGACTACTGGAAAAACCATAGCTTTGATTATATGGACTGTAGTTGGCAAAATGATGTCTCTTCTTTTCAATATGTTGTCTAGTTTTCTCACATAGATTTCCTTCCAAGGGGCAAGAGTCTTGTAATTTCATGGCCATAGTCACAATCCACAGTGATCTTGGTGGTCTTGTTGATCTCAGTGATCTTGGCCCAAAAAAATAAAATCTGTCAGTGCTTCCAGTTTTCCACCTTCTATTTGTCGTGAAGTGATAGGACTGCATGCCATGATCTTAGTTTTTTGGATGTTTACTTTTAAGACAGCTTTTTCACTCCTTTTTCACCCTCATCAAGAAGCTCTTTAGTTCCCCTTTGCTTTCTGCTATTAGAATGATATCATCTGCATCTGTAAGGTTGTGGATATTTCTCTTGACAATCTTTATTCCAGCTGGTGATTTATCCAGCCTGGCATTTTGCATAATGTACAGCCTGATTCCAAATAGGGAAAGGAGTATGTCAAGGCTGTATATTGCCACCCTGCTTGTTCAATTGTAGGCACAGTACATCATGAGAAACTCTGGCCTGGATGAAGCACAAGCTGGAATCAAGATTTTGGAGAGAAATATCAATAACCTCAGATATGCAGATGACACCACCCTTAGGGCAGATAGTGAAGAGAAACTAAAGAGCCTCTCGATTAAAGTGAAAGAGGAGACTGAAAAAGCGGGCTTAAAACTTAAAGTTCAGAAAACTAAAATCATGGCATCTGGTTCCATCACTTCATGTCAAATAGACAGAGAAACAGTGGAAACACTGAGACTATGTATTTTTGAGCTCCAAAATCACTGCAGGTGGTGACTGCAGCCATGAAATTAAAAGACGCTTGCTCCTTGGAAGAAAAGTTATCACCAACCTAGATAGCATATTAAAAAGCAGAGACATTACTTTGCCAACAAAGGTCCATCTAGTCAAAGCTATGGTTTTTCCCAGTAGTCATGTATAGATGTGAGAGTTGGACTATAAAGAAAGCTGAGCACTGAAGAATTGATGCTTTTGAACTGTGGTGTTGAAGAAGACTCTTGAGAGTCTCTTGGACTGCAAGAAGATCTAACCAGTCCATCCTTAAGGAAATCAGTCCTGAATATTCATTGGAAGGACTGATGCTGAAGCTGAAATTCCAATGCTTTGGTCACCTGATGCAAAGAACTGACTTATTGGAAAAGATCCTGATGCTGGGAAAGATTGAAGGTAGGAGGAGAAACAGATGACCGAGGATGAAATGGGTGGATGGCATCACTGACCTAATGGACATGAGTTTGAGTAAACACTGGGAGTTTTTGATGGACAGGGAGACCTGGCATTCTGCAGTCCATGGGGTCACAAAGAGTCGGATAGGACTCAATGACTGAACTGAACTGAAGTCTGCATATAAGTTTAAAAGCTGAGTGACAATATACAACCTTATCATACTTTCCCAATTTTGAACCAGTCCGTTGTTCCATATTTGTTCTAACTGCTGTTTCCTCACCTGCATATAGAATTTTCCACAGTTTGCTGTGATCTACAGAGTCAAATGCTTTAGCATAGTCAATGAAGCAGAAATCAATGTGTGTGTGTGTGTGTGTGTGTGTGTGTTTAATTCCTTTGTTTTCTCCATTATTCACCAAATGTTAGAAATTTGATCTCTGGTTCCTCTGCCTCTTTGAAATCCAGCTTGTATACCTGGAAGTTCTCAGCTAATGTATTGCTGAAGCCTAGCTTGAAGGATTTTGAGCATTACCTTGCTAACATGTGAAATGAGTGCAATTTTATTGCAGTTTGAACATTCTTTGGCATTTCCCTTCTTTGGGATTAGAATGAAAACTGACCTTTTCCAGTCCTGTGGCCACTGCTGTCTTTCCCAAATGTGCTGACATATTGAATGCAGCACTTTTTTTTTTTTTTTAAATTTTTTTTTTATTATTATTATTATTTTTTTCCAGTGGGTTTTGTCATACATTGATATGAATCAGCCATGGATTTACATGTATTCCCAATCCCGATCCCCCCTCCCACCTCCCTCTCCACCCGATTCCTCTGGGTCTTCCCAGTGCACCAGGCCGGAGCACTTGTCTCATGCATCCCTCCTGGGCTGGTGATCTGTTTCACCATAGATAGTATACATGCTGTTCTTTTGAAATATCCCACCCTCACATTCTCCCACAAAGTTCAAAAGTCTGTTCTGTATTTCTGTGTCTCTTTTTCTGTTCGAATGCAGCACTTTTAACATCATTATCAGGATTTGAAATAGCTCAGCTGGAATTCCATCACCTCCACTGGCTTTGTTTATCGTAATGCTTCCTAGGGCCCACTTGATTTCACACTCAAGGATGTCTGGCTCCAGCTGAATGATTACATCTCAAGGTTATTTGGGTCATTAAGACCTTTCTTGCACAGATCATCTGATTATTCTTACCACTTTTTCTTAATCTGTTCTGCTTCTGCTATGTGCTTACTGTTTCTGTCCTTGATACCTCCAGTTGTCTTAAAGAGATTTCTAGTCTTTCTCATTCTTTTGTTTTCCTCTATTTCTCTGTATTATTCATTTAAGGTCTTCTTATCTCTCCTTGATATTCTTTAACTCTACATTCAGTTCAGTGTATCTTTCCCTTTCTCCCTTGCCCTTCACTTGCCTTCTTTCCATAACTATTTGTAAAATGCCTCAGACAATCAATTTGCCTTCTTGCATTTCTTTTTCCTGAAGTTCATTTTGGTCACTGCCTCCTGTACAGTGTTACAAACATCCACAGTTCTTCAGGCACTCTATTTACTATATCTAACATTCCCTTGTCACCTCCAATGTGTCATCATAAGGAATTTGATTTAGGTCGTACTTAAATGGACCAGCGGTTTTCCCTACTTTCTTCAATTTGTCTGAATTTTGCATTAAGGAGCTCATGATCTGAGCCACAGTCACCTCCAGGTCTTGTTTTTACTGATTGTATATAACTTCTCCATCTTTGGCTGCAAAGAACATAAATCTGATTTCAGTATTTACTGTCTGGTGTTGTCCATGTGTAGAGCTGTCTCTTGATTTTTGGAAAACAGTATTTGCTAATGACCAGCATATTCTCTTGATAAAACTCTCTTAGCCTTTGTCCTCCTTCATTTTCTACTCTAAGGCCAAACTTGCCTGTTATTCTGGGTATCTCTTGACTTCCTATTTTTCATTCCAGTGCCCAATGATGAAAAGGACATCTTTTGGGGGTGTTATTTCTAGAAGGTCTTGTTGGTCTTCATAGAATTGTTCAACTTTAGCTTCTTTGGCATCAGTGGTTGGGGCATAAACTTGGATTATTTTGTTGTTGAATTGTTTACCTTGAAAACAAACTGAGATCATTCCTTTGTTTTTGAGATTGCACCCAAGTACTGCATTTTGGACTCTTTTGTTGACTATGAGGACTACTATGTTTCTTCTAAGGGATTCTTGCCCACAATAGTAGATAAAATGGTCATCTGAATTAAATTCACCCATTCCCATTCATTTTAGTTCATTTATTCCTAAGATGTAGATGTTCACTCTTGCAATCTCCTGCTTGATCATGTCCAATTTACCTTGATTCATGGGTCTAACCTTCCAGGTTCCTATGCAGTATTATTCTTTATAGAACCAGACTTTTCTTTCACCACCAGACACATCCACAGCTGACTGTCTACAACAACACCTTTGAAATTTACCTTTGCCTTCCCTTTCCTATTATGCTGAATCTGTTTAATGCTTCATCAGTGACATCATGACATAAGCAACAAGAAGGAACCGTTTGTGAAGTCTGTGTCCTTATTTATGAAGTGAGTCATTTTACCTAAAAAATGAGGCCCTTTGTAGGAAGACAGAAGAAGTTTATTCTATTTGTTTTATTAAACCCCCACCCACAAAATTTGTAAAATCATGGAGTGCATTTAATAAGAGGCTGGTTATTAAAATAAACAAATGTGATGAACAAATGATGAAACAATGCCACAATAGCACTAAAATGTAGCAATTTAAGCTTATGTATTTGTAAATTAAAAATATGCTTTGATTATTTGAAGTCACTATTTGCGTTTTGAAAAATAAGTCTTTTCTTCAAATGTTAATGGAAAAGTCAATTTAAACTGCACATGGAGTTCATGGACATAGAGTTCATAAATACTATATGTAATCCAACTTAATGTGTCACCTATTTTCAGAGATAGTAGCTGATAAGAAGTCTTGCTCCTTGGAAGAAAAGCTATGACCAAACTAGACAGCATATTAAAAAGCAGAGACATTACTTTACCAACAAAGGGCTGTCTACTAAGAGCTATGGTTTTTCCAGTAGTCATGTATGGATGTGAGAGTTGGACCACAAAGAAATCTGAACACCAAAGAATTAATGCCCTTGAACTGTGGTGTTGGAGAAGACTCTTGTTCCCTGGACTGCAAGGAGATCAAACCAGTTAATCCTAAGAGAAATCAGTCCAAAATACTCATTGGAAGGACTGATGCTAAAGCTGAAGCTCCATTACTTTGGCCACCTGTTATGAAGAACTGACTCATTGGAAAAGATCCTGATGCTGGGAAGGATTGAAGGCAGGAAGAGAAGGGGACGACCAAGGATGAGATGGTTGGATGGCATCACCGATGCGACGGACATGAGTTTGAGTAGGCTCCAGGAGTTGGTGATGGACAGGGAGGCCTGGTGTGCTGCAGTCCATGGGGTCGCAAAGAGTTGGACATGACTGAGTGACTGAACTGAAGAAGTCTTTAGCTAAAAATGTGATTACCTCTGTTGATCTCAATGCTTGGGAGTAATTATTTGTTAGGATAAGTATAAGTTGATGTCTCATGTTTAATTCCCATCTTATAATATTTAAATTTATTATGGTATTAATATAATTCTTAGACACACAACCCTATATTTGAGCACCCACACATGTACATATATGTACTTTAGGTTAACATGAAATTAATATCAAGTATTAAACATTTTCAAAGTTTAAAAGTGAATTGTTATGGTTGCACATTGAGACTTCTTTCAGTAACAGTAAAGATGTCCTTTAAAAATAATTGATATCAAGGTGAATTATTTATATGGCTTTCTTCTTTGAAAGGAAGATGTTTGTAGGCTTTAACTAAAATATATCTTGACTTTATCTGAAAGGAAAAAGCTCATAAATATACAGAAATAGATGCTTTCAGCTTTGTATTCACTACATATTTATTCCAGTGTTTATAAGAATTTTTATCTAGGATTTTACTTGGTTAGCTATACAAATATTAAGGATTTCATACCTAATGAAAAATTTTATCAAATCCACCTGTTGTTCAAATATACCTACTTACTTAGTGTGTTTCAGAATTATGCTTGTTTTCACTTACTGAAAAGAAAGGACAATGCCTTTAAGTTTGTACCTATTGATCACCTTCAGTCATTTCACACACACGCCTATCCCCAACATTTGGCAGTCACTGATCTCTTTATGAATTTGGCTTTGGGGGCTGTTTTTTTTTTTTTTGTTTGTTTGTTTTTTGTTTTGTTTTTTAGATTCCATATAAAAGTGAGGCCACATGATATTTGTTTTTCTCCCAGGGAATCTTCCCAACCCAGGGATCAAACCCAGGTATCCTGCATTGCAGGCAGATTCTTTACCAGCCGAGTCACAAGGGAAGCCCTGATTTCCTTCACTTAGTGTAATACCCTCATGGTCCATCCAAGTTGTCACAACTGGCAGGATTTCCTTTTTTATTTCAGGATGCTATCCCTCTGTTTGTGTGTGTGGGTGTTTTTATAAGTGACCTTTGAATAGTACTGGCTGGAACTACAAGGGTAACCTTACATGTGTATTTTTTCAAGAAATATGTACTACAGTACAAAACAATCCACTGCTGGTAAAATCTGTGGATACAGAACTGCAGATATGGAGGGCCAACTGTAAAGGTATACCCAGATTTTTGACTACATGAAAGGTCAACACTCCTAACTCAGTGTTGTTCAGAATTCAATTCTTATATATAACATAAAATCACATTTTCTTCTTTCATCCATTGATGGATGATGCTGTTTGCATGTCTTTCCTGTTGCAAACAGTGTTGTAGTAAGCATGCGGGTGCAGGTATCTTTCTGAGTTAGTGTTTCATATCCTTTGGATAAATATCTAGAAACGTAATTTCTGTATAATGTTGTATTTCTATTAATATTTTGAGGAACTTCCATACTATTTTCTATAGTGGTTGTACTCACTTACATTTCTACCAGCAATGAGCTAAGGTTCCCTTTCTTCACCAATGTGTGTCTTTTGTCTTTTTGGCAATAGCTGTTCTAACAGGGAGTAAGGTTATATGGCATTGTAATTTTGATTTGCATTTCTCATCATGACAGTGAGCACCATTTCATGTACCTGTTTGTCATTTGCATATCATCTTTGGGATACTCTGCTCAGATCCTCTGTCTGTTTTTAAAATAGGAATTGTTTATTTTTGTAACTGAGTTCTATGAATTTTTTATGTTTGGAATATTAACCCCTTATCAGATATGTAAATCATAAGTATCTTTTCCTATTTGAAAGGTTGCCTTTTTATTTTCATGATTTTCTTTGCTGTGTAGAAGCTTTTTATTTATATGTAGTCATACTTGTTGATTTTTGCTTTTGTTTCCTTTGTTTTGGAGAAATGTTGAAAAAATCATTACCAAGACTGATGTCAATAAGCTTCAGTTCAGTACAGGCACTCAGTCGTGTCCAGCTCTTTGCAACCTCGTGGACTGCAGGACGCCAGGTCTCCCTGTCCATCACCAACCCCCGGAGCTGACTCAAACTCATGTCCATTGATTCAGTGATGCCATCCAACCATCTCATCCTCTGTCATCCCCTTCTCCTCCCGCCTTCAATCTTTCCCAGCATTAAGCTCTTTCCAAATGAGTTGAATCTTCTCATCAAGTGGCCAAAGCATTGGAGTTTCAGCTTAAATATCAGTCCTTCCAATGAATATTCAGGACTTATTTCCTTTGGGATGGACTGGTTGGATCTCCTTGCAGTCCAAGGAACTCTCCAGAATTTTTTCCAACACCACAATTCAAAGCATCAATTCATCAATTGATTCAAAACAATAAATTAAGTCATTTAAGTAAGTAAGCTTAATGCCCATTTTTTTAATAAGAATTTTGTGGTTTCTGGTCTTATGTTCAAATCTTTATATATTTTGAGTTAATCTTTGTGTATGGTAAAAGATAGTGATCCAGTTTCATTTTTTGTTTGTGGCTGTCCAGTATTTCCAACACAATTTACTGAAGAGACTTGCTTTCCCTTTGTATATCTTGACTCCTTTGTCACAAATTAATCAGCCATAAATGTATAGGTTTATGTCTGGTTGGTCAATTCTGTTCCATTTAGCATATGTGTCTGTTTCTATGCTGACAACAAACAGTTCTGTGATGGCTATAGGTTTGTTTATAGTTTTGTATATGCATTTATATTAAAATAAGGAGGCATGATGATTCTAGCTTTGTTGTTCTTTCTTAAGATTGCTTTGGCTATTTTGGGTCTTTTGTGGTAGCATGCAAATTATTGGATTATTTATTTTATGAAAATGGAGAGATCACTACAGACAACAATGAAATACAAAGGATCATAAGAGACTACTACCAGCAGCTCTATGCCAATAAAATGGACAACTTGGAAGAAATGGACAAATTCTTAGAAAAGTATAACTTTCCAAAACTAAACCTGGAAGAAATAGACCTTAACAGACCCATCACAAGCACAGAAATCAAAACTGTAATCAGAAATCTTCCAGCAAACAAAAGCCCAGGACCAGATGGCTCCACAGCTGAATTCTACCAAAAATTTAGAGAAGAGCTAACACCTATCTTACTCAAATTCTTCCAGAAAATTGCAGAAGAAGGTAAACTTCCAAACTCATTCTATGAGGCCACCATCACCCTAATTTCAAAACCAGACAAAGAAGCCACAAAAAAAGAAAACTACAGGCCAATATCACTGATGAACATAGATGCAAAAATCCTCAACAAAATTCTAGCAAACAGAATCCAACAACATGTTTAAAAAGATCATACATCATGACCAAGTGGGCTTTATCCCAGGAATGCAAGGATTCTTTAATATCTGCAAATCAATCAATGTAATACACCACATTAACAAATTGAAAGATAAAAACCATATGATTATCTCAATAGATGCAGAAAAAGCCTTTGAAAAAATTCAACACCCATTTGTGATAAAGACTCTCCAGAAAGCAGGAATAGAAGGAACATACCTCAACATAATAAAAGCTGTACATGACAAACCCACAGCAAACATTATCCTCAATGGTGAAAAATTGAAAGCATTTCCCCTAAAATCAGGAACAAGACAAGGGTGCCCACTCTCACCACTACTATTCAACATAGTTTTGGAAGTTTGGCCACAGCAATCAGAGCAGAAAAAGAAATAAAAGGAATCCAGATAGGAAAAGAAGAAGTGAAACTCTCACTGTTTGCAGATGACATGATCCTCTACATAGAAAACCCTAAAGACTCTACCAGAAAATTACTAGAGCTAATCAATGAATATAGTAAAGTTGCAGGATATAAAATTAACATACAGAAATCCCTTGCATTCCTATACACTAACAATGGGAAAACAGAAAAAGAAATTAAGGAAACAATACCACTCGCCATTGCAACAAAAAGAATAAAATGCTTAGGAGTATACCTACCTAAAGAAACAAAAGACCTATACATAGAAAACTATAAAACACTGATGAAAGAAATCAAAGAGGACACAAATAGATGGAAAAAATCTACTGTGTTCATGGATTGGAAGAATCAATATTGTGAAAATGACTATACTACCCATAGCAATCTATAGATTCAATGCAATCCCTATCAAACTACAACGGTATTTTTCACAGAACTAGAACAAATAATTTCACAATTTGTATGGAAATACAAAAAACCTTGAATAGCCAAAGCATCTTGAGAAAGAAGAATGGAACTGGAGGAATCAACCTGACTGACTTCAGGCTCTATTACAAAGCCACAGTCATCAAGACAGTATGGTACTAGCACAAAGACAGAAATATAGAACAATTGAAGAAAATAGAAAGCCCAGAGATAAATCCACGAACCTATGGACACCTTATCTTTGACAAAGGAGGCAAGAATATACAATGGAAAAAAGACAACCTCTTTAACAAGTGGTGCTGGGAAGACTGGTCAACCACTTGTAAAAGAATGAAACTAGAACACTTTCTAACACCATACACAAAAATAAACTCAAAATGGATTAAAGATCTAAATGTAAGACCAGAAACTATAAAACTCCTAGAGGAGCACATAGGCAAAACACTCTCCAACATAAATCACAGCAAGATCCTCTATGACCAACCTCCCAGATTATTGGAAATAAAAGCAAAACTAAACAAATGGGACCTAATGAAACTTAAAAGCTTTTGAAAAACAAAGGAAACTATAAGCAAGGTGAAAAGACAGCCCTCAGAATGGGAGAAAATAATAGCAAATGAAGCAATAGACAAAGGATTAAATCTCAAAAATATACAAGCAACTCCTGAAGCTCAATTCCAGAAAAATAAATGACCCAATCAAAAAATGGGCCAAAGATCTAAACAGACATTTCTCCAAAGAAGACATGCAGATGGCTAACAAACACATGAAAAGATGCTCAACATCACTCATTATCAGAGAAATGCAAATCAATACCTCAATGAGGTACCATTACCCACCAGTCAGAATGGCTGCTATCCAAAAGTCTACAAGCAATAAATGCTGGAGAAGGTGTGGAGAAAAGGGAACCCTCTTACACTGTTGGTGGGAATGCAAACTAGTACAGCCACTATGGAGAACAGTGTGGAGATTTCTTAAAAAACTGGAAATAGAATTGCCATATGACCCAGCAATCCCACTCCTAGGCATACACACTGAGGAAGCCAGATCTGAAAGAGACACGTGCACCCCAATGTTCATCGCAGCACTGTTTATAATAGCCAGGACATGGAAGCAACCTAGATGCCCATCAGCAAATGAATGGATAAGGAAACTCTGGTACATCTGCACTATGTAATATTACTCAGCCATTAAAAATAATTCATTTGAACCAGTTCTAATGAGATGGATGAAACTGGAGTCCATTACACAGAGTGAAGTAAGCCGGAAAGATGAAGACCAATACAGTATACTAACGCATATATGTGGAATTTAAAAAGATGGTAACGATAGCCCTATATGCAAAACAGAAAAAGAGACACAGATGTACAGAACAGACTTTTGGACTCTGTAGGAGAAGGCGAGGGTGGGATGTTCTGAGAGAATAGCATTGAAACAAGTATACTATCAAGGGTGAAACAGATCACCAGCACAGGTTGGATGCATGAGACAAGTGCTCGGGGCTGGTGCACTGGGAAGACCCAGAGGGATGGGATGGAGAGGGAGGTGGGAAGGGGGACCGGGATGGGGAACACATGTAAATCCATGGCTGATTCATGTCAATGTATGGCAGAAATCACTACAATATTTTAAAGTAATTAGACTCCAACGAATAAAAATAAATGGGAAAAAAAATCTGTGGAAATTTTATTGGACATTTGGCAGAGTTTACGTTGAATGTGTGGATGGCTTTGAATAGTATGGACATTTTAAAAACATTAATTCCTCCAATCTATGAACACAGAATATTGTTCCAATTATTTGTGTCTTCAGTTTTTTCATCCATGTTTTATAGTTTTCAGTGTATAGGTCTTTCACTTCCTTGCTTAAATGTATACCTTAGTGTTCTTTTGATGCAGTTATAAATGAAATTGTTTTCCTAATTTCTTCTTCTGATAGTTATTAGTGGCCAGAAAAGCAACAGATTTTTATATATTGCTATTTGTATCCTTTACTGAATTTGTTTCTAGTTTGAGCAATTTTTGGTGGAGTCTTTAGGGTTTTCTTTTCTGATTTGGAGGCTTTTCTTGCCTAATTGCCCTGGTTAGGACTACTAATACTATGCTGAATAAAAGTGATGAGAATGTGGATTCTTGTCTTGTTCCTGATTTTGGGGGGAAACTTTCAGCTTTTCACTACTGAGTATGATGTTATCTGTGAGTTGGTCATGTATAGTCTTTATTATGGTGAGGTACATTTCCTCTATATTCACTTTGAGAGTTCTTAATCATAAATTCTGATGCCTTGTCAAATGCTTTTTCTTCATCTTTTGAGATATTGATTTTTATCCTTTATTTTGCTGATGTAGTATATCATATTGATTGTGGATGTTAAACTATCCTTGCATCTGTAGAGTAAATCCCAGTTGATCATGATTTATTATTTTTTTTAAAATTTTGTTGAATTCAGGTTGTTAATATATTGTTGAGGATTTTTCTCTGTTCATCAGGGATATTAGCCTGTAATTTTCTTATGGCTTCCTATCTAATTTTAGTATCAGATCAATCATGGTCTGTGAAGCACATTTGAAAGAGTCCTTTCCCTTCCTGTATTCTGAAAGAGTTATACAAGGATTGATATTAGTTTTTATTTAAATATTTGGTAGAACTCAACAGTGAAACCATCTGTCTTGGACTTTGTTAGAGGTTTTGATTACTGATTTAATTTCCTCACAGATTCAGTTTGATTACTTACTAAACTAATAATTATTCTGTTCAGACATTGTTTTTCCATGGTACAGTTTTGTTGTATGTTTCCAGTAATTTGTTAATTCCTTCTAGTTAATCAAATTATTGGCATATAATTTATAGTATAAATATAAAATGTGAATTCTGAAGGGACCCAAACATCCAGTCTGTAAAAGTTCTATTGGCTATATGGGTCAGATAATTCTTTGTTATGGGAGGTCATCCTGTGCATTGGAGCAGATTTAGTGGCATCCCTGCCACTAAATGTCAGAGGCACAATCTATTCACAAAAAGTCAGAAGCAGTGCTCAGATGCGAAAACCAAAATGTCTCCAGCTGTTGCCAAGTGTCCTTTGGAGATCAAAAGCACAATGGTTGAGAACAACTGCTCTGTACGAATAGTTAAAGAATCCTTAACAGAAAAAGTGTGTGTGTGTGTGTGTGTGTGTATAAGTATATATGTAAATTTTCATGTACATACATCATATACACCCGCATATATATATATATATATATCTACTTTATGTATATTTATACACACTCATACATATACAAATAAACTCCCTTAGAATATGTTACATATAATAGAGGCAGGGAATAATTATTGATATGCAGATTAACTATATATCTTCTTGGGTAATTCATAAATTGAATTGACTTGAATGACCTTGCCTTACGTATCCTCTCTACTAAAGAACAGCATAAAAAAAAAAAAAAGAACAGCAGAAGAGCATACCCAAATTCTAGCTTATCACATTATTAAAAACAATAAACTCAGTCAAATTTTATACTGTGTATATTTTAATAAATTATTTAAATAATTTAATTTTAAATTACAATATTTTAATTTAATTAATGAAATTTTTCATATTTTAATTTTCACAAATAATTACAACCTCACCATACATAAATAATTGAGCCAATTTTGTATATTTAAGTCCTTGAATTGAGCATTTTTTAAAAAGGAAAAATAAAAGTTTGTTCTCAGGTGAAGATTTTAGCATGGAGCATGTTAACAAAACATGTCTATTTTGGCAAGTTGCTATTCCTGAGACCAGAATTAATGGACTGCTTAGAATAATTCATTGATTCAGAAATAAAGTGTTGAATATCAGCTATGTTCTAGGCATTGTTATGGGTACCAGGAATATAACAGTGAATAAGACAAGAAAAAAAAATACTCTTTTAACTATCATGGAACTTTCTTTCTGATTGGGGTGGGGGCTTATTGAGGAGATAGAAAATAATAATATAAATGTATTAAAGATACTTATGTAACTATATAGCTATATAATTAGTGAAGCAATAATATATGTAACTGATTTAATTAGTTTGATGGGATTTGAGTAGTGGTACATTAGGTAGCTAGAGAGCTCCTAAAGACCTTTCAGGAGAAGAGACATTTGAAATGAGAGGTTAGTGATGGAAAGTAGGCAGAATTGTGAATGAAAAGTACTTCAGCCAGTGGATCAGCAAGAGCATAGTTCAAAGAATGTAGCATATTACAGTGATAGCTCACTCATATGGCTGAAGCTTGAAGGAAAGAGATAGATTTATTTTTTAATGACTATCTTAAATGATTATATTTTTTTAAAAAATGACTATCTTAAATAACTTATCTTCATTAAAATAGTGTTAACACTTTTTAATTTATTAAACATTGCCATTTAGATTGGTAGTGAAGATGTACATTTAAATCTAAGTTCTGTTTAAATTTCAAGGAATTTGTAACAAATCATACTGTTTCTTTCTGAACTTACTTATTTCTATTATTTGAAAGATTTGCTCAAACAAAATTTGAGTGCTCACTCTAGACTTTTGCTTTGCCAGTCAACTAGTCTGGCAATTTTTTCTTTACCTATCTTCATTCACTTCTTCTTTTTTTAACCTTATCTTATCTCCTGTGTTGACTACCACCACTTTGATTGGGTTTTAGTAGCAGTTCTAACCTGCTTGCTATACCAGTGAGTAGTTGTTTAGTTTGGAAAAGACCAAATTAATGCTCCATTGAAACTTTTTAAACTTTAAAGTTTGTATAGCTGCCTGTTTTCCCCATAGAAAAATCATAGATCCTTAAAGTTGGAGAAAGCTGTTTAAGGCTTTTTGTAAACTCTATGGACTATTTAATCCCTTTAAGCTCCAGTGTAATAGTTTATTCACTCATATACAGTTATTTAATTCCGGGGCATGTACAGAGTTCATGGGATACACTTGTAAATAAACCAAAATAAATAACTGGCTCTCATGGTGGTTACATTCTCAAGGAATGAAGTAGACTAAACATTGTAAACACTATAAATAAGCTATATACTGTTTATAAATGAAATGCTCTGAAAAAAGAAAAATATCCCAAGTTTTATGACTGTGCATGTATATGGTGTTTGTTTCAATTGCAAAAAAGATAGGGTATACTTTTGGAGATGATGATATTTGAGCCAAGACAAGAACCTTTTTATTCAATCCATATTAAAGAAGCAATATAACTTACCACTCTAATTATAATTCAGTGTACTCAACCAGCAGAAAATGTGTCTGGAAAGCAGACATAAATAAGAGCATTTACAGTTATTTTGGATGTAAGCTACAAACTCAGGTTTTGCAGTAGTCATTCCCTCTGCCTATTAGAAAATTACAGCTTTTGTTTCCTTAATTTTAGATTGTGTCCCTTGCTAAGAATATTGTTTCATAGATCTCATTTTATAAGAATGAAAACATTTTACTAAAACAAATTGCAATAGTTTCCTCAATTCTCTCAATAAATGAGAACCAGAGGTTCAAGCTAATTTAACTGACAAAAAAATTAGTTTGGTAAGTGATACTTTATAAAAAGTCTATTCAAGCATATTTACATTTTACATATGTGTGTGAATGGTGTGTATGTGGGTATATATATTACTGAGATAAAGTAAAAAAAAAATATGAAACTGTACATAATTTCACCAGATTTATTTTTGCTTTATTTCATTAACAGGTGCCATCAACCATAATTCAAATTAGATGATAAATGACCTTTTTCAAGTGACTCACTGTAGAATATGAGGAAATTAACTATTTTCAGTTATATTTTTCATGTAGAAAGTGAGTTCTCAACTCGAATTTTATGAGTTCACAAATAAAATTGAATAACAGTGTAGTGAGTCTCGAAATAATAATTGGAGTATCTTAGACTTCATTTCAAGTGAATAAGAGACTATATGTTCAAATATGCACATTATTGTAAGTTAAGGCTGAAAGATTAATTCATCATGTGTCATCTCACTTTGTTGAACTTACTTTGGTTGTGTTACATAAAATTGCTGTTATGTTTTAAATGATTCCTGAACTGTCATGGATAATGTTATTTCCTTAAATACAGTGATTTGTTCATTAGCATTTAAAGCAGTTATGTTTGCCAAGTAATGTTAGAATAAAATCTGCAGTGTCAATTCACATTTGTTTCCTGAGTTAGAATAGTCACTGTCAAATGAATAAATATTTTAAAATATAAACAGTTCCTAAGTATAGGAAACATGTAATATTCTGATCATATTATTTTAGTCAACATATCTATAGCTAAAAGTTAGCATTTGGAAATGAGGATTGGAAGGAATATTTTAACATGGCAAATAGAAGTATATCTTAATACTTATTTACATATTAAATACTATCTAGGAACCTGGGAGTTTGGGGTTGGTAAATCAAACTATTAATTTGGAATGGATAAACAACAAGGTCCCCCTGTAAATTATAGGGAACTATATCTGATCTTCGATGAAACATAATGCAAAAGAATATTTGAAAAAATAATGCATACATGTGTATAGATGAGTCACTCTGCTATACAGCAGAGACCAGCACAATATTGTAAATCAACTACACTTCAGTAAAAAAAAAAAATACTATTTAGGAAATTAATTCTAGATTTTAAAAAGTACATAATAATTTTTGCAAAAACACATATTCTAGTCTGCTGTTGTCTTGTTGATTTTCTAGAATCCTAATAAAATAAGTTGAAATATCTTAATGTTTTTAGAAGAATGTCTTTAAAGGATAAAATGATGTTTGTTATTGTGTCTGCAATTCTCCTTTAATATATAATCTTCATTTGATTTTATACAGCATGGACTGCTGTTGATGAAAAACAATGTCACTTTTAAAATCTGTATAAAATTTTGGGGTTAAGTTTCTTAAACATGATGTATAAGAAGGCAAATGAAAATTGGGGCAGATAACTTGAACTAAAAAACTTGTTAGACTTAATGGAATCCCAGTAAATACAAAAATGATGTTTTTAAAATGAAGGGGATTGAGTTGATAATAAAGTTCATAAAGAGAAGCAGACAAAGAACATTAGATATATAGACTAAAAGGGAAATTATATTAGGAAGGAAGTAGTTTTACCAGACAAGACAACACCCTGAAAAGGTTCTTTAATTTGTTTGGTGCTGGCGCATGAATACAAAAATTCAGAAATAAACTAAACTACATATAGAAATCCATCATGCAGCAGCAATGTCAAAGATAAGCTTTTTTTTGGACAGCTGGATAGGCATTTGGAATAAAAACATAAATTGCTCAGTCGTGTCTGACTCTGCGACCCCATGGACTCCAGCATGCCAGACTTCCTTGTACTTCACCATCTCCTGGAGCTTGCTCAAACTCATGTGCGTTGAGTTGGTGGTGCCATCCAACCAATTCATCCTCTGTCGTCTCCTTCTCATCCTGCTTTCAATCTTTCACAGCATCAGGGTCTTTTCTAAGGAGTAGGTTCTTCACATTAGGTGGCCAATGTATTGGAACTTCAGCTTCAACATCAGTCCATCTAATGAATATTCAGGATTGATTTCCTTAAGGTTGACTGGTTTGTTCTCCTTTCAGTACAAGGGACGCTCAAGAGTCTTCTCCAACATCACAGGTCAAAAGCATCAATTCTTTAGTGTTCAACCTTCTTTATGGTCCAACTCTAAAATCCATACCCTACTACTGGAAAAACAATAGCTTTGACTACACGGACCTTTGTTGACAAAATGATGTCTCTGCTTTTTAATAAGCTGTCTAGGTTTGCCATAGCTTTTCTTCCAAGGAGCAAGCGTCCTTTAATTTCATGGCTGCAGTCACCATCTGCAGTGATTTTGGAGCCCAAGAAAATAAAGTCTATCACTGTTTCCATTGTTTCCCCATCTATTTGCATGAAGTGATGTCACTGCATGCCATGATCTTAGTTTTCTGAATGTTGAGTTTTAAGCCAACTTTTTCACTCTCCTCTTTCACCTCCATCAAGAGGCTGCTTAGTTCCTCTTCACTTTCTGCCATGAGGGTGGTGTCATCTGCATATCTGAGGTTGTTGATATTTCTCCCAGCAATCTTGACTTCAACTTGTGCTTCATCCAGCCCAGCATTTCGCATGATGTACTTTGCGAATAAGCAGGGTGACAATATACAGCCTTGACATACTTCTTTCCCAATTTGGAAGCAGTCCATTGTTCCAGGTTCGGTTCTGACTGTTGCTTCTTGATGTGCATACAGGTTTCTCAGTAGGTGGTAAGGTGATCTGGTATTTCCATCTCAATGAGAATTTCCCACAGTTTGTTGTGATCCACACAGTCAAAGCCTTTAGCATAGACAATGAGGCAGAAGTAGATATTTTTCTGGAATTCTCTTGCCTTTTCTATGATCCCGTGGATGTTGGTAATTTGAATCTGGTTCCTCTGCGTTTTTAAAGTCCAGCTTGAACATTTGGAATTTCTTGGTTCACGTACTCTTGAAGCCTAGCTTGGAGAATTCTGAGCATTACTTTGCTAGCGTGTGAAATGAGTATGCAGTTTACAGTAGTTTGAGCATTCTTTGGCATTACCCTTCTTTGAGATTGGAATGAAAACGGACCTTTTCTAGTCCTGTGGCCACTGCTGTGTTTTCCAAATTTGCTGACATATTGAGTGTAGCACTTTGACAGCATCATCATTTAGGATTTGAAATAGCTGGAATTCCATCCCCTCCACCTGTTTTGTTCATAGTGATGCTTCCTAAGTTCTGCTTGACTTTGCACTGTAGATGTCTGGCTCTAGGTGAGTGATCACACCATCATGGTTATCTGGGTCATTGAGACTTTATTTGTATAGTTCTGCTCCGGGAAGCCTGGCATGCTGCAGTCCATGGAGGCACAAGGAGTCAGACACAACTGAGTGACTGAACTGAACACTGTTCTTGCCATCTTCTCTTAATATCTTGGGTTGTTCATAGGTCCATACCATTTGCGTACTTTATTGTGCCCATTTTTGCATGACGTGTTTGTTTGGTATCTCTTATTTTCTTGAAGAGGACTCTAGTCTTCCCCATTCTATTGTCTTCCTCTATTTCTTTGCATTGTTGACTTAGTAAGGCTTTCTCAATGCTCCTTGCTCTTCTTTGGAACTCTGCATTCCGAGTGGGTACATCTTTCCTTTTCTCCTTTGCCTTCCGCTTCTCTTTTCTCAGCTATTTGTAAGGCCTCCTCAGACAGCCATTTTGCCTTCTTGCATTTCTGTTCTTGGGGGTGGTTTTGATTACCTCCTCCTGTACAATGTTACAAACCTCCATCCATGGTTCTTCAGGCAGTCTATCAGATCCCTTGAATCTATTTGTTACTTCCACTGTAGAGTAGTAAAATTTGATACACGTCATACCTGAATGGTCTAGTGGTTTTCCCCACTTTCTTCAATTTAAGACTGAATTTTGCAATAAGGAGTTCAGAATCTGAGCCACAGTCAGCTCCTAGTCTTGTTTTTGCTGACTATATAGGGCTTCTCCATCTTTGACTGCCGATAATTAAATCAATCTGATTTCGGTATTGACCATCTGGTGATACCCATGTGTAGAGGTGTCTCTTGTGTTGTTGGAAGAGTTTGTTTGCTATGACTTGTGTGTTCTCTTGGCAAAATTGTTAGCCTTTGCCCTGCTTCATTTTGTACTCCAAGGCCAAACTTGCCTGTTACTCCAGGTATCTCCTGACTTCCCAATTTTGCATTCCAGTCCCCTATGATGAAAAGAACTTTTTTTTTTTTGGTATTAATTCTAGAAAATTTTGTAGGTTTTCATAGAATTGTTCAACTTCAGCTTCTTTGGCATTTCTGGTTGGGACAAAGAGTTGGATTACTCTGGTATTGAATGGTCTATCTTGGTAGTGAACCAAGTTCATTCTGTCCTTTTGGGGACTGCACCCAAGTAATGCATTTCAGACTCTTTTGTTTACTATGAGGGATACTCCATTTCTTCTAAGGGATTCTTGCCCACAGTAGTAGATATAATGGTCATCTGAATTAAATTTGCCCATTCTGGTTCCTTTGAGTTCACTGATTCCTAAAATGTCAGTGTTCACTCTTGCCATCTCCTATTTGATCACTTCCAATTTATCTTGATTCATGGACTTAACGTTACAGATTCCTATGCAATATTATTCTTTCTCATTTTCATTAGTTTTCTGTATTTCTTATTCAAAATTCATACAACATCGACTGCTTTGTTCTTTCCTTTTCCACAATAAATGTATTTCCCCTTAAATTTTTGCTCTCCCTGTATTCCCTTGGTTGATTTGGACAGTACTTTATTCTTGTTCTGAACAATCTGTTATATTAAAACTTTGCAATTTCAAAATTTTATTTAACAGATTTTCCCCTGCAAGAAATAAATACCTCATATTACCTACCAGTCAAAATTAGCTGATATTCACACAGACATGCCATATAATTCAGCAGTTCTTGAAATTAAGCATACTCTTTTTAAAGATATTAGTTATGCTAGAATATATTTTATTCAATCCAGTTATAATTATGAAGTTACTATTTTGATGCTATAGCACAATTTAAATGTTGAGGAACTTATTTTCAAAAAGATTCTAAACATTACAGTTCTAAAATTTATAATACCTTTGCCTGTCTCTACTGAAGAGTATTCCTCACTTTCCTGTTTATTACACTAAGAAAGGCATTAATATTCATATATTATTTGGTATATGGCTTTGTTTATTATCAGTTTTATTTGTTTCATATAAACACGTGTTTCTACATTCTTCACATTTTCTGAAATGCACTAGTTAACAATGATGCCATGCCGCTGCTATAGTGAATCTAGCATTTTAGAGATATAATTATAATATCAAGATAACCTTATGTTATTTCTTCTTGAAATGCTAACACTACATTCTATTTTCATTCATTGCCAAAAATTAGAGCTGAGAAATGAAAGAACAAGATTTACACTATATGTAGAAAAGTTGTTGAAAATATCACTGAAAGCCATTATTAACATATAAGGGTATATTTTTGTTAAGGACACCAAGTTGAAGTAATCTGCTTTTTTTTTTTGCTAATTTTAATTACTGCCTTTGTGAATATATTTATAACTGCCAAATATTCAAGTAATGATGTGTTCAGTGATGGCATTCATCAGGTTGTCATTCATTTTTGTGAAGTTAAAACTAATTGGCAATGCTTTCAAGAGTGGCTTGTTAAAAAAAAGAAAAAAAAAGTTTAGATAGATGTGTTAGTCAGGAAAAAAGGCCTCAAACTGCCCAGCAAAACAGATGGTTCAATATAAATAAAACAAATTGCATGTTTGCCAAGCTGCATGGATGGCCTGCTGTGTAAAGGCAAGAAAACAGTAATATATCTTTAATATATCTTTTCTGAGGAAATCAGTGCTTGAGACATGAATTCTGAGTTTCATGATTTTTAACAAAAAGTAACATAATAAAAAGTAACATCATAGTAGATCTTTCTGATGGTAAAAGAAGTGTATTCTGAATATTTTACCATGTAAGTGTTATGTGGATATCAGGAAGTCCTGAAATATATGCAATCATTTCTTAATACTTCACCTAGGAGCTTCAACTCTGTATTTATAAATTAAGTGAATATATCCCAAACCCATATCACATAACAGGAGGCCATTGATTCTTCAGTTAACTAAAGCCTTTTATAAATGTTACCCTGTTTTGCCTATTGAAAAAGAGAGATGGGTGCGTCTTTCACAGAGCAGGGCTAGATGAGGTGGGGAGGAACTAGTCCCCCTACTGTTTCTTACCTCCCTTGAGCCTACAGTGCCTAAAATGAGCTCAGTTTTCTTGTAAAGATTCACTCTGCAATAAATCAATAATAAAAAATTGACCAAAAACTAACAAAAATATTTAGTTAGAAATTAAGGAATACATTGCTAACCAATCCTGCATGATGGTCGTCAAAAGATAGTCCCTGTTTCAGCAGCACTAACTCACCTGAGAACATGTTAGAAATTCACATTATTGGGCCTCACTCCAGATCTACTAAATGAGAATCTCTGGGACTGGGCCCAGCAATCTGTATTGTAACACACTCTCTGGGTGATTATGATACAAACTAAAATTTGAGAGACATTGTCACAGAACATATGAAGCAAAAAAAGGAAATATAAATTTTTAGAAAATCATGAAAAGAATGCTGTCTACTTATGGAACAGTGGAATTTGTACCGATGTATATGCTTATGAACTGATATGCTTAGATATTTTGAAAAGGTCCAAAATTGATAATTTGAAGCTATAATTTATATTTTAAATGTTTAAGGTCATTAAAGGGATAATGAGATATCCACATTCTTTTTAGGGATGCAGCATAATGTTAAAAACAATACATAAATAGCAGGGTGCATATATATGTGTTTTATATTTAATCTGGAAATAAACACTTAAAAAGTTAAATACATAAACAAATGTAAAAAAAAATGCCACTTATTAAAATGGAGCATGCAGAGACTCAGGACACACAAAGTAAAATTCAATTTTAATTGACTTAATATTTTTGGGTGCCTTTTCTTTGTAATGAAACATTGTAGCAAATGACAATTCCTGATCCTAGTTTCTTGAGAACTAGATACTTGAATCAGTCCAGTTCAGTTCAGTCACTCAGTTGTGTCTGACTCTTTGCAACCCCATGGACTGCAGCATGCCAGGCTTCCCTGTCCATCACCAACCCCTGGAGTTTACTCAAACTTATGTCCGTTGGGTTGGTGATGCTGTCCAACCATCTCATCCTCTGTCGTCCCCTTCTCCTTCTGCCTCCAATATTTTGCAGCATCAGGGTCTTTTCACAGTCAGTTCTTCGCATCAGGTGGCCAAACTATTGGCGTTTCAGCTTAAGTATCAGTCCTTCCAATGAATATTCAGGACTGATTTCTTTAAGGATGGACTGATTGAATCTCCTGCAGTCCAAGGGACTCTCAAGAGTCTTCTCCAACCCCCCAGTTCAAAAGCACCAGTTCTTCAGTGCTCAGCTTTCTTTATAGTCCAGCTCTCAGATCCATACATGACTACTGGAAAGACCATAGCTTTGACTAGATGGACCTTTGTTGGCAAAGTAGTGTCTCTGCTTTTTAATATGCTGTCTAGGTTGGTCATAACTTTTCTTCCAAAGAGCAAGCATCCTTTAATTTCATGGCTGCAGTACCATCTGCAATGATTTTGGAGCCCCCCAAAATAAAGTCTATCACTGTTTCCCCATCTATTTGACATGAAGTGATGGGACCAGATGTCATGATAACCTGAGCATATTCAAGTCTGTGGATAATCCATGAATCTAAGATATTCCTTAATTTTTAGTAGAGAAATAATTTGAAATGAGGATCTGGTTGTAAAATATGCATTTTTTGGCTTCAGAAGAATTTAGCACGTTTCCAAATATCTTCTTTAACTCTATAGTTTATCTGTTATCTATACTTGAAGTACTGTATACAAAGGCTGGATAGAGTACATTACATTAAAAACTATAAGATATTTGAAGCATAGAGGATAAGTCTTATTTTGCCTCTCAGTAGTCTTTTCCCATTTTTGCCTGATAGTTTTTGGTACTTAGTTACAAAGACTAATTATTTAGAGCATAATTATTGTACCAGGAAAATACATTTTCCTAGGGGTAGTAAGTGATTGAATGTTACAAATCGTAAATGATCCTTCAAGTTACAAAATGGTCAGAGTACATAATTTAAAATAATGGATAGAGTACAAAAAGTTTTAGGAATATAATAAAGTTCCAAGAGGAATTTTTGTGACAGCATCATTAATACCAGTTTTGACATATTAAATATTTAGAAATTCAATGCATTAATAATTCTAAGAACTGGGCACATTCTTGAAATAGTTGAAACAATACCTTTAAAATGGAACTGTAAAGAAATTAAGAAAGAGACAGAATTTAAGCTGCTCTAAGATGTATATTTTTCCTTTCATCTTTATATAATACAGTGTTACATTGCTAGCACAGTTAATGACATTCATAAAATAAGAATAATAATACATGACTAGTTGTATTCTATACTAATCCAGATAAAAAGACAATTGTAAAGATTAAGAATATTTGCCTTTACTAATATTGATGCAGACTGTAAGTTTAAATGTACTTAAAATGTTTAGAGTTAAAATTATTTTATCCAGGTGCTTCTCAAATGAAATATTAAAATTAAATTACTGGGATCTCTTATTCAAAAGAAAGTATATAAAGTAGTTATTGAGGGTTTTTTTTTTTTTCCTTTTTTACTAGTGTCAAATTTTCTTCAGTTGCAAATACTATGTAAATATAAGTACTTTTAAAACAAATATTAATATTTTGAAAAATAAAGAAGATTAGGCAAGGGATAATATGAGAAAAGTATAAAAATGTATATTTGTATGTAGTTTTAATTCTATATATTTGGTTTTTATAGCATACTTGTTTAATATACATATTTGGTTAACTTTAAATCATTAAATGTAATTGTACACATATGTACAATATGTACACATATGTATATATACATATGTGGGTATATATATGATATGTATATACAAGTTATGAAACATGTGGAAATTAATATTTCTTCAATAATTCAATATGAGATCAATTATATCAATATTTCATAATTATAGCCTCTTAGTAAAAGCCTATCCATAATAAAAAGTTTCCTCATGGCTCACTAAATTAATTTTGCACATTAAATGCAAGGTAATAGTGAGAATCTATGTGCCATTTCCCCACAGAGTTGATAAGCCTCAAGCTCCCATCACAGAGTAGTCATAGTACTTTTAATGACGGTGGAGTCACTTGTTATGACAAATTATTAGTACTTAAACACCCAGCAAACTAAAATGGCATCCTGTCAATTTCTACACTTTAGATATGATCAACAATAGGCTATTACAGCAATAATTAAGCAATAACTCATCACTGAAATGGTAATGCTATTAAATCTAGACAGCAAGGAGAAAGTGATACTATAAGGCTATAAAATACAGTTCTTCAGTTATATTAGGAGTTAAATGTTAAAAGATCAACTAATATAAAGTCAGATAGTATAATGGGCCACAATTCTTACAGAATGGCAAATAATATACAAAAACATTGGCATGGAACCAACTTGCTTATGTTGTTATAATTTCTAATGAAAAATTGTATGATTTGGAACTATTTTGACCAATATATATGTTTAGTTCAAATTTGGTTTTAAATGTAAAATGTAATTAAATGAGTTGTGTATGTTATTATCTAGCATATTACTATACCCTATGGTGATAGTCTAGTAATTAAAAAAATAAAAAAAGCTCTTTCTGTAAATATATAATAGGAGGAAAAAAGAGGAAAAACTGTTATTTCAGAATATGCTGTTAAAAATTGTCAATGAAAAATTCTTAATTGCATTTAACTATGCCAGTCTCCGGGTTTCTCTGGTGACTCAGATAGTAAGAATCTGCCTGCAATGCAGGAGACCTGGATTTAATCCCTGGATCTGGAAGATATCCTGGAGAAGGAAACGGCTGCCCACTCCAATATTCTCGCCTGGAGAATTCCGTGGGCAAAGGAGCCTGGTAGGCTACAGTCCATGGGATCACAAAGAGTTGGACACCACTGAGTGATTAACACTTTCACCTTCACTTTTCATGCCAGTCTCTAATATAGTGATTGAGTTTAGGTAATAATCATAATCTATTCTGTACTGCCATTATCAATAATAAAGCATTACAGGTCACAGTAACACTTCAGCATATGAGCCAATATTACAAGCTCTAGGGGCACTGTTACCAGTCATTATCAAGTAGCTAACAGAGCCCTGTATTTTCTGAAAAGAGAAAAGAAAGATTGAATGTATCACTTAGAATAATATTGAAATATCTTAAACAAAGTAAAATAATATACATAAGTGTGTTTGGTGCTTTGTTTGCTTTTTGATATCAGGAAGGCATTTAAAAAGTTTTTTGTAACAATAATTTTTGTATGCTACATGTTGGATCAGCTCCCAGGCATCTGGCAATCATCTGAATTATCTCAATCCTGTCTTTCACCTAACTCCATATCTCTGTTACCAAGTTTTGTTGGTTTTATATTTTAACATTTTTCCAAAGCTACTTCCATATCTATTGTTAGCACAGTAATTAAATGAGTGATAAGACACTATCTGTACTACTTAGCAGTCATAACTTCTCTTCCAATCTCTGATATAGCTTTATTCAATTGTGTCCTTTACATATCCTCTAGGGAGACTAGTCTAAAACAAAAGCACATTATACCTTAAGATAGTTTCTCATTACTTTGAATGTGATGTACATTCGATCAGTTAGATGAGTAGTTCTAAAACGTTACTGTATGTATGAATCACTTGATGAACATGTTAGATTCACTTCACTAGCTAAATTCCAGAGCTTAGCCCTCAGAAGGTCTAATCTAGAAGGTCTACATGGGGTCAGGAGTCTACATTTTATTTTATTTTTTTTAGTTTTCTTTAAGTTTTATTGGAATATAGATGATTTAGAGTGTAGTTTTAGTTTCAAATATATAGCAAAGTGAATCATATATATATATATGTGTATATATATATATATATATATATATATATCTCCATCCTTGCTCATTTTCTTTTCTCATATAGTATTTACAAAATACTGAGTAGAATTTCCTGTGCTATACAGTAGGTTCTTATTAGTTATCTATTTTATGTAAAAATAGTGTGTGTATGCTAACCCCAATATCCTAATTTTTCCCTTTCCCTCATGTTTCCCCTTTGGTTAACCATGTGTTTAATTTTCAGATCTATGAGTCTGTTAGTGTTTTTTAAGTAGGTTAGTTTGTATCATTTTTAAATTAGATTTCACTTATAAGTGATACCATATGATTTGTATTTTTGTTTGACTTACTCTACTTAGTATGATAATCTCTCTGTTCATCCATGTTGCTGTAAATGGTGTTATTTTGTTCTTTTTAATGGCTGAGTAATATTCCATTGTATCTATGTACTACATCTTCTTTATCCAGGAATGTATAGGTTCCTTCCATGTCTTGGCTATTGTAAATAATGTTGTAGTAAATTTGGGGTGTGTGTGCCTTTTCAAATTATGATTTTCTCCAGATATATGTCCAGGGGTGGGATTGACAAATTATACGGTAGCTCTATATTTAGTTTTTTAAGGAAACTCCATACTGTTCTCCATCATGGTTTTATCAATTTACATTCCCACCATCAGTGTAGAAGGAGGGTTCTCTTTTCTCCACATCTTCTCTAGTAATTATTGTTCATAGACTTTCCGATGATATCCATTCTGACCCATGTGAGATGATACCTCATGGCAGTTTTTGTTTGCATTTTTGTAATAATTAGTGACATAGAGCATCTTTCCATGTGTTTTTGGACATCTGTATTTCTTTGGGGAAGTGTCTTTTTAGGTCTTCTGCCCATTTTTTGATTGGATTGTTTTATTATATATTGAGCTGCAAGAGCTATTGGTATATTTTAGAGACTAACTTCATCAGTCACTTCATTTGCAAATATTTTCTCCCATTCTGTAGATTATCTTTTTGCTTGTGGTATCCTTCGGTGTGCTAAAGCTTTAAGTTTTAAGTCCCTCCCCCTTTTTTTTAATTCTAGGAGGTAAAAAATCAGAAAAGAGCTTGCTGTCATTTATGTCAGAGTGTTCTGCCTGTGTTTGCCTAGAGCTTTTAGTATCTGGCTATACTTAGGTCTTTAATCCATTTTTAAGTTTATTTTTGTGTATATGGTATTAAAGAGTGTTCTAATTTTATTCTTTCACATGAAGCTGTCCAGTTTTCCCAGCACCACTTACTGAAAAGACTGTCTTTTCTCCATTGTATATTCTTGTCTCCTTTGTCATAGATTAGTTGACCACAGGTGTGTAGGTCTGTCTCTGGAATTCCTGTCCTATTTTATGGATCAATATTTCTATTTTTGTTCTAGTACATTTTTGATGACTAAGCTTGTAGTAAAGTTTGAAGTCAGGTAGCCTGATTTCCTCCAGTTCCGTTTTTATTTATTTATTTTTTAGATTACTTTGGTTGTTTGGGGTCTTTTATGTTTCCACACAAATTGTAAATATTTTTGTTCTAGTTCTGTGTGAAATGCCACTGGTAATTTGATAAGGATTGCATTAAATCTATAGATTGCTTTGGGTGGTATAGTCCATTCTCATAATATTGAGTTTTCCAGTCCAAGAACATGGTATATCTCTCTGTGTGTCTACCAGTTGCCCTAGATGACCTGGCTGTTTCCCACTATTTAACATATTTTAAGCTTAACAGTACAAATTTGTTTGTAGTACTCTCTCTCTTCCTTCATGCTGAGGGATGTCAAGGGAAGTATAAACAGAAATTGTCTATAATAATGAAGATAGGGAATGACAGGGCTGCTATATTTCTTCATACGGTAGTCAGAGATGACATCTATGTTATGATGGCTTTTGAGTAGAGAGCCTAATGAAGTAAAGGGAAAAGCCTATTAACATCTGTATTAAAACCATTCTGGACAAAGACAAAGGTTCTGAATCTGGAGTTCAATGGAAAGGGAGTTATCAAAGGAGACAGAGTTTGAGATGTAGGGAGAAACATCATCTTTTAAGGCTGGATGATAGAGATTTCCAGTAAAGAATACATAGAGTGCTAGGTAAAAATGCACACTCCATTACTGAATTTTTCTGAGGTAGAGAAGCCCCCAAGGTCTATACTTCAAAAATGTTTCCAAAGGGATCTTCCTGACACAGGAATTGAACCAGGGTCTCCTGCATTGCAGGCAGATTCTTTACCAGCTGAGCTACCAAGGAAGGCTGGATTATGATATAACATATAATAAATTAAATTTTTAATGTAATGGAAAGACATTGTAGGAGAGTAGCTCTCAAGCTCAGCAAAGCATCAGAGTTCCCTATCGGACTGGTTAAAATAAATTGCTAAGTTTCATCTTCAGATTTTTCTGATTCAGTAATTTTGGGAGTTGGGCCTGAGAATTTGCATTTTTAACAAGTTCCTAGGTGATGCTAATACTTCTGGTGCTGGGATCATATTTTGAAAACCACTGAAAAATGTTGAGTTAAACCAGGCCCAGGATGTAGAGCTGGTGGTGTCTGAAGGTGCGTCTCATGCGGAATTGGGTGGTATAGAGTAGCGGGTGCTGGTGGGGGTGGCTGGGAGAAGGAGGAGGCAGTGGTGGCAAATCACTTGTAAATGGTGACAAAGCAGGATCAGAGGCCTTAATTCCAGGAGTGTGAAAGAGTGTTGTCCTTTCATGGGACTCTTCTTTATTTTATTCTATTTTTGGGAGGATGGAGGGGGGCTTTTCTTTATGAACCAAACTGTGTGAAGGTAGCCATAAAGGATAAACAAGTGAAGTACATTACAGTGGTTGGAATAAAAATTGGGATGAATGGGTTCCAAAGTAGGGTACTCAAATATGTGGGCACCAATCTGCAGAAACAATGAGAACTTCAAAAAGCCAATCAGGAGCAGTATGCAGAGGGAAAGATCACGAAGGGCTGCCCCTGGAAAGAAGACCTCTGGTCTGCAACAGAAAAATGTTGAAGTGAAAACAAAGAAGAACAAAACATCTGGAAATAGAGAAGGTACCGATGAGACATCTCAGTCTCAGGAGAAAAGGGCCCAAGTAGATGCTACTGCTGAAAAATGAGGAAACATTCATGAACAGAGTTGAAGTTAAAATAAAGATTCCTGAAGAACTAAAACCATGGCTTTTTGATGAGTAGGACTTAGTTACCTGGCAAAATCAGCTCTTTTATCTTCCTGCCAAGAAGAATGTGGATTCTATTCTAGAGGATTATGCAAATTAAAAGACTCTCAAGGAAACACAAATAGTAAGGAGTGTGCTGTTTAAAGGAGTCCTGGAAAGGCTAAAGGAATACTTCAGTGTAAAGCTGGGCACTCAGCTTTACATTTGAGAGACCACAGTACTCTGAAATCCTCACAGACCTCTCTGATGCACCCAAGTCCCAGGTGTATGGAGTGCCACATTTGTTGAGACCATTTGCATAAATTGGAACAATGTTGGCCTATACGCCTCTGGATGAGAAAAGTCTTGCTTTATTACTGAATTATCTACATGATTTCCTAAAATATCTGGCAAGAATGTTACAACTTTGTTTAGTGACGGCACTTATGAAGTGGCTTCTCCAGAGTACCCTCAGAAAGCTGTGTGAGGCATTTATACTCACTTATGTTTGGATCTCTGTAAAATCATTTTTGTTTTTTAGTCTTTCTCTTGTATGAATAATGTACTTTGGAAATGTTAGTGTATAACAGGATTGTTGGATATCTGTTTGATTTCAAAGAGAGAAAATAAAAGAAGTTACAGCTACTTTTTTCTTTTTTTTCATTTCAAAGTTGCTACCAGGGTATTCAACGATGGCCAATAGAGAGACATACTGTAGAGTATTTCATTGCTTAATTGACAAAGCTGCTTTTGAATGCTTGTGGTTCTAGTGTGTAGTGATAGTACACACTTTTATAATATGTGTTAATGCTGTGTGACAAAATGCTTTGATTCCTAGTGCCAAAGGATCAATTCAGCTGAACACACATATCCATTTTCTGTCCCCGCCCCCCGCTTTTTTAATGTTGCTTGCTTCAAAAACCCATCCTTTACAAGTCATCCTTGTTGTTCATTAGGCATTTTATCTTTGCTCAGATTGTTGAAGGATGGTCACTTGTGTCATAGCTTTTGCATTTTATTACATTTTAACATGATAAATACATTGCAATTTGGCTACAGTTTTCTGGAAAAGCTAGTGTTTTAGAAATCATTTTTCAGATCATCAATAAATTTTTTCTTTAAATGTCTAAAAAAAAAGAAAAATGTTGAGCTACATAACTAAGACCAGTTTATAATTTGAAAGGGTCCAAAGGTTGATTCACAGGTAATTAAGATGAAGAGGTACAAGGGCAATTTCTGGCAAGAATAGACTTCTAATCATCCAAGTGGTAAGACATTAATTCTTTTTTTTTTTTTTAAGCTGAAAAGACTGGCAGGGAGGTTGCAGTGTATACAGTGAAAGGAAGGTGGTCAGAGAACTCAAATTCTTATTGGAGAGAGATGCAGATTGAGCAAGATCCTCCAGGTCCTTATAGGCCATGCTTGTCAAAAAATTAAAATATAAAGATGTATTGGATGGCTTTAAAGGAAAAACATCATCATCAGAATTATTTTAAATATTTGAGGGAATGCTAAACTGACAGGAAACTAGAACACTAAAAAGGATAAAAGAACAGGAAACATGTTGATTTCAAAGTTATAATGATCTGTTTCATGTGTCCCTATACTAATGAGTGTTAATACTGAAAATAATTTAGTTAAGTAAATGCATATGAAATAATTTTCAATATTTAGGTGACTGTAAAAATGTAAGTTATGTTTGGTATTATACTCATTTGTACTTTTCCAGTTCTTTCCTGGTGGCTCAGCTAGTAAGGAATCTGCCTGCAATGCAGGAGACCCAGGTCCAATCCCTGGGTCAGGAAGATCCACTGGAGAAGAGAATGGCAACCCACTCCAGCATTCTTTTTACGAAAGTAAAAGTGAAAGTCGCTTAGTTGTGGCTGACTCTTTGTGACCCCATGGACTAGACAGTCCATGGAATTCTCCAGGCCAGAAAACTGGAGTGGGTAGCCTTTCCCTTCTCCAGAGGATCTTCCCAACACAGAGATTGAACCCAGGTCTCCCACATTGCAAGTGGATTCTTTACCAGCTGAGCTACAAGGGAATATAGTCACCTGAAATTTGAAGACTAATTATTTCATATACATTTACTTAACTAACTTTATAATAATCACTTAAAGTAGATAGAAATTAATATCTCTCATGAGAATATAAAGGGCTTCCCTGATGCCTCAGATAATAAAGAATCTGCCTGCAGTGTGGGAGACCTGTGTTTGATCCCTGGGTTGGGAAAATCCCTTGGAGGCAGGCATGGCAATCCACTCCAGTATTCTTGCCTGGAGAAGCCCCAAGGACAGAGGTGTTGGGTGGGCTACAGTCTATGGGGTCACAAAGAGTTGTACATGACTGAGTAACTAAGCACATGCAAATATAAAGGGAGTTTTTATTAAAATGAACTGAATTCTTGATACTTAATCAAACAGATTTATGAGATATCTTGGAGATAACCTATAAAGTGAGTTCAGCCATGTCATAGGATTAGTCACAGGTTCACTAACACGTATTGACGAAAAAATGCAACTCCCTTTGGTGGTAAACATGCTAGTAAATAGGCTGAAAGAACCCCAGATGTATACTAGGTTGACTGAAATAGTCATATGTTTTCATTTCTCTTATCCATCAATCATTTATTGAGTATATGGCTTTTCAAAACAATTAAAGGAAATATTGGAAATTTAAAAAATGTTCCTAAAAAGAAAACATTAGATATCTTATTAATGTGTTTTACTTCATGTAGCTTAGGTACACTGTAAAGTAGTTTTATGTTATTCTACTTATCCAATACTATACCTCACACATACACACTCACATGAACATATGTATATACTCATATGCACCTACATTCACTATTCTGCATGAATTATTTCTTTTGTACGTTGTAGTTGTTGTTCAATCACTAAGTTGTGTCCAACTGTGTGACCCCATGGACTGCAACAGTCCAGGCTTCCATGTGCTTCACAATCTCCCAGAGTTGACTCCAACTCATGTCCATTGATTTGGTAATGCCATTCGACCGTCTCACGCTCTGTCTCCCCCTTCTCCTCCCGTCCCCAATCTTACCCAGCATCAGGGTCTTTTCCAATGAATCGGCTCTTCCCATCAGGTAGTCAAGCTATTGGAGCTTCAGTTTCAGCATTAGTCCTTCCAATGAATATTCCGGGTTGATTTCCTTTAGGGTTGACTGGTTTGATCTCCGTGCTGTCCCAAGGGACTCTCAAGAATCTTCTCCAGCACAATTCAAAAGCATCAATTCTTCAGTGGTTAGCTTTTATATGGTCCTCCTCTCATATCTGTACATGACTACTGGGAAAAAACAACTTAGACTATACAGATGTTTGTCAGCAAAGTAATATCTTTGCTTTTTAATGTGCTATCTAGGTTTGGCATAGCTTTCCTTCCAAGGGGCAAGTGTCTTTATTTTCATGGTTGCAGCCACCATCAGCAGTGATTTTGGAGCCAAGAAAATAAAATCTCTCTGTTTCCACTTTTTCCCCATCTATTTGTCTTGAAGTGATTAGACTGGATGCCAAGATCACAGTGTTTTGAGTATTGAGTATTTCACTCTCCTCTTTCACCTTCATCAAGAGGCTCTTTAGTTCCTCTTTGCTTTCTGCCATTAGAGTGGTATCATCTGCATATCTGAGGTGTTTCTATTTCTCCTGGCAATCTTGATTCCAATTTGTGATTCCTTCAGCCCAGCATTTCACATGATGTACTCTGCATATGAGTTAAACAAGGTGACAATATACAGCCTTGATGAACTCATTTCCCAGTTTTGTATGGGGAAACATAGAGATTAGATCAAAATAATATCCATAAGAAAGAACAAAAAGAAAGGAAGAGATAGAGAAATTAAAATAGCTCAATTTAAGAATATTATAATTTGATGTTGATGAAATAAGGAAATAAGGTAATTTCTGACTATTGTTCATTAGTAGACATTGCTGCCTGATTTTCTAATATTACCAAATTATACTACCTTCATGAGGCTGCCTATATTATATAGAAGGAAAAAATGGTGACATAATTTTGGCTAAAACAATGGAGATAAATCCAAGTTTATCAGTCATTTCTTAATGGAAATTTATATACTTTACCTTTTTCACTCATAAAGTCTGAATCCATTTTGTGACTTGGAGTACATTGATAAGAGTGTAGTTTCATGGTGAGGGAAACACTCCTACCTTGTAACCAAGCTGCTGATCCAAGCCTGATTAATGTAGTATTCCATCATACCATCTACATGAAATTTTTCAAGTATTATATCATACTAGCTACATGGAGAATTGCACAGGTCTATATATTTGGCATAATGTTAAGAGTAATTGGCAAAAGTTTATATGGCTCAACATTTAACAGGGCGTTTAGAACACCCCCCTCCCCCAATTTATTATTCCTATGACAAATATAACAGAGTGTGTTTTCTAAGAAAATTTAACAATTAACTCCTATTCCATATACTCTTTCTGCAATGTGGTCTTGTCATTTCTCCATCAAAAATTGGAGTATGTTTTTCAATTTCTTTCTCTCAAGGCAAGGGTAGTATGAATGTTCTACCATTAGAATATATCAGGAATGTTGCTGGTCTGTTAGTAAGCATTTGCCATTTCTTATCTTATGGGACACTCACTCTTGAGATCCTCTCACTCAGGAACGTCCTACCATGTTGTGTGAAGAGGAACCCAAGCCCATGTGGCAAGTTCATATACAGGAATTCTGTGCTACAACTCCAGCTTAGTTCCCAGCAGACAACCAGACAATTCTGCCATCCAAATTAGTGGGTCACCTGCTCTGAGTGGACCCAAATAGGGGATCTCAAGTAAGAATCACTCACCTAAGTGTAGTCAAATCACTGCACCACAGAGATACTTTGTTATAAGCCACTAAAATTGGGCCATTTGTTATGTAAGAACGGACAAGTGGAATATCAACAAACACTCCGGCTTGAAAGTCTGTAACTCCTTCATTAAGGAACTTAAAGAAGTCTCTGGAATTTTCTCTGGGCTTTGGAAATGCATATTCTGCTCTAAAGAATATTAGTTGTCAGGATACAAATTAGCTCAAAATTATGAATACCTGGTGACAAAATCCTTGTCCCAATAAGAACCTTCTAGGTACATGCTGATGAAGAAAAAGTGAAATGTCCTTATCTTTTGAAAATTTCTCCAGCCTCTCTCCCTTGATTTTTCCTATAGAAGGCAACTGCCTCTACCCTCCAAGTATACAATTTTCAGGGTTTATACTTACAGCCAAGGTTTTCTATAAGCATCTCTGTCTTGATTTGGGGGAAGAATGTTCTCACTCTCCTGATCGGTCTCAGTTCATCCTCCCAGTGATTGGATGTACTTTCTTGTCTTATACACAAGATCTTGCTGGTTCACAGTGATATAAAATTTTAGAATTTTAAAGTATGAATTATTATTCAGTGTTTCTAATGGTAGCCTGTCATCTAATTAAAGTGTTCATGTCATCACCTTCACCCTAAAAAAGTACAGATAAGATTAGATAAGTCGTTTCCAAAAGTTGTTCTTTTAATGATTTTTCCCCTCTTCATTGCATTATGACATTGAATTCAATATCCTATTTAGATTATTAGGTTAAGGAAGCTTCTAGAATTATAATACATGCTGTACTAAATTCTTTTCTTATCTACATACCTCTGAAAATTCAGCAATCACTTTGAATTGCTCTAATAAGGTCAATTTCTTCAGTAATTGTGTTTCATAAAGATACTTTCTTCAGTCACAAGAGGTAGTGGTCACTTATTACACAAGTTAGTCAAGTTAATTGGTCATAGGAATGAATTATACTTCCCATTGTTACTTTGAATTTTAGTTTTTTTATTTTTTTAATGGTGGAAAATTATTAATAAATTACAAACTGATAATGTCTTTTATTTAGGCAAATTTAAGGTACCTAGCTGTTGCATTTTTAAATATTCTTTAAGGTTTTATTTTTCTTTTTATTGATATACTTCAGATGCCAGGAGATTAATATACACTGTAACCTGGGCAGTGAATATAATTATTATTGCCATTGGAGAAATACAACTATGGAATTATAAGACACAAGAGACAGCAAAGGTTTTAAAAATCCAAGAGGGGTGATAGTTTTATTTTAGAACATTTATTATTATACAATCTTAGAAGTTGAAGATAGACTTAAAAAAAAAAAGCCAATAAAATGCTCATAGTGTTCCATTATTTGTTAAAGCCATCTGGAATTTGAGTACATTTTGTATCCTGTTATTTTCTGGAGAATAGTTATTTGATGGTATTTGTGCCCTTGCAGCATTTTAATACTTAGATACATCAGAAAAGTATTCCAATAAGCCACTGAAATTAAATGCAAAACACTGTTGCAACTACATTTAACTTACGTTTATCCATACTTGATGACAAATTAAGTAAATGAGAATACAATGTGGATTTTAACTTTAGCATGTTAACTTTGAGTGCCTTCTGTCTTTGCAAATTTATCACAGAAAAACAATACAAATATTTAGGTCACTGGATCTTTTAAAAGGCTAGGTTTCCTGAAATTGTAAATAAGCAAGTTATCTATTATGAAACAGCTTTTAAAAAACTAGTGTATGTTCAAAGTGTTGTAATGACATCTCATTGTTTCTTACAAAATTCTATTTTAGACTGAGGAGAAGAGATTGAAGTGTTCATTTTGTTCTTGTTGTTCAGGTGACTTCGACAACCTGGACTGCAGCACACCAGGCCTCCTTGTCCCTCTCTATCCCCTAGAGTTTACCCAAATTCATGTCCACTGAGTTGGGATGCTCTCCAGCCATCTCCTCCTCTGACTCCCTCTTCTTCTTTTCCCTTCAATCTTTCCAGCATCAGAGTCTTTTCCAATGAGTTGTCTGTTCACATCAGGCCACAGTATTGGAGCTTCAGCTTCATCATTAGGCCTTCCAATGAACATTCAGGATTGATTTTCTTTAGGATGGACTGGTTTGGTCTTGCAGTCCAAGAAACTCTCAAGTCTTTCCTAGCATCACAATTCAAAAGCATCAGTTCTTCAGCAGTCTTTTTGATCAAACTCTCACATCTGTCCCTGACTACTGGAAAGACCATAGCTTTGACCATATGGCCCTTTGTTGGTAAAATGATGCCTTTGCTTTTTAATACACTGTCTAGTTTTGTCATAGCTTTCTGTCCAAGGATCAGGCATCTTTTAATATCATGGCTGCAGTCGCCATCTATTGTAATTTTGGAGCCCAAGAAAATATAATATTTTACTACTTCTACTTTCCCCCTTCTATTTGCCATGAAGTAATGGAACCAGATGCCATGATATTATTTTTTTGAATGTTGGGTTTTAAGCCAGCTTTTTCACTCTCTTCCACCTTCATCAAGAAGCTCTTTAGTTCCTCTTCAGTTTATGCCATTAGAGTAATGTCACCAGCATGTCTGAGGCTATTGATATTTCTCCCAGCAATCTTGATTCCACTTTGTAACTCATCCAGCCCAGCATTTCTCATGATGTACTCTGCATATAAGTTAAATAAACAGGGTGACAATATATAGCCTTGTTGTACTCCTTTCTCAATTTTGCCAGTCAGCTGTTTCATGTAGGGTTTTGACTCTTGCTTCTTGACCCTCATACAGGTTCCTCAGCAGGTGGGTAAGGTGGTCTGGTTCTCCATCTCTTTAAGAGTTTTGTTGAGTTTGTTGTGTTCCACACAGTTAAAGGCTTTAGCCTAGTCAATGAAGCAGAAGTAGACGTTTTGGGGAATTACCTTGTTTTTTCTATGATCCAATGGATGTTGGCAATTTGATACCTGGTTTCACAACCTTTTCTAAATCCAGCTTGTACATCTGGAAGTTCTCAATTAAAGTACTGCCGAAGGCTAGCTTGAAGGATTTTGAGCATAACCTTACCAGCATGTGAAATGTGTACAATTATCTGATAGTTAGAACATTCTTTGACACTGCCCTTCTTTGGGATTGGAATGAAAACTGACCAAATTTGCTGACATATTGAGTGCAGCACTTTAAAAGTCTTCATGTTAGTGTTAAGACAAACTACATTTTGCTCCCCAGTGTAGATGGGCTGGGCTAGAGCAAAAGAAAGGGAGGGACCATATAAAAGGTTATTTTATTCTCTTAGTGATGATAAACTGGGCTAAAGCAGTGAATATGCAGATTAAAATATAGGAAGGTATTTGTAAGATATTAAAAGCATTGAACTTTTTGAACATAGAACTGACATAGAACTCAACACTGAATACTTTGCATTCTAATCAGATAAAGATGCTTTTAGAATAATAAGTAATAAAATAAATGAAATAAATTCTTTTCTGAGTACCGCCATTATTTTTTAAACTATCAAATAGCACAAAGGGATAAAAAGAGCAATGCTAAACTGCCAAATTAAAAATAAAGGATATATGTAAGTCACAATATATGTTCAATCAAGTCATAATGCTGTATAACTTAAACTTATACAGAGCTAAATGTAAATTATATCTCAATAAAATTGGGGGAAGTAAAACATGCTTCTGCCAGTTAACTAAATCTGTTTCAGCCTTTAAAAAAGAGTTGGAAAACTTGCTTTGTAAATATGTAAAACAAAAAACACTTTGCATCTAATAAATCCACTTTGAAAATAAATACAGTCCTTTTCAAAGTCAACAGCCTCATATTTTATAAAGATATTGTATAGTGTATAAAGTAGAGGATACATATTGTATACTCTATTGAGTATACATGTTGTATAAAGTATATTCAGAAGATATATACCTAAGTGTAACATAGACATTTAAAAAATAAGATATCTGACAAGTACAAATACTAAAAACAAACAAAAATATTTCATATTAAGAAAATTGAAATTCAAGGCAAAAGCAATTCAGTGTGGCATAAGTATCTTATTTCCATAATCATAACACTTGAAGGAAAATTAAAATAGCTGTTGATGCTTTTTATATAAAATAGCCTAGCATTAAATCATTGTTGGAAATAGAAGCATATATTAGAAAAGATTTTTTGTAAATCCTATAAGCATAAACTATATTGAAGATTAATCTTATAATAATTGAGGTCAATATTTATCTTAGGAGGTGAAACTTTAATACTTTTTAAATGAAAGATATTTATTAGCAATTCATAATGTTGAGGAAAGAATGGGGAGATTTTTACATAAGGAGCCAGGGTTAAGCTTATTAGACATTTCCATCCATGAATCAAAGATAAACTTTTGATTCAAAGAAAAACATTCTGTCAAAAGCCCAGTACAAGTAATACAACACACATAAGATGTTAGTACTAATGTAAAGACAAAACTATGTAAAATAGATGACCAGTGCAAGTTAGATGCATGAAGTAGGGCACTCAAAGGTGGTGCTCTGTGACAACCCAGAGGGATGGGGTGGGGAGAGAGGTAGTCAAGGGGCAGTTTCAGGATGGAAGGACACACGTACACCCATGGCTGATTCATGTCGATGTATGGCAAAAAAACACCACAATATTGTGAAGTAATTAGCCTTCAGTTAAAATTAATTAATTAATTTAAAAAAGACTAAATTAATAGGCAGGTTTTTGCAACATACATTTGTCTTTGAAGAAGAGATTTTCTGGGATTGAAATCTGTTGGATGCCAGAAACTGAGAACTGCTGTTTCCCAAACATGTTGGCAGCTTACCTACCAGTGGGGTAGGACAGTGGATGAACCTAAGAACTGCTTAGTTCTATGTTACCAGTTTTGACATGGAGCACTACAGGCTGTGTAAGACAGTTGGAGAAGGAAGGATCATCCTCTCTTGCACTCTGAAGAACCACTGCAGGTTTCTGACCTTGGGCTGCTGGTAATGAGTGGTATTCAGTTCCTGGGTTTCTGTTGGTCTCCAAGTGAGATCTGTCTTCCCTGACAGCTCAGATGGTAGAGAATCTGCCTGCAATGCAGGAGACCCCGGTTCAGTTCCTGGGTTGGGAAGATCTGCTGGAGAAGGGGTAAGCTACCCACTCCAATATAGAGAGCTTCCCTTGTGGCTTAGCTGGTAAAGAATTCGCCTGCCATGCGGGAGACCTGGATTTGATCCCTGGGTTGGGAAGATCCCCTGGAAAAGGGAAAGGCTACCCACTCCAGTACTTTGGCCTGGAGAATTCTGTGGAATGTATAGTCCATGGGGTCACAAAGAGTCGGACACAAGTGAGATCAGCATTTGTGTTCAGGATGTCATGGGTTTCACTTTAACAACTTTATGTGTGAAATGTGATACCTGGAAAAGGCTATTTAAACTTAATGAATCATAGATTCCTTGCCTATAAAATGGAAATAACAGTTTTTGCACAAGTTGTTATAAGGCTAATGTAAGATATTCTTCCTTGTTTACTAAAAACAGTGCCTGACATATCATCTCTCTATTGTCAATCATATTTTTAAGGATAAATAAATATTAACTACATTTCCATAATTCAACTAAATTGTGCATAATGTCAGATAAAACTGTAGAAACATTAATAAAAATATTAGATAGAATGCTAAGTATTTCAGAACATCCACATTTAAAACTGTACATAATAACTCAGTAAAAATACAGTCAAAAAGATAAATGGAATATTATGTTTAAGTAAAAAAACAGTACTAATACTCAAAACTATGCCCAAAACTTTTCAGGAAGCAAGTACAGAATCATGTAATTTCATTGTTAGACAATAACTATTGGAAACATACTAATTAAAAATTCAATAAAAATGATAGAATAGAATGATGAGATAAAGTATTGGATGCCCAGTTTGATTTGGATATCAGATTTTTTATAAGTATGTTCTAAATATTTATTGTCATTGTCTGAAACTAAAATTGAACTCAGTGCTCTATATTTTTGTTTGACATATCTGCCCACCTTAAAGGCTTTATTCAACATTAAGGAAAATAGTAAGAATATAAAAGTAAGTTTGTGAATAAATATTCTAGAAATTAGAAATTGTATAACTGAAAATTCAGTGATGGATAATAAGCATGATAAAATGTTGAAAATATCAAATGTCATTCTTTTAGTAGAAAAGACACATGTAAAACTGCAAAAGAAAGAAATAATACAAGGAAATAATACAGATATTACTGTATACTGTTTGCAAAATGTTATGGCATATACTTCAAATAAATGATTAGGAAAAAATGCCCAGATCATATTAAATTAGCTATGTGTGTGTGTGCTAAGTCACTTTAGTTGTATCTGACTCTTTGAGACCCTATGGACTGTAGCCTTCCAGTCTCCTCTGTCCGCATTCTCCAGGCAAGAATACTGGAGTGGGTTGCCATGACCTCCTCTAGGAGATCTTCCCAGCCCAGGGATCGAACTTGCATCTCTTATGTCTTCTGCATTGACAGGTGGGCTCTTTATCACTAGCACCAACTGGGAAACCCAGATGAGCTATAGTGAGATCAAACTCATGGCTAAACTGGTACTTACATCTTATTCTTACCAGGGGGTGAGGGGACTAGGGATAATTGTGAGATAGGAATTATCATATATACACTACTATGTATAAAATAGATAATTAATAAGGACCTACCATGTAGCACAAGAAACTCAACTCAGTACTCTGTAATGGTCTATATGGGAAGATAATCTAAAAAAGAATGGATACATGCATATATATAACTGATGATGTCCTCTTTTGATGGACATTTAGGTTGCTTCCATGTCCTGGCTATTGTAAAGAGTGTTGCACTGAACATTGGAGTGCATGTATCTTTTCAAATTATAGTTTTCTTGGATATATGCCCAGGAATGGGATTGCCAAATCGTATGGTAGCTCTATTTTTAGTTTTTTAAGGAACCTCCTTACTGTTCTCCATAGTGGCTGCACCTTTACATTCCCACTAGCAGTGTAGGAGGGTTCTCTTTTCTCCACATTTCAACATACATTGATTTTGTAGATTTATTTATGATAGTCATTCTGCCTGGTGTGCAGGGATACCTCATTGTAATTTTTATTTGCATTTCTGTAATAATTAGTGATATAGGGTATATCTTTTCATGTACTTTTTAGCCATCTGTATATCTTCTTTGGAGAAATGTATATTTAGATCTGCCCATTTTCTGGTTGGGTTGTTTGTTTTTTTATGTTGGACTATATGAGTTGTTTGTATATTTTGGAGATTAATCCCTTGGTGTTTAGTCACTAAATGGTAACTGACTCTTTGCAACCCCATGGATTCCTTGTCTTTCACTACGTCCCAGAGTTTGTTCAGACTCATGTCCATTAGAGTTGGTGATGCCATCCAACCATCTCATTCTCTGTCACCCTCTTTTCCTCCTGCCCTTAATATTTCCCTGCATCAGGGATTTTTCCAATATGTCTGCTGTTCACATCAGGTGACCAAAATACTGGAGCTTCTACTTGAGCATTAGTCCTTCCAGTGACTGTGCAGGGTTGATTTCCTTTTGGGTTGACTGGTTTGATCTTACTGTCCAAGGGACTCTCTCTTCTTCAGCCCGACAGTTTGAAAATATCAGCTCTTTGGCACTCAGTCTTCTTCGTTAGTTGCTTCGTTTGAAAATTTCATGACCTATTAAACATGTGTTGTACATCTGCCTAACCATTAAAGAAAATAATGCATTCAAAAATCAGATTGGAGTAACTGGTTCATGCATCTAAAATGGAGCTGGGTGGCCATTGTGGATGTACTTTCAGACATGTTTCTGTATCACTGAGAACTTGAATTTTCTGAAATGTGTTAGACTCAAGGACACTACCAGCTCTCTCAAAACAATGTCTGCTAGCAGCTACAAAGTGCAGATTTGTGGTCTCAAGTTCTTCCTTTGTAACTATGCAGCCATTTCAGACCCCAACAAATCCTCCTTTAACCAGCATCTTTGCTTCTTGCCAGCTCCAGTTGTAATAGTTTACAACTTATGTAATTCTTCAGTGTTTGTGCGTATCAGCCTCTCCCATTTTGTAGTCTGATGGAACTCTATTTTAGTGCTTCTTGAACCTGTTTATACTGGACGATAATGCTCATTTTTGCTCAAATAAAACTATTTTCTATTCCTACAGACTTTATTGTCTGTATTGACATTGTCTCCATTGACATTGTGATACGTAAGTTAATATTTTAGAGTATTTAACAAACTGGGTTGTATAAGAAAAGTACTTTCTTAGGGAAAAATAGTCTGAAACCTTGTAGTCAGCCCTCAGATTGCTTTGCAGTTGATTTTAAGTTCTTACTCTATTTTTAAGAAAACAGAACATGAACTATTATATGATGCTTTATGGGTAGGATTTTCAAAAGAAAACATATAAGAAACCTCCAACCAGTGGATCTATACTCATAAGAAAGATAACCAATAAAATGCATGTCCAGATTATTTAGAGGATGGCAGCTTGATTCTACCATGAAATGTTAGCAGTGTTCATCTTTATTTATATTTCCTGTTTTTAACATTAATAACCATGAGTCAGTTTTCCCTCAGTACAGACAACTGGGGATTTGTCACCCCAAACTTTATATATTTAAAGCTTAACAATAACCATTATAATATTAACAGAGAAAAAGTTTTGTAGAAACTGAATTTTATAAACTATGGAGCCTCTTCAAGAAAAAGCATGATTCAATATTAAATATCTCTAGAATGAATAAAGTAATTAAAACACATCACAAATTTAAACAATTTTCCCCTGTTTTATTGAAATATAATTGACATACAGCAGTGTATAAATTTAAAGGTATACAGCATGATAGCTTACATCATGAAATGACTGCCCCCAGTAAATTTATTGAACATTTGTTATCTCATATAGATACAAAATTAAAGGATAGGAAAAAAAATTTCCTTGCAATGAGAACTCTTATGATTTACTCTCAACTTTCATATATAGCATAGAGAGGTGTTAGTTATATTAATATTCTATTGTATATTACATCTCTACTATTAATACTTAATTATCTTATAACTAAAAGTTTGTATTTTTTGACTACTTTCATCCAATTGCCTGTACTTCTAATATCACATAATTTTAAAAATTGTCAAATGTCACAAATATATCCACAATTTCAGAAGCAACAATGGTAACTGCAACAGCATTTCTATAATATACTTATATATTCTACAGTTTTTGTCCTTTAAATAAGATTTTCCAAAGAGAAATATAGCTTAGTCTTTCCTCTGGCATGCTTGACTGGAATCTGATTTTTATAATTTGGTGTTTTGAGTAGTTTCCTTTAGCCTCATATGTTATTAGTATAATGTAAATTTTTGTGATTACTGTCAAAGTTGAAAATTCTAATTTTTATGCATGCTGTCAGACTTCAGGAAATTTCAAGCTGTCTTAGATTTATATACCCTCATATTTTACCACTCGGCACTGAAGGCCCATTCATGTCATTATGTGATACCTGACTCTGCTGTTTAGTGTCTCATTGCCTAGTGAGTTGTCAGAGAACTTGCTAAGCATGTTCCTGAAAGCCATCTCTACTCTGGTATGGCTAGCAGTATTTCATTATGGTAGGTAGAATTTCAATATGACTTCTGAGAGTTTAGTCTCTTGGTGTACACACCCGGTGTAATCCTTTCTGCTTGAGTTGGGCATAACTGTGAATATAATATCTAGCACTCTCCTAATTAAGTTTAGTTGTATCAGCTGTCCCTAACCTTTTTGGCATATGGAACTGGTTTTATGGAAGACAATTTTTCCATGCACTGGGGGTAGAGAGGGAGGGATGGTTTGGGGATGATTCAAGTACATTACAATTATTGTGCACAATTATTGTGTATTTCTATTATCATTACATCATCTCCACCTCAGGTCATCAGGCATTATATCCAGTTGTTGGGGACCCCTGAGTTATATGAAAAAAGTGAAAGGATTCTATAAATATAAGTAAGGTCCTAAATCAGTTGACTCTAAGTTGATCAGAAAGGTGATCATCTTGGCTGGGTCTGACCTAGTTAAGTAAACCCTATTAAACGGGCTGGGCTCTTCCTTAAGTCAGGGATTCAGAGCATGGCAATCTAAGAAGGCCTATGGAGGGAGATGTATGTATGACAGGCAGAAAGACAATGGAGGCCTGGGCCCTACAAATGCAAAGAGCTTAATTATACCAAAAAACCCATATGCTTAAAAGAGGACCCTAAGTTACAGAGAGGAAAAAAGTCAGGCTAACACCTGATTTATGCTTTGTAAAACCCCAGTGATAAAACCCTGCACAGCCATGTTCAGACTTTGACTTTCATGAATTTTAGATAAAATATAAATATTGTTTTAGCCACTAAATCTACAGTTAGTTGTTATATAGTGGAGAAAATTAATATTTTAATAATATACAGAAATTATACAGAATCTATACATAAATCTCCTAACCCTAAACTAAATGTATTTGCAAGTCAACTTCCCCTTAGCCTCATTGTGAAAATGTCCATAGACACACAAAAATGATGAAGAGGAAATACTAAGTGAAGGCAATAAGAATCACTACAGTTAAACTATTTTTACTTTGTAGAAATTACAAAACATGTAAGAAAATGTGAGAATGTTTCTAAAATCCCTTCTTGAGTGTTGGGAGGGGTTTGTACACATGAAATACAGCAATACTTATGTTAAACATAAGCTTCTCATGTGTCAAGCTCTGGGATAAATACTTTTGTGCATAATCTCATTTAATTAAATCTGTGCATGAGTAATAAGGATCAGAAGGCAAGTTACTTCACTATAGATCCTGTGATCCTAGTTATTATGCTGTACTTGCAATTAGATCAATTGCTTTGCATTAATGACATACAAAAAATGTTATGAGAACAAACATACCATGTCAGTATCAGAAAACTTGTGTGAAGAGTTTTAGGTTGATTTTGACATTGAACTTTACTGGTTAAGATTAAATTGTGTTTGTTTTGATATCTTAAAACTCAATGAATGTACTCAAAGAAATGTACTAATTGAACAAAAATGCCCTTTCTGTGTCAATATTGAACTTGTAGGGGAAAGAAATTCCAAAAACCATTTCCTGTTCTAAAACAAAAGGTCATTGACCAGTGTACATTGTGGATACTACTATGCAGATATACCTTTAGAAGAACAGTGCAAAGCCTGTTGAAATTCAGGTTCTCAGCTGAAGGGTAATAGGACTATTGGGTCAAAATTTCTGTATATTTTAAATTTTGGTGTCATCAATAGGACAACTTAAAAATATTTTCTGAGAGTACAATGTGTATTGCAAACAAAATCTGGAGAAAAAATGATAATTTGTTAATGGTAGGCTGGTATATTGAGCTTAAATGTGATTCTTCTTACAAACCTTAGTATATGAATTGAGACTGAGTTCAGAAAATTAATTTTAGAGAAAAATACAGAAAGAATTCCTCTCTCTTCTGCCAGGTAGACTAACATTAAATTAACAACATTTCATTTTCATGTTGGGAACCAACCTACATCATGTTCCTCAAAAGATAACTATCAATCAATCTTTTTCAATTTAGAACAAATTAATACTTGGAAAAAAAGTCCAAGGATTGAAACTATCCTTTTGTTTTGAGAAATAAAAACTGGATGGGATAGGGTAAACTAGAATATTTCTCTTTGAAATGATATTTCTCTTTGCAAAGTTCTTGAGAGAGAAAAATGCAAATAGAATACAACTGTTGGGAATTTTAAGCAGGAAATATATAATCTTTAAAGCAACTAGAGTTGTCAGAGAATAAAACAAAAGCAATTATATAATATGGATAAAAGTGATAGTATCTTCCCATCTATTGTTGAAAAACACATAATTTAAAAACAAAATAAGTTTCTATGCTATTTTGAATGACTAAAGACAAAGGCATCCGAACAACATAACTTGCAAAAGATGAATTTCATAGTGATAATTCTAACTGTAAAATCAATGCATTGTTTTTTGATAATTTATGGCTATGCTAATTAATTTTAATGGAATAGATGTTAGATGATATTTTAAAATGTATGTAACCAGAAGGCTAGATATTTGCCATTAAAGCTGGGCAATGTTAATTTTTTGCATTGACTTTTTAAAATAAGTATACTTCACATAAATTTTTATGTTCAGCATTGATTGATAATTTGAAAGATCTTGTGTTACTGGGCCTACATTTCTTCATTGTGTATTAGGACTCTAGTGGCTGCCTCTTTAAAGGAAGCAATGCTCTCTCGTTTCCCATAGTGTCACAAGCCTCTCTAACCACTTATATGCTTAGCCTCCTGAGGCATTTGAGTTTGATTATTACTTTGTATACATTCAGGCACATAAATAAATTTGGGTTCATGGTAAAAATAGATATCTCCTTGTTGCAATTTGCATTGCTAAAATTTTGATACTGTGAATGTTTAACATTCCCAGACACTTTCTATAAAACAATTACATTAACTCATAAAAAAATGCTTTGGCATACCTTTGGCATGCTTATAAATACCTAAACTGAAAATCATGCAACTCGTTAAATATTTATTAGTCTGATTTGTGCAAGGCTGGAACCTTTGATATAAGCCCTGGACCTCTAGCAACCTACTCCTATTCCTTGTATGACAGGTATATATAAAAAACTATGAAATTAAGGAGAATTTGAAAAAAAAAATACCACACATAATTATCAAACAGTAATGTGTTTGAAAATTATAATTTTTCTTCAGAGTATTTAGAGAAGACTGTTTAAAAGGTGACACTAAATCTTTGTCTTGAATGATGAGCAGGATTTTATCTTTTGGAGACATGAATAGGTAAGATAAAGACTGAGCAAAGGAAAAGGATGCATAGAACTAACAAATACTTTGAAGACTGGCAAATATTATTGTTTTTTGTCTTTTAAGTAAAACAACAATACGTATTAGAAGGTAAAATAAATGGAGAAAGAATACAGAGAAATGGCACTTACTTTTCATGGTATATCAGTTCAGTTCAGTCGCTCAGTCCTGTCCAACTCTTTGCGACCCCATGGACTGCAGCACGTCAGGCTTCCCTGCCCATCACCAGCTCCCAGAGCTTACTCAAACTCATGTCCATCGAGTCAGTGATGCCATCCAACCATCTTGTCCTCTGTCGGCCTATTCTCCTCCCACGTTCAATCTTTCCCAGCATCAGGGTCTTTTCTAGTGAGTGAGTTCTTCGCATCAGGTGACCATTGGAGTTTCAGCTTCAACATCAGTCCTTCCAAAGAATATTCAAGACTAATTTCCTTTAGGATGGACTGGTTGGATTTCTTTGCAGTCCAAGGAACTCTCAAGAGTCTTTTCCAACACCACAGTTCAAAAGCATCAATTCTTTGGCACTCAGCTTTCTTTACAGATCAACTCTCACATCCATACATGACTACTGGAAAAACCATAGCTTTGACTAGATTGACCTTTATTGGCAAAGTAATGTCTCTGCTTTTTAATATGCTATCTAGGTTGATCATAGCTTTCCTTCTGAGGAGCAAGCATCAGCCCATTCCCTTCATCTCAGTAGGTAAAAGAAAAATGGTTTATTTCTTGCCTACATGCATATCTAGGGTTACTACAGGTTTTGTTTCCCATCATAGTAATTCTGGAAAGCTCCCTACTATAGGTTGCTACTGTTGTTCAGTCACTAAATTGTGTCCAACTCTTTGTGACCCCAAGGACTGCAGTACACCAGACTCCTCTGTTGTCCACAGTCACCTGAAGTTTGCTCAGATCCATGTGCATTGAATTGGTGATTCTAGCTAACCATTTCCTCCTCTGTGACTATCTTCTTTTGCCTTCTGTCTTTCCCAGCATCAGGGTCTTTTCCAGTGTGTTGACTGTTTGAATCAGGTGGCCAAAGTACTAGAGCTTCAACACATCAGTCCTTCCAGTGAATATTCAGGGTTGATTTCCTTTAGCATTGACTGGTTTGATCTCTCTGTGGTCCAGGGAACTCTCAAGAATCTTCTCCAGCACCACAATTCAAAAATGTCAATTTTTCAGCGCTCAGCCTTCCTTATGGTCCAGCTCTCACATCCATCCATAACTACCGGATGCATCATGGCCTTAACTATACGAACTTTGGTGGCAAAGTGATGTCTGCTTTTTTATACAATGTCTAGGTTTGTCATGACTTTCTGTCCAAGGAGCAAGCATCTTTTAATTTCTTGGCAGCAGTAGCCATCAGCAGTGATTTTGGAGCCCATGAAAATAAAGTCTGCCACTGCTTCTACTTTTTTCCCATTTATTTGCTATGAAGTGATGGGACTGGCTGCTGTGATCTTAGTATTTAAATGTTGAATTTTAAGTCATCTTTTTCACCCTTCTCTTTCACCTATATTTTGGGGCTCTTTAGCTCTTCTTCACTTTGTGCCCTAGAGTGGTGTCATCTACATATTTGAGGTTGTTGATATTTTGCCTGGCATTCTTGATTCCAGTTTATGATTAATCCAGCCTGGCATTTCATGTGATGTCCTCTGCATATAAATTAAGTAGGCAGAGTGACAATATACAGCCTTGATGTATTCATTTCCCAATTTTGAACCAGTCAGTTGTTTCATGTCTGGCTCTAATTGTTGCTTCTTGACCCGTATACAGGTTTCTCAGGAGACATGTAAGGTGGTCTGGTACTCTCATCTCTTTAAGAATTTTCACAGTTTGTTGTGATCCACACATTCAAAGGCTTTAGTGTAGGCAGTGAAGCAGAAGTAGTCATTTTTCTGGAACTCTCTTGCTTTCTCCATGATCTAATGAATGTTGGCAATTTGATCTCTGGTTCCTTGCCTTTTCTAAACTCAACTTGTACATCTGGAATTTCCTGGTTCACATATTGTTGAGGCCTAGCTTGAAGGATTTCAAGCATTACTTTACAGACATGTAAAATGAGCACAGTTATATAGTAGGAAGTTTGAACAATCTTTGGCATTGTCCTTCTTTGGGACTGGAATGAAAACTGACCTTTTCCAGTCCTGTGGCCACTGCTGAGTTTTCTAAATTTGCTAGCATATTGAGTGCAGCTAGCACTTTAACAGAATCATCTTTTAGAATTTGAAAGAGTTCAGCTGGAATTCTGTCATCTCCATTAGATTTGTTTTAGTAATGCTTCCTAAGGCCCTCTTGACTTCACATTCCAGGATGTCTGGCTCTAGGTGAGTGAAAACACCGTCATGGTTATCCAGGTCATTAAGACCTTTTTTGTACAGTTCTTCTGTGTATTCTTGCCACTTTTTCTTAATCTCTTCTGCTTCTGTTAGGTCCTTACCATTTCTGCCGTTTATTGTGCTCATTCTTGAATGAAATGTTCACTTGATATCTCCAGTTTTCTTGAGGAGATATCTAGTATTTCCCAGTCTATTGTTTTCCTCTATTTCTTTGCATTGTTCTTTCAAGAATGCTTTTTCATATATTCTTGCTGTTTACTAGAACTCTGCATTCAGTTGGGTAAATGTTTCTCTTTCTCTCTTGCCTTTCACTTCTCTTCTTTTCTTGGATACTTGTAAAGCCTCCTCAGAGAACCACTTTGCCTTCTTGCATTTCTTTTTCTTGAGGATATTTTGGCCACTGCCTCTTTTACAATTTTATGAACCTCCACCCATAGTTCTTTAGGCACTCTGTCTGTGAGATCTAATCCCTTGATCTATTTTCACCTCCACTGTATAGTCATAAGGGATTTGATTTAGGTCATACCTGAATGGCCTAGTGGTTTTCACTACTTTCTTCAATTTACGCTGAAATTTTTCAATAAGGAGCTCATGATATGAGCCACAGTCAGCTCCAGGTCTTGTTTTTACTGGCTGTATAGAGCTTGTCATCTTTGAGTGCAAAGAACATAGTGATTCTGACTTCGGTATTGACCGAAGTGATGCTTGCATAGAGTTGTCTCCTGGATTGTTGGAAAAACATTTTTGCTATGACCAGCATGTTCTCTTGACAAAACTCTGTTGTACTTTGCCCTACTTCATTTTGTACTCCAAGGACATACTTGCCTGTTACTCCAGGTATCGCTTGGCTTCCTACTTTTGCATTCCAGTCTCCTATAAAGAAGTGGACATCTTTTTTGGTGTTCTGAAAGGTGTTGTACGTCTTCACAGAACTGGTCAGCTTCACCTTTTTTGATATCAGTGGTTTGCAGATACACTTAAATTGCTGTGATATTGAATGGTTTGCCTTGGAAACAAATGGAGATCATGCTGCTGTTTTTGAGACTGCACCCAAGTACTGAATTTCAGACTCTTTTGTTGACTATGAGGGCTATTTCATTTATTCTAAGGGATTCTTTCCCAGAGTAGTAGATATAATGGTCATCTGAATTAAATTCGCTTATTCCCATCCATTTTAGTTCAGTGATTCCCAAGATTTCGATGGTCACTCTTGCCATTTCCTACTCGACTGCATCCAATTTACCTTTATTTATGGGTCTAACATTCCAAGTTCTTATGCAGTACCATTATTTACTGTATTAGACTTTACTATCACCATAGATACATCCACAAATGAGCATCATTTCTGCTTCGGTCCAACCACTTCATTCTTCTGGGAACTATTAATAACAGTCCTCCACTTTGCCCCAGTAGCATATAGGATACCTTCTGACCTGAGGGGCTCATCTTCTGATGTTATGCCTTTTTGCCTATTCATACTGTTCTTACTAGGATGGGTTGCCATTTCCTCCTCCAATAGACCACTTTTTGTCAGAACTCTTCACTGTGACACACCCATCTTGGGTGGCCCTGCATGGCCTGGCTCATAGCTTTATTGTTATGCAACCCCCATCGCCATGACAAGGCTGTGACCAATGAAGGAGCTACTGTAGGTAGCATCTGTCATTTATATTTTTGCTGCTCACTGAGGAAGGAGGAAGCATCATACTAAGTCACTTATTGGAAGATCCCATCTGGAATAAACATCACTTCCATTCTTAATTTATTAACCACTGAATGTTATCTGACCATGTCTAATAGTTGAAAGACAATTACTCATGCATATCTTACCTTTCTGAGTGATATGAGCTAAGACATTTATAGTCAACCCAAGACAGACAGGTCATGGGGAGAGTTCTGACAAAATGTGGTCCACTGGAGAAGGGAATGGCAAACCACTTCAGTATTCTTGCTTTGAGAACCCCATGAACAGTATGAGAAAGCAAAAAGATAGGACACTGAAAGATTACTCCCCAGGTCGGTAGGTGCCCAAAATGCTACTGAAGATCAATGGAGAAATAACAACAGAAAGAATGAAGAGATGGAGCCAAAGCAAAAACAACACCCTGTTGTGGATGAGACTGGTGATGGAAGCAAGGTCTGATGCTGCAAACAGCAATATTACATAGGAACGTGGAATGTTAGGTCCATGAATCAAGGCAAATTGGAAGTGGTCAAACAGGAGATGAAAAGAATGAACATCAACATTTTAGGAGTTAACGAACTAAAATTAACTGGAATGGGTGAATTTAACTCAGATGAACTTTATATCTACTACTGTGGGCAAGAATCCGTTAGAAAAAATGGAGTATCCAGCATAGTCAACAAAAGAGTCTGAAAAGCACTACTTGGATGTAGTCTCAAAAATAACAGAATGATCTCTGTTTGTTTCCAAGGCAAACCATTCAATATCATGGTAATCCAAGTCTATGCCCTAACAAGTAATGCTGAAGAAGCTGAAGTTGAATGGTTCTATGAAGGCCTACAAGACCTTCTAGAACTAACACCCAAAAAAGGTGTCCTATTTATTATAGGGGACTGGAATGCAAAAGTAGGAATTCAAGAAACACCTGGAGTAACAGACAAATTTGGCCTTGGAGTCCAGAATGAAACAAGGCAAAGGCTAATAGAGTTTTGCTAAGAGAACACACTGTTCATAGCAAACACTCTTCCAATGACACAAGAGAAGACTCTACATATAGACATCACTGAACAGTCAACACCAAAATCAGGTCGGTTATATACTTTGCAGCCAAAGATGGACAAGTTCTATACAGTCAAGCAAAACAAGACCAGGAGCTGTCTTGGCTCAGACCATGAACTCTTTATTGCCAAATTCAGACTTAAATTGAAGAAAGTAAGGAAAACCAGTAGACCATTCATATGACCTAAATCAAATCCCTTACGGTTATATAGTGGAAGTGAGAAACAGATTTAAGGGACTAGATCTGATAGACAGAGTGCATGATGAACTATGGATGAGGTTCATGACATTGTACAGGAGGCAGGGATCAAGACCATCCCCAAGAAAAAGAAATGTAAAAAAAAAAAAAAAAAAAAAAAAAAAAAGGCTGTCTGAGGAGGCCTTTCAAATAGCTGTGAAAAGAAGAGAAGCAATAAGCAAAAGAGAAAAGGAAAGATATACTCATTTGAATGGAGAGTTCCAAAGAATAGCAAGGAGATAAGAAAGCCTTCCTCAGTGATCAGTGCAAAGAAATAGAGGAAAACAATAGAATGGGACAGATTAGAGATCTCTTCAAGGAAATTAGATACAAAAGGAACATTTCATGCAAAGATGGGCTTAATAAAGGACAGAAATGGTTTGTACCTAAGAGAAGCAGAAGATATTAAGAAGAAGTGGCAAGACTACACAGAAAAACTATACAAAAAACATCTTCATGACCCAGATAATCATGATGGTGTGAACATTCACCTAGAGCCAGACATCCTAGAAGGTGAAGTCAAGTGGGCCTTAGGAAGCATCACTATGAACAAAGCTAGTGGAGGTGATGGAATTCCAGTTGAGCTATTTCAAATCCTAAAAGATGATGCTGTGAAAGTGCTGCACTCAATATGCCAGCAAATTTGGAAAACTCAGCAGTGGCCACAGGACTGGAAAAGGTCAGTTTTCATTCCAATCCCAAAGAAAGGCAATGCCAAAGAATGTTCAAACATAATTGCACTCATCTCACACGATTGTAAAGTAATGCTCAAAATTCTCCAAGCCAGGCTTCAGCAATACATGAACTGTGAACTTCCAGATGTTCAAGCTGGTTTTAGAAAAGGCAGAGGAACCAGAGATCCAATTTCCAACATCTGATGGATCATCGGAAATGCGAGAGAGTTCCAGAAAAACATCTATTTCTGCTTTATTGACTATGCCAAAGGCTTTGACTGTGTGGATCACAATAAACTATGGAAAATTCTGAAAGAGATGGGAATACTGGAAAACCTGACCTGCCTCTTGAGAAATCTGTATGCAGGTCAGGAAGCAACAGTTAGAACTGGACATGGAACAACAGACTGGTTCCAAATAGGAAAAGGAATGTGTCAAGGCAGTATCTTGTCACCCTGCTTATTTAAATTCTATGCAGAGTACATCATGAGAAACGCTGGGCTGGAAGAAGCACAAGCTGAAATCAAGATTGCTGGGAGAGATATCAATAACCTCAGCTATGCAGATGACACCCCCCTTATGGCAGAAAGTGAAAAACTAAAGAGCCTCCTGATGAAAGTGAAAGAGGAGTGTGAAAAAGTTGGTTTAAAACTCAACATTCAGAAAACTATGATCATGGCATCCAGTCCCATCACTTCATGGCAAATAGATGGGGAAACAATGGAAACAGTGACAGACTTTATTTTTTGGGCCTCCAAAATCACTGCAGATGGTGAGTGAAGCCATGAAATTAAAAGACACTTACTCCTTGGAAGGAAAGTTATGACCAGCCTAGATAACATATTAAAAACACTGATGAAAGAAATCAAAGAGGACACAAACAGATGGAGAAACATACCGTGTTCATGGATTAGAAGAATTAATATTGTCAAAATGGCTATTCTACCCAAAGCAGTCTATAGATTCAATGCAATCCCTATCAAGCTACCAACGGTATTTTTCACAGAACTAGACCAAAGAATTTCACAATTTGTATGGAAATACAAAAAACCTCGAATAGCCAAAGTAATCTTGAGAAAGAAGAATGGAGCTGGAGGAATCAACCTGCCTGACTTCAGACTCTACTACAAAGCCACAGTCATCAAGACAGTATGGTACTGGCACAAAGACAGAAATATAGATCAATGGAACAGAATAGAAAGCCCAGAGATAAATCCACGAACCTATGGACACCTTATCTTTGACAAAGGAGGCAAGGATATACAATGGAAAAAAGACAACCTCTTTAACAAGTGGTGCTGGGAAAACTGGTCAACCACTTGTAAAAGAATGAAACTAGAACACTTTCTAACACCATACACAGAAATGGACTCAAAATGTATTAAAGATCTAAATGTAAGACCAGAAACTATAAAACTCCTAGAGGAGAACATAGGCAAAACACTCTCCGACATAAATCAAAGCAAGATCCTCTATGACCCACCTCCCAGATTATTGGAAATAAAAGCAAAACTAAACAAATGGGACCTAATGAAACTTAAAAGCTTTTGCACTACAAAGGAAACTATAAGTAAGGTGAAAAGACAGCCCTCAGATTGGGAGAAAATAATAGCAAATGAAGAAACAGACAAAGGATTAATCTCAAAAATATAAAAGCAACTCCTGAAGCTCAATTCCAGAAAAATAAATGACCCAATCAAAAAATGGGCCAAAGATCTAAACAGACATTTCTCCAAAGAAGACATACAGATGGCTAACAAACACATGAAAAGATGCTCAACATCACTCATTATTAGAGAAATGCAAATCAAAACCACAATGAGGTACCATTACACGCCAGTCAGGATGGCTGCTATCCAAAAGTCTACAAGCAATAAATGCTGGAGAGGGTGTGGAGAAAAGGGAACCCTCTTACACTGTTGGTGGGAATGAAAACTAGTACAGCCGCTATGGAAAACAGTGTGGAGATTCCTTAAAAAACTGGAAATAGAACTGCCATATGACCCAGCAATCCCACTTCTGGGCATACACACTGAGGAAACCAGATCTGAAAGAGACACGTGCACCCCAATGTTCATCGCAGCACTGTTTATAATAGCCAGGACATGGAAGCAACCTAGATGCCCATCAGCAGATGAATGGATAAGGAAGCTATGGTACATATACACCATGGAATATTACTCAGCCATTAAAAAGAATTCATTTGAACCAGTCCTAATGAGATGGATGAAGCTGGAGCCCATTATACAGAGTGAAGTAAGCCAGAAAGATAAAGAACATTACAGCATACTGACACATGTATATGGAATTTAGAAAGGTGATAACGATAACCCTATATGCAGAACAGAAAAAGAGACACAGAAATACAGAACAGACTTTTGAACTTTGTGGGAGAATGTGAGGGTGGGATATTTCAAAAGAATAGCATGTATACTATCTATGGTGAAACAGATCACCAGCCCAGGTGGGATGCACGAGACAAGTGCTCCGGCCTGGTGCACTGGGAAGACCCAGAGGAATCAGGTGGAGAGGGAGGTGGGAGGGGGGATCGGGATTGGGAATACATGTAAATCCATGGCTGATTCATATCAATGTATGACAAAACCCACTGGAAAAAAATAATAATAATAAAAAAAAAAAAAAGAAAAAAAAAAAAAGAAAAGTAGAAAAATCAGAGAAAACACTTAAAAACAAGAAAGAGACCATCTGAGAAATCTGGGGCTGAGGCATTGTCTTCTGAAAAGATTTATAAACTGAGGTGAATATTTTTCTTCTACTGTGCCCACGTGGAAACAGAAAGCTGTAAAAATTTGGAAACCCAGCCTGGATGAACTAAGAGCTAATCAGAAGTCCTAAAACAGGCGTCTTAATACTTTGTTTGGATTGCGTGTGAGTGGTATTTATAAAAGAAAAAAATTATTTTACCCCCCTAAATTTAAAGAGAGCTTTCTGTGAGGGCTATTTCTAGCCAGGCTGTTTTCAAGCAACAGAGTACTAGCACACGGACATGATGTCAATGAATGACTTTGAATTTAGGAAAATGCTTTGAATGAGTTAGAGCAAGATACAAATTTGCAATCGTTGGTAAGAATTAAAACGTACTGAAAAATTTTTACTTCTTTGAACTTTGTCCTCAGTATTATCATTTTATAAAATGTAAGTAATCTGAGTAAATGTGTAAAGTGTTAAAAAAAAAAAATAAAAAGCAGAGACATTACTTTGCCAACAAAGTTCCGTCTAGTCGAGGATATTGTTTTTCCAGTATCATGAATGGGTGTTAGAATCAGACTATAAAGAAATTGAGTACCGAAGAATTGATGCTTTTGAACTTTGGTGTTGGAAAAGATTCTTGAGAGTTCCTTGGACTGCAAGGAGATCCAATCCATCCATCCTAAAGGAAACCAGTCCTGAATATTCACAGGATGCACTGATGTTGAAGCTGAAACTTCAATACTTTGGCAACCTGAAGTGAAGAACTGACTCATTTGAAAAGACCCTGATACTGGGAAAGATTGAAGGCAGGAGAAAGGGACAACAGAGGATGAGATGATTGGATGGCATCATCAACTCAATGAACATGAGTTTGGGTAAACTCCGGAAGTTTTTGATGGACAGGGAGGGCTGGCCTGCTGCAGTCCATGGGGTTGCAAAGAGTCGGATAAGACTGAGTGACTGAACTGAACTGAACTGTGGATTATTAGTGTAAGAACATATTCCAGGGTAGTCCATTTAAGGATGTCTTCCTCCCTAGAGTAGCTCCAGGAGAAAGACATAATCTTTCTATAGAGTAATATTAGTCTACTCTGCAGAGTGAACATAAATTTTTTTCCTTTCCTGATATAAAAATGCATCTGTTATCAGAATCCTGATATAAGATCAGAGTCTCATAAATTTAGAATTCCTTTCCTTTATTACATTTTAATGTGTGTGCAGATACCATCCAGCCCTCACCATGTGTGTGTGGATCGGGGCTTGGGACAAATGTTATGGTGTTACTTTGGCTGTTCCTTCTTTTTTTCTTGAGTAATAAATTGTTTTTCTCTGACCCACAGGCCTCACATTTTCTGTCAGTTTATAAATATAAAACTCTTGACAGTTAACCTCTAAATTTGAAAATAGAGTAAAATCTCAAAAAAAAAAAAATCACAGTCTTTTGAACTAACAATAATATCATTGAGTCAGGGAAGTACAATCTTAACATGTGCTTAGACAGAAGAGATTTGGGAATAGCAGCAAACCTCTAGAATGAAGTGTGGAAAAGAAAATGGGAATAATACTGTTGGTTCATTGGGTCATGGTTCATTTCCCACATGTTACAGAAAGCATTCTGGTTGTAGTAACCTTGTTGTTGTTACTGTTTAGTCACTAAGTCATGTTTGACTCTTTTGTGACCCTGTGGACTATAGCCTAACAGGTTCCTCTGTCCATGGGATTTCCCAGCCAAGAATACTGGAAGGCCCAGTAACCTTGAACTTACATTTAATACTGCAATTAGACCCAAATATGGCTTCCCTGGTAGCTCAGTGGTAAAGAAGATACCTATCAATGCAGGAGACATGGTTCAATCCCTGGGTTGGGAAGATGCCCTGGAGAAGGAAATGGCTGTCCACCCCAGTATTCTTGCCTGTGAGTCCCATGGACAGAGAAATCTGGTGGGCTACAGTCCATGGGTTTGCAAAAGAGTTGAACACGACTTAGCAACTAAACAGCAATGACAATAGACCCAAATAAGAAGATCCTTTGGGACTCTGAGCTCCATTCCATGGTGAATCCTATATTATCACAGATGTAAAAATATAAATAAAAAATTCAGAGACTTCTCTTTCTTGTATTCTGATGTTCATCATTAGCCTATCACAAAGTATTAAATACAATATTTGTTCTTGGACTAACACTTTTATTTTTAAGTCCCAAGTAAGCACTTTTCTACATTTTTTTCCCTTGAAGCAAAAATTCCTCATATCTAAGTGGCATTAACTATTCCTGGGATCTGCTGCTATATATATGTTGAAAACAAATACTGCTTAGGGTTTGGGAAAGATTTGTATGGTGAAAATACTTAATTGTAAGCTGAATAATGACCATCCAAGATTTCCGGGGCCTAATACCCAGATTTTGTGAATATGTTACTTTACATGGAAAAGGAATTTTGCAAAAATAATTAAAAGGGCCCTGGATTATCCACATGGGCCCAAACTAACCTTAAAGCAGAGTACCTTTTCTAGCTATGATGAAAGGGGATTAATACCTATGGGAAATGGTTAGAGAAATGTAACTTTTTGTTGGCTTTGAAGATAGAGGTGGGAGACAGGAACTGTGTGATGACAGATTGAAGTCATGATGGAACATCTTAGTTCAGGTGGACAAAACCAGAATTGAGCAACCATTGAGGACCTGGTCTCAGATTTGTCCCTTCACTGCAGAGAATGTGAACTTTCTGTGAACCATACACGACTTGAGGACACAAGCCTTTTTAAACCCAACATCTGCAAGTTCCAGCCTTGTGTCTTAAGGTTGTTTCCCCTCGCAACTGTGCCATTTCAGACCCCATACTTAATAAGCACCCATACTTCTTGGAAGCTTCAATCACAGTTCTTGGTTAACAACTCACGTAACTTACTGAATCTTTTGGTTTTTGCCTTCATAAGTCTACCCCATTTTGTTGTCTATTCTGTGTGCTTAGTTGTTCAGTTATGTCTGACTCTTTGCGACGCCATGGACTATAGCCCACCAGGCTCCTCTGTCCATGGGGATTCTCCAGGCAAGAATACTGGAGTGGGTTGCCATACCCTCCTTCCTCCAGAGGATCTTCCCAACCCAGGGATTGAATCCAGATCTCCCGTGCTGCAGGCAGATTCTTTACCAGTTGAGCCACCAGGGAAGCCCAGGAATACTGGAGTGGGTAGTCTATTCCTTCTTCAGGGGATCTTCCCAACCCAGGAATCGAACTGGGTTCTCCTGAATTGCAGGTGGATTCTTTACCAGCTGAGCTATGAGGGAAGCCCTATTTTGTAGTCTGGGGGAACACAATTTAAGTGCTTCTTGCATCTGCGTCTCCCAGGCTAACCACCCTGTCCTCCACAAAACACCCTTTTATTTCAATCAGGTCTGTGTTTCTGAAAATTTGATTAAGACAAGGAATGTGGATGGTCTGTAGGATCTGGAAAAGACAAGAAAATAGACTCTCCCAAGGCATCGCTAGATAGGGATAAAGCCCTTACAACATCCTTGATATTAGTCTAATTAGACCCGTGTAGGAATTCTGACATGGGAACAATAAGATAATTTTATTGAGGTCATTACGCTTGTGCTAATTATTAGGACAATAATAGAAAACAAATGGAGTACAAGAAAAGACAGATGAATTAACTTGTCACATCCTTCCTTTAGAATAGCATGGATGCAACTCATTCTTATATGGCAATTATCACCTCCTGTTTGTGGTGTGCACACATTTCATTGTTTCTTCATAGTTCCCGTCTGTGTTTTTTAGTATATAAACGAATTGCACAAGGTAGCTAAGGAATATTTGCAATATTATAGAAGTTGTGTTAACGTTAAGTATCTTTTATAGGTCTCAGTTCAGTTCAGTCGCTCAGTTCAGTTCAGTCGTGTCCGCCTCTTTGCGACTCCATGGACTGCAGCATGCCAGGCTTCCCTGTCCTATTTGTAGGTCTAGATGTAGTATATAATATCAGTGTTCCACATCGACTACTAGATGTATAAGGGCTTCTGAGGAGGTGCTAGTGGTAAAGAACCTGCCTGCCAATATAGGAGATGTCAGAGACACAAGTTCGATCCCTGGTTTGGGAACATCCCCTAGACGAGGGCATGGCAATCCTCTCCAATATTGTTGCCTGGAGAATCCCACTGACAGAGGAGCCTGGTGGGTTACGGGCCACAGGGTCCCAAAGAGTGGGACACGACTGAAGTAATTGAACACACACACAGCACAGGTGCATATTGAACAAGGTTTGAGAATACATCATTAATATTTAATATATTTTGCAGTTTATATTTATTAAAAGAATTTTGATTAAAAGTTTATATTATGATTTATATTTTACATATAAGGAGTTAAAGATTAAAATTATGTTTATATTTAATTTATACTTTTGAAGAGCATGTATTAACATTTTTATGATTCAGTTTTCTAAATTTCTTAGATCATTACTATTAATAAAACAAAATTATGTTTCATAGTTGGTTGTAACAAAATTATGGATTTTCTTGACATTAAGATGATAAAAATGAGCTTTATGGAATATACTATTAATTATATATTTATTTTCTTGTCAGACATCTAAATATTGTTGACCCAATAAATAATATATGCTAAGTCATGTCTAAGAATGAATTAAAAATTCTTTGGTATTTTGCCAAATTTTAATTGTATAGAAACAGCTTTATGTGTATTTTTTTCTTTTGGAAAGCATATATGTAAAATTGGATGTAGGAAGCATTATATTTAAAAGCATATTAGATTAACTTTAAATATAGAAAAAAGATAAATATAGAGACATGTTAAATGGCCCTCTTTTTGTATTACTGTTCAGTCCTTGAAATATTAGGGGGGGGGGACATGTTAAGTGTTGATAAATTTACCAATAGTGTCCATGAATTGCACATACACGACCTTGTTCACAGCTCTTCTTATTACTGTCACTGTAGGTACTTTGCCTGTTAAGATTATTTTCCATTTGAAATAGCTTCAACAACAAAAAAATAATGAATTAGCATTTGAAATGAAATTATTTTGTGTTAGAAGACTAGAAAAAAACTAATGAAGAATAAATGTGAAACAAACATTTGTTAAGGAATGACCACAATTTCATATTCCTTTCAAAGCAACAGTTAACTGCTTTATGGAGCCTAAGAAATAAAAATCCCCATAGATAAATTTGTGTTATAGTTTCTTATGGCAATATGTTTAAACTTAGAATGTAAAAAATATAAAAATACTCATTAAGCAATTTATTTCTTTATATATAGTATAAATTATATTATCTGTCAAGTGACAAAACTGTATTTCAAACTGTATTTCTATAAACAGATCCTTCAAGAAGTATGAAATAACAATTCTGAGTAATATGGAATTATGGGGTTCTAACTTACCAGAAACTTTTTATTTTTGTTACTCCTTAGATGTTCATTAAATAATAATTCATCTCACAATCAGTGGCATATTAGATTAGATGAATTATGATAAATCATAACTAAGGATGCTTATCTAGAAATGCAGGGATGCTTCAGTATAGAAAATTAATGCAATACACTATTTTAATGGGCTACAAAGAAAAGCCTAAGAGCATATTAATAAATGTAGACAAGTCATAGGCAAAATTTGGCTTTCTTTCATTATTCAGACTTGGCACACAAACAGCCTTCTACAATTTGATTTAAAGCATCTGTTAAGGGGAGGAGGAGCCAAGATGCTGGAGGAGTAGGATGGGGAGACCACTTTCTCTCCTACAAATTCATCAAAAGAATAACTGAATGCAGAACAAACTTCACAAAACAACTTCTGATCGCTAGCTGAGGTCATCAGGCGCCCAGAAAAGCAGCCCATTGTCTTCGAAAGGAGGTAGGACAAAATATAAAGATAAAAAGTGAGACAAAAGAGCTAAGGACGGAGATCCGTCCCAGGAAGGGAGTCTTAGGCGGCATTGCTTGGGGTAGGGTCCGGGCCTGAGTGCCCTGAGGACAATCGGAGGGAGCTTCTGTGAGTTGCCAACTTGAACTGTGGGAGACCAAAAGAGAGAGAGAAAATTAACCGGCCGGAACACACTGCCAGCCGTTCGCAGAACAAAGGGACCGAGAAAGTCCAGAGAAGAGCTCGAAGGCTAGGGACCGACCCAGCCCCGCCGGAGGCAGGGGGGAGGGGAAGGTCGCGGCGAGACACAGGGCGCAGGCACCCGACCGGCGCCGACGGGGACTGGGGCTGGGGACGCGGAGGGCAGAAGGCGCGCGCACCCGACTGGCGCCAGCGGAAACTGAAACTGGGTCCGCGGAAGGGAGTGGGTGCGCCACACCTGGGGATAGCGCGCCCATCAAGCCCCTCGCTGCCTGGACCGCTCTGACGGGGAAGGCACAGAGAGCAGGCGCAGCTTTTCGTTCCGCGCTTTTGTGGAACACCCGAGGGCTGGAACCTCTCGCAGCGCGGGGCGTGCTCCATATAGAACAGCCGGGAGCCTGAGCATTGCAGACGGAGAAATCAGCGTCAGCCCCTCCCGGCAGCGCAAGCCCCTCCCCGCGGAGCGATGGAGCTAGCTACCTGAGTGGGAGTCCACCTCCGCCCGCCTGTGTCAGGGCGGAAATGAGGCTCTGAAGAGACCGGCAAACAGAAGCCAAATAAACAAAGGGAACCGCTTCAGAAGGGACTGGTGCAACAGATTAAAATCCCCGTAGAAAACACGGACTACACCGGAAGGGCCCTATAGATATCGAGAAGTGTAAGCTGGAACGAGGAGCTATCTGAAACTGAGCCGAACCCACACTGACCGCAACAGCTCGAGAGAAATTCCTAGATATATTTTTACTTTTTTTTTTTTCTAAGTAAGGAAGGAAAAAAAAAATTTTTTTTTCTCTTTTTTTATTTTTTCTTTTTTATTTTTTCTCTTTTATTTTCCTTTAAAATTCCCTATTACTCCCCCATTACTCCTTCACTTTCATTTTCATAGATTTTTACTATTTTTTTAATTAGGGGAAAAAATTTTTTTTTTCTCCTACTTTTTTTTTCTTTTTCTTTTTTCTTCTTTTTTTTTCTTTCCTTTTTCTCTTCTTTTTTCTATTTTTCTTTTTCTCTTATTTCTTTTAAAGTCCTCTAGTACTCCTCTACTACTCCTTAATTTTCATTTTCAATACACTATAACCTTACAAAAAAAAAAAAAAAGGAAGAGAAGCCCTATCTTTAAACCGAAGATTATTCTTTCCCAATCTTGACTCTCTGTTTTCTACCTCAGGACACCTCTATTTCCTCCTTTCCCCTTCTCTTCCCAATCCAATTCTGTGAATCTTTGTAGGTGTCTGAGATACGGAGAACACTCTGGGAACAGACAGCTGCGTAGATCTGTCTCTCTCCTCTTGAGTCCCCCTTTTTCTCCTCCTGCTCATCTCTATCTCCCTCCTCCCTTTTCTCCTCTTCATGTAACTCTGTGAACCTCTCTGGGTGTCCCTAACGGGGGAGAATCTTTTTGCCATTAACCTAGAAGTTTTATTATCAGTGCTGTATAGTTGGAGAAGTCCTGAGACTACAGGAAGAATAAAACTGAAATCCAGAGGCAGGAGACTTAAGCCCAAAACCTAAGAACACCAGAAAACTCCTGACTACATGGAACTTTAAGTAATAAGTGACCATCCAAAAGGCTCCATACCTACACTGAAACCAACCACCACCCAAGAGCCAATAAGTTTTAGAGCAAGACATACCATGCAAATTCTCCAGCAACGCAGGAACATAGCCCTGAACGTCAACATACAGACTGCCCAAGGTCACACCTAACACACAGATCCATCTCAAAACTCATTACTTGGGACTCCATTGCTCTCCAAAGAGAAGAAATCAAGTTCCACGCACCAGAACACTGACGCCAGCTTCCCTAACCAGGAAACCTTGACAAGCCAATCGTCTAACCCCACCCACTGGATAAATCCTCCACAATAAAAAGGAACCACAGATCTCCAGAATACAGAAAGCCCACTCCAGACACAGCAATCTAAACAAGATGAAAAGGCAGAGAAATACCCAACAGGTAAAGGAACATGAAAAATGCCCACCAAGTCAAACAAAAGAGGAGGAGATAGGGAATCTACCTGAAAAAGAATTTAGAATAATGATAATAAAAATGATCCAAAATCTTGAAAACAAAATGGAGTTACAGATAAATAGCCTGGAGACAAAGATTGAAAAGATATAAGAAATGTTTAATAAAGACCTAGAAGAAATAAAAAAGAGTCAATTAAAAATGAACAATGCAATGAATGAGATCAAAAACACTTTGGAGGGAACCAAGAGTAGAATAACGGAGGCAGAAGATAGGCTAAGTGAGGTAGAAGATAAAATAGTGGAAATAAATGAAGCAGAGAGGAAAAAAGAAAAAAGGATCAAAAGAAATGAGGACAACCTCAGGGACCTCTGGGACAATGTGAAACGCCCCAACATCCGAATCATAGGAGTCCCAGAAGAAGAAGACCAAAAGAGAGGCCATGAGAAAATACTCGAGGAGATAATAGCTGAAAACTTCCCTAAAATGGGGAAGGAAATAGCCACCCAAGTCCAAGAAACCCAGAGAGTCCCAAACAGGATAAACCCAAGGCGAAACACCCCAAGACACATATTAATCAAATTAACAAAGATCAAACACAAAGAACAAATCTTAAAAGCAGCAAGGGAGAAACAACAAATGACACACAAAGGGATTCCCATAAGGATAACAGCTGATCTATCAATAGAAACCCTCCAGGCCAGAAGGGAATGGCAGGACGTTCTGAAAGTAATGAAAGAGAATAACCTACAACCTAGATTACTGTATCCAGCAAGGATCTCATTCAGATATGAAGGAGAATTCAAAAACTTTACAGACAAGCAAAAGCTGAGAGAATTCAGCACCACCAAACCAGCTCTTCAACAAATGCTAAAGGATCTTCTCTAGACAGGAAATGCAGAAAGGTTGTATAAACGTGAACCCAAAACAACAAAGTAAATGGCAACGGGACCACACCTATCAATAATTACCTTAAATGTAAATGGGTTGAATGCTGCAACCAAAAGACAAAGATTGACTGAATGGATACAAAAACAAGACCCCTATATATGCTGTCTACAAGAGACCCACCTCAAAACAAGAGACACATACAGACTAAAAGTGAAGGGCTGGAAAAAAAATATTTCATGCAAATGGAGACCAAAAGAAAGCAGGAGTCGCAATACTCATATCAGATAAAATAGACTTTCAAATAAAGGCTGTGAAAAGAGACAAAGAAGGACACTACATAATGATCAAAGGATCAATCCAAGAAGAAGATATAACAATTATAAATATATATGCACCCAACATAGGAGCACCACAATATATACGTCAAACACTAACGAGTATGAAAGAGGAAATTAATAGTAACACAATAATAGTGGGAGACTTTAATACCCCACTCACAACTATGGATAGATCAACTAAAGAGAAAATTAACAAGGAAACACAAACCTTAAATGACACAATGGACCAGCTAGTCCTAATTGATATCTATAGGACATTTCACCCCAAAACAATCAACTTCACCTTTTTCTCAAGTGCACACGGAACCTTCTCCAGAATAGATCACATCCTGGGCCATAAATCTAGTCTTGGAAAATTCAAAAAAATTGAAATCATTCCAGTCATCTTTTCTGACCACAGTGCAGTAAGATTAGATCTCAATTACAGGAAAAAAATTGTTAAAAATTCAAACACATGGAGGCTAAATAACACGCTTCTGAATAACCAACAAATCATAGAAGAAATCAAAAAAGAAATCAAAATATGTATAGAAACGAATGAAAATGAAAACACAACAACCCAAAACCTATGGGACACTGTAAAAGCAGTGCTAAGGGGAAGGTTCATAGCATTACAGGCTTACATCAAGAAACAAGAAAAAAGCCAAATAAATAACCTAACTCTACACCTAAAGCAATTAGAGAAGGAAGAAATGAAGAACCGCAGGGTTAGCAGAAGGAAAGAAATTTTAAAAATTAAGGCAGAAATAAATGCAATAAAAACTAAAGAGACCATAGCAAAAATCAACAAAGCTAAAAGCTGGTTTTTTGAAAAAATAAACAAAATTGACAAACCATTAGCAAGACTCATCAAGAAACAAAGAGAGAAGAACCAAATTAGCAAAATTAGAAATGAAAATGGAGAGATCACAACAGACAACACTGAAATACAAAGGATCATAAGAGACTACTACCAGCAGCTCTATGCCAATAAAATGGACAACTTGGATGAAATGGACAAATTCTTAGAAAAGTATAACTTTCCAAAACTGAACCAGGAAGAAATAGAAGATCTTAACAGACCCATCACAGGCAAGGAAATCGAAACTGTAATCAAAAATCTTCCAGCAAACAAAAGCCCAGGACCTGATGGCTTCACAGCTGAATTCTACCAAAAATTTAGAGAAGAGCTAACACCTACCTTACTCAAACTCTTCCAGAAAATTGCAGAAGAAGGTAAACTTCCAAACTCATTCTATGAGGCCACCATCACCCTAATTCCAAAACCAGACAAAGATGCCACCAAAAAAGAAAACTACAGGCCAATATCACTGATGAACATAGATGCAAAAATCCTTAACAAAATTCTAGCAAACAGAATCCAACAACATATTAAAAAAATCATACACCACGACCAAGTGGGCTTTATCCCAGGAATGCAAGGATTCTTCAATATCCGCAAATCAATCAATGTAATACACCACATTAACAAATTGAAAGATAAAAACCATCTGATTATCTCAATAGATGCAGAGAAAGCCTTTGACAGAATTCAACACTCATTTATGATTAAAACTCTCCAAAAAGCAGGAATAGAAGGAACATACCTCAACATAGTAAAAGCTATATATGACAAACCCACAGCAAGCATCACCCTCAATGGTGAAAAATTGGAAGCATTTCCCCTGAAATCAGGAACAAGACAAGGATGCCCACTCTCACCACTACTATTCAACATAGTGTTGGAAGTTTTGGCCACAGCAATCAGAGCAGAAAAAGAAGTAAAAGGAATCCAGATAGGAAAAGAAGAAGTGAAACTCTCACTGTTTGCAGATGACATGATCCTCTACATAGAAAACCCTAAAGACTCTACCAGAAAATTACTAGAGCTAATCAATGAATATAGTAAAGTTGCAGGATATAAAATTAACACACAGAAATCCCTTGCATTCCTATACACTAACAATGAAAAGACAGAAAGAGAAATTAAGGAAACAATACCATTCACCATTGCAACAAAAAGAATAAAATACTTAGGAGTATATCTACCTAAGTAAACAAAAGACCTATACATAGAAAACTATAAAACACTGATGAAAGAAATCAAAGAGGAAACAAACAGATGGAGAAACATACCGTGTTCATGGATTGGAAGAATCAATATTGTCAAAAAGGCTATTCTGCCCAAAGCAGTCTATAGATTCAATGCAATCCCTATCAAGCTACCAATGGTATTTTTCACAGAACTAGACCAAATAATTTCACAATTTGTATGGAAATACAAAAAACCTCGAATAGCCAAAGTAATCTTGAGAAAGAAGAATGGAACTGGAGGAATCAACCTGCCTGACTTCAGACTCTACTACAAAGCCACGGTCATCAAGACAGTATGGTACTGGCACAAAGACAGAAATATAGATCAATGGAACAGAATAGAAAGCCCAGAGATAAATCCACGAACCTATGGACACCTTATCTTCGACAAAGGAGGCAAGGATATACAATGGAAAAAAGACAACCTCTTTAACAAGTGGTGCTGGGAAAACTGGTCAACCACTTGTAAAAGAATGAGACTAGAACACTTTCTAACACCATACACAGAAATGGACTCAAAATGGATTAAAGATCTAAATGTAAGACCAGAAACTATAAAACTCCTAGAGGAGAACATAGGCAAAACACTCTCCGACATAAATCACAGCAGGATCCTCTATGACCCACCTCCCAGAATATTGGAAATAAAAGCAAAACTAAACAAATGGGACCTAATGAAACTTAAAAGCTTTTGCACTACAAAGGAAACTATAAGTAAGGTGAAAAGACAGCCCTCAGATTGGGAGAAAATAATAGCAAATGAAGCAACAGACAAAGGATTAATCTCAAAAATGTACAAGCAACTCCTGAAGCTCAATTCCAGAAAAATAAATGACCCAATCAAAAAATGGGCCAAAGAACTGGGCAGACATTTCTCCAAAGAGGACATACAGATGGCTAACAAGCACATGAAAGGATGCTCAACATCACTCATTGTTGGAGAAATGCAAATCAAAACCACAATGAGGTACCATTACACGCCAGTCAGGATGGCTGCTATCCAAGGGTCTGCAGGCAATAAATGCTGGAGAGGGTGTGGAGGGAGGGGAACCCTCTTGCACTGTTGGTGGGAATGCGGGCTGGTACGGCCGCTATGGAGAACAGTGTGGAGATTTCTTAAAGAACTGGAAATAGAACTGCCATGTGACCCAGCACTCCCACTTCTGGGCATACACACTGAGGAAACCAGATCTGAAAGAGACACGTGCACCCCAATGTTCATCGCAGCACTGTTTATAGTGGCCGGGACATGGAGGCAGCCTAGATGCCCATCAGCAGATGAATGGATAGGGAAGCTGTGGTACATATACACCATGGAATATTACTCAGCCATTAGAAGGAATTCATTTGAACCAGTCCTAATGAGATGGATGAAGCTGGAGCCCCTTATACAGAGTGAAGTAAGCCAGAAAGATAAAGAACATTACAGCATACTAACACATATATATGGAATTTAGAAAGATGGTAATGATAACCCTATGTGCAAAACAGAAAAAGAGACACAGAAATACAGAACAGACTTTTGAACTCTCTGGGAGAAGGCGAGGGTGGGATATTTCGAGAGGAATCGGGTGGAGAGGGAGGTGGGTGCGGGGATTGGGATGGGGAAGACGTGTAAATCCATGGCTGATTCAATCATTGTATGACAGAACCCACTGAAATGTTGTGAAGTGGTTGGCCTCCAACTAATAAAAAAATTTAAAAAAAATAAAAAAAAAAAATAAAAATTAAAAAAAAACAAAAAAAGCATCTGTTAAAAATTGTACTTATTGGAAGTTGTCTAGAATCTATCCCTTATATTAGGAACAAGATTGGGGGTTCACCAGCATGACTATTTGCAGAATAGCACTGGTAGGCAGAACATACCAGTTGTAATAAGCAATACTAGAATAGCGATGAAAAAAAAAAAATAGTAATTTAATAAGTTACTACTTTTCAATACTGTTAATATCAAACTAGGACATAGAGCATAATAAAAAGACTCAGTTCACAATAGTAATCAAAACAATATGGCACCTGAGAATGAACCTAATAAATATGTAAAAGCCTAAATTGAAGAAAAGATAATGATCCAACAAAAAGCATAGATAATCTACTATCAGAACTCAGTAATAATAATGACACATTAATTTGTAAATACAGTACATTTTCATTCAAAACCCAAAAGGTTTTAATAAAACTAAATAATCTACTTATAAAATTTGTGTAGGCAAATATGGGCTAATTTTTGAAGAAATGTGGGAAATGTTTTAAGAACTGGATGAGGATTACTCTTACATATACCATACCTTACCACAAAGGTATATTAACAGTATGTTATGATAAACTGATAGACAGACCAATGAAAGGTAAAATGCTCAGAAACATATCAGTGCAAGTATACAAACTTGATATGTGGCAGAACTAATAATCTAGACCAGTGGAAAATAAAATTATATCTATATCTGTATAGAATAATCAATTCCAGATAGATTTAGAAATTTGTGATACAAGTAGACTGCACAATTCTTAGAAAAGTAATGAACATTTGATTAATGTTGGATTAAAAACTATTTCTAGGGAAACATTTTAAAATGAACTTGAAAGTAAAAGAAAGGAATTTTGTTCATTAAAATTTGAATTTACAAAACAGAAAGAATGGCATAAGGTCAGACAAGCAGAGAGCCAGTAAAGATATGAATATAAACCTTTGACTTAGAATCTTTGTTTACAAAATCTTAATCAGCAGTGAGAAAATTTATTTTCAATAAGAGTGAATAATATGAATAGATGCTTCAGTGTAGAGATTGTTTGAATCACCAATAAACAACTAGTCTTATCACTTGTTGCTATGTGACAAACCAAAATGAAATAAGCTCATTTGGAAGATTTTCCCTTAGAATCTTTAAAGCATATTCAGTCAGAATATGGCTGGCACTGGAGTCATCATTTGTGCTGTCTAGCACTCAGGCTGGATGGCTAGGAAAGCTGAGGTCAGATAATGCATCTCTCCCAAATGCCAGGAGGCATTTTAGGTCTTCTAACATCATTCTGGATTTCTTGCATGATGATCAACTTACCCCAGCATGAGTATTCCAAAAGATATGAAAGTTAAAATGTCAGCCTGAGCCCCCAAATTGGCAGTGTCACTTCTGACCTACTCTGTTGGATGCAGCAGTCCAGAACCCACCTGTTTTCAAGGAATTAGCTCAATTCTTAGTGGGTGGAGCTTCAAAAAGTTTTTGGCCATCTTTGATCTGCTGCAAGCTGAAAATAAACTCAAACTCTAAGCACTGTGGTGTTGGAGAAGACTCTTGAGAGTCCCTTGGAATGCAAGGAGATCAAACCAGTCAATCCTAATGGAAATCATTCCTGAATATTCATTGGAAGGACTGATGCTGAGGCTCCAATACTTTGGCCACCTGATGTGAAGAACTGACTCATTAGAAAAGACCCTGATGCTGGGAAAGATTGAAGGCAGGAGGAGAAGGGGACGACAGAGGAGGAGATGGTTAGATGGCATCACCAACTCAATGGACATGAGTTTGGGATGTTGGTGATGGGCAGGAAGGCCTAGCATGCTGCAGTTCATGGGGTCGCAAGGAGTCGGACACGACTGAGCGGCTGAACTGATAAGCACTCAAGTAAATTAAGACAATGATAAAATGGCATTAACTGGAGGTTTGAACTCTGAGAATGGAAAGTTTTTAGTGAGTATGTAAACAGAAAAATCTCATGCAGTCCTGGGTATATGGACAGGGGTACAAGTCTTTGGTGGACCGTATTTATACCACCTAGTAAAGGTGAAAATGTTCAAACCTTCTGGGCTTAGAAATTCCACTTCTGTGTGTATAGCCTAGAGACACTCTCACAAATGTGCATTAGGATATTTGTATGTGAAGTTAATATTATTCATTGTTCATAGTAGCAAAGAGTGCAACTTCTGGATTAACTCTCACTCAGCAGAGGAAAATGGGAAAGAAAAAAGAAATGGGGTCTCATTTGTATCTGCTATACTTAGTATTTAATTTCATTCCTTAAAAGTCTGAGGTGAATATAGCATAATGTTAAGATTTACTGAAGCCTGGGAAGTTTGTAAATGAGTGTCATAATATTAAAATATTTCTTTCAGTGGATAAAAATGATTTCAAAATTTTAATAAAGATTGCTTTGTCTATTTGAGGTTTTTTATATTTCCATACAAATTGTGAAATTATTTGTTCTAGTTCTGCAAAAAATACCATTGGTAGCTTGATAGGGATTGCATTGAATCTATAGATTGCTTTGGGTAGTATACTCATTTTCACAATATTGATTCTTCCAATCTATGAACACAGTATATTTCTCCATCTATTTGTGTCCTCTTTGATTTCTTTCATCAGTGTTTTATAGTTTTCTATGTATATGTCTTTCGTTTCTTTAGGTAGGTATACTCCTAAGCATTTTATTCTTTTGTTGCAATGGTGAATGGTATTGTTTCCTTAATTTCTCTTTCTGTCTTTTCATTGTTAGTGTATAGGAATGCAAGGGGTTTCTGTGTGTTAATTTTATATCCTGCAACTTTAATACACTATATTCATTGATTAGCTCTAGTAATTTTCTGGTAGAGTCTTTAGGGTTTTCTATGTAGAGGATCATGTCATCTGCAAACAGTGAGAGTTTCACTTCTTCTTTTCCTATCTAGATTCCTTTTACTTCTTTTTCTGCTCTGATTGCCGTGGCCAACACTTCCAACACTATGTTGAATAGTAGTGGTGAGAGTGGGCACCCTTGTCTTGTTCCTGATTTTAGGGGAAATGCTTTTAATTTTTCACCATTGAGGATAATGTTTGCTGTGGGTTTGTCATATATAGCTTTTATTATGTTGAGGTATGTTCCTTCTATTCCTGCTTTCTGGAGAGTTTCTATCATAAATGGATGTTGAATTTTGTCAAAGGCTTTCTCTGCATCTATTGAGATAATCATATGGTTTTTATCTTTCAATTTGTTAATATGGTGTATTACATTGATTGATTTGCAGATATTAAAGAATCCTTGCATTCCTGGGATAAAGCCCAGTTGGTCATGATGTATGATTTTTTAAATATGTTGTTGGATTCTGTTTGCTAGAATTTTGTTGAGGATTTTTGCATCTATGATCATCAGTGATATTGGCCTGTAGTATTCTTTTTTCATGGCATCTTTGTCTGGTTTTGGTATTACAGTGATGGTGGCCTCATAGAATGAGTTTGGAAGTTTACCTTCTTCTGCAATTTTCTGGAAGAGTTTGAGTAAGATAGGTGTTAGCTCTTCTCTGAATTTTTGGTAGAATTCAGCTGTGGAGCCATCTGGTCCTGGGCTTTTGTTTGCTGGAAGATTTCTGATTACAGTTTCAATTTCCGTGCTTGTGATGGATCTGTTAAGATCTTCTATTTCTTCTAGGTTCAGTTTTGGAAAGTTATACTTTTCTAAAAATTTGTCCATTTCTTCCAAGTTGTCCACTTTATTGGCATAGAGCTGCTATGATCCTTTGTATTTCAGTGTTGTCTGTTGTGATCTCTCCATTTTCATTTCTAATTTTGTTGATTTGGTTCTTCTTCCTTTGTCTCTTAATGAGTCTTGCTAACAGTTTGTAACTTTTGTTTATCTTTTCAAAAAACCAGCTCTTAACTTTGTTGATTTTGCTATGGTCTCTTTTGTTTCTTTTGCATTTATTTCTGCCCTAATTTTAAGATTTCTTTCCTTCTACTAACCCTGGGGTTCTTCATTTCTTCTTTCTCTAGTTGCTTTAGGTGTAGAGTTAGGTTATTTATTTGACTTTTTTCTTGTTTCTTGAGGTAAGCCTGTAATGCTGTAAACCTTCCCCTTAGCACTGCTTTTACAGTGTCCCATAGGTTTTGGGTTGTTGTGTTTTCATTTTCATTCATTTTTATGCATATTTTGATTTCTTTTTTAATTTCTTCTATGATTTGTTGGTTATTCAGAAGCATGTTATTTAGCCTCCATATGTTTGAATTTTTAATAGTTTTTTTTTTTTTTTCTGTAATTGAGATCTAATCTTACTGCATTGTGGTCAGAAAAGACGACTGGAATGATTTCAATTTTTTTTTTTTTAATTTACCAAGGCTAGATAACCCTATATGCAAAACAGAAAAAGAGACACAGGAATACAGAACAGACTTTTGAACTCTGTGGGAGAAGGTGAGGGTGGGATGTTTCAAAAGAACAGCATCTATACTATCTGTGGTGAAACAGGTCACCAGCCCAGGTGGGATGCATGAGACAAGTGCTCGGGCCTGGTGCACTGGGAAGACCCAGAGGAATCGGGTGGAGAGGGAGGTGGGAGGGGGGATCGGGATGGGGAATAAGTGTAAACCTGTGTCTGATTCTTATCAATGTATGACAAAACCCACTGAAATGTTGAGAATTAGCCTCCAACTAATAAAAAAATAAATTAATTAATTAAAAAAAAAAAAGAATTTACCAAGGCTAGATTTATGGTCCAGGATGTGATCTATTCTCGAGAAGTTTCCATGTGCACTTGAGAAAAAGGTGAAATTGATTGTTTTGGGGTGAAATGTCCTATAGATATCAATACCTCAAATACCTCAAATCACATTCCAAAGAATACAGGTAAACTAAACTACTATTGTGTCTGGCTTGTCTCCTCTCAAATAGCAAGTGCTTCTTGATCATTACTTTAATTCTGTTTTGTTTTGTTTTTTTAAAGCCCACAATATATAAATCATTGCTGTTTTATAAATGCAAAGCACATTTAGCTTTCCTCATGTGTATCATCTATTCTTTTGCAGAACATTCTTGCCCGCAAGACAGACCTTTTGTAGGTTATATACCATCTTCCTGAAAAACATCTTTCAAATGTGACTTTATTGAGTCACCAGGTATTACTCTCAATGGTGAGTACTTTGCTGTTTTTCTTTGTCTGTCGTGCTACTGAGAAATGATTTCCTGGGATAGAGAATTCTTGAGTGAATTTAAGATTTTAAGTATGTATTTCCATTGTCTATGGCTTCTATTATCTCTGTAAAGATGTGACTTGTCAAATTGCCTTTGTCCTCTCTCCACAACTTTTAAACTCTTACTTCATTCCTTTTGTGTTTTAAAGTTTCGGTAAATCCCTAAAGTATATTTCATAATATTTACATTCCTCAAGATAGATCAGGATTTCAGAATGTAAAACTGTTGTCATTCATCAGTTGGGAAGATTTCTTAAGTATGATCTCACCAAATATTCTCTTTATATCCTTGTTTTCCTTCCTGTTAGAGATCTATTTTGAGTTATAGTAGTTTTTTCCCCTTTTTGTCTTCCATGACCCTTAATTTCCATTTCATATGTTCTATTTCTTTGTTTCTATTACTTCACTGCTTTTATATATTAAACTAACTGTTAATTCATATTCAATAATTTGATCTTAGACTGAGTCTAGTTGGCTGTTTTAAATCATTAATTTAGTTTCCATATTAATCATTGTATTTTCCTGTCTAGAAATTCAATTTGCTTTTTATTCAGATCTCTGGTCATTTTTTATGGACAATTTTTCTTTGTCCTACTTTCAATATCCATTTTAGTGTTTTAATATAAATATATTCACTAAATTATGTTGAAAGATAAGAAACTTATAAATTATGGTTCAACTAAATACGTTGTGTGTCCAATAGATCGAATAACTAACTGCCCTTGATTTTGGAAGACTCTGATTTAAAGCTTTGTACTTTTTTGCTTTTTGCAGTATTTGGAACTTTTTTTAATGAACGTATTTTCCTTTGAACTTTTTCTGTGGCATTTTTGAAGCTTTGTTTGGGATTAAGTTCCTCAGGAAAGGATTTGACTTTGCTTCCAACATATAACACTACAAACTCAGGATTATTTTCAACTTTATTGTAAGCCTGGGATTTTTGTTTTGTTTCAAATAAACTTTTATTTTAGGATAGTTTTAAATTCACAGAAAAATTGCAAATGTAACAGAGTTCCCATATACTTCACTTAATTTCCCCATTTATTAACATCTTGATTTATTCCATCCAAGAAACCTACATTGTTCCAGGCTTTATTTATATTTTACTAGTGTTGAATCATTATTTTTTTAAAATTTTTCAGTATCCCACTCAAAATCTCATACTTCATTTGTGTTTTTTTTAACCTTCTAAAAATAATATTTTTATGTATGTATGTATGTATGTATTTAGCTGTGCTCAGTCTTAATTGCAGCATGTGGGATCTTTAGCGTGGCATTTGAGATCTTTTCTTATGTCTCCTTAGTCTCCTCTGGTCTGTAGCAGCTTTTCTATCTTTCTTTGATTTTTGTGATCTTAACAGTTTTGAGGATAACTGGTCAGATGTTTGGTAGAATGTCTCTCAATTTAGGTTTGAATTAGGTTTTCCTCATGGTTGAACTGGGATAATAGGTATTGGGAAAGATGATCACAGCTGGTGAATTGCCCTTCTCACCAAACATATCATGGGCACTAATATACCTGATCAGTACATCATTAATACACTGTATCATTTATTTTGTTTTAAAGTATTGCCCAAGTAGTATAGATTTAGACCTCAAATCTATGTGATGAAATGATTGTCACTAGTAATCCTTAAGCAGAGAGTTCCCTTTGTATTTTATTTCATTTTTTCTTTTCTTCCAGATCCAAAGGTAGATGCAAAAGTAACTCCAAGTTATAACCTATGTTTTTCCACACTTAAAAAAGAATGGAAATAAAATTTCTGAAAATTTATTTTTCTTTGGAAATGTAAAATTTAAAATTCAGTTCCGTTCAGTCACTCAGTCGTGTCCGACCCTTTGCGACCCAGTGAACCGCAGCACGCCAGGCCTCCCTGTCCATCACCAACTCCCGGAGTCTACCCAAACCAACGTCCATCGAGTCAGTGATACCATCCAACCATCTCTTCCTCTGTCGTCCCCTTCTCCTCCTGCCCTCAATCTTTCCCAGCATCAGGGTCTTTTCAAATGAGGCAGCTCTTTCCATCAGGTAGCCAAAGTATTGGAGTTTCACCTTCAGCATCAGTCCTTCCAATGAACACCCAGGACTGATCTCCTTTCAGATGGACTGCTTGGATCCCCTTGCAGTCCAAGGGACTCTCAAGAGTCTTCTCCAACATCATAGTTCAAAAGCATCAATTATTCAGTGCTCAGCTTTCTTCACAGTCCAATTCTCACATCCATACCTGACCACTGGAAAAACCATAGCCTTAACTAGATGGACCTTTGTTGGCAAAGTAATGTCTCTGCTTTTTAATATGCTATCTAGGTTGGTCATAACTTTCCTTCCAAGGAGTAAGTGTCTTTTAATTTCATGGCTGCAATCACCATCTGCAGTGATTTTGGAGCCCAGCAAAATAAAGTCAGCCATTGTTTCCACTGTTTCCCCATCTATTTGCTATGAAGTGATGGGACCAGATGCCATGATTTTAGTTTTCTGAATGTTGAGCTTTAAGCCAACTTGTTCACTCTCCTCTTTCACTTTCTTCAAGAGGCTCTTTCCTTCTGCTTCACTTTCTGCCATAAGGGTGATGTCATCTGCATATCTGAGGTTATTGATATTCCAGCTTGTGCTTCCATTTGTGCCCAGCATTTCTCATGATGTACTCTGCATATAAGTTAAATAAGCAGGGTGAAAATATACAGTCTTGACATACTCCTTTTCCTATTGAAACCAGTCTGTTGTTCCATGTCCAGTTCTAACTGTTGCTTCCTGACCTGCATACAGATTTCTCAAGAGGCAGGTCATGTGGTCTGGTATCCCCATCTCTTTCAGAATTTTCCACAGTTTGTTGTGATCCACACAGTCAAAGGCTTTGGGATAGTCAATACAGCAGAAATAGATGTTTTTCTGGAACTCTCTCACTTTTTTTTGATGATCAGGCGGATGTTGGCAACTGGGTCTATGGTTCCTTTGCCCTTCCTAAAACCATCTTAAACATTTGGAAGCTCACGGTTCACGTATTGCTGAAGCCTGGCTTGGAGAATTTTAAGCGAGAGTTTACCAGTGTGTGAGATGGTGCAATTGTGCGGTGGTTTGAAAATTTAAAATTAGAACTCTGTATTATGAATTTTTTTTAATGTTTTGGGAATCAAATACTGATTAGTAATTATCTTAGACCAGACTGATATAACAAAACATCATACATTGGGTACTTAAGACAACTGGCCATTTATTTCACAAAATTTCAGAAGCTGAGAATTCTGAGATGAGGCAGATCTGGTTTTTGTCAAGGGTCTACTTCCTGTCTTGTAGACAGCTATCATCTTCTTGTGTCCTCACATGGCAGAAGAAGGAGAGGAAGGAACAAACTTTTTTCCTAATTGTTTGTAAGGGCACTAACTGCATTTGTCAGTCTCCACCCTCAAGATCTCGTCTAATCCTAATTATCTCCCAAGGGCCCCACTTCTAATAACATCACATTGGGTGGGTAGGGCTTTATAATATAAATTTGTGGAGGGAACAATCATTCAATCCAGAAAAGTAATCTTGTATTTGATTTGGTGTCTTTCAGTTGGCTTCTTCCTAGCTGTATGAGGAAAAGTTAACTGAACGTTAAGCTCCTCACTTGATTTTCTTTATAGTGAGGATAAAGTGTAATAATGCATATAATTTAGCACTGAAGTGACATATTATATGAGCATGGTATCTATTTTCAGTTGTTATTACTGAAAGAAGAAAAATCTAGTCTGACAAAGAGAGCATGATAGCCTTGTTCTGGAACCAGGGATAAAAAAGGATATATCTAATAATCCTTTGTGAACACCTTTAGGCTAAAAATAACATTTTTAAAAATCATATATATGTGTGTGTGTATATATATATATATATATATATATATATATATATATATATATGCAGAGTAAATATTTAGGATGAAATTAGAAAGGGAATTTAAAACCTTTGAGCCTTAGCTTTTTAATATTCCTAATTATTTTTTATAGTGGTTTGTAAATTTGTTTTTACACACATATTTTTTTGTTTGTTTGTTTGTTTTGTTTTGTTTTATTTTGTTTGGCCATGTTACGTGGCTTCTGGGATATTAGTTCCCTGAGCAGGGATTAAACCCCTGTCCTTGGCAGTGAGGCTATGAAGTCCTAACCACTGGATCATCAGGTAATTCCCTAAATGTGTGTTGTTAATGTAACATAAATTAGCTTTTGCTAAGTGAGAAAAATAATTGATCAGGAAATGAGGACAACATATAACTTTGACCCCAATTTAATTTGGCACAGTGTGTATATTATATACATCCCTATAATTAATTATCTTTCCCAATTTTTTATTACCCACAGTTATTTATTTTAAGATACAGAAATATTTTTCCAGTTGTGGGTAATGACCTATGACGATTCCTGAGCTCTCTGTCAAAATTGTATAGCTTCCATACCCGAAAAAAAGTGAGGAATGAAAAAAAAAAATTAAAAACCTCATTATTTTTATGCAATTACAATTGGTTGAATTTTTATACAGCTTTTTCTATTAGGTTTTTCATCAAATATCTTTTTTTCTTTGCTGAATATTTGCATTGCTTGAAAAACTGGCTAAGTTGATCCTTCCATTCATATACAGAGTTTATGAAGAATATAGTATTTTTAAAGAACCACCATCAATACAGAAGAAATTTAAGCCAAAACCTAAAAACTAACATATATTTTACAATAAAAGAAAATACCAAACAATTGAGCTGATCATTTGTCAACATAGTGAAAGTGTTAGATTCCTGGTCATGTCCTAGACTTTGCAACCCAGGCAAGAATACTGGAGTGAGTAACCATTTCCCTCTCCAGGAGATCTTCTGGACCTAGGGTTGAACCGGGGTCTCCTGCATTGCAAGTGAATTCTCTACTGTCTGAGCCATCAGGGAAGCCCCAGTTATTCAAAAGTTGTAATGAAGCATGAGAGATTTATGGAAGCTTCCTGATAGGAGAGACTGACTGAGGGAGAAACTGGGTCTTGTTCTGATGGGTAGGGCCATGCTTAGTAAATCTTTAATCCAAGTTTCTGTTGATGGAGGGGTGGGGTGGTTGTTCTCTCCCTGTTGTTGGACCTGAGGCCAAACTATGGCGCAGGTAATGAAGATAATGGCAACCTCCTTCAAAAGGGCCCATGCACTCACTGATGCACTCAGTGCCCACTGAACTGGGGTGTTGGAGAAGACTCTTGAGTCCCTTGGACTGCAAGGAGATCCAACCAGTCCATCCTAAAGGAAATCAGTCCTGAATATTCATTGGAAGGATGATGCTGAAGCTGAAACTCCAATACTTTGGCCACCTGATGCAAAGAACTGAGTCATTGGAAAAGATCCTGATGCTGGGAAAGATCGAAGGTGGGAAAAGGGGAAGGCAGAGGATGAGATGGTTGGATGGCTTCACCAACTCAATGGACACGAGTTTGAGTAAACACCAGGAGTTGGTGATGGACAGGGAGGCCTGGCGTTCTGCGGTCTATGGGGTCGCAAAAAGTCAGACACGACTGAGCAACTGAACTGAGCTGAATGAAGCATAGCTTTTTAAGTAATAAAAACTGTAAATAAAAATGATAAATATAAGATCACATGGTTCTAACATTATATATAAATATGATTAAAGTTAACTAAATTGCCATGAGCATGGCTATACTCAACATGAAAACTATCTCTCATCCTTACTTTCTTTAAGATTTTTCACATTTCTACTTCTAAATCAATATCTGAAAATATACTTACAAGTAGAATAGTTTAACTCATTGACATTTACAGCAAATAAAACTTTTCCCCGTATTTTGAGGAGGATCATAAACAGTGTCAAGATGGAATTTTTTAAATATTTCATTAAAAATCCTTATTCCAATATGTGATTGCCCTTTCCCTATAATCAGGGGAAGAGTAAAACTTTTCCCTGAGTTTCATGTCTCAACACCATGAACAATTATACACTTTTCAGACTTCCCTTTTGACTTCAGATGTTTTTCAGCATATTGAGATTATACAGATTTCATGAAAAAGTAGCTTGCTATTTCTAAGGATATATTTTCAGAAAACTAGAGAATTAAGGTAGTGGTAGACAAGTAGCATTACCTCAAGGGGAAAGGGCTTAGGATTTAAGGTCAGGGTCAAACTTCATTCTTTTACATGTGGACACAGTAATTTCTTTAAAAGTAGTTGATTGGATTTATGAAATTTAAGTCTCTGAAATGGACATTATAAGAGGGTGGATAGAGATTTAGATCTGATTAAACAGAGAAGAATTGATCACGTCTGTGTAAGGATATGGATTCCAGCTTCTCTTGTTTTAAACTTTAGAAATCCGACCCTTTCAGCATGCCAGCAAGGTTTCTAGCATCAGATAGCTATTGTGTTTTTGGATGAGGAACCAGCAGGCCACCTTGCTCTATTCCCCATCACTCCCTGTTGTCATGGCAGCACTTAAGTCTAGTGGCAGGGGCTTTCAGCATCATCTTTCCACTTTTATTCTCCTTATGGTAGAGTTAAGAGGAAACCAAACCCCTACTTGTACCCTTATCTGTTTGACAAGTGGGAAAAGTAAAAATTGACCCAGAGGGCTACATCTTTCAAGAAAAGATAAGGAGCACTTTTTCTCTCCATGTAAATGAAGAATATTTTTCAACTTGGCATATTTCAAACATTCACATTACCTGCCCCACCCCCATAGGCATTTGAGTTTGCAAACCCTGCTTTAAGCAGTAACTCATGGTAACAGCAAGAAGAGTATCATAAATATTCTCAAAAGTTCATCATTATATATCTTGCTCCTGAGGGAAGCAGAAATGAGAAAAGATTTTATTAGCGCAGATAGGAACTCTTCTTTCTGTTCAGGGTATGCTATTTTGAGAGCTCAAATTGAATAAAAGTCTCCTGGCATATGAATTCTATGAAGTATGACCTGATAACAAACTCTTCAAAATATTCAAAATTGACATTTGAATAGAAGTTTTGCCCAGTTTCCATTTTGAAGCTGATAATATATTAAACTGTTTAACATTTGTAATTAAAAAAAAGAAATGATTTTAGCTGTCTATGGATCTCTTGGGCTTCCCTGATAGCTCAGTTGGTAAAGAATCTGCCTGCAATGCAGGAGACCCCTGGTTCAATTCCTGGGACAGGAAGATCCTCTGGAGAAGGGATAGGCTACCCACTCCAGTATTTCTAGTCTTCCCTTGTGGCTCATCTGGTAAAGAATCTGTCTGCAATGTGGGAGACCTGGGTTCTTTCCCTGGGTTGGGAAGACCCCCTGGAGAAGGGAAAGGCTACCCACTCCAGTATTCTGGTCTGGAGAATTCCAAGGACTATACAGACCATACAGAGAGTCGGACATGACTGAGCTACTTTCACTTCACTTCATGGATCTCAAGTCTATTTTTAAAAGATTTATTACTTTTTCACTCACACACACACACACACACAATGATAAGCTAGGTAATAATGAAGAACATAAAGATAGGTTTCAGTAAAACAGTAGTTGAATTTTGAATTCTGACAAGTTAAGTATTAAAACTTGAAAAGAAATCCTTTTAAGCCATCTAAAGCTCTTGGTGGAAATGTAATATGCTAGGAGAATTCTAGCTACTATTTAAATTTGAAGTGCTTCAATCCATTATGGTGACAAAAGTTGTTTTAGCAGCTATCATTTTTTAAAATTTCAGCACTTTGGTTCCTTCCAAGATAAATGTCCTTTCTTCCTTGCCTCTCATTTCTTAAATTATTTTCTGAGGATAGCAACATTTGGACAGTTTATCTGGCTCCAGCCCTAGGCATTATGTCATTGCTTCCTTTTCTTTACTTACTAATGGACTGCAAATATTCTTTTCCTAGAAAAGCAAAAAACAAAAAACCTCCCCCTCCTCTGTTGCTCCCCTGGTGTTAACAGGGTCTACAAGGAGGAAATCTCCACTTTTCTGGAAAGCATGCTAAGGCATCCTCTGCCTTCATTCTCTCCTTCCCCTCGCACAAATAAACTCTCCAGCCAACAGCAGCATGACTTCTGCTAACACAACCACATTAATCCAGAGGTCTTAATAGAGGAGCTGTCAGTTCAGTTCAGTTCAGTTGCTCAGTTTTGTCTGACTCTTTGCGACCCCATGAATTGCAGCATGCCAGGCCTCCCTGTCCATCACCAATGCCCGGAGTTTACTCAAACTCATGTTCATTGAGTCAGTGATGCCATCCAGCCATCTCATCCTCTGTCGTCCCCTTCTCCTCCTGCCCCCAGTCCCTCCCAGCATCAGGGTCTTTTCCAATGAGTCAACTCCTTGCATCAGGTGGCCAAAGTATTGGAGTTTCACCTTCAGCATCAGTCCTTCCAATGAACACCCAGTACTGGTTGGATCTCCTTGCAGTCCAAGGGACTCTCAAGAGTCTTCTCCAACATCATAGTTCAAAAGAACCAATTCTTCGGTGCTCAGCTTTCTTCACAGTCCAACTCTCACATCCATACATGACCACTGGAAAAACCATAGCCTTGACTAGACAGACCTTTGTTGGCAAAGTAATGTCTCTGCTTTTTAATATGCTATCTAGGTAGGTCATAACTGTCCTTCCAAGGAGTAAGCGTCTTTTAATTTCATGGCTGCAGTCACCATCTGCAGTGATTTTGGCGCCCAAAGAAATAAAGTCAGCCACTGTTTCCACTGTTTCTCCATCTATTTGCCTTGAAGTGATGGGACTGGATGTGATGATCTTATTTTTGTGAATGAAGAGCTTTAAGCCAACTTTTTCACTCTCCTCTTTCACTTTCATCAAGAGGCTTTTTAGTTCCTCTTCACTTTCTGACATAAGGGTGGTGTCATCTGCATATCTGAGGTTATTGATATTTCTCCCGTCTATCTTGAAACCAACTTGTGCTTCTTCCAGCCCAGTGTTTCTCATGATGTACTCTGCATAGAAGTTAAATAAGCAGGGTGACAATATACAGCCCTGAGGTACCCCTTTTCCTATTTGCAACCAGTCTGTTGGTCCATGTCCAGTTCTAACTGTTGCTTCCTGACCTGCATATAGGTTTCTCAAGAGGCAGGTCAGGTGGTCTGGTATTCCCATCTCTTTTAGAATCTTCCACAGTTTATTGTGATCCACACAGTCAAAGGCTTTTGCACAGTCAATAAAGCAGAAATGCAAACCTCACATGAGAAAACTGCCCTCCCACCAGACTGGAGCACAGTCAGTGCATTGCAGTCTCTGAAAAGAGATTTTTGTTAGGGACTACTTTCTTGTAGTCATAAAATGATCAAGTTTTACTTATACTTTGGTAGTTGTAAGTCTGGAGAAATCAATGGCACCCCACTCCAGTACTCTTGCCTGGAAAATCCCATGGACGGAGGAGCCTGGTAGGCTGCAGTCCATGGAGTCGCTAAGAGTTAGACATGACTGAGCGACTTCACTTTCACTTTTCACTTTCCTGCATTGGAGAAGGAAATGGCAACCCACTCCAGTGTTCTTGCCTGGAGAATCCCAGGGACGGGGGAGCCTGGTGGGCTGCCGTCTATGGGGTCACACAGAGTTGGACACGACTGAAGCAACTTAGCAGCAGTAGAGTTGTAAGTCAAATGGTATAAAGGGTATAATAAAATTTAAAAAAATTTTACCACTTAAAAGATCCAGTGGTACAACCGAATCCCATAAAAACTTATAGAAAATACAAAAGAGAAAATGCATATGTATAGCATCATCTAGTCTGTCTAGTCAAAGCTATGGTTTTTCCAGTAGTCACGTATGGATGCGAGAGTTGGAGTATACAGAAAGCTGAGTGCCAATGAATGGATGCTTTTGAACTATGGTGTTGGAGAAGACTCTTGAGAGTCCCTTTTACTGCAAGGAGATTCAAACAGTCCATCCTAAAGAAAATTAGTTCTGAATATTCATTGGAAGGGCTGATGCTGAAGCTGAAACTCCAATACTTTGCTGACCTGATACAAAGAGGTGAGTCATTTGAAAAGACCCTGATCCTGGGAAAGACTGAAAGTGGGAGAAGGAGAAGACAGAGGATGAGATGGTTTGATGGCATCACTGACTCTATGGACATGCTGCTGCTGCTGCTGCTGCTGCTAAGTCGCTTCAGTCGTGTCCAACTCTGTGCGACCCCATCGACGGCAGCCCACCAGGCTCCCCGTCCCTGGGATTCTCCAGGCAAGAACACTGGAGTGGGTTGTTATTTCCTTCTCCAATGCATGAAAGTGAAAAGGGAAAGTGAAGTCACTCAGTCGTGTCTGACTCTTTGCGACCCCATGGACTGCAGCCTACCAGGCTCCTCCGTCCATGGAATTTTCCAGGCAAGAGTACTGGAGTGGGGTGTCATTGCCTTCTCCGATTTTGTATTGGAGGATAGTCTGTTAGCAATGTGATAGCTTCATTCAACAGCAAAGGGATTCAGCCATACATATACATGTATCCATTCTCCCCCAAACTCCCCTCCTATCCAGGCTGCCATGAAACATTGACCAGAGTTCCCTTTGGTATATGGTAGGTTCTTATTTTCCATTTTAAATATAGCAGTATGTACATGCCGATCCCAAACTCCATAACTTTCCCATCCCTCCATCCTTCCCAATGACAACCATAAGTTCTTTCTCTGTCAGTATGTTTCTGTTTTGCAAATAAGTTCATTGTGTCATTTCTTTTTAGATTCAGTATATAAGGGATGTCATATGATATTTCTCCATCTCTGTCTGACCTATTTAATATGTGAGCATATATATATATATATATAAAATATTTGATAAAATTAATTTCCTAAAATTGCAGATCTAAGGAAGCTAATTTAACTCATCACAAAATCATAGACACCTAGAAAAACTGAAACAGTATTCATTTCTTTATTTGTTCCTTTGACAAATACTTTTCTGCTCAGTCCTCTGTAAGGCATTCTTTTAAGCACTGAATACAGAGTGAGATTAAAAAGAAAAAATAGAGGTTAATTGCCTGGTCTGATGACTTATGCATTGTAGTGGGATAAGACATATAAAACAGACTTTGATCAATTAATTAACAAGAAAATATTCTAGTCTTCAAGTTCTCAACCTTGAGTGTGTACTTCATCACTTTGAAAATTTACCAATGTTTGTGTCATTCCCCTAGAGATTTTGGTGTGACTCCTGTGTGTGTGAATTTTAAAAATCCCCCATATGAGTCAGACACTAAGACACTCAAGTTAATCAGAGAATTAAGTAAGGACATATGATAGAGTTTTCCAATTTCTGTGATTCTAAAGTCCACTAGCTCAATGTCTCAAACAGCTCCTTAAAATGTACTCAAGGCTACCAGAGTCACAAGTATCTAAATTTCATTGGAACAGGAGTGTCATTCAATAGAAATGCAGAGGGTGTGTGAAGGAAGATTTTAAAAAGGCTAAAGATGGCTTGCAAAATATAAAATAAATTTCTGAAGATCCTGAGAATGAGATTTAAAATGGAAAATACCCATGTATCAAAGACAAACATGAGCACAATTGATTGAAGGATGGGATTGAGAATGAGTATCAGAATTTTAGTGAAGGCTGAATAAGGTAGAAGAGGAGATTAAAATGCTATGGACAGATTTAGAAGACCTTGAGTGGTCAAAATATTGGGATTACATTTTTCATCTCTTTATTATCTGTCTGTATCAGTGCACATATTTATATATCTACTATCCTCTCTATACTGGTAAATTTTTTGGTTCATTTTACTTCTTGGCACTGTTCCTGGTGTTCTTAAGCTATATATTTCACACCCAAATATGCAACTCAACTCAGTTGGATACCCTAGTGTTAGTGTGCAAAAAAGACTAAACTTTCCCCTAAGTGTATCTTGGACTGAAGACCAATTTTTATTAGAGAGGTGAGTTAATAAGTTAAGTTTCTGCCTCTTTTAGTTCCCTTTCTCATTCATTGAGGGGTAAGATCCAGATTCAGTGAAATGAATATTTTTTCAAAGTCATTATCAGCCAAAGAGGAGTATATGGCATATAACCATTATGAGCATGGGTTCTAGTACAAAGTACGTAATTTAAAAATGTGTATTGAATTCTGCCATTTATGGGCTATGTGATCTCTAACATGCTAAGTAGTTAATCTTTCTGTGTAGATTCCAAGTTGATAACAGTAGAAATAAAGCAATAAAATACATTCTGTATTTTCAAAAATCATTCATGGTAAATTCTACCAGGATTACATTTTACATTTTTTTTTTATGTGTGGAAGTATTTGATTTAGGAAATTCCCACCTAAACCCAACGGATAATAAAAATATTAAGGATACAACTTAAATTATAAAATGCACAGTTAAAATATGATATAATGCCCTTGTTTTATTACAACTCATTATATCTCAGTAATGCTTATTTTCATAATTTAAATGATAAAATATTAACCAGTCTTTTAAAATTTCGGTGACTAACTTAACAAAGGCTCCATAGTTATTTCTACAAAAGTCTATTTGCTAAAATGGTCAATATGTTAAAATAGGTGAATATGATAAGCAGTCAACTAAATTTTGTGGTATGTGGATGCTACAATATAGTTACAGTGAATTTGCTGACATAATACTGATTATATCTGCAGGATCATATGAATAATGTTTCATCATCGGTAGATTGGTAGATTCTCTTTACTCTGCTGCTGCTGCTAAGTCTCTTCAGTCTTGTCCGACTCTGGCGACCCCATACATGACAGCCTACTAGGCTCCCCCGTCCCTGGAATTCTCCAGGCAAGAACACTGGAGTGGGTTGCCATTTCCTTCTCCAATGCATGAAAGTAAAAAGTGAAGTCGCTCAGTCGTGTCTGACTCTTAGCGACCCCATGGACTGCAGCCTACCAGGCTCCTCCGTCCATGGGATTTTCCAGGCAAGAGTACTGGAGTGGGGTGCCATTGCCTTCTCCATTCCTTTACTCTATATTATAAGAAACAGCAGTGGTTGGTTGTAAAATTAGAACTTACACATTTCCGCCAAGTGAAAATGAAAGCCCCTCAGTCATGTCCAACTCTTTGCGACTCCATGGACTGTAACCCCCAGGCTTCTCTGTCCATGGGATTCTCCAGGCAAAATTACTGGAGTGAGTTGCCATTCCCTTCTCCAGGGGATCTTCCCAACCCAGGGGTCAAACCCTGTTCTTCTGCATTGCAGGTAGACTTTTTACTGTCTGAGCCACAGGGAAGCCTTATTTCCCCCAAAGCCTTTCTTTAAAAATAATTACATATTAATTAAAGTAAATAAATACTTGCCTATAAATACTACATAGTCCCGTTGTTACGGAGAAGGCGATGGCAACCCACTCCAGCACTCTTGCCTGGAAAATCCCATGGACAGAGGAGCCTGGTAGGCTACAGTCCATGGGGTCGCTAAGAGTCGGACACGACTGAGCGACTTCACTTTCACTTTTCACTTTCATGCATTGGAGAAGGAAATGGCAACCCACTCCAGTGTTCTTGCCTGGAGAATCCCAGGGATGGGGGAGCCTGGTGGGCTGCCGTTGATGGGGTTGCACAGACTCGGACACGACTGAAGTGACTTAGCAGCAGCAGCAGCAGCAGCCTAATGTTATTTACAGGTTGTAAATAGTGTCAGTCTTAACACTGTTTGGATCCTTACTCAGCTTTCAGGGTCTCATAATTCCAACTGAAACAGTCAATTTTGTTAACATATTACAGGGCCAGAACTTTTTTCATTTTAAGTGGAAATGTCTTTGGCTTTGTTCCCGGGGCAGTTTTGTTTTCCTCCACTCGCCACATCTCAGAGAGGGTATCTTTGAACTCTACATACTCTACAGTGGTTTAGTTGATCCATTTCTTATCACGGTAAATGCAGGGCTAGGAGTTTATTCCATGTCCCTTGATGCTAGCTCCATCACTACTCTGGTGTGATGACTTACATTTTTATATTACTGAAAATAATAAACTGATTTAATTTTCCATTTAAAAAAATCTATCAAATAAAAACTGGTTTGACCAGAAATATTGGCCAGCACTGGTTCCTTTGCCTTTTAATTGCACTAGGTTTTAATAAGTGAGAGTCTAATTCTTAAAAAGTTTATCTGGTAGCAACCTTGGAAAGAGGCCTTGTGAAAATGTGTACTCGAGTTACAACAAAGCAATTCTGTTCTGATTTAAAATTTTTGTTTTATAGTTCTTTGATAAGGTTAGATTTAAACTTAATCTAGCTCCATTTCACGTTACAAGTGCACATTACAGATTATTTCATAGCTGCCTTTTTTAATCCTGTAGGTAATTTCTTCAAGGCCCCAAATATATAAAAATTACTTAACCACAACATGATAATAGCTTTTCCCTCTGGGTACAGATATAAGAATATGTAGCTCATTACAAGTTCTCAGAGTTTCTATCTTCCCAGCAGGACAGCATTCTGCAAAATTTATAAATATGCTAAGCTTTTTCAAATATTTGTCATTGCTTAATAAATTAAGCTGGTTAATATCATATCCAATAAAATATTTATTTTAAACATCAGGAGGCATGGTTTCAGCTAAGACTTTAGTTAAGATCTGTGGGTCAGTAAGGATATATTGTCTTTAATCAAAAAGAATAATGAATTGAGGCACACACAGTAGCATAGGCTGAAAATCTGCAGTGAAATTTGTCCTGCCCTCATGCTATTAACCTAATTACCATACAATTTAAAGTTAATAATAAATAACAGGCTTAAATTAGACCAGACTGAAGTATGGGCAATTATGCCAAGAACTTTAATAGAAGACACAATGAGTTTTATCAATTAATTTCAATTATATTTGACTTCTCTGAAACTCTCAAATTGAAATGGATTAAATCTCAAATTAAAGGGAATAGAATTTTTGATTGAGTTACAATAAGACGATAATGTAAATCATCCCCTGCCTTTTTATCATGTTATATTCCTTTGGAAGAGAAATTTTTAGCACAGTTTGAGTTGTAGGTCATGCAATATCAGAGCATTGCATTAGCAGAGAAGTGATAAGATTTATTCCCTAAACAATAGTTTTAGGCCTTTGTTTACACATCAGAAGAATACTTGCCTTGTTTTCTATATATCTGAAGTTAACTGAAAGCTCTGTTCAGTTTCACAAAAAAACTGCACTTGATGCTTAAGAATATATATGACTATAAAATATATGTGACTATACCCCATATTTTTAGTCTTGAGAGCAACTCTGTTATAAATACAATTGCAGAATGTGTGTGTTGTTTTTTTTTTTTAATGGAGAATTACCAGACATTTTCTCTTTAACTGTGACCTCTGTCCATCCTCATATTCTTCTTCCCTGAAAATTAAATGCACTTAAGATTTTCTGAGGGTATTCTATACATTTCTCACCTCTCTTCTCTAGTTTTTAGTTATGTGCCCCTATAGTTTTGTGAATTTTCTTCTCATCTACTATATATTCACTAATTTTTTCAGCATGTCACATCTGCTATTAAATATATCCAGTGGCTGTATGTCAGTGTTGGATTTGCATATAAGAAAATACATACTTTTTAAAGTATAGGTGAAATTTGTCAAATTAATACATCTTTACAAAATTGACAAATTATTTCCATCATCCTAGAACAGATTCACATGTTCCTTTTAAATCAATCCCTACTCCCATAGTCACTCAGTATTGATTTTGTGCCTAATTTTTTTGTTCAAAATAGTTTTTGTGATTCATCCTTGCTGTTGCATCATCATTATTTTTTTATCCCTAGTGTTCCTTTATATGAATATACCAAAACTGTTTATCCATTCTCCTGGTTTATGGTCATTTGGGTGTCCTATTTTTTAGCTATTGTGAAAGGATATCTATAAAAGTTTTTAAATCCTATTGTATTAATGTATATATAAAGGTCTTCATTTCTTGAGTCAAGTATACATTGTGAAATTGGTAAGTGCATGATTAGTATTATAAGAAACCACTTCTACAAGTGTTTATAATAGTTTGCCTTCTCTCCAACAATATATGAGAATTCTAGTTTATCCACATCCTTGCCAGCATTTTGGTATTGTCTGTCATTTCTTGTCATTCAGGTGGATGTAAAGTGTGATATCATCATGATGTTCCCATTACTTCTCTGATCAATGATGGAACTTTTCATGTCTTTATTGGCCATTCATATAGCTTCTTTGTGAATGACTTATTCAAATAGTTTGCCTGTTTTGTCAATTGGGTTGTCTTCTTAAAGGATAAGCATTCTTTAAGTATTCTAAATAAAAGTTTTTTGTCAGACATAATCAGTTTTTTCTCCTGGTATGTGACTTGACTTTTTATTTCTAAAGAGTATCTTCTCATGTTAATTCTCTCAGTTGTGTCTTCTCCTGTCCTCAACCTTTCCCAGCATCAGAGTCTTTTCTAGTGAGTCAGCTCTTTGCATCAGGTGGACAAAGTGTTGGAGCTTAGGCTTCAGCACCAGTCTGTCCAATGAATATTCAGTATTGATTTCCTTTAGAATTGACTGGTTTGATCTCCTTACAGCCATAGGGACTCTCAAAAGTCTTCTCCAACACCACAGTCCTGAATATTCTTTGGACGGACTGATGCTGAAGCTGAAACTCCAATACGTTGGCCACCTGATGCGAAGAACTGACTCATTTGAAAAGACTGATGCTGGGAAAGATTGAAGGTGGGAGGAGAAGGGGACGACAGAGGATGAGATGGTTGGATGACATCACCTACTCAATGGACACGAGTTTGAGTAAACTCTGGGAGTTGGTGATGGACAGGGAGGCCTGACGTGCTGCAGTTCATGTGGTTTGAAAGAGTCAGACACGACTGAGCGACTGAACTGGACTGAACTGAACACCACAGTACACAAGCATCAAGTTTTCAGGATTCAGCCCTCTTTATGGTCAAACTCTTACATCCATACATGACTTACTGGAAAAATCATAGCTTTGACTATATGGATTTTTATGCAAAGTGATGACTCTGCTTTTTAATACATTGTCTAGGTTTGTCATAGTTTTTCCTCCCAGGAGCAAGTGTCTTTTAATTTCAAGACTCCAGTCACCATCTGCAGTGATTTTGGAGCCCAAGAAAATAAAGTCTGTCACAGTTTCCATTTTTTTCCCCATCTATTTGCCAAGAAGTGATGGGACCAGATGCCATGATCTTAGTTTTCTGAATGTTCAGTTTTAAGTCAGCACTTTCACTCTTGTCTTCACCTTCATCAAGAGCTCTTTAGTTCCTCTTCACTTTCTGCCATAAGGGTGGTCAGCTGCATATCTGAGGTTATTGATATTTCTCCCAGCAATCTTGATTCCAGCTTGTGATTCATCCAGCCTGGCATCTCGTGTGATGTACGCTGTATATAAGTTAAATAAGCAGTGTAACAGCATGCAGCCTTGATTTACTTCTTTCCAAATTTTGGACTAGTCCGTTGTTCCATGTCTGGTTCTAACTGTTGCTTCTTGACCTGCATGCAGGTTACTCAAGAGGCAGGTAAGGTGGTCTGATATTTCCATCTTGTATTTTACACAGTTTGTTGTGATCCACACAGTCAAAGGTTTTCACATAGTCACTGAAGTAGTAGATGTTTTTCTGGAATTCCTGTGCTTATTCTGTGATCCAGAGGTTGTTGGCAAATTGGTCTCTGATTCCTCTGCCTTTTCTAAATCTAGGTTGTACATTTGAAAGAGCTTGAACCCTAGCTTGAAGGATTTTGAGCATGTCCTTGCTAGTATGTGAAATGAACACAATTTTGCAGTAGTTTGAACGTTCTTTGGCATTATTACCCTTCTTTGGGATTGAAATGAAAACACCTTTTCCAGTCCTCTGGCCACTGCTGAGTTTTACAAATTTGCTGGCATATTGAGTGCAGCCCTTTAACAGCATCATCTTTTAGGATTTGAAATAGGTCAGCTGGAATTCCATCACCTCCACTAGCTTTGTTCATAGTGATGCTTCCTAAGGCCTACTTGACTTCACATTCTAGGATGTCTGGCTCTAGGTGAGTGTTCACAGCATCATGATTATCTGGGTCATGAAGATCTTTTTTGTATAGTTCTTCTGTGTATATGATCTTATTCTGGATAAGTTTTGTCTATATGTATCTGAAATGTATATTTAATGAATGAATGGGTGAGCGATTGAATAACTAAATAATTTATTTTACTTCGAAAATGATTTTGTTACTTAAATATTTATTTTTCAAGAAACTGTCAAAATATTATCTGTTTCTTTGCAAACCTTTAAGGAAGCATTACTAACCCCTCACCCTTAACAGAGTACTTAGTTTGTACCATTGATCACATTTTATTACAGTTTAATACACATCTCAGTTCAGTTCAGTGGCCCAGTCGTGTCCAATTCTTTGTGACCCCATGAATCACAGCATGCCAGGCCTCCCTGTCCATTACCAACTCCTGGAGTTTACTCACACTCATGTACATGGAGTCGGCGGTGCTATCCAGTCATCTCACCCTCTGTTGTCCCCTTCTCCGCCTGCCCCCAATCCCTCCCAGCATCAGGGTCTTTTCCAATGAGTCAACTTGTCGCATGAGGTGGCCAAAGTATTGGAGTATCAGTTTCAGCATCAGTCCTTCCAATGAACACCCAGGATTGATCTCCTTCAGGATGGACTCATTGGATCTCCTTGCAGTCCAAGGGATTCTCAAGAGTCTTCTCCAACATCATAGTTCAAAAGCATCAATTTTTTGGCACTCAGCTTTCTTCACAGTCCAACTCTCACATCCATACATGACCACTGGAAAAACCATAGCCTTGACTTGACAGACCTTTGTTGGCAAAGTAATGTCTCTGCTTTTTAATATGCTATCTAGGTTGGTCATAACTTTCCTTCCAAGGAGTAAGCATCTTTTAATTTCATGGCTACAATCACCATCTGCACTGATTTTGGAGCCCAGAAAAATAAAGTCTGACACTGTTTCCACTGTTTTCCCATCTATTTCCCATGAAGTGATGGGACCAGATGCCATGATCTTAATTTTCTGAATGTTGAACTTTAAGCCAACATTTTCACTCTCCTTTTTCACTTTCATCAAGAGGCTTTTTAGTTCTTCTTCACTTTCTGCCATAAGGGTGGTGTCATCTGCATATCTGAGGTTGTTGTTATTTCTCCTGGCAATCTTGATTCCAGCTTGTGCTTCCTCCAGACTAGTGTTTCTCATGATGTACTCTGCATATAAGTTAAATAAGCAGGGTAACAATATACACCCTTGATGTACTCCTTTTCCTATTTGGAACCAGTTTGTTGTTCCATGTTCAGCTCTAACTGTTGCTTCCTGACCTGTATACAGGTTTTTCAAGAGGCAGGTCAGGTGGTCTGGTATTCCCATCTCTTTTAGAATCTTCCACAGTTTATTGTGATCCACACAGTCAAAACCTTTGGCATAGTTGATAAAGCAGACATAGATTTTTTTCCTGGAAATGTCTTGCTTTTTTGATGATCCAGCGGATGTTTGCAATTTGATCTCTGGTTCCTCTGCCATTTCTAAAACCAGCTTGAACATCTGGAAGTTCACAGTTCATGTATTGCTGAAGCCTGGCCTGGAGAATTTGAGCATTACTTTATTACTGTGTGAAGTGAAGTGAAGTGACGTGAAGTCGCTCAGTCATGTCTGACTCTTTGCGACCCCGGGGACTGTAGCCCGCCAGGCTCCTCTGTCCATGGGATTCTCCAGGCAAGAATACTGGAGTGGGTTGCCATTTCCTTCTCCAGGGGATCTTCTGGACCCAGAGATCGAACCCAGGTCTTCCTCATTGCAGGCAGATGCTTTAACCTCTGAGCCACCACGGAAGCCCTACTACTGTGTGAGATGAGTGCAATTCTGCAGTAGTTTGGGCATTCTTTGGCATTGCCTTTCTTTGGGATTGGAATGAAAACTGACCTTTTCCAGTCCTGTGGCCACTGCTGAGTTTTCCAAATTGGCTGGCATATTGAGTGCAGCACTTTCACAGCATCATCTTTCAGTATTTGAAATAGCTCAGCTGGAATTCCATCGCCTCCACTCTTTGTTCATAGTGATGCTTTCTAAGGCCCACTTGACTTCATATTCCAGGATGACTGGCTAGAGGTGAGTGATCACACCATCATGATTATCTAGGTCGTGAAGATCTTTTCTGTACAGTCTTCTGTGTATTCTTGCCACCTCTTCTTAATATCTTCTGCTTCTGTTAGGTCCATACCATTTCTATCCTTTATCGAGCCCATCTTTTCATGAAATGTTCCCTTGGTATCTCTAATTTTCTTGAGGAGATCTCTCATCTTTCCCAATCTGTTGTTTTCCTCTATTTTTTTTTTGCATTGATCACTGAGGAAGGCTTTCTTATCTCTCCTTGGTATTCTTTGGAACTCTTCATTCAAATGGGGATATCTTTCCTTTTCTCCTTGTCTATTTGCCTGCAATTCTTATTTAAGTTTGAAACCAGACTGTGCTTGAGAGATATAGTAGCTGTTTCATAAATACATGTTTAAAGAATCAATGGTTTAAAAACTATTGAACATTGTTGATCCACTAAGTAAAATATTTAAGAAATTCTACATTTTATTACACTTATATACCAACAATTTAGTAGTTGTCAGCATTTTTATATTATGTCAGGATCTAATTTCATAGTAAAAATGGAACTTTACAATGTGTATGTCAGGAAATATTATTTTCTATTTGATAGGTACACTGCTTACATTTAAATACAATATCTTTTCTATTAACATCATTCATTATTCAATCAGGAGCCTAAGGCACTGACATATATTATAAAACAGCAGTTCGTAGAAAAAAGCACTTTTAAACTTTCAGTGTGATTATAAAGGTAAAATTGATTAATACAAGTGACAACTTGTTGCTCAAATTAGAAGGATGGGCTCACAAATCAAAAGTTAAAAGATAGTTGCATCTATCTGCAACATCTCTGCAATGGCACTTTGTTAGTTCACAAAGCTGTTGTGGAGGATATCATGGCTGTATAACCAAATATTAATACCCAAAATGTCCAAATACTACATTTATACTAGAAATAATCCTCTGAGTTAAAGAAAAAAGAAAAAGAAAACATATTGATTTTGTTCAGGGCATGAGGAAGAACATCAGGGTGTCAACATTCACCTATGATTTCTATATATTTAAAAATAAGCAGAAGTCAAATTCCATATAGAAGCAATAATAGCTTTAGTTTCCTTAAAACAAGCTATGTCAATACTTTTAAAAAAATATTCCTTTTCTACTTTTAATCTAATATTTTATCATATATCCAGAATAAAATTTTTGGATTAAATTTCCAAATTAATAATCTCATTTCATATTTTTCCAAAATCTAAAATATGCAGCATAAATAGGAATTATAGTTACAGGATTTAGTCACACCTGAATATAATTTCAATCTGAAATTTAGTCAATCCCTAAATTTGCATTTATTCTGCCTTCTGGCTTTAATGTCTGGAATATTTACCCTTAATAGCATGTCTGTGCTCTCTTTGAAATACTATTACTGGGAAGAAATTTTATGACAAACTTTTATAAAAGCTTGTGAAATATTTACAGTCACAAACTTAAGAATTCAAGATTAGAAACTATAGGCAATAAACAGACATTTTCAATCAAAATATCACTAGAATGTCACCTTTTACTAAAAGTTAAAGGTCTGGAAAAAAGTACTCTATACTGGTGATTCATTTAAACATAGACAAGAATAATTTCACGTTCATAATGAAAAAGATGATGACTGGAAGTATGGTCATTACTGATACAGTCATTCTGGATTGTTGGAAAACAACAACAACAACCACAGAATATCTTAAGGAACTCTTGTGTTGAATTGTATGAAATTACTAATATTTGGGATTGGAATGAAAACTGACCTTTTCCAGTCCTGTGGCCACTGCTGAGTTTTCCAAATTGGCTGGCATATTGAGTGCAGCACCTAATAACACAGTGATTTTATACACTTCAAGCTAATATCTGCCAAGGACTTTGGCAGTTATTTTACGTTAGTAACTATAGCTGATAGTACCTATAAGTGATTTACCTTAGTAACTGTAGCTGATCTGTAACAATCTATATCAACTTCTAAATGCTAATGAGATCACCTTAAATTTTTTTCATTGTATTTAAATATTTCCCATGGATAAAACTACTCAATCACCAGTCCCCAAATGACCCCTCAAATAGAGAGTTTCCATATCACATCTTGGAGAGAAAGTGGACTCATACATTGCTAGTCGGAGTGTAAATTGGTTGAGCCTCTTAAGAAAAATATTTAGCATAAGTATATAAAGGCAACCTTTTATATAATAACATCAGCGACAAAAGTGATAAAGAACCTGCCTGCCAGTGCAGAAGTGGGAGGCGTGGTTTCAATCCTTGGGTTGGGAAGATTCCCTGTAGGAAGAAATGGCAACCCACTCCAGTATGCTTGTGTGGAAAATACTATGGACAGAAGAGCCTGGTGGGCTAACATGCATGGGGTCACAAAGAGTTGGACATGACTAAGCAACTGAGCATGAGCAATGATCATTAAGCCCAGCAGTTTTATCTCCTTCATATATGCTCAAGGAAAACTCCTGCTTAGGTATTGAAGAAGACATAAAACAATTTATAATAGCAGAATCCTGAATGAACCCAAATGCATATTGACAGAAGAATGGGTTAATAAATTATACATATTTAAAATGAAATATTTTATAACAGAAAAATATAGTTAACATACAACAAACCTAATGAAATGGCAATATACATTTGAATGAAAAATCCCCCCCCCAATAGTACTTAGAATGTGATATCTTTTTAATGGATTTGAAAGTTTTATTGGATGCTAAACCTAAAAATTGAGACCATATAGTACATAAAAAAGCAGGGGACTGTTTCACACAAGATTCAGGATTATGGTTAATTTGGAATGGGGCTTTGGCCAGGTAGTATATATTGGTAGATGTAAGATGTTGCCAATTGTCCAGTTTTGTTTTCAATTTTCTGATGAACATTGTATTATTATAGATATGTACATAAATGGACTTCCCTGGTGGCTCAGTGATGAAGAACCTGTTTGCCAGTGCAGGAGATGTGAGTTCCCTCCCTGGGTCAGGAAAATCCCCTGAAGAAGGAAATGGCAACCCACTCTAGTATTCTTGCCTGGGAAATCCCATGGACAGAGAAGCCTGGTGGGCTATAGTCTTCAAGGTAGCAAAGAGTGGGATAGAACTAAGCTCACACACAAGTACATAATTAAAGGAGGCTTCTTGTGGACAAACTGTCATAAAGCAAATATTGCTATTAATTCAATTCAATGAATATGTAGCTCAGAATAAGAAAATAAATGAATAGTAAACTTAAACCTCTGGGAGTTAGGTAATATTATGGCCATTTACAAAAGAGAAAAGACACAGGCAGGTCTGTGCAGGTATTATTAGTTAGATATCTATTTCTTAAAGCTACTTTACAGAAGGAATACCTGATGATGTATTTGATGGATGACAGGAGAGCCTATCTTGCCACAGTGTAGCTAATCTGTCATCCAGGCAGAGTGTCAGAAATGTCTATCATCAGAGAGAGTTTCTGAGTTTCTGAATTCTGGGTTTATTTTTTCAGAAATTTCCCTGATTTTAGTGAGCCAGTCACATGTAGAGGACAGTGTGGACATATTATCTCAGCTCCAGCCAAGATGACCTTGCTCTGCTTTCCACCTAGTATGCCCAGAGGTTCTCCTCAGTTCAGTTCAGTTGCTCAGTCGTGTCCGACTCTTTGCAACCTCATGGATTGTAATACACCAGGCTCCTCTGTCCATGAGGATTCTCCAGGCAAGAACACTGGAGTGGGTTGCGATGCCCTCCACCAGGAGATTTTCCCAACCCAGGGATGGAACCCAGGTTTCTTGCACTGCAGGTGGATTCTCTACCATCTGAGCCATCAGGGAAGCCCAGAAGTTCTCCTAGATTTTCCCAATTCTGATCTATAACACAGCCTCCTTAGAAAGGTCTAACTGACCTCCCTACACAAAATAGCACCCCACCGCACCTCAACGTTGTCAAAATTGCTCTATTTTTTCTTTCAGCTCCCTGTTCTCTTTTATTAAATTTCTTCAACTTCATGCTTTATCACCCATTTATGTAATTGTTCAGTTGTTTAACTTTTTCACTTTTAATCTTATTACTATTTAAAATATAAATAACTTTATGTATTATTTATTTTTAGATTTAGTAGCATTTTATGTTGGTTGGTTTTGCTTTGAAAGTTGATAACAGAGGACGCTTTTTTTAAAGTGATATTTTTATAATATTTTTGACTTGTTTCCATATGATCATGGAAATAAAATAAAAATAAGACTCTACATCTTTAGTTATCTGATGGAAAGTTTATAAAGAATTCCAACCAAGGAAACTTTATTCAGTAAACTTGTATACTTAACAGGGAAGTCTTCATCATTGTTTTCCTTGACAAACATACCTGCCTTGTGATTTTTAGATTTGAAGAAGGTATCTTTGCCGTGTGTTCCCTTGCCTACTAACCATATCATAAATTGCTGTTTGCTGAAACACCAAGAGAAGTAGATAGCTCTACAAATAGCTTTTGTGTCATTTATATGAGTATCAGTTTGGGCAAATTGAACTAAGAGTGTCCCCATCTATCATGGAAATTAAGATACTTGAAAGACTCTTCTCTGGCTTTGTCCTTTTTTTTGCAAGTTTTCTCACCATGTTCAATGCACTTCAGGAACTCATTCAAATATTTTACACTGACTTGAATTTAGTTTTGGTGGGTTGCTTTATTAGAAGCAATAATGAGGCTTGAATAATGACTCTTGCTAATGGAATAAAAATACTGCAGAACAACAGCAGCAGGTTCCTTCATCCCTCTCTCCTGATAGGGCATTAAACACTGTTTTAAGGTTTTAATGCAGGAGGATATCCTATATGTATCCATTAGGTTTCTGCTGTGCCATTTTAGTTATTGCTAAGGATAACTTGCTGTTCAAACTGCATTTTATCCAGTCAGCATTACTCCATAATATAAATTGTCTAAATTTTAGCCTCTGAAATGTGTATGATCTAGACTACAGGACAAAAAAAATACAATTCTTAGCAATGTTAAATACAACTGTAACTTGTGTATTTGGGTTCTAGTTTCTCATGAATAATACTTGTTTAGGAAATTAAGGAAACTTTATTTGCTCTACTGTGTCAATATAGCTTGTATTTGTGTAATCTATTGTCTTTTGGTTTCCTTTCCAAAAAAAATTGATCAGATTTATAGAAAGACTTTTATTTTTACAAAAAATGAAAACATCATATCTAGAAACAGAATGTTTGAGCTGGAAATAACTTTAGGTGATTTAGTTCAACTCCTTTTTTACAGAGTAGGAACCTATATTGGATTTGATATCAAAATGGAATTGATCTTAAGCATAAAATTAGGTGACTAGAAAATGTTTTCTTTTTAGTGAAGCACATGCATGATCAAAGAAAACTGAGATATATTACATATCCTGAAATTTGACACCCCACAAAGATTTTCACTGGAATATTCTAATTATAATAAGTGCTGTGATCATTACATCTCAATACTTGTGGTTTCTCTTTTTCAATACATGGATAAATGCCAAGTAAATGGCATCTTTAACAGAAAGAAGTATGGAAATATTTGATGGATTTCAGATCATACATGGAATATTGAAATCATTTAATGCAGTTCAAGCTGTAATCAAATAAGAAAATATTTGAGCAACTTAGTTGGATTCAGTGAGTTTGAATAGATTTTTTCCCCCAGAGTTGTTAAGCTGTGATATTGACAATGGTCTGGTACTACTCTAAACCTTTTGCTCTTCCCAAATGAAAAATAGTGGAGTGGTCTGCCTAGATTTGTGTAGAATTATAATGCATTATATTTCTGGCTTTTGCCTGTATGATTTTTTTCATTTATTTTTATTATCGGAGGCTAATTTACAATATTGTAGTGGTTTTTGTCATACATTGACATGAATCAGCCATGGATTTACATGTATTCCCCATCCCGATCCCCCCTCCCACCTCCCTCTCCACCCGATTCCTCTGGGTCTTCCCAGTGCACCAGGCCCGAGCACTTGTCTCATGCATCCAGCCTGGGCTGGTGATCTGTTTCACCCTAGATAATATATTGGAAATAAAAGCAAAAATAAACAAATGGGACCTAATTAAACTTAAAAGCTTTTGCACAACAAAGGAAACTATAAGCAAGGTGAAAAGACAGCCCTCAGATTGGGAGAAAATAATAGCAAATGAAGCAACAGACAAAGGATTAATCTCAAAAATATACAAGCAACTCCTGCAGCTCAATTGCCTGTATGCTTTATTTATCAAAAATGTAAATCTTCGTGTAGCTTTATCAGACATCTCTCAATGTGAATTGCTCTAAAACATCCTGATCCTTCAAAGGCCTCTGAAAAGCCAAAGTAGGTAACAATTAGATCATATTTTCAGGTCTAAATGTGCTGCTAACAGAAGAGTGCCAAATATATGTTTTACTTTTAAGGAATGTATAGACACCAATTTTAAGTCTCTAGCAGTTAAAAAATATATCAATTTCATTAATTTGTCATATTATAAATAAAAAATGCATATGTACAAATACACATATAATATGTGAAGTGTGTGTATGTACATTGGCTGACTAAAAAAGTACATAAGTGCAACGAAAAGGATGGATGGAATACCACTGGTTACTAGCAGTGTGAATAGGTTTCAACTCAGTTTTGAGATGCTGGAAAATATTTAGTGAAGGGGTGATTACAATTATGGAAGAAACAGAAAAAGCTGTGAAACATTCTCACAAAATCAAGTATAAGAAGTCCAAGACCATAGGAGGTAACAGCAAAAGAGAAGGAATTTCGTTCAAACACCTCTAGTTTTGATTCCCAACTCAGCCACTTAGCTGTCGTATTTTTGACAAGTTTCCAGATATTTTGAACCTTGGTATCTGTCTTAGCTCATGCTGCTATAACAAAATACCGTGGTTCAGGGTGGTTTGAACAACAAAAATTAATTTCACATAGTTCAGGAGGCTGAGAAGTTTAAAATCCAGGCACTGGCCCATTTGGAGTTGGTAAGGTCGCTCTCTTCTGGCTTGAAGGTGATTTTTCTGGCTATGTCCTCACATGTGACCCTTTCTTGGTGTTGTATACAAGTGGAAAGAGAAGGAGAGAGTGACATCTCTTTCTCTTCTAAGGTCACTGATTCCATGATGAGGAGCGTACCCCAAATAGTCTAACCCTAATTACCTCTCAAAGGCCCCCTACTCATAATACTGTAACTTTATGGATTAAGTCTCTAGCATGAGAATTTGGGGAGGAGGAAAGGCATTCTCTATACTGTTGTTGTTCCGTCCCTTAGTTGTGTCCAACTCTAGGCAAACCCACGGACTACAGCACTCCAGGCTTCCCTGTCCTTCACCATCTCCCAGAGTTTACTCAAACTCATGTCCATCGAGTCAGTGATGCCATCCAACCATCTCATACTCTATTCTCCCCTTCTCCTCCTGCCTTCGGTCTTTCCCAGCATCAGGGTCTTTTCCAATGAATCAGCTCTTCACATCAGGTGGCCAAAGTATTGGAGCTTCAGCATCAGCTCTTCCAATGAACACTCAGGGTTAATTTCCTTTAGAATTTACTGGTTTGATCTCCTAGCTGTCCAAGGAACTTTCGAGTCTTCTCTAGCACCATAGTTCTAAGGACTCAATCCTTTGATTCCTTTTAATTGAATGCAAAAGCACTCAGCTTTTTATATTGTCCAGCTCTCACATCCATACATCTCACATTCTGTATATAAGAGTATCCTTTTCTGAAAATGGCATAATATATGAGTAAACATGTATGTGAGTAAACACCTCAGTAAAAACGGTGCTGAACGAGTACTGTTGCTGCGGTTTGTGAGCAGCCAGAGAGGGCGGCAACAGCTGATCAACACAGAATGCCTCCTACTAGCGAGCTCTGTGGCCGAGAACACTCAAGATCGAACAAAATGTGCTGGAAGACATGTAAGGAATTTACAAAAGGAGCTGCAAAATGGTTTTGAACTCTTAGCTTATTATCTATGTAAGAGGTAGAAAATTGACAGTGCAGTGGAAGAGATAAGCAGAATTACATTGGCAAAAGTTTTTGAAGCGCTGTGTTCTCATCCTCACCTTAAACCAAATGGGAAGATTTTCTGAGAACCACTTGCCAACCTTCCCGTGTATCCCCACATCTTGTCAAACATAGAAGTGAGTCTGAAACACATCTGAGAAGTATGATGATAAAAGGACTTTTATTTGCTTGAAGTGGTAGGAAAGGCAAGACGAAGGTACACATTTTCCTTCCGTCAGACTTGAACCATAAGAGGATTTGTCAGGTACTGAAAAGACCTTCCCCAACTGGATTAAAGTTGAGATGACGAAGTGAGGGTCCTGCTGGGTCTTAACCTGAGTGAGGCCTGGGGGTGGCTTAAAAGGTCAGCTGGAGAGAACCTCAGTAACAAGAAAGCAGGAGTTGGAACTTTCCAGTGAAGGAGGGAGGATTCTCTGAAAATACAAGAGAAAATAATTTCAAGAAAGAAGTCAGTATGGAATAACTGCCAGGTTCAAAGAGGGCCAGTAGCAGATCAAAATAGAATTAGGCTATACTCATCTCCCCCAAATCACCTCTCATCTGACTGAATCCTTGAAGGATATTGTGGGACCTGAAAATGAACTTAAGGAGGGAGTAAAGACTTGGAGGTGGGAAGGAGGAGGAGGGAGTAAAGACTTGGAGGAGGAAGCACATTGGGATTTTCTTCTCATTAAGTGCAGATTTGCAAATTTTAGTAGCATTCAGTTGGCGAAGGAGAGATTCTTTAATATAATTGAGGTTTAGAGTTCTGATTATTTTATTAATTCATCATTTAACCTCATGAAATGGAAATATTTTGAGGCTTGGAAATACCTAAGGACCTATCAATGAATTTATCCCAAAGGCACACAAAATCAAACTAATAATTTTGAAGAGACCGGCAAAAGACATAAAGTCACATATGGAGACTAATATGTTTAATACAATAGTAATATTACTGCATAGTCATTAATAATTTGATATTAAATAGTTTATGCTAGCATTTTTATAATTTCAGGAAATGATATGTTCTTAACACAGATTTTTCCCATTTTTATAAAATTAAAGTGAACTTCTTAGGTTTCAGTGTATAAGCATATTGTGAAAACTATATATGTAGTAATTTAAGCCTATTGCTACTATTCCCCAAAGTTAGGTATTATTGTCTCTGGGCATATCACCACACAATTTAAAGATGATATTACTTAAGGATCCAAAAATACAGATTTCATTAACTATCTAATATTCTACTGGGCTTTAAGATCCTCATAAGTGGATATACAAGTCTTTGAGTTTCAGTTCTGTTCGCTTTTGGGCTTCCCTGGTGGTCTGTTTGTATTTATGATGCTGTTCAAGAAAAAACTCCTCACAGGAATATCAATTATTAAAGAATTGTCTTCAGTACAGCAGATAATCGGTAAGGCAGCCAACAAATAAAGCAACCCCAGGGATATGTTCTTCCAGCCTCCAGTCTGAAGTCCAAGGAATTTATCTGGTTAACAAAGCAGCTGTTGACAATGTCACTAAAAACAAAGCAGTAAAGATAACCAGGATTCTTTAAGTGCATTTGACTGCCCTTTTTGAGTATATGTGGGAATAGTATTTGTTTTCTTTAGTGTTCAAAATATGGAGAGAAAAATGAGCATGAAGTTAGGTTCCTATTTTTCTGAGAAGTGGGAAAAGTAAAAATGTTGACCTTTATAATGGTATCAAATTTATCAGATTAGACTGTCACAGGTATATTGTTATATGTAAGCCTCATAGTAGCTACAGAACAAAACCTATAGTAAGTACACAAAAGGTGATGAGCAAGGAATATAAGCATACTACCAAAGAAAGTCATCAAACTACAAAGGAAGAGGACAGGAGAGTAAGAAATAAAAAGGAACTACCAAAATAGGTAAGCAATGAACAAAATGGCAATAAGCACATGCCTAGCCATGATTGCTTTGAACGTAAATGGACTAAATCCTCCAATCAAAAGATATAGAATGGCTGAATGGATTAAAAAAGAAAAAAAATATATTCATCTGTATGTGGCCAATGAGGCTGAAAGGACACACACAGACTGAGATGAAAGGATGGAAAAAGATCCTTCATGCAATTGGAGAGCACTAATTCTTGAGTAGCTACACATATATCAGACAAAATAAACTTTAAAGCAAAGACTGAAGTAAGAGAAAAAGAGGATGTTACAAATGATAAAAAGATCAACCCAACAGGATATGATAGTTGTAAATATTTATGTACCCAACAAAGAAGTTGTACCTAAATTTGTAAACAAATTAATAAATTTGTAACAAATCAACAAATTAACAAAATAAAAACTTGTAAACAAATTAACAAAGAAACTGCTCCTAAACTTGTAAACAAAGAAATTGTGCATAAATATTTATGTACCCAACAAAGGACTTCCATGGTAGCTCAGCTGGTAAAGAATCCACCTGCAATGCAGGAGACCCCGATTCAATTTCTGGTTTGGGAAGATCCACTGCAGAAGGGAATGGCTACCCACTCCAGTATTCTTCCCTGGAGAATTCCATGGACAGAGGAGCCCAGCAGGCTACAGTCCATTGAGTTGCAAAGAGTTAGACACAACTGAGTGACTTTCACTATAACAAAGAAGTACCTAAATATATAAAGCAAACATTAATGAATGTAAAGGAAGAAATATACATCAATTCAATAATGGTAGGATCCACATACATCAATGGATTGGTCACCCAGATGGAAAATCAAATAAAACAATAGTCTTAAATAACATGTTAGATCAGAGAACCTTAATAGATATTTAGAAAACATTCCACCCAAAAATAACAGAATACATGTTTTTCTTAAGAACACATAGTTTTTCTGCTTGGGATCATATATTAAGCCACAAAATAAGGGATAAATTTAAAAGGATCAAAATCCTATTAAGCCTGTTTTCCATCCATAGGGTATAATTGGAAGTCAGTTACATGGGAAAAAACTGGAAATTCACAAGTGCATGGAGATTAAATAACATACTACTGAGCCATTGATGGGTCAGAAAAAAAATCAAAAGATAAATACTTTGAGACAAATTAGAAATGGAAATGTAATTACCAAATTGGAGATGCAGCAAAAGCAGTTCTAACAGATAATTTCATAGTGATGAATACCTACCTCCAGAAAGAAGAAAGTTTCAAATAAGCAACCTGTCTTTAAACTTCATGAAATTAAAAAAAAAAAAAAAAAAAAAAGAACCAAAGAACAGGTTTTGGTAGAAGGAAGGAAATAGCAAATACTATAGCAGCAATAAGTGAAATAGAGACTTAAAGTCAATAGAGAAAGATCAATGAAACTAAGAACTAGTTCTTTTAAGAGACTTAAAAATTGACAAACCTTTGGCTGGATTCATCAAGAACAAAAGGATTCAAAATAAAAAAAAAAAAAAAAGAAAGAAAGAGGAAACATTATACTTGATAGACAAAGACGGTAATAGACTACTATAAACTTTTATATGCTCACAAATCTGACAACTAAGAAGAAATGAAAAAAACAAACATTCCAGAAATATACAACCTCCCAAGACAGAATCATGATGATATTGAAAATCAGAACAAATGAATGACTAGCAAGTAAATTTGAAATTGAATAAGTAATCCAAGACCTCCCAATTAACAAATGTACATGGCAAGACATCTTCACTGGTTTATTGTACCAAACATTCAAAGAGGAATTAATAACAATCTTCTCAAGACTCTTCCAGGAAAAAAAGAAAGAAAGAAAGAAATGCTTCCAAACTCATTCTACAAGATCAAGATTATGCTGATACCAAAACAAGGTAGACACTACAAAAAAAAAAAAAAATATATATATATATGTATATATGTGTGTGTGTATATATATATATATGTGTGTGTATGTGTGTGTGTGTGTGTGTGTTTGTGTATAGTCCAGTATCCCTGAAGGACATAGATGCAAAATCCTCATCAAATGTTAGCATACTAAATTCAAAAACAAAAGTGTACACCACACAACATTATCATGTAGGATTAATTCAAGGATAAAGATGGTTCAACATTAGCACACCCAGTCAGGGTGATATATCACATTATCAAAATGAAGAATAAGGAAGCTGTGGTACATATACACCATGGAATATTACTCAACCATTAAAAAGAATTCATTTGAATCAGTTCTAATGAGATGGATGAAACTGGAGCCCATTATACAGAGTGAAGTAAGCCAGAAAGATAAAGAACATTACAGCATACTAACACATATATATGGAATTTAGAAAGATGGTAATGATAACCTTATATGCAAAACAGAAAAAGAGACACAGAAGTACAGAACAGACTTTTGGACTCTGTGGGAGAAGGCGAGGGTGGGATGTTTCAAAAGAACAGCATGTATATTATCTATAGTGAAACAGATCACCAGCCCAGGTTGGATGCATGAGACAAGTGCTCGGGCCTGGTGCACTGGGAAGACCCAGAGGAATCAGGTGGAGAGGGAGGTGGGAGGGGGGATCGGGATGGGGAATACATGTAACTGTATGGCTGATTCATGTCAATGTATGACAAAACCCACTGAAATGTTGTGAAGCAATTAGCCTCCAACTAATAAAAATAAATGAAAAAAAAAAAAAAACAATAATCATCTCAATAGATGCAGAAAAAGGATTTGGTAAAGTCCATTTTTGAGAAAAACTTAGTAAAGGAAGTGTAGAGGGAACATACCTCAACAGAATAAAGTTTGTTGTTGACAAGAACATACTCAATGATAAAAAACTAAAAGTTTTTCCTCTGAGATCATAATAAGGATCAGAATCTCCACTCTTGCCATTTTTATTCAATATAGGATCAGATGTCTTATCCAGAGCTATTGGGAAAGAAAAAGAAATAGCAGTTATCCAAATTGGAAAGGAAGAGTTAAAACTTTTGCTTTGTGCAAATGACATGCTAAAATATTTCAGTTCAGTTCAGTTGCTCATTCGTGTCTGACTCTTTGCGACCCCGTGAACCGCAACACACCAGGCCTCCCTGTCCATCACCAAATCCCGGAGTTTACCCAAACTCCTGTCCATCGAGTCAGTGATGCCATCCAGCCATCTCATCCTGTCGTCCCCTTCTCCTCCTGTCCCCAATCCCTCCCAGCATTAGCGTCTTTTCCAAGGAGTCAACTCTTCACATGAGGTGGCCAAAGTATTGGCATTTCAGCTTCAGCATCAGTCCTTCTAATGAACATCCAGGAATCAAACAGTAATAAATAGCATTTTGCTTTGTAGTCAAACAGAAAATGCTTTCAATCTCTGCCTGGCCATTTACTACATTTGTTGCTTAAAGATAATTAACATGGGACTTATTTCCATTAACTCTAGAATGGTAAATACCATCCAAGTTATGGTACCATCACAGTGTCTGGTGTATAAATCAGCATTGAAGTGTATATGTGGAATCCTCTCAAGTGTACACCTTTGTGAGGATGTGTCCTCAGCCATGCAACCTTCTATTCCTGTCTCAGGGTTGTGCCACTTGGGCCAGGACATGCCTCTGTCCTTGCCACATGCCTGGCTTTCACTCACCTGGCCATAGGCGCACACACACCTTCACAAAAAAGAGAGGTCTTTTAACTAGAGCCCGGTGGAGTGGAAGCTCTTCAGCTACAACCCAGTCACCTTAGATTTCCCTAAGAGTAGGGGTTTGATCATGTTCTTCTAACTAGTATTTCATATATTCCTGGCTGCATTCTTTTTATTTATATTGCAGGCATGCTTTGGACATTGAACAATGAGGTTCCAAAATACTGTGACCAGATCCAAAGCCTGGAACTTAGAGTTTTTTTTTTTTTTTTTTTTTTCCCAAAATCACAAACAGTAGAAGTGTGCAGTCAGGATGTCTGATCCAAATTCCCATAGTGAATACACTTTAATGAAGATCTGAAGAATTTTCTAAAGTCATGTGATTTAAAAGAAAAGAATCAAACAATCTGTCCTGATGAAGCACTTGTGAACAGGAAGGCCGAATTTGTGTAGCATGTTAGTTTCTTCTTTTTATTTCAAACATAGAGAGATCACCCCTAATTTGGGGTGTTCCAATGTAAACACTTCCATTTTTGTGATATTAACTAAAATAATTAAGGCCTCAAGTAAACCAAGGATAGCATGTATTTGAAAGGATGAAAACACATCATTTATATTAACTATCCTCCCAATGGAATTATGGATTTTAAAATATTTTCCATATCATGGGGGTAAAACTATTATTGTCCTGGTCATCATCAATTCTAGTAGTACCAGAAAAGAATTAACAGTTGAGAGCAGGACTGATGGATCACCGAACTGAAAGACCAGGGATGATGGTGACACTTTTGTTTTTTTTTAATATATTCAATATCATAGTGTGCATATAGCATGAGTAGGATATCTCTACAGAGGAAATGTTGCACTATCTGTCTGCATTTTTGTATCAACTGTACCTGGCACCCTATAATATGAAGGGAGAAAGGTGGAGTTATATGACACTGGGGTAACATAATAATATGCCTCCAGAACAGAGAGTTCAGTGTCCTTCGTATTAACTGCCTGTTACCTCTGCTGCCTTTGGAATCAGTGTACAGTGACCAGATAGGGATGGTGAACATATAGAATGGGGGTGATATCTTCTTTTTATGTGGCTTAATTGCCAAGCATCTAAAGATTAATTTTCTGTGCTATGTAGGAATTTTATTACTTTAATATTTGTTTACTGTCCTATTTTTATTGAATTGTAGTTTGTTTACAGTGTTGTGTTAGTTTCAGGTGTAATGAAAAGTGAGTAAGTTACACATCTATCCTAAATCGTTTCAGTTGTGTCTGATTCTTTGTGACCCCATGGACTATAGCCCACAGAATTCCTCTTTCCATGGGATTCTCCAGGCAAGAATACTGGAGTGGGTTGCCATTTCCTTCCTCAGGGGATCTTCCCAACCCAGGGATTGTATCTATGTTTATTTACATATGTTCCTTTTCAGATTATGTTTTATCACAGGTTATTACAAAATATTGAGTATAGTTGCCTGTGATATACAGTGGGTCTTTATTGATTATCTGTTATTTGTATACACACACATATAGTAGTGCAAGGCAAGTGAAAATCACTCAGTCGTGTCTGACTCTTTGTGGAATATACAGTCCATGAAATTCTCCAGGCCAGAATATGTAAGTGGGTAGCCATTCACTTCTCCATGGGATCTTCCCAATCCAGGGATCAAACCCAGGTCTCCCACATTGTAGGCAGATTCTTTACTAGCTGAGCCACAAGGGAATGTGTATCTGTTAATCTCAAGTTCCTGATTTATTCTTCCCCCTTTTCCCCTTTGGTAAACATAGACTTCTTTTCTATTTTTGTTGGTGTATTTCTGTTTTGGAAATAAGTTCATTAGTATCATTTTTTTTTTTTTTAGTATTTTTTTTTTAGATTTAGTGTAAGTGACATTTCATATTTGTCTCTGCCTGGCTCACTTCCCTTAGTATGAAAATCTCTCTATACATATACACACCAGATCTTTATCCATTCATCTCTCAGTGGACATTTAGTTCCTTCCATGTCTTAGCTATTGCAGACACTGATGTGATGAATATTGGGGTGCATGAGCCTTCTGGAATTACATAGCTTAGTTAAAAATTTCAATACTTTATTGCTAAAAAATGCTCACTATTATTGGAGAATTCAACAAGTTTCAGTCTTTCTTTCTGGTGGAGACTCTTGCCTTTATGTTGATGGCTACTTACTGATCAAGGTGGTGGCACAAAAGGTTGGGGTGATTGTGGCAGTTTATTAAAATAAGGCAACAATGAAGTTTGCCACAAGTAGTCTTCCTTTCACAAATGATTTGTCTGTAGCTTTTAATGCTGTTTGATAGCACTTTACCCACAGTAGAACGTCTTTCAAAATTGGAGTCAGTCCTCTGAAACCCTAGCATTGTATAATTAACTAAGTTTCTGTAATATTCTTTTTTGTCTTTTAAGTAAGCTTTACAGCATCTTCATCTGCAGGAGAAGAATCCAAGAGGGAATCTTTTCGTTGCCCTGCATAAGTAGCAACTTTTCTTCCATTAAACTTTTCTCAAGAGATTGTAGCTGTTAGCATTTTTAAATTATACTTCTAGTTCTAGTTTTCTTGCTATTTTCTCCTCATTGAAACTGCTTCATGAATCAACTTCTTTAAAACTCCTGTTTCTCTTGATGTTTTGTTCTCTTTCCCACAAATCATGAATGTTCTTAATGGTCTGTAGAGTGGTGAATCTTTTCCAGAAAGTTTTAAATTAGCAGCCTGCTCATATCTATCAGAGGAATCACTTTCTATGACAACAAAAATGTATTTATACCAAGTACATCTTGAAAGTTGAAATTACTTCTTGATCTTTGGGCTCCAGAATGAATGTTGTATTAGAAGGCATGAAAATAACATGGATCTCATTGTCCATCTCCATCAGAGCTCTTTGGTGACCACGTTCATTGTCAGTGAGCAGCAATATTTTGAAAGGAATCTTTTTCTCTGAGCAGTAGGTCTCAACAGTAGCCTTAAAATATTAAGTGAACTATGCTATAAACTGATGTGTTGTCATCTTGGCTTTGTTGTTCAATTTCTAGAGGAACAGGTACAAATTGATTGAGAATAATTCTAAAAGATCCTAGATGGTAGGGTCCTTAAGAATTATCTACCATTAGGGATGATAGATAAGCATTGGATTCAACTTAAATTCATCAGCTGCCTTAGCCCCTAACAAGACAGCCAACCTGTACTTTGAAGCTTTGAAACCAAGCATTGACTTCTCTGCAGATGTGAAGGGTCTAGATGTCATCCGCTTCCAATATGAGGCTGTTTCTTTTACATTAAACATCTGTTGTTTAGTGTGGTCACCGTTTTTAATTATCTTAGCTAGATGTTCTAAAAAACTCAATGCAGCGTCTACATCAACATTTTGTTTCAACCTGAACTTTTATATTATGGAGATGATCTCTTAAACCTCATGAGTCAACATCTGCTGTTTTAAACCTTTTTTTTTTTTTTTCTGCAGCCTTCTTGAAATTCAAGAGAGGTAAGCACTTGCTATGGATTAGGAGAATGTGTCTGATTTGATCTTTTGTCTAGAGTCCTAAAACTTTCTCCATATCAGCAGCAAGGCAGTTTTGCTTTCTTATCATTTGTGTGCTCAATAGAGTAACACTTTTGATTTCTTTCAAGAACTTTTCCATTGTATTCACATCTTCACTGTCTTGTGTAAAATACCTAGCTTTAGGCATATCACAACTTTAGAAATGCCTTCTTCGCTAAGCTTAATCATTTCTAGCTCTTGATTAAAGTGAGAGACGTGAATTTTTCTTTCACTTGAACACTTACAGGACACTGTAGAGTTATTAATTGTCCTGATTTCAAAATTGTGTCTCAGGGAAAAGGGAAGCCCAAGGATAGGAAGAGAGATGGAGAATAGCTGGTTGGTGGAGTAGTCAGAACACACACATGCATCAGTATCTCATATGGGCACGGTTTGAGGTGTTCCCCAAAAAATTGCAATTGTAACATAAAAGTTGACTGATCACAGATCACCATAAGAAATATGATAATAATGTAAAAGTCTGACATATTGTAAGAAATACCAAAATGTAACACAGAGACATGAAGTGAGCAAATGTTGTTGGAAGATGGCACTGATAGAGCTGTCACAGACCTTCATTTTGAAAAAAAAAAAAAAAAGAAAGAAAGAAAGAAAAAAAAAAACCAAAACTCAATATCTGCAAAGTGCAATAAAGCCAGGAGCAATAAAGCGAGGTATGTGTGTACACAGTATCCATGCGCTGGTTGGTGGACTGTGAGGATCATCTTAAAATGAGGTCTCTGTTTCAGTGTCAGCAGTCGATAGTTGATGCTAAGATAGGATCCAAGTATAAATATAATCATATTCTGTTTCTTCTCCATGTTCCCCTCATGAACCTTTTCTTTTGTTCAGACTCAATACCAGACAAAAAAGAAAGGTACAAGAGCAATAAAAACCATGAAGGCTGGGGCTAGTGTGGAGTTTTTCTGAGTTGTTAAAGAAGAAAAAAAGTAAATTTAAGGTTTGGGAAGAAGAAAAAGGGCTTTAAAAGAAAAGGGCTTTTAAAATATAGTCTTATAATCTTAAATAAAATACTTAAAATTTTAGAATAAAAGCCAGATTCTCCTAGAGTAAAAAAAAAAAAAATATTTCCATATATAAATATAAATACAAGAATACATATATTTATTTTTAAACAAATAAAAACATATGTGTGCTACATAAAAATTTAAGAGTAGGTCATGGAAAGTAGTGAGAAGAGCAGAGGTGGTAGAACCATAGCTATTTCTTTTAACAAGTAAATTGGAACAAATATCAATGTATCTGAGAAATACATGGCTGCTGTGTTCTTTTTGGTGCATTTACTGTATTTTATAATTGAAGGTGAATGTAATATTTCCACTTCATTCAACATTTATTAAAAGCCTACTGTCTGTTGCCCTACTAGTACAGGACATTAATAATATTAATAATACTAATACATTAGTAATACTAATGTACTGCTGTCAGGACTGGGGCTGTGCCTTTGAGAAGGCAGATTGAACCCTATTCCCAATCCTGAGAACTTATATCCTCAGGAACCATTAAAATTACTTTTGAAATTATCACACTCAGGAGCATGAAAACAGAAAAATGACAGATTTTTAAAATAAAGTGAAATGTTCCTCAGTTGCTCACAGATTTTTATTGAGTACCGCACTATCTTCCAGGCACTGATCGATGTATTGTGAACACAAAGGATATTAGAATAAAAACATATTTTTAATTAACAAATACTCCTTGGCCTGTAAAATTTACTACAAGAATCAGTTCCTACTGTTATGAAACATTTTCCTAGAAAGATAAAGAATTTAGAAAATAATAACTAAGCATTTGATCCTCTATGAGGGCATTAAGTTAGTAAGTCAGTATGAGCTTAGAGATGTGGGCTTGGAGATGTTAATACTGCAGTGAAACAAGAATCCCTTTTAGAAAAGGGTGCTAGACAGTAATGTATTTTTTGGGATTGTTATGGCAGACATGCCTTCTCCAATTTTAATATTTGCCAGATTTTTGTCATACCTCTTCAACTTTACTGTAATAAGAATCTTACTGGAAAACCACAATGATCAAGGCATGGAGATAGTCAGAACTCATTTCTCCTTCCTGTATTGACTCTGAGTAAGAACAATTAGAAATATGAAGTGCTCCTGTCTTCAAACCAGAAATGAAATACAGGAGACCAAAGAGAACATGCTGCAGCTGTTACTTGATTCCTTTCTTTCCAGATGCCAGAAAGGCCTGTTTTCTTCTTCCTTTTCCCTCTCCTTTTTCTTTGCCTTCCTCTTTCCAGATGCCAGCAAAGCCTGTTTTCTTCTTCTTTTTCCCTCTTCTTTTTCTTCGCCTTCCTCTTCTTCCTTCTTCTGTCTTTTGTCCTCCTCTTCTTTTCCCATATTCCTCCTCTTCTTTCTTGTTCAGAAATGTAATATCATTATATTATTTTCAGTACAACATAATGATTTGGTACTCATTTATATATATTGTGAAATGATCAGCATAATAAGTTAGGTTAACATCTATCACTTGGAGAAGGAAATGGCAACCCATTCCAGTATTCTTGCCTGGGAAATCCCACAATCACCATACATGGTCATTTTATATAGATAGATAGATAGATAGTGATAAGAACATTTGTTTAAGATCTACTCCCTTAGCAACTTTCAAATATACAGTATAATATTAACTGTAATCACCATGATGTACATTGCACTCTCAAGGGTTATTTATTCAATAACTGGAAGTTTTTACCTTTCACCAGTTTCAACTGTCTTGCCCCTCCTCCAACACTCACTGACTCCTCTGCCAGCCACCAATCCATTCTCTGTATCTATAGCTCAGTGTTTCATTTGGTTTTAGATTCCACATATAAGTGAGATCATATGGTATTTGTCTTTCTCTGTCTATTTCACTTAGAATAATGCTCTCAGGAATCACTATGTCATCACAAATGTCAAGATTGCCTTCATTTTATATGGATGAATAATACTCCACTGTGTGTATGTCCATTCATCCACTGTTGGATATCTACATTACTTCTGTATCTTGGCTATTGTAAAATATGCTACAGTCTTCATGGAGATGCATATATCATTGGGTGTGCTAAGTTGCTTCTGCTCTGTCCGACTCTTTGCGACCCCATGGATTGTAGCCCTGCCAGGCTCCTCTGTCCATGGGATTCTCCAGGCAAGAATAGTGGAGTGGGTTGTTGTACCCTCTTCCAGGAGATCTTCCCAATCCAGGGTTTGAACCTATATTTCAGGTGGGTTCCTTACCACTAGTGCCCCCTGGGAAGCCCATATAACATTGAGTAAAGATGTTTTTTGCCTTCAGAAAATACCTAGAAGTAGAACTTCTGGATCATACAATAGTCCTATTTTTAATATTTTGAGAAACCTCCATATTGTTTTCTGTAGTGGCTGTACTACTTTACATTCCCATCAACATCTCACAAGGGTCCCTTTTTCTTCACATGCTAGCCAACAATTGTTATTTGTTATCTTTTTGACCAGAGTCTTCCTAAAAGACAGCTTCCTAACAGGCAGCTTCCCTGGTGGTTCGGTTGGTAAAAAATCTGACTGCAATGCAGGATACTGGATTTGATCCCTGGGTTGGGAAGATCCCTGCGGAAGAGAATGGCAATGCATTCCAGTATTGTTGCCAGGAGAATTCCATGGACAGAAGGACCTGGTGGGCTATAGTCTATGGGTTCGCAGAGTCTAACAACTGAGCGACTAACACGCAGACACAGACACGCACACAGATACACACACACACACACACACACACACACACACCCTAACAGATAAGAGGTGATATTTCATTGTGGTTGCGTCTTGATGATTCATAATGTTGAGCACATTTTCCTGTACCTATTGACTACCTGTATTTCTTCTTTGGAAAATTGTTCACATTAAAAAAATAAAATAAAAATAAAAACAACTTTATTTTTTTTGCTGTTGAGTTGAATGAATTCTTTATACATATATATTTGGATATTGACCCTTTATTACATGTATGATTTGCATTATTTTCTCCCATTCAGCAAGTAGGCTTTTCATTTTATCAATGATTTCCTTTGCTTTGTAGTTGCTTTTCATTTTGATGTAGTCCTACTTGTTTATTTTTGTTTCTATGCCCTTTTCTTTTGGTGTAAAATATAAAAAGTCTGTTGAGTTTGCCACTTATATTTTCTTCTAGGAGTTAAGATTTCAAGTCTTTACATTTAAGTTTTTATCCATTTTGAGTTAATTTTTATGTGTGGTGTAAGACAGTGGTCCAGTTTCATATTCATTGTCATGCTGTTAACCAATTTCCCCAGCACCATTTATTGAAGAGACAGTCTATTCCCTATTGTGTACTTCTGGCTAGTATTTTAAAATAAATTAATTAACCATATATGTGTGGGTTTATTTCTGGGTTCTGTATTCTGTCCCATTGATCTATTTGTCTGTTTTTATGCTGGTATCATATTATTTTTCAAGATTCTAGCTTGGTAATACAGTTTGAAGTCAGGAAGTATGATGCCTCTAGTTTTATTTTTTCTCAAAATTACTCTGGCTCTTTGGAATCTTTATGATTTCATAAAAATTATAGGATCATTTGCTCTATTTCTGTGAAAAATGCCATTGATATTTTGATGGAGATTTCACTGAATCTAGATTGTTTTAGATAGTGTGGACATTTTAGCAATATTAATTCTTCAGTCTGAGAACATGGAATAACTTTCCATTTATTTGTGTCATCTTCAGTTTCTTTCATCAGTAGGTCCAGTTTCCCACAATATGAGTCTTTCACTTCCTTGGTTACACTTATTTCGAGTTATTTTATTCTTTTTGATGAAATTGTAAATGACATTGTTTTCTTAACTTCTGGTAATTCAGTATTACTAGAATAGGAACAGATTTTTGTATAATGATTTTGTATCCTGCAACTTAACTGAATTTATTAGTTCTAACAGTATTTTTGGTGTAATCTTTAGGTTTTTCTATGTATAAAATTATATTATCTGCAAATAGTGATAATTTAACCTTTATCTTTCCAATTACGATGTCTTTTTTAATTTCTTTTTCCTACCTAATTACTCTGACTAGAACTATAAGGACTGTGTTGAAATAAAAGTGGCCAAAATGTGCATCTTGTCCTGTTCCTGACATTAAAGGAATTTATCCATTTCTTCTGGGTTATTTTATTGGTGCATAATTATTCATTATAGCTTCTTATAAATATGTGTATGTCTGGGGTATCAGTCATAACAGCTCCTCTTTCATTTCTGATTTTATTTGAATTATTATTATTATTTTTTGGTGAATCTAAAGGTTTGTTAATTTTGTTTATCTTTTAAAAAAACTAGCTCTTAATTTCACTGATCTATTTCTTTTTGTTTCTATTTCATTTATTTCTATATGATCTTTGTTATTTTCCTCCTACTAACTTTTGGCTTTGTTCTTCTTTTTCTAATTCCTTGAGGAGAACTGCTTTTGTTGCATCCTATAAGTTTTGGTATTTTTGTTTTCCTAATTTGATTCATTCTAGGTGTATTTTTATTATTCTTGTGATTTTTTTTTTTTTTCTTGGACCCATTGGTTGTTCAGTAGTTCAGTAACATGTGGTTTAATCTCCACATATTTGTCAATTTTCCAGTTTTCTTTGTGTAATTTCTAGTGTTCCACCACTGTGGTCAGAGAATATATTTGATATAATTTAAATCATATTAAATTTAGTAAGACATATGATCTATACTGAAGATTATTCCAAGCACTTTTGAGAAGACTGTGTATTATGTTGCTTTTGTATGGAGTGTTTTGTGTGTTTTCCTATTGATTTTTCTGTCTGGAAAATTCATCCATTGATGAGAATGTGGTATTAAAATCTGTTATCATTGTATTTCTGCATATTCCTCCCTTTAGGAACATTAATATTTGCTTTGTATTTATTAGGTATATCTGGTGCATCTGGTGCACATATTTAGCATTGTTATATTCTGCTGTTGGAGTGACTATTTTATCATTATTAGTAATCTTTTTTGTCTCTTATTACAGTGTGTTTTAATATCTATTATTTTGAAGTAAGTATAGTTATCACAACTTTCTTGGATTTTTCAGTTGCAAGGACTATCTTTTTCTACCACTTTATTTTTAGTCTATGTGAGTCCTTACATCTGAAGTGAATGTCTTGTAGGTATAATATAGATTGATTTGTTTTTTATCCATTCAGCCACTGTCTGTCTCTAGAAGATTTAGTCCATAATGGACTTAAATTGACTCTTGATAGGTATGCATTTATTGACATTTTCTTAATTATTTTTTAGTTGTTTTGTAATTTCTCTGTTCCTCATTTCAACTCTTGCTCTTTTTTTCATGATGAATGTTTTCTGTAGTGGTTTGCTTAGATTTCTGTTGTTAATCACTTGTGTATCTACTATAGGCTCTAGTTTGGTGGTTAACATGGGGCTGACTTAAAATAACTTATATTTATAATGGTCTGTCTTAAGTTGATAACAGGTTAAGTTTGAATGCATTCTAAAGCTTGACATTTTTATTCTACTCCCACATTTTGGTATTATAATTTACATCTTTTTATCTTGTGTAATCCCTTAAATTATTATAATTAATTTTTCTCTCCTTTGTCTCTTAACCTTTGTGCTAACTGCAGGTAATTAACCCACTAAGATTTCAGCATTAGATAACTCTGAATTTTACTATATACATTTACCTTTAGATTGTAATCACTACTTTCAGTATTCCCTGTTGCTAATGTGTGCCATTTTATTTCGGCTTACAGAAGTTCCTTTAATAATCCTTGTAAGACTGACTTAGTGATATGAATTCCTTTAGATTTTGCTTATCTGCAAAAAGTCTTTAACTCTGTTTCAGATGTGAAAGACAACTTTGCTGAGTAGATTGTTCTTGGTTGACACTTTTATTTTCTTTCAAGCTTCTCTAATAGCTCAGTTAGTAAAGAATCTGCCTGCAATGCAGGAGACCCCTATTCAATTCCTGGGTTGGGAAGATCCACTGGAGAAGGGATAGCCTACCCACTCCAGTATTCTTGGGCTTCCCTTGTAATTCAACTGGTAAAGAATCCGCCTGTGATGTGGGAGACCTGGGTTTGATCCCTGGGTTGGGAAAATCCCCTGAAGGGAAAGGCTACCCACTCCAGTATTCTTGGCCTACAGAATTCCATGGACTGTATAGTCCATGGGGTTGCAAAGAGTCAGACATGACTGAGCAACTTTCACTTCATTTTATTTTCTTTGAGCTCTTTGAATATGTCTTTTCTGGTCTGCAAAATTTTTGCTGAAAAATCTTCTGATAGCCCCATGGGGGTTGCCTTGTACACTCAGTTCAGTTCAGCCACTCAGTCATGTCCGACTCTTTGCGACCCCATGGACTGCAGTATGCCAGGCTTCCCTGTCCATCACCAACTCCCGGAGTTTACTCAAACTTATGTCCATTGAGTCAGTGATGCCATCCAAGCATCTCATCCTCTCATCCCCTTCTCCTCCTACCTTCAATCTTTCCCATCATCAGGATCTTTTCACATGAGTCAGTTCTTCGCATCAGATAGCCAAAGTATTGAAGTTTCAGCTTCAGCATCAGTTCTTCCAATGAATAGTCACAAGTTGTTTTTCTCTTGCTATTGTAAGAATTCCCTTCTTTCTTTAACTTTTGGCACTTTAATTGTGTGACTTGATGTGAGTCTCCTTGTTCATCTTATTTGGAACCTTCTGGACTTCCTAGTTCTGGATGCACTTCTCTAGGTTAGAGAAATTTCAACCATTATTTTTCTGCAAATAAATTTTCTGTCCCTTTCTCTCACTCTTCTCTTTCTGAGACCCCTGAAATGCAAATACTGGTTCGCTTGACAATGTTCCCCAAACCCCTTAAGCTATATCAGTCTTTTTATTTTATTTTTCTTTTTTTCGCTCTGATTGGGTGAGTTCCACTCACGTATCTTAGAGCTCACTGGGCCTTCTTCTACTTCATTAAGTCTTCTGCTGAATTGCCTTTTCTTCTAGTTCATTGTTTCTAATTTTTAGTTGTGACTTCTGTTACTTTATTATATTTTCTCTGTTGAAATTCTTAGTTTGTTCATTCATTCTCCCAAGCTCAGTGAATATCTGTATGACCATTTTTGAACTGTTAGAAAAATCACTTATCTCCAATTTATTAAGATCTGTATATGAGATTGTACCTTGTTGTCTTATTTGGAACTTCTTTCTCTGTTTCTTCATTTTCCTTGACTCCCTATGTTGGATTTCATGCAGTAGATAAACAATTACCTTTCCCATCCTTGAAAGAGTGTCCTCATTTAGGAGATGACTTTATTGTTCAAATCCTTCCCTTTTCTTGGTTGACTTGTAAACCTTTGTGGTTGTCCAAGCAGTCTACTTTATCTTTTAGTGGCTCTCAGTCATTAAGGGTATAATGACACTTCTCAGTGTCCCAAAGGATTCAAGTTGGCATCTAGATTCAGGATGTTTGGAAGCCAGACCCTTGGGTACCAGCTTTTAAAGTATGCAAATATATACAGTTCTGTGGGACCAATAACATAAGATCTGCTGGGACCAGTGCCAAGTGATCAGGAGACATTTCCCTGGGAAACAGTCACAAAACCTGTGCCATTGGATATAACAACCAGAGCACAGGATATGTATAAAATTCTCCTTCAAGGGATAATGTGCCTTTGCAGTGCAACAGTTGGAGAGCATGAAGACCTGTCCTCCAATGTCTCTGAAGAGGATTACAGTCAGATAATAGATGCTAATAGATCACAACAAAATACGAAAAATTCTTAAAGAGATGGGAATACCAGACCGCCTTACCTGTCTCCTTAGAAACCTACATGCAGGACAAGAGGCAAAGGTTAGAACCAGACATGGAACAAAGGACTGGTTCAAAATTGGGAAAGGAGTATGTCAAGGCTCTATATTGTCACCATCCTTATTTAACTTCTCTGCAGAGTGAAAGTGAAAGTCTCTCAGTCATGTATGACTCTTCGTGATCCCATGCACTCTAGCCCACCAAGCTCCTCTGTTATGGGATTCCCCAGGCAAGAATATTGGAGTGGGTTGCTATTCCCTTTTCCAGGGGCTATTCCCAACCCATGTATTGAGCCCAGATCTCCCACACTGCATCAGATTTTACCATCTGAGCCACCAGAGAAGCAGAGTACATCATGTATGCAGTGTATATCATGGAAAATGCTGGGCTGGATGACCCACAAGCTGGAATCAAGATTGCTGGTAGAAATAGCAATAACCCCAGATATGCAGCGGAATAGCACTCTAATGGCAGAAAGCAAAGAGGAGCTAAAGAGCCTCTTGATGAGATTGAAGGAGGAGAGTGAAAATGCTGCCTTAAAACTCAGCATCTGAAAAACGAAAATCATGGCACCTGGTCCCATCACTTCATGACAAATAGATGGGGGAAAAGTGGAAGCAGTGACATATTTATTTTCTTGGGCTCCAATTTCACAGTGGGTGGTGATTGCAGCCACAAAATTAAAATATGCTTGCTCCTTGGAAGAAAAGCTATGATAGACCTAGACAGTGTATTAAAAATGAGAGACATCACTTTGCCAACAAAGGTCCATATAGTCAAAGCTGCGATTTTTTTTTCAGTAGTCTTGTACACATGCAAAAGTTGGACCATAAATAAGGCTGAGTGCTGATGAATTGATGCTTTTGAATTGTGGTGCTGGAGAAGACTCTTGAGAGTCCTTTGGACAGCAAGGAGATCAAACCAGTCAATCCTAAAGGAAATCAGCCCTGAATATTCACTGGAAAGATGCTGCTAAAGCTCCAATACTTTGGTCACCTGATGTGAAGAGCCAACTCACTGGAAAAGACTCTGAAGCTGGGAAAGATTTGCAAGAGGAGAAGGGGGTGACAGAGGACCAACCCAGTGGACATGAGTTTGAGCAAACTCCAGGAGATAGTGAAGCACAGGAAAGCCTGGCTTCCTGCAGTCCATGGAATTGCAGAGTCGGACAAGACTTAACAACTAAACAATAACAAATGCATCCTTAATTGGAAACCCTCCCCTTTCAGGCCATAACCATGGGGATTAGCTAATGCACCTGTTTCATAGAAAGACTGGGGAACTCAGTTGGGTGCCTCTCTGCTGTGTTAACTGGTACCCAGTTAACTCTTTCTCTATTGGGTGTAGTTTTGTGGGACCTTTGAGCACAAGCTCTGCTGTCCACCAGAGCCTGGTGATCTATAGGTGTCCTCTGGGTGGCATCCACAAAAATTGAGGAACCAGATGAGGGTATAAGCTCCTTTCTGGGATATACTGGTGATCAAGAATGAGGCAGACAGAGTGAGACAAAATGGCTCCTACTGGCCTCCTTCCTTAAAGAATATATTATTTAGGTCCTTAGATATGTGTTAAATGAGATGCCTGCCCCTCAGGCAATTTAAGTGTGTATTGCTCACTGTGATTTAGTGACTATTGGTATAAATTTTTGTCCCCTCTTCATTCCTTTAGAACTTAGAAATCATTTGAAACATAATGTCTTATGCGTGATTCTTATCTTCCTGTTTGTTTAGTAAGGTGCCCAGTACACTGGAGTACAGATCGGAGGTAAATAAGAACTCTAATGTACAATTTAAAATTCTGCTTTGTCCTAAGAAAATAATGAGCATTTTCAAGTGTTTTTTTTTAAGTTTTACTGTGATAGGTATAAGTCATAATCCTTCACTCTATTCTTTCCTTTTTGAAGAATAGAGACTTCTTTAATATGTGGAAAGGATATCACCTCTCTGGAGACAACACAGCTTCTACTGTGCTTGCCAGGGTGCTGTTTATGCTCCTGGCACTGGGTATTCAGTGTTTTGGCTTTCTAGTTCTGTCATCACTAAAGTGATTTTATGCAGGGATTTCATACTGATTATCTGAACTGGCAGATAATCTGGACTGCTTCCTCCCTATTCATAATTGAGCCTCTGGGATGCTAAACATTGACTTCCAATTCCTCAGGGAAACTCCATCTTCTCTGACTACTTCCCTCTGTTCCATTGAAGTTTCTTTTTAAGTTTTTCTTCTTTTTCATGAAGTTCTCCTTGAATTTTTAATGATTTCTCCTTTGTAAATTTACTTGTTAAGCTATTAGATTTGTACAGGTTCATTGTTGTTTTACTTTCTTTGTAAAGTGTGCTTTATATCATGACATAATATTCTTCTTCACTCTGATTCATGTCTTTAACCTTAAAACTGTAGCGTGTACATGTATGATGCTGCTTTTATTTTTTCAGGTACCTTTTTGGCAACATCTTCATTTTCAACATTTCTTTAATACAGAATTGGTTTTAAGTCTGCTTCCTATGACCTGTATTTAAACAAATGCTTCTGAACTCTGTGTTGTAATAGGAGTCGTGATATTTTCTTGTTTTTGCACTGGGTGTTTGTTGCTGCACACGGGCTTTCTCTTGTTGCAGTGAGTGGAGGCTACTCTCTGTTGTGGTGTGCTGTTTTCTCATGATGCTAGCTTCTCTTGTTGTGGCCTCTAGGCACACAGGCTTCAGTAGTTGCAGAACAGGGGGCTTGTTAGTTGGGGCTCATGGGCCCAGAGTATGCAGGCTTTAGTAGTTGTAGCATGCAAGCTCAGTAGTTGTGGCTCATAGGCTCTAGAGCACAGCCTTAGAAGTTGAGGCAAACAGGCCCATGTGGAATATTCCTGGGCCAGGAATTGAATCTGTGTCCCCTGAGTTGGCAGGTAGATTCTTGTTCACTGTGCCACCAGGAAAGTCCAGCTGGAGGCATAATTCTGTCCACACATAGGGCATGCTTGTTTATGGTTGTCCTGCTTTTCCCATCTTATTTTATGTTTATTGCTTACTGTAAAACTATAGTTTCCTGCATTTCCTTGTATTTTTGCATGATTTGATCAGGTTGCTATGCATTTCATGTTTCCCCCCACATATTTGAATATTGTGACTATAATTTTCATTATATCATCTCACTTGACCTTGCATTTATAGTTAGATACATATTTCTCCACTGTTGTTTAAAAAGAAAGTATTTCCCCATGACAGATACTGATTCCCCACCAGGGGAATCAGACCATCTGTGTCACCCATCCCACAAAGATGAGATATAAAGAAACACTTTTACTTATCCTATCTCTCCCATACTCTCCCCTGACTCTGGGATCTTTAGACTGTCTCAATTCCAGGCCAAGCTAGTTAATTTTAATCATTGGTTGTGATTAAAGTTTTCTTATCATTTCTAATATTCCCTTTGTTTCATGTGTCCTTATACTTGTTTCTTTTTTTAAATCATTTATTATTTGATTTATGTATATACTCAATCATCTACCATAGATAGAGTTTATTACATTATTTTATATTATTTTAGATCATCAGTCATCTGGCTATGAGATGATATTGTCAGCAGGTATAGGATTTGGGGGATACATAATTTTTCTCATTAATCAGCAAATATTGTATTAGTCTCTTCAAGTTTCAAGTGTTACAAATCAGACACTTGATGCCAGTCCTTTTTCCTTTGTACCTAACATTTCTTATTATTATTGTCAATATTATTCAGATAGTACAAATTATTTTTATGCTCTAGGAACTTGAAGGTTTAGCTTTATTGTAACATTTTAAAAAATTGCCAGGACTTCCCTGGCAGCACCGTGGTTAAGACTCTGTGCTTCCAATGCAGGAGGGCATGGATTTGATCCCTGGTCAGGAAAGTAAGATTTCACATGCCACAAGACATGACCAAAAAAAAAAGAGAAAAAAATGGTCACATTGTAAGAAAGTATATCTCTGCTTTTCATTAATCCATCTTAGAACCTGATAGGTGCATTCAAATCCAGACACAGGTCTCCCTAAAGCTCAGACAGATTCCCATCCATTTGTTTAATCATTTCTTATCCTGCATCTTTTTCTTTTTTCTCTCCCTTGAAATATTATCTGCACATTGAGTGTACCGAATTTCTGTTTTTTACTTCCTTGTCTCATATATATTATATGTTATATATGTACCTTTATATTTTTCCTCTGTTTTTGGTAATTTTTTTTATATTTCCAAGTCACTGATTTGGGGTGACTATAAGTACCATTATCTTTTTCATTACATGAATGTCATATTTTAAATATAAGATGGGTTTTTGTCTGTTCAACCTTCCAAATGCCCTTTACTGCTATTTTTTGTTTGCTTTTGTTTTTGATCATCCTTCCCCACCTGTTATAATGTGCTCAAACTTGTGACAGATCATCTATGAAACTACAGGGCCTGCTTAACAGGGCCTGTTACTATTCTTTGTTGAGTGACTTTGCTCACTGGTACTCAGGTTTGATTTCTTCTTTACTCTGTGAAGCAACAATCCTTCAGTAGGTAGAGTATTTCTTATATGGGCCAACAGTTACAACTGAGAATTGTGGAGTAGCGAATATGTCATTCTAAAATACATCACTTTGACATACTGATTATCTTGAAGTAAAGATACTTAAGCAACCTGTGTAAGTAGGGTACTATAATTTTCCTTTCACTTTTCCTCCTGAAATAAAGATATAAATCTCCCATATGAATGGTATCTTTCTTGTACCAGGAGGGTAGACAATATCTTTATCACTAGAGATATGGGATTTAGGGCTGTAAAGGCTATTAAAACAAACCTTGCTACTCATCATTTGCTACCTAATAGCCCCAAATCCTTGGTCTTGTCAGTTTCTACAAATGTATTGTCTAAATGGTATAAAAGTTTCCTCTTCTCCTTACTTCTTTGGGTCTTCATTCCCTTGTGAAGGTTTCTATGCAAATGGGAAAATGCAATAAAATTGCATGTCTTTCTCCTGTTAATCTTTGTCAGTGTAAATTTCAGTCCTAGTCAGGGACCTGAAGAGAGTCAAAGAGAACTTATTCCTCCTCTACACTTGTGGATGGTCTTGTATCTTAACTTTCTCCTTCATTTTTACATTGGTCTCCTTGTCCTGGGAGAGATTAGGGTGATTTGCAATCTGAGCTGGCTAGAATGCTGCAGGTCATGTGATTCTCAGGATCTTCTGAGTTGAGGATCTCACATTTGTACTTCTTCACTCTGGTGTCCCCAGTTCACCCAGGTCATGGAGGAGAACGCCATATACCAATTCTCTCTACCTTAACTCCTGCAGAGGAAGCAGGTTTTCGGTTTGTTTGCTTTTTGCAGTTTGTTTGTTTTTGTGTGTGCGTGTGTGTGTTTTGCATTTATGCGTCTTTAAAACCCTAGTCGTCCTTTGGCTTAAGAAAATGAAACCTTAACCAGACGTACAGATTATGTTCAAGGACCATTTGACCCATTTTCTTTCAGGTTCTCTTGGTTAATCCAAACTCCACTTTCTGTTTTTTCCTGGTGTATTAGTTTATGGCCTTGTTGACTCAGGTGGATAATCCACCCACCAATTGATTAGATCAGCTGCATAGATTTCTAGGGGGAAAAAAATGATGTGCATATAACTTTTTTTAGTTAGAAAATAGGACTGTATACACATGTGAATACATCAGGCTTCCAGTATTTTTAGAAAGGTATTTTAAATGCATATTAAATCTTTGAAAATCACCCTTAATAAGCTTTAAATGTCACTCTGAAAAACACAGTGTGACTGTAATGTCTACATAAACTTCTTTATAGCTTTTATAGCTGAATCCATAACATTTCCAGGATTATTCTTTTGCTGTCATTTTATAATTAATTCCCTCCTTGGGCCATCGATGGATGTTCTGTGGGTGTGCATATATAATAAATGTTGCAAGAAACAAAATGTGCAGGTCCAAGCTCTGGCTTATGAAGTGCAAGCAAATAAATTTTAAGCAGTTCAAATTAAATTATTTACCTTTGAATATAATATTTAGAGGAAAACACAACAAAGTAGTTTATTCTGATGGAATAATTTGGTGAGTTATGACACAAAATTTTCAGTGTCTTTATTTCTAAGGTGAAAGATAATATACAACTAATAGTAAGATTCATTAGACACTCTACGCCAGGCAAGTCAGTAATTTAAGTGCACTCTTTCCTTTAGTAAACATAACTCAAATTAGTAGTGATTACACTATTTTTCATTTTATGGATAAGGACACTAGAGTGTAGAGAATTTAAGAAAGTTATACAAAATGATGACTAATATAGCCTGATTTTAAACCCACGTTTGTCTGAATCTAAGGTCTCACTTAACTATAGCTGTATGGAATTTGAAGTTTATTCATGAATATGCATATGAAGTAAGTCAGACAAAGAAAGATAAATGTCATATAATATCACTTATGTGTGGAATCTGGTAAAAGATACATATGAACTTCCACAACAGAAACAGACTCACAGACATAAAAAACAAATTTGTGGCTACCAAAGAGGATAGTGAGTTGGGGGAAAGATACATTATTAATTTGGAATTAATAGAAACAAACTACTAATATAAACTAAATTAACCAACAAGGTCCTACTGTATAGCATAGGGAACATATTCAATATCTTGTAATAACCTAAATAGAAAAGAATCTGAAAATATATATATTATAAATGTATATATGTATATATGTTTATATATATACATATATATATGAGTCACTTTGCTGTAGATGTGAAACTAACACATTTTAAATTAAATATACTTTACTTAATAAAAAATAAGGATAATACAGATGAAGAATTTTATTTAAATATATCTGAAATTATATGAATTATTAAATGTGATTTCATATCACTATTGAATACTCTTCTAATAACCATGAAATATTTCTATATATGAATCTGTGGCTGCTGATATTGAGAAAAATATTAAGTAAATACTGGGTTCTAAATTATTTGTCATTTTTTCATGAATATATTTTCTCATATTTAAAAATTTCTCACTTGTATAAATTACAGAATGAAACTTTCCAGAAATAGCTAGTTTTATGTGCATTTTAATGATATTCAAAATGATAAACAAAAGATCTGTGATTATGGCTTTGTTACTCAGTCCTCCCTACCCCTAATTTAAAATTAATTCAATATTGATTAATAAAATCCCCTTTAAATATAGGCAGAAATACATTTTGTTATAGCAATAAGTGTAGCATATTAAAGAAGACTGTCCTTATTATAAACCTAGCAGAGCATGTTTACTTCAGAAAACAACTTCAACACATTTAATGTAAATTATATATGTTTTTCTTCCATGTAAAACATAGTGTTTAAATAAATCATGCAATTTAAATATTAAACTTATTTATTAATAGACTCTTTTGTAATAAATTTTTATGGGAACATAAATGTTTGCACTTCATAAGCCAAAGCTTGTACATTTTGTTTCTTGCTGTATTTGTATGTGTCATTCACAGAACATCCACTGGTGGCCCAAGGAAGGAACATGGACAGAAAAATGTAGAAATTTTACTATGTTCTAAGGTTATCCATCTTTAGAATTTTAAAATTTTGCCTTCAATTATTTGCAAACAAAAATAGCTTTGTTTTTTCAGTCTGTGTTCATATAAAGGCCCAGGTCAGTCCCCATACTTCAACTTGTTCATCCCTACACTGCTCTGGCAGCTCAGCCATGTCTGATTCTGGGCCAGTCCTCATCAAGATAATCATATATGCCCGAGTCCCATAAAAAACAAACAAATATTTAGTTTCAAGTGAAGTCTGTTCTGCTGCCATTACCTTGTTCAAAGCAACTATGTGTTTTATTTAATTTAATTGTCCTTTTTGGTTCAGAAAAAGAGATAGCAAAAATAAGAAAAGGTCAAAAATATGACCATTGATAGCTATGTTTTCCTATATTTTAAACCCTATTTTCGTATTTCAATTAAAAAAAAAAAGGAATGCTCATTTCAGAAAACAAAAAAAATCACCATATTGTTGTCACCTGAATATTTTTCTTTCCAATTTATCATCAATAAATATAAGACAATTTGGATAATATTGAGACTAGAAGTGATGATATTTTCAAATTTGGAAGGAGAAGAAATAAACTCTGTCTATGTATTATTCAAGCCTCAATTTGTTATCAAGTATTGTTTCTGTTTGGTAAAAATAGGTAGCTCTTATTAAGAGTAGTTTAGCACCCTGTTTATTTAATTTTGATGGGTGTATCTGTGTAACTGATGTTCTTTTATTTCAAAAATGTTATATAAGGAATTTTGTTGGGTTTGGTTATTTATAATAATGATAAGAAGACATTGTGTGTGTGTGTGTGTGTGTGTGTGTGTGTGTTTTAAGGGGAGGATTTCAATGTCATTTTCTCTCATGTGATTCTGTACTCAGCAGGTGTGCTTTAATAAAGATTTGGCTACGTAAGTCTTCTCAAAATGCTCCAAGACAGGTGGCATATGCCACATCACATACACTTTGTGATGTCCTTCAGTATTCAACAAGGAGAACTCATCCCTTCTAGACTTTGTCCCAGTGAGACATACCCAGACAGATCAATATATATGCTAAAAACAAAATATGAAAGGAAACAGTTGATTACATCATCCACAAAAGCAGTTAAGTTTTTGAATATAACTTAATTATTAATAGCTCAAGAAAATAAAGAGAATTGGTGATCTAGGTATTTTAAAAACACATTCTAAAACAATTCTCTTAAGACAGTAAAAACTTTTTTTTAAAGTACCTTTCTTATGAAATTATGTATGTAATTATATGAAGAAAAGAAAGTTATTTCTATTAGTCAAATAACAATAAAGAAAGAATTATCACTTCAGTTGTGCATGTCTCTGTCAACATTTTAAAAATATGGATGAATCTGTGATACCTTTCAGGGATATGGTCGAGGTTTCTAAGTTCACTGGAAAGCACTGTTAAGAGACATCAGTGAATATAAAGACTGCTGATCAATGTTAAAGAATGTCCAGGGATGTTGTTCAGTCGGTCAGACGTGTCTGACTCTTTGTGATTCCATGAACTGCAGCACACCAGGCTTCTCTGTCCTTCACCATTTCCCAGAGCTTGCTCAAACTCATAAGTATATTTTGTAGCCAGAATTTATACAATATGACATCTACTGCAATAAATAATTGTGACCTAAAATTAGTGTTTAGAAAATGCTCAATACTAGTCACATGTTATCCGTGATAAACTTTTATGTGCATCAAATGAAACTAAAAATTGATATATCATTACATGAAATGCTACTTAAGACATTAAAGTGAAACACTAATAATTAATATAATATATTTAAAATGATATATGTACAGACTCCTTTTTAGAAACACAAACTTCAAATGATACTTTGGAATCTTCACTCTCTCACAAAAACAGAATGTGCATCAAAGACTATACAATTGTACTTTACACCTTAACAAAGTTTACTTTTTCATAAAAAAAAATCCTACTCATCAGCATTCAATATTTATTACGTACTTCTGAGTAAATTTTATACAATCACTGCCTTCAAATGACTGCTTCAGGAATAACAAAAAGCAATTGAAACTAAAACCTGAGTACTAGGAGTGGAGCTTTATTTTGTATCGTGGGTTTTGGGGGTATTGACCTTCGGTTTATTTTCTTGAAACATACCGTAAGGAAGTACAACTCTTTATTTGAACTGTCTTTCAAAAATTTCAGTAAAATATATTTTTTCCTTTTGATATCTTTACTTGAGATATCAAATTTCTCTGTAAAAGATGTCTTTGAAAATTATAAGATTCAACAGAAATACATGCACACATGTATCATTCAGATATGAGTCTGTCTACAAGTAACAGGAAGCACAAACAAAAGTGACTCACACAAATAGTGCTTTATTTATTTCTCAAGTAACAAGAAGTCCTGAGTGAGTGACTGCTAGAATAATCTTGAAATGCTAAGGCCAATGTAGTTATTTATTTTATTTTATTTTTCTGTTTAAATAAAATTCCCTGTTCTCTTATGACCTTAAAATTGTTGTGTGATCCTAGATATACTGTTTCCTTTCAGAATAAAAAGAAGGGCTAGATAAAAAATGGGGGTCAGTGCATCTCTGTTTATTAGGGCTGTGACAGAGCTAGCAGCAAGGAGAACTAGCTAAGTGAATATTTGACTTTCATAGCAAACCTAAGCATGTAAAAAAGGAAATTGATATTGAGTATAAGATTGAGGTAATTTACAATGACTTCTGGAATATTTATGGCAAATGTTTACAGACATTTCAGAAAAGTGTAGATTACCTCTGTTGTCTGTTCTTAGGAGTTGAATTGGGTACCCCTCAAAATATATATTAAAATTCCTAACTCTTAGTATCTCAGGATGTGAACTTACTTGGAAATAGGGTCATTGCAGATGTAATTAGTTAAGATGAGGTCATACTGGAGTGGTATGGGCTTTAATCCAATAGGACAGGTGTCCTTATAAAGAGAGGAGAGAGGTGCAGAGAGAGGACAGCCATGTGAATACACAGAGATATAATTAAGATATATAGGAAGATGTAGGCAAAGATTAGAGTTATGTTACCACAAACTAAAGAATGTCTGGGGCTACCAGAAGCTGTAAAAGGCAAGGAAGGGTATCCCTCTGGAGGCTTCAGACAGGAAATGACACTTGCAATACCTTGATTTTAGTCTTCTGGTCTGCAGAAATGTGTGAAAATAAATTTCTCTTGTTTAAAGGTATTCAGTTTGTTACTGCAGCCCTATGAAGCTAGTATGGCTACTTACCAAATGTCACTCTACAAAATAATTTTTGTTAAAAAATTAGTGAATTTTTCCCATAAATTACCGTAATTGGATATCATAAAGTGAAAATGAAAGTCAATCAGTCGTGTCTGACTCTTTGCGACCCTATGGACTATACAGTCCATGGAATTCTCCAAGCCAGAATACTGGAGTGGGTAGCCATTCCCTTCTCCAGGGGATGTTCCAACTCAGGGATCAAACCCAGGTCTCCCACATCGCAGGCATATTCTTTACCAGCTGAGCCACCGGGGAAGCTCAAGAATACTGGAGTGGGTAGCCTATCCCTTCTCTAGCAGATCTTCCTGATCCAGGAATTGAACCAGGGTCTCCTGCATTGCAGGTGGATTCTTTACCAGCTGAGCTACCAGGGAAGCCCTGGATATCATAAAAATATTCATAAACATATACTTAGATATTAGTTGTATTAGTTTCCACTTGGGCACTACATCATATTTCTTGCAATCACTACAACGCCCAGAGCCAGAACTAGTATTTATTGGTGGGCTTTGATCCATTTCATGCTTAAAGTGTCTACCCTGAAGCAGAGTCAGCTCATCCTTCATGTTTAGTTCCTAGAGATTCTCTAACGCTGTTGTAAGAGATGCCAGCAGGAGCCTACTTCTCTGAAAGGCAGGCTTGCCTGTAAGTTCTGGAGCATTACTCTCCGCTTAGAAACTCTGTATGCGAGACAGCAAGAGAGACACAGATGTATTGAACAGTCTTTTGGACTCTGTGGGAGAGGGCGAGGGCAGGATGATTTGGGAGAATGGCGTTGAAACATGTAAATTATCATATGTGAAATGAATCGCCAATACAGGTTTGATGCATGATACAGGGTGCTTGGGGCTGGTGCACTGGGATGACCCAGAGGGATGGGATGGGGAGAGAGGTGGGAGTAGGATTCAGGATGGGGAACACATGTACACCCATGGCTGATTCATGTCAATGTATGACAAAACCAATACAATGTTGTAAAGTAAAATAAATAATTTAAATTAAAAAAAAAAAGAAAACAAATAATGGAGGATGGAAACTAGTAAATAAATACTTCTTTAAATTCTCAAACAATTCTTTGTTTCTAAGTTTTTTCACTTTTATTGGGATATAATTGGCATACCGCACTGTATAAGCCTAAGGTATACAGCATAATGGTTTCTTTTTTAGGTATATGTATATATATATATGTATAGAGAAATAATTATCAAGTTATATTACCTTTCATCTCAGATAATTACAAAAAATTTCATTCTTTGTAATAAGAACTTAAAGGATCTACTCATGATAACTTTCAAATTAACAAAGCAGTCTTAATTACGGTAATCACATTAAATGCTGCAACCCTAGTACTTATTTATAACTAGACTGTGCCTTTTGACCATCTGCAATTTCCCCAGTCCTACACCCCTGCTATTGGTAATGACAATTTTTCCTATGAGATTTCTGTTTTTGTTGTTTTCTTTTAGATTCCACATATAAATGAGATCATTGAGTATTTGTCTTTCTGGTTTATTTCACTTAGCATAATGCCTTCAAATCCATCAGTGTCACAAATGGCAGGATTTCCTTTTTTTGTGGGGCTGAATAATACTCTGTTATATATATACCACAATATCTTCATCAGTTCATGTATTGATTGATATATAGGTGCTCATGTGTTTTGGTTAATATAAATAATACTACAATGGACATGAGGGTTCAGATATCTTTTTCACATAGCGTTGATGTTATATTTGGATACATACTCAAAAGTGGAATAGCTGGATCATATGATAGTTGTATTTTTTACTTTTTGAGGGACATCCATACTACTTTCCATAATGACTGACTACCAGTTTACAATCCCACCAGAAGTGCACAAGGATACCATTTTCTCTACATACTCTCCAGCATTTGTTATCTCTTGTCATTTTGACAATGGCCATTATAACAAGCATAAAATGATACCACATTGTGGTTTTTATTTTCATTTCCCTGATTATTAGTGATATTGAAAAGTGAAAGTGTTAGTCGTTCAGTCGTGTCCAGCTTACGACCCAATGGACTATGGTTCACTAGGTTCCTCTGTGCATGAATTCTCTAGGCAAGAATACCGGAGTGGGTTGCATTTCCTTCTCCCAAAAATCTCCCCTACCCAGGGATCAAACTTGGGTCTCCTACATTGCAGGCAGATTCTTTAGCATCTGATCTACCTTTAAGGGCAGTGATACTGAGCTTCTGTCCATATAGTCACTTATATATCTTCTTGGGAAAGGTCTCAATTGAAGTCCTTTGTCGTTTAGTTGCTAAGTGATATCTGACTCTTTTGTGACCCCATGAACTGTAGCCCACCAGGCTTCCCTGTCCATGGGATTTCACAGATAAGAATAGAGTACTGGAGTGGATTGCCATTTCCTTTCCCAGGGGATCTTCCTGTCCCAGGGATCGAAACTGTGTCTTCTGCATTGCAGAAGGTCTCTACCTCTGTGCCACCAGGGAAGCCCATTCAGATCCTTTACCCATTGTTAGCTTGGGTTTTTGTGTGTTTTTTGCAATTGAGTTGTATGTGTTCTTTATACATTTGGAATATTAACACCTTTTCAGATATATAATTTGCAATTATTTTCCATTGATAAGTTATCTTTTCATTCTGTTGTTTGTTCCTATTGCTGTGTAGAAACTTTTCAGCTTGAAAGAGTCTCATTTGTTTATTTTAGATTTTGTTATTTGTGCTTTAGGAGTTCAAGGGGAAAATTATTTCTAAGACATATCAAGAAGTTTTTTTCATTTTTTTCCCTTTGCATTCTTCTAGAGTTTTATGGTTTCTGGTCTTACATTTAAATATTTAATCAATTTCAAGTTGATTTTTGTGAGCAGTGTAAGGGAGGAATCTAGTTTTGTTCCTTCACAGGTGTATATCCAATTTCCCTTGTACCTTTTATTGAAAATGTCATATTTTATTCATTGAGTGTAATTGATCCCTTGTGAAATATTACTAGATAAAATAAACATATGTTTGTTTCTGGGCTCTCAATTCTTTTCCTTTGGCCTATGTGTCTGTTTTTATGCCAGTATCATACTGTTGAAGTGACTGTTTTACTATGGGCTGTTTTAATGACTATTCCTTGGGCTTCCCTTGTGGCTCAGCTGGTAAAGAATCCACCTGCAATGTGGGAGACCTGGGTTTGATCCCTGGGTTGGGAAGATCCCCTGAAGGAGGGCATGGGAACCCACTCCAGTATTCTTGCCTGGAGAATCCCCATGGACAAAAGAGCCTGGCAAGGTTCAGTCCATAGAGTCAGAAACAGTCAGACACAACTGAGTGACTAAGCACAGTACAACATCATACTGTTTCTAATGACTCTAGTTTGTTAGTATAGCTTAAAATTTAAAAATGTGATGCCTTGCACTGAGTTCTTCTTTCTCAGGATTGCTTTGGATATCTAAGGTCTTTTGTAGTTACATACAAAATTTAGAATTGCTTTTTATATTTCTATGAAAAATGCCTTTTAAATCTAAGTAGATATTGCATTCAATCTATAAATAGTTTGGGTAGTATGGATATTTTAACAATATTAATTCTTCCAATTCATGAATACGGGATATCTTTCTATTTACTTGTTTCTTTCTCAGTTTCTTATACAGCATAGACATTTTCATCTCCTTGGGTTAAATTTATTCTTAAGGATTTTGATTTTGATGCTATTGTGAATGGAATTTTAAACATTTATTTTTTCAGATACTTGTTAGTGTGTGGAAATACCACTGATTTTTGTATGTCAATTTGTATCCTGCAACTTTTCTGAATTTGCTTATTAGCTCTAAAAGTGTTTATATGTAAAATTATGTCATCTGCAACAGAGATAATTTTACTTTTCCCTATAAATTCTGATGCTTTTTCTCTTTCTTATCTCATTGGTCTGGAATGGACTTTCAGAACTGTGTTGAATAGAAGTGGCGAGAGTGGGCACCTTTTTCTTCTTCCTGATCTTAAATGAAAAGCTCTCAACCTTTCAGCGTTGATTATGATGTTAGCTGTGTACTTGTCAAATATGGCTTTTATTATGTTAAGATAAAATCTTTTTTTTTTTTTTTTTAACCTAGGTTGTTCCATAAACTGATGTTGAATTTTGTCAAATACTTTTCTGTGTCTATGGAGATGATCTGTATTAATTTTTTATGTTTTCCCATTATTTGTATCACATTTATTAATTTTATATGATAAACATCATTCCATCCTGAGGATAAATCCCACATTAAGATCCTTTTAATGTCCTGATGAATTTGGTTTGCTAGTATTTTACTGAGCATGTTTACACCATTTTTACACCTATTTTCATTAGGGATATTGGTCTATACTTTATGCTGGCCTCATAAAATGAGTTTGTGTGTATTCCTTTATCTTTGATTTTTGGGGAGAAGAGTTTGCATTGGTCTTTATTCTTGTTTAAATATTTTAGAATTTCACCAGTAAGGATGTCTGGTCCTTGGCTTGTCTTTGATGGGAGATTTCTGTTTGTTTGTTTTACTGATTCAGTCTCCTCAAAGTTATTGGTCTGTTCAGATTTCCCTTTTCTTTCTAATTAATCTCAGTAGGGTTGTATGTTTCTGATAATTTTTCTGTGTCTTCTAATTTGTCCATTCTGTTGGTGAATAATTGGTCATAGTAGTCTGTTATGAACCTTTATATTTCAGTCCTGTCAGTTATAACATTTCCTTTTTCATTTATAATTTTTCTGACTCTGATCTTCTCACTTTTTTCTTGTTAATTCTAATAAAAAATTATCATTTTATCTTTTCAAAGAACCAACTCTTCATTTGGCTGATCTTTTCTATTGTTTTCCTGTTCTCTATTTCTTTGTTGTTTCAATCTTCATTATTTTCATCTTATAAATTTGGGCTCAGTTTTTTACTGTTTTTGTAATTTTCAGAGGCATAGAGTTAGGTTGTTTATTTAAGACTTTCCTTATTATCAATGTATGCATTTATTACCAGCAGTTTCTCTTTTAGAACTGCCTTCACTATATCCCGTAAGTTTTGGAATGCTATGTTTCTACTTTAATTTGTCTTAAGATAATACTTTATTTGCCCTTTAATTTCTTCTTTGATTCATTGGTTTCCAGAAGAGTTATTTTATTTCTGTATACTCATGGGTTGTTCAGTTTTTCTTCTGTAATTCATTTCTCATTTCATACCATTGTGGTCATAAAAGATACCTGCTATAATTTAAATCTTCTTGAATTTACTAAGACTTGTTTTGCAGCTTAACATATGATCTATCCTAGAAAATATTTCTCATGTACTTGAGAAGAAAGTGTATTTTGGTTTTGTAAGATATGATGTTCCATATATGTCTTATTAGGTTCATTTGGTGTATAGTGTTGCTCAAATCAGCTATTTTATTATTTTTATTAATTTATTATTAATTATTTTATTATTAATTTTCTGTCCAAGTGATTGATTTATTATTGAGAGTGGGATATTTAAGTCTTCAGCAACTATAATATCACTGTTTCTTCTCCTTTTAGTTTTGTTAATTTTTGCTTTATATACTTAGATGCCTCAATGTTGGGTATGTAATATTTACAGTTGTTACATCTCCTCTTTGATAGCCCCATTTATCATTATAGAATGACTCCCTTTGCTTCTTTTTTACCATTGTTGAGCTCTATTTTGTCTGATATAAATACTCCTGCTTATTTTTTCCTTTTCGGTTATCATTTGCTTGAAAATTTTTTTGCCATCCCTTCACTCATGGTGTTTGTGTGTCTTTAGGGATAGACTGAGTCTCCTGAAGGCAGCATGTTGTTGGATCCTACTTTTTTATCCATTCAGTGCATTTTGACGTGATAATTTAATCTCTTTATATTAGGAGTCTTTACTGATTGGCAAAGATTTCATATTGCCATTTGATCAATTGTTTTCTAAATGTTTCACAGATTCCCTGTCTCCTGCTTAATTATCCTGCTGTCTTTTTTTCTATTTTGATGTCTTTTGGTCTTAATATTCTTTATAATAAATTGATTTCTTGAGTGTAATAGCTACAAGGCTGCAAGTTTTCCCCATGTGGTTACCATGAGTCTTACATAAAATACCTTAATTTTATAGCATTCTGCTTTGAACTGACAACAACTTAACTTCAATAATATTCCTAACTTTTCATTTTTATTTCTCCTTCCCCTCACATTTTAGGATATTGATGTTACAGTTTATATATATTTATTGCTATTTAGTAAAATGTTGATTGAACAATCAGGAAAATAATCTCTTGTCCATATTTAAACCATTTTCTAGAAGTTGCAAATATGCATTTAAATATGACCATTGTTTTTTATAATGTTATTGATGTCTTGGGTTCTTATGTAGGCAATGTACTGAGAATGCAAGTGTTTAGAAATGTAGGTACTAGCATCATTAAAGTTGAATTTACATCTTTAATATCCTTGATTCCTCACCCCTCCCTCCAATTCCACCATCATCAACATCCTTATTCAAAAAATTTTATTGGATTATAGTTGATTTAAAAGGTTGTGTTATTTTCTGTTGTACAGCAAAGTGAATCAGTTAAACATATACATATATCCACTCTGTTAAAAATTCTTTTCCCATATAGGCCTTTAGAGAGTATAAAGAAGAGTTCCTTGTGGTATACAGTAGGTCCTTATAGTTATCTATTCTATATATAGTACTGTGTATATGTAAATCCCTATTTCCTAGTTTGTCCCTTCTCCCCTTTCCTCTCTGATAACCATAAGTCTGTTTTTGACATCTGTGCCTCAATTTCTGTTTGTAAATAAGTTCATTTGTACTATTGTTTAAAACTACACATATAAACAATATCATGTATTTTGTTTTCTCTGTCTCACCTACATCACTGAGTATGACAATACCCAGGTCCATCCATATTGCTGCAAATGGCATGATTTTGTTCTTTTTATCACTGACTATCATTCCATTGTATATATATTCCACATGTTTATCCATTCCTTTACTAGTGAAGTTTAGATTGCTTCCATGGCCTGGCTATTGTAATATGTTGCAGTGAACATTGAGGTGCATGTATTTGCTTGAATTATCATTTTATCTGGATATATGCCCAGGTATGGGATTGTTGGATCATGGTAGATCTATTATTAGCTTTTTAAGGAGCCTCCATACTATTCTCCATAGGGCTGTACCCATTATATACCTAGTAATAGAGTATGAGGACTCCCTTTTCTCCCCACCCGCTCTAGCATTTATTGTTTGTAGATTTTTGATGATGGCCATTCTAACTGGTGTGAGATGATACTTCATTGTAGTTTTTATTTCCTTTTCTCTAATAATTAGTGATGTTGAATATCTTCACATGCTTTTCAGCCATCTGTATGTCTTTAGGAGAAATGCATATTTAAATCTTTCTCCCATTGTTTGATTTGGTCATTTATTTATTTGCTGTTGAGCTGCATGAGCTGTTTGTATATTTTGCAGATTAAATCCCCCCTTTTTTTTTGTTTTTTTTGCATATCTTTTCTCCCATTCTGAGGGTTGAATTTTTGTTATGGTTTCCTTTGCTGCTGTACAAAAGGTTTTAGGTTTAATCAGGTCCCATTTGTTTACTTTTGTTTTTAATTTCATTACTGTAGAAGTTGGATCCTAAAAGATCTTGCTGCAATTGATATCAGATATTGTTCTCCCTGTTTTCCTCTAAGAGATTTACATTTTGTCATTACTCCACCTTGAATTTCTGTCTATGGTATTAGGGAGGGATTCCCTGGTGGCTCAGATGGTGAAAAATCCACCCACAATACAAGAGACCTGGATTTGATCCCTGGATCAGGAAGATCCCTTGAAGAATGGAAGGGCTAGGCACTCCTGTATTCTTGCCTGGAGAATGCCATGGACAGAGGAGCTTGGGGGACTACAGTCCATTGGATTGCAAAGAATTGGATGGAACTGAGCTACCAACACTTTCACTTTCATGGTATTAGGGAGCATTCTGATTTCATTCTTTCATATGTGGCTGTCCAGTTTCCCGGTGCCAGTTATTGAATAGACTGTCTTTTCTCCATTGTGTGTTTTTGCCTTCTTTGTAAGCGATCAGGTGACCGTAGATGCATGAGTTTCTTCTCTCTGGGTTTTCTTTTTTTTTTTTTTTTTCCATTTATTTTGATTAGTTGGAGGCTAATTACAATATTGTAGTGGTTTTTGCCATACATTGACATGAATCAGCCATGGGTTTACATGTGTTTCCCATCCCGATCCCTCCTCCAGCCTCCTTCTCCATCTCATCCCTCTGGGCTTTCTATCCTGTTCCATTGACCAACATTTCTCTTTTTGTGCCAGTACCATAATGCGTTGATCACTGGAGCTTTGTAGTATAGTCTGAAGTCAAGGTTGCCTGATTCCTCTAGCTTTGTTTTTCTTTTTCAAGATTGCTTTGGCTGTGGGATCTTCTGTGTTTCCATACAAATTGTAAATTTTGCGGATCTAATTCTTTGAAAATGCAATTTTTAATTTGATAGGGATTGCATTGAATCTGTAGACTGGCTTGGGTAGTACAGTAATTTTGACAATATTGGTTCTTCCAATCCAAGAACATGGTGTATTTCTCTACCTATTTGTGTCATCTTTGATTTCTTTCATCAGTATAGAGTTACAATTAAGGTCTTTGGCTCCTTAGGTTGGTTTACCTAGGTATTTTATTCTTTATGGTGTGATGGTAAGTGGGATTGTTTATTTGATTTCTCTTTCTGATCTTTGGTTGTTAGTGTATAAGAATAAAAATGATTTCTATGTTTTAATTTTGTAACCTGCAACTTTACCAGATTCATTGAGGAGCTCCAGTAGTTTTCTGGTGGTGTCCTTAAGATTTTCTATGTATATTATCATGCCATCTACACACAATGACAGTTCAACTTCTTTTGCAGTTTGTATTCCTTTATTTACTCTCTGATTGCCATGTCTAGGATTTATAGAACTATGTATAATAAAAGTGGCAAGAGTGGACAACCTTGTCTTGTTACTGATCTTATAAGAAATGCTTTCAGCTTTTCACCATTGAGAATGATGTTAGCTGTAGGTCTGTTATATTTGGCCTATATTATGTTGAGTTTGGTTCCCTCTATGACTGTTTTTGTATAGTTTTTAATTATAAATCTCATGGATGGAAAATCCCATGGACAGAGAAGCCTGGTGGGCTACAGAGTCCAGGGGTTCACAAAGAGTCAGACACGACTGAGTGACTAACACTTATTGTAAATGGATGTTGAATTTTTTCCTAAGCTTTTCCTTCATCTATTGAAATGATTATGTTCTTTTCATTCTTTAATTTGTTAATGTGGTATACCACATTGATTCACTTGCTTATATTGAAGAATTCTTGCATTCTTGGGATAAATTCCAGTGGCTCATGGGGCATAATTTTTTTTTTAATGTTTTGTTGGATTCTGTTTGCAAGTATTTTGTTGAGAATTTTTGTGTCTGTGTTCATCAGCAATATTGGTATATAATTTCCTTTTTTTGTATGATATCTTTGCTTTTGGTGATGGTGGCTTCATACAATGAGCTTGCTACTGTTTCTCCCTCTGCAATTTTCTGAAAGAGTTTCAGAAGGATAGCTCTTAACTCTTGGCTAAATGTTTGATAGAATTTGCCTGTAAAGCTGTCTGGTCCTGGACATTTTTTTGTTCATTGGGAGATTTTTAATAACAGTTTCTATTTCAGTATTTGTGACTGGCCTGTTCATAGTTTCTATTTCTTCCTGATTCAGTCTTGGGAGGTATTTTTTGATTCTCTATTTGATTTCTTTAGAGATTCACTGGTTGTTTAATAATATATTACTTAGTTTCCATTTGTTTATGTTATTTACAGTCTTTTTCCCCCTGTAATTGATTCCTAATTTCATAGCATTGTGGTCAGAAAAGATGCTTGATTTCATTTCAGTTTTCTTACATTTCCCAAGACTTGACTATGATGTGATCTATCCTGCAGAATATTCTGTGTGCACTTAAGAAGAAATTTTATTCTTCTGATTTCAGATAAAATGTCCTATAAATATCAGTTAAGTCTATCTGATCTGTTATGTCATTTAAGACATGTTCCTTAATAATTTTCTGTCTGCATAATCTGTCAGTTGATGTAAGTGGGTTGTTAAGTCCCCCACACTCTTACTGTTACTCTTGGATTTTCCCTTTTATGGCTTATAGCATTTGCTTTATATATTGAGGTGCTACTGTTTGGGTGCATACATGCTTACAATTGTTGTATCTTCTTCTTGGATTGATCCCTTGATTGTGTAATGTCCTTCCTTGTCTCTTGTAATAATCCTTATTTTTAGTGTATTTTGTCTGATAGAAGTATTGCTACTCAAGCTTTCTTTTCATTTCCATTGGCATGGATTATTTTTTTCCATTCCATCACTTTCGGTCCATATGTATCCCTAGATCTGAAATGGGTATATTGTAGACAGCATATATATGGGTCTGTTTTTCTGTCCATTCAGTCAGTCTTTTGGTTGAAGCATTTAGTCCATTTACATCTAAATTAATTATCATTATGTATGTTTCTATTACCATTTTCTTAATTGTTCTTATAGGTCTCTTTCCTTTGCCTCCTCCTTTGTTTTTTCTTCTCTGTGGTTTGATGACCATCTTTAGTGTTGTGTTTGGATTGCTTTTTCTTTTTTATATGTATATCTATTATTGTTTGTTGGTTTGCATTTCCCCTGAGGTTTTGATACAGCAGTCTATATATACAAGGCCGCTTTAAGTTGCTGGTCTTATAATTTCAAATGTAATTCCCATATTTGTACTCTCCTTTTTTTCATGGTTGCTGTTTTTGCAGCCATACTTTCCTATGGATGATTTCCTGCTTTTACTGTATGTTTGCTTTTACCAGTGAGTTTTCCAATTTGTGATTCCATGGAATTCTCTAGGCCATAATATTGGAGTGAGTAGCCTTTCCCTTCTCCAGGAGATCTTCCCAATCCATGTATTAAACCCAGGTCTTCCACATTGCAGACAGATTCTTTACCAACTGAGCCTCAAGGGAAGCCCAAGAATACAGGAGTGGGTAGCCTATCCCTTTCTTCTCCAGTGGATCTTCCCTCCTGCATTGCAGGTGGATTCTTTACCAACTGAACTATCAAGGCAGCCCGTATATTTCCCTGTGGATGATTTCCTGCTTTTGCTGTATGTTTGCTTTTTCCAGTGAGCTTTCCAATTTGAGATTTTCTTGTCTCTAGTTGTACTCTCTCCCCCACCCCCCCACCCCCTTTTTTTTGGTGCCTAAGTAAGTTCCTTTAGGAATTGTTGTAAAGCTGTTTTTGTGCTGCTGAATTCCCTAAACATTTGCTTGTTTGTAAAACGTTTGATTCTCTGTCAATTCTGAATGAGAGCCTTGCTGGGTAGAGTATTCTTGGTTGTAGATTTTCTCCCTGTTTTTACTTTAAATATATGGTGCCATTCCTTTCTGGCCTGCAGAGTTTCTGCTCAAAACTCTGCTGATAACCATATGGGTTTTCCCTTATATGTTTTTCCCTTATATGTTATTTGTTGCTTTTCTCTTGTTACTTTTAATAATTTTCTTTGTATTTAATTTTTGTTAGTTTGATTAATATGTTTCTCAGCATATTCTTCCTTGGGATTATCTCTGTGCTTCCGGGACCTGGGGGACTATTTCCATTCCCATGTAAGGAAGTTGTTTTCTATAATCTCTCAAAATATTTCCTTAGGCCCTTTATCTTTCTCTTCTTCTGGGGCCCCTATAATTTGAATGTTGCTGTGTTTAGTGTTGTGCCAAAGGTCTCTGAATCTATTCTCATTTTTTTTTTAAATTCTTTTCCATCACAGTGATTTCCTCCATTCCATCTTCTAGCTCGGTTCTTCTGCCTCATTTATTCTGCTATTGATTCTTCTAGTGTATTTTTTATTTCATTTATTGTGTTGTTCATCTCTCTTCTTTAATTTTTCTGTATCTTTGTTTAATATTTCTTATATCTTCTCCATCTGTGCATCCATTCTTTTTCTGAGATTTTAGGACATCTTTACTATTATTACTCTGAATTCTTTTTTTTTTTTTTTTGGTAAATTGCCTGTCTCCTCTTCATTTAGTTATTCTAATAGGTTTTTATCTTGTTCCTTCTTCTGCAACACATTTCTCTGTCATCTCGTTTTGTCTGACTTGCCATGTTTGTGGTCTCTTTTCCACAGGTTGCAGGATCTTAGTTCCTCTTGCTACTAGTGTCTGTCCGCTGGTGGGTGAAGTTGGCCCGGGGCTTTGTACAAGTTTCCTGGTGGGAGAGACAGGTGTCTGCCCTCTTGTGAGTGGAGCTGGGTCTTATCCCTCTGGTGAGCAGGGCCATGTCGAGTGGTATGTTTTACAGTGTCTGTGAGCTTAGTATGACTTTAGACAGCTTTTCTGCTAATAAGCAAGTCTGTATTCCTATCTGCTGGTTGCTAGGCCTGAGGTGCTCCGGCACAGGAGCCTACAGACTGCTTGGTAAGGTTGGGTCTCAGTGCCAAAATGAGGACCTCTGGGAGAACTCACACCAATTAATACTCCCTTGGGTCTCTGATGCCAGTCCGTTTGCCCCCACAGTGAGATACAGCCAACCCCATGTCTCCCCAGGAGACCCTTCAAGAGCTTTAGATACGTCTAGCCCAGGTTTCTATGGAGGTACTGCTTTGTGCTGAGTCCCAGGGCATATGAGCCCTTATGTGCATCCTCCAAGGGGGAGTGTCTCTTTCCCTCAGTCCTGCGGAGGTCCTGAACTCAAACCCTGCTGGCCTTCAAGGCTAAATGCTCTGGGGATTCCTTGTCCTGATGCCAGTCTCTGTCATGGAGTGCTACTTTTATTTGGGAATGAACCTTACCAAATAACCCTCAGGCTCCCATGTACCACGCATGGGTTTGATTTTTAGAGTAAAGGTGTGAGGGCTTTATTTATTATGGATGACTGCCACTTGTTTCCTCAGTGTATTTGCTGGCCATTATCTTCTCAATAGGGGGTTTGACTGGTATTGTAGTGACCAGAGCCTGCCCTGGATGTAGACTGGGGACTCCCCTTTGCTCTGTCATCATTGTTCTGTCACGGGTGGGGTTTGCTCTCATGTTGTTGGGATAGAGTCCCCCTGATCAGTTACTTAGCTGTGTTTTCCATCTATAATGCAAGGTAGATGGAATTGGAGCACTCCCACTGGGAGAGAACCTCTGAGTATTCCTCCTCTGACACAGTTCGCCTGTGAGTGAACTCTGTCGTATCCTCCTTGCCTGTTGTGGGCTCAGAGTGTACACTGTTGGTACTGCTGACAGCCCTACCCTAACTATGAATATGTTGACAATTGGTCCCGGTAACTCTCAGGTTGTAGTTGTCACCAGGCCTCTGGCACAGATCCACGGAGGTCAGGTCCCAGACCTCCTGTGGAGGCAGTTCAGACTCTGGCCTGGCCCAGCCATCACATGTACATGCCCACAAAGTCCACAGCTGATAAACCCAGTCCCATCGCAGCTGCAGGAATACCTGTCTGTTCAGATGTCCCATGGGCACTGAATTTAGGAAGCCGGAAGCAGAGGTGTATCTCCATGGTTGGAGCAATTGTGAGGAGAGATTTCAGCTCTTCTTCCTTAGTCTTCTTCCTGGTTCTCAAATGTGGTTTCAGCCTCACCTGTGCCTGTGGGCCACCCACTGGGGTCTGTCCTGATCCTGCTGGAGCACATGAGCCTGTCAGGCAGGAGGAGGCAGAGGTGAGGTGGTGATCAGTGGGGCTGCCCAGGAGGGAGGAAGCTGAGCCAGCTATCAGGGTGATGGGTGGCCCAGATGCGAAGGGGTCTGAAGCAGCGATGGCCAGGACCTCACAGGCCACCTTGGCAGGAGCCCTCCCTAGTTCCCTGTGGAGGGAGGGGCCAGTGTGTGAGGGGTGAGGCTTCAATGGCAGCCCTGCTCTTTTCACATCACTCAACAATGGCACTTTGCTTCCATGGCAGGGCAGGCTTTCTCCATAAGCATTCCTGGTTGTGGATCTCCTCACTCCATCCGTTCATCCCAGCACCCAGCACCAGAGTGTGCCCCTGAGTGTAGGCTGTGGCTCAGACCATCTGTGTAGGTCTCACTCTGTCCTGCCTGCCCCAGGCTGGATGCTGAATCCTCCTCTGAGCTTCTCTTCTATCTCAGCTGATCTTCCTGCTTATCACGGGGTTTCCCCATGTGTGGGACCCTCCGCTCATCTTCACCTCTCCTGAGGAGCACAAGTCCCTTCCTGCTTCCTCTCCTCTTCCTTTAACCTTCTTTCTTTAATCCTACCAAGTTATTAGGTCATCATTCTTGTACTTTTAGGAGACCAATACCCTCTGCTAGTGTTCAGCTGGTGTTCTGTGAGAATTGCTCCATTTATAGATGTATTCTTGATGTGTTTGTGGGGAAAGATGAATTCCATGTACTCCTACTCCTCTGCCATTTTGACCACCCTACATATTTTATATTCAGTTCAGTTTAGTTCAGTACCTCAGTTGTGTCCGACTCCTTGAGACCCCATGGACTGCAGCACGCTGGGCCTCCCTCTCCATTGCCAACTCCCAGAGTTTACTCAAACTCATGTCCATTGTGTCAGTGATGCCATCCAATATCTCATCTTCTGTTGTCCCCTTCTCCTCCTGCTTTCAATCTTTCCCAGCATCAGAGTCTTTTCAGACGAGTCAGATCTTCACATCAGGTGGCCAAAGTATTGGAGTTTCAGCTTCAGCATCAGTCCTTCCAATGAATATCCAGGACTGATTTCCTTTAGGATGGACTGGTTGGATCTCCCTGCAGTCCAAGGGACTCTCAAGAGTCTTCTCCAACACCACAGTTCAAAAGCATCAGTTCTTCAGTGCTCAGCTTTCTTTATAGTCTAACTCTCACATCCATACATGACTACTGGAAAAACCATAACTTTGACTAGATGGGCCTTGCTTGGCAAAATAATCTCTCTCTTTTTTTAAATATGCTATCTAGGTTGGTCATAACTTTTCTTCCAAGGAGCAAGCATCTTTTAATTTCATGGCTGCAGTCACCATCTGCAGTGACTTTGGAGCCCTCAAAATAAAGTCTGTCACTGTTTCCACTGTTTCCTCATCTATTTGCCATGAAGTGATGGGACCAGATGCCATGATCTCAGTTTTCTGAATGTTGAGCTTTAAGCCAACTTTCTCACTCTCCTCTTTCACTTTCATCATGTGGTTCTTCAGTTCTTCTTTACTTTCTACCATAAGGGTGGTGTCATCTGCATATCTGAGATTATTGATATTTCTCCCAGCAATCTTGATTCCAACTTTATATTACATATCTATTAAGTCTTCAGTCATTGTGTTCTTCAACTTTAGGATTATTGTTTATTTCATTGAAATGATTTTCTGCACGCATTTTTTTTTTGCTTGTGTGTTCTTGTATTTAAGATAATTATTCTCAGTTCATTGATAGTTTATAGATCTCCTTTCTTTAAAGTCATTTATTGGATATTTCTTATTTTCCTTTGGTGGTATCATGTTAACCTGATTTTCATGATCTTTGATTCCTTATGTGGATATCTATAGATCTGAGTAAATTGTTTCCTTTTTCAGACTTTAATTAAAAGTTGACTTTGGCAGAGACAGAACTTTAACATTCCTCTCAGCTTGGTTCTGGATGTATCACCTGGTAGTATCCTTGAGCGGAAGGGGCTTACTATTAGGACCTATTGTGGGGCAAGACCGCTATTCCAGTTCTGAGGCTGTAGGGGAGAAGGGTGTACTGTTGGCTAAGAACAGCAGATGAATAGGAGTGCTGGTTTGGTTTCCTGCCCACGCGACACTGTAGACTGGATTCTGTGATGGCCTAGGTTCTCGGATCAGGTTCTCGGTTCCTGTTCCTAGATGGTCAGGCTGGGCACTATATCCAGCAGTCAACAGCATTATTAATCGGCTTTCTTGCCCTTGCAGAGCGGCAGAGCAGGCTTCAAGGCATTCAGAACTCATTGTTTGTAGACCCAAATCAGGTTCCCATGTGCACTAAATTTCCCATCCAGACAGAGCCACTAGTTTTGTTTTGGAGATAGGGAAAGCAACAGACTGCTTTCTAATCAAGTGGCACTATAAACACGGCTGTATAATGGACTCTGAAGCTTCTTGTGTGCTCTGGTTAGGTATCCTGGTCAGAAAAGCTGAAGGCTTTATTCAATAGTAGATGGGAGCTCAAATTACTTTCTCTCGTCTGTGGAGTACAATATAGGTTCTAGGTCTGGAAAGGGGTTTATTGGGGATCAAACTAGATTATGCCTTGTGATCGGCCATCATTCTAACTCTTTAGATGGGTAGCGTTACTAACCAAGTTCTCCATTAAAACACTGTTGTAATCGGGGTTGCAAGGTGGGCTACACAGATTTCCCAGGGGCTCTAATTAGGTATTTTATTTGGATCATGCCAGAGTCTATATTCACCTTTCAGGGGAGCTTTAAGTTATCTTCCAAGCCTGGTTGGGTGTGCAGAACAAATCCTAGGGTCAGCAAGGCTATTTGCTTTGATATCACATTATACCTGCTTGCAAAGCTTTCTGGACAAATAAGTCCACTGTTTTGACTCTGAGAACACAGAATCGCTTGTTGGGTTTCCTACTCAAGTGCTGTTGTACTGGGGCTGTGAGATGGGCTGCTAAGATTCCTGGGAGCTCAGGTTAGGTTTCCTGGCTATAGAGGTTATATTTAGCAGATGGCAGGACTACAGACTAATTTCCCTGCTTGGGGTGGGAATGCATACAGCAGAACCCCACGATGATAAGACTCTTGTTTTGGGAGCTAATCAGACAGACCTGCATATTAAACTCTCTGGTCAGATAGGATCACCAGCTTGTTTCTGCAGATGGGCAGAGTGACTGGCTGGACCCTCTGCTTAAGTGCTGCCAGTCAAGCCAGTTCCCAGATGCTTGGCCAGGCTTCCTGGTCAAGCAGGACAAAGAGATACACTTCCAGGAATTATGGCCCTGCTTCTCAGTTAGTTGGGGCAGTGGATGACTCAGCTACTCAGCCTAGGCTTTGCGGGTAGAACAGACTCTAGGGCTAGCAAGCTTATTTATTTAAGGTTTCAAAGCAGGAAGACCCTGCTGAGGTCCTTGGTTAGACTTAGCACAATCTTGGCTCTGTAGATAAGCAAAGCTATATGTCCCTTCAACTTCTTCTCCATAATGTGATTCTCAGTGGTCAATTCCCATGATCCCTGAGAGACTAGATCAGAGTTAGGACTCCCAAGAATCAACTGATAGTGCTGGGGAGCTCACTGGCCATCTTAGGCTCTCTTTTCCCACTGGAGGAACTTTAGACTAGGTAGGGTGTGGCACTACCCTAGCCTGGGGGCGGGCAGTGCAGTCAGCAGGCAGAGGCTTCTCTAACTCTTCTACTAGGGAGAGTCTCCATCTTGTGGTGCAGAGGGCCCCACCTTCTATGATTTTCACAGAGATGTTTTGTTCATGATAAGTTATTTGTTAGTTATTCTTATAATAGGGAGTGAAGTTGGTAATGCCCTATATTGCCATCTGGGTATCATCCTTTGATCAGAAAGACAACTCTGGAAAACATTTTTGAATTCTTCTGTAAAAATCCCAGAAGTATTGGTCCCCAACTGTCTACAAGTATAGCCAAAATAACATTGCCTCTTTTTAGACTTTAATTTCATTCCAGTTTTTTTTTTTTTTTTTTTTTTTTTTTGCCTTGTCTTTTACTTCTGCAGTAGCTACTGCTATTGCCATAAGTAATGAAATCTTTTGTTTCTGACCATCAAAAAGACTGTCTTCTGCCAGGATTCTAAAAAAGGCCAACGTGTTAGTTAGTTTACAGTATTAACTCTCAGAGCCTTCACAGTTAATTCCTGACAAAATGGAATAGAAAAAAACAATTTTGATGATGTATTTCTTATTGCTTCTGGTACTTTTTAAAATAATTTATCTTTATTTAAAGAGTTGGAAACATTAATCATAAACTATCAATTTGGAATATATCCCATCATATCAAGTAAAATAGCTTTTCTTTCATTAATACTTACTTGGCACCTGGAGATGGACCATGGCAAAGAAAACTGAAAGTTAAAATCCTAAACAGATTCCTATATCTCAGGATAATACATTGCTATAACACAGTAACTGTTCTGAGAGTTGATAAAATTTAGTGCCATATTAATTTTGTTTTTGTTTCCAATGTATGTGTATAAAAATATAGGCATGACTCATGAATCATCCATTTGCTTATGTATTGGCTAAACTAATCAGTTCTCATGGACTCATGTGTTAAAATTTCCTATCATAACTATTGGGGAAAATATTATTAGTGACATGATGCTTCATAGGTAGCAGAATATATTTAACTTTGCTATTAAAATATTTAAATTCATGGTATAGTAATAAATATTTTGGGACTATCTGGGTATTTTGTAAAATTTAAGTCAGGAATGAGGTGACATATTTGATTAAAAGATGGAAGAATCAGTAAGGGCAGAATAGAACTCTGATTTTTATACACAATCTGTATCTCATGGAATGGGATAAAGGATCATAAGAGAGCTTAATGGTTTATTCTTTTTCACTGTCACATAATCCTGAGAAAAGAATGAACTCTTCAGTCTTCTCAATTGTCAATTCATGGCCTTTGATAAATAGCACATTCACTGAACAGATTTAAAAAGAAAAAAAAATAAAAAGGGAAACTGAGGTAGGAGGTTGAAGAGAAGATTAAGTTAGAAGGTAATAGAAAACGTATTACTATAGATCTTTGACATTTTCCACATTAATGTAGGTGATGGTAAAGTATGATCAGTAAATTAGTCAAAAAACAGTACTGGCACGGGGTCATTCTTCTCTACTGCATTAAGTTCAACGAGATTTCCCCTGAAACAATTTATTAAAATGTAGACTTGATTGTGGTTGCTTATAAAGCAGGAAAGAGAGTCCAATTTTACTTCAGAAAGCTTTCTGATGACTTAGTTACTAACACTGTCAACATATTAAAACATACTAAAAATCCATTCTTTCATTATTATTTCAAATAGTGTACTCAAATAAAGTGATGCAATGGTGTTACCTGGCAAAGGATTATTTTATATTACACATAAAAATGAAAATAGGCCCCTTTCGTAGACAGACTGTCAGTATCTGTCTGTTGTCTGCGCAGTGCCCTGGGAGAAGTAGTCTGCCAACAGCTATCTCTCTGATTATATAGTTTCATGGGACCAGGAAGCACCAGAGTCTAGAGTTAAGTGGTGTTCTCTGGGTGGCAGTGATTAAAAAACAAAACCAAACAGGGTGCGAGACACATGGAAATGCTCCCCCCTAGGAGATGGTGGCACTCTGGCGTGTGGCAGAGGCAAAGCGTGAAGACAGTACCTGCAGTTGGATATTTCTGCAAAGCATTATTGTCAACCCTTAGATGTGTGTTTAATTAGAAGCCTACTAATTAGCCTCCAATTAAAATAAATAAATTTATATTAAAAAAAGAAAAAAAAGAAGCCTACTCCTCAGGTAACATCCAGAGCGATTAACTAATAGGTCTCTTTTACAGAGAGACTATCTCTGAACCTGTTGACTTTTACTGTGGTCTGGGGGTGTTAACTGTTTAAGAACTCTCTCCCCATGTATTATAGTCCTGTGGGGACATATAGGCATACACCCTGCTGGCTGCCAGAGCCAGGCATATTTAGAGGTGCTCTCTGGAGGCAGCTATAAAAATTGGGGTTCTGGAGACTAGTATGAGCTAACATTTGTGAGATGCTAGCAAGAAGGCTCAAGCACAGGGAGAAGGCACATTCCATCCACTGGCCTTTGTTCCCCGAGAGCAATTCAGTAGATGTTGATCAAATCAGAAGTCTACCCTTTAGGCCAAAACTCCAGAAAAGTAACTAGGCTTCTTTCACAAAACACTTGGGGTTGTTTCAGTCAGCTCTCTGTGCATTGCCCTGGGGATGGTAGCCTACCAAGACCTGTTTCTCTGATTATCGCAGCCACATGGGACTCAGGGACGCAGCTCACCTACCCTCAAGAGCCAAGGGCAATCAAGCTACCAGGTGGTAGCTATGAAAACCAGCCACCAGATATGTGTAAAAGCTCTCTTTCAGGTGATTCTGGTGCTTTATAGGATGGGAAGGGGAGAGCGTGAAGATCGTCCCTACTGAGCATAGGCAGGTATGGGTGAGTGTAAAGATGATGCCCATTGTCGGGGGGGTGGATTTGGAAAACAAGAAGGAAAACACAGAATGGGGGGGGAAAGATGATGTTGATTAGTTCGATTAAGGCAAGGGAGAGATGGACGATGATACCCCGGGGCTAGAGTGAGACCAAGGGGGAGCTCACTGGCTATAGCAAAGCAGAGGCAGTGTGTAAAAGTGGCACCCACCAGTCCTTCTCGAGATGGTGTCCCAGCACTGCGTTTAATTAGATTCCAGTTGTTCTGTCACTAAGTCACGTCTGACTCTTTGCAACCCCACAGACTGAGGCCACCAGGCTCTTTTGTCCATGGGATTTTTCACGCAAGAATACTGGAATGGGTTGCCATTTCCTCCTCCAGGGGATCTTCCTGACGGAGGCATTGAACCTGCATTTTCTGCATTGGCAGGCAGATTTTTTACCCACTGAGCCATCAGGAAGATAAATTAGATGCCTACACTTCAGGTTAATGCTTTAATATAAGCAAATGAGCCTTTCACTTAAAGGTTGGCTATCTCTGACCTGGGCCTTGGGACAGGGAAACACATGTGCATGAGCCCTTTAAGAGCTATTTCTCAGATAACTACAGTCTTGTGGGCTTCCCGGCCGGGAGCCCCATTGGTTTTCACAGTTAGTTATTTTGTGAACTCATCTCTCAGGTGCAAGTCTTAAAAATTGGGGAACCCGATGTAGAATTTAAACACTTCACTCCACAACGAGAAATTCCAGGTTTTGAGTTCCCTCCCAGTCAGGGGTTGCTGCACCAGGAGTGGGGTTTACAGCCAGACTGTGTCCCAGCTTCTACTTCCACATTCAATATGGTTTCTCCTTTGCCTGATGTGTAGTTATCACTGAGCTATTACTTAGTTATCATTTAGAAATTTTTTCAGAAGAAATTTTTATATATATAGCTGTAGACTTGGTGTGTCCAAGTACATGAGTTCAAGATCTTTCTGTGTTACCATCTTGTCATATAATTCAGCTATGACTTTTAAAACATTTTATATGTCTATTAACATATCTTCCAAGTTGACAGTAAAGTTATTTAAAAAATTTATTGTAAGTTGACATACAATTTTATGTCACTTTCATCATCATAATTTGATATTTATATAAATTGTAAGTGATCACCATAATAAATCTACTTAACATATATTACCATACATAGTTACATTTTTTGTGATGAGAACTTTTAACATTTATTCTCTTGGCAATTTTCAAATATACAGTACATTTTTACTATCATCATCATGCTATATAATATATTCCAAAGACTTATTTTATATGTGGACATTTATACCTTTGGACTACCTTCACCTATGTTGCCCATCACCACATCCCACCTCTGGAAACAACCAGTCATTCTGTGTGTGTGTGTGTGTGTGTGTGTGTGTGTGTTTTAATTTCATATACAAGTGAGATCACATGATATTTGCCTTATGTGACTTTCACTTAGCATAGGTCCATCCATGTTGCTGCAAATGGTGAAAGTTTATTCTTTTTTATGGTTGCATATTATCCCACAGTGTGTGTGTGTATCACATTTTCTTTATTCATCCATTGGTGGACATTTTGGTTGCTTCTGTGTTTTCACCACTTTCACTACTTCTGTGTTTTCACTAATATAAATAATGCTACAATAAACATGGAGATGAAGATATCTTTTCAGGTCAGTGTTTTTGTTTTCTTGGGATAAATAACCAGAAGTAGAATTGTTGGGTCACATGGAGTTTGCTCTATTTTTTATCTTTTTTTTAAGGTCCTATGTACTGTTTTCAACAGTAATTGCACCAATTTACATTTCCATCATCACTGCACAAGAATTCCCTTCATATTCTCACCAACACTTGTTATTTTTTTTTCTTTTTAATAAGAGGTGACACATCCGTGTGTTTTTGATTTGTATTTCCCTGTTGATTAATTATATTGAGCACCATTTCATGTTCTTTTGCCATCTTTGTGCTTTGGTAAAATATCTCTTTAGATCCTCTGCTGATGTTTTAATTGAATTATTTTTTGATATTGAGGTGTATGAGATAATTATTTATTTTTTATTTTAGATATATAATTTGCAGATACTTTATCCCATTTGGTAGATAGTCTTTTTATTTTGTTGATGGTTTTCTTTGTACATTTTTAGTTTGATGCAGTCTCATTTGTATATTTTGCTTTGTTTCCTTTGCTTTTGGTCTCATATCCAAAAAAAAAAAATTATCAGACTTATGGTGTTACTGCTTATCATTTTTTTGTGTTGGTTTTATGGTTTTAAGTCTTATATACATTTTGAGTTAATTTTGTATATGGTGTTAGAGCGTGGTCCACTTTCATTCTTTTGCATGTGGCTGTTCAGTTTTCCCAGCAATATTTATGAAAGAGACTATGCTTTCCCCATTATATATTCCTGGATCCCTTGTTGTAAATTAGTTGACCATATATACACATGGCTTTATTTTTGGGCTCTCTAGTCTGTTTCATCCATCTACGTATTTTATTGTTAATATCATTCTGTATTAATTACTACTGTTCGTAATAGAGTTTGAAATCAGGGAGCATGATTCCTGTAGCTGTTTTTCTTAAGATTGTTTTGCTACCCAGGGTCTTCTGTGGTTCCACTTTTAAGGCTAAAGAAATGTCTGAGATATGAGGGTACAACCAAAAATAATAAATGAATAATGTCCAATGATAGAAACTCTTCAACTAAAATACTTGATACCTAAAAAAAAAAACCCTCAAAAACAAAGCTATATAAATATCAAACAATTACTAATAAAGAGAAAATCAGGACAAATTGCCAATCATCATGACTTTTGACAAATCTTGGTAAATACCTGTTATAGAAAGCTATTGTCAGACTCAAAATATGAAAATGATGGATTCTCATGCTTTGTCAAGTGAAGGAGACCCATTTTATACACTGTACAAATAACAAATGAAGATCTTTGACCTTGCCTCTGATGTCTACTTACTGTAATAAAGCCTCATGATTTGAATTAGTCATAATAAATCATTACTGTTATTTATTAAATATTATGCCTCTTTTCATTGGATACATACCAGAATCACTATTGCAGCTTTCATAATATTAAAAAAAAAAACACAGAAATCTGGATCTTAATCCAGATCCACTTATCCAGATCCTCCAATTGTATAGTCCTGAGATTGTTATTTTGTTAAAAGTTGAATTTAATTCCCAGCCATGGAAAAGAATAGCTGGTCTATTGAATGAGTGCTGAGTTTTTAGTTGGTCACTGATTTTCTCCTTTTTATATCTAGTCCAAAGAACAGACTTATAATAAATTGGGGTAAGGAAAAGAGAAGTAGGACAGTCTGGGGGCACTTGGCATATATCACATGAAATCCTGAAAATAAAAGGCAGTTTGCAAAATGAGTTACAAGAACCTGATAGAAACTGTTACCTGCACACAGAGACCATGAATACTTTTGTGTATTTTCATAGAACTCTATAATTAACATCAATCATGTTTTGCTGAGTTTAAATATATAAAGTAATAAAATTGGAAAACTAAAAAATCAATCTATTAAATAAACCATGGATTGGAAAGCAAATGAAAAATTGTAGTGATGACCTATTTATAGTTTCAGACTTAACTGCCCAAATCATTTTGTCTATATTCTAATTTAAATCTGTTAACTTAAATTGAATAGTCTTCCATTCTGAGTGTGTATTAGAACCACACAGGAAACATAAAAAAAAAAAAAAAAAATCTGTTTTTCAGCTTACACAAAGCAACTAAATCAGAATCTATGGATGGGCCCTGAGGATCTGGCATGTTAAGTGTTAGCTCCCCTACCAGGTAACTGTCTGCAGCTAGGTCTGAGAATTATTACCTAAACTCCAAGTTTAAGAAATGTTAATTTATTTTAATTTTGTAAAATTTAACTCAGGCAATGATTTAGAAAACTATGCTAATATCTTGAAAGTAGTATTAAAATAGTAAATGCTTTATAAAATCAACAGTATCAAAGATACAATAATTAACTTCAGCTTCAGTCCTGAGGTTGAAGTGTTTGTCAGTTGTGTCTGACTCTGCAACCCCACGGACTGTAGCCCACTAGGCACCTCTGTCCATGGAATTCTCCAGGCAAGAATAATGGAGTGGGTTGCCATTCCCTTCTGGAGCTATAAAAAGATAAATTATTGAATTTCTTTTTACCTAATTTAAAAAATCAGAGCAAGATTATTTATTTTGAAAAGATAGAGATCAGTCCTGGGTGTTCATTGGAAGGACTGACGTTGAAGCTGAAACTCCAATACTTTGGCCACCTGATGTGAAGACCTGACTCATTTGAAAAGACCCTGATACTGGAAAGATTGAGGGCAGGAGGAGAAGGGGACAACAGAGGATGAGATGGTTGGATGGCATCACCAACTCAATGGACATGGGTTTGGGTAGACTCCAGGAGTTGGTGATGGACAGGGAGGCCTGGCGTGCTGTGGTTCATAGGATTGCAAAGAGTCGAACATGACTGAGCGACTGAATTGAACTGAGTAAGGGTCTGTTAAGGTTAATCAATAATCTCACATATGCAGATGACACCATCCTTATGGGAGAAAGCAAAAGAACTAAAGAGCCTCTTGATGAAAGTGACAGTGAAAAAGTTGGCTTAAAACTCAACATTCAGAAAACTAAGATCATGGTATCCCGTCCCATCAGTTCATGACAAATAGATGGGGAAAGAATGGAAACAGTGAGGGATTTTATTATTTTGGGCTTCAAAATCACTGCAGATGGTGACTGCACCATGAAATTAAAAGACCCTTGCTCCTTGGAAGGAAAGCTATGATCAAACTAGACAGCACATTAAAAAAAGCAGAAACATTACTTTGCTAGCAAAGGTTCATCTAGCCAAACATCTAGTCTACTGTGGTTTTTCCAGTAGTCGTGTATGAATGTGAGAGTTGGACTATAAAGAAAGCTGAGTGCCTACGATAATGCTTTTGAACTGAGGTGTTGGAGAAGAGTCTTGAGACTCCCTTGGACTGCAAGGAGATCCAACCAGTCCATCCTAAAGGAGATCAGTCCTAGGTGTTCATTGGAAGGACTGATGCTGAAGCTGAAATTCTAATACTTTGGCCACCTGATGTGAAGAGCTGACTCACTAGAAAAGACCCCGATGCTAGGAAAGATTGAAGGCAGGAGGAGAAGGGGACGACAGAGTATGAGATGGTTGGATGGCATCACTGACTCAAAGGACAAGAGTGTGAGTAAGATCTGGGAGCTGGTGATGGACAGGGTAGTCTGGAGTGGTTCAGTCCTGGGGTCGCTAAGAGTCAGACACAACAGAGTGACTAAGCCGAACTGAAGGTTAATGATAAAGAGAGGGTGAGGGAGAAAAAGTGAAAGAAAATATGAACCTTCAATGTGAATAATTATTTAGGAAAATCCTGAGGAAAAGAAACCTTGAATTTAAAAAGTTGTCAACATGTTAAAGTTCTCAACTTTTGGTGATTGTGTGAAAAATATGTTTTCTTTTTATCTTAGCTATTTTGTCTTTTTAATATTTTCTGCACTAAGCAGAATGCATCTATAAATGGTTGTTTTTAGATCAACTACTATTATGCTTTTTGTTTAGTTTCAAAAATTTTTATTAAAAATGTGTAATATTTTAAATTATAGAAAAAATATATGCCATTCTCTTAAAGGTATGCAGAACACAAGAGAAGGAAGCAAGAAAAAGTTTCCATAAAATATCATTGCTCTCTAGTCAGATTTTCTTTCCTAGACTGAGGTAAATCTTCGGAGCAGCAGCCATATAACCTATTTGCAGCTTTAGAACACTGGTTTACATTGTGAAGTTTCAGGCACTAACAGTAAAATATAAACTATAGTTTCTGTGGTTCAGCCCTGCAATTGTTTTACATGTGATTTATACTTGGGAAAAGAGCAAGCAGCAATAATTGCTTTGCTGATATATTTAATTTACAGGTTGGATGGCTCCAGAAATATGTTTCAAAGTGTTCAGTCTTGTTAACCATGAAGTATAAACCGCAGGATTCTCATCTGCAGGTGAAACAAGCAGATGCTGCAGCTTTGGTTTCACAGGTAAGAAAATGACTTTTATTATTTTTGGTTTGGCAGCTTGCACTCTTTTATGTATGTATATATGTGTGTGTGTGTGTATATATATATATATATATATATACATATACCCATGATATTTTTCAGCCAAATATATATGACTGTGAATAAGCAGCATGATTATTACAAACACAAGCCATTTTTTTTTTTAATGGAGCAAACAGTTTTAACATCAGGTATTACCTTCCGTGTATGTTCTCTAAACAAAAACAAAAACAAACAAACAAACAAGCAAAAAAAAAAAAACCAAAAAACTAGTGACTCTTTTATTCACACTCACAAAGACCTCGGGTTGCCTCTATCAGTAGGTGATTGTCACACAGCTTATCAACCAGATACCTTTCCTGGATTGAATTAGATATGACTCTGGGGGAGATTAATATTGCAGAGAGAGATGTAGAGTGGTATTCAACTTGACCACTAATAATAAGGAATCTTCAAACTCTTTTTGGCCAAATCTCTCATGTGAGGACAACAGGACTGACCCTCCATAATGAAGCTATGGGCAGAGTTACACCTTCACTGGCACACCTAGTAGTCATATACCAAACAAACATTTTCCAGAGTAAATAGAAGTACTTTATTGATGTGATCACAATAATACATAATTTTCTAAACATGTAGACTCACCATAATTTATCTAAATATCTGCTTTGATTTTTTGATTTTTCACTCAAATTACCACTGAATAAACAGATTTTATTGCATATTAATACTTGCTTTATTTTTAGAGGGGCTTCAAACAGTAAGATTGTCATATTAAGGTTTTAATTCTATGAATCTATGATTCTTTTTTCAGAATGTTTGACTTATATGTTTATCTACTTTGAAAGTGACAAATTATTTCATTCCACTCTTGAAGATTAAATTGTATTTTATATTAAAATATTAAATTTGACTAGTAAAAATTACATCTTTGTTCATTTTATCTTTAATTTACTTGTTACTGAGTACCTTCTATGTTCCCAGGACCATTATAGACTCTGGGGCGTCAAAAGTAAAGAGACTTAAAAATCTGTCCTCATGTTGATTATAGAGAAATAGAGAAAGAGAAGTGCTGGAACAATATCCCTGAGAAAGGAAGAGTGGATGAAATGTACTTCACAATTAGAGGTATGAACCCTGAATGCTGGTCTGTGTATAGAGGAGAAGACTGTAGGACATATAATCACAGATGAAGGACATAGCGGTGGAAGCTTGTAGAATTTGTCTTCTTATAGCTACAGTTCATTGTTTAATAAGAATTGAGATCATCACATGAGAGTGAAGATTAATAGGACATATAATAGAATTAAAGCACTACATTTGAAAGCATTGTCTTAGAGAATAGGAGAATATGGTTTCGTTTGGCAGCAACACTAAAGACTATTTTAATTTGGTGATTTTTCAAAGAATATAAAGTAAGACTAGTAAGCTTGACTGTAGTTTTTCTAGTTATATTTAACAACAGAAAATGGTTTACCCTTGAACAACATGAGGGTTATAGATGCTGATCCTTCACACAAACAAAAATCTAAGTATAATTTATAGTCAGCCCTCTCTATATGCAGATCCTTCATATGTGAGTGTCTGCAGATTCCCAACTGTGGATCATGCAGTATTGTAATATTTACTATTGAAAAAATCTACATATAAGTAAACCCAGCAGTTCAAACCCATATTTTTCCAGAGGTAACTTTATAGGCCTGCAGAACACAGAAATTTGCAGTTTGTTTATGAGAGTATAATGAAGTAAAAGGAAGGTAAGTAGACATCATGATTCATCCTGGGAATTATGATCGGAAAATAAAGAAGAAAGAAGGTTGAGGGATGGTGTAGCATCAAATGCAGTTTAAAAGTGGGACAGGAAAAAAAAAAAAAACACTAAATTCTTTTTTTTTTTTTTCAATAAGTTGGAAAAAAGAACTGGTGATTGGAAAAATATTTAAAATTGCAATTATAAAAGTAAGTCATATAATGGTAATGACATTAACAAAATAACTACAGAGGATGGTAAACAAAATTATTGCAGGGGAGATCAAGAAAACGAGTGAAATAGGGGTTATCTTTCTGTTTGTTATAATCTCCCATGTTAGTACAGGAGATCCAGAGAGGGAGGGTTCCATGGAGGAATGGGTGATGACAAGGGGAGACACATAGTTACTTTGGGAGAGGTGGCAAGATGACAGAAAAAGATATGATCACTTCTTCTTATGAAATTACCAAAATCACAACTAACTGCTTAACAGTCACCTACCAACAAATTCTAGTCCCTACCAAAAAAAGATACCCTACATCCAAGACAAAGAAGAAGCCATGGCCAAACAACAGGAAGGACACGACTGTGATAAAAATCCCATAACTGCCAGCTGGGTGACTCCCAAACTGGAGAGCAATTGTACCACAGAATTTCTCTCTCAGGAGAGAGAGTTCTGAGCCCTGTGTCAGGCTCCCCAGCCTGGGGGCTGGGCAGTGGGAGAAGGAGCCCGAGAGTCTGGCTTTGAAGGCCGGTGGGGTTTGACCACAGGAATTCCACAGACTGGGAGAAATGGAATGCAATTCTTAGAGGGTGCACACAGGGTGTGCTGCACACCAGGACCCAGGGGAAAAAAAGCCATGACCTCATAAGAGAATGGGCCAGACTTACCAGCCAGTGTTGGAAGGTGTCCTGCTAATTTTGGAAGGTGGCTATGGTTCATTGATGGTGGCAGATCCGGTCAGGGCTCATTGGCATGTGACCTCTAAGAGGTATCACCTCAGACCAGTAAGATCGGAGGGGCCATCATCAATAAATCTATAAACAATAAATGCTGGAGAGGATGTGGAGAAAAGGGAAACCCCCTATATTGTCGGTGGGAATGTAAACTGGTATAGTTACTATAGAGAACAGTATAGGGGTTCCTTAAGAAACTAAAAAAAAAAAAAAATAGACCTACCTTACGATCCAGCAATCAAACTCCTGGGCATATATCCATAAAAAAAAAAAAAAAAAAACCACAAAAACATAATTTGAAAATATATATGCACCCCAATGTCCATTGCAGCACTATTTACAATAGCCAGGATATGGAAGTAGCATATATGTCCATTAAGAGAGGAATGGACAAAGAAGATGTGGTACATATATACAGTGAAATATTAGCCATAAAGAACAACAAAATAATGCCATTTGCAGCAACATGGATGGACCTGGAGATTATTCTATTAAATGACGTAAGTCAGAAAGAGATATAACATATATCACTTACATGTGGGCTCTTAAAAAGGGGTACAAAACAGAAATAGTTACAGATATAAAAAATTGAGCAGAAAGTAAAAGTGTTAGTTGCTCAGTTGTGTTCAATTCCTTGAGACCCCATGGTTCATATCTCTGTCCAAGGAATTCTCCAGGCAAGAATACTGCAGTGGGTAGCCATTCCTTTCTCCATGGGATCTTCCCACCCAGGGATCAAACCCAGGTCTCCTGCATTGCAGACAGATCCTTTATTGTCTGTGCCACCAGGGAAGCCCTAACTGAAGCAGGGGAGGGATAAATTGGAAAATTGAGATTGACGTATATGCACTACTATATGTATGGGCTTCCCTGGTGGCTCAGAGGTTAAAGCGTCTGCCTGCAATGCGGGAGACCCGGGTTCGATTCCTGGGTCAGGAAGATCCCCTGGAGAAGGAAACGGCAACCCACTCCAGTACCCTTGTCTGGAAAATCCCATGAACGGAGGAGCCTGGTAAGTTACAGTCCACGGGGTCGCAAAGAGTTGGACATGACTGAGCGACTTCACTTTCACTTTTTCTTTCACTGCTATATGTAAAATAGATAACTAATAAGGACCTACCACATACCACAGGGAGTGTTACTGAATACTCTGTAATGGCCCATATAAGAAAAGAATCTAAAATGGAATAGATAAGTGTGTGTGTGTGTGTGTGTGTGTGTGTGTTTATATATGCATATGTCAGGGAAAGTTTAACAGGAGGATTCCTAGGTGCTGTTTCTCATAAATCCTCTGTTCCTTATCAGTTCCTGGCAACAGGAACGAGTGGAACGGCATGCCGCTTGCAGGGCTGAGGTCATAGGATGAAACACATGCATGAATCTCCTTCAGTAAACATTCTCCTTAAGACAAAACTGCTTAGTCACGATCCTCTTTCTTGAGATATGGATTGTCTCCTGACCTTATGACCATTGTTAATCCCTTGTTCCCTTGATAACAGTTGCTGTATGTTTGGTTTTCTGATCTTGATCATTGTCGAAAGAAATTCCTGTACAACAGCCTATATATACTCCCAGAAAAATCATTAAAGTACCCTTGCTCCACCAGAGGCTTGGGTCCCCGTATCATTTCTTTCTGTCTGTCTCTCTCTCTCCCTCCCTCCATCTAATTCTCTGGAGCTTGGAAACCCGCCGAGCTCACTCTCCTGCCCGGGCTTTCAAGACCTCCTCGAGAGGGCACCCTGTGCCTTCCTGAGTGGTGCAAGCCCTGTTCTAGGGTTTTATTGATTCTCTGTGTAAACCAGGGAATATTAGCTTCTTTCTCTCCTTCACTTTCTTATCATCAACTCCAGACCACCAGGTTCTGGTCCATTTAAGGAGCACAACATGCATATAAACTGATCTACTTTGCTATACACTTGAAATCAACAAAACATTGTAAATTGATTATTCTCCAATAAAAATTTAAAAAATGAAATTATAATACTAACACCATGCAGAAAAATTAACTCAAAATGCATTAAAGACCTAAATGTAAGACTGGATATTATAAAAGTTAGAGGAAAATATAGGTAGAACATTCTTTGACATAAATTGTAGCAATATCTTTTTTGATCTGTCTCCTAAAGTAATGGAAGGAAAAGCAAATATAAATAAATGGGATCTAATTAAATTCAAAAGCTTTTGTACAGAAAACGAAAATGGAAATCATAAACAAAATAAAAAGCAACCCACAGAATGGGAGAAAATATTTGCAAATAATGTGACCAATAAGGGACTGGTCTCCAACATTTACAAACAGCTAAAACAACTCAATATCAAAAAACAAAAAATGAAAAATGGTTAAAAGAGCTAAGTAGAAATTTCTCCAAAGAAGAAATCTAAAGAGACATTTCTCCTCACATCAGTCAGAAGCCATCATCAAAAAATGTACAAACAGTAAATGCTGGAGAAGGTATGAAGAAAAGGAAACCCTCCTATCTTGTTGGTGGTAATGTAAATTGGTACATCCACTATGAAGAATAGCATGGAGACTATGTAGGTTCCTTAAGAAACTAAAACTAGAGCTATCATATGTTCCAGCAATCCCACTCCTGGACATATATCTGGAGGTGAATGTGGTTTGAAAGGATGCATATATTCCAGTGTTCACTGCAGCACTCTTTACAGTAGTCAAGTCAAGGAAGCACCCTAAATATCTATTGACAGTTAAATGGATAAAGAAGATGTGGTATCTATATACAATGGAATATTCAGTTCAGTTCAGTTGCTCAGTCCGACTCTTTGTGAGCCCATGAATCACAGCACGCCAGGCCTCCCTGTCCATCACCAACTCCCGGAATTTACTCAAACCCATGTCCATCGAGTTGGTGATGCCATCCAACCATCTCACTCTCTGTCGTCCCCTTCTCTTCCTGCCCCCAATCCCTCCCAGCATCAGGGTCTTTTCCAATGAGTCAACTCTTCGCATGAGGTGGCCAAAGTACTGGAGTTTCAGCTTCAGCATCAGTCCTTCCAATGAACATCCAGGACTGATCTCCTTTAGGATGGAGACATATTACTTGATATCATTTATATAAGGCATCTAAATTTTAAAAAGGATAGAAACTTACTTAGAAAAGAGAAGCAGACTTAGATAATGAATTTATGGTTACCAGGGTAAAGGCTGAGGTGAGAGACAGATTAGAAGTTTGGGAATGACATGTATACACTGCTATATTTAAAACAGATAATCAAAAAGGACCTACTGTATAGCATATGGAAGTCTCCTCAATATTCTAATAATGTGGAAGGAAAAAGAATTTGAACAAGAATAGATACATGAAAGTGTATGACTGAATATACACATTCAGTGATTCAGTGACTAACAGAATCACTCTGCTGTATGCCTGAAACTAATACAACATTGTTAATCAACTAGATTCAAATATAAAATTAAAAAAAAATTAAAGTTACCTTGATTAAATTTAAAGAAAGTGAAAGGAGAATGGCCTAGAAGTAGCCATGAAGAACAAGGAGGGCACCTGTTTTATTTTTTAGGAATTAATTGCTTCAGGGGAGTAAGAAAGAAGAGTTATCCCTTAAGGGAGCTGTAAAAAAAGTAACATTATCAGAAGTGAGCAAGATGTCAGATGGCAGAAATAAGTAGAGAACATCATAGAAGACTGGAAGATGTCTCTCTTTTTTAAACCTGTGATTGACTGTGTTCCATAGGGCACAATTAGAGTTTCTGGTATATGTTTTAATTTGATTTTGCTTATGAATTTTATTAGATATTCCAGTTGATTGCTGTAAATTTCCTTGTTATTTTATAAAGCTGTTTATATATTAACCACTTACATGTGTTGCAAATATGTTTCTAGTTTTTCCTTGAACATTTATGATATTGCTAAATTCCATGAAATATGGTTTATTTGTAATATTTAATGGTCATCAAACATGTTTATTTCACAAATATTCTCATTTGAAAGCCCATGCCCATTGCATACAATTAGCTTACTTCAGGTTTGTGAAAATAGGTATATATGAAATAGTCATTTATAATTTTGGAAATCTGATATATAAGAGAAAGAGGAATCAAAGATTAAAACTGACTTTTCCCACACACTTAAGTAAATGTTTTAAAGTAATTTTTAAATAACTTACCTATTCTTTAGACTGTGATGTGTACTCATAGTAACAACCTTTTCAAAATATTTGTTCTGTTTAATCAATCTGTACATCCACATATCAGTTCTACATTGTTCATGCACTATTGAATGTTAAAATTTATGGACATGTAAAATAATTGCACATGTCACATTCATAACCAGTATACTGCTTTGAGTCTTTTTAAAGTTCATATTTTTTCCTGTAAAAATATACACATTCCTATACAGAGTAGATGTCTGAAAAGGCAAACATCAAAGCACTAACAGTGATTATCTCTGGATGTTAAAATATTTGTGTTTTATTTTATTTTTGCTATTTTTTCATTTTCATTCAGTATTATGAGAAAATACATTTATCCTTTAAAATACCACAAACACAGGTATATACTAAACAACCATTTAAAGAGACTTTGAAAAGAGAGAAAATAACCTTTCTCTAGCTTCTCTGTGCCTCAGACAATCATGCTTGTTTCAGTTTATGAAACTCAACATGTTTCATTTTGGACAATTTCATTTTGACATTTTCAATGCATCTTGTCTCCCATAAATATACTTTGTGTAGCTAAATCCTATTCATTTTTCTTATCTCAGCTTAGGTGTTTATAGCTGTTATTTTATAGCAGTTTTCTGACCCTAACCCCATTCCAGTTTTGCATAGTGTGTACTTTTCCTTGTTACTCCTGTGTAAAATGGTCATCAGTTAGCCAGTGTCTTCCTTTTTGATTGTCAATTCCACTGGGCTAGGGAATGTATTTGTCTAGATGCTTGGATACTTAATACAGAGGCACATCTGAGACAAGCGATATATGGTATTTTGAATAAGTGAGTGAAAAAATGGCTAGCAAAGGGCACAGTTTTACATTTTCTGTGTCTCACTAGGGATATAAGCTTGACTTAGTAACTTAGCATCTCTTGAATTTCCTCACCTAAAAAAAAAAAAAAAAATTGAAGGAAGCAATCTGTTTTATTTATTTAAAGTAAATACAAAGGCATGTATGTAAGACATTTAGTCTCTGCATATAAAATGAACATCCAATTGATGATTATGCTATCATTACTTTAAAAAGTTTTCAGGAATACATGCTGTTTAAAAAAAAAAAAAGGCCAACCACTGCAATGGAAACTACAATAGAGAATCTCTGAAAGAATGGCCACCCATTAAGGTGGGCAGATGGTATATATTAGTGTTTAAAAAAATCACATTAAATCCTGAAGAAATCAATGGAAGTGGCCAAGATGGCAGAGTTTGAAAACCTTGAAATCACCTTCCTCCATGGGCACACCAAAATTACAGGTGAATTTCATAAAATTTTAAAGAAGAGTTAACAACTATACTTTTCAAACTAAAGAGTGCTTTCAACTCATTCTATGAGACCAGAATCACCCTGATATGAAAACAGACGTACCACCACAAAAAAAGAAAATCACAGGCCAATATCACTGATGAACATAGATGCAAAAATCCTCAATAAAATGTTAGCAAATCAAATTCAATAATGCATTAAAATGATTATATATTATGATCAAGTGGGACTTACACCAAGGATGCAAGGATGCTTCAATATCTGCCAATCAATGTGAAACACCCCCATTATCAAATTGAAGAGCAAAAATGATATGATTCTCTCAATATATGCAGAAAAATCTTTTGACACATTTTAACATTCATTTATGATAAGAACTCTCAACATGGTGGATATCGAGGAACTTACCTCAACATAATAAAGGCCACATATGACAAATGTACATCCAGCATCATAAATCAACCATGAAAAGTTGAAAGCATTGCCTCTAAGGTCAAAAACAAACCAAGGATGTTCTCTTGCCACTTTTATTAAATATAGTATTGGAAGTCCTAGCCAGAGCAATGAGAAAAGAAAGAGAAATAAAAGGAATCCAAATTAGAAAATAAATAAAACTGTATCTGTTTATAGGTGACATTATACTATTAAAAGTTATTAGGATAAATAATTTGGTAAGATAAAAATTAATAAACATAAATATATTACATTTCTATATACTAATATTAAACAACCAAAAGATAAAACTTTTAAAATTGAATTTATAATATCACTGATAGAATGAAATATCTTAAAAAACTATTTAAATATCTAAATTTGAACAAGGAGGTAAAACTCTATTCTCTGAAAAATGTGAGATATGGTTGGAAGAAACTGAGAATGACAGAAATAAATGGAAAATAGGTGCACATAGATTGAAATAATTAATAATGTTAATGATGAACATAGTAACTTATAGACTCAATGTATCCATTTCAAAGTACCAATGGTACCTTTCATAGAACTAGAGAAAATAATTCTAAAGTTTGTAAAGAATCACAAAGCCCTCAAATAGCCAAAACAATATTGATAAAGAACAAAGGTGGAGGTATTATGCTCTCTAATATCAAACTATTTATACTACATTCTATGATAATCAAAACATTATGGTATTGTCACCAAAAATGGACACATAGATCAATGGAACAGAATAGAAAGTCCAGAAATAAGCCTATGCATACTCATCTCACATGCTAGTAAAGTAATGCTCAAAATTCTCCAAGCCAGGCTTCAGCAATACGTGAACCATGAACTTCCAGATGTTCAAGCTGGTTTTAGAAAAGGCAGAAGAACCAGAGATCAAATTGCCAACATCTGCTGGATCATGGAAAAAGCAAGAGAGTTCCAGAAAAAAACATCTATTTCTCCTTCATTGACTATGCCAAAGCCTTTGACTGTGTGGATCACAATAAACTGTGGAAAATTCTGAAAGAGATGGGAATACCAGACCACATACCTGCCTCTTGAAAAACCTGTATGCAGGTCAGGAAGCAACAATTAAAACTGGACATGGAACAACAGACTGGTTCCAAATAGGAAAAGGAGTACATCAAGGCTGTATATTGTCACCCTGCTTATTTAACTTATATGCAGAGTACATCATGAGAAACGCTAGTCTGGAGGAAGCACAAGCTGGAATCAAGATTGCCAGGAGAAATAACAACAACCTCAGATATGCAGATGACACCACCCTTATGGCAGAAAGTGAAGAAGAACTAAAAAGCCTCTTGATGAAAGTGAAAAAGGAGAGTGAAAATGTTGGCTTAAAGCTCAACATTCAGAAAACTAAGATCATGGGATCCGGTCCCATCACTTCATGGCAAATAGATGGGGAAACAGTGGACACAGTGACTGACTTTATTTTTCTGGGTTCCAAAAACACTGCGGATGGTGATTGCAGCCATGACTTTAAAAGACGCTTACCCCTTGGAAGGGAAGTTATGACTGACCTAGAAAGCATATTAAAAAGCAGAGACACTACTTTGTCAACAGAGGTCCATCTAGTCAAGGCTATGGTTTTTCCAGTAGTCATGTATGGATGTGAGAGTTGGACTATAAAGAAAGCTGAGCACCAAAGAATTGATGCTTTTGAACTGTAGCATTGGAGAAGACACTTGAGAGTCCCTTGGACTGCAAGGAGATCCAACCAGTCCACCCTAAAGGAGATCAGTCTTGGGTGTTCATTGGAAGGACTGATGTTGAAGCTGAAACTCCAATACTTTGGCCACCTGATGCAAAGATATGACTCATTTGAAAAGACCCTGATGCTGGGAAAGATTGAGGGCCGGAGGAGAAGGGGATGACAGAAGATGAGATGGTTGGACGGCATCACTGACTCAATGGACATGGGTTTCAGTGGACTCTGGGAGTTGGTGATGGCCAGGGAAGTCTGGTGTGCTGCAATTCATGGTGTCACAATGAGTTGGACATGACAGAGTGTCTGAACTGAACTGAATGTATAAAGAAGGCTGAGTGCTGAAAAATTGATACTTTTGAATTGTGTCTTGGAGTCTCTTCTCTTGGAGAAGACTCTTGAGAGTCTCTTGGACAGCAAGGAGATCAAACCAGTCAATCTTAAAGGAAGTCAGCCCTGAATATTCACTTGAAGGACTGATGCTGAAGCTCTGATTAATACTTTGGCCACCTGATGTGAAGAGCCAACTCAATGGAAAATACTCTGATGCTAGGAAAGATTGAGGGCTGGAGGATAAGTGGGTGACAGAGGACGAGGTGGTTGATGGCATCACTGACTCAATGGATATGAGTTTGAGTAATCTCTGGGAGACAGTGATGGACAGGGAAGCCTGGCTTGCTGCAGTCCATGGGGTTGCAAAGAGTTGGACATGAGTTAGCAACTGAATAACAAGTAGTCAAGGAATACCTTATAATTTCAATTATGTAGCATCTAAAAAACAAAGGATAAAAACAAGCATAACAAAACAAATAAGACTCACAGGTACAGAAAACAAGACTGATTGCTGCCAGAGGAGAAAGACATGGTGAGGTAAAGTGAATAGGTGAGGGAGATTAAGAGGTATAAACTTCCAGTATCAAATAAGTCAGGGGTTTTAATGCACAGCATAGGGAAATATTCAATAATATTGTAACAACTCTGCATGGTGACAGATGGTAGTTAGACCTTTTGTGGTTATGATTTTGTAATGTATAAGAGTATCAAATCACTGTCATATAACTGAAATTTATATAATATTGTAAGTCAAATATACTTCAATAGAAACAAACAAAAGCAAATGAATTAAAGCTTAAACATAAGGCCCGAAACCATAAAAGGACTTGCTGGATAGCATAGCAAACTCTGATCGATATTCTGTAATGACCTAAATGGGAAAAGAACTTGAAAAAGAATAGATAAATGTATAACAGGATCACTTTGCTATACACCTGAGACTAACACATTATAAATTAACTATACTCCAATATAAAATAAAACTTGAAGTAAACATAGGCAGTAAGATTCTTGACATGGATCTTGGTAATACTTTTTGGGATTTGTCTCCTCAGACAAGGGAAACAAAAGTTGAAATAAACTAATAGGAGTAGATCAAACTAAGAAGCTTTTGCACAGGGAACGAAACTATCTTAAAAAAAAAAACAAACCAAAAGGTAACCTACTGAATGGGAGGAAATAGTTGAACACAACATACCTGATATTCACAATATACAAAGAACTCATACAACTCTTCATCAAAAAAAAAAAAAAAGAAAGAAAGAAAGAAAACAATCAAAAGTGGGCAGAGGATGTGAATATATATTTTACCCACATAGACATAAGAGTGGCCAACAGACAAAAAAGATGCTTAAGATTACTAATCGTCAGGGAATTAAAACCACAGTGAGATGCCACTTCATACCTTTCAGAATGGCTATCATTAAAAAGACAAGTAAGAAGTGTTGATGAGGATATAGAGAAAAAGGAATCTTTATGCACTGTGGGGTTATAAATTGGTGCATCCAGTATGGAAAATTGTATGGTGGTTCCTCACAAAATGAAAACTGCCATATGATACAGCAGTTTCACATCTGAGGATTTAACTGAAAGAAACTAAGAACACTAATGTGAAAAGATATGTGTACCCTGTGTTAATTGGAGCATTATTGATAGTATCCAGGATATGAAAGCAACTTGTGCCCATCGATAGATGAATTAATAAAGAAGATGTGCGTGTGTGTATACACATGTACATACAATGGAATATTGTATATATTCAACCATATAATAAAAAATAATGTGCCATTTGTGACAATGTGGATAGATCTATATGTTGTATATTAGTGAAATAAGTCAGAGAAAAACAAATAGTGTATGATCTTACTTACATGTGGACAATTAAAAGCAAAGGAAACAAAAGAAAATGAAAAGTGACTCACAGATACAAAGAACACGCAGATGATTGCCAAAGGGGAGGAGAGTAGGGATGTTGAAATAGTAAAGGGAATTTAGGAGTACAAATCTCCAGTTATAAAATAAATAAACCAGAGCAAGTAACATGACATAAATAATATGGTCAATAATACTGTAATAACTTTGTATGGGGACAGATGATTACCGGGTTTATTGTGGCGATCATTTCTTAGTGTATAGAAATGTCAAATCACTACGTAGTACACATAAAACTAACATAATATTGTATGTCAACTATATTTCTACTTAAAAAATATGAATTAATGTCTCAGCATAATGTTTTGACTATCTGCAACAGTGTTTAACAACCTAAAAGTGAAATAAGTGCATTTTTAATAAGGGTTGACAAATGGTGGAATGTTAGTATAGCACAAACTACTGCAGCTGAAGGTCAGGTGGTGGGGTGTCTTTGGTAGAATTCAAGTACAGTTTACGTCGGAGAGAAAAGTAACAGGATCAGACAAAGATTCAGTTCAGTCATTCAGTCCTGTCTGACTCTGCGATGCCATGGACCACAGCATGCCAGACATCCCTGTCCATCACCAACTCCTAGGACTTACTCAAACTCATGTTCATCAAGTCGGTGATGCCATCCAATGATCTTGTCCTCTGTCGTCCCCTTCTCCTCCCGCCTTCAATCTTTCCCAGCATCAGGGTCTTTTCCAATGAGTTGGTTCTTGGCATCAGTTGGCCAACATATTGGAGTTTCAGCTTCAACATCAGTCCTTCCAGTGAATATTCAGGACTGATTTCTTTTTGGATGAACTGGTTGGATCTCCTTGCAGTCCAAGGGACTCTCAAGAGTCTTCTCCAACACCACAGTTCAAAAGCATCAATTTTTTGATGCTTGCTCCTTGGAAGAAAAGCTATGATCAACCTAGACAGCATATTAAAAAGCAGAGACATTACTTTGCCAAAAAGTCCATCTAGACAAAGTTATGGTTTTTCCAGCAGTCATGTATGGATGTGAGAGTTGGACTATAAAGACAAAGATTGAACACATACAAAAACAGAAAGTGGCTGAAGCAGTATCAGAGAATGTGAAGCCTTCTAATTGCATCCATAGATAATTATAAACCACACTATTGCATAGGTTTTCATTAAGATTTTATCTGAGGGGGAAAAAAAAGAATAGCAGGATAGAAGGCAAAAAAAGAAACATCTTACAACATGTTATTGTTAATAGAGTTTATGTTGTTTCCAAATTCAGACTTTGAAAGGTGATTTTTATCACATAAATTTCATGTCTAATTAATTTCAGTTAACCCATGACTTCTTGTCACTCTGCCTCCCGCTCCACCCCAATCACTCATTTTAATAAACTAACTGAAGGAAAGTATAAAATTATAAGCTAATTTGTGTCATGATGCAGGTTCTGTTTAAAATAAACAACAAAAACAGCAAACAGGGTGATTTGGTATTTTTTGTAACTTTCTGTTACAACTTCTCATTATATTTTAGACATACTTTGGCAATTTACATTTTTTTATACAAATAACATTTTAACTTGTAAATAGTTCTTGGAAATAAGAGAGTCATTTTTACAATCACTTTTGTAAAGTGATAGGTTGATCAAAGTTTTCTTTAATATAAAAGCTTCTCAAATTTAGGGGTTTCCCTGGTGGTTCAGACAGTAAAGATTCTGCCTATAATGTGGAGACCCAGATTTGATCCCTGGGTTGGGAAGATCCTCTGGAGAAGGAAATGGCAACCCACTCCAGTATTCTTGCCTGGAAAATTTCATGGACAGAGAAGCCTGGCAAGCTCAGTCATGGTCCATGGGGTCACAAAGAATCAGACACAATTGAGTGACTAACACTTAAACTTGTCAAATTTTAAGCTTGAGCAGTTGAGGTATATCCACTAAGCATTTTTATTTCTGTGTGATATCTATAATTACTTTTGTTACTTCAATTATCATAGGAATTATGAACCATGATTTATAACTTTTTGTGAGATTATCAGATAATATGTATATTCAAGTAACTTTCTATTACTTTGAACATATAGATTTATGATATGATAAAATTATTTGGGTTATCATTAAATGTAGTTAGTTGAAGTTATCAATTTAAAAAATTTGCTCTAACGTAAAAGAAGCAAATGTTAAGATACTGACAAGCTATTTTTCCAAAATTAAGAGTTCCTCTCAGTACTTGCCTTGGTAAAGTAACCATGTAAAATCTAATTGCTTTACAGATCTAATTGCTTAGCTTTTGACAAAAACAGTAATGGTATACTGGCAGACTTAACTGAATTACAGCCCTCAGTTGTTGCATGTTTTCTCAAAATGAAAGTCTTTTAAATGTTTGAAAAAGGTATTTGAAATATCCTTCAGTGGAACACGTTTATGTTAAAATATATATATGTGTGTGTGTATGTACGTACAATCATGGGGTTATAAAAGGTTAGCAGAAGAAAGGCCCTAAGAGATTATCTAATCCACTCCCGTGCTTTAATAGAGAATAAATAGATATCAAAAAACAAAAATGGAATGACTTTCAAATATCAGATTTCTGTCTTAACATATTATTTTTCAATTTTTGTAATTCTCTTTTCTTTTCATCGCTCCACACTCCTACCTTTTAATCCTATGTTCTTTATTTCTTCAAATAGTGGAGAACACCTTTTTTTCATTGAGTACTCTTAGGATAAACAAAGATGAATAAGACACAGTAAATATTTCTACATATGTCTGCAAAATATTTGGCAGTGTTTGTCAAGATTATAGATGCAAATCAACAGTTTCTGACTCATCAGTATATCACTTGTAAATATACCAATATATTCTACCAATCTAATCACTGCAATGTCTACACAATAATAATTAAAGTTTATTGTTGTTTGAGTAAAGGCTAGTGTGGCAGACTAAAATGACCACAGATTCTTTAACAGTCCTCCTATAGAGAAGTAAGAAATGTATTCCTTTCTCCTTGAATCTGTCATGACCTGTGACCTATCCAGTAGAAACTGGTGGAAATGATATTGTGTTAGTTTGGAGGTTTACCTATCAAAAAGGGTGGGAAGCACCCACTTTGGAATCATGAAGCTTTGAGCTGTTTTATAAGAGGGCCAATTACCATACTTGAGGTACCCTATGCAGAAGCCCCAAAACCACTCTGTAGAGGGACCCACTGAGCCCATTTTTCCAAGTATCTTCACCAAGAGACCAGACATGTCAGAACATCCATTTTGTATTATCCAGTCCAGCCTGGCATCAGCTAAGTCTTACCAGATAACCTCAGTTTTTACAATATGGACCAGAAAAATCACCTATCTGTATCCTGTGCATATTCATTATCCACAAAATGGTGAGATACAATAAAATCATTGGCATTTTAGCCTATTTTTTTACTTTTAGGATAGTTTTTTTTATGCAATAGTAGATAACTGGAGAAATTGGAAACAAGGTGTCTACAATTAAATAAGCAATTATACAAAGAATGGGTCTGTTCTTAATGCTCAGCATGGTATGATCTGTGAGATAAATGCAAACAATGAGCTATAAAATATTAATATATACCTGCTTAAGACATCATCCTATGTAGCCATATACTACACCTATAATGTTAAAGGGATACTGTATCTGAAATGGTGCCCCCTCCCCAAACTGGTATCAGTGCTTGACTTTGTGTGGAGAAAATAAGGAAATAAATGTTATAACATTAGACTGTTTGCTGCGCTGTATTACACATTCAGTAAAAGTCAACTGGAAAAAAAGAGAACAAAGATGATAATTGTATGGTTCTGATTTTGCTTAGTCTTAGACTTCTTAGTCTTAGACTGCTTAGTCTTCTTGGTGTCTAGGGTCCTATAAGAGTTTTAGAACTTGTCTTTAGGGCCCTTTATAGAATATTAGAATGATCACACAGTATTAGTGACTTAGCAAAATGTTTCATGAGCTGCCACTGAAATCTGAGGCTAAATTCCTTGCTGAGCAGATCTGGCCCTAAAAGAGATGTACAAATTAAGAACATCAGGTTTGCATTTCCAATCATCCTCCATACCCCATACCGCATGTATAATGCAAGATGATTACGCAGTCACTGGCAACACAGCTGGGAAGTGTTCTCTTGAATAAGATTTTTGTTCTCTTCTTATTTCAAAACAGCCTTTATTTGCATGATATCTTACATAGAACAGATGGTCTCAAAAGTTAAATTTGACCATGAATACCACATTAGCTGTCATGTAACTATGGAAAGACAATTATAAACAAGAACTTCTTTTTAAAATGTTTCATTTATTTTACTGTTATATGTGTATGTTTGTATTTGGTGAAGAAAGTATTTAGCAAATATGGTTTATTTCTGTTTTATAACTCATTATTGCCTTATTTTATTTATGACCATTCAAATTCAAATAAGGATGCATCTCAAGCGTTATTAATATGCAATAGGGTACTGCAATCATATCACTAGCACAGAAAAAGAGAAGAAAAGTTTTTCTTATTGTTTTCCAACTAGAGAGTCAATATAAGCAGATGTTCTATTTTTGACTTGCCAAGGAAATTATCACTTTTCGAAGAGATACATACAGAGTTGAAATATCCTCCAGTCATTGAAAAAATAATTCTCAGCATGGCAGTGAGCTGTGAAGAGGCAAACATTTGGAAATGGGATGACCACCTAATATATATATATATATATATATTTTTTTTTTGCATTAAGTCTACAGAATTTATGCCAGCCTTCTCTTTAGTAGTTTTCTGTTCTGGTGTTCATCCATTGACCTTATTTTAAGGGGTGGGGTGCAATCATTTTAAAGAAATTAGACTATAGGAAGAAAACAAGGATCACAGTAAAAACAAAAATAAAGAAAAAGTGGAAAAGATTTAGAAAATTTCCAAATAAACCACATAGAGAAAACTTTAGGAATAATCATATAGTAGATCTAACAATCCAAAAATATCCTTTTGCCTACATGGTTAGGATATGATCACACAAGTTTTTCTGCTGTCATCTTTACTTTAACTTATTGTTCCTTCTATAGTTTGCTCTTTATCAGTACTGGGGAGTAGTGTAACATAGGAGTAACAATTCCGAATCCAAAGCAAGACTCCTGGCTGCCAAGCTTTACAACTTCCTATATGAGTATCCTTTGACATGTTATTTCATCTCTTTATCTTGTAGCTTTGGATCTTTTAAAGTAGAAAAATAATAATATCTTCATTATAGAAAGCACACAAGGATTAGAAGAGTTGATACTTGCAAAGAATATAGAACTGTAAGTAAGCACTCACATGTTGTTAACCACTGTCTTCATTCATTAGTCAGAGATAAACAAAGATATCCACTGCTGCCATTTCTGTATTTGCCTTGTCTAGTTGTGTGCAGTTACTCAAATGATTCTTCATGAAGGAAAAAAACAAACAAACAACTGTTACCCTTCCAGGTAACACCTCCATATAATGCAATATCCTGTCAAATACTTACATGTAACCATATATCTAGCTTTGGCTAACATTGCACTGGTTAATATTTAAAATATGCTATTTTTATGAAAGAGCTGTGCCATGACAATCACTTACACTTTAAATTAGTTGTGAAATACCATTCACTTATTGATTGATTGAATCAATATATTGATATTAAACATCCACCACATTCCAGAAATTATGCTGTCCTCTGTGGTTACAGACATACCTAAATGGCCCTAGCTTGATGGCGCTCATTATCTACCAGAGGAAACAGATCATAAAACTAAACAAACATATAATACACGGTGGTAAGTGTTATTCCTGTCTTATGACCTAAGTAATATAGGACTAGAGAAGAAGGAACATTTAAATCCACAGTAGAAGAGAGGGGAGTAGTGCAGTGTGCTCGACACATTACAGACACAAGGACCTTCAAGACTTAAGTGGAAAACCACATGTGAATAAGATTTAAGGGACACACTATGGTAGGAAATATGAGTAGCAGAGAGTTTGATAGTAAAGTGTCTGAGATCTGTGATAAAGAGTTTCACTGTTATTTTTAAGTAAAGGAGAAGTTCAAAAGATTGCCAAAGAAATTAATAGAATCTGTGGTTAAAATGCAGTTAAAATTCTTTGAATTTATGTGTTTCTTGAGGATTATGTTATTGATAATACTGCAAATTAAAATAATACCTGTGTTCTAGTTATTTTGACAGAACCACTTGTTAGCTTGTGCTCTACAGGTTAAAATCTGTCTTAAAAGCCATTAATCATTTACTGCAACATGGAATGCATACATGCACATATAATGAATGATACAGCTTCTTTAGGTCTTGGGAATTTTCTGAACTATGGATGCCCTAAGACATTAGCAAGGAAGAAGAGTGAAGTTTGAGAATCCATCTTTCTTCTGGAAAGAATAGTGTCGCAACTATAATACCACATTACCTTTTAAACTGGAGTCATACCTGTTCACCTTGATACTCATTTTTAAAACAATAGAGTAAAAATATAACTTTTCATGAAAAAGATGAACTGAAATATAGCAAAGACAAAATCATATTCTACTCCAAAATTTTGTTTCAAAGTCATAAATCATGTAGCATAGTTCAGTTCTGTATCTTTGACCTTGTGCAGTGTCAAAATCCAGGCTAAGTCTGCCTCTGAGATGGAGTCATGCTCCATGAGTTTCCCTAGTGTTTATACTTCCGTTTGCATCATGCGGTGAAGCTGTGTAAGAGGTATGTTGGCATTCTCTATGCTATTTTTGAAACATTTATGTAAGTTTACAGTTAGTTCAAAGGAAAAAGATTAAAGCACTAACAAAAAAATAATGTAAACATTTATTCAAACATTATTTCTGTTTATGTTTAACCCCAAAATAGACATTTTCTGAAAATTTCTAGTATCTCTCAAACAATGCTCAGAAACAAGATAACTAAAAATAATGAGAGCAATGACATTAACAATAAATTAAATATTTACTACTTATTTACATATATATTTTATCTTTTAATTCTGTCTACTTTGTAAAGCTACTGTTACTACATTTATTGAATTTATTGAGTTCAACAATATTAATTATTGGTCTGGCTAAAAAAGTTCATTCGGGCTTTCCCATTATAGGAAAACCCAAATGAACTTTTTGGCCAAACCAACGTATGAAAATTAGATTATAAATGAGTAAAAAAATACCTTAATATACCTAGAAGCTGAGTAAAACAATCTCTTAGATGCTAAATATTTGCACCTATACTGTATATAAGGTATCATAATCTACACATAAAAAATTCATTAAATTAAATGCATGTAATTTCCCATGGGCAATATAGATATAACATTAAAATGCTTGATAATATAATACAAATACAAGTAATACTGTTTGATAATAGTGAAATATTTGAAATGTGACACTAACTTCAGCATTCAGAAATATAGATCAAAATAAAACCTTAAAATCTCACTGTAGATATCAAAACATGCTATTCTAAAAATTATATCAATAATAATATGGAACAAAAAGATCACGGAATTTGGTGTCTCACATCTGATATAATTGCTCATGTGAAATAATTAGATAGGAAGCAACCTCTAATACTGGACAGATATTTTATCATTTTCTTTAGCTAATCATCTGGTTCATCATAAAATGACATAAGTTGTTGAAGAGACCTTTTGACATTGTTCAGTCCCCATTTATATATATTTTTAAATCACCATAGACTCTGAATGCAGAGTTGCAAAGAATAGCAAGGAGAGATACGAAAGCCTTCCTCAGCAATCAATGAAGAGAAATAGAGAAAAACAATAGAATGGGAAAGACTAGAGATCTCTTTAAGAAAATTAGAGATACCAAGGGAACATTTCATGCAAAGATGGGCTCGATAAAGGACAGAAATGGTATGGACCTAACAGAAGCAGAAGACATTAAGAAGAGGTGGCAAGAATACACAGAAGAACTATACAAAAAAATATCTTCATGATCCAGATAATCACGATGGTGTGATCACTCACCTAGAGCCAGACATTCTGGAATGTGAAGTCAAGTGGGCCTTAGGAAGCATCACTACAAACAAAGTTAGTGTAGGAGAAGGAATTCCAGTTGAGATATTTCAAATCCTAAAAGATGATGCTGTGAAAGTGTTGCACTCAATATGCCATCAAATTTGGAAGACTCAGCAGTGGCCACAGGACTGTAAAAGGTCAGTTTTCATTTCAATCCCAAAGAAAGGCAATGTCAAAAAATGCTCAAACTACTGCACAATCGCACTCAACTCAAAGGCTAGTAAAGAATGCTCAAAATTCTCCACGCCAGGTTCAGCAATATGTGAACCGTTAACTTCCAGATGTTCAAGCTGGTTTTAGAAAAGGCAGAGGAACCAGAGATCAAATTACTAATATGCACTGGATCATCAAAAAAGCAAGAGAGTTCTAGAAAAGCATCTTATTTCTGCTTTATTGACTATGCCAAAGCATTTGAGTGTGTGGATCACCATGAACTGTGGAAAATTCTTCAAGAGATGGGAATACCAGACCACCTGACCTGCTTCTTGAGAAACCTGTATGCAGGTCAGGAAGCAACAATTAGAACTGGACATGGAACAGCATGTCCATATTTGGAACCTATTTGGTTCCAAATAGGAAAAGGAGTACTTCAACATTTATATTGTCACCCTGCTTATATAACATATATTCAGAGTACATCATGAGAAATGCTGGGCTGGAGGAAGCACAAGCTGGAAGCAAGATTGCTGGGAGAAATATCAATAACCTCAGATATGCAGATGACACCACCCTTATAGCAGAAAATGAAGAAGAACTAAAGACCCTCTTGATGAAAGTGAAAGAGGAGAGTGAAAAAGTTGGCTTAAAGCTCAACATTCAGAAAACTAAGATCATGACATCCAGTTCCATCACTTCACAGCAAATACATGGGGAAACAGTGGAAACAGTGGCTGACTTTATTTTTGGGGGCTCCAAAATCACTGCAGATGATGATTGCAGCCATGAAATTAAAAGACACTTACTCCTTGGAAGGAAAGTTATGACCAACCTAAGTGTAAGTAAGTTAAGTGTAGTTGCTCAGTCATGTCCGACTCTTTGCAACCCTGTGGACTGTAGCCCACCAGGCTCCTCCATCCATGGGATTCTCCAGGCAACAACACTGGAGTGGGTTGCCATTTCCTTCTCCAACCTAGACAGCTTATTAAAAAGTAGAGACATTACTTTGACAACAAAGGTCCATCTAGTCAGAGCTATGGTTTTTCCAGTAGTCATGTATGGATGTGAGAGTTGAACTTATTATAAAGAAAGCTGAGCACCGAAGAACTGATGCTTTTGAACTATGGTGCTGGAGAAAATTCTTGAGAGTCCTGTGGACTGCAAGGAGATCCGACCAGTCCATCCTAAAGAAGATCAGTCTTGGGTGTTCATTGGAAGGACTGATGTTGAAGCTGAAACTCCAATACTTTTACCACCTGATGTGAAGAGCTGACTCATTTGAAAAGACCCAAAGGGCAGGAGGAGAAGGGGATGACAGAGGATGAGATGGCTGGATGGCATCACTGACTCAGTGGACACGAGTTTGGATGAACTCCGGGAGTTGGTGATGGACAGGGAGGCCTGGCATGCTGCAGTTCATTGCATTGCAGAGTTGGACATGGCTGAGCGACTGAACTGAACTGAACTGAACCATAGACTCAGATGTACGTAACCAATTTGAACAGAAAATGATCAAATCACTGAGGGTATTTCAACTATAAGATATCTTGGGAAATTCACACACTTCTTAAAAATGTAGACAAGATTACTTGATTTCTTTGTGTTGTTCACTTACAATTAATAAAATTGGGAATTAAATTGATATTTTAATAGTTTAGGTATTAACTAACTTGTGAACAGCTTCAGTAAAACTGAAGAATCAAGAAAATGACTTATGATGATATTTAGAAGGTCAATTCTAGTTTTCCTTGCTCTCTATGAGAGATAAATATTGAAAATGTCCTCTATTTCGGAAGCTAGTATTAAGAAATAAAACATACAAGGTCTCATACTTGATAGAGATTTAATTCTTCTCATTTTCTAATCATGTATTGTTTCAGATAAAATTTAAATCGTGCTTTTCCTTGTTTTAGAATAGCAAATTCATTTTTTTAATCCCTGAAAATGTATTTTCCGTTATTATTACATTCTTCTGTTTCATACCTTCAGAGAAGAGCAGCAATCATTAAGGCTTAGTTTGATTTAGTTTGATTTGGTTTTCTGTCATAAGTGTAAGGTATAAGAATGCTTTGCAGCATAGCTATAAAGTGCACCAATTGATTAAAGTAGCAGTTGTTTTTGCTATAAATAGTATTCTCTAGCAGCTCAGGAGTTCTGCAAATGACATTTACCCTACTAGAGTAATAGAGAATAGTCATGTGCTGGAAAATTTACATCACATTAAAGAAAAATGGTAAATTCTAAATTAAGTTAGTGTTGAAACTTTCTACTTTCTTTTTATTTTTTTCCATTAGAAACTGTACTTGATATGACAGAGGTTGCTGTCTAAGAGATTAGTATTCAAAAAATGTCTCTGTGCTTACTTAGCTGCCTCAGCACTTTAGTACTAAAGTTAAAAATAAGAAGTAATAAAAACCAAATGAGATTGTTCAGTAGGTACAGCTGGTCACTATTATAGAATCACAGTGTGAGCAGTATTGTTCACAAAGTATTTCTGGGTCAGCTTTGGACATTTTTCTTACAGGTATCCCCACTTCTGAATATCAAATAACATGCTGATTCTATAAAGCAGTCAGTTTTAAGATTACAGATATCAGTGTTAGCAATGTTTCCATATTATTGAAAAGATCCTAATTGAAGCCTAGTTATCCAGAATAGAAGGGAAAAAAAAAAAAAGGAAAAAGGTCATTAGGGGCTTCAGAATTTTTGATTACTTGTTGATGGTAAGTTTTATTTCTACAGTGAAGAAAATTGCATCTATAATGCTGATTCCACCTCCACCAAGATAAGAATTACATTTGATTGGAAGTCATTGCCTCCGAACTTATTTCTAACCTTAGGTCAACAGTTTCATACAGTCTGCTCGCTGGAGGGTGTGTCTTAGTTGCCTGATTAGACCACATTACCTAGATACACCTTGGAAGTGACTGAACACTTAACCCTCTGGTGTTTAAATTGTTTTGCAAAATAACGGACTATAAATAAATATAACTATTATTATGCTATAAAAGAAAACTATCAAACTGAGCACATTTTTCTGCATAAATATTCAAAACAAAAGCAATCTAGAGTCAATATTTGCTCAAAATTTTTGTGTAGCATTTTGCTTAAAGTTGACAGTGGAAGAAAATCCATAGATGTCATATTGCAATCAACTACACATTCCTTTGGAACACTAGTGCACATCTTGGAGATAGGTAATTAGATAGGTAGGATACCATTTACTAAGCCAATAGAAGGATTTCTCTTCCAGATAGAGAGAGGAAATATATTTTTGAATATTTCTCCCAGTAAGTACAACTAAGACCCTAGACATGTAAAAACAACCTAAGAAGACTTTGAAAAGGAAAGACTGGATTGGCTAAGGACTTTGCAAACCAATGAAAGCCACACTGGTGTATATCCTAGGTGTTGTTTTTGCCACGTGACTCCCAGACTTGGTACTTAAAGGAGCTAGCAATGGAGAAGTGCTAATGGGAGCAATTAAAAGCCTTCAGAATTCCTGCTTTCTTTAGCTTTGGCCAGGAAAGGGAAAGCCTAGAAAGACAGAAGTCTTGTTAACAACTGTTGAATTGCAGAGAAACAGCACAGGAAATAATGGCCCCACTCCAACCCATGCCACTAAAGACAGAGGCAAGATTTCCACCCCTCACAAAGTTACAATGCAGCTCTCCAATTCACCTTCCCCCTACCCATTCTCTAGTGGTGTCTGAGAGGGCTGCAAACTAAAAAGAAAGCAAACTAAAGTTGAAAGTTAAAACTGAAGTTGAAACTAAAGTTGAAGGAGAAAGCAAACTAAAGTTGAAACCAGTGAGAGAGAGAGAAAACGTCATCTATTAGGGAAAAGGTTCAAATGAAAACAAATTTGCATTAGAAACCATGGAGACTAGAAGGAAGTAATACATCATTTTTCAAGCCCTTAAAGAAAAGAAATGGCAACCCAGGGTTCTCTATCAATTTAAAATATCCTTCAGGAATGAAAATGAAATCAATATGTTTCAGATAAAGAATATGTATGAAAATGTGTTGCCAGGAAACTCAGGACACTTGGAACATCAAAAAGGAATAAAGTACAATAAGAAAAAAAAAGTAAGGATAGGTAAATAGATATTCCTTCTTTTGAGCTTTCTAAATTTTCCCTACTGGTTGAAGCAAAAATTATAGCAATGTCTGACTTAGTTTTAAAAGTGTTAGAATAAATATTTGAGATAATTCTTTTTTCATTTATTTTTATTAGTTGGAGGCTAATTACTTTACAATATTGTAGTGGGTTTTGTCACACATTGACATGAATCAGCCATGGATTTACATAGGAAAAGCAAAGGAAGGATGAAAGATAAGGTTTAACTCCAAAATGATAGCAACAATAGATTCTAATGTAACATAACGTAACACCACACATTGTATCTGGTATAATTTAATATTACCCATCAAATCTGATATACTGTAATACTATAAATAAACCACTAGAAAGTCAAAAGGGAGATAGACCAGAAAAAAACATTATAAATGAAAATGGCATTCTACAAAGTGTTAAAGGAACCCACAGGAAGGTGGGGAAAGAGGTGGCAGGGGAACAGAGGGACCAAAACATTCATTAAAAACAGAAAAATCAAAAACAATTATACTTACATTCCCAACAAAAAATAGTTTCTATTAAGTGTAAACAGTTTAAATATACCAATGTAGAGATTAGCAAAATGGATTTAAAATATGTCCCAAATATTATATATACTGTTTACAAGAAATTCACTTCAAATAGTAAAAAAAAAAAAAAAAAAGGTTAAAAGTAAAAGGATGGAAAAGATGTATCATGCAAATGTTCATTCAAAGAAAGCAGGAATACTTTCACTGATACCTCTTTAGAGCAAAGAAAATTACCAGATACAGAGAGAGACTTTATATAATGATAGAAGGGTCAGCCCATCAAAAATAATTTTCTGTCTTAAATATCCATGCACCAAACAATGGAGCTGCAAAATATGAGAAGTAGGGGGAAAATAACACAAGTGAACAGTTCAATCTGATATGAATTATTTAGATAATCAAAGGGAAGATTTGATACACACAAGGGCAAGGTAGTATAAAAATGGAGATTAGAGAGGTTTGAAGATGCTAACCTTGAAAAGAAGGAAACAGTAAAGAAAAGTAATCAATGAAAATAAAAATAGGAAAAATAAAAGGGGGGTAGAAAATGAACTGATTCTTCAAAGAAGAGAGAAATTACCACTATCAGTAATGAAATGGGGTGATATCTTCAAAGACACTATAGACATCAAAAAGATATTAAAGGAACAATATAAAAAGTTCTGGGGCTGCCCAGGTGGCTTAGTAGTAAAGAATCTGCCTGTCAGTGCAGGAGATTCAGGCAATGTACGTGTGTTCGATCCCTTGGTTGGGAGGATGCCCTGAAGTAGGAAATAGCAACCCATTCCAGCATTCTTGCTGCAAAATTCCATGGACAGAGGAGGCCGGTGGCCTACAGTCCATGGGGGTCACAATGAGTCAGACAGGAGTGAGAATACACACACACACACAAAATTCTATATATGTAAATTTCACAGCTTAGGTGAAATAGACCAAGTCTTCAAAGTAAAAACTAACACAGATCACCTAAAATGATACAGATAACTTGAATAACCTTGTACCTATTAGAGGAAATTAATTTGTAATTAATAAAACTACCAAAAAAAAAAAATGCAAAACTCCAGACCTAGACAGCTTCATTAGGGAATTTGGTTAAATCATTAAAGAATTAAGACTAATGCTGTACAACCTCATTTACAGAGCACAAGAGGAAGAGACATTTCAGAAATCACTAATAAATCTAGTATTACCCTGATACCAAATAAGACAAAGACAGTTTAAAAAAGAAAATTATGGATTAATATTCCTAATATAAATGCAAAAATTGTTATGAAATATAAGACAATCAAATTCAAATATATTATGTATAGATATATTATTTTACACCATGAAAATAATGAGGTTTATTTTAGGAGTACAAGACTTGTTCTCTATTTAAAATCTCAATCCATGTATGGTATAGAAGAAAAATTAAATGGTCATATCAACTGATGAAGAAAAAGTATTTGATAAATTCAATTGACCCAGTATAAAGTCTCAGAAATATAGGGATAGAAGAAGATGTCCTCTGTTGATAAATGGCTTTTACAAAAAAAAAAAAAAAAACCTACAATTAATGTGCTTAATTAATTGCAATTAACAAACTGCTTTTTCCTCTGATCTGTTATTCTAAATAGTGCTCTTATTTGCAAAGCAGAAATAGAGACACAGACATACAGATGTCAATGGGGGAAGAGGGGCTAGTGAGATGACTTCAGAGATTGGAATTGACATATATATATATATACACTACTATATTTAAAAAAGTATAACTAATGAGAACCTATTGTATAGCACAGGGAACTCTAATCATGACTGGTGACCTAAATGGGAAGGAAATCCAAAAAAAAGGTACATATGTATATATACATATATATATATATATATATATGTATATATATATGGCTGATTCACTTTGTTGCACAACAAAAGCTGTCACAGCAGTATAAAGCAATTATCAGTTCAGTTCAGTCACTCAGTCATGTCTGACTCTCCGCGACCCCATGAACCACAGCATGCCAGGCCTCCCTGTCCATCACCAACTCCCAGAGTCCACCCAAACCCATGTCCACTGAGTCGGTGATGCCATCCAACCATCTTATCCTCTGTCATTGCCTTCTCCTCCTGCCCTCAATCTTTCCCAGCATCAGGGTCTTTTCAAATGAGTCAACTCTTCGCACCAGGTGGCCAAAGTATTGGAGTTTCAGCTTCAGCATCAGTCCTTCCAATGAACACCCAGGACTGATTTCCTTTAGGATGACTGGTTGGATCTCCTTGCAGTCCAAGGGACTCTCAAGAGTTTTCTCCAACACCACAGTTCAAAAGCATCAATTGTTCTGCACTCAGCTTTCTTTACAGATGTACATTTAGCAAAACATGTATAGAACTTGAATGTTGTAAACTATAAGATGCAGATTAAAAAAAAATCAAATATCTAATAACAGAGAAGCACTGTGTTCATGAATTACAATACATCATAGTAAAAATGTCAGTTCTTCCCTAAACTGATATATATGATTAATCTGATTCCTATGAAATTCTCTGCAACAAGAGAGACTAGACAGATATATTACAAGAATTAAAATAGAGAATAGACAAGATTATTACAAATTTATATTGAGAGGCAGAAGAACCAGCATCAGTAAAATAATATTTAAAAAGCAGAATAAAGTGACAAAAATCAGTCCATCCAACTTTAAGAAGCATTACATAGCTACAGCATCAAATGTGTGGGTTTTCAGAAGAATTCAGAAAGAGACCCACACAAATATGCCCAAGTGACTTTGACAAAGTACAAAAAACAACTCAATGGAGGCAAGATAGTGTTTTCAATGAGTTATTCTAGAACAAAGTAATGTCCATAGATAGGCAAAAATAAGTTGGAAAATCTTGACCTAAGTCTCACTTCTTATAAAAATGGTAAGGCAAAATAAATCATGGATGTAAATCTAAAATGTAAAGCTATAAAATGTTTACCAAAAAATATTAGGAAAGATCTCCAGAATTTATGGCTATTTCAAGTGTTCTTTTCACTGTTTTCTTTCATGAATAATGTCATGTATAAGTTGGACTTCATCAAATTTATGAACTTTTGCTCTGTGAAAGACCTGTTAAAACAAGACAACACAAGCTACAGAGTAGGAGAAACTATTTGCAAACTATATATCCTATGGCATATATTCCACAGAATATATTAAAAACTTCTAAGACACAAGAGTTAAAAAAAAAAAAAAAATCACTCATCCAACTAGAAGATAGGAAAAGACATGAAGAGACATTTCACCAGAGGATATACAGGTCTTAAACAAGAACACCACACAAAAAGATGTTCAATATCATTAGCCATTGTTTCATCGCTAAATCATGCCCGACACTTTTGCAATCCCATGGACTGTAGCCCACCAGGCTCCTCTGTCCATGGGATTCTCCAGGCAAGAATACTGGAATGGGTTGCCAGTCCCTCCTCCAGGGGATCTTCCTGACCCGCGTTGGCAGGTGGGTCTTTACCATCGCGCCACATGGGACACACACATACACAGGAACATGAAAATGGATGTGTATTACCTTAGTCCTAATCATAGACACAAAATGTCCTTCAATGGGTGAATACTACAGTGAAACAAACTACGGTTTATCCATATCATGAAATACTAGCCAACAGTAAAAAGGAATTAACTATTTACATATAACAATGTGGATTTTTCTACAGAAAATTGTGCTGAGACAAAAAGAAAAAAGAAAACGGAACTCCAAGGGATTTACCAACTATAGTATTCTGTTTATACAACATCCTCGAAGTGACAATACTGAAGAAACAGAGATAATATTACACAAATGCCAGGAGATAAGGAGGGTGTGTGGCAGGAGGGAATTGAATGTGGTTTGAGGATTCTTGTAATGATGAAACTATTCTGTGTCTTGACTACATCAACATTAATATCCTGGTTATCATGCTGTACTACAGTTTTACAAGATGATAACCTTTGGGGTAAACTGGTAAATAGCACAACAGATCTCACTGTAATATGTCATATACCTTCATGCCTATCTACAGTTATCTCAGAATTAAAAGTTTAATTTTAAAAATACTTTCAGAAGTCAACAGAATGTGGAATTGCAGGAAAGTAAGCTGAAACTCCAGTATTTTGACCACCTGATGTGAAGAGCTGACTCATTTGAAAAGACCCTGATGCTGGGAAAGATTGAGGGCAGGAGGAGAAGGGGATGACAGAGGATGAGATGGTTGGATGGCATCATCAACTCGATGGACATGGGTTTGGGTGGACTCCGGAAGCTGGTGATGGACAGGGAGGCCTGGCGTGCTGCGGTTCTTGGGGTCGTGGAGAGTTGGACATGACTGAGCGACTGAACTGAACTGAACTGAATACATGGGAGTTTATGTATAATTTCAACAGAGCAGTAATACAGTATATTATATATTTTTTAAGTTAATTGTAGGAATACAAAGTAGAAAACAAAAGAATGAATAATGAATATTTAACAATCTCAAATAAAAGCTTTTGTAAGTCTATTATAAAAGTTGAATTGTCAGCTATTCATGATTGAATACCTGATATATATGTGTGATAGATATGTGCTATAGAGTATATGATACGATTTACATGTCAGAATTAAGAAAGGCAAGGTTATATATCACTATATGTGAATATGCATCTGCAAGGTTATAGAACAGTCCACAAGACCACTTTGACACCAATAGCAAATCCAGTGGTATCTAAATTCTTAGCTTCAGTAATTTGTTGGGAAAGTACACAGAACTCACTGAAAACTGTTATGATTATGGTTGTTATAATAAAAGAATACAGATTAAAATCAGCCAAGAAAAGAGAATCATATGCAAAATATAGAACATTCCAAACATGGAGTTTCCAGCTGTTTTTTCCTCCTACCGACCTGTATGTGACAGTATGCATGTAGTTTTAACACTCAGGGAAGCTTACTCAAGATATGATGTCTAGAGTCTTTTCTAGGGCTCCATCATATTGACATGGTCAACTGCCCACATGCCTGACCTCATTCTCCAGACCCACCAGTGGTCAAGCTGATACCATATGACCTAGAACTACTACCAGAAATTCTACTGTTAGACTACCTGGTGTCTCCCCAGGTCCCCAAGTAAAAGAAATTTTTTATCAGGCAGGACATTCCAAGGCATTAATGATTATCTCCAGGGAATTGAATGGAAAGACTTTTTGGGAAAGGTTAAATTCTTTACTATATAGTATGTATGTATTTTTATACAAGCATTCTTCATTTTAGTGTGCTATACTTTATTTTACTTTGCAGATAACTGATTTTTTTTTTCCCTTACAAATTGAAGGTTTACAGTAACCCTATGTCAAATAAGTCCATTGGTGTCCTTTCTCAAACAGCATTGTTTTCAAATTGAGGTATGTATATTGTTTTTCTTTTTTTAGAAATAATGCTATTTCATACTTACTAGATGCATGAGTGTGTGCTAAGTAACTTCAGTCGTGTCAGACTCTTTGCAACTCCATGGACTGTAACTTGCCAGGCTCTTCTGTCCACAGGATTCTCCAGGCAAGAATACTGGAGTAGGTTGCCTTTCCTTCTCCACGGGATCTTCCTGACCCAGGGTTCGAACCCATGTCTCTTACATCTCCTGCAGTAGCAGGCAAGTTTGTTACTACTAGTATCACCTGGGAAGCACACTAGACTATATTATATTGTAAGCATAACTTTGACATGCACTAGAAACAAAACAATTTTGTGACTGTCTTTATTGAGGTATTAGCTCACTGCCAGTGATCTGGAATCAAACCTGCAGTATCTCCAAGCTGCAATACTTATAGATTAAAATTCCCTTAAAATCAGATTCCAGAGGATCTGGGTCATGGAGCATACAAAGTCCCCCTTTGATTTGCAATAAATCTAAGACCAGTGTTATCAATGTGTTTGTGTGTGTTAATTGCTTCAGTCATGTCTCTTTGCAACTCCACGGACTGTAGCCCGCCGGGCTTGTCTGTCCAGGGAATTCTCCAGGCAAGAGTACTGGAGTGGGTTGCCATGCCCTTCTCCAGGGGATCTTCCTGATCCAGGGATTGAACCCAGGTCTCCTGCATTGCGAGCAGATTTTTCACAAATTGAGCAACACTTGAAGACCCACAATGTTACCAATAGCCTCCTTTAATGACTAGGGGGAAAAAAAAGTTTATATTTTCTGTGCAATTGAGACCATGTTTTTCAATATAACTCAACTATTAGGACTTAGATCCTAGACCATCTTTATCAACCTGACTTAGATGTTTATTTCAGTAATGCTTGCCCAGAAAATAAGTCCATAAACTAATAAATGGTTTACAATTTGCTTCAGCAAAGTTGTGGAAAACAATTTATTCAGGCAAATGATTTGCTTATCTGGGAAATAGTTGCTTTATTGGGCAATGTGTTATACACTTAAGAAAACTGCTTACTTTTCAAAAAACAGGTTGCTCACCAAGACCTTTTTCTTATTATGTTCACGAATCCTAAGCTTATACTATAAACTAAATTATTCATTTGAAAAAGACCTTAGAATGGAAATAAAGAACCAAAATCTCAAACATTCAATGGTCTGTATTTTAACTGGTATGAGACTGCTTCCAAGTAAATTCAAATTATAAAATTACTTTTTTAAATTGTGTCACTAAAGCAAATAAATATATGTGGAAAATGTATCTCTTTTACATTCCCACATCTCCCCCTAAATAAATTAAACTATATCCCTTCCCTTATCCAATATACTTACATCTTCCTCCCTCTGCCTTCCCATCTGACTAATTCACCTATGATGTTCACCATTCAGAAACTCCCAATACCTTTCAGGTTGAGTCATAATTAGAATACAGCAAGCCACTTGAAGCTTATTTTGGGCCCTTGTACTGGTAATGGGTGAGAGCTATTGTTAATAGTCCAAAAACCTAGGAAAATAAACAGAAATTTATAGAAGAATTTAGAACAGTTCGAAGGATGTCATTGGGAATCTCATTTGAAAGTAATGAACGACAAATGCAGAGGATGAAGATCTTGATTTATTTTTACGAGGTTCCATTTTGCATAGGGAACTAAAGTGCTTTCAAAAAACTGAAAATGCTGCATAATATCTTGGGAGATTCTCTCTGACATCTTTCTAGTGAAAATAGATTATATTTTAATACAGTCCTACACACAAAGAGACTAAATCGTTAAGTAATTTCAGTAATAGGTTAACTCTTTCATGTAAGGATTTCATCAGATGTAAATCCTTAAACAGATGTATTGAATCTTCCTCTTCATGTTTTCTGTCTAGCCTTAAGGTCGAAATAGAGAACTTAAAATGCAGCAAAATCTAGAATGGGAAATATGTAGTCCTATTGCCAGATCTCTAACTACTTTCTGAGCATTTTTAAAGAGTCTCCAAGTAAAAGTAAAATAATACCCAGGAAAAACTAATACTGAAAACCTTACAAACAAAGCAACTGGCTACTCCTATCCAGTTATTATGTACCAGCATAGAGAGTCTTTTGAAAAAGACACCTGCAGACACTGCAGGCAGAGAACTTTAGGTGAACAATTGTCCTTTATTTGCTAAGAAACTGAATAAGAAAAACAACTTAACAGCTGATCAATGAAAGTGTTAGCAGGAACCAAGTGCCCAATTGCCTAGTTTATTCTTAAATAATCATGGGAGAAATCTGTGTAAATATTAAATGACAACTCTATACATTTTGATAGATGTAGTTATGGAATGTGAACTTTAAACACTTGTCCATGCTATGCGAACTCTGCCTCACAGTCTGTTTCTAATAACCCACAAATACTTGCCAGGCCCTAGCCTGTAATCTTTACACTGGTTTCCCTTTATGACAGGAGAATATTTATTTTTATTTTTCTGGAAAACACAACAATGTATTGAGATAGTTATGTTCCTGGAGTTTACCAAGACATTGTCTTACTTTTCAAAGCTTTTAACAAAGGCCCCTGAGGATCCTTAAATTACCCTGAAATTCTATTATTATTCAAATATGCAAATGACCTCTCCATATGTTCTAAACATGAAGTAAGCTCTAAGATTGATTACAGCAGTCTACCTGCTGTTCTAGCTCAGAAAGAATATTGAACTTCTAAATTCATGCTTTAATATTATCAAAGGAAATATGTCCCCTAGGATATGATTTATATCTAAGAGGTGAACTCCTATACCTCTTTCTTCCTCAAGCATTTTCATTCAAATCACCTTTTACTAGAGCTGCGCCCTAGCATCTTTCTGACAAGTGTCCATATTCCATGTACATCTCTTAAAAATCCCTTCCTGAGAAAATTTTGTTTTGAGGGAACATACTCTGTGATAGGGACAGGAAAATATGAGGCAGAATACAATAAATCTGAACTTATCCCTAGAAAATGTCTTCTTACCCAACACAGACCTCTGTTGAGACTGAAATCATTTGTGAGTATCTAGAAATAGAGGAACTGTCTATTCACTGGTAGTAGCAATGATTTTGTGGGTAACACATGATTTGTAATATGATATAAATGATGAGACTTCTTCATCTCAGAAAAATTCATTAAAGAATAAAGATATTCAAAGTGCTCTGTTGCCTATATTTGTAAATGTAAAGGCTCACACCAAAATGAATAACAGCCAGAAAACGCCTTCTGTGATCTTTATACCAGATAGGCAGCAGTCACTAAAACTTTGCCTGAGAGTTTCAAAGAGTCCATTATGGGTCAGCAATTTCCTCCAGAAAAGCAAAAGGCAAAGTAGAAAAGGAAAGATATACTTATCTGAGTGCAGAGTTCCAAAGAATAGCAAGGAGAGATCACAAACCTTTCCTAAGTGAACAACGCAAAGAAATAGAATGGGAAAGACTAGAGATCTCATCAAGAAAATTAGAGATAATAGGCACAATAAAGAACAGAAATGGTATGAACCTAACAGAAGCAGAAGATATTAGGCAGAGGTGGCAAGAAAACACAAGAACTATACCAACAAGATCTTCATGACTAGGATACAATGATGGTGTGATCACTCACCTAGAACCAGAAATCCTGGAATGCAAAGTCAAGTGGCCTTCCGAAGCAACACTGTGAACAAAGCTAGTGGAGGTGATGGAATTCCAGCTGAGCTATTTCAAATCTAAAAAATGATGCTGTGAAAGTGCTGCACTCAATATGCCAGCAAATTTGGAAAACTCAGAAGTGGCCACAGGATTAGAAAAGGTCAGTTTTCATTCTGACCCCCCAAAAAGGCAGTGCCAAAGTATGTTCAAACTGCTGCACAATTGAACTCATTTCATATGCTTGCAAAGTAATGCTTAAAATTCTCAAAGCTAGGCTTCAACAGTATGTGAACCAGGAACTTCCAGATGTTCAAGCTGGATTCTGATTTACCAGAAATCAAACAACATCCATTATCATAGAAAAAGCAAGAGAGTTCCAGAAAAACATCTACTTCTGCTTCATTGACTATGTTAAAGCCTTTGATTGTGTGGATCACAACAATCTGTGGAAGATTCTTGCAGAAATGGGAATATCAGACCACTTCATCTGCCTCCTGAGAAACCTGTATGCAGGTCAGGAAGCAACAGTTAGAACCAGACATGGAACAACAGACCGGTTCAAAATTAGGAAAGGAGTATGTCAAGGCTGTATATCGTCACCCTGCTTATTTAACATATATGCTGAATATATCATGCGAAATGCCCGGCTGGATGAAGCACAAGCTGGAAGAATTAATTGCTGGAAGAGTTAAGAAGCAATTAAGATAATTTCTGGGAGAATTATCAATAACCTCAGATATGAAGATGATACCACCCTTATGGCAGAAATTGAAGAAGAACTAAAGAGCCTTTTGATGAAGGTGAAAGAGGAAAGTGAAGAAGTTGACTTAAAACTCAACATTCAAAAAACAGAGATCATGGCATCTGGTTGTATCACTTCATGCAAATAGATGGGGAAACAATGGAAACAGTGGCAGACTTTGCTTTCTTGGGCTCCACATTCACTGCAGATGGTAACTGCAGCTGTGAGATTAAAAAAACGCTTGCTCCTTGGAAGAAAAGCTATGACAAACCTAGACAGTGTATTAAAAAGCAGAGACATTACTTTGCAGTCAAAGATCTTACATAGTCAAAGCTATGGCTTTTCCAGTAGTCATAAATGGATGTGAGAGTTGGACCATAAAGAAGGTGGAGTACTGAAGAATTGATGCTTTTTAACTGTGGTATTGGAGACCTTTGAAAGTCCTTGGACTGCAAGGAGATCAAACCAGTCAATTGTAAATGAAGTCAACACTGAATATTCATTGAAAGGGCTGATGCTGAAGCTCCAATACTCGACCCAATGCAAGGAACTGATGCATTAGAAAACACCTGATGCTGGGAAAGGTCTGGGAAAGATTGAAGGCAGGAGGAGAAGGGACAACAGAAGATGAGATGGTTGGATGGCATCACTGACTCAATGGACATGAATTTGAGCAACCTCCAGGGGATGATGATGGACAGGGAAACCTGGTGTGCTGCAGTCCATGGGGTTGCAAATAGTCAAACATGACTGAGTCTCTGAACAACAAATTTCCTCCAGAATCAAAGAATATATATATTTGGAAAAATATAGTGGTAAATAACATGATGGTTGTCTCTGAGACTTTTAACACAGATTTGATGACACCAGAGGACATCAAATGGGATTGTGCATAGATTTCACATCAAATTACCCACCATAGAAAAACAAATTGCCAGTACACTCAAATCAGACTTTTACCACCAAGCTTTACAGTAAGTTAGATGATTAACAATGGGGAAAAATTGTATTTATATTCCAGTTTTAGAAAAATCTAATAAACTCCTAATTTATCTATTCCTTCCTTTGCCCTTTTTTAACCATAAATCTGTTTTCTGTGTCTATGTCTCAGGTGAACTTTGACTATTTAAATTAATGTACAGGTCTGTTTCTAGACTGTCTATTTCTGTTTCATTTTTCTACTGAACTAAGATGTACTAATAGCACAATTGCTAAGAATCTACAGTAATTTAATAATTGATTTTTCATCTACTATTTTTCTTGATTCATCTTTAAAGATGTTCACCATTTGAGTAATCTTTTCAAAGAACCAACTTTAAAAAGTTTTTGTTTAAACTTAAAAAAAATTTCTGCTTATCTTTATTCTTTCCTTCTATCTTTCTTTGGTCTCATTGCCCTATATTTCTCTAGCTTTTTAAGAGGGAAATTTGATTTTCAAGCTTTTAGTGTTTCAACATTGTTCAGAAGAAAATTTATATAATCCACCGTCATCTTCAAAAATATTTAATTCTGATAGTTCTAGGTTACTATGTTTTTCTTTCAGCATTTAAAATATATTTCCTTTGATTCTTAACATCTACAGCTTCTGCTGAACAAACAATGTTTTATGAAAGTATTGTCTTTTTTTCTCTCGCTACTTTAAGGATTTTATTTTTACTTCTGGTTTTAGGAAGTTTGACTGTGGTAAGCCACATGTGGTTCTGTTTGTACTTTTCCTTTATGGAGCAGGACTTAACTTCTTGATTTTATGAGTTAAAGTCTTTCCTCAGTTTCAGAAATTTATGAGATACTATCTGAATACTGCTTCTGCCTTAGTCTCACTGTCCTTTCATATTGGTCTTCTATTTAGAGTTAGATCTTTTGTCTGCATTCCATAGCTCTCTTATGCTTACATCTGCAGTTTTCCTTTCTTTTTTTTAATGTTTATCTCTTTAGTTTTCCCGCATAATTTTCTATTTTGCAGTCCTTTAGTTCTGTCTAAATGCAATCAATGATTTCTTAGTTTCATACATTTTTAAACTCATAATTTGCTTAAATTTTATAATTCTTCAGTATTTAGTTCATTTTGTGTTTTCTAAATAATTGTCTTAATAAATTAATAATCATAAATATTTTTAAAGTCTATGGTTAATAACAACTATATCTGAATCACTTAGGGATCTGTTTTTATTTTTTCCCCTGTGTTGGGGGCATTTATTCTGTATTATAGTATTCTTCATTTTTGTTTCACCTTTCAATTTTATGATAACCTTACTGATATATGAAAGATTTAAGGCATAAACTTATCGAACCAGATAGGTTCTGCCTAAATCTCATGTAAATCAATCTGCCATATCTTTCTTTAAAATTGAGGAAATGCACATACTTTTAAAGAGAAAATAAATAATCTAAACTGAAATGCCTATAACTCAGTTGCTACAAATTTTTGGATTCCTCACATACATTTCATATGGATTTATTTATATCTTTTAACATTTTATTTTGAAATGATTTTCAACTTTCAGAAAACTTAAAAAATATAAATAATCCCATATACACTTTGCCCAGATTCAAAAAGTCACAACATTTTTCCTAACTACTAAGTCCTTTATTGGGCTTCCCTTGTAGCTCAGCTGGTAAAGAATCTGCCTGCAATGCTGGAGGCCTGGGTTCAATCCCTAGGTTGGGAAGATCCCCTGGAGAAGGGAAAGGTTACCCACTCCAGTATTGGCCCGGAGAATTCCTTGAACTACAGTCCATGGGCTTTCAAAGAGTCCTTTATTTAGCATATTTCCTTATAACAAAGCATTTCATTTAAGTGCTAGGTGGCTCAGACTGTAAAGAATCTGCTTGCAATATGGGAGACCCTGGTTTGATCCCTGGGTCAGGAAGATCCCCTGGAGAAAGGAATGACTACCCACTCCAGTATTCTTGCCTAAAGAATTCCATGGACAGAGAAGCCTGGTGGGCTACTGTCCATGGGGTCACAAAGAGTTGGACAGGACTGAGCGACTAACACTTTTACTTTTCATATTTATCATGCTTAGAAAATTTAACATTTAGGTAACACTTTAACCTACAGCATGTATTGAAATTCTTCATATTTCACAATAATATTCTATAAAGGATTTCATTTGTTTGCTTTTCATATAAAAGATTCAGTCAAGTGAGAAAAAAAAAAAAAAAAACAGCAACAAAACTTGCTACTACTTGCTGTTTAGTTTCCCTTCATCTGGAAACTTTCCTCGGTGTTTCAGTATTTTTCTTAGCATTTGCCATACCGGTTGCTTCAGTTTGAAGTTGGTTGTTTTCTTTCTTCCTTATTATATGATATAGGCTATGCATTTTTGGCTACAGTAATGTAAAATTGATTATTTCTTCTCAGAGTATCACATTTTCAGACATGTATAACTGTTTGTCCATTATTGGTTATATTGATCATAAAGTGTCATCTGATTTCTCTGTATAGTCACTACATGTTGATATTTCAAGTTGTTAAGTAATGTGTGAGGACACTTTTAAGGCTCTGCATATACTCTGTTCTTGGTAGTTATAAAACAAGTCTAACATATTATATATTAAAATACCATTAAATGAGATTGTTCCTAGTGTTTTCTTAGGGATTTTTTAATCAGTGGTCATAGCACTAAAATCAGGTTCATGGAATAGATTTCAAATGTTATGTAAATCACTGAACTGCAAAAGAAAAATATTTAAATTGTATAAGAGTAAAATGATAAATTTTTACTTCTTTTTGCTTAATGTATGTTTCATTAATATTCTAGAAATGGTAAAATTACTTTACATGCCTGGTAAGAACAATGACAGCAAACAAGCTTTAGTATCTCATTATCTGTGAAGTAATTTGTTTCCAAAACTCTTGTCCTTTTAACTCTCCTATATGATATGCAGCAGTACTATTGCCAGTTTAGAGCAATTACTTTTTTATATGAACAAATTTAAAGAGTTATAGAGAAAAAAATAATAAAAAATAAAAAAAATTTTAAAAAGTTATAGAGGGAAGACAAAGTATTTTCTTATTTATCTGTTTAGCAATATAATTATTAAATATGTATACTTGATTTCAAAAAATTGAACTCAGATTCAAAGTTTTAAATGTGGGGATTTTTAAACCTATGCCTTTTTATAAAACCCAGTTTCAGAAATTACTAATAGTCACTAAATGCATAGTAATTTACAAATATATTTTTTTCAGATATCAAATTGATTTTGACAAGAAAAAAAAAAAAGAATCAGTTCTTGATGAAATTGTAGTCAGTTTGAACATCAATAATATTAGTACTATGGTTAAAAAAAAATCACAGGATTTACATTATATAGGAATCTACATCATAGTTTATCTCAACATGAAGTTCCACACAGAACATGGGGAAATAATCCTCCCTAATGAGTAAAAAATAACATGGTATTTTATATCTTTTTTCAGTCTCTTAAAATGTGTATTGATCCATGGCTGATTCATGCCAATGTATGACAAAAACCACTACAATATTGTAAAGTAATTAGCCTCCAACTAATAAAAATTTTAAAAAAAATGTGTATTGATTTAAAAGCTAAATTTCCATAAAAGAACAGAAAATAAACTGTAATTTCATGGACAATAAATGATTCAGGAGCTCAAAGAAAGAGGCTAAGTAGAAGATTACCATGAACTTAGATAACAGGCCTAGCAAAAGACACAATAAAGAAATCTCACTTTTGAGAAAAGGAAATAGTATCAGGACAAAGGTGAATTTTTCCTCTCCATAGTTCCAGACCTGCCTCCTAACTCCTTAGTATGGTACATGACAGACATATGAATCATTGTCTCTGGGTTTTGATAATCATATTCAACTATACTAGAAACAGACTTCAAAGTAAATTACTTGCATACTTTTACAGAAAATAGCAATCTTATTTCCTTCTAGAATTAAGTAATTAAAATTGGGGAAATGCATGTATAAATTTTGAAGACACAAAGTAATAAGATGTTTGAGGTGAATGTAACGTTTGGGATATAGATGAAGAGCATATTTTCAAAGCTTTGCTCCAGAAAACAAACTTTCTTCTGAAAATGAAACTTTCCAGAAAATAAAACTTTCTATTTTACTCTATGTGATTTTCTCAATCTTGTCCCTCTATATTACTAATTTGGTCTTTGACAGTATCTTTTATATATTTTGTGGATTCTCATGCCATATAACATTTGAAATAACTGTTAGTATGCTTAAGTTGATTTCTTATTACTGCTGGTTTCATTTTTATTTCTCCCACTGCATTTGAAGAGTTATAGATTCAGGTAATATGATTACAAAATGATGTACAGCTATTTTCCTATAGAAATTTAAAAATAATAAATGCAAAAGAGAAGAGTATATAGAGGCAAAAATCTAATTGATGGGAAATATTAATAATATGGTAGTCCAAGAGTGGTAGGTCTAGTTGTCCCAAAGTATATTGCTTACATCTACTAAACTTTTCTCATTAATAAACTTTTGTATTTGGTTACTTCTTTACAAAGCTATTTTCTGTAAGCAATGTCATTTCATTTAGTTGGATTGCTCTTCTAGCCAAATATTTAATGATGAAACAAACCATGTCTTTCATATGTGTATGACATCTGTAAAGTAAGAACTATGACACATAACTTTCCAAAAGTCATATACTGGCAAAAGCATGAGTTGTTAAACTCTTGCATCATAATTAAGATAGATTGAAAAAGAAGATTGAAGTTCCATCCCCCTCAGAAAAATATTTTTACTTAAAATCACTTCATATTAGTGCATTTGTCAAAGTAATATTTCCTGTATGATTAATATAGTATATTAAAATGCTGACCCTTCTGTCATAATATGTTAATTATGGTCTTTATAACACTTGATTAATTATCATATAAAGATGCCTTCTTCATAAATTTCCAGCTACCTTCTTCATTCAGATTCATTGCTTAGTACATGGAATTTGTTTTATAACATGATTTCACATGCTGCTATTATCATATATAAAATGGTTAGAAAAAATATTAAGAGGGGCCAGAGGTAAAGAGAGAGGTCAGAGGGAGAAGGGAGAATATATAAAATATTTAATTTTCTTAAAGTGATTTTGAATTCAAGTGTTTATTTTTAATAATTTCAATTCTGGTTTTTCAAATGGCAGAAGTGTTATTTGATTTAAATAACTACTCTGTACTGTACTGTAGAAAAGGAATTTTGACCTTAATGGCTATGAGCTAGGGTGTTCCAAGGATGAAAAGTAGATGTGAAAAATAATGGGCATAACTGGTATGCTAGTAACTAATCTTAAAATTAATGGTTGTGAGACTCTGAGGACAGATGAAGGATATTGTACTCGTAGACCTAACTATTTAGCTGTGACCATTTAATAGATAGAACTGATGTCTTTGAAGTGATTTACTGAGAAAAAGTAGCATAAGTCAGACATCGCAGTAGTTATTCTGAAGTAAGTGATAAAGTGTATTTAATTTAAATCATGGTACCATGATTGAATTAACAGTGTCATGCTCCAGTCATAAAGCAGTTCTTGTAGCCATGTCATTTCTAGAACTTTAGAAGAAACAAAAATAACACATTCAAATAAATGCTCTGAGCTTGTGAGTTTTGTAATATGAAGGCCCTTAAATTAAAACATATGCTTGCCTAAGTGAGCACATTGAATATAAAGTGATTTAATACAGTTAACGTTCCTCCTCATAGTCTGTGTTTTCTCTATACATTTATTCCAAATTGAATTAATTTATTGAAGATAATACCATAGTTGAAATCTTTACATATATATAAAGGATGTAAATAATTAACAAACTTATTAATTTATTAATGATTAATTATCAATTAATTAAAATAATATTAATAACTTAATTAATAAACTTATAAATAATTAATAAACTTATTGATGATTTACAAATTAATTACAAAGGGAAAGAAAAGGGAAAATATCTAATAGCATCTATTTGAGGTTAAATTCTGCATATAAAGCAGAATTATATTTTAACCACACTATGTATTATTATTAAGAAAGGAGTATGGGTTTAGAATGAACTGGGAAGTAGAGAAAAAACTTAAAAACAGAGCTGCTAGAATGACCATTTTGAATCCATAAGTAGTGAAAAACTTACCAATGAAAAAAATCCAATTTCTCAGGAATGAAATAATTTTTCTTGAAAATAACTGACCATGTAACTTTTTCAATAAAATCTGCAATTTTGAAATGTAAGCGTTTATTTATTTATTTATTTATTTATTTTTGAAATGTAAGCTTTTAATCCTTCTCTTTTAGAGTAAAATTGCCTATAAATTAACTTTTGTGTATGAAATGAATAATGCTTCTTCATTTTGATGTACAAAACTTAAATATAATCAAATATGGTAAGAAATTTATGGGCAAACAAATGTGTAATTTGTTTACATGTCATGACATCATTCCTGTGTCTTTTTTAGTATGTTAGATATTTATCTTTTTGTAAATAATTTGCCTACATAAAAAAGGCAGAAAAAAACATTAAGCATTCAGCAAACATTTACTAATATTCTGTGTAAGTCACTGAAGTGATTCCCATAAACACAAATAAAGGTCCTAGACCTTAAGATCACATTTTAGTTTGGGTTAACGTGGGAGTGGGATGAAATAGGATCAAATTCCTTAGCTACCTGAACATGTGTCTTGCCCATCTCGGGCATGTTTTAGGATACCACAATATATATAGACATTCACACACACACACACACACACAAAGACAAAAAATATACTGCGACCTTAGTTTTTGCCTACAGCTCTGTGCTGTATTTACCTCACTGCTTATGTTCCACTAGGGAGGATAGTGTAGTGGATTAAGCAGCTCAGTTTCAGCTCCAAAACTCATGTAGGTTTGAGATTATGCTTTATGTCTCAGGACACACATTCTAATCTTATCACTAAATCCTGTCTGACTCCCCTTGAACTACCGAATGTCACTTTCAATTTACCTCTCTCTCTGTTTTATCCACGTTTCTATGAACTAAAGATATAAATGCATGTTTCCAGTCATGAAATAGAAGCCTCAAGTGGGGACAGTTTTGATGTTAGTGTCATACTTTTCTGAAAATGACAAGAATATGACAAATGGAACTACCTTGCATTTGAAGAGAAGAGGAAGTCAATCTAAGTTGTGCAATTGCATTCATATAAGCCTTTCACTAAGCACAAATAAACCAGAAGACGCATAAGAGCAGTGACTGAATTCCCTAGGTTATCATTTTATTTAATTTTGTTAATGTGAATAATCTCAAACTTTGAAGAGAGGCATGGAAAGTCTTTATTACACAAAAATATAAAATGCTATTGTTTCCTGTTATCACTCTAATGTCTCAATCCTAGAGCACAAATAGTATCTATGAAATGTCACTGTAATGGCAATAATACTGGTAATGCAATTTCAGTTTTAATTGCTCCCATAATAAAAATGAGACAGAAAATGAACAATATATAAAAATATTATTGAGCATTTCCTTATCATTTCAGAAACAGATTTTACTTTTCTTCAATTAGTAAAATGTAACCAAGTTTACCAAGCTGACCCTTTCAATTTTTCACATTAATTTTTTTGTTTGCTATTTTATCTTGCTGCTGTCTCATCTCAGTAACTCACATTCAAAACCTAATGGTCTGCAGCAAAGCTCAGCCTCAGAAATAAGAACCATATAAATATTATGTAAAAGAATATCCTGTAAAAGAAAGTCCTGTGCTGTCTTATGAGCTAGCCTTCTAATTTCAGAGTATCTTTGCCTTGTCAAACCTTATTGTTCTCTACCAAATATCACCAATTATCAGATGTTGTGTATCATGAGATTCCTCCCCACCCATATGTTAGTAAATAAAACTCACTGTCATCTTGCTTGTTCTTCCTTGTTACTCTCTCTCAAATCCATTTTTCCCCATATGAGCTGAAAAACTATCTCAGTCTTAATTATTCCAAGCCTGCATGACAGTCATGACCTATATTAAGGCAGATATCTGATCAAAATCTTTGATTGCTCCTATAGCCTCAATTGTGAGTTAATTAATGAAAGGTTTACTGGAAAATATATTTTTAAGCTGGTTTCTGTTCATCTAGTTCTCTGAATGCCACTAAGGAGATCAGCTATTAATGTGTAACAGATAAAATGTAATATGACCAGTACTTATTAGAGGAGTATCAAAGAGTGTATTAATCATATAACAAGAAAAATCCATGAGACTATTTGGTAGGAATGTAATGAGTTTATAAAGCAAATTAAGGAGAAAATGTACAGACCATCAAGTTGATATGGAGGAGACATCAAAACAGGGACATACAGTGGTTTGTTTTCTTCCCACCTGAAGTATGACATTTGAGATGAGCCAGAAACAAAGGCGGTAGTTTAATAAAATAGTATTAAGGCTCCTATTAATGCTTAATTCCACATACATCTTGTAAAAACACATTGAACTTGCCACCCCATCACCTGGTTATGATGTTAAAATAAATAGAAAATAAATTAAAAAATGTTTAGCTAGAGGTTGAGGAACATGTAACTCTTGCAAAGTATTATGAGAACGTCTGGACAGGAGTCTTGATGGGTTCTATTAAAAATAAGAAATTACAGAATGTGTGTGCTAAAGGGTCCACTTGATATTGCATGTTCAAACCTCTTGAGAATGGCCGACCTAGTTATCTGCCTGGGCTCTGATCATGATCTGAAAAAACAGTGAAGTAGATAATCCAGAAATACCTACTTCATCATTTAATCTGCTGATGACATTGTTATATGGAAAGAGGCATGAAAGGAATAGGATGAGTGGAAACATTAGTCAGGAATACATTCATACGACAGCTGGAAACAAACAAACAAAAAAATTGACAGTAGGATTTATTTATATTGTGAAACTCAGGACAAGTATAGTGGATTAAATTTATCACTAGGAATTCAGATTATTTCCATTTTTCACACTCATCCATAGGGGCTAGCTTTTATCATATGCTTGTGATTTTAAGGTTACATGTCTCCTCCTCCCAACCAAGTAAGAAGACACAGGAAGGGAGAATAAGTCATGATTGTCATCTGTAATAGGAAAAAAAAAAAAAAAGTAAGTTGCTTTTCCAGAAAAGCCCATCTGATTATGTCTCATTGGCTATAACTGTATTTCATAGTCTCATATTCACATAGCATACTCTAAACAAACTGGGGGTATGTATGCAGAAAATACTAAACTAGTAATAAAGCATTTATAGCAATTACAGTATCAGCTAATAGATTCTACACTCTTAACAGAGTAATTGAGGGGGAGCATATTTACAATATTTGGATAATAAGGAAAATGCAAGAGATGCTATAAAGGACTTCAAGATCAGAAATAGCAGAAAGTCATTGCTTTGTCTAGACTGAAGTGAAAAGAAGCACACAGATAGTTACAGGAGTAGTCTTCGGGACAAGAACTGGGTCAAGCTACAGACTAGCAGAGACGAAGAACAAGTATCCCAACATCACTGTCCTCTCACCTCTGTTCTCTTGCTTGTATCTACCACTGGTCAGATCCAACCAGAAGACAGAGGGTAAAACAGTATGTAAATTTTCACCCCTGGGTAAGGTGAGAAGGCTGAGCAAGGCACCAGGCAAAAAGAAGGGGGTACATTTGAAGAAGTAAATGGAGAATTGCAAGTGCAACATTCAAATATCATGTTAAATTTGTGGGAGAAATGTTGACCAAATAAAGATTTAGAAAAATCCATGCCCTCAGTTGAAATTTAAAGACTATGCTCTTCCTTGGGAGATAATAGAGAACAGAGGAGTCAGGCGTGCTGCAGTCCATGGGGCTGCAAAGGGTCTGACACGACTTAGTGACTGAAAAACAACAAATGCTCTTGGTGCAAGTGGCTAGCTTGGTTGCATTGTTCAGTTAAGATGGTCATAAGTAATTGCACTCAAAGCAACCTACTTCTTCTATTAAACATGTATTAAATATAACTAACTTATTATTTAGGCATTGTTTTTCCCCAAACTTGATTGCATACGTTATGAAAGAAGAGGCTGTGGCTGACAAATCAGTTTTTGTGATAAGCAAAGTTCTAAGATGTGTCCCTGGTGGCTCATGTGGTAAAGAACCTGCCTGCAATTCAGGATACCCTGGCTCAATCCCTGGGTCAGAAAGATATCCTGGCGAAGGGACTGGCAAGCCACTCGAGTATCCTTGCCTGGAAAATCCCATAGACAGAGGAGCCTGGAGGACTTTAGTCCATGAGATCCCAAAGAATCAAACTTAACTGAGCAACTAACACTTTAAGATATGTCTCAAGTTTCCCATCCCACTGGGGTATATAAACCTTTTGTCAGTTACTTAAATAATAATCTAGGTGCTGCTATAATGGTATTTTGTAGATGTAATTAAGATCTTAAACCAGTTGACCTTAAAATGAAAATAATCCTTGATAAGCTGCTTTTAATCAGTTTAGCCCTTATAAGGGTCAAACTCTTTCTGGTAAAAGTTTCAAAGTCCAATTCTAAACATGAGATAGAGTCAATGAGGGAGTTTTTCCGTTATAGCTTTTAAGATGGAGGAGGCCACATAGCAAGGAATGCAGATTGCCTCTGGGAGTGGAAAATGACCTTTACTTGCTGGTCACAAAACAGGGACCTCATTCCTAGGACTATAAGAAACAGTTTTGCCAACAACTTGAATGAACTTGGAAGAAAATCTCAAACACTAGATGAGAACCACAGTATGGCCAACAATTATCTGAATCACAGCATTGTGTGAGCCTCAGCATAAAACCCAGTAATTCTGGACCCGGACTGACTGACCTGCAGAGCTGAAACACTCAGTTATCCTGTTCCAAGTCATTAAGTTTGTTACAGAGTAACGAATTATATATAGTATATAACAGTAAGTTACATAAGTTACACAGTAAATTATATACTGCTATATCTAAAAGCACAGTGACTACTACAGGTAAGAAAAACAATACTGAGTGAATAACTCTTATGTATGAGAGAACTGAAAGATAATAGGAACCTTATAGACCATATAATTCTGACTTCTTATTTTGCAGATAAGAGGACAGAAGCTGAAAAATTTGCATAACAATTATTAGACAAGTAAAAATAGCTGAACAATTTTGACCAGATGAATGTGAAATCTTTCTGTACTTCCTGCCCCTCTCTGTATGCTGCCCATTGCTGTTTATCTAGCTTTCCTCTCAAACAGATTTTTTTTTTCTCAAATACTGCATTTTTCTGGATTTCTATTCTTAACCAGGAAACTGATAGGAATCTTGGAACACACATTTTTTAATATAATTTTAAATTGCTAGAACATAAATAATCCACTAAATTTAGGGAACTTCTATTTTATTTCAAGTACATTTAGCCACCATCTATACAAGATGTATTGGAGAGAATGAAAAAGATTATAAATTTAATTATATAGTAAATATGAAAGTTTTTACTTTAATATATTTTAAGGAAATAGAATTTTAAAAATAACACTTTAGATACTTCAGTTCAGTTCAGTCGCTCAGTCGTGTCGAATTCTTTGCGACCCCATGAATCGCAGCCCACCAGGCCTCCCTGTCCATCACAAACTCCCGGAGTTTACTCAGACTCATGCCCATCGAGTCGGTGATGCCATCCAGCGATCTCATCCTCTGTCGTCCCCTTCTCCTCCTGCCCCCAATCCCTCCCAGCGTCAGGGTCTTTTCAAATGAGTCAGTTCCTCACATCAGGTAGCCAAAGTATTGGAGTTTCAGCTTCAGCATCAGTCTTTCCAATGAACACCCAAGACTGATCTCCTTCAGGATTGGGGTTGGATCTTCTTGCAGTCCAAGGGACTCTCAAGAGTCTTCTCCAACACCACAGTCCAAAAGCATCAATTCTTCCGCGCTCAGTTTTCTTCACTGTTCAACTCTCACATGCATACATGACTACTGGGAAAACCATAGCCTTGACTAGACGGACCTTTGTTCGCAAAGTAATGTCTCTGCTTTTATCTAGGCTGGTCATAACTTTCCTTCCAAGGAGTAAGCATCTTTTAATTTCATGGCTGCAATCACCATCTGCAGTGATTTTGGAGCCTAATAAAATTAACTCAGCCACTGTTTCCACTGTTTCCCCATCTATTTGCCATGAAGTGATGGGCCAGATGCCATGATCTTAATTTTCTGAATGTTGAGCTTTAAGCCAACTTTTTCACTCTCCTCTTTCACTTTCATCAAGAGGCTTTTTAGTTTCTCTTTACTTTCTGCATTAAGGGTGGTGTCTTCTGCATATCTGAGGTTATTGATACTTACCAGTTTACAAAAAAGGACAATTGCCATTTTACTGAATTATATTTAATTTTGAATATTCTAGAAATAATGCCAAGTGTCTTGTTACTCTGTATTCTGGTATGCCACTTCTGTTTCCCATGCCATAGGAAAAAAGAAAGAAAGAAAGAAAAGCACAAACAAAATCCTTCCATTTAATAAGCTCTTATAGCTAATGGAAGGGTATGTCTTTTAAATTTTTATATATTTGAAATATATTAACTTATATATCAATTTCCATATCTAAAAATAACTTTCAATTAATTAACTTGATTTCTAGACTGTTTTAGGACAAACCAAGTTGCATCTAAATTTTTTAACACTGAGAATGTGCTAAAAAATTAATTTTATTTAAAAAGATACATAATAATGCTATTCTAGCAAACAATTCAAAGCATAAAGTTAATTCAAACAAATAAAATTATGTTTTGAAGAATTGTTTTATTCTTTTATTCAGGTTTAATTCAATTGTAGAATTAGAATTCTAAAATTATTAAAAGTACTGGTGAAATGTAAGCTTGATTGCCATTTTATTTCCAACTCCTAAGCTCAACTGGAAAAGTGTCATTAAACTAATTCCTAAAAACAGTGTGCTCTATGAGGCTTCTTAAAATCAGTTTAATTTGTTAAAAAGAAATATTTGATTTAATTTTATATACAGTTTGCCTTCAAATTAAATGATGTAGAAAAATATCTTTTAAAATATAATTTTCTGGAGGCTAAAGACAGATTTTTTCAGCAGTTTTTAGCATGTACAAAATTATTTATGATTTTAATTGAAAATGTTTTTAAAAATAAACTTCAAAAAATAGGAGAAAATATTTCCAGATAATAGAATTTATATTAGCATTAACAGTAAAAGATCATGAGTTAATTGAAATGTAAAGATCTTTATTAGCAGCAAATAATTATTTAGCTGACTTTGTGTGGGAATATATTGCATTATATTGTATCTAACTATTGTTTTCCAAAAGTTGGACTACTAATTTTGTAAATTATCTGTAAGTTTAATTTCTTAGCAAGTTCACCAGTCACTTTAAATGGCCTTTGTTTCCCTTGCAAAAAATAAAATGGAATTAAACCAAGAGAAAATTATCCCTTACTTTGGTAAAATCCAATTAAACAAACCAAAATATAAACATAATTTCATGATATGATTTTTCTTTTTTTTTTGGTAAGTCCTTGTTTGTTGTTGTTTAATCTCTAAGTTGGGTCTTTTGTGACCCCATGGACCATAATTCACCAGGCTCCTCTGTCCATGGGATTTCCCAGGCTAGAATACTAGAGTGTTTGCCATTTCCTTCTCCAGAGGATCTTCCTGACTCAGGGATTGAACCCACATCTCCTGTGTCACCTGCACTGCAGGCAGATTCTTTACCACTGGGCCACCAGGAAATCCTAGTACTTGCATGATAACTTTGTCAATAATAAAATAGAAATATAAAAATATTTAATTTCAAAGATAAAAATAATCTTGTAAAGACAAGGACACTAAATGAATCTTAATCAATGTGTGTGTGTGTGTGTGTATATATATATGCATAATAGATATTTATGACATATATAAAAACTAATGGCATGGCCAAACTCTAATTCAGTAAAAAGGTAGTTATTGTCTACCTCGCGTTGTGACAAATTTTGTGGATTTATGAATACAACTAATTACTTAATATAAGCATTTTCAAACCTTAATGTTCTGGGAAGGATTTAAACAGTTTTTACATGCTATTTATGCACATAGATAGAATTTGGTGTGTGTGTGTTAACTTCCATTTAAAAGTTCATGAGCCCAAATAAGGTTCATTAGTCTCTTATTTTTAAAAGTGATATAGTTTTATCTTTTTCTTATTTAAGATTTTCGTGGCTATTCTTTAAACCATTAGTGCCCATGTAAAATTTGTTGTTTTAGTTGCTAGGTTGTATCGAACTCTTTTTCAACCGCTTGGACAGTAGGCTGCCAGCTCCTCTGTTCATGGGATTTCCCAGGTAAGGATACTGGAGTTGGTTTTCATTTCCTTTTCCAGAGGACCTTCCAAACCCAGGGATCAAACCCACATCTCATGAATTGGGAGGTAGATATTTTAACACCGAGCCACTAGGGAAGAACAATCTTGACTAACGATTGAATTAAATATATAGATTATTTTGGGAGAATATTCATGTTTCTCTAATGCTGAATCTTCTAATTTATCAAATCCTACCTGGTTGTTTTTGTGATACCCACATGCTGAGATTTGACCTATTAAGAATGAAGCAAATACCTCCTATCTAAACAAATTATTTTCTCTTTATCATTTTCACTCCCTTATAAAGCACACAGTAAATCTTTGCTTAATGTAATTTATTCTGAAATTAGTGATGAATATGCCAGTACCATCATTATCACTGAGGATATAAGTTGGAAATAAGAATACTTGAAAAACCAGAACAAAATCCATCCATATCCACAGGAGGTAATCAATAGAAAGACAAATGACTCTCCTGGTTTTGTTTTTCCACTCATTGCATACTTAATTTGATTATGCTTCATTTAAATTTCATTATTTTATAATTATCCTCTATGAAAAAACAAAAACAAGAAGAAGCACACTCTGAGCGTGGTATTGTGGACATGTAAAATATAATTAATGTCAAAATGTTATAATTGAGTCCATGCAGCAGGGAAGATACATCCTATCTTCCACTTTAAAGTTTAAACACTTTACAAAAAAAAAAAGAAATTTAGAATGTCTGTCTGAATTGAAATGGTTGAATAAAGAATGGGGAAGGAACATTGATGCTATTATCCAATAGTAGAAAGAACATTCCACGACAGTAGGAGGTTTCACAAAGGAGTTAAAGAGGTTGAAGAATAAGCAGAATATTGAGAAACCCATACATAAAAATAAAAGAGACATATTTTAAAGGTGCCATAGAACGATCTCATCCTCTGTCATCCCCTTCTCCTCCTGCACTCAATCTTTCCCAGAATCAGGGTCATTTGAAAGGAGTCAGCTCTTGGCATAAGGCGGCCAAAGTACTGGAGTTTCAGCTTCAGCATCAGTCCTACCAATGAACACTCAGGACTGATCTCCTTTAGGATGGATGGGTTGGATCTCCCTGCGGTCCAAGGGACTCTCAAGAGTCTTCTCCAGTTCAAAAGCATCAACTCTTCAATGCTTAGCTTTCTTTATAGTCCAACTCTCACATCCATACAGGACCACTGGAAAAACCATAACCTTGACTAGACAGAACTTTGTTGGCAAAGTAATGTCTCTGCTTTTCAATATGCTGTCTAGGTTGGTTATAACTTTCCTTCCAAGGAGTAAGTGTCTTTTAATTTCATGGCTGCAATTACCATCTGCACTGATTTTGGAGCCCAGAAAAATAAAGTCAGTCACTATTTCCCCATCTATTTGCCATGAAATGATGGGACCAGATGCCATGATCTTATATTTCTGAATGTTGAGCTTTAAGCCAACTTTTTCACTCTTCTCTTTCACTTTCATCAAGAGGCTCTTTAGTTCTTCACTTTCTGCCATAAGGGTGGTATCATCTGCATATCTCAGGTTATTGATATTATTCCTGGCAATATTGATTCCAGCTTGTGCTTCATTCAGCCACAAACTTCTCATGATGCATTATGCATATAAGTTAAAAAAGCAGGGTGACAATATACTGATTTGACATACTACTTTCCCTATTTGGAAACAGTCTGCTGTTCCATATCCAGTTTCAACTGTTACTTCCTTGCCTGCACACAGGTTTCTCAAGAGGCAGGTCTGGTGGTCTGGTATTCCCATCTCTTTCAGAATTTCCCACAGTTTGTGGTGATCCACACAGTCAAAGGCTTGGCATAGTCAATAAAGTAGAAATAGATGTTTTTCTGGAACTCTCTTACTTTTTCAATGATCCAGTGGATGTTGGCCATTTGATTTCTGGTTCCTCTGCCTTTTCTAAAACCAGCTTGAACATCTGGAAGTTCATGGTTCACTTACTGTTAAAGCCTGGCTTGGGGAATTTTAAGAATTACTTTACTAGCGTGTGAGATGAGTGTAACTGTGTGGTAGTTCAAGCAATCTTTGGCATTGTCTTTCTTTGGATTTGGATTGGAAACTGAAATTTTCCAGTCTTTAGCCACTGCTGAATTTTCCAAATATGCTGGCATATTGAGTGAAGCACTTTCAAGCATCATCCTTTAGGATTTGAAATAACTGGAATTCCATCACCTCCACTAGCTTTGTTTGTAGTGATGCTTCCTAAGGCCCACTTGACTTCGAATTCCAGGATGTCTGGTTCTAGGTGAATGATCACATAGTCATGATTACCTGAGTCCTGAAGATCTTTTTTTGTATAGGTCTTCTGGGTATTCTTGCCACCTCTTCTTAATATCTTCTGCTTCTGTCAGGTCCATACCATTTCTATCCATTATTAAGCCCATTTTTGCATGAATATGCACTCTTCCCTTGCTATCTCTAATTTTCTTGAAGAGATCTCTAGTCTTTCCATTTCTATTATTTTCCTCTATTTCTTTGCACTGATCACTGAGGAAATCTTTCTTGTCTCTCCTTGCTATTCTTTGGAACTCTGCATTCAAATGGGTATCTCTTTCTTGTTCTCCTTTGCTTTTCATTTATCTTCTTTTCACAGCTATTTGTAGGGCCTCCTCAGACAGCCATTTTGCTTTTTTGCCTTTCTTTTTCTTGGGGATGGCCTTGATCCCTGTCTCCTGTACACTGTCAAGAATCTCCATCCATAATTCATCAGGCACTCGGTCTATCAGGTCTAATCCCCTGAATCTATGTCTCATGTCTACTGTATAATCGTAAGGAACTGGATTTAGGTCAAACCTGTTAGACCTGTTAGAAGCAACAGTTATAACTGGCCATGGAACAACAGACTGATTTCAAATAGGAAAAGGAGTACGTCAAGGCTGTATATTGTCACCCTGCTTATTTAACTTATATTCAGAGTACATCGTGAGAAACACTGGGCTGGAGGAAGCACAAGCTGCAATCAAGATTGCTGGGAGGAATGTCAATAACCTCAGATATGCAGATGACACCACCCTTATGGCAGAAAGTGAAGAACTAAAGAGCCTTTTGATGAAAGTGAAAGAGGAGAGTGAAAAGGTTGGCTTAAAGTTCAACATTCAGAAAACTAAGATCATTGACCCGGTGCCATCACTTCATGGCAAATAGATGGGGAAACATTGAAAACAGTGGCTGACTTTATTTTTCTGGGCTCCAAAATTACTGCAGATGGTGACTGCAGTCATTAAATAAAAAGATGCTTATTCCTTGGAAGGAAAATTATGACCAAACTAGACATCATACTAAAAAGCAGAGACATTACTTTGTCATCAAAGGTCCATCTAGTCAAGACTGATTTTTCCAGTGGTCATGTATGGATGTGAGAGTTGGACTATAAAGAAAGCTGAGCACTGAAGAATTGATGCTTTTGAACTGTGGTGTTGGAGAAGACTCTTGAGAGTCCCTTGGACTGCAAAGAGATGCAACCATTGCATGCCAAAGGAGATCAGTCCTGGGTGTTCATTGGAAGGACTGATGTTGAAGCTGAAACTTCAATACATTGGCCACCTGATGCAAAGAGCTGACTCATTTGAAAAGACCCTCATGCTGGGAAAGATTGAGGGCAGGAGGAGAAGGGGATCACAGAGGATGAGATGGTTGGATGGCATCCCCAACTCAATGGACATGGGTTTGGGTCGACTCCAGGAGTTGGTGATGGACAGGGAGGCCGAATGTGCTGCGGTTCATGGGGTTGCAGAGTCAGACATGACTGAGCGACTGAATTGAACTGATCTGAATGGTCTAGTGGTGTTCCCTAGTTTCTTCAATTAAGTATGAATTTGGTAATAATAAGTTCACAATCTGACCCACAGTCAGCTCCTGTTCTTGTTATAGCTGACTGTATAGAGCTTCTCCATCTTTGGCTGCAAACAATATAATCATTCTGATTTCAGTATTGACCATCCTGTGATGTCCATGTGTAGAGTCCTCTTGTGTTGTTGGAAGAGGGTGTTTGCTATGACCAGTGCATTCTCTTGGCAGAACTCTATTAGCCTTTTCCCTGCTTCATTCTGTACTCCAAGGCCAAATTTGCCTGTTTCTCCAGGTGTTTCTTGACTTCCTACTTTTGCATTCCAGTCCCCTATAATGAAAAGGACATCTTTTTTGGGTGTAAGTTCTAGAAGATCTTGTAGCTCTTCATAGAACTGTTCAACTTCAGTTTCTTCAGCATTACTGGTCAGGGCATAGACTTGAATTACTGTGATTTTGTATGATTTGCCTTGGAAACAGATATCATTCTGTCATTCTTGAGATTGAATTAAAGTACTGCATTTTGAACTCTTTTGTTGACTATGATGGCTACTCCATTTCTTCTAAGTGATTCTTGCCCACAGAAGTATTATATAATGGTCACCTGAGTCAAATTCACCCATTCCAGTCTATTTTATTTCACTGATTCCTAAAATGTCGACATTTACTCTTATCTTCTCCTGTTTGACCACTTCCAATTTTCCTTGATTCATGAACCTAACATTCCAGGTTCCTATGAAATATTTCTTTTTACAGCCTTGGACTTTGCTTCCTTCTATCACCAGTCATACCCACAACTGTGTGTTTTCATTCATTTATTTATTTATTTCCCTCTGGCTCTGTCTCTTCATTCTTTCTGGAGTTATTTCTCCACTGATCTCCAGTAGCATATTGGGCACCTACCAACCTGGGTAGTTCATCTTTCAGTGTCTTATCTTTTTTATTTTTCATACTGTTCTTGGGGTTCTCAGAGCAAGAATGCTGAAGTGGTTTGCCATCCCCTTCTCCAGTGGACCACATTTTGTCAAAACTCTCCACCATGGCCCATCCACCTTGGGTGGCCCTACATGGCATGGCTCATAGTTTAATTGAGTTGGAAAAGACTGTGGTCCATGTGATCAGATTGGTTAGTTTTCTGTGATTGTGCTTTCCAATTTGTCTGCCCTCTGATGGGGAAGGATAAGAGGCTTATGGAAGCTTCCTGATGAGAGAGACTGACTGAGGGGAAACCTGGTTCTTGTTCTGATGTGTAGGGCCATGCTCAGTAAATCTTTAACCAATTTCCTGTTGATGGGTGGAGCTGTGTTCCCTCCCTGCTATTTATCTGGGGCCAAATTATAGTGGAGGTAATGAAGATAATTGTGATCTCTTTCAAAAGGTTCCATGAATGTACTGCTACACTTACTGCCCCCAACAGGCCATCATCAACCCACACCTCCACTGGAGACTCCTGGACACTCCCGGGCAAGTCTGGGTCAGTCTCCTGTGGGGTCACTGCTCCTTTCTCCTGGGTCCTGGTGCACACAAGGTTCTGTTTGTGCCCTCTGAGAGTTTATTTCCAAGTCCTGTGTAAGTTCTGGCAGCTCTCTGGTGGGGTTGATGGCGACTTCCTCCAAGAGGGCTTATGCCACACCCAGGTCTGCTGCACCCAGAGCCCCTGCCCCTGGGGCAGGCCACTGCTGACCCGTACCTCCACAGGAGATGCTCAAACACAGTTCTGGCTCAGTCTCTGTGGGGTCCCTGGGTCCTGATGAGCACAAGGTTTGTTTGAGCCCTCTGAGCGTCTCTGGCACGGATGGGGTTTGATTCTCAGTGTGAATTTGCCCCCTCCTACCCTCCTGCTGGGGCTTCTCCTTTGCCCTTGGGCGTGGAATATCTCCTCACGGTCACTCCAGCCAAGCACAGCTGCAGCTCCTGACCTTGGCCATGTGGCATCTCCTCACAGCCACTCCAGCGAACCTCAGCTGCTACTCCTGACCTTGGACATGGGGTATCTTCTCATGGCCACTCCAGCAAATCACAGCCACTCTCCTGACCTTAGACGGGGGGACATTGGATTTCTTAGTGTCAATAAAATTGACAAGTTCTGTATGGTTCTATATATTCTTTTCCAGGGGTCAGGTCTTCCTCTCCACTCTCAGCTGTTGTTCTTCATGCACTTCTGTGTCTGAAGGTGTATTCCTGATGTATCCATGGAGAGAGATACACTCCACATCCACGTGCTCCTCTGCCATCATTTTCAAAATATATACTAGAAAATCCCACAACCTAATAGTTTTTTTACTATAGTAACTATAATAACATGATTACTAAATGAGCTAAGGACTTGAATAGACATTTTTATGAGGAAGATATACAAATAGCCAACAGGTATATGATAAGAGACTCAATGCACTTAATCTTCAAATCTTCAAGAAAACACAAGTCAAAGCTCCAATGAGATATCATCTCACTCTTGTTAGAATTGTCATGAAAACCACAAAAGATAAAATGATGTGTTGGCAAGAATGTAGAGAAAAAGAACCTTCATACACTATTGGTGGAACTGTAAAATGGTATAGAAACTATACAAAACATCACTGGTTCCTCCAAAAATTAAAAACAGAATTATTATAAGGTCCATCAACTAACTTTTGAGTATCCAAAAGAATTGAAATTAGGATCTTGAAGAGATATTGGCACTCCCATATTCACTGAGGCACTATAAAAATTAGCCAAGATGTGGAAACAAACTAAATGTCCACTGATGGATAAATGGATAAATAACACATGGCATATGCATACAGTGAAATATTACTCAGTCTTAAATAAAAGAACTACTGTACTGTGTTACAGTATTGATAAATCATGAGGTCATTATGCTAAATGAAATATGCTGGTCACAGAACAACAAATACTGGATTATTTCACTTATATGATTCATCTAAAATAGTCAAACTCATAGAGAAAATGCGACAGTGATTGTCAGAGATGGGAAGAGGGAGAAATGAGGAATTGCTAATCAAGGGATATAAAGTTTCAATTATGCAAATGACTATGTTTTAGAAATTTGCTGAACAATATTGTCCACAGTAGTCAAGAATACTGTATTGTATACTTAAAAATATAAAAAGAGTGTGGATCTCATGTTACATATTCTTGCCACTGAAAAATAAAACAGAAAGAAGGAGATTAGTGGGAATATCTTTACTATATTCTCTGCAAATTGTGTTACTTATTGCTACTAGTTTAGCTTAACTTTGATAATTTGTTATTTTTTTCAAAAGATATTTGTATATACAAGCATAAATTTATCTTAATCAAGCAAATCTTTATTATTTCTAACATAGAGATCAAGACAGGATTCAAAATGATCATTTTTAATAGATGAAATTAGGTGAAATTTTTTCTTACCATCCTACATCTCCATTCCACTCTTAGTTTTTTTCTTTTCATATCTAATTCTGACATAGCTTGTTCTAAGAATTTTTTTTTTCCCAAAGAATGAATAAGTCTGGTGGCAGTTGTAAGATTGAGGGGGGATTGGGATGGGGAATACATGTAACTCCATGGTTGATTCATGTCAATGTATGACAAAACCCACTGCAATGTTATGAAGTAATTGCCTCCAACTAATAAAAATAAATGAAAAAAAAATTTAACAAAAATAGTCACCGGAACAAGGTATATTCTTTTATACTTTCATGTATTTATAAAACCTGTGGTGCCTGAATACAATATATCATCTCTTTCTCTTTCAGACACTTGCTCCTATATTAAGACTCAGAAAGTGGGGAAGAAAGTGGAGAGTAAAAGGAAATAATCTTTGTGTGTGAATGCCCCTTCACCTGCTTTTGTCTTCCCATGTGCAATTATTCTTTCACTTTTTAAATTATTTTCCTATAGCATTTCTTTAATTGTATTATATGAGATTTCAAAATGAGTATTTTTTTTGTTTTATTTTTGCTTATAAATATCCTCTTCCATGTTCTAATTTCTTGGAGAAAGGAATCATTTTTTAATCTCTGAGAGCCAACACATAGACTATTGCTGCTTTTATCACTCCTGGAGAAGGAAATGGCAACCCACTGCAGTACTCTTGTCTGGAAAATCCCATGGACAGAGGAGCCTGGTAGGCTACAGTCCATGGGGTCGCAAAGAGTCGGACACGACTGAGCAACTTCACTTTCATTTTTCACTTTTCTTTCATCACTAAGTCTTGTCCAATCTTTTGCAAATCCATGGACTGTAGCCCACGAGGTCCCTCTATTCATGGGATTTCCCAGGCAAGAATATCAAGATGGGTTATCATTTCCTTCTCCAGAGGATCTTCCAGACACAGGGAATGAACCCACGTCTCCTGCATTGGCAGGTGGATTCTTTAACACTAAGTCACCAGGGAAGGCCGCTGTGTATAAATTAGGTACTCAGTAATAAACTGTTGAATGGATAGTAGAGCAATGGATGCAATACACTTGCCTGGTACTTTTCTTTTACAAAGCATATTCACATATTATCCCCATGAAAGAAATCTCCCATGAAAGGCCCTTAGTTTATAAAAATATATCAGGGAACTCCAGAATTTCAACTTTACTTGAATTACCAGGGCAAACTACAGAAATCATCTGAAAAGGGAGTAATAACAAATTAAACTGTAATCCTTAAGGAGGCACTTTTCTAGGGTCTCATTTCCAGATAGAAAATTTATTTATAGAATTTCAAAATTTACTTGGTAGATATAGAGGCAAATTATTTCCTCCACCTATTTTTTGACCACCCTGCTGTCCGTTCTCCTTGAAGTGAGGTAGAGAAACCACAGGGGCCTGGTTACAAGTTCCCTACATTCCACCACTGACCAGTCAATAAAAAAACTACAAAAATTCTTTCTCAACTTTTTTTTTTTTTTTTAAGGGTTATAGGGCATGGGGAGGAAAGTATTCTCTAGTCAAATAACCTTGGGAAAATCTTGACTAATCATTTTTCATTGTTTAACTGAAGAACATTTGTGATCCTTTTAATCTTTGAATTTCTATTGTACCATACATTAATAGCCATTAATGTATATTGTTAATCTTCAGGAAGATGCTACAGAATACAGATTTATCAAATACACTGAAATACAATTTTAATTTATTTAATAGTAGTTTCTGAATTTTATTTGTGTGTGTTTGTATCTGTGTGTCTGTAATACTGTTTGAGAAATGTGGTTGCATATAAAAAAAAAAAAAAGTGTTATTTTAGTTAACCTCATAAGAATATAATTTGCTGGGTGGCCCCAAGATGACAGAGGAATAGGATGGGGAGACCACTTTCTCCCCTGCGAATTCATCAAAAAACCATCTGAATGCTGAGCAACTTCCACAAAACAACTTCCGAATCCTGGTGGAGGACACCAGGTACCCAGAAGGTCAGCCCATTCTCTTCAAAAGGAGGAAGGACAAACTATAAAAGACAAAAAGGGAGACAAAAGAGTTAGGGTCAGAGACCAGACCTGGGGAGGGAGTTGTGAAGGAGGAGAAGTTTCAAAACAGTAGGAAACCCTCTCACAGGTGGGTCTGTGGGGAATTTTGGAGTCTCAGAGGACAATATAACAGGGAGGGGGAAGAAAAACAAAAACACACAGAATAGGCGCCTAACCGCCACTGCCAGTGGAAAGCCTGCCCAGAGGCTTTCATCTGCCGCCAGTGAGCAGGGACTGGACAGGGAGGAGCAGCCTGCATCATCGGTCCTTAGGGTAATGACTGGGCCTGAAGGCCCTGAGGACAATCTGAAGGAGCTAACATGAGATAGCAACCCAAGCTGTGGGATCACCATAGATGAAAAAAAAGAGAGAGAGAGAGAAAGGGAGAGAAAATTGCCTGCAAAATGCTCTAACTCTCAGCTTGGTCCCCTCACAGAACAAAGGATTGAGTGAATACCAAAGGAGAATTAGCTGGCTGCATTCAGGCCCCTCCCCCTGCCAGAGCAGAGAGGCAGGTACATGACAGTCAGAGACAGAAGGCAAGGGGCTGCTCCAATCTCTGCCCCAGAGACCTGCATCCTCAACCAAACTGTGAGCAGGCTCCCAGTTGCTAATCAAGTCTTCCTGGGATCCTGGATGATTGACATCTGCCAGGAGGGTCGTAGCCTGAGATCAGCTCCCCAGAGGAGACACATGGCACACCTGAGACGGTGCTCTCGCAGCACACCTGGGAAACTGAGCGGCTGGGACTGGGGAGGTGATGAGATGCACGGCCCACCTGGGACAGTGCACTCGCCAAGCACCTGGTCGCCTGAGATGCTCAGACCTGGGAAGGGCCCAAAACACTCTCTCAAGCAAGTCTGTGCCCCTGACGAGTACCGGAGAACATGAACCTGAGTGGCTTAGACATAGGAAGTGAATGAAACACAGAGCCCGCTTTGAAAAGTGCCCTGCAGAGCACCCTGGAGCCTGAGCAGTGTAGACCCAGAAAGCATACGCTGCTGTGAACTGGGGCAAATCCAAGGTGGTCCGTACACAGCGAGCACTTCCCACACACCAGCGATATTTGTTTGCAGTATTCCTCCCTCCTCACAACACAACAGAACAAGTGAGCCTAAATAAGTGATCACCTTTGCCCCCTTGTGTCAGGGCAGAAATTAGATACCAAAGAGACTTGCAAACAGAGGAAGCCAAAATAAACAAACAAGAGGGAACCGTTCTGGAAATGATAGGTACAACAGATTAAAACCCTGTCGTTAACATTGACTAAGCATTGGAGGGGGGCTATAGACCTTGAGAACAAGTACAAGCTGGAACGAGGAACTATCTGAAACTGAACTGGCCCCACACTGCCCACAATAGCTCCAGAGATATTCCTAGATATATTTTTACTACTATCACTTTTTAATTTTTTAAAAAATTTCCTCATTACTCCTTTAATTTTCATTCTTATAATTTACTATTACCTTGCCAAAAAAAAAAAAATCCTATTTTTAAAGCAAATTTCAAGTATATAGTTTATAATTTTTGTGATTGACTTTGTTTTGTATTTTTAATATTGTATTTTTGAGAGTCTAACCTCTACTCTAGATTTTTAGTCTTTGCTTTTTGGTATTTGTTATTTTGTATCTTTAAGAATCTAATCTTCAGTAGTCATTTTCACTAAGGGGTGCAAATACTGCCTTGATTGCTCTCTCCCCTTTTGACTCTCCCTTTTCTCTCCCAGGTCACCTCTATCTCCTCCCTCCCCCTTCTCTTCTCTACTTAACTCTGTGAATCCCTCTGGGTGTTCCGTGCTGTGCAGAACACTTAGGGAACAGATTACCGGCTAGACTGGTCTCTCCCCCTTTTGACTCTTCCCTCTTCTCTTCTCCATGTAACTCTGTAAATCTCTCTGGGTGTTCCAGACTGCGGAGAGCACATAAGGAATTGATTACTGGCTAGAATGCTCTCTCCCTTCTTCACTCCCCCTCTTCTCCTGGTCACGTCTTTCTCCCTCCTTCCTCTTCTCTTCCTTATGTAACTCTGAACCTCTCTGGGTTTCTCTCACTGTGGAGAATTGTTTCACCTTTAACCTAGATGTTTTATCATTTGCGCTGTATGGATGGAGAAGTCTTGAGGCTACTGTCAGAATAAGACTGAAAGCCAGAGGCAGGAGGCCTAACTCCAAAACTTGAGAACATCAGAGAACTCTTAAGTACAGACAATATTAATAAATAAGAGCTCATACAAAAGCCTCCATACCTACACTGAAACCAAGTCCCACCCAAGAACCAACAAGTTCCAGAGCAAGAAATGCCATGCTAATTCTCCAACAGAGCAGGAACACAGCCCTGAGCATTAAAAGGCAGGCTGCCCAAAATCATACCAAACCCATAGACACCCCAAAACTCACTATTGGACATTTCATTGCACTCCAGAGAGAAGGGATCCAGCTCCACCCTCCAGAACAGAGACACAATCTCCCTAACCAGGAAACCTTGACAAGTCACTAGTCCAAACCCATCACTGGGAGCAGGCTCCACAATAAAGAGGAACCAAAACCTTCCAGCCTACAGAAAGGGCACTCTGAACACAGTAATCTAAACAAAAGGAAAAGGAAAAGGAAGAGAAATATTCAGCAGGTAAAGAAACATGATAAATGCCCACCAAACCAAACAACAGAAGAGGAGATAGGGAATCTACCTGAAAAAGAATTCAGAATAATGATAGTAAAAATGATCCAAAATCTTGAAAACAAAATGCAGTTACAGATAAATAGATCAAAAACAAGGATTGAAAATATACAAGAAATGTTTAACAAGGACCAAGAAGAAATAAAGAAGAGTCAATCAATAATGAATAATGCAATAACTGAGATCAAAAGCACTTTGGAGGAAACCAATAGTAGAATAACTGAGGCAGAAAATAAGAAAAGTGAGGTGGAAGATAGTATGGTAGAAATAAAATGAAGCAGAGAGGAAAAAAGGGAAAAAGAAAAGAATTAAAATAAATGAGGACAACCTCAGAGACCTTTGGGACCATGTTAAACACCCCAACGTTTGAATCATAAGAGTCCTAGAAGAAGAAGACAAAAAGAAAGGACACAAGAAAATACTTGAGGTGATAGTAGTTGAAAATTTCCCTAAAATGGGGAAGGAAATAGCCACCCAAGTCCAAGAAATCCAGAGAGTCCCAAACAGGGTAAACACAAGCTGAAACACCCCAAGACACATATTAATCAAACTAATGAAGAAGAAACACAAAGAGCAAATATTAAAAGCAGCAAGGGAGAAGCAACAAGTAACACACAAGGGAATCCTCATAAGGATAACAACTAATCTTTCAATAGAAACTGTTCAGGCCAGAAGGGAATGGAAGTGATGAAAGAGAAAAACCTGAAACCCAGATGACTATACCCAGCAAGGATCTCATTCAAATATGAAGGAGAAATCAGAAACTTTACATACAAGCAAAGCTGAGAGAATTTAGTACCACCAAACCAGCTCTTCAACAAATGCTAAGGGATCTTTTCTAGACAGGAAACACAGAAAAGGTTTATAAACTCAAACCCAAAACAGTGAAGTAAATGACAATGAGATCACCCTTATCAATAATGACCTTAAATGTAAATGGGTTAAAGGCCTCAACCAAAAGACAAAGACTGGCTGAATGGATACAAAACAAGACCCCTATATATGCAGTCTACAGGAGATCCATCTCAAACCAAGGGACACATACAGACTGAAAGTGAAGGGCTGGGAAAAGATATTTCATGCAAATGGAGACCAAAAGAAAGCAGGAGTAGCAATGCTCATATCAGATAAAATAGACTTTGATTCATATCAATGTATGGCAAAAACCACTACAATATTGTAAAGTAATTAGCCTCCAACTAATATAAATAAATGAAAAATAAATAAATAAATAAAAATAGACTTTGAAATAAAAGCCATGAAAAGAGACAAAGAAGGATACTACATAATGATCAAAGGATCAATCCAAGAGGAATATATAACAATTATAAATATATATGCACCCAACATAGGAACACAGCAATATGTAAGGCAAATGCTAACAAATATGAAAGGGGAAATTAACAGTAACACAATAATACAGTGAGACTTTAAAACCCCACTCACATCTATGGATAGATTAAACAAACTGAAAATTAACAAGGAAACACAAATTTTAAATAATACAATGGACCAGTTAGATCTAATTAATATCTATAGGGTATTTCACCCCAAAACAATGAATTTCACATTTTTCTCAAGTGCACATGGAACCTTCTTCAGGATAGATCACATCCTGGACCATAAATCCAGCCTTGGTAAATTAAAAAAAAAAAAAAAGAAATCATTTCAAGGATCTTTTCTGATCACAATGTGGTAAGATTAGATGTCAACTAAAGGGGGGAAAAAAAGACTATTAAAAATACAAACATATGTAGGCTAACTAACATGCTTCTAAAATACCAACAGATCATGGAAGAAATTTTAAAAAAATACATAGAAAATAAAGTGAAAATGAAAACACAATAACCTAAAACCTATGGGATTCAGTTAAAGCAGTGCTAAGGGGAAGGTTCATAGCAATACAAGCTTACCTGAAGAAACAAGATAAAAAAAATCAATTAAATAACCTAAATTTACACCTAAAGCAACTAGAAAAAGAAGAAATGAAGAACCCCACTGTTAGTAGAAGGAAAGACATCATAAAAACGAGGGCAGAAATAAATTAAAAATAAACAGAGAAGACTATAGCAAAAATCAACAAAACTAAAAGCTGGTTATTTGAGAAAATAAATAAAATAGACAAACCATTAGCCAGACTCATCAAGCAAAAAAGGGAGAACAATCAAATCAACAAAATTAAAAACAAAAATGGAGAAATCACAACCAAAAACACCTAAATACAAAGGACCATAAGAGACTACTATCAGCACTATATGCCAATAAAATGGAAAACTTGGAAGAAATGGACAAATTCTTAGAAAAGTGTAACCTCCCAAAACTGAACCACGAAGAGATAGAAAATCTTAATAGACCCATCACAAGCACAGAAATAGAAAATGCAATAAAAAATCATCCAACAAACAAAAGCCCAGGACTAAATGGCTTCACAGGTGAATTCTACCAAAAATGTTGAGAAGAATTAACACATATCCTACTCAAACTCTTCCAGAAAATTTCAGAGGAACATAAACTCACAAACTCATTCTATGAGGCCACCCTCACCCTAATACCAAAACCAGACAAAGATGCCACAAAGAAAGAAAATTACAGGCAAACATCACTGATAAACATAGATGCAAAAATCCTCAACAAAATTCTAGCAAACAGAATCCAACAACATATTAAAAAGATCATACATCATGACCAAGTGGGCTTTATAACAGGGATGCAAGGATTCTTTAATATTTGCAAATCAATCAGTGTGACACACCACATTAACAAATTGAAATATAAAAACCATATGATTATCTCAATAGATGCAGAGAAAGCCTTTGACAAAATTCAACACCCATTTATGATAAAAAATTCTCCAGAAAGCAGACATAGAAGGAACATACCTCAACATAATAAAAGCCATATATGATAAACCCACAGCAAACATTATCCTCAATGGCAACAAATTGAATGCACTTTCCTTAAAGTCAGGAACAAGACAAGTGTGTCCACTCTCACCATTACTATTCAACATAGTTTTGGAAGTTTTAGCCACAGCAATCAGAGGAGAAAAAGAAATAAATGGAATCCAAATTGGAAAAGAAGAAGTAAAACTCACAGTTTGCAGATGACATGATCCTCTACATAGAAAACCCTAAAGACACCAACAGAAAATTACTAGAGTTAATCAATAAATATAGTAAAGTTGCAGGATATAAAATCAACACACAGAAATCCTTTGCTTTCCTGTACACTAACAATGAGAAAACAGAAAGGGAAATTAAGGAAAGAATCCCATTTACCATTGTGATGAAAAGAATAAAATACTTAGGAATAAATTTACCTAAGGAAACAAAAGACCTATACATTGAAAACTGTAAAACACTGATGAAAGAAATCAAGGATGACACAAATAGATGGAGAAATAGACCATGTTCATGGATCAGAAGAATCAATATAGTGAAAACGATTATACTTCCCCAAAGCAATCTATAGATTCAATGCAAGCCCTATCAAGCTACCAACGGTATTTTTCACAGAACTAGAATAAATAATTTCACAATTTATATGGAAATACAAAAAACCTTGAATAGCCATGCAGTCTTGATAAAGAAGAATGGAGCTGAAGGAATCAACCTACCTGACTTCAGATTATACTAAAAAGCTACAGTCATCAAGAGAGTATGGTTTTGGCACAAAGACAGAAATATAGATCAATGGAACAAAATAGAAAGCCCAGAGACAAATTCACACACCTACGGACACCTTATCTTTGTCAAAGGAGGCAAGAATATACAATGGAGTAAAGACAATCTCTTTAACAAGTGGTGCTGGGAAAACTGGTCAACCATCTGTAAAAGAATGAAGCTAGAATACTTTCTAACACCATACACAAAAATAAACTCAAAATGGATTAAAGATCTAAATGTAAGAGCAAAAACTATAGAACTCCTAGAGGAAAACATAGACAAAGTGCTCTCTGACATAAATCACAGCAGGATCCTCTATGACCCACCTCCCAGAGTAATGGAAATAAAAGCAAAAATAAACAAATGGGACTTAATTAAACTTTAAAACTTTTGTACAACGAAGGAAACTATAAACAAGGTGAAAAAGCAGCCTTCAGAATGGAAGAAAATAATAGCAAATGAAGCAACTGATAAATAATTAATCTCAAAAATATGCAAGCAGCTCCTGCAACTCAATACCAGCAAAATAAATGACATAGTCAAAAAATGGGCCAAAGAACTAAATGGACATTTCACCAAAGGAAACACACAGATGGGTAACAAACGCATGAAAATATGCTCAACATCACTCATTATCAGAGAAATGCAAATCAAAACCAGAAGGAGGTACCATCTCACACCAGTCAGAATGGCTGCTATCAAAAAGCCTACAAACAATAAATCCTGGAGAGGGTGTGGAGAAAAGAGAAACCTCTTATACTGTTGGTGGGAATGCAAACTAGTACAGCCACTATGGAGAACTGCATGGAGATTCCTTAAAAAAACTGAAAATAGAACTGCCATATGACCCAGCAATCTCATTGCTGGATATAGACACTGTGGAAACCAGAACTGAAAGAGACACGTGTACCTGCAATGTTCATTGCAGCACTGTTTACAATAGCTAGGACATGGAAGCAACCTAGATGTCTATTGGCAGATGAATGAATAAGAAAGTTGTGGTGCATGAATGAAATATGACACAGCTATTAAAAATAACACATTTGAATCAGTCCAAATGTGGTGGATGAAACTGGAATCTATTATACAGAGTGAAGTAAGTCAGAAAGAAAAACACCAATGCATATTGACGCATATATATGGAATTTAGAAAGATGATAACCATGACCCTATATGCGAGACAGCAAAAGAGTCTTAGGATTTTGAACTCTGTGGGAGGAGGTGAGGGTGGGATTTGAGAGAATAGCATTGAAACATGTATATTACCATATGTGAAATAGATCACCAGTCCAGGTTTGATACATGAAACAGGGCACTCAAAGCTGGTGCACTGGGACAACCCAGAGGAATGGGATGGGTAGGGATGTGAGAGGGATTTTGGGATGGCAGACACATGTACAGCCGTGGCTGATTCATGTCAATGTATGGCAAAACCCACCACAATATTGTAAAGTAATTAACCTCCAATTAACATTAAAATTTAATTTAAAAAATGCACAGGAAGCTGATAACTGCTGTATGACCTTCCATATGTGGTATTGGACTAGTAAGGGAAAATTTAAGGGAGAACAACTCTTACAGCCAATGTACAGTGACTTCAGGAGACAAATGGGCAAGACTGGGAGCTGATGGAAACTGGTGCAGTACAGGCCACACCTCAACTCAATGAATATCCCACCTTTAATCAAAAGACCTCCACCCATTCAAAGGGGAAAAATAAAATAAGAGGGGATCAACAACCCTGCTGTGTGCCCCTCATTCCTGAGGATGCTCACATTCTTCTTCTCTGAGTATGTAGCTTTCCCTTCTCCACTAAATACATTGCTTCTTTGTTCTCATTGCAAAAAAAAAGAATATAATTTGCCATCTCTTACTACCAGGCCTTTATTCTCTGACTTCAAAAGTTTTAATTTGTACATTCTCTATAGGTATTCTATCATTAGTTTCACATTCTGAAATTTTAGAAGTGCTTTGATTGGCAGGTTCTATATTTTTATAATTATGAATATTCTTTATGAGATAAAAGATATATGATAAATCATTTTGTAGGATAAAAATATTTAATTTTAAATTTGAATTAAAGTATGGCAAAATAACATGATGAAAAGCTCAATCAGATTAATAACAAAAATATTTTTAAGATTTTAATTCTGCCTAGGGAACCTAAAATTTTATTAATATAAAATTATAATATATATATATATATACACACACTGAAAAAACTTTCATACTATAAAAATGAAGTATACATTAAAATTTACAGATAATTATATTATCATAAGTTGTACCACCATCAAAGACAACAAATAAAGTATATGAACACTACAGAATATTTCCAATATTCCTGAAGTCCCTCTCACACCCTGAAGGGATCACTACTTTCCCCTACTTGGTACACTCACAGGGTGTGTTTTGTTTTTAAAAGTTTGATTTTGATATTTATGTAAACAGAATAATATTAGTTACACTGTTTTCTCTCTAGTTGATTTAAATACAATATGTGTTAGACTTGTTTATCATAAAAACTCTCCAGAAAGTGGGCATAGATGGATATTAACTCAGCATAATGAAGTCCATATATGAGAAACCTACAGCTAACATCATGGGCTTCCCTGGTGGCTCAGATAGTAAAGAACCTGCCTGTAATGTGGGAGACCCCAGGTTCGATCCCTGGGTTGGAAAAATCCACTGGAGGAGGGCATGGCAATCCACTCCAGTATTCTTGCCTGGAGCATCCCATGGACAGAAGGGTCTGGTGGGCTATAGTCCATGGGGTAGCAAAGAGTAGGACACGGATGAGCAAATAAGCATACGTTTGAAGAAAATGTAATAACCATCAACACACTGTATAAAGCACATTTAAGAAAGTGCTTTCCTTTATCTCTCTTCTCACTCAAAATTACATTGGGTGAGAAAACACTTTGGTGTTGACTAATTTTCTGATGGTCTCCTTCACATCATTATTTCTAAGGCTGTAGAAAGGGGATTTAGCATGGGGATCACTCCCATGGACAGAAGAGTCTGGTGGGCTACAGTCCATGGGGTCGCAAAGAGAGGACATGACTGAGCGACTAACACACATTTCACATCATACTCAAGAGTGTAAGGTTGAAAGCATTTCCTCTACAATCGGGAACAAGACAAGGATATTCACTCTTGCCACTTTTATTCAATGTTATTTTGGAATTTATAGACATGATAATCAGGGAAGAAAATGAAAAGGGATTCAAATTAGAAAAGAAATAAAACTGTCACTATTTTCAGATAACATGATACTATACATAAAAAATCTGAAAGACTACCAGAAAACTACTAGAGCTCATCAATTAATTCAGTAAAGTTGCAGGATACAAAATTAACACACAGAAATCTCTTGCGTTATAAAATGCTAGTAACAAAAGATCAGAAATTTAAGACACAATCCCATTTTACAATGCATTAAAAATAATAAAATACTGAGAAATAAACCTACCTAATAAGGCAAAAGACCTGTCCTCTGGAAATTTTAAAATGTTGACAAAATAAATCAAAGATGACACAGTGGAAAGATATGCCATATTTTTGGACTGGAAAAATCAATAATGTCAAAGCAATCTTCAAATTCAATTCAATGCTTATCAAATTACCAATGGCATTTTTCATATAACTAGAACAAAAAATTGTATATTTTATAGTTATATATAACTAGAACAAAAAAAATTCATATATTTTAGCTATATAACTAGAACAATATAAAATGTGTATACAAATTCTATGAAATTTTGTATGAAAACAACAGTATTTACAGGCAATCTGTTGAAACCATCACTAAAAGTTTTCTGCAGTTTTGGAAAAATGGAGCTTTTCCTTCTGAATGATCTCATCACCTTTAAAAACTATGAATCTGTACTGAATCGGAGTGTGTGTGTGTGTGTGTGTGTGTGTGTATGTGTGCATACTCACACAAGTATGTGCAGATGTCTGTCAACCTCTTCAGTGAGAATATTTGTTAAATTGGGGTTGTAAAACTGCTGGTGATTTGTCTTAAGTGTCTGTTCCTACTGCATTTCATTAAAAATATATCAGTTTATTATGTGACAAATAACATCAGATTGAAAGGAGCATTATTGGGGATCACAAAACTTACTGGAGTAAACTAGCACATGCCTATCAGACATAACACAGTCACTTGAAAAGCTGACAAATGTGAGACAAGTCTAAACCCAAAGTTATCAGCTGTTTCAGCAGTTATGATTTTGATGACCTAGTGTAAATATGGAATAAGAAAGTCCATAAATGTTATTCTTCACTTGAGGATTAAAAACTTAAATGAATATATTTTTAAATATATATATATATTTTTTTTAAAATTTTAACTCTATGAGTGATTGTTTTAATATCATTATGGTTCTAAATTATATTTTAACTGTCTAACTTTTAATACACTTGAGCAATTATCATTGTTCAGTTTACAGTAAACCAGTTTATTTGCAAATGTGCTCATTTACATAAGTGGATCTTATTATACTTATCCTGAAAATATTAAAAACATGCCAAATATGTAGCAAAAACATATGAGTAATTAATTATATATGTTATTTCTTAAAAAAAATAATAAAATAAACTATATTATTTCTCTGAATCATCTCAGTCATGTCCAAATCTGTGACACCATGGATTGCAGAACACCAGGCTTCTCTGTCCATCACCAACTCCCAAAGCCTACTCAAACTCATGTCCATCACATCAGTGATGCCATCTAACCATCTCATCCTGTAATCCCCTTCTCTTCCTGCCTTCAATCTTTCCCAGCATCAGGGTCTTCAAAGACTCAGATCTTCGCATCAGGTGGCCAAAGTATTGAAGTTTCAGCTTCTGCATCAGTCCTTCCAATGAATATTCAAAACTGATTTCCTTTAGGATGGACTGGGTGGATCTCCTTGCACTCCAAAGGAATCTCAAGAGTTGTCTTAAACACCACAGTTCAAAAGCATCCATTCTTTGGCACTAAGCTTTCCTTAAGTCCAACTCTCACATCCATTCATGACTACTGGAAAAATCATAGTTTTAATTAGTTGGATCTTTGTTGGTAAAGAAATGTCTCTGCTTTTTAACGTGCTATCAAGTTTGGCCATAGGTTTACTTCCAAGAGGCAAATGTCTTTTAATTTCATGATTGTAGTAACCATCTGCAGTGATTTTGGAGTTTGCCCCTGCCGCCCCCAAAAAATGCCTGGCAGTTTCCACTATTTCCCCATCTATTTGCCATGAAGTGATGGGACCATATGCCATATCTTAGTTTTCTGAATGTTGAGATTTAAGCCAACTTTTTCACTCTCCTCTTTCACTTTCATCAAGAGACTCTTTAGTTCTGCTTCACTTTTTGCCATAAGGGTGGTGTCAACTACATACCTGAGATTATTGATATTTCTCCCAGCAAGTGCTTCATTCAGCCCAGCATTTCACATGATGTACTCTGCATACAAATTAAATGAGCAGGGTGACAATATACAGCCTTGACATATTACTTTCTCGATTTGGAGCCAGTCTGTAATTCCATATTCAGATCTAACTGTTGCTTCTTGACTTGTATAGAGATTTCTCAAGAGATAGGAAGGTGGTCTGGTATTCCCATCTCTTTAAGAATTTTCCACAGTTTGTTGTGATCCACACAAAGTCTTTGGTGCAGTCAAAAATACAGATTTTTTTTTTTTTCCTTCTGGAATTCTCTTGCTTTTTTGCTTTTCATTATAGGGAACTGGAATGCAAAAGTAGGAAGTCAAGAAACACCTGGAGTAACAGGCAAATTTGGCCTTGGAGTACAGAATGAAGCAGGGAAAAGGCTAATAGAGTTCTGCCTAGAGAATGCACTGGTCATAGCAAACACCATCTTCCAACAACACAAGAGAAGATTCTACATATGGGCATCACCAGATGGTCAACACTGAAATCAGATTGATTATATTCTTTGCAGCCCAAGATGGAAAAACTCTATACAGTCAGCCAAAACAAGACTGGGAGCTGACTATGGCTCAGATCATGAATTCCTTATTGCCAATTCAGAATTAAATTGAAGAAAGTGGGGAAAACCACTAGACCATTCAGGTATGACCTAAATCAAATCCCTTATAACTATACAGTGGAAGTGAGAAATAGATTTAAGGGACTAGATCTAATAGAGTGCCTGATGAACTATGGATGGATTTTCATGACATTGTACAGGAGACAGGAATCAAGACCATCCCCAAGAAAAAGATATGCAAAAAAGCAAAATGGCTATCTGAGGATGCCTTACAAATAGCTGTGAAAAGAAAAGTGAAAAGCAAAGGAGAAAAGGAAAAATATTCCCATTGGAATGCAGAGTTCCAAAGAATAGCAAGGAGAGATAAGAAAGCCTTTCTCAGCAATCAATGCAAAGAAATAGAGGATAACAACAGAATGGGAAAGACTAAAGATCTCTTCAAGAAAATTAGAGATACCAAGGGAACATTTCATCCAGATGGGCACAATAAAGGACAGAAATGGTATGGACCTAACAGAAACAGAAGATATTAAGAAGAGGTGCCAAGAATACACAGAACTATACAAAAAGATCTTCATGACCCAGATAATCACGATGGTGTGATCACTCACACTGACCTAGAGCCAGACATCATGGAATGTGAAGTCAAGTGGACCTTAGGACACATCACTATGAACAAAGCTAGTGGAGGTGATGGAATTCCAGTTGAGCTATTTCAAATCTTAAAAGATGATGCTGTGAAAGTGCTGCACTCAATATGCCAGCAAATTTGGAAAACTCAGCAGTGAACACAGGACTGGAAAATGTCAGTTTTCATTCCAATCCCAAAAAAATGCAATGCCAAAGAATGCTCAAACTACTGCACATTTGCACTCATCTCACACGATTGTAAAGTAATGTTCAAAATTCTCCAAGCCAGGCTTCAGCAATACGTGAACTGTGAACTTCCAGACATTCAAACTGGCTTTAGAAAAGGCAGAGGAACCAGAGATCAATATGCCAAGATCGACTGGATCATCGAAAAAACAAAAGAGTTCCAGAAAATCATTCATTTCTGCTTTATTGACTATGCCAAAGCCTTTGACTGTGTGGATCACAATAAACTGTGGAAAATTCTGAAGGAGATGGGAGTACCAGACCACATACCTGCCTCTTGAGAAACCTGTATGCAGGTCCGGAAGCAACAATTAAAACTGGACATGGTACAACAGACTGGTTCCAAATAGGAAAAGGAGTACATCAAGGCTGTATATTGTCACCCTATTATTTACTTATATGCAGAATACATCATGAGAAACGCTAGTCTGAGGAAGCACAAGCTGGAATCAAGATTGCCAGGAGAAATAACAACAACCTCAGATACGCAGATGACACCACCCTTACGGCAGAAAGTGAAGAAGAACTAAAGAGCCTCTTGATGAAAGTGAAAAAGCACAGTGAAAAAGTTGGCTTAAAGCTCAACATTCAGAAAACTAAGATCATAGCATCCGGTCCCATCACTTCATGGCAAATAGATGGGTAAACACTGGAAACAGTATCTGAATTATTTTTTTGGGCTCCAAAATCACTGCAGATAGTGATTGCAGCCATGAAATTCAAAGACGCTTATTCCTTGGAAGGAATGTTATGACCAACCTAGACAGCATATTGAAAAGCTGAGACATTACTTTGCCAACAAAGGTCTGTCTAGTCAAGGCTGTGGTTTTTCCAGTAGTCATGTATGCATGTGAGAATTGGACTATAAAGAAAGCTGAGCATCAAAGAATTGATGCTTTTGAACTGTGGTGTTGGGGAAGACTCTTGAGAGTCCCTTGGACTTCAAGAAGATCCAACCAGTCCATCCTAAAGGAGATCAGTTCTGGGTGTTCATTGGAAGGACTGATACTGAAGCTGAAACTCCAATACTTTGCCAACTGATGCGAAGAGCTGACTCATTTGAAAAGAGCTTGATGCTGGGAAAGATTGAGGGCAGGAGAAGAAAGGGACGACAGAAGATGAGATGGTTGGATGGCATCAGCGGCTCAATGGACATGGGTTTGCATAGATTCCAGGAGTTGGTGATGGACAGGGAAGCCTGACATGCTGCGGTTCATGGGGTCACAAAGAGTCAGACATGACTGAGCGACTGAACTGAACTGAACTGAACTGAGTTTGCTTTTTTGATGATCCAGTTCATCTTGGCAAGTTGATCTCTGGTCCTCTGCCTTTTCTAAATCCAGCTTGAACATCTGGACATTCATGGTTCCACATACTGTTGAAGCCTGGCTTGGAGAAGTTTGAGCATTATTTTTCTAGTGTGTGAGATAAGTGCAATTGTGTGGTAGTTTCAACATTCATTGGCATTGCCTTTCTTTGGGATTGGAATGAAAACTGACCTTTTCCAGTCCTGTGGCCACTGCTAAGTTTTCCAAATATACTGGCATATTGAGTGAAGCACTTTTACAGCATCATCTTTTAGGATTTGAAATAGCTCAACTGGAATTCCATCATCTCCACTAGCTTTGTTTGTAGTATGTTTCCTAAGGCCTACTTGGCTTCAAGTTCTAGGATGTTTGGCTCTAGGTGAGTGATCACAACATCGTGGTTATCTGCGTCATGATCTTTTTTGCATAGTTCTTCTGTGTATTCTTGCCACCTTTTCTTAACATCTTCCTTCTGTTAGGTCCATGAAATTCCTGTCCTTTATTGTGCCCATCTGCATGAAATGTTCCCTTGGTATCTCTAATTTTCTAGAAGAGAGCTCTAGTCTTTCCCATTCTATTATTTTCCTGTTTCTTTGTAATGATCACTGAGTAAGGCTTTCTTATCTCTCCTCGATATTCTTTGGAACTCTGCATTCAAATATGTATATCTTTCCTTTTCTGCCTTGCCTTTAGCTTCTCTTCTTTTCTCAGCTATTTTTAAGGCCTCCTTAGACAACCATTTTGCCTTTTTGCATGTCTTTTCTCTGGGATGGTTTTGATCACTGACTTCTAGTTCTTCAGGCACTCTGTTATCAAATCTAAGCTCTCTCAAAAATTATAGTTCACCCTTAAACAATGCAGGTGGGTTAATTTTCATTAGTCAATTGCAAGCTAAGTTAGGTTAGGGACCTGTTAGAATTTACATTGCACTTGAAAATCCAAACATGGAACAAGATTAATTCTTGACTGTGGAATTAATTATACTGTCTCCTACACATGTGTTTATAATCAATCTATTTGCAAGCCAGTCAACAGTAAAATATGCCTTATAAAGCATACACCAATTAACATCATTTGACTCCTCTTCTATTGCATTTTACTAATTAAACTTATTTAAAGATTTTTAAATCCCTGTACTCAAATGTTTACAGGAAACTGATATTGTATCAATTTAAGTAATTTAAGTATTATACTAGAAACATTATTTTCTATATATAACCTTTTGAAGCTCTTGATATGCAGCACCAAAAATTTCAAGTCCTTGGAAGCAAATATGTATGTGTGTTTCTATACATATATATATACACACACATGTGTGCATGCTTAGTCACTTCTGTCATGTCTGACTCTCTGTGACCCTGTGGACCATTGCCTTCCAGGCTCCTCTGTCCATGAGATTCTCCAGGCAAGAATACTGGAGTGAGTTGCCATTTCCTTCTCCAGTATATACACACACATGGGTATAAATAAAATTTTAATGACTCAAATATATTTTAATAATAAGAGGCTCACTTCAAATGAACCCTATAGGAAATTATTTTTATTATAAAACTATTTATTTAAGCTGATCCTAGTACTATTTTTCTGTTTCCAAGTCAGGTTTTACATAATTGATCTGCCTAACCGGTTCTATGAGATGAATTGAATCTCCTCCCCACAAAATAAGTTCTGGTCCTAACCCCCAGCACCTGTGAATATGCCTTATTTGAAAATCAGGGTTTTTCAGATGTAATCAAGTTGAAATAGGTCATGAATGATTAGGTTAGGCCATAATCTAATAACAGTATTTATTAACAGAAAAATTTGGATACAAAGATGTACAGAGGGAAGACAATGTGAAGACATAGAAGAAGGCTGTGACTACAGAGGCATAGACTGGGGTGATGTGCCACTAAGCCAAAACTCACTGAGAATGGCTGACACCAACCAGAAGTCAGAAAGAGACAATGAAGGATTCTGCCCCAGAATCTTCAGATACACCATGGTCCTGCTCACCTCTTGATTTGGGGCTTCTAGATTCCATAACTGTGAGATAATTTCTTTTCCAATTGCTGTTGTTTAAGCTGTTGTTTATGTCAGTTTATGATAAGTTGTTATGGCAGCCACAGGAAGCCAATACAGCCTGCAGAATTTCTTCATGAGTCTACATATTATGAGGAGTATTTTCTCTTATATTCTAGGGCCTGTGTTAAATGCCCTTTTATTTGTCATACACTCTGACTATAAATAGTGCAGTTAATGCAGTGGGGAGAACATTACTATCTCCAATTTGTAGATAAAAAAATCAAATCAGAGAGAAGACACATACCAGACATGATGTTCATTGCAGCTTTATATAGCTACAGAATCTACCTCTCCTATGTATGGTATTTGCTAAATATTGGGGAACCAAGCTGTTAATTTTTTATGTATATAATCTTCAAATGTGAAAAGATAGTAGTGGTGTACCTTTTTTTTTTTTGTATACAATAATATTTCACTATACGAATGCCCAGAATACACGGTGACTTTATGTTAATACTGCTATCATTCTCCAGGATGCAGATTATTATTGTATGTGAAAAGTTAATATTGTCTGTCTTCCTCACATTCTGTATCAGAGTTTTTTTTAACAGCTTTTGGGGAACACAAAGTATATATTGTAAAATTTGTACAGTTTAAGTGTACAATGATTTTTGGTAAATTTAGAGTTGAGCAACAATCATTACAGTCTCATTTTAGAACATTTTCCTCATCTTGAAATGATCCCTTGTGCTATTTATAGTCATGACTCTTTTCCACTAATAGCTGAGGGAACTCCAGTCCACTTTTGGTTTTAAGAGATTTGCCTTTTCTGGACATTTCATATAAATGAAATTAAACAGTAGGTGATTTTTCGCATTTGACTTCTGCCACTTAAAAATATTTTGGAGGTCCTCCATTTTTAGCTTGCATCCATACTTTGCTCTTTTATTGCTCAATAGTCTTTTGTTGTATGAATATACCACATTTTATTATCCAATTGATATTTAGGTTATTCAATCTTTTAATTATTATGACTGAGGTTGCTATGAACATTTATATGTATGTATTTGGGTAGGCAGATGTTTCCATTTCTCTTGAGTAGTTACCTAAGAGTGGAAATGATGAGTCATAGGGTAAATGCAAATTTTTAATGTTTTCAGAAATTGCTAAGCTGTGTTTCAAAGCAGCTGAACTCATTTCAAGTTTATTTTTATTGAAGTGAAGTTGAATTACAATGTTGTGTTAATTCATGCTGTACTGCAAAGTTACTCAGTTATACACATATGTATATAAATTATTTTTCATATTCTTCTCTGTTATAGTTTATCACAGGATATAGAATATAGTTCTCTGTTAAGCAGCTGAAATCTTTTATATTCCAATCAGCAATATGAGGATTCATTTCTCCCCATACTTGTCAACACTTTATTATCATTTGTGTTTTTTATTATAGCCAGTGTAGTAAGTGTGAGGTATTATCTCATTATGGTTTTAAAATAATGTTTCCTAATGACAAAGGAGATTGAGTATGTTTTCCTGTGCTTTTTGACCATTCCTGTATCTTTGGTGAAATATCTATTGGATTCTTTTGCTCACTTTTTAATTGGATTGTTTGTCTTTTATTATAGAACTGTAATTTTTCTTTCTATATTTCTAATGGATGTAAGTCCATTATCAGAAATACGATTTGAAAATACTTATCCCACTTTGTGTTTTGCCTGTTCATAGTCCTATAGTGTCTTTTCAAGTACAAAGCACAAAATTTTTGATTTTGATCAAGTCCAAAATTTCAAAGACAGAACTGATTTTTAAATCCTTTTGGAAAATTTTAGCAATGTGAAAAGTTTAATAAAGAAATAAACAGTTAGTTCTATTTTTAATCTGTGAACTTAGTCACTCTGCAGTGCTGCCAGATTGAGAATCAGTATATGGAAAAATTGTATATGGAAATGTATATGGAAAAATTCTTGCTTGTAGAGTCCATTCCAGGACTCCCTTTGTTAGTACAGAATTCAATAATAAGATAGTTCTTCAATAAAATGTAATATGAAATGGAAATTAACTTGAATATTTTTTAAAAAGCATTGATCCATGTCCAGGTTAGAGTAGGAAAGAGGATTGTTCTCAAGAGTATGTTTGGATTAGAATTTGTACATTTTTACATATATAATAATATATTTTAAATGTTTATAAACTAACATATAAACAAATGGAAGTGAGAAACCTTTCTGATAGGATGTGGATAATGGTTTTTTGTTGTGGTTGTTGTTTACATGAGTTGGCAGAGGCTGAGTGAGGAATAGTGTAAGAATGAAAACCTCAAGTGGCCACAGTCTTAAGGGGACCTGTGCTTTAGTGGATTTTCTTCTAGACCCCCCCTCCCCCACCAAACTTTGAGTTCTCACTATGAAAACCCAAGAAACAACCCCTCTTAGTTCTGGAGAAGAAAAGGAGAAGCAACTATTATGAAACACAGTCAGTGCCCTGCTCCATAACAAAGGATTATTGTCCAGGGAAAAGTACTTTGACAAAGCACTTTTGAAATTATGAAACATTATTTCAGCTAGGAAGAGACTTGATACCCAGTTCAGACCCTCATGAGGTACTTTGAAAAGGGAGCCAAAAAATGCATAGTTAATGGGGGACAAGTCTTTGAGAAAATAGATTTGAAGCTTTTCAGCCAGGAAAGAAAGTAGGGGACAGTGTAAACACTATACTAGTAGGAAAATGCTTATGAAAGTCACAATATTACAACCTAGACCTGCTAAAACACTTAACCTTAATCATTAGATCATAGATTGCTCCTCTTCCCCACCACATTATCACCACACAAATAGGGCTCCAGTATAATATCATCATAGTGGGTGTAGTTGAAAGGGGTGTACAATACAGATTCGTATAAAGATTTTATACACACCCACATACAGAGTCAAGACAGAATATAAAAACACCAAAAGAATTCAAAGCCTCTGATACATAAAGCAGCAGCAGACATTAAACACAGCTCAACTTCTAGTCAAATAAACTTAAATTCTCATACTAGAGGCCTATTTACATTATTTCCTATTCTTCAATTTCCCAGAATATTTGTCTGACTTTCAAACAAAAATTGCAAGTATGAAAAAAGCAAGAAAGAAATACAGTCTGAGAAAATAAAGCAATCATTGGAAGAAGCCCAAGAAATGACACAGATATGAGAGTTATTAGGAGATTTAAAATAACTGTGATTAATGTGTTAGTGGATCTATGGAAAAGGAGACATGGTGGAAGAACATACAGATAATACAAGAAAATAGATGGAGAGTAAAAAATAATTAAAAAAATAAATGCTAGGAATAGAAAACAAAATACAAATGAAGAATGCTTTTCCTGGCCTCATCAGTAGACTTAACATAGTTAAGCAATAATTAGTGAACTTGAAGATAGATCAATAGAAGCTTCTCAAGCAGCAAAGAGGGAAAAATTAAAAGAGAGGTCAAAGCACTGGGGACCTATGGGACAATCCTAAAAGATCTAACATGTGAATAATTGAAATACCAGTATTAAAAAAAAAAAAAAAAGAAATATTTGAATTAAAAATGGCTAAAAACATCTGAGAATTAATGACAGACACCAAAACACAAAGCCAAGAATCATAGATAATACAAAGCTGATAAATATGCATGTACACACACACACACACACACAAAGTCCTAATACATTTCAACCTTTAGAAAATCAAAGACAAAGAGAGAATCTTGAATGAAGACAGATGAAAAATGCCTTACTTAGAGGAATAAGCAATAAAATTATTATTTACTATATATTGCATAAACAATGCAAGTAAGAAGAAGTATTGTAAAATATTTAAAGTTTTAAAAAATATTTTTCTAAAATCAGTGAAATTATCCTATAAAAGTGAAAGAGAAATACTTCTACAGACAAAAACTGGGGAATTTCATTGCCTGGACTCAGATGAATACAGAAATTCTTAAGAACAAGTGTATATATTCAGTTAGTATACATATATTCCCTTGTTTTGTCATGGAGAGGGCCTAGGGTTTCCCTGGTGGCTCAGATGGTAAAGAATCTGCTTGTAATGCAGGGGACTCGGGTTCAATGCCTGGGATGGGAAGATCCCCTGGAGACGGAAATGGCAACCTACTCCAGTATTCTTGCCTGAAGAATTCCATGGACAGAGGAGCCTGGCAAGCTCCAGTCCATGGAGTCATAAAAAGTTGAACATGACTGAGCTACTAACATTTTCAGAAACAACAGCACCCCAACAACAATAAGCATGCCTAATATCAACATCATTTTCTGCCATAAGGGTGGTGTCATCTGCATATCTGAGGTTATTGATATTTCTCCCAGCAATCTAGATCCCAGCTTGTGCTTCATCCAGCCCAGCATTTCTCATGATGACACCACCCTTGTGGCAGAAAGTAAAGTAAAACTAAAGATTCTCTTGATGAAAGTGAAAGAAGAGAGTGAAAAAGTTGGCTTAAAGCTCAGCACTCAGAAAACTATGATCATGGCAACCAATTCCATCACTTCATTGCAAATAGAGGTGGAAATAGTGGAAACAGTGGCTGACTTTTGATTTTTCCAAAATCACTGCAGATGGTGACTGCAGTCATGAAATTAAAAGACGCTTACTCCTTGGAAGGAAAGTTATGACCAACCTAGACAGCGTATTAAAAAGCAGAGACATTTCTTTGCCAACAAAGGTCCATTTAGTCAAGGCTATGGTTTTTCCAGTGGTCATGTATGGATGTGAGAGTTGGACTATAAAGAAAGCTGAGCACTGAAGAATTGATTTCTTTAGAACTGTGGTGTTGGAGACAACTCTTGAGAGTCCCGTGGACTGCAAGGAGATCCAACCAGTCCATCCTAAAGGAGATCAGTCCTGGGTGTTCATGGAAGGACTGATGTTGAAGCTGAAACTCCAATACTTTGGCCACCTAATGTGAAGAGTTGACTCATTTGAAAAGACCTTGACGTTGGGAAAGATTGAAGGCAGGAGGAGAAGGGGACGACAGAGGATGAGATGGTTGGATGGTATCACCGACTCAGTGGACATGAATCTGGGTAAACTCCGGGAGTTGGTGATGGACAGAGAGGCCTGGAGTGCTGCGGCCCAACGGGGTTGCAAAGAGTTCAACACGACTAAGCGACTGAACTGAACTGAACTATTGAGATCTTGCTTTGTACTATCATGCTCCAACATAAGAAACCAGAACTCATGGCAAAAAGATTGATTCTAGGGTTGGGACAGGTAATGTATGAGACTATCTTGGGTCATCTTTCAGTACTAAAAAGTAAGGAAACATTTACAAAGAAACACACACATAATTAAAAACATGTCTCAAAAGGACACAGGAGCCTAATGAAGCTGAAGGAATTTAAGTAGTATTAGAATAAAGTAGTATTGGACTATAACCCAAAGAATAAAATGAATATCTCTGATATAAATAAATTGATGATTGACTATATAAATAAATGGTGCCTTCCCTGATGGCTCAGCGGGTAAAGAATCTTTCTGCAATATAGGAGTCACAGGAGACCCAAGTTCGGTCTCAGGGTTGGAAAGATCCCCTGGAGGAGGAAATGGCAACCCACTCCAGTAGTCTTGCCTGGAAAATTCCATGGACAGAGCAGCCTGGTGGGCTATAGTCCATGGATCACATAGGGTCGAACATGACTGAGTGACTAACACACATATCAATAAACTGGGGAATAAAACTCCCATAGAGAAGTATTTCATGTAACTTATGTAAATATTTTCCCTTAAACAGGTGAAGCATATATTCTCACTTAAGTGTTGGCTCTGTATAGTATTTTATTTCAAAGAGCCAAGAATGGAAAGGAGAAAAAAAGTAAATTCACAGTGAATAAAACTGACAAACACTATCTCAATCCAGACGACCAAGCTCAGTGTCAACAATGATAAGTCATGTTGGGAGTAAATATCTTCTTTCCCAAAATATATTACCCCAATCTAATCATGATAAAACTCTCAGACAAATACAGATCAAAGGATATTCTATAACATATTTGTTCAATCTTCTTTAAAATATGAAAATCATCAAAAACAAAGAAAGTGTGAAAACCAAGAGGAGCCTAAAGAGACACACCACTAAATACACTCTGGTATCTTAGTTGGACACCAAATGAGAAAACAGATACTGAGAAAAATCTGAGGAAATGTGAATTAACTATGGTATTTATTTAAAATTGTATTGGCATTAGCTCATTAATTATGCAAATGCACCACACTATTAAAGGATTTATAGTATTTGTCTTATCCTTCACCTAGGAATATTTATTTGTATTTCAGAATGAAAGAATCCTGGATCTTCCTCTTTCTCTCCCCCAGGAGAATTCTTTTACAGTAGGATATAAATGTTTCTCTGTCTTAGAAGAAAGTGGGAAACAGCTGTCCCACTTCTACATAAACTTGCAGATTCATATTTTTGGAAGCCTCTCTCTGGTAAATGCCTGACATGAAGCTTTTTGACTGTAAGACAGAGTCTGATGTTAAGCTTTTGATTCCTAAGGCACTGATTTCAAAGACATCTATCTAGAATAAGCATATTGCCAGCTGTATGACACAGCTACTAGTAAAAGAAAAAAAGAAAAAAGAAAGAAACAACTGGCCTGTCCCCTCCCACAAAATTCATTCCCCTTTTAGAAAGTTTGGGTAACGGACTGATCACTTTACCACTTCTCTGATCACATGACCTCACTTCTTCCTGTACACTAATTCCAAATCTCCTGCTTTAAATTTTATTTCTAAAGAGGGATCTGGAGGAGTCCTAGGTACCCCACCTTTGGGCCTTAATAAAGGCAGAGGCCTTAGTTTTCTTCTCTTTATACCCACCACCTCACTGTGTGACCTGGAGCTTGCTGTGTACCCTTCAGGATCTATGGTTAATAAATCTTGTTCTTCTAAGCTTCAGAATAGTTTTGCTGAAATGTGACATTAGAACTGCAAGGGCTGATCCAGAAACAAGACTGGCCCTTGTGGTGATGGTAGAGAATGTCCATGGGATTCCTTATGAGTAAATATGAGTCCAAGTGAGTGCTTCATGTATTTCTAGCTGAGAATATGACTGTCAATGGGCTGAGATTCATACAACAGTCTCCTGAAGTATAATCCTACTACATGTATAGACTGTCCATCTGGCTCTCATTCTGCTGCTGTGGTGTAAGGGACCAATGCTAGAATATTATTCTTCCCCTGTGCTGCTGGAGTAAATGAAGCTCTGATCTCTGACTCAGAGACCTGATGTTTCTGCTAGTATGGAAGTATGCGTTACATCTATGTGTGTATGTATCTTTGTATATCTTTCTCTATCATCTCTATGCTGCTGCTGCTGAGTCGCTTCAGTCATGTCCAACTCTGTGCGACCCCATAGACGGCAGCCCACCAGGCTTCCCCGTCCCTGGGATTCTCCAGGCAAGAACACTGGAGTGGATTGCCATTTCCTTCTCCAATGCATGAAAGTGAAAAGTGAAAGTGAAGTTGCTCAGTTGTGTCCAACTGTTAGTGATCCCATGGACTGCAGCCTACTAGGCTCCTCCATCCATGGGATTTTCCAGGCAAGAGTACTGGAGCAGGGTGTCATTGCCTTCTCCGATCTCTCTATACATACACACAAACAGGAAAACATTTATTTATAAATCCAAACTGAAAGTAGTCACAGTCAATATTTCTTTTCTCCATGGGTTTGATTCTATATATTTATACATTTAAATAAACATACAAGATGATCACCTTCTCTATTACTCTGATATTTGGCTTATTTTCTTAACATCTTATAAGTGTTACATATTTATTCATTTTTAACAAGTATGCTTCTTGTCATGCTTGTATACTAATTAATAATTTTGTTAAAGCTTTCTTGAAAATGACCCAATTTGTTTTTCCTTAGCTTTATTCTAAGCAACAATATCCTTGTAGTAGCTAGAATTTATAATCTGATTATAATTTTTTCTGTTTTACTCTATACTAAATATAAACATTCAACCTTTTAAAGGCTTATCAGAGTTTTATGACTTGAACTACTTTGTTTTTTTCTGACCATGAAAATTAGAGCTGACAGCTTTAAACTAAGAACCAAAATTAAGAAAATATTCAGCTCCACAAACAAACCTTGATGGATATAGGGTGTAGTCACAGGACTAGAGGAATATGTGATTAACTGGAAGTTAAGAACTGGAAACAGGGCAGACCCAGGACTTTTACCAGCAGGAAATCATGGATCACATTTGTATCACTCTAACATTAGATGCTCCTTTTTCAGGAAATTTTCTGTGTATTTGGTCACATGTTACAGTCCCAGGTGAGAGATTGTTGTTAGTCACTAAGTAGTGTCCAACTCTACGTTCAGATTTTCTTTTAATACATACAAATCCAGAAAAATTTCCCACGTAATATGCAATTTTTACTCAAATGAACAAACAAAAACAGATTTTCTGCCTTCCTAATGAGAGAAAACACAAGGTCACAACTTGCTACTGAATCTCAAAAGAAAGCATCATGAAGTCAGACCACTAGGTGATGGCTCAGTTCATTTTCCTTTCAATTCTCGCCACTAAGAAACCCTATGTAATAGTACAGTGAGAAGGGAAATAACAGTGTTCTTGCATAAGAACAACTTACAAGAACTTTGGAGGCCTTGCTTGTTGTAGGTAGCGGTTGCCTTCTAATAATCTTTGCCTCTAAGCATAGGAATACCACAAAGTATTCCAAATAATTTCATTCAGATCTTCATTGGCTAAACCATCCCTCTTTCTTATCCATAGTTCTGTGTGCTTAAGCACTCAGTCATGTCCGTTTCTTTGCGACCCCATGGACTATAGCCCACCAGATGCTTCTGTCCATGGGGATTCTCCAGGCAAGAATACCGGAGTGGGTTGCCATTCCCTCCTCCAAGGGATCTTCCCAACCCAGGGAGTGAATCCAGGTCTCCTGCATTGCAGGCAAATTTTTTACCATCTGAACCACCAGGGAAACCCCATCCATAGTCATGGCCATATACTAAATATCTTGTTCTGTTTCCAATGATCCAGTTATGAGCACTGACTACATTGATACAGTAAAGATTTTAATTTAGGGAAATCATAATTATGTGCCTTGGTGGAATCAGCCCTTCATTGGTTCCTCCTCTAGACTAGGAGGAGAGCCTAGAATCACAGGAATAAGACCTAAACCTCTTCAGAATAAGCCACTTGTGTAATCCTAAGTGGCATATCTACAGAAACCCTTAATTCAGTTACTGTCAATTTTCCTACATCGTTTCATAAAATCTTGTCCCTCTGTATAGAGAATAATCTTTCCAACAATTAAAGTACCTACTTTAAATAAACATAAACAAATTCATATTAGCTTATGCAGTGATAAATGAGTTCTATTATGATAATACATTCTGTTTGAAATCTGTATTTCATGGTTTTAAATTTGACATTTTAAATACCATTCTTTTAATTACAAAACTAATTAGAGTATAATACTCCACACATTAATGATGAAAATTAACATGCCATAGAATATAAATTGTTTTCAAATGTGAATATTATCAGTGTTTATTGAAAACAGGTAATTTTTATTTAAAATATGCATAATAGCATTCATTTGTAGGAACGTCTTTTAGGAAATTATGGTTAGACTTCTTTTTTCTTTCTTTCAATGTGTCTCATATTTTTGAATGAGCATTGAAAATCTATTAAGAAGCATAGTAAACTTAGGAAAAGAGACTTTTATCAGCACATATCCTCCTCTAAGTTTACCAAGTTAAAACACTGAGATGTTTCTTGATTTGTAAATTTTGAATAAATAAATTCCTTTGTCTGCAATTTCTTTACTTAAAAAGCCAGCAGGTAAATTCACAGATTTACAGGTTCGTAGTTATAGATATCAGTTAACTTCCTGGGGTAGTGGGAGAAGAGACATAGAGTAAGCCATTCTAGTCTTCAGAATCATACAAATACAAAATGTACAAATTCTTAAGAATTGCACTACACATGTACAGGAGTGCTTCTCTATACCTGGTCTCATCCTTATAACTTTCAGCATAAAAAATAAAAATTACAGGTCAAGAAACTGATTTCAGATTCAATATTAACTTATGGTCAATTTTTATAGACTTTCACTTAATTTATTAACTCACTTATCACTGGTTGAAAGAATATATTTGTTAGAGTTTTCTATGATAGTATAGTAGGCTGATGTCTCCTGCAACAGATGAAGTCAGACCCTAATTGACTGCTCATCTCACCTTTAGAAACAATGTAGATCAAGACACCCTGGTTTCCACTTCAACCTAAAATCTATTTTGGTAATGACTTCCATATTGCCACTTAGCATTGAGGGCCACCTCTTTATCTGATTTTTGAGACTACTAACAATTTTACTAAAACAAAGAAAATAAGTTTCATGGTAATTGGAATACCAAGATAAATCAGCTTCTCCTGTCAACTCTGGCCTGCTGACAATCTCAAATACCTTCATGTGTTCTGATCAGTGTATTTCTTATTATCTTGGTGAAAAAAGCTTCTTTTGAGCCCTTCCTAGGAACATAAAGTGGTTATTCCAAAATTGGCCTTTGCAGGTAAAAAAAAAAAAAAAAAGGCTGTTATTGTCTTATAGCAAGAAGGAGAGAGTTGTTTTCTTTGGTTGGGAATATCAGAAGTATTTGGTGGTTTCAAAGTTCTCACCTATGTTGATAGAAATTTCCCCATTCTGTATACCAACACCCTACTCTTTCCCTATCAGGGTCCTGACTTTGGCATAGATATACAAAGATGTACATTTGGTGTCCTTGAAGCACTGCCATCACTATAATTAAATTTCAATCTGCATTTTTCAGCACACTCTACTTCACACCTGTAGGTGACAAAGTTCTCTTAAAATGTTCCCATGGAGATGCTATGACATTCATAGTGTGCCTTGCATTGACAGCTTGATAACCTGAAACTATCATTTTCCTCTTTTCAGGACTTCTAAAAAAAATCTATCTCAAATTATTGACTTCAGTTCTCATAATGTCCTTTATCTCCAAAATGTTTAAGAGTAATCCCCACATTACAAGCCAAAATTCCATACTCCACCCTATAGCTGCTGAAAGTTGGCCCTAAAAATATGTCTAAGTCCGAATCTGCTGTATGTGTGAATATTTTCTTATGTGGCATAAGGTGTAACTAAAAATCTTGAGAGGAGGAGTTGATCATGAATTATCTGAGTAAGCCCTTACTATGATCATGGATATCCTCATAAGAATGTAGAAGAAGAGTTCTTTTAAGGACAGATACACAGAGGAGAATGTGGAAATTGGAGTAATGTGACAAGAAATCAAGGAACACCAAGGCATGCCGGTAGGCCCAGAAGCTAGCAGAGGCATGAAGCAGATTCTCCCGTAGAGCACATGGAGGAAGCACAGCCCTGACAACTTCTTAAGTTCAGCCTCAGAGCCTCTGAACCGTGAAGGAATAAATTTCTATTGCTGTAAGCCACCCAGCTTGTGGTTATTTGTTATGACAGTCACAGGAAACTAATGCACATACACCAATCAAAATATTCTGCCAATAAGATTCTTAATAAGGATAATGTTTCTGCATGTCAAGGGTTATCATGACCACTATCATAAACACTAATGGAGTCCTTACTGTTATCTGACCATTGTGTTATCTATTACCAGAATCCATATTGAAGGTCACTATGACATCAAATATCTCATGAGAACGATTGTCTCTTGTCTCCCAAAGTAGAACCACAAACAAAGCTGTCATACAAGCAGTTTACGTGAGGATGTTCTTGTAGGAACAAGAGCCATAGTATCAAGGAAGAGTAAAACAGGACTGTCAAACCAAGGATATACCAAGATGGTTTCTGTTCTGAACAAATAAGATTCAAACACTATGGGAATTTTACTCAATATTCCCTAATAACCTATATGAGAAAAGATACTGAAAAAGAATGGATATATATATATGTGTAACAGGTTCACTTTTCTGTACACATGAAACTAACACAACACTGTAAATCAACTATACACCCAATATAAAATAAGAATTAAATTTAAAAACAAGCAATAAATACCATCATGGGCTCTTGATGTGCAAACTTCGCCAGGTTATAATTCCAAGTTATTTAATCATACATGCTCATCTAGATTTAGCTGCAAATGTATTTTGTAGATGTGATAAAAGTCCACAATCAATTGGCTTTAAGTAAGAGATTATTCCAGATAATCTGGCTGGGCTTGATGCAATCAGCTGAAAGACCTTTCTTTAAGAAGAAACTCCATTTATAGGCAGCAGTTAAGCTACAGACTGAGAATTTCAACCTGCCCTTCCTAATGGCCTACCTTATGGATTTTGTGATTGCCTAGCCATTCCCCTTGATATCCTAAGTCAGTTTTTATGAGAAATATCTTTATCTATTTAATCTATATCCAGCTGGTTGTAGTTCTCGGGTTAAACCTCTGTTGGCATGAACCTCTTGGAAATATTTCAAGCAGCTGTACCAAATGCACCTTAGGATTTTTTAACAGAAACTCAAAAATGGATTCATCCACAGACTTCCATTTTCATATGCTTCAAGGATTCCTCCCAGAGCTATTAAGTACCATCCATTTCAAGTTTATGCATGAACTAGAAAAGTTGAGCACAACTTACAGGTGAACCGTGTAATGATGCAGATAAATACTGGGGTAATGCAAGCAAGATATAATGAATAAAGTAGCCACTGGACTCTAGTTCCTGGGCAACGGCCTGTCTAAAAAGGTGGCTCAGGATGATGCAAATATGATGGGTATAGAAAGTAAAATTGTATCCATGTAATTTCATGTAATACCTTGTAATTCATGTATACATGCACATTAACCAAATATGTCACTTGAAATATGATAAAATATTAAAAATCCCTTTCTACTTTTTTTTTTCTTTTCCCCTAAAAGATAGTGCTGAAGAAAAACATGGTTTTGGTTTATAATGTTTTACTAGACCAAGTTTAGCAAAATATTTATATAAAATGTGAAAAATTAAGTACTTAGCCATTCACATTAATTAAATAAGAGCTATTGCTGGATAATGTTCCTATAAACAACCCTAATGCTAACTGGGGGTAATTATGACTGATTCAGAAAACTAAGATCATGGCATCCAGTCCCATCACTTCACGGCAAATAGATGGGGAAACAATGGAAACAGTGAGAGACTTTATTTTTGGGGGGCTCCAAAATCACTGCAGATGGTGACTGCAGCCATGAAATTAAAAGACACTTACTCCTTTGAAGAAAATCTATGACCAACCTAGATAGCATATTAAAAAGCAGAGGCATCACTTTACCAACCAAGGTCTATCTAGTCAAAGCTATGATCTTTCCAATAGTCATGTATGGATGTGAGAGTTGAACAATAAAGAAAGTTGAGTGTCAAAGAATTGATACTTTTGAACTGTGGTGTTGGAGAAGACTCTTGAGAGTCCTTTGGACTGCAAGGAGATCCAATCAGTCCATCCTAAAGGAAATCAGTCCTGGGTGTTCATTGGAAGGACTGATGCTGAAACTCCAATACCTTGGCCACCTGATGAAAAGAACCAACTCACTGGAAAAGACCCTGATGCTGGGAAAGATTGAAGGCAGGAGGAGAAGGGGACAACAGAGGATGAGATGGTTGGATGGCATCACCGACAGGATGGACATGAGTTTGATTAAATGATTTGTCTATTAGTTTAGTTGTGGATTTAAAGGAAAAACATTTTTCTTAATACAAGTAGAAGCTTTCCTTAGAGCATAATAAAAAGTGTTTAGATTTTTACATGACATTTTAGCACATTTTTACTTTATAAATAATCATTCTTTGGGATGTAAGACTTTTAAAATTGTATTTATTTATTCATTTATTTATAACTGAACCATGTGATCTAGCAGTTCCACTTCTGTGAGGAAGTGAAACAGTAGTTTTACTTGAACAGTAGTTGTTTTGAACAGTAGTTCAAAAAAATATATGTACTCCCATGTTGACTGCAGCTTTATTTACAGAAATCAAGATATGGAAAAAACTTAAGTATCTGTCAGTTGATTACTAGATAAAGAAATTGTGATATATATATGTGTGTGTGTGTGTGTGTGTGTGTACTACATATACACGTATGTATATCACACACAGTGGAATATTATTCAGCAATAAAAATGAAGAAAATCCTACCATTTGTGACAGCATGGCTGGAACTTAAGGCACTGTGCTGAGATAAGTCAGACGGAGAAGAAAAATATTGTGTTTTTTAAGAATGAGTGAATTAATCCATGAAAATGCATATCAGTTACTATACCCATATTTATACCTATTTTCAGAATCATCATTAATTTCCTAATAATTTTAAAAAACAAAATAATTGATTTTCAAATCCCCCAGATCCTAGCAAGTTAGCATCAAGTGTATATTACAGTTTAAGTCATACTATAATTTTAGTCTATTTTCCATTATTAGGATACTTCTAATGACTATTGCTGTACACCCCCCCAATGATCCTTCAATCAGAAGTATACACTATTAATCTTTTGTCCATGGAAATCAGATAGAGAGTAAGGTGGTCATGAGGGAATTTTCCCAAATTTGTTTTCTAAAATCCAGAATGACTTGGATTATCTGAAATATGGTTTTGTTTTACAGAAATTGTATTATGGAATTAACAGTTCTTTCAGATGGATAAACAGGAGCTGTGTGGTAGTTACTCATATAAATTATGATTATAAACCTGAGCAGTCTTTAGAAATAAATACAACAGAAATAATACATATATTAATGTATTATTAAGTTAATAATACATCATTAATACATTAACATTGCATCCCATTATTGTTCCCCTTGAGTGTGCATATGTGGTAAAAAATTAAGTTAATTCTAAAAAGCATCTATTCTTATGTGATAGGCATTATAGATATAAAAGATTTGGTAGCACTATATGTAAGTTTTGAACAGAAAAACAAAGATAAAAAATAAAATATAGTGCACTTGCTGATGTTTCTCTAATTCATTAATTATTTATTTTTCTGTGTGTATACCTTTCTCCATTTTGGTGGGTGTGCTACAGTAATTGACATCTTCAACACAGTGTTTTATTCCCAAGTAAGTGATAAACCCTTGATTTATCTTCAGTTGAAGTCCATAGTGGGAAAGAAGATTAGTAAGAAATATTACCAGCTGGTATTGATGAATTGCCATTTCTCGAGGAATAACTCTCAATTTCTTGATAAAAACTGATCCAATTAGGAAACTTTAATTTCTGCACTCAAAATTTAATACATTTATTCTGATCTATTATAGAAAGGACCAGTGATATACATTCTTCTGTTTTCCATGGAACATTTGGAATGAAACTACCACACACACAAAAAAATTAAACTTCTTTTCCCCCACTGAAATGTAAAATGGAGGTAGGCTAGTAACTATGGTTATAATGGCAAATGAAAGTATATTACTCAGTATCCTACTGTTCATGAAAGGATAGTCACCAAAACTTCAGCATGATTTCTCCTGGGTACCTTTAAATGGTATCCATTCTACCAATCTTTTATTTCCATTTTATTTCTCTCTTCTTGGAAATGCTACCACTTCTTAGATTTGCAGCCTTCCTAATTCCCATCCTCTGCTTTGAGCTTGATGATAGGGTCTATAGGGACTCTCTTCTGCTATCTACTTCTCTTCTCCAACTGAAATAGAACATTTTGAGTTGCTGCCCTCCTCACTCCTAAATGAAGTTCACTGATTTGAAACACTGGTAGTGATAAACTCCAACTTATTATCCCACAAACTGCTAAAGCCAAATAATCACTCAAGTTGCTTAAGTCTTGAAAGCACAGTATCAGAATTTCAATACTGTAGGACACACAGAAGTTGGAAGCTGAAACAAAGTCCATTTAAATACAACAAAATGAGGTGGAAAAAAAAAATCATAAAGGAGAAACGGAATGCTTAGAGCTTTGTGTAATCCAAGTCTCCAATGTCCTGCAGTTTTTGTGTCACTGACAAAAGCTCAGTCAAGGGAGAAAGAATGTTACTGGTGACTGATTTGTTTCTGATTTGTTTCTTCTTTGTCACTTGTCACCAAGGTAAAGTAAAACCACATCCCTTTCCCTGAAGAATAGCATGTTTCCACTGTTTTTTTTGTTTTTTCTTAAACTGTGTTCAAAACTACTCTGTGGCCTTGCAAATAACTATCAAAAAGTATTCACAGTGAAATAAATATCCTTTAAAACTCACAAAAAAATTGCTCCTGAATATGCCTGCAAAATTTCTAAGATTAAGGTAGCACATCTGCTTATTTAATTATCAAACAGAAGCTGAAGAAAGAAGTGAAATGAATAAGGATTAAATATTCTTTTGCATACTTAGGTACGAAGGTGCTACCTTGCTTAAGTACTACCCAGCAAAGATGTCATATTATTCATCCAGAAGATTTTCAAGAACTTTTTTGATGCCAATTTCTTTGGTCCATTAAATTGGGTAATATATTTAATTAGGTGGTACTTACATATAGATATTTGTGGTACTCTGGGTGTGCTATACTGTTATCAAATCAAAGTTACTGAAATCTCCTTTTATAGTCCAGAGCAGGGGTATTATTGACGACTGAGGGGCACAAAACTATATTGGAGAACTGTAGTAAATGTTCCAGGTCTGAATTTTAAATTAATTTCAGTTTCGTTAAATGCATTTCCATGTTTCATTTGGTGTGTGTTTTTTTGGTGTGTGAAAAGAACGTAATTATATCCATAACTTCAGGAAAGATGATAGTGTTAAGTGTGCAATGCCACATTCCTGTTTTATGTTTTAATTATTTTTAATGCTACTCCCCTTCCCCTTTCTCCACTTCCATACCACTTTCTACATAGATGCTCATTCTGGTTTGTTTAAGTAGTTTTTACAGTCCAGTTTCAAAACAACTCCTTTGATCATGTATATATTTGAATACTTGTCTTTGTATATTTAAAATATTAGGTAGTACTGACCAGTATATGTTAATTTTTTGGACATGTTTTTACTCAAAACACTGAGATATCTTCATTGTGGTATTTGTAGCACCTTTTAAAAATACACATGCCATCCACTCAGTTCAGTACAGTCACTCAGTCATGTCCAACTCTTTGCAACCCCATGGACTGCAGCACACCAGGATTCCTTGTTCATTACCAGCTCCCAGAGTTTGCTCAAACTTATGTCCATCGAGTTGGTGATGGCATCCAACCATCTCATCCTCTGTCGTCCCCTTCTTCTCCTGCCTTCATTCTTTCCCAGCATCAGGATCTTTTCCAGAGAGTCAGTTCTTTGTATCAGGTGGCCAAGGTATTGGAGTTTCAGCTTCAGCATCAGTCTTTCCACTGACTATTCAAGACTGACTTCCTGTAGGATTGATTAGTTTCATCTCCTTGGAATTCAAGGGACTCTCAAGAGTCTTCTCCAACACCACAGTTCAAAAGCATGAATTTTTCAACCCTCAGCTGTCCTTATACTCCAACTCTCACATCCGTACATGAACTGGTGAAGCCATAGCTTTGACTAGACAGAACTTTGTTGGCAAAATAATGTCTCAGTGTTCAATATGCTGTCTAGGATGGTCATAATTTTTCTTCCAAGGAGAAAGTGTCTTTTAATTTCATGGCTGCAGTCACCATCTGCAGTGATTTTGGAGCCCCCAAAAATAAAGTTTCTCACTGTTACCACTGTTTCCCCATCTATTTGCCATGAAGTGATGGGACCAGATGCCATGATCTTAATTTTCTGAATGTTGAGCTTGAAGCCAACTTTTTCACTCTCCTCTTTCACTTTCATTAACAGGCTCTTTAGTTCCTCTTCACTTTCTGCCATAACGGTGGTGACATCTACGTATCTGTGGTTACTTTTATTTCTCCTGGCAATCTTGATTTCACCTTGTGCTTCTTCCAGCATGACATTTTGCATAATGTACTCTGCATATAAGTTAAATAAGCAGGGTGACAATATACAGCCTTGATGTACTCCTTTCCAATTTGGAACCAGTCTGTGATTCCATGTCCAGTTCTAACTGTTGCTTCTTGACCTGCATATATTTTCTCAGGAGGCAGGTAAGGTGGTCTGGTATTCCCATCTCTTGAAGAATTTTCCACAGTTTGATGTGACCTACACAGTCAAAGGCTTTAGCATAATCAATAAAGCAGAGGTAGATGTTTTTCTGGAATTCTCTTGCCTTTTCTATGATCCAAAGGATGTTGGCCATTTGATCTCTGGTTCCTCTGACTTTACTAAATTCAGCTTGAAAATCTGAAAGTTCACAGGTCACATATTGTTGAAGCCTGGCTTGGAAAATTTTGAGCATTATTTTACTAGCATGTGGGATGAGTGCAATTATGTGGTAGTTTGAACATTCTCTGGCATTGCCTTTCTTTGGGATTGGAATGAAAACTAACTTTTCCAGTCCTGTGGCCACTGCTGAGCTTTCCAAATTTGCTGGCATATTGAGTGTAGCATTTTCACAGTGAAGTATTTTAGGAATTGAAACAGTTCAACTGGAATTACATCACCTCCACTAGCTTTGTTCATAGTGATGTTTCCTAAGGCATACTTGACTTCACATTCTAGAATGTCTGGCTCTAGGTGAGTTATCACACCATTGTGGTTATCTGGGACATGAAGACCTTTTTTGTACAGTTCTTTGGTGTTCTTGCCACCTCTTAATATCTTCTGCTTCTGTTAGGTCCATTCCATTTCTGTCCTTTATTGTACCCATCTTTTCATGAAGTGTTCCCTTGGTATCTAATTTTCTTGAAGAGATCTCTAGTCTTTGCCATTCTATTGTTTTCCTCTATTTTTTTTGCATTGGTCACTGAGGAAGCATTTCTTATCTCTCCTTGTTATTCTTTGGATGTCTGCATTCAAATGGGTATATCTTTCCTTTTCTCCTTTGTCTTTAGCTTCTCTTCTTTACTCAGGTATATGTCAGACCCCCTCAGATAGCCATTTTGCCTTTTTGCATTTCTTATTCTTGGGGATGGTCTTGATCCCTGCCTCCTGTACAATGTCACAAACCTCCATTCATAGTTCTTCAAGTATTCTGTCTATGGATTGAATCCCTTGAAGCTATTTGTCACTTCCACTGTATTTGATTTGATTTAGGTAATTCCAGAATTGTCTAGTGGTTTTCCCAAGTTTCCTCAATTTAAGTCTGAATTTGGCAATAAGGAGTTCATGATCTGAGCCACAGCCAACTCCTGGCCTACAAGACCTTTTAAAACTAACACCCCAAAAAGATGTCATTTACATCATAGGGGACTGGAATACAAACGTAGGAAGTCAAGAAACACCTGGTGTAACAAGCACACTTGGCCTTGGAGTATGGAATGAAGCAGGGAAAAGGCTAATAGAGTTTTGCCAAGAGAATGCATTGGTCATAGCAAACACCATCTTCCAACAACACTAGAGAAGACTCTACACATGGACATCACCAGATGGTCAACACCGAAGTCAGATTGATTATATTCTTTGCAGCCAAAGGTGGAGAAGCTCTATACAGTCAGCCAAAACAAGATCAGGAGCTGACTGTGGCTCAGATCATGAACTCCTTATTGGCAAATTCAGACTTAAATTGAAGAAAGTAGGAAAAACCAATAGACCATTCAGGTATGACCTAAATCAAATCTCTTATGCTTATACAGTGGAAGTGAGAAATAGATTTAAGGGACTAGATCTGATAGATAAGAGTGACTGATGAACTATGGATGGAGCTTCATGGAACTGTACAGGAGACAGGAATCAAGACCACCCCCATGAAAAAGAATGCAAAAAGCAAAATGGCTCTCTGAGGAGGCCTTACAAATAGCTGTGAAAAGAAGAGAAGAAAAAAGCAAGGGAGAAAAGGAAAGAAATGCAAAAAAGCAAAATGGCTGTCTGAGAAGGCTTTACAAATAGCTGTGAAAAGAAGAGAAGCAAAAAGCAAGGGAGAAGAGGAGGAGCTAAGATGGCAGAGGAATAGGATGGGGAGACCACTTTCTCCCATACAAATTCATCGAAAGAATATTTGATCGCTGAGCAAACTGCACAAAATAACTTCTGACCGCTAGCAGAAGACATCAGGTGCCCAGAAAAGCAGCCCATGGTCTTCAAAAGGAGGTAGGACAACATATAAAAGATAAAAAGAGAGACAAAAGAGCTAGGGACGGAGACCCATCCCAGGAAGGGAGTCGTAATAGAGGAAGTTTCCAAACACCAGGAAACCCTCGCACTGGTGGGTCTGGGGGAAGTTTTTGAATCTTGGAGGGCAACCTAACTGGAAGGAAAAATAAATAAAACCACAGATTACATGCCTAAAAACAACTCCCAGCAGAAAAGTACCATAGACGCCCACATCCACCACCAGCAAGTAGGGGCAGAATGGAGAGGAGAGGGCGGCATTGCTTAGGTTAAGGACCGGGCCCAAATGCCTTGAGGGCAATCGGAGGGAGCTAACGTGAGATAGCAACTTAAACTGTGGGATAGCAAGAGAGAGAGAGAGAGAGAGAGAAAATTAACCGGACCGAAGACACTGCCAGCTGTTTGCAGAACAAAGGGACTGAGCAATTCCAGAGAAGAGCTAGCCGGCTGTGGGCCGGCCCATCCCCCGCTGGAGGCAGGAGGCAGGGGGGAGGCGAAAGGGGCAAACGCGGCCCCAGAGACGGCACCCCTACCAAACTGCAAACAGGCTCCCAGTTTCTAACCAAAGACTTCCTGAGATTCTGGATGGTCAACATCCACCGGGAGGGTTGTTGCTAGAGGCCAGCTCCTGAGAGCAGAAACAAGGCACACGCACTTAACTGGCACGTGTGGAAACTGAGGCTGGGGCCGCGGAGGAGAGAAGGCACACCACACCCGGGGAGAGTACGCCCGTCAAGCTCCTGGCTGCCTGAGCTGCTCTGGCCGAGGAAGGCACAAAACGCAGGCCCAACCGAGTCCGCACTTTTGTGGAGCACCCGAAAACTGGAACCGCACGCAACACAGGGCCAGCTCCATATAGAGCAGCAGGGAGCCTGAGCAGTGTAGATGGGGAAGCACACACGCCCGCCGCTAGCGGGGCAAACGTAGTGTGGCCGGAACACTGCGAGTGCTCCCCACACAGGCCGGTGCCATTTGTCTGCAGCACCCCTCCCTCCCTGCAGCACGACTGAACAAGTGAACCTAAACAAGAGACCATCTCTGCCTGCCTGTGTCAGGGCAGAAATTAGACACTGAAGAGACCGGCAAACAGAAGCCAAATAAACAAAGGGAACAGCTTCAGAAGTGACCGGTGCAACAGATTAAAATACCTGTAGGTAACACCAACTACACCAGAAGGGGCCTATAGATATTGAGACGTGTAAGCTGGAATGAGGAGCTCTCTGAAACTGGACCAAACCCACACTGAACACAACAGCTCCAGAGAAATTCCTAGATATATTTTTACTTTTTTTTTTTTTAATTAAAATTTTTTTTCTTTTCTTTTCTTTTTTATTTTTTCTCTTTTATTTTCTTTTAAAATTCCCTATTACTCCTCCATTACTCCTTAACTTTCATTTTCATTTTCATATTTTTTTTCTTTTTAAATTTTTTTTCTCTTATTTTCTTTTAAAGTCCTCTATTAGTCCTCTATTACTCCTTAATTTTCATTTTCATTTCATGATAACCTTGCAAAAAAAAAAAAAAAAAGAAGAGGCCCTATTTTTAAACCAAATTTCATATATATTTCTAAATTTTTTTGTGTTTTTGTTTTTAACATTGTATTTTTAAGAGTCTAACCTCTACTGTAGATTTCTAATCTTTGTTTTTTAGTATTTGATATCAGTATTGGACATTTAAGGATCCAATATTCAGTACCCATTTTTACTCAGCAGTGTGTTGATTACTCTTTCCCACTTTTGACTCTGTTTTCTCCCTCAGATCACCTCTATTTCCTCCCTCCCCCTTCTCTTCCCAATCCAATTCTGTGAATCTCTGTGGGCGTCTGGGCTACAGAGAACACTTTGGGAACAGAGAACTGCATAGATCTGTCTCTCTCCTCTTGCGTCCCCATTTTTCTCCTCCCACTCATCTCTATCTCCCTCCTCCCGCTCCTCTTCTTCATGTAACTCTGTGAACTTCTCTGGGTGTCCCTCATGGTGGAGAATCTTTTCACCATTAACCTAGAAGTTTTATTATCAGTGCTGTATAGTTGGAGAAGTCTTGAGACTACTGGAAGAATAAAACTCAAATCCAGAGGCAGGAGACTTAAGCCCAAAACCTGAGAACACCAGAAAACTCCTGACTACAGGGAACATTAAGTAATAAGAGACCATCCAAAAGCCTCCATACCTACACTGACACCAACCACCACCCAAGAACCAATAAGTTCCAGAGCAAGACATACCACACGAATTCTCCAGCAACGCAGGAACATAGCCCTAAGCATCAACATACAGGCTGCCCAAAGTCACACCTAACACATAGACCCATCTCAAAACTCACTACTGGACACACCATTGCACTCCAGAGAGAAGAAATCCAGTTCCATGCACCAGAACACCGATGCAAGCTTCCCTAACCAGGAAACCTTGACAAGCCAATCGTTCAACCCCACCCACTAGGTGAAACCTCTACAATAAAAAGGAACCACAGACCACCAGAATACAGAAAGCCCACTCCAGACACAGCAATCTAAACAAGATGAAAAGGCAGAGAAATACCCAACAGGTAAAGGAACATGAAAAATGCCCACCAAGTCAAACAAAAGAGGAGGAGATAGGGAATCTACCCGAAAAGGAATTTAGAATAATGATAATAAAAATGATCCAAAATCTTGAAAACAAAATGGAGTTACAGATAAATAGCCTGGAGACAAAGATTGAGAAGATGCAAGAAATGTTTAATAAGGACCTAGAAGAAATAAAAAAGAGTCAATTAAAAATGAATAATGCAATAAATGAGATCAAAAACACTCTGGAGGGAACCAACAGTAGAATAACAGACAGAAGATAGGATAAGGGAGGTAGAAGATAAAATGGTGGAAATAAATGAAGCAGAGAGGAAAAAAGAAAAAAGAAATGAGAACAAGCTCAGGGACCTCTGGGACAATGTGAAACACCTGAACATTCGAATCATAGGAGTCCCAGAAGAAGAAGACAAAAAGAAAGGCCATGAGAAAATACTCGAGGAGATACTTCCCTAAAATGGGGAAGGAAATAGCCACCCAAGTCCAAGAAACCCAGAGAGTCTCAAATAGGATAAACCCAAGGCAAAACACCCCAAGACACATATTAATCAAATTAACAAAGATCAAACACAAAGAACAAATACTAAAAGCAGCAAGGGAGAAACAACAAATAACACACAAAGGGATTCCCATAAGGATAAGAGCTGATCTATCAATAGAAACCCTCCAGGCCAGAAGGGAATGGCAGGACGTACTGAAAGTAATGAAAGAGAATAACCTACAACCTAGATTACTGTACCCAGCAAGGATCTCATTCAGATATGAAGGAGAATTCAAAAGCTTTACAGACAAGCAAAAGCTGAGAGAATTCAGCACCACCAAACCAGCTCTTCAACAAATGCTAAAGGATCTTCTCTAGACAGGAAACGCAGAAAGGTTGTATAAACGTGAACCCAAAACAACAAAGTAAATGGCAACAGGACCATACCTATCAATAATTACCTTAAATGTAAATGGGTTGAATGCCCCAGCCAAAAGACAAAGCCTGGCTGAATAGATACAAAAACAAGACCCCTATATATGCTGTCTAAAAGAGACCCACCTCAAAACAAGGGACACATACAGACTGAAAGTGAAGGACTGGAAAAAAATATTTCATGCAAATGGAGACCAAAAGAAAGCAGGAGTCGCAATACTCATATCAGATAAAATAGACTTTCAAATAAAGGCTGTGAAAAGAGACAAAGAAGGACACTACATAATGATCAAAGGATCAATCCAAGAAGAAGATATAACAATTATAAATATATATGCACCCAACATAAGAACACCACAATATGTAAGGCAAACGCTAATGAGTATGAAAGAGGAAATTATTAGTAACACAATAATAGTGGGAGACTTTAATACCCCACTCACAACTATGGATAGATCAACTAAACAGAAAATTAACAAGGAAACACAAACTTTAAATGACACAATGGACCAGCTAGACCTAATTGATATCTATAGGACAATTCACCCCAAAACAATCAATTTCACCTTTTTCTCAAGCGCACACAGAACCTTCTCCAGAATAGATCACATCCTGGGCCATAAATCTAGCCATGGGAATTAAAAAAAAAAAAAAAAAAATGAAATCATTCCAGCCATCTTTTCAGACCACAGTGCAGTAAGATTAGAACTCAATTACAGGGAAAAAAAAATTATTAAAAATTCAAACATATGGAGGCTAAATAACATGCTTCTGAATAACCAACAAATCATAGAAGAAATCAAAAAAGAAATCAAAATATACATAGAAACGAATGAAAATGAAAAAGCAAGGGAGAAAAGGAAAGATATTCCCATTTGAATACAAAGATCCAAACAATAACAAGGAGAGATAAGAAAGCCTTCCTTAGCGATCAATGCAAAAAAATAGAGGGAAACAACAGAATGGGAAAGACTAGAGATCTATTCAAGAAAATTAGAGATACCGAGGGAACATTTCAGGCAAAGATGGGCTCGATAAAGGACAGAAATGGCATGGACCTAACAGAAGCAGATGATATTAGGAGGTGGCGAGAATACACAGAAGAACTGTACAAAAGATATCTTCATGACTGAGATAATCACAAATGTGTGATCACTCACCTAGAGCCAGACATCCTGGAATGTGAAATCAAGTGGGCCTTAGAAAGCATCACTATGAACAAAGCTACTGGAGGTGATGGAATTCCAGATAAGCTACTTCAAATCCTAAAAGATGATGCTGTGAAAGTGCTGCACTCAAAATGCCAGCAAATTTGGAAAACTCAGCAGTGACCACAGGACTGGAAAAGGCCAGTTTTCATTCCAATCCCAAAGAAAGGCAATGTCATCGAATGTTCAAACTACTGCACAATTGCACTCATCTCACATGCTAGTAGAGTAATATTCAAAATTCTTCAAGCCAGGCTTTAGCAATATATGAACCGTGGACTTCCAGATGCTCAAGCTGGTTTTAGAAAAGGCAGAGGAACCAGAGATCAAATGGCCAACATTCACTGGGTCATTGAAAAGACACGAGAGTTCCAGAAAAACATCTATTTCTGCTTTATTGACTATGTCAAAGCATTTGACTGTGTGGATCACAATAAACTGTGGAAAATTCTTCAAGAGATGGGAATACCAGATGACCTGACCTGCCTCTTGATAAACCTATATGCAGGTCAGGAAGAAACAGTTAGAACTGGACATGGAAAAACAGACTGGTTCTAAATAGGAAAAGGAGTATGTCAAGGCTGTATATTGTCACCCTGCATATTTAACTGATATGCAGAGTACATCATGAGAAACGCTGGACTGGAAGAAGCACAAACTGGAATCAAGGTTGCCTGGAGAAATATCAGTAACCTCGGATATGCAGATGACACCACCTTTATGGCAGAGAGTGAAGAGGAACTGAAAAGCTTCTTGATGAAAGTGAAAGAGGAGAGTGAAAAAGTTGGCTTAAAGCTTAATATTCAGAAAACTAAGATCATGGCATCTGGTCCCATCACTTCATGGGAAATAGATGGGGAAACAGGGGAAACAGTGGAAACAGTGTCTGACTTTTTCTTTTTGGCCTACAAAATCACTGCAGATGGTGACTGCAGCCATGAAATTAAAAGACACTTACTCCTTGGAAGAAAAGTTATGACCAACCTAGATAGCATATTAAAAAGCAGAGACATTACTTTGCCAGCAAAGGTTCATCTAGTCAAGACTGTGGTTTTTCCAGTGGTTATGTATTGATGCGAGAATTGGACTGTGAAGAAAGCTGAGTGCCGAAAAATTGTTGCTTTTGAGCTGTGGTAATGGAGAAGACTCTTGAGAGTCCCTGGACTGCAAGGAGATCCAACCAGTCCATCCTAAAGGAGATCAGTCCTGGGTGTTCATTGGAAGGACTGATGCTGAAGCTGAAACTCCAGTACTTTGGCCACCTCATGCGAAGAGTTGACTCATTGGAAAAGACCCTGACGCTGGGAGGGATTGGGGCCAGAACTAAGGGGACGACAGAGGATGAGATGGCTGGATGGCATCACCGACTCGATGGACATGAGTTTGGGTAAACTCTGGGAGTTGTTTATGGACATGGAGGCCTGGCCTGCTGCAATTCATGGGGTTGCAAACAACTGAGCGACTGACCTTACTGAACGGAACTGACAGAGCTTCTCCATATTTGGCTGCAGAGAATATAATCAATATGATTTTGGTACTGACCATCTTGTGATGTCCATGTGTACAGTCTCCTCTTGTGTTGTTGAAAGTGGGTGTTTGCTATGACAAGAATATTCTCTTGGCAAACCTCTGTTAACCTTACCCTGCTTCAAATTCTCACACTGTTCAGAAAGTTTTAGGACCCAAAACAGATTTCCCAACCTGGGGTCTGGCAAAAGAAATGAGAACCCCAGATAATTTGGGTTTTGAAGTCAGTGGGATTTGATTACAGACTTCACGCAAGACTGGGGAAACAGACTCTTTGGGGGCACAAACCAAACTTTGTGTGTACCAGGACCTAGGAGAAAGGAGAAGTCACCCCACAAGAAACTAATCCAGACTTGCCTGTGAGTGTCCAGGTGTTTCCAGTGGAGGCGCGGGATGGTGGTGGCCTGCTGCAGGGTAGGGGGCTTTGAGTGTAGCAGTGTATGCATTTGACCTTTTGAAAGAGATCACCATGATATTCATTCAGTTTAGTTCAGTTCAGTCACTCAGTCATGTTCGACTCTTTGTGGCTCCATGAACTGCAGAACGCCAGGCCTCCCTGTCCATCACCAACTCCCGGAGTCCACCCAAACCTATGTCCATCAAGTCGGTGATGCCACCCAACCATCTCATCCTCTGCCATCCCCTTCTCTTTCTGCCCTCAATCTTTCCCAGCATCAAGGTCTTTTCAAATGAGTCAGCTCTTTAAATGAGGTGGCCAAAGTATTGGAGTTTCAGCTTCAAAATCAGCCCTACCAATGAACACCCAGGACTGATCTCCTTTAGGATGGACTGGTTGTAACTCCTTACAGTTCCAAGGGACTGTCAAGAGTTTTCTCCAACACCACAGTTCAAAAGCATCAATTCTTCAGTACTCAGCTTTCTTTATAGTTCAACTCTCACATCCATACATGACCACTGGAAAAACCATAGCCTTGACTAGATGCACCTTTGTTGACAAAGTAATGTCTCTGCTTTTTAATATGTTGTCCAGGTTGTTCATAACTTTCCTTCCAAGGAGTAAACATCTTTTAATTTCATGGCTGCAATCGCCATCTGCAGCGATTTTGGAGACCCAAAAAATTAATTCAGCCACTGTTTCCACATCTTTTTGCCATGAAGTGATGGGACCAGATGTCATGATCTTAGTTTTTGAATGCTGAGCCTTAAATCAACTTTTTCACTCTCCTCTTTCATTTTCATCAAGAGGCCCTTTAGTTCTTCTTCATTAGGTAATATCATTAAGTGATGATATTCATTACCTACACCAATGTTTGGTGCTAGGTCAAACAACAGGGAGGGAATACAGCCCAGACTTTCTATAGAAATTTGGATTAAAGATTTACTGAACATGATCCCACCCATCAGAACAAGACCCAAATTCCCTGACAGTCAGTCTCTCCCATCAGGAAGCTTCCATAAGCCTCTTATCCTTCAGAGGGCAGAGAGAATGAAAATCACAATCACAGAAAACGAATGTAACTGATCACACTGACCATAGCCTTTTCTAACTCAGTCAAATTATGAGCCATGCCATGTAGGGCCACCCAAGATAGATGGGTCATGGTGGAGAGTTCTGAAAAAATGTGGTCCACTGGAGAAGGGAATGGCAAACCACTTCAGTGGTTTGAGAAACACTTGCCTTGAGAATCCCGTGAACAGTATGAAAAAACAACCATCCCCTAATCTAGTGCTATACACAATATTGGCCTTCCCTTATAGCTCAATTGGTAAAGAATCTGCCTGAAATGCAGGAGACCCTGGTACGGTTCCTGAGTCAGGAAGATCCGCTGGAGAAGGGATAGGCTACCCACTCCAGCATTCTTGGGCTTCCCTGTGACACTGCCAGTAAAAAATCAGCCTACAGTGCGGGAAACCTGGGTTTGATCCCTGGGTTGGGAAGTTCCTTTGGAGAAGGGAAAGGCTACCCACTCCAGTATTCTGGACTGGAGCATCCCATGGACTGTATAGTCCACAGGGTTGCAAAGAGTCAGACACAACTGAGCAAATTTCACTTTCACTATACACAATATCAGGTTGTTACAGTAATACCCAATGTTTTGTAAATAATGTCTTTATTGGTGAGGATAATGTAAGTTGGATTTTTAAAACTTTCCTTATAACTTCAAATTTAAACAAATTAAATAAGAATAACCTAAGGAATTCCCATAGGCCTTTTACCCAGAAAAACTAATTTTTAATATTTTGCTATATTTGTTTTAGCTTCACTGGCGGCTCTGTGGTAAAGAATCCGCCTGCTAAGCAGTAGATGCTGGTTTAATCTCTGGGTTGGAAAGATTTCTGGGAGAAGGAAATGGCAATACACTCAAGCATATTTGCCTGAGAAATCCAGGCATGAAGAGAGGAGCCTGCCAAATTGCAGCCCATGGGCTCGTGAGAGTTTGAGATGACTTAGTGACTAAACAATAACAAATATTTGCTTTACCAGTCTCTATAGTTCATTATTTATGAACTTGATAACTACAAATATTATGTTCTTTTACACAAAATAATTCAGTATATATTTCCTAATGATAAGAATCTTAGCATAGTACAACTGTATAAGTAACAAAATTTAATGGCATAATAATACTAATATCATACAAATTTCCCAATAATGTTCTTAGTACATATTTTTATCTGCAGTTCAGCTCAGTTCAGCCACTCAGTTGCGTCCAACTCTTTGCAACCCCATGGACCACAGCATGCCAGGCCTCCCTGTCCATCACAAATTCCTGGAGTTTACCCAAACTCAAATCCATTGACTCGGTGATGCCATCCAACCATCTCATCCTCTGTCATCCCCTTCTCTTCCTGCATTCAAACTTTCAAAGTATCAGTTCAGTTCAGTTGATTTCAGTCATTCAGTCGTGTCCGACTCTGCAACCCCATGAATCGAGCACGCCAGGCCTCCCTGTCCATCACCAACTCCCAGAGTTTACTCAAACTCATGCCCATTGAGTCGGTGATGCCATCCAGCCATCCCATCCTCTGTCGTCCCCTTCTCTTCCTGCCCCCAAACCCTCCCAGCATCAGGGTCTTTCCCAACAAGTCAACTCTTCGCATGAGGTGGCCAAAGTATTGGAGTTTCAGCTTCAACATCAGTCCTTCCAATGAACACTCAGGACTGATCTTCTTTAGGATGGACTGGCTGAATCTGCTTGAAGTCCAAGGGACTGTCAAGAGTTTTCTCCAACACGACAGTTCAAAAGCATCGATTCTTTTGCACTCAGATTTCTCTATAGTCCAACCCTCACATCCTGACATGACTACTGGAAAAACCATAGCCTTGACCAGACGGACCTTTGTTGGCAAAGTAATGTCTAAGCTTTTCAACATGCTATCCAGGTTGGTCATAACTATCCTCCCAAGGAGTAAGCATCTTTTAATTTCATGGCTGTAGTCAACATTCGCAGTGATTTTGGAGCCCCCCAAAATAAACCCTCCTTCTGTTTCCACTGTTTCCACATCTATTTGCCATGAAGTGATGGGACCAGATGCCATGATCTTAGTTTTCTGAATGTTAAGCTTTAAGCCAACTTTTTTACTTTCCTCTTTCACTTTCATCAAGAGGCTTTTTCATCCCTCTTCATTTTCTGCCATAAGGGTGGGGTCATCTGCATATCTGGAGTTATTGATATATCTCCCAGCAATCTTGATTCCAGCTCGTGCTTCAGCCAGCCCAGCGTTTTTCATGATGTACTCTGCATATCAGTTAAACAAGCAGGGTGACAATATACAGCCTTGATGTACTCCTTTTCCTATTTGGAACCAGTCTGTTGTTCCATGTCAAGTTCTAACTGTTGCTTCCTGGCCTGTATACAGATTTGTCAAGAGACAGGTCAGGTGGTCTGATATTCCTATCTCCTTCAGAATTTTCCAAGGTTTGTTGTGATCCACACAGTCACATGCTTTGGCATAGTCAATAAAGCAGAAATAGATATTTTTCTGGAACTCTCTTGCTTTTTCAATGATCTAGTAGATGTTGGCAATTTGTCTCTGGTTCCTCTGCCTTTTCTAAAACCAGCTTGAACATCTGGAAGTTCTCGGTTCACGTATTGCTGAAGCCTGGCTTGGAGAATTTTGAGCATTAATTTACTAGTGTGTGAGATGAGTGCAATTGTTTGGTAGTTTTTCTCTGGACAGGACCTAATCTAGAATTACACATTGTATTTAGCCATCAAGACCCTTCACTTTCCTCTAATTTGGTCTGCTCCTCAGACCTAATTGTCTTTTTCTTTTTTTCTTTCTATAATATGATTTATATGTGTTTCTTTTTCACTTATTTTTATTAGTTGGAGGCTAATTACTTTACAATATTGTGGTGGTTTTTGCCATACATTGACACGAATCAGCCATGGATTTACATGTGTTCCTGAGCCTGAACAGCCCACCCACCTCCCTCCCCATCCCATTCCTCTGGGTCTTCCCAGTGCTCCATCCCTGAGCACTCGTCTCATGCATACAACCTGGACTGGCGATCTGTTTCAAACTTGATAATATACATGTTTTGATGCTGTCCTGTCATATCATCCCACCCTCGCCTTCTCCCATAGAGTCCAAAAGTCTGTTCTGTACATCTGTGTCTCTTTTTCTGTCTTGCATATAGGGTTATCACTACCATCTTTATAAATTCCATATATATGTGTTAGTGTACTGTATTGGTGTTTATCTTTCTTAATTTGATATTATCTTAAGAGTGTAGGCTACTTTACTTAGTAGAATGTCCCTTCACGTGTGTGTTTTTTGGAAATTTCTTCTGACTGAATTTAGGTAATACATTTGGAACTTGAATAATATTATGTTCTCCTTAGTCTACCATTTCAGAAGGCACATGATTTCTCAATATTGGTGATGGATAGCTCAGTTGGTAAAGAATCTACCTGCAATGCAGGAGACAGCGGTTTGATTCCTGGGTTGGGAAGATTCACTGGAGAAGGGATAGGCTACACACTCCAGTATTCCTTGGGCTTCCCTTGTGGCTCAGCTGGTAAACATGATTGTCCAAGTTATTCGATTACAACATTTATATCATCCAGTCTTTCACAGAGCTTTCCATGAATGACTGACACAATAATGAAGGTGGCCATATGGTTAAAAAAAAAAAAAAGAAAGAAAGAGGTAGATTTCAGGGCTCATAATTTTGCTTATCATTGAAACTGTTTGATATTTGAGAAGATTTTTAGTAATATTAGAAAATATTGTATGTTTAGTCACTTCAGCTGTGTCCGACTCTCTGCAACCCCATGGACCATGACGAACTAGGCTCCTCCGTCCATGGGATTCTCCAGCAAGAATACTGGAGTGGGTTGTCATTTCATTCTCCAGTGATAAAGTATGAAGCAAGTGAAGTGAGTGAAGTAAAGTCGCTCAGTCATATCCGACTCTTTGCAACCCATGAACTGAAGCCCACCAGGCTCCTCCATCAATGGGATTTTCCAAGTAAGAGTACTGGAGTGGGTTGACATTTCCTTCTCCAAGAATATATTGTATAAACTTGGCAAATTAAATAGGAAAAAAACCTCACAATATCTACTGATCTTATGCAAAATTATTTTCATTTTCTTGATTTCTATTGACTATCTTATAAAAAATGTTGATTATGATTTCTCAACTATTATCTATAAGAATATAATTTACATAACTGTAATGATAGTATAGGCACAATTCTGATACATTGAAAGTATTCAATGAGTGTGCTACATAAACTTCATAATAATAATATTAAGAAAGTATAACACATATTTGATTATCTGTAATTTTATATCCATTATCATAACATTTCATTTTAGATGCTAATGTATAGGTACCTGATGCATTAAAACATGTTATTAAAAGAATATTTAACAATTATTTAAACTGACAATATTTTCCAAGTTTCTAACCATAATTATTTTTACCACATTTGAAGTTAAACAACTTTTCTCCATGCAAGCACAGTCTTAATATTTTATTCATAGATGACTTTGAACAACTATTTATATTGATCTTCATTATCAAGTGTCAATCTTTCTTTGCTCTTATATATATATAAATAACTTACTTATAGTTTCAATCATGTTGAACCAAAGACTTCAATTTTTCTCTGCTCTTCCAGTCATGTGAAACATTAATGTCAATAAAATTCAGATACTGTGGGTTCTATTTTCAGTAATGCAAAACTTAAAAGAAAGCCAATTATATGTATCTCATTCCAATAAACCTATAAAGGGGGCATCATTCTTGATTTTAAAAGTCAGTTTTAATAAAACTATAGTTTTGACAGGAAATGCAAGAATACTTGTACAACATACACAAATACTTGTATTTCTTATCTCATTAGGTCCTCAACAATGAAACATGTAACCTAAGAACTGGTCTTTTGACATGCAGTGAGGAAGAATAGCTGTAAGCAGATATGCACTTACAGATGGTGAGCAACTCAAATTTCACTTTTAACATCATATTCCCCAACTAGAGACTTCAGTTTTTAACTTTTAAAATTCAATAGATGGTTATATGATTTTTAAAACATACAGTCTTCTAATAGAGAACAAAACCCACAAAATATGGTTTTATTTGAATTAAAAGGCAAGCAATCTCTTATAGAAGATTTAGATCTTTTCTCTGTGTTGAGTCACATTCTATCTGTACACCACAGAGAATCATCTTTTAGATCCCGGGTATGATATGCAAGGTAGGCTTATGCCTTCTCTGAATCATGTACAAGCTGGTGGGATGTTTAAATACTCTATTGGTTCTTAACACTACGATGAGAGGGGTTAGCCCAAGTTGAATTATTAAAGTTCAAAATCACTTATAAAATGTCATCACCCAGAGCATTTTCTTACCCATAATACCAAAAATCCATTAACACTCACAGCTCAAACATCAAAGGATAACCTAGCTTAACTCCTACTAGAAAAGAGAGCTGTTAGAGATTCAATTCACATTCCTCCAAAGAAATTTCATGGATTTGTGACTATCAGACACACTTTTCACATTCAAATCCTGTTAAAATCTTAATCACACTTTTCCTTTAAGATTGAACAATTGTGTTTTCTGGTGTAATGAATCTTCAACCTCTTTAAGCATCAATTTTTAATGAACAGTAATAGGAGGGACTATTTTTCATTAAATAAACACAATTCTAGTTGCTTTGCAATGATATGTTTGGTGCAATTTCTCTTAGTAAAATTACAACTGCTACTAATTTTTTTTTTTTTTTTGCACCAAAGATAAATGATTAAGAATTAATTATGTAGATACCATCTCAAAAAAAAAAATAAATAAAAACAGTTAGGACATGGCTTAAGACATGCATATTTAGAATTTCAGGAGAAAAGAAAAGAAAGCAGCTAAACTGAGACCTACAGAGAGTATATATATATCTGCAGATCTTAAATGTCTAGTTTGGCTTCCAATTATGCTCATGCCTTAGGGGAAGATCAGCTTCAGGCAAGAGTGCAAACAGAATGCTTCTTTTTTTCCCCCCTAAGCACAGGTATTCAGAGTCTGATTTCCTGCTTCTTTCTACTTTCTTTCTTTCCCTTTTGTATCCTAGCTTTCAACAGAACAGACCCCTTCTACTAAATGTCTTCCAAATATCCCCTTTCTATCTCCACATCTCCAGGGTAATATCCCACCCATCATTGCTCATGGACCTGCTTCTTCTAAAATGAGAGCAGATCCATCTAGTGACCTAAAGTGCCTTTATTATTAAGGGTTCTTCTTTGAGGTAGAGCTGGGGTGGAGGGGCACCACTATTGCCAGGCCAGATTTTGTAGTCACTCCAAATACCAAAGAGACAATTACTTATATTATCAATGTAGGATTTGGCATTTTTAGCCACATCTTTACTAAATCCATACACAGAGAATAATATTTCAGTCCTAACTGAAGTAAAAAGATAAAAGGGAAGAATATTATTTATTGCATACACATTATTTAAAGTATGATTTTCATCTTTATACTACCAGAAAGGCAACTATGGTCTATATGTAGCTACACTGAAAGAGTTTTAAAAAATAAATTCTACCATTAATTATCTTACTAACATTGAGTAAAATTTAATACTTATCTTTAAATATCAGGTAGAATATATCCAAGACTATATGCATAGGCATATGTTGTTATTTTATTTTAGAATTATAATTTCTCTTCCTACAGACTAAGATGGGCTTCCCTAGTGGCTCAGCTGGTAAAGAATCTGCTTTCAATACAGAAGACCCAGGTTTGATCCCTGGCTTGGGAAGATCCGCTGGAGAAGGGAATGGCTACCCACTCCAGTATTCTTGCCTGGAGAATTTCATGGACAGAGTATCCTGGTGAGCTACAGCCATGGGATTGCAAAATGTCAGACACAACTGAGCAACTAACACTTTCACCTTCACAGGATAAGAAAATATTGAAAAAAACAATTCTACTTCATCAAGTAAAATGCTAAATACACTATTAGAAAAAAGTAGTCATATATATGTTTGTATATATAGTTTGCCCCCAGAAGTGATACATAATAAACATTTTCAAAAATAGATTAGAATATTTCCTCCAAATTTGAAGAAATATATATATATATATATATATATATATATATATATATATATTCTGAAAAGAAGGTACTTGAGAAGAATTATTTCAAACCAGGATATGCCATCCCTGTTAAGGAGAGGTTCATCTTAAGCCAAATTTATTTTGTTTCCTCATGAATGCATAAGAAGTTATTCTTTGAAACATCTAGTAGAACAGTAAAAATTCTATTGACCTTAAGGACAGTAGAAAGAAAATCAAGACAAAATATAGTTAATGTTTGACCTGTATTTTGGCAAATTAAACATATATTTTTAGAGTATTCATTTTTATAAGGTGGTGACCTTGAAAGAATCTACTCAAGTTCCTAAGAGTATAAAAACTCTAAAATAGGAACTGATAGACTAGCTATTTAGTACCATGATAACATCACTAGCAAGGTCAACTGTTAGATCTCAAAGCTTGTATTTAAAAAAATTAAATTCTGATGCTAGAGCTGCAGCAGTATTAAATTCCTGAATATATTGCCTAGTTATCATTTTCTTCTATGAATTCCTACTTCCCTGAATACAACAGTCTCTATTAAGGCATGACTCTATAGGCCTGACACCAAAGCAAGTTATAATTTTATCAGAATCTGTACCTAAGGATTAACATTAAGAAAAATTATAAATTTGTCTGTACACAAGTGACATAAAAATAACAGTAATATTATCTATGAATTTGATCAACAAGCATAACCAACCAATGTATGTTTTCCTCACTAATTGCAAAAAAAAATCCTAATAAGGAAAGAATGAAAGCTACTGGAGAATACACTTATATAAAGGGGGTAGACAGCAACTTGAAATTGCACAAGATGTAGCATCCTGCAAAATTAGTTCTAGGGTTTTGACATATGATATGAATTTGTCTCATACAGAGACTGTGGCGATGCCGTATTGCTAGCTGTGTCTATTGTAAGAAGCTTTTAGGACTATTTAGGCTTTCTGAAATTTGTTCTTACCTTCCTACAGAGTCTGAAATAGCTGGAGTGATCCTGATTGAAGGCCACAGGCCCCATGTTTGCCAGGATCATTTTGAAGTTTTAAACTTTTCTGTGATACAGTGAGATGTTTCCTGGTATTTGTCAATTACTTTTTGAAAAGCTTTTGGTTCTGACCTGTAGGTTGTAAATTTACTAGTGATGGGCTAGAAGTGGAATGTTTTAAAACTTGGAGATGTTTAAAGATTTAGTTGGGATTGAAAGGAGCCTTAAAATTCTCACAATGACAGAAAAAAAGGGGTCCAATAAACCATAGCAGCAGGTCCATGGACTGAAAAGATAATATTTTTGGTAATTACCGACCTTTGTTGCCATCTGTTTCATGAAGCATGTACCAACTCCCTGGGTTAGAATGAACTGCTTCCTCTGCTCTGTTTCAAGAGCACTCAATAGATGAAGTGTCTTATCTCTCTCTCTCATTTGTTTTATACTGAGTTGCAGACATTTCTGTTTCTTTCAACTAAATATGGATAATATTTAATTCAGCCCTGTTACTCTTGCATCTTGATCACTGCCTAATACTTAATAGATACTCAATGAACATTATCTGACTTAAAAAGTGAACTTTTGAAGGCACTCTGAGAAGGATAAGGAAAATAGAAGAAGGTGAAGATGTTAAAAACTAACAGAAGAAAGTCACACATTGTGAGAGTTAAAAAATATCAAATTTGAGAGAATCAGTATCCCCATAGAAGTAAAGATAGTAAAGAAGAAGTTAAAGAAGTAAAGTAAAGAAGTAAAGAAGATAGTAAAGAAGTTTCCTAAAATTATGAAATATGCATGCTTCTGATTTTTAAAATGATTACTGAGGTAATGGACACCATGATGGAGATGGCATTCAGCAAGAACCAAGAAGGGGGAAAAAAATTAAAAAATAGAAACAAAAACTGACATTAAGCACTAAGGGGTGAGACCAAGAGCAAGTTAAACACACGAGAAAATCAGAATCTCATCTTCAGGTAATAACTGAGAATAACTATTAAAAACTACATACATGTATTTTAAAAATTACATTTATGTATTGCACAGGCAAAGTCAGGGACTGAAGACTGAATGGAAAAGGCTTCACCTTGAGTTTTGGGGATGCTGTCTCCCTTGGGCTATCTGATGGCTCTGTGTAAGAGAGCTGAGAGCATAAAAAAATTAGCCAAGTTTTAACAGCCCTCTGCTTTAGGGGATTAACAAATGGAATTAAAGTGTGCCAAGAAGCAGAGAAAGTGGGAGACTGGTTCTGATAAAAACAAAACAAAAATATTGGTTTTAGGTTGGCAGTTCAAGATGAAAGAAAACGTGAATTGGAAATAGATTCTTGTCACTTCAGGAACTCAAATCTACCTTTCAGTCAGTTCAGTCACTCAGTCGTGCCCGACTCTTTGAGACCCCATGAACCGAAGCAGCCCGGCATCCCTCTCTGCCTACCTTTAAGTTAGTGCAAACACGGAGACAGAATGCAGAGGGTCTGCAAATACCAACACTTCCAATCTGACTCTTCCCTTGCAAAAAGCAAAAGTATATTGTCCCTGGAGAAAGGAGACATACTTTAGACATAAATGTGCAAAATGATTCATGAAGAATCTCTAGAACAAAATACAAATAATCAAGACACAGGATATGAGAAAGTTACAAACTCCAAAAATCACTAGCTATTGTTAATACTGATTTTCCAAATGCTCAATTTTCAAGAGCAAAGACTGTCAGACAGGATTAAATTTCAACAATATGCAGTTGATAAAAAGCAGATCTTAAAAATAAGGATGCAATAACTGAAAAGGGGGGCTTCCTATGTGGTACAGGGGTAAAGAATCTGCCTGTCAATGCAGGAGGCACAAGAGACACGTGTTTGATTTTTGGGTGGGGAAGATCCCCTGGAGAAGAAAAGGGCAACTTGCTCCAGTACTCTTGCCTAGAAAATCCCATGGACAGAGAAGCCTGGCAGGCCACAGTCCATGGGGTTACAAAAGAGTCAGATATGATTGAGCAACTGAGCACACACAGAAACTTAAAAGGACAAGGGAGAAAAAGATTTACTGTGCAAACAAATAATCAAGAAAAATTAGCATAGCTTAAGCAACATAAATTACAATGAACATTAGAGGTGAACTGGGTTACTTCAGAGAGACAGGCACTGGCTGTACCAGTGCCTTATAGTTCTCTCACTGCCTTTATGGGCACACAGGGGCCCTAAAATTCACTTTGATGACAATATCACCATGTGCCACTCACGCTCTGGTCTAGTGCCTAGTTTACTTTCTAAGGAGGTACTTTGGCCCCTTTAAAGTCTCAGTCATCACCAAGGTTTGAATTTATGTCAAGGTATCAGACAGTCAACTGCAGTATAAGGACTAAAAGTCAGGAATATGTGGTGTTTTGATGTCTCATGGAATTAAAGGACCTCAAATGGCCTAACCCAAATTTCTCCTCCCTAGTCTTCTCCCGTGGATAAGATCCCTAAACCCAACAATCTGCCTTATACAGAGGACTAGAGTTGAGTTGCAATGCTTGTTTGTGGCTCAGATGGTAAAGAATCTGTCTGCAATGCAGGAGACCTAGGTTTGATCCCTGGGTCAGGAAGATCCCCCAGAGAAGGGAATGGCTACCCACTCTAGTAATCTTCCATGGACAAAGGAGGCTATAGTCTATGGAGGTCACAAAGAGTCAGACATGACTGAGCAACACTTTCACTTCACTTTGAGACACAAGTTCCTGCTTGTTCCCAGAATAGTGGGTTTCAGAATTAAACCAGGGAATTACTCAGATCAGCCATTCATAAACTGTTGTGAGAACCAGGGTATACCTCATCCTCTTTTAACTACAAAATCATGCCACTCATTGCCCCCAGAGTTTTTACTCTGTTCCTCAAGCACAACCATCTGTGACCCTGCATGGGACCACGTCCTACTCCCCCTGGCTATGACCATGTGACTAATAAACTCTATCCCATCTGTCCAGTGTCAGGCGTCCTGGTTTGTCTATCCCTTTAACTTTAGGATGTGACTCCTTCCCTCACCAATGGGGAAAAGAAGACATAACTAAAGAAAGAAAGGAAGGAAGAGTGGGAAGGAGGAGATAAATTAGAAGCATAAGCATAGGATTCAGAATACAGAAGATTTGTGAATTTTTCATTCCCCAGTGAATTAAGAACATGTATTGACTATACTGTTCTTAGGTCATTGATTCCAGAGCAAAATTACTTTGTGTTACTTGAAAGTAAGTATTGTGTCCTAAATACTTGTCAGATTGATTGCTGTATTGATTTTTAAGATCTATGACTGTATCATTTCTGCAATATATTTCTATTCTTTTGAACAGGTGGGGAAACTGTATAATGATTTTTTTTTTAAATGCTGCTTAGAATGTAATAAATACATTCCAGAAAGAAAAGCTACTCAGTACCATTAGCTATAAAATAAAAGTCAAAGCTATTTCATGAACATTAATAGCATTCTTATGGTGTCTGTCATCAGCATTTTACTCAGAATGTCAACACAGTCCTATTATTAATGTTAGAAGAAGTCTAGTTTAGAAATCTTTGGCTCCATTATAGACTGCTTGAAAATATTTAGACAATAAAAGTCTAGTTTCTAATCTAAAAAATTAAATTTATTATTTATATATAAGTAAAAATAGAAATAAACATAAGTTTTAAAAAGACATAGAAAAATCTTTTCCAAAAGGAGCTAGAACTAAATGAATTATAACTGAGGCAAAACCCTACTGGGAAAGGTTCTTTAATATATCATTGCCTACCTTGTCAAAAAAAAAAAAAAAAGAAAGCAGTTAGACCTTTTTCACTTTGGCTCTTTTAAACACTCTAAATGTCTTCAAGTCAAATGCCTTCAGAAGTAAAATGGTAGTTATAATTTTCTATATTTTATAAATGGCAGAGAGACATACTAAATAAAGAAATGAATGAACAAAGTAATTACTGAAGATAGAAACTAATATTTTTACTGGCTTATTTCCTTTTTAAAAATAACAATCTCTGATCATTACAGTCATTACAATCTTTCCAATTGCACTCATCCCACACGCTAGCAAAGTAATTCTCAAAATTCTCCAGGCTTCAACAACACAGGAACCGTGAACTTTCAGATGTTCAAGCTGGATAGAGAAAAGCCAGAGGAACCAGGGATCAAATTGTCAACATCTGTTGGATCACTGGAAGTGCAAGAGTATTCCAGAAAGACACCAAATTCTGCTTCATTGACTACACCAAAACCTTAGACTGTGTGGATCACAACGAACTGCAGAAAATTCTTAAAGGGATGGGAATACCAGACCACCTCACCTACCTCCTGAGAAACCTGTATGTAGGTCAAGAAAAAACAGTTAGAAGAGGACACGGAACAACAGACTGGTTCCAAATCTAGAAAGGAGTACATAAAGACTGTATATTGTCACCCTGCTTATTTAACTTACATGCAGAGGACATCATATGAAATTCTGGGCTGGATGAGGCACAAGCTGGAATCAAGTTTTCTGGGAGAAATATCAATAAACTGAGATGTGCAGATGACACCACCCTTATGGCAGAAAGCAAAGTAGAACTAAAGAGCCGCTTGATGAAAGTGAAAGAGGAGAGTGAAAAAGTTGGCTTAAGGCTCAACATTCAGAAAACTAAGATCATTGCATCTGGTGCCATCACTTCATGGCAAATAAATGGGGAAACAATGAAAACAGTGACAGAGTTTATTTTCTTGGGCTCCAAAATCATGGAAAATGGTGACTGAGGCCATGAAATTAAAAGATGCGTGCTCCTTGGAAGAAAACCTCTGACCAACCTAGACAGCATATTAAAAAGCAAAGACATTACTTTACCAACAAAGGTCCATCTAGAAAAAGCTATGGTTTTTCCAGTGGTCATGTATGGATGTGAGAGTTGGACTGTAAAGAAAGTTGAGTACTGAAGAATTGATGCTTTTGAACTGTGGTGTTGGAGAAGACTCTTGAGAGTCCCTTGGACCGCAAGGAGATCCAACCAGTCCATCAAAGGAAATCAGCCCTGAATAATCATTGGAAATACTTATGCTGAAGTTGAAACTCCAATACTTTGGCCACTTGATGCAAAAAACTGACTCATTGGAAAAGACCCTGATGTTGGGAAAGATGGAAGGCAAGAGGAGAAGGGAACGACAGAGGATGAGGTGGTTGGATGGCATCACTGACTGGATGGATGTGAGTTTGAGTAAACTCTGGGAGTTGGTGATGGACAGTGAAGCCTGGTGTGGTGAGTCCATGTGGTCACCAAGAGTTGGACACGACTGAGGGACTCAACTGACTGACAATCTCTGAACTTTAAGGTATGGGAATTTTGTTACAATAAAGACAGTAATGAGGCAAATATTCCTGCTTATTTTTGGTCTCTTATCAAAAATGTCTTTGAGGTTTGAGTGGAAATCTTAGAATAGTATTTAGAAGTTCCAAGCAACAAATGGTAATAATATTTCAGGAAAATTACAGAAGGAAGCCTTGAGAACATAGAAATCTTAAATAATATGAAAAAAAAAGAAATAATATGACATATCCTACAAGTAGGCCATGCCTTTAAAATAGATTACATTATTGTTGATCAGTTAGACAAAACAATGTTGGGGACACAATCAAATTAATCTTATATGGTTTTATAGTACAAGAGCACTATTATATTGTAACAGTTGTTTTATTGAATCATAGGACGTGTAATGTTAGGTCAATGAACATATCTAAAATTCATGAAATGAACTTACTACTTTAATTTTAAGTTCAGTTCAGTTCTGTTGTTCAGTCGCATTTGACTCTTTGTGACCCCATGGACTGCAGCACATCAGGCTTCCCTGTTCATCACCAACTGCCGGAGTTTACTCAAACTCATGTCCATTGATCAGTGATGCCATCCAACCATCTTATCCTCTGTCATCCCCTTCTCCTGCCTTCAATCTTTCCCAGCATCCGGGCCTTTTCAAATGAGTCAGCTCTTCTCATCAAATGGCTAAAGTACTGGAGTTTCAGCTTCAACATCAGTCTTTCCAAAGAATATTCAGGACTGATTTCCTTTAGGATGGACTGAATGGATCTCCTCGCAGTCCAAGGGACTCTCAAGAGTCTTCTCCAACACCACAGTTCAAAAGCATCAATTATTTGGTGCCCAGCTTTCTTTATAGTCCAATCTCACATCCATACATGACTACTGGAAAAACCACAGTCTTGACTAAATGGACCTTTGTTGGCAAAGTAATGTCTCTGCTTTTTAATGATATGATGTCTATGTTGGTCATAACTTTCTTCCAAGGAGTAAGCATCTTTTAATTTCATGGCTGCAGTCACCATCTGCAGTGATTTTGGAGTCCCCAAAAATAAAGCCTGACACTGTTTCGACTGTTTCAGTATCTATTTGCCATGAAGTGATGGGACCGGATGCCATGATCTTAGTTTACTGAATGTTGAGCTTTAAGCCAACATTTTTACTCTCTTCTTTCACTTTCATCAAGAGGCTTTTTAGTTCTACTTCACTTTCTGCCATAAGGGTGGTGTCACCTGCATATCTGAGGTTATTAATATTTCTCCTAGGAATCTTTATTCCAGTTTGTGCTTCACCTAGCTCAGAGTTTCTCATGATGTACTCTGAATAAAAGTTAAATAAGCAGGGTGACAATATACACACTTGACATACTCCTTTTCCTATTGGGAACCAGTCTTTTGTCCCATGTCCAGTTCTATCTATTGCTTCCTGACCTGCAAACAGATTTCTCAAGAGACATGTAAGGAGTTCTGGTATTCCCATGTCTTGAAGAATTTGCCACAGTTTGTTGTGATATACAGTCAAAGGCTTTGAAATAGTCAATAAGGCAGAAATAGATGTTTTTCTGGAACTCTCTTGCTTCTCTGATGATCCAGTGGATGTTGGCAATTTGTTCCCTGGTTCCTCTGCCTTTTCTAAAACCAGCTTAAACATCTGGAAGCTCACAGTTCACGTTTTCTTGAAGCCTGGCTTGGAGAATTTTGAGCATTAATTCTTTACTAGCATGTGAGATGAATGCAATTGTGCAGTATTTGGAGTATTGTTTGCCATTGCCTTTCTTTGGGATTGGAATGAAAAGTGACCTTTTCCAGTCCTGTGGCCACTGCTGAGTTTTCCAAATTTGATGACATATTAAATGTAGCACTTTCATAGCATCATCCTTTTTGGATTTGAAATAGCTCAACTGGAATTCCATCACCTCCACTAGCTTTGTTCGTAGTGATGCTTCCTAAGGCCCACTTGACTTCACATTCCAGGATGTCTGGCTCTAGGTGAGTGGTCACACCATCGTGATCATCTGGGTCATGAAGATCTTTTTTGTATAGTTCTTCTGTGTGTTCTTGCCACCTCTTCTTAATATCTTCTGCTTCTGTTAGGTCCGTGCCATTTCTTTCCTTTTTTTGTGCCCATTTTGCATGAAATGTAACCTTGGTATCTCCAATTTTCTTGAAGAGACCTGTAGTCTTTCCCATTCTGTTGTTTTCCTCTACTTCTTTGCACTGGTCACTGAGAAAGGCTTTCTCATCTCTCCTTGCCATTCTTTGGAACTCTGCATTCAAATGAATATATCTTTCGTTTTCTCCTTTGGCTTTCACTTGCTTCTTTTCACAGCTATTTGTAAGGCCTCCTCAGACAGCCATTTTGCTTTTTTGCATTTCTTTTTCTTGGGGAATGTCTTGACTCCTTTCTCCTATGTAATGTCATGAACCTCCATCCATAGTTCCTCAGGCACTCTGTCTATCATATCTAGTCCCTTAAATCTATTTCTCACTTCCACTGTATAATCATAAGGGATTTGATTTAGGTAGTACCTGAATGGTCAAATGGTTTTCCCTACTTTCTTCCATTTAAGTCAGAATTTTGCAATAAGGAGTTCATGATCTGAGCCACAGTCAGCTCTCAGTCTCATTTTTTGCCGACTATATAGAGCTTCTCTATCTTTGGCTGCAAAGAACATAATCAATCTGATTTTGGTGTTGACCATCTGGTGATGTCCATATGTAGAGACTTCTCTTGCATTGTTGAAAGAGGTTGTTTGCTATGATCAGTGCATTTTCTTGGCAAAACCCTATTAGCCTTTGCCCTGCTTCATTCTGTAGTCCAAGGCCAAATTTGCCTGTTACTCCAGGTAGTTCTTGACTTCCTACTTTTTCATTCCAGTACCCTATCATGAAAAGGAAATCCTTTCTGGGTGTTAGTTCTAGAAGGTCTTATAGGTCTTCATAGAACCATTCAGCTTCAGCTTTCATCTTTACTGGTATGGGCATAGACTTGGATTATCATGATGTTGAATGGTTTGCCTTGTAAATGAACAAAGATCATTCTGTCATTTTTGAGATTGCATCCAAGTACTGCATTTTGGACTCTTTTGTTGACTATGAGGGCTACTCCATTTCTTCTAAGACATTCTTGCCAACAGTATTAGATATAATGGTCATCTGAGTTAAATTCATCATTCCAGTCAATTTTAGTTTGCTGATTCCTAAAATATCGATGTTCACTCTTGCCATCTCCTGTTTGACTATTTACAATTTGCCTTGATTCATGGACCTATCACTCCAGGTTCCTATGCACTGTTGCTCTTTACAGCATCTGACCTTGCTTCCATCACCAGTCTCATCTACAACTTGGTGTTGTTTTTGTTTTGACTCCATCTATTCATTCTTTCTGGATTTATTTCTCCACTGAAATCCAGTAGTATATTGGGTACCTACCGACCTGGGTATTTCATCTTTCAGTGTCCTATCTTTTTGCCTTTTCATACTGTTCATGGGTTTCTCAAGGCAATAATACTGAAGTGGTTTGTCATTCCCTTCTCCAGTGGACCACATTTTATCAGACTGTCCACCATGACCAATTGTCTTGGGTAGCCCTGCAAGGCATGGCTCATAGTTAATTGAGTTAGACAAGACTGTGGTCCATGTGATTAGATTGGTTATTTTTCTGTAATTTTAGGTAGGTAGAATATTTTTACTTGATTATACACATCTAAACTAGGAGTGAGAAAACTAATTTTTCAGCCAAATCTAGCCCATCACTTCCTTTTATAATTAAAGATATACTGAAGCACAGCCATGCCCATCCATTGTCTTTGACTGCCTTTGCATTATAAGGCAGAGTAGAGGAGTCATGACTGACATCTTATGGCCTACAAACCCAACTATTTTACTATCTGGCCTTTTATAGAAAAAAAAAATTGTTATAGCTAATCAAGACCAATAAATTAGATTCAAACATATTTAGTAGGTAGGATTTTAATACCTACTATACTTTTATATCATCTCTTTACTCTCAGGTTTACAGATTAGTAATTCAGTATAGTATGTAAGAGTAAAGAAGAGGACAAAAACCATATAGATAAAAAAGAGAAGTTTATTAAAACAAATTTGGACGGAAGTTGCAAAAACACGGGAACCTTGAACTTGTATTATCTCAGTTTGGATAAAGAGATTAAGAGGGCAAGGTTTGAGATCTTGGTTGATTCCTTAGTGTTTTCTTTGGCAAAGTCAAGTTTAAAATTATTGGTGTCCTGGAAAGATGTTGGAGCCATTTACTGGCATATGTCTGACATACGTATAAGAATAGCCTCAATTAAGTCTTACTACAAATGGTGATAAAACTTCATTCTGATTTATACCCTTATTTTTGAATTTAAGCTTTGGTTATAAACAAAGAAAACATTTTTAATTGTCAAATTCTGTGGAACCAACCAGATACTGTCTTTCACTTTAGTTCCCAAGGGATGAAAACATGAATATTTATGATAATCAATTTCTATTATTTTATTATTATAATTAATTTTACAGCCTACAAGATAACGGGATGCATTGTTCCAGGAAGAGGATATATTGTAAGAGAGTCAGAGTATTTAATTAACTAATAAATATTTAAAATTCATCTTTAAAGATAATTCTGCTGTGTTGTTATATAAGTTTTGAAATATGGGTAAAAAGAATTTAAAATTTGTTTTATTAATTGACCAGCAAAATGCATAGAAATTAAGGCATGGAAATAGGAAAGCATAGTTCTTATGTATTTTCAACACAGAAAAGTGGGAAGAAATAAAATGGAATCTAGCATGATTGTGCAGAGGTTTCAAAATGGCTGAGAACATATAAGGATGCTTTCAAATCATAAATACATTTTATTTAATAAGTTGGTGATCCCAAGGCCCTCTTAAGCACCGCATCTGTTATTCTTTCCTGCTATTATAGTGATGAAAAGCAGCAGTAAACTACGTCTCTCCTATCTATGCAAATCATTGCAAGGAATCAAATGACAGGACAACACAACCTCAGGAGATGTTGAACTTCATTTTCAGGTGGCATTCCTAGGATGGCGTCAGGTGAGTGGAGGTAGTTGCTGCATTAGTTGCTCCTCACTCTCTCACTCTTGCTCTGACAAATAGGATTTAATGACCAGCACATGTATAATATAATGTTATTGTTATTTAGTTGCTAAGTGGTGTCCAACTCTTTCCAACCCCATAAACTGCAGCATGCCAGGCTTCCCTGTCCTTCACTATCTCCCGGAGCTTGCTCAAACTCGTGTCCACTGAGCCAATGATGCTATCCAACCAACTTATCCTCTGTCACCCTCTTCTCTACCTGCCCCCTCAATCTAAATACCTAATTGTTCATTTGTCTTCCCAGGTGACACACTGGTAAAGAATCTGCCTGTCAATGGAGGAGATGCAAGAGATGCAGTTTCGATGCCTGGGTCAGGAAGAGTCCCTTGTATAGGAAATGGCAATCCCTACCAGTATTCTTGCCTGAAAAATTCCATGGTTAGAGGATCCTGGCAAGCTATAGTCATGGAGTCACAAAGATTTGGACATGACTTAACGACTAAATAACAAAACAACAATTGTTCATGAACCCTATGGATGAGCTCCCACTTTGAAAACCTTTGGCTACTTGTAAAAGATAAAACCAGTCTAATTTTCTTTTTTCATAAAGCAAGCCAAATACAACTATTTTAAAGAATACTCAACAAACTCTGAGCCAATTCCAAAGGAATATCTCAAAAAGGTAGTTCAAATAAGAGAAATAATATAGGTTAAAACTGTATGGTTCAATTGAAGTGACTGCAGGAGATAAACACACTGGGATGTATAAAGTCTGTTGTGTTTGCTACAAAATCAATCTCAGTAACAGATACATATGAATATATTTTCACACCTCATATACCTCTGAATCCAAATCATAAGACTATCTGCTTCAATTAATGAAAGGCAGATTACAAAGGAAGAGAGGAGCATCTAGAGAATTATATTAGAACAAAAAAGCTATTAGTAACACTCAGCATGGAAGCACTGGAGTGTTTTAAGTACAAAGCATTGTTTATTTTTCTAACCCAAGTTCTAAAGAAAAAAATGAAGCTTTTAAGTACATCTGCCTACATTAATACCAAAAGGAGTTTTAGGAAAGATTAAGATCAATATCAATATTAATATTTAATCATCCTCTTCTTTGGTTGTCTCTCCAATGACTTAAAAAAAAGCAGGTGTTAATTCTACCAAGAAAACTATTTGTAAAGAAAGTAAATGCCCTTTGGGCAATGAGGTATTCACTGAAATGAGGTCATCTGACCCCATCTAGTTCAGTTAATTATTTTGTTTGACATTCTAACTAATAAAGGTCTCACCATCCTTTAAAAAAAAAAAAAAGTCTTCAGTATATTTCTATCTGCTGAAACTTACATCTGGTTCACTTCTTTCTAGACTAGATATTAAGAGGATCAACACTTTATTATTCCCTAGACTCCTATTCACTGATATGCACAGTGCTCCAAAAAACATGCTTCATTTACCAGGAGAAAGAACCCTGCAGTGTATCTAAAGCCTAAAGGCATTGATATACAGCAGTTCATTTGGAGACCCAGTTAAAGAAAATAATTCTGGGGCACACTGGTTTCTCATAGGTATCCATTGCTGAAGAAAGCAGTTTAGGACTCAACAGTACAACCAAAAGAAAACCAAAGTCATTTCAAGTGGTAAAATAAGAACTCAAAGAGAGATCAAAAACACATTTTAAAATCATATGTATGCATGTATGTATGTGTGTAGGTGTACATGTAGGTGTAGCAAAGAATATTTGATTTCTCTATCTTTAAATATTATATAAATTCCTAGTCATTAATTAATTACTAAGTGGACATGTTACATATTGTATCAGAGTTCAAATTTAAAGCAAGAGAAACTAAGGCATAAGAGGATTTACCTTTCATTCCAATAACTTTTTAAAAATAAATATTGTTCAGATGGAGTCCAGAGTTGACTCTGCCAATGCATTTAAGAGTCACATTATTGGACAAATGACATAATAGAAAATAATACAGCGATTATTAAAGCAATATCTTATTTCTAGTAGGTGACGTTCTTGGGCAAAATTGACAAAGACAGATACATAGTGTACTTATAATTTCACTGATGAAACTTTTGCCTAGCTTCTATGCTATGCTTATATATGTTTTCAATGAATCCTGCAGCTGTGCATTCAGACAATAGTTGAGGAGGAAAATGGGGAAAGAGATAACACATCTACTCTTTTAAATCCAGTTTTTTCTTCTAACTGCAGCTAAAAGGGGATACTTCCTAGAGCAAAGGAGCATCTTTTGTCAAACTAGAACTGCACAACCCAGGGGACCACGGCAGTATGATATTAATGCTCAATACTTACATTTCTGCCTCTTAAAGATTCAGGGAAACAAGTTTCTGACTCCAACTCTGATTTCCAATAATAACTGAATAATATCTTATCCATCCCCTAAATGACTGAATTAACCACCTAATCAAGGCAACTTATTTAACCTTCTTCCAAGCACAGAACTCTTAGAAATTCTCAGAAGTTTTAAAAATATAACTTATTTTCCATTACTTGAGTTACCAGACCTTTTTCCTTTGATACTTATTTCTATAAATTGTCCCCAGTTTCAAAACTTCAAAATATTCAACACTGTCCTAAAAACAAACAAACCAAACCCTCGAGGATTCAAAATATTATTTAAACACTTAGGCATTGAGGCATATATTCGATCATTTGATAACTTAAAACATTAAAAAAAAATTTAATGTTTTGGCTTATATAAAACTGATTAAATATGAAGAAATATGAAGTCTCAGCACCATGGAGTTATTCCTATTGTATTAAAAAGTATCTTCTACTGCCTATTTAATTGTTTTTCCCTGGTGGGTCAGTGGTAAAGAATCCACCTCCCAGTGCAGGAGACATGGGTTCAATACCTGGGTAAGGAAGATATCCTGGAGAAGGAAACCGCAACCCACTCCAGTATTCTTGCCTGGGAAACCCCATGGACAGCAGGCTTTGGTGGGTTATAGTCCATAGGGTCGCAAAAGAGTTGGACGTGACTTAGCGACTGAACAACAACAACATATTTAACTAATGCTTTAATTTTTAAAAGTATCCGACAATGAATACATCAATACTGAATTAACTGAATTAAAGATTCATGCCATTTACAAACACCACAAAGGAAATCAAACAGTTGTAGAAAAACTTTAAAAACATGTGGAGAATCTATATGCTATAGTTAAAATGCTTATTACATAAATGAAAAAATATATATCAAGAGAATACACTATGTTCATGGGATAGAAGACTCAACATAGTTAATTTTCCTCATTTCAACCTACAACTTTAAGGCAAATACTAACTTTTCATAGACATAACATTTTTATTTTAAAATTTTGATGAAATGGATAGGATCTAAATAGTTAAAATACTCTTTAAATAGAAGAATGACATGGGAAGAATCACTTTGCCCAAGATTAAGTCTTACTATATACCTCTAGTTATCAAGAAAGTGTGGTGTTGGAAAAAGTGGTATGGGCAAAAAGATAAACACATAAATCAATGGAACAGAATATGGAGAAACAGACCCACAAAATACATCCAACTTATTTTTCACAAAGGTGCAAAAGCAATGTTCTGGAGGAAGATACTCTTTTCAATAAATGATTCTAGAGAACTTGGACATCCATGAGGCAGCAGTGGGAAGAAGTGTGACCTAATTCTAAAATCTTGTACAACAATTAATCCAAAGTGAATCATTAATTTAAATATTAAGTGTAAAACTGAAAAAAAATAGGCACTTAACAATAAGAAAATCTTAGGATCTAAGGTGAAACAAAGAGTTTTTAGACAGAATAGAAAAGATAGGTCAATTAGAGCTCATCAAAATTAAAAACTTTTGTTCTGCAGAAGACTCTCCTAAGGAGATATAAAGAAGTACAATCTGGGAAAGAATATTTGCAAAACATATATCTGATGAAGAACTGGTGTCTAGAATATATTAAGAACTCTCAAAACAACATTAAGTGAGCAATTCAATGAGAAAATGGGCAAAAGAAACAAACATTTTATCTATGGCATATAAAGATGGCAAATAAACACATGAAGTATTCAACATCATTAGAAATCAGGGAAATGAAAATTAAAACTACCATGGCCAATCACTACAAAACTGCTAATGTCAAAATAGAGATACCGTCTAATGCTGGTGAAGATGAAGAAAAAGGAAACATATTGCTAGTGAGAATGTAAAATGGTTTAACTACTTTGAAAAAGTAGATTGGCAGTTTCTTCTAAAACATGTAATTACTGTATAACCCTGAAATTCAAATCCTGAATATTTACCCCAGGGAAATAAAAATTTATGGTCACCCAAAATCTGAACATGAATTCTCATAACAGCTTTATTTATAATAGCTAAAAATGGAAATAGCCCACATGTCATTCCAGAAATGTATGGTTAAACAACTTCCAGAGATAAATGTTTAAACAACCAATAGTATATCCACAGCATGGAATACTACATAGTAAAATAGTAAAAAAGAATAAACTATTGGTGTACACAGTAATTTAGATGAATCTGAAGAGAATTATGATGAGTGAAAAATTCCAATTTCTAAAGTCATCATGCTCTCAGATGTCATATGATTACATACTGTATAATAACATTTTTGAAATGAGAAAAACTATAGAAACGGAGAACAGACTAGTGCTTACTAGGTTCAAGGGGAGAAGAGGCCAGGGTCATAAAATGACAACAAAAGGGATCTTTGTGGCAAAAGCACTGTTCTCTATTTTGACTGTAGTGGTGGCTATATGAACTTACTCATATGATAAAATTGCAAAAGACTAAATGCACTCAAAAATAACTAGATAGATAACTGGGAAAATGAAGAAAATTGGAGGATTATGTTACTGTCAATTTCCTGGTTACAATGAATGCATGCATGCTAAGTCATTTCGCTCGTCGCCATCTCCTACAACCCTATGGATTGTAGACGGCCAGGCTCCTCTGTCCATGGGATTCTCCAGGGGAGAAAACTGGAGTGGCTTGCCATGCCCTCCTCCAGGCGATCTTCCCAGCCTAGGGATTGAACGCATGTTTCTTATGGGTCTTGCATTGTCAGCTGTGTTCTTTAACATTAGCACCATTTGTGAAGACCCTTTCTGGTTACAATATTATACTATAATTTTAAAAGATGTCATTTGTGGAAATTGGATAAAGAGTACATGCAAATTTTTGCATTATTTCTTACATTTATATGTTAATCTCAATTATTTCAAAATGAAAATTTGAGTTAAAATATTTAATCTATTTCATCTTCTAGCAGTGGAACTGCAGTAAGGATAAACAAGTGCAATGTAATGAAGGTCTATAAATTTCAAGTTTTAAGGAGTCAGTCTGATTTTTCCATATCAGGTAAGAGAAAACTTCTTGAGATAAAAATGAAAAATCTAAATTCTTATGCTATTAATTTTAAACCTTCAAATTTCTGGTGTGGAGGAGTAAGATTCTGAATACTGATTCTTCCACAAATAAATTATAAATTATGGAAATATTTTTAGGAAAAAAAACTACTCAAGGTCTCTACATTTGAAGACAAGGGGCCAGATTTTGGAGTGGAAATGAAATTTGGAATGAGGTAATTTTTAAAATGAGCAGTGGCATAGGCAGCTTAAACACTGCTGCAAAATGTTTCCTTTTTGTGGACAAAGGAGACAGAGAGGAGCCCAGAATAAGGAAAGGAGAAAGTCAGAGAAGGAAATCTCTTAAAACACAATTGTCTGGTGAAGAATTGAACCAATGATATATGGGCCCAGTTGATTATACTTGTATAAAGACAAAGACATGGATTGAGATCTCAGCATTCACCTATTGTACATCTGAACTTAATCAAGTTAATAGCCTGCTAAAACCCTGGAATAATATAACGATATGCAAAATTTCTACAATTTAATACTCACAATGTCCAGGTTACAATCTGAAAGTATTTGCTATATTAAGCGCCAAGAAAATATAACCAACACTCAAGAGATAAAATATCCAATACACATTTACCTTGTGATAACACTGAATCCCCTAGAAGAAATGGAGTAGCCATCATAATCAACAAAAGAGTCCAAGATGCAGTACTTGGATGTAATCTCAAAAACGACAAAATGATCTCTGTTCCTTTCCAAGGCAAACCATTCAATATCACGGTAATCCAAGTCTATGCCCCAACCTGTAATGCTGAAGAAAGTGAATTTGAACAGTTCTATAAAGACCTAAAAGACCCTCTAGAACTAAAACCCAAAAAAGATGTCATTTTCATTATAGGGGACTGGAATGCAAAAGTAGGAAGTCAAGACACACCTGGAATAACAGGCCAATTTGGCCTTGGAGTACAGAAAGAAGCAGGGCAAAGGCTAACAGAGTTCTGCCAAGAGAATGCACTGGTCATAGCAAACATCCTCTTCCAACAACACAAGAGAAGACTCTACACTTGGACATCACTGGATGGTCAATACTGAAATCAGATTGATTATATTCTTTTCAGCTGTAAACAGAAGGGAAGTGAAAAGGAAAGGAGAAAAGGAAAGATATACCCATTTGAATGCAGAGTTCCAAAGAATAGTAAGGAGAGATAAGAAAGCCTTCCTCAGTGATCAGTGCAAAGAAATATAGGAAACCAATAGAATGGGAAAGACTACCAGTCTGTTTAAGAAAATTAGAGATACCAAGGGAACATTTAATGCAAAGATGGGCTCAATAAAGGACAGAAATGGTAGGGACCTAACAGAAGCAGAAGATATTGAGAGGTGGCAAGAATACACAGAAGAACTGTACAGAAAAGCTCTTCATGACCCAGATAATCATGAGGGTGTGATCACTCTCCTAGAGCTAGACATCCTGGAATGTGAAATCAAGTGGGCCTTAGGAAGTGTCACTGTGAACAAAGCTAGTGGAGGTGATGGAATTCCAGTTGAGCTATTTAAAATCCTGATAGACAATGCTGTCAAAGTGCTCAACTCAATATGCCAGCAAATTTGGAAAACTCAGCAGTAGCCACAGCACTGGAAAAGGTCAGTTTTCATTCCAATGCCAAAGAATGCTCAAACTACCACACAATTGCACTCATCTCACACGCTAGTAAAGTAATGCTTAAAATTCTCCAAGCAAGGCTTCAGCAATACATGAACAGTGAACTTCCAGTTGTTCAAGCTGGTTTTAGAAAAGGCAGAGAAACCAGATATCAAATTGTCATCATTCGCTGGATCATCGAAAAAGCAAAAAAGTTCCGGAAAGACATCTATTTATGCTTTATTGACCATGCTAAAGCTCTTGACTGTGTGGATCACAATAACCTGTGGAAAATTCTGAAAGAGATGGGAATACCAGACCACCTGACCTGCCTCTTGAGAAACCTGTGTGCAGGTCAGGAAGCAACAGTTAGAACTGGACATGGAAAAACAGAGTGGTTCCAGATAGGAAAAGGGGTACATCAAGGCTGTATGTTGTCACCCTGCTTATTTAACTTATATGCAGAGTACATCATGAGAAACGCTGGGCTGGAAGAAGCACAAGCTGGAATCAAGATTGCCAGTAGAAACATCAATAACCTCAGCTATGCAGATGACACCACCCTTATGGCAGAAAGTCAAGAAGAACTAAAGAGCCTTTTTTGAAAGTGAAAGAGGAGAGTGAAACAGTTGGCTTAAGGCTCAACATTCAGAAAACTAAGATCATGGCATCTGGTCCCATCACTTCATGGAAATAGATGGTGAAACAGTGGAAACAGTGGCTGACTTTATTTTTCTGGGCTCCAATATCCCTGCAGAAGGTGATTGCGACAATGAAATTAAAAGATGGTTACTCCTTGGAAGGAAAGTTGTGACCAACCTAGATGCATATTAAAAAGCAGAGACATTTCTTTGCCAACAAAGGTCCATCTAATCAAGGCTTTGGTTTTTCCAGTGGTCATGTATGGATGTGATAGTTGGACTATAAAGAAAGCTGGAAAAAAAGAAAGAAAGAAAGAAAGAAAGAAAGCTGAGTGCCAAAGAATTGCTGCTTTTGAACTGTGGTGTGGGAGAAGACTCTCAAGAGTCCCTTGGACTGCAAGGAGATCCAACCAGTCCATCCTAAAGGAGATCAGTCCTGGGTGTTCATTGGAAGGACTGATGCTGAAGCTGAAACTCCAATACTTTGGCCACCTCATGAGAAGAGCTGACTCATTGGAAAAGCCCCTGATGCTGGGAAAGATTGAGGGCAGGAAGAGAATGGGACAACAAAGGATGAGATGGTTGGGTGGCATCACCGATTCGATGGACATGGGTTTGGGTGGACTCCGTGAGTTGCTGATGGACAGGGAGGCCTGGCGTGCTGTGGTTCATGGGGTCGCGAAGAGTCGGACACAACTGAGCAACTCAACTGAACTGAACACACATGCCATAGACTGAATGACTTAAACAATAGAAATTTGTCCTTTCACAATTCTATAGGTTGAAATCTGAGATCAAGTTCCAAATAAGCTAGGGTTTGGTGAACCCTCTATTCCTGAATTGCAGACAGGTGCCTTCCTGCTGTGTTCTCATATGGTACTGGGTAATCAGGCAGGGAGGGTGCAGGGTTTTGTAGAGAGAGGAGAGAAATGGAAAGGGAGTGAGCGAGAGGGGCAAGTTCTCTAGTGACTCTTCTTTTAAGGATATTAATCCCATCATATGGGCTCCACTCTCACCCTGGTAGCTCAAATGGTAAAGAGACTGCCTGCATTGAGGGAGACCGGGTTTCGATCCCTGGGTTGGGAAGATCCCTGGAGAAGTAAATGGCAACCCACTCCAGTATTCTTGCCTGGAAAATCCGGTGGACAGAGTAACCTGGCGGGCTACAGTCCATGGGGTCGCAAAGAGTTGGACACGACTGAGTGACATGACTGAGTTAGTAGCAAATTTGGAATTAATGTTTCAGTGGTGCTTTGTGGGTAGAAGTCAGATTAGAAGGGAGTTAGAAGTGAATAGAAAGTTGAGAAAGTAGAGACAAAAAGTGAGTTTAGAAAACTACTCCAAGCCCAATGATCTTATAGTGTAATTATACAATTAATTTTGTTTTTCTATGATTATTTCAAAGGTACAGTGAATCTTTGAGTCATTGTTGCAGTTCTAAGAGTCTTTATGTGACTATTATGTCTGTTAAATAAAGCATTCCACATGTACTATCAGGCTCAAGATTCAAGAATAATCTTTTGCCCTGTGCGGCTCTTTTGTTTGTTGTGTTAAACACAGAATCATTTTGTAATGACTATTTGCTAACTAAGCCTACTTAATTAAGAAAGCAAGAAAACTATCATTTATTTAATGTCTCATATATGTTAGGCTCAATATTTTTATCTCATAATCCTCATAGCAATCCTGTGACATGGATTTTTAAATTATCATTTTATTTACCCATCATTGGGTATGAGGGCCATCATTCTTATTCTTAGCCTAACATTCTTCCCACTACAGTATATTGTTTCACAGGAATATGTCATGGTTTATTCTCTGTGCATTAAGAAAACCAACCAATTGAGGATTCAAGGAAGGAAAGGTGGAGGAAAAGGGAGCTCAAAGATCCCTATCAGGGCATTGTCAGATGCCTGTCACAGTGATCACTGAGAAAAAGAAAACAACTTCATAGGCCTTCAATAATCTTCAGGTTATGTTTATTTTTCAAAAAAATAAAATGCATAGCTTCAGTACTAGTGAGAAACTTTTCACAACTAAAATTTGAGATTCAAATATTAGCCAAAATTCATCACAAATGCCATTAGTGGAAACTCATCACCTTGATTTTTAAAAATGAAAACATTGTTAACTAACATCTAAAGATTATATGTGATACTATTTGATCCCTTATGAAAAGTCTTGACTTTGAAACACCTGGGCCTCAATTTTAATTAAAGAAATCTTTGCTAGAGCTTTGAAGGAGTAACTAGCAAAGCTGATTGGCCAATACTTTAAAGGAAGAACAGCTTTTTTTTTAAAACATAGGAAAATAGCATAGCTTTTAACAATGGTGGAGGTGGTGGTGGTTTAGTGGTTTAGTCGCTAAGTCGTGTCCTACTCTTGCGATCCCGTGGGCTGTAGCCTATCAGGCTCCTCTGTCCATGGGATTCTCCAGGCAAGAAAACTGGAGTGGGTTGCCATCTCCTTCTCCATGAGATCTTCCCAACTGAAACTTATAATTGCAGCAATTAAAAATGGAATTATTAGGGAAAATTTTGAATTATTGAACAACTTGTTAATATCACTTCTAGGGTCTCCATCAGGAGATATATACTTGAAAAGACTAACTTCTCCCTCATTATTGTTCTCTCGCTCAGTCCGTCTCTCATATATTGAGAGATAACATAACTTCTCAAATATTGTGGCAGTGAACATATGTCATATCATGAAACTGAAGATTCAGTGATGGAGAGTAATTACTTTGGATTTAAACTCAGCAGTGGTCAAATTCCAGATATTCAACTTAAAAGGTATGTGACATTCGAAAAATTATTTAACACCTCTTTAAAAGTTAGTTTCCCCAACTGTGCAACGTGTATAATAAACACCAACGTATTTCATTAGGATAATAAAACTACCACTAGCATGTCAGAAGTGCAATAAGTGAATGTTATCTTTTGTCATTAGTGTGACTCAAGTATTTTCTCTTAAAATATATATATATCAGGAAGCTCAGAGACTCACTTGAAATCATTCTCTAAACCATCCTTGCCTCCTCCTGAGTGATAGATTAAAAAAAAAAAAAAAAAAACCTCCCCCAAATAAATACAATATTAAATATGAAACAGCAAGACCCCTGTCAATAGAAGAAGCTATCACCTTTCAACTATTTTTTGGCATGGTAAAAAAAGAAATCAGGATGTGCTTAAAAGAAACAGAATTCTTTTAGAAGCCTCTATTTTACAAAATAGCTCAGCCTAAGTAAATTTTTTATGACTTAAATAATGATTTTTCTTATGCCATGCTCTGTATGGTGTCTGAAGGAAATTAGAACTTGACTACATCATGTCTTCATGCTAAATAAAGAAATTGAAGACAAATGAAGAAAACAAAATATGGGACTCAAAATAATTTTATCTCCCGTTCTTTCTCTACAATTCTCTTTCACCAAGATAGCTTGATGACAAAAAAATATTTTATAATTGACTGTGATTTTAAAAATATCTCACATATCTTGAAAAACGGGACAGCATTTGTGAAAAAGTGTCTCTCCTGAATTATTCCCAGACTGGATGCATTATACTGCCTTAACACAAAACTCCTAAAACAATGGATCTTTAGACCTAAGAGGGCTGATACACAGCTCTGCATGCCGCTAGTAAAATCCTTCAGCCAGCTAATACATGAAAAAGAGTACATTGCCAGATACATTCTGAATTCGGTGATTTGATTAGGGTCACTTATTCCCCTCAGGCTGCACTAGTTTACTAAATAACTTATACTTTGTACTGTGTACAGAATTTTTTTCCTTAGCCAAACTTGAAGGGCGAAAGGGTAACCAATCAACCAACAAACAAGCACTGAGCTACTAGGTCAAACTTAGGCAGAGCCTATGGAAAGAAATAGAGGAAAACAACAGAATGGGAAAGACTAGGGATCTCTTCAAGAAAATTAGAGATACCAAGGAAACATTTGATGCAAAAATGGATTTGATAAAGGCCATAAATGGTATGGGCCTAACAGAAGCAGAAGATATTAAGAAGAGGTGGCAAGAATACACAGAAGAACTGTACAAAAAAATATCTTCACGACCCAGATAATCACAATGGTGTGATCACTCACCTAAGCCAGACATCCTGGAATGTGAAGTCAAGTGGGCCTTAGAAAGCAACACTATGAACAACGCTACTGGAGGTGATGGAATTCCAGTTGAGCTATTTAAAATCCTCAGACATGATGCTATGAATGTGTTGCACTCAATATGCTAGCAAATTTGGAAAACTCAGCAGTGGCCACAGATCTGGAAAAGGTCACTTTTCACTCCAATGCCAAAGAAAGGCAATCCCAAAGAATGTTCAAACTACTGCGCAATTGCACTCACCTCACACGCGAGTAAAGTAATGCTCAAAATTCTCCAAGCCAGGTTTCAGCAATACGTGAACGGTGAACTTCCAGATGTTCAAGCTGGTTTTAGAAAAGGCAGAGGAACCAGAGATCAAATTGCCAACATCTGCTGGATCATCGCAAAAGCAAAAGAGTTCCAGAAAAGCATCTATTTATGCTTTATTGACTGCCAAAGACTTTGACTGTGTCTATCACAATAAACTGCGGAAAATTCTGAAAGAGATGGGAATACCAGACCGCCTTACCTGCCTCTTGAGAAATCTATATGCAGGTCAGGAAGCAACAGTTAGAACTGGACATGGAACAACAGACTGGTTCCAAATAGGAAAAGGAGTACGTCAAGGCTGTATACTGTCACCCTGCTTATTTAACATATATTCAGAGTACATCATGTGAAACACTGGGCTGGAAGAAGCACAAGCTGGAATCAAGATTGCCAGGAGAAATATCGATAACCTCAGATATGCAGATGACACCACCCTTATGGCAGAAAGTGAAGAGGAACTAAAAAGCCTCTTGGTGAACATGAAAGAGGAGAGTGAAAAAGTTGGCTTAAAGCTCAACATTCAGAAAACTAAGATCATGGCATCTGGTCCCATCACTTCATGGGAAATAGATGGGGAAACAGTGTCAGACTTTAGTTTTCTGGGCTCCAAGATCCCTGCAGATGTTGATTGCAGCCATGAAATTAAAAGATGCTTACTCCTTGGAAGGAAAGTCATGACCAACCTAGACAGTATATTAGAAAGCAGAGACATTATTTTGGCAACAAAGGTCTGTCTAGTCAAGGCTTTGGTTTTTCCAGTGGTCATGTATGGATGTGAGAGTTGGACTGTGAAAAAAGTTGAGCAGCAAAAAATTGATGCTTTTGAACTGTGGTGTTGGAAAAGACTCTTGAGAGTCCCTGCACTGCAAGGAGATCCAACCAGTCCATCCTAAAGGAGATCAGTCCTGGGTGTTCATTGGAAGGACTGATGCTGAAGCTGAAACTCCAGTACTTTGGCCACCTCATGCGAAAGAGTTGACTCACTGGAAAAGACCCTGATGCTGGGAGGGATTGGGGGCAGGAGGAGAAGGGGACGACAGAGGATGAGATGGCTGGATGGCATCACCGACTCAATGGACATGAGTTTGGGTAAACTCCGGGAGTTGGTGATGACTAGGAGGCCTGGCGTGCTGCAATTCATGGGTTTGGAAAGAGTCGGATACGACTGAGTGACTGAACTGAACTGAACTGACGGGTAGGGCTCCTTTACCCCTAAAAGGCCCATAAAGAGAAGGTTGACAAAAGCAAAACAAAAACACAGCAAGAACAGGAGAAAAGTGAACAGCAGAATAGACATGGTAGTATTTCCAGCAACAGCAACAAACAGAAGGCACGGTATCAGAAGGAAGCTGAAACAGAGATGGGATCTGTTCTTTCTGCAGAGAAATTAAATAGCTATAAATCCGGAATCACTGAGGACAGAGGGCAGGTTAAGGATGTGGGACAGGAATCTGTAGCAGTTTTTCTCTAGAGGATGTCTGTTAGCTCTGTTGCTTGACATTTGTCTACAATAATGGAACTTGCATCCAGACAAAATCAGTTGCTCTGTTTGGCCTTGACAATTGCAGAAGAAGATTCCGGGAGAGATCAGGGGCACATTTTGGGTATTGATACTCCATAGAGTTCCTTTCCATGTTCTTGCACAGAGTATGACTACTGACTCTTCATTTATTCAGTCTTTCTACAAATATCTGTTCAGATAGTCTTATAGGTAGTAAGGATACAGAAGTGAATCAGACAAAAATTTCAGGAATCATGGAGTGCCCATGCTAGAGAAGGATGGGAAAGAAAGATAATAGACACACAAAGAGACAGATACAGTGTATATTGTGTATATGAGTAAGTGGTTTGGAGAACACAAAGCATGGAAGAAGGAATGGAAAGTGTGAGAGTGAGTGAGTGTATGTGTGTGTGGAAGGACTAGATAGGGGAAAAACAGGAGAAGCACATCAGATTTTCCATTCAGGAGTAAGGGCTATTTTAAATAAGTAGAACTATTTGTAAGATAGTAGAAAATAAACATACCAGCTACCTATCTTGTTAAAAATAAAAGAAGCAAAAAAATCAGTAGATTTTTAAAACATATAGACAACAGAGTACCAAAATAAACAATTAGTATTACCGAAACTAAAACAAATGGTGATAATTGAGTAAAGAGGGTAGAATGTTTTAAACTCTTATTAATAATCTTAAAGCAACACAGAAGTATATAGATATCTGCAAACCTTGAACACACTTGCTGAAAGAATTAAAGAGGATCATGATTATGATCCCTGTATGTGATATGAGAGGCCAATGTTCTTCACCCTCAAAAGGATACATACCAAATTTATCTCTAATGATACAGAATGCTAGAAGAAAATTGAACAATGCCTTTAAAATTATATGGAAAAATAATTTTGAACATGAAATTTCATATACAATCAAACTTAATCAATTGAAAAAATTTCAGATTAGCATTCAAGTTTCCTTAACATATGCAGTTTCTGATAGAGAAAATATTTTTTTAAAGAGGGTTTATTACAACAAAACAAAAAATGATAGTAAGAAAAATATGATAAAAGAAATCTTGAATTTTAAGAAAGGTTGACAGTAATGCAAGAAGTGAGGGAATATTCCTACTTATCTGTTTCCTACGTGTGCACAGAGGTACAAACCAAGGGGATATGGCTCACGAGCAGGAAATTGATATTAAGCAGCCCAGTCACTAGAACTAAAAGCATTTTTTGACATATTTATGGAGTCATGACCCTCTCTCAAAAGATGGTGGAGTAGAAGGATGTACATTCATCTTCTCCTGTGAGAACACAAAATCAAACCTGCAAGGAGGGTAGAACTGTTTAGTTAAACATGTCTTATTTTAACTCACATGCTTAATTTTTCCCTGGAGAAGGTGTCACTTTAGAAACAAGGTATACTGGCCAATAGAATATTAGAAAATTTTAAAACCTATATAAAAACAGACAAATTTTCAATAATCTCCGTTGTCATCTTATTAACTGGTTGTTGTATTTGAGGCTATACTGAGGTCAGATTACTAGGTCAGAGAAAGACCAAATAATAATTTCTGTATAATTTCAACATGTGGGAAATGAAATTTCTTTTTTTTCCCCATTTATTTTTATTAGATGGAGGCTAATTACTTTACAATATTGTAGTGGTTTTTGTCATACATTGATATGAATCAGCCATGGATTTACATGTGTTCCCCATCCTGATCCCCCCTCCAGCCACCCTCTCCACCCAATCCCTCTGGGTCTTCCCAGTGCACCAGGCCCGATCACTTGTCTCATGCATCCAACCTGGGCTGATGATCTGTTTCACCCTAGATAATATACATGTTTCAATGCTGTTCTCTCGAAACATCCCACCCTTGCCTTCTCCCACAGAGTCCAAAAGTCTGTTCTGTACATCTGTGTCTCTTTTTCTGTTTTGCTTATAAGGTTATTGTTACCATCTTTCTAAATTCCATATATATGTGTTAGTATACTGTATTGGTCTTTAACTTTCTGGCTTATTTCACTCTGTATGATGGGCTCCAGTTTCATCCATCTCGTTAGAACTGATTCAAATGAATTCTTTTTAATGACCGAGTAATATTCCATGGTGTATATGTACCACAGCTTCCTTATCCATTCATCTGCTGATGGGCATCTAGGTTACTTCCATGTCCTGGCTATTATAAACAGTGCTGCGATGAACATTGGGGTGCACGTGTCTCTTTCAGATCTGGTTTCCTCAGTGTGTATGCCCAGCAGTAGGATTGCTGGGTCATATGGCACTTCTATTTCCAGTTTTTTAAGAAATTTCTTAATATCAGCACACTTTAAACAACATTAAATCATTTAAAATGAAATGTAATTTTTAATCAAATATGCAACCTTATCTCTCTAAATTTTTTTGAAATTTAAATGAACTTTTCTTTTTTATACAATAAGAGCTATTTAAATACAGAATGACATTCAATAGGATTAAAATGAATAGAACACATTCATTTTGTTAGGGCAAAGTTAATTTCCCATGGTATGAAATAAAAAAAGAATCGAGCATAAAACTATGACTATAAAACTCTACCATGTTGATCATTCATTTTCTACAATTGTTTTAATTCCTCCAATATCTTTATGTCCCAAATTGTTCTTTTAGATTCCATTTATAAAACAGAAAAAATTGGAAACAAAAAATACAGTAGTACTTGAAATATAACCAAAAATCCAAAAAATTATTTACTAAAAATACATTCATTTCATAGATGGATCATTATGGAGAACATTTTGAAGTTCTCTGAGAATATTAACATCCTTTAAATGTTAAATATTTCTATTATTTAAATAAAAGAGGAACTGATAGAAGCCTTGGCATTTAAACACAAGTTAGAAACACACTAATATATCTAATAATATATCTAATTATAAAAATGTGCTTAAGTTATGACTTATGTAAACAAAAGTTGGTGGGGATAAATCACAAAAGAATATTCAAAGTTCTGAGTTGGATAAAAGAAAGGTGATATCCATGTTTGAACTTTATTTACTGTAATATTCCAGGATTTTTTGTATCTTTTTGGTTAGTTTGGTTTGACTTATTAAAATATAAATCCCTTTCACCTCAACCTAATTCCTAACCTCCCTTCCTGAACGCTGGAGCAAAGCGTTCCCTTCCTGCAGGCCCCACCTCCAGACTTTAGGATGAATCTAAGGATGTAATCACTGTGAAGCCCACATTCTATGACTCAGAACTCTATCATATATAAACTTGTACACTGTTTTGAGATGCGGACTCTACATGTTCTGTGGACCAAATGCTTTATATACCCTTACGCCAATTATTTAGCCAATGACTTTGTAAATGGCCTGTTAAACTGTCTGTGGTCCTCATGCCTAGGACTTGGCCTTATTCTCATCGGTTCCTCTTGAATGGATTAGAACCCTCATCTGAAGTATTTCTCTTGGGTTTAATGCTTCTTTACACTGACAAGCCTCTAACACAGGTTGTTTGTCACCTGATTTCCAAATATTGCACCTTGTAGAGTCCTAGTCTGTTGATATTTTGGCTGCTGGAACACACTATGAAATTATCTTCTACCATATGTGCCACCCACTTACTTGTGTTACAGTCTGTTTTTGTCATTTCCCATTGACATAAGTCTTGTTTGACTAACTGGGTTCTAAAGCAAGAAGCTGCCTTTTTCTTTTTTCCAAAAGCAAAGATAATTTATAATGCCTGAACTCTAAACCACATCAACTTGGATCTTATTCTGCAGAAAGTAATTGAACAAAGTCTATTTAAGTCTCAAGATATGCCAATCCCTGACTATGCATATGCATGCATTCAGACATTCACAGAACACAAAAACAACTGCTTCTCTTAAAATGGCTTTTTCAAATATCACAGAGAGCATTTCTTATAGAGGATTATGAGTTTTAGAATTTATACTGTGAGCTTGTCATACAAGTAAAAAACACTCATATGGGCATATTCTTTGTAGTGTTACTCTTTCTAAGGAAATTTTGCTGGCAGTACAAAAATAAATTGGATGGTTTTAAAGATAATGAACCTGGGCCAAATAGCAATGAAATAAAAAAAGCACACACTAAGAACAATGCTTTCTTCTTACAACACTATTCTGCTGGCTTTTAATTGTATTCTCCTATCAGGTAATAGGGAAGCATTCAGGAAGCAGAACCCATGATAGGTATTTCAAAGGGAATTTAATACAGAGAATTGATTACACAGATGCTAGAAGCAGAGAGAAGCAAGAGAGTAAGTGGAAGAATCTCAGATTTAACAACAGCAGGAAACAGCTAAAATCACCAGAGATGGAGAAGTAAGAAAAGGTGAAAGGTTCTTACCCTTTTGCATGATGCATGTGGACTAAGGTTTGGACACCATGTAGAACCGCTGTGAGGCTGGTACACACTCCCCTAGGGAGCCAGGCACTACATGGATGCTTCTCAAACCTCTGAGATGATCACTGCTGTCCTGACTAGCTGGATTGGTGCTAGAGCAGCAGAAAGAAACTGGATTCTGGGAACAATAGAACAACCTCCTCTTCCCCCTCCCACCACCCCGTCATTTGCCTCCTTGGTCAGATTCTAAGGGAAGTTCACTTAAAAGGGAGCCTGGAGAAGTGGTTTTTCAAATTCCCAGGTGCCATATCAGCAGATCCAAACAGATGATGGAAACGCTGAGAGACTATATGTAAAAACTGATACACAGCCAATATGTATAGAAAATGTGTAAATAATGGATGCATGATGTCACTTCAGTCCTGTCTGACTCTTTGTGACCCTATGGACCGTAGCCCACCAGGCTCCTCTGTCCATGGGATTCTCCAGGCAAGAATATTGGAATGGGTTGCCATACCCTTTTCTAAGGAATCTTCCCAACCCTGGGGTTGAACCTGCATCTTTTACATCTACCTGCATTTGCAGGCAGGTTCTTTACCACTAGTGCCACCTAGGAATCCCAAATAATGGATACATACACCTTTAAAAACATGATCTGAGTCTCTATGAGATTGTGAGACATGAAAGTTCAAATCCTATATCTTGGGGGATAGGAATTTTCATCATGTGGCTTGTATCTATTTCTTCATAATATACTTTATTATAATAAACTTGTCAAGGCCAAATTTTCTTTATGACTAAGTGTGGCTCACAGATAACATATTACTACAAAAGACTCAAAATAGATCAGTTAAAAATAACAAATTTAGAAATGAAAAAAGAATATTTGAAATTACCTCACAATTTCAATTTTTCTATTTTAATTCAGAAAGTAAAATAAGTATTTTTTTCCATGTTCTTCAAGGAAAATAAATTGAGCAGTTATTGGGTCTAATTTCATGCACAAATATATTTACATCCTTTCAAATGAAATTGTCTTTAAAAGAATCTACATTGTAGTAATTTTTTAAAGCACTCCTCTAAGAAAATAAAATAAAAGACAACTTAAAAATGTTGTACACTCATTTCCACTAATTTAAAGGATCAAATAAACTGTTTATTTTTGCTGAGGAGTTGTTCAAATTATGAAGTGTCTCTTATCCCACTGCCTTCAAATGTCAGTGTGCTGTTGCATTATTCATACCAAACATTTCAGCAGATTAGCAGCTTAAGTAAGAATAAAATAGATTTTTATAAAATATTCCAAACAATCTGATTACACTGTTGGAAAAGACTTGTAAACATTATCGGTTATAAGATTTTACTGCCATCTTCTGATGAAAGCACTTTACAAAAAAGGAAAAATGTTTAGAAACTATTCAAAGGAAATGTTCTCAAATTTACTTGTGTTTGGGGATAGAATGTTAAAGGAACATATGGAAATGATTTATGTAACATACATAAACTTTTCTTACTGCTCCATTTTTTTCAAAGATGTTACTGCAATTTCCTCTTTGGCCAGTTTTAAACTAGAGATTCAATATTCCCTGTGATGGGTTGGAATGTAAGTAATTGGGGATATTTAATGATGCTCCCTTTTAAATTGGTAAATTTAAATATTACAACATAATAATTTAGTTAGTTGCAAAAGTTATCAGTAGGGTTTTAATCTGGATGATTATCAAATACATTTAACATGAGGGCAAAGACCTTCATGTTTACCATCCTCTTTCTGAACCAAAGTACCAAAACTTCTCTTTTTGATTTTTTAAAAATATATATATTCTGAAGGAAAATTAATGAGGTATTATCATCCCATTTGATAGATGATTGAATTGGAATACAGTGCTTGGCAGTGCTTGGTTCTACCATGAGTTTGCAGTATAATTTTCACTAGTCCACTTGAGCCCTTAGTTAAAATCAATTCAGTGTTTCCTAATGACAAGTTCCAGAACATCAAGCCTGTAGACTTGCATAAACTTCTGAGGTGACAAAATGCTGGATTCCCCTCTTTTTTTTTCAACATTTCCCCATAGTCTTGCAGTTATAGGCTGAGGTATGAGAAAGTTCTTTTTTCTATAGTATAATCTGGGTTAGAAAATATTGGATAAATTGATCATAAATTTTTAAGCTCTGACACACAAGACCTCTGACTGACTAATGCCAAAATTATGGAATAGGGCTTGATGGAAAGCTTATAAGAAATGTAGAAAATTCCTAATTTTAGGAACATTTTCTTCTTTTGCAGCTTTACTGTTAGCCTTTTCCCCTAATTGTGTTTTGTAATCTCCCTGTCTCCAATATCAATGTAATATTACTTTATGAAAGTACTTGATATGTTAATTTACTCTGAAACATGGACAAAGCTCACTTATATTTTTCCCAGGTATATTTTCATTTTAATAATTATGGTATTTTAAATGCAGGTATGTGTGCTTAGTCACTTTCAACTCTGTGAGATTCTTTGGGCTGTACCCTACAAGGCTCTTCTGTCTCTTAGATTTCCCAGACAAGCATACTGGAGTGGATTGCCAATCTCTTCTCCAGGGAATCTTCCAGATCAGGGATCAAACATGCATCTCCTGCAATGGCAGACAGATTCTTTACCACTGAGTTACTTTGAAGTGTCCTTAGAGTAGGAATTATCTGTCTGTCCCACTTACGCATATACAGCACAAGTTTTCTGAGACTTGAAAAAGCAGAATGAAACCAATGACAAGCAGATACTGTATCTTTGTATAAATAACAATAAGTGTGCCCTATAGACTTCCCACTGAGTTACTTTGAAGTGTCCTTAGAGTAGGAATTATCTGTCTCTCCCACTTACGCATATACAGCACAAGTTTTCTGAGACTTGAAAAAGCAGAATGAGACCAATGACAAGCAGATACTGTATCTTTGTATAAATAACAATAAGTGTGCCCTATAGACTTCCAGCAGAAAGCTCATTTCTTTGGCTGAAGTACCTCTTAGTAGGGATCTGGGCTCAGGGGGTTGAGCTGGAGGTCACTGCACAATGTCAAAACTATCCAGTCATGTGCAGTGACTCCGATTAATGCAGGATACTCAGAGCTCTCTTGGGCTTCTCAATTTAATTGCTGCCTAAGTTAAATCTTTATGGTATCTTTACCTACTACGTCCTTGCCCATCATCAAGTGAGTATATGTGGGAAACTGTCAATTACACTGTCCTAGACTCCTTCTGTGCTCACTCTAGAATCTTTCTCTTGGCAATCTCATGATCTCTTTTACACCAATGCGTTTAATGCCCCAGATACTCCCACTGATATATTTCCTTCCTGGTTTGCACAGTACTCCAGACAGAAATGTGTCCATTACCTTTTTGAAAACTGCCTTTGCAGGTCTCACGTTCATCTCAAACCATTAGTACTCAAAACTCACCTTGTGATCTTCTTTCCTAGTCTACTTCTTCTACAATAGTTCAAATTTCAATAAATTGTCCCATTACCCACCTAGAAAATTCAAAGTAATCTTTTTTATTTTAATTTTTTTTAATTTTTATTGGAGTATGCCTGCCCACAATGCAGGAGATGCAGGTTCGATTCCTGGGTCGGGAAGATCCCCTAGAGAAGGAAATGACAACCCACTCCAGTACCCTTGTCTGGAAAATCCCATGAACGGAGGAGCCTGGTAGGCAACAGTCCATGGGGTCGCAGAGAGTTGGACACGACTGAGCGACTTCACTTTCACTTTCATGCTGTGCTTAGTCGCTCCGTCGTGTCTGACTGACTCTTTGCGACCCCATGGACTGTAGTCCTCCAGGCTCTGCTGTTCACCAGAATTCTCCAGGCAAGAATACTGGAGAGTGTTGTCATGCCCTCCCCTTCAGGGATATCTTCCCACCCTGGGATTTAACCCAGGTCTCCCACATGGCACGCAGATTATCTTTAGTGTCTGAGCCATCGGGGAATATATATTTTTTTTAAGGTCGCTCAGTCCTTTCTGACTCTTTGCCACCCCATGGACTGTAGCCTGCCAGGTTCCTCGTCCACAGAATTCTCCAGGCTAGAATACTGGAGTGGGTAGCCTTTCCCTTCTCCAGGGTATCTTCCCAACCCTGGGATCAAACTCAGGTCTCCTGCATTGCAGGCGGATTCTTTACCCTCTGAGCCACCAAGGAAGCCCAAAACTACTGAAGTGAGTAGCCTATCCCTTCTCCAGTGGATCTTCCAAATCCAGGAATCAAACCAGAGTCTCCTGTATTGCTGGTAGATTCTTTACCAGCTAAGCTACCAGGGTAGAGTTGCTTTGAAATGTTGTAATTGGTTTCTGCTATACAGTAAAGTGAGTCAACTATTTCTATACATATAGCCCCTCTGTTTTAGATTTTCTTCCCATCTATGTCACCAAAAAGCAGAGTTGAGTTCCCTATGCTATACAGCATGTTCTCATTAGTTATCTATTTTATACATAGTCGTGTATATACGTCAATCTCCCAATCTGCCCCGCTCCCTCTTGGTGTCCATACTATTTGTACTTTATGTCTGTGTCTCTATTTCTGCTTTGTAAATAGGGTCATCTGTATCATATTTCTAGATTCTACATAGTGTTAGTCACTCAGTTGTGTCTGGCTCTTCGCAACCCCATGGACCATAACCCACCAGGCTCCATCCATCCATCTCCTCCTCCAGAATTCTCCAGGCAAGAATACTGGAATGGGTTGCCATTTCTGTCTCCAGGGTAGATTCCACATATTTATGTTAATATTCCATATTTGTTTTTCTGACTTACTTCACTCTGTATGACGCTTTCTAGGCCCATCTGTATCTCTGGAAATGGCACCATTTCTTTTTATGACTGAGTAGTATTCTATCATATATCTTTGCTTGTTTATCTTCTGTCTCCCCAGACTGTACATTTATCTTCATCTCTACTGCTACCGTCTTCACTGTTGTCCTCCTTTCTCTCCATAACTATGATTTAAGTTGTCTGACTCCCATGGTGCTTCTGTCGATCTCCAGTCTCCCCTCCCCACTTCTGTCAGAGAATCTTAAACACAGAGGACTGGTCACATCATTTCCCTGCTCAGAATCCTTCCAAGCTTTCCTACTGATTGAGGCATGCATGATTGCCTCTTACCCATTACTCCTGCATTGGGCATCTCTCTCTCTCCCTTTACCTTTTTACTGGATTTCCTGCATTTCCCTGAATACAGCACTGTCTCACTAGAGGACCTACGTTACAATTTCTCTGCTCAGAACAGCCTACCCCTGCATCTAATTAGTGCTGCATTTTCTTCAGTTCTCAGCTGAAAAGGTACTCTTGTCATCCTGAAATTAAGTCGTTGCTCCCCTAACTCCTTACTCCTCAGTAATATAAGGTCCTCTAGAACCTTGACTTCATTTGTTTTTACCTTTAACATTGAAATTATTTGATTACTATGTCTACCTGGACAGACTGGAAAGCTCATGAGGACAGGGACATTGTCTGGGATATTAATGACAACATCCTAACCATGTGACATTGTGTCTGAGGGAACAGAGACACTCAATATGGTTGGTTAACTATGACATTCATTTGCTCATTCTACATGTATTCATTTTAAAACCACCATAAACAAGGTGATGTGCTAATACATTTATGAACACATTTTACCAAATATAAAGTATGGGTTGGAGTAAGTAAACTATGACAGGTAGGAACACATTTTAGCTATATTCTATCGGGTAGACTCTGGGAGTTGGTGATGGACAGGGAGGCCTGGCATGCTGCGATTCATGCGGTCACAAAGAGTCAGACACGACTGAGCAACTGAACTGAACTGAACTGAACTATGCTTATTTTATTGAGAATCATTGTCATGTGTTTATTTACAGCCTTGTTTTGAATTTCCCACATTTTGTCATACTTTCAGTTGATAAAATGTATCATAACCTATGGAAATTCTGTACTATTTCTGTGGTGACTATAGTTAAAATACTCTCTTAGCAAGTTAGTTTTGGGTTTACATTCATCTAGTTTGCAAAGTTTCAAGATTTGATGATGTCATTTACTAATTAACATATGTTTTATCAGTTTGCATTGAACTTTGAACTTTCTCCATTTCCTCATCTAAAATATCTGCCATGTTTTAAATACTTTCCAAAAACTGCAAATGTCCAATTTATTTAATGCAAGAAATTTCTTTTTAACTCTTAGTTAAAACTTTTAAAAAGATGCTGGTATTAATAGCTGTGACACTGATAAAATGAATCACGTTCTCCACAAGATACTTTCTGACAAATGTGTTTAATCTTTTCTCCTATGCTGAAAATATTTAGTTTCATCACTGAGTTTACATTTTCAGTTTTCATTTTATTTCTATAGATATTTCCCAATTTATATGTGGAATGCAAAAAATTTACTATATCTGCTGTTATTAATAAAAATTATAATAATAAAATAAAGTAGTTTGTATGGTTTTATGAGAATGAATGTCTTTTTTACTAATTAAAATATTTGGCTGCTTATATCAGTTTATAACCAGATGTCATTACACACACAAGATGTGAGATATCTCCTAAATTAAGAAAACTCTCGATAATGCAAATCAGCGAACCATCCACTTATCAGTAATGAGCTTCACAAAATTAGACTAAAATTCAGATGATAGAAATGGCAGGATATCCGTAATATTCTATGATTATAGCTGAAATGTGTTTATTTGGGAAAATCTATTACCAGCAGATTAAATTTTTTAAATGTTTACTTATTATAATATGAGCTTGTTCAAACATTTGAAAATGAGGTTGAGTCCTCAACAGATGATAAACATGCAAATCAGTTACATCTTGTAATGTAGCCAATTGCACTGTTTATTAAGAACAAAAAGCCTTAACATAGCAATGTTCAGAGTGAAGATAGTTACAAACAAGAGTTTTAAATACATCAACATAAACACAAATATGCTCATATTTATATGTATATATTTATATCCAATGAGCTTATTATGATGCTATCCTGGGGAAGTACACAAGGCAAAGATTCTAAGGTCTTAACCTTGTTACAGTTAAAATCAAAAACGAAGAGAAACCAGCCTTGAGTCCTTGAGCAGACAAAAACAGTTTAGTCATGCAAACAAAGCTTAAATTTAGCTTATTTTGTAAGGCTAACTTAACCTGGGTCATTTCTTGTGTATGCATCTGAAAATCATAAACAAAATGTTTCCCAGGGTTGATATGATGGAACCACTGACCAATTCCCTATCATTTAATAAAATTTTCACATAATAAAACCAAACCAATTACTATGATGAATAAACAGTCACTGCTTTCTCGTCATACGAGTGGCTTTATAACAGTATACCTCAGAGCTTCACTCAATGTTTTGGCTGAGTGCTCCCAGTTTGCAAAGCATCTTTGTGGTGTGTGCACAATGAACTTTTATCAATGACTAATTCAGTGATCCATGATGGGTTTTACTTCTATTATTTCTGAACTTTTGACATTACCAAAAAATGTGTTATTTTGGAGGACTCATATTTACCGTTATCAGCAGAATACTGAATCCTCTCACAGCTCTTGATGGTTATTTAAATTTTTTCCTACTAGACTTTAAGCTCTCTAAGGACAAAACCAGTGCATTATTTATCTTAGTACTTCTAAATGTCCTAGCCAAGTTCATGGCATATTGTGGGTAACACGCAGGTGGTATGTTGAATAATCCTGCTACTTTAAATGTGATTTCTGAGGCAGCAGCAGTAGCATCTGGGAGCTCATAGAAAATGTAGACTCTCAGACCTCAGTCCAGCCCAGGTAAATTGGAATCTGAGTTTTAACAAGATCCCCAACTATTCAACTCATATTCAACTTCAAGCAACACTGATGTGAAAGACACTCTATAGTTTGAATATAGGGATTTGAAACTCAGCTTTGTCACATACAGTCTCTACAGCCCTGAAAAGTCCTTAAACATCTTTGAATCTTACTTACTTATCTGAAAAATGAGATTAAATAAACTGCTTTGACAAATTTCTCAATTATTGTGAACATATAACATTTTATGAAAATCTGAATATTTATGAAAGATTTTACAGTCTTTGTCAGAGTAGTGCATTAATTTATATTATACATTGCTAAGGAAATCAACCATTGGTCATATGTGTTGTATATGTTTCAGAAGCTTTCACTTATTTTGACATAAATATTTGCATTTTTAACTTTATAAAATTTTAATGTTTATATAGCCCAATATATTGTTTTTTTGCTTTATGATGGCTATTTAGAAAAGCCTTTCTTACTCAAATATTATAAGCACATTCTCTATTTTCACACTAAATTCATATTTTGATTTATTTTGACTATTTTTGAAATAAAATACAGAACGATGCACAAAGCATAGGTTTCCAATCCCATGAATTATTCCAAACTGAACAAACTTGTGCAACCATGATTCAGAACAAGAAATAGATCCTTCCAGCATCCAAGAATGCCATCCCCTAATTATGTTCCTTTCCAATCACTATCCTATCCTTCCACTCCAATGGTGACCACTATACTGACCTCTAAACCACAGATTAGTTTTACCTGTTTTCAAACCTTTTCCAAATAAAACCAAATATTATGTATTCTATTGTATCATGTTTTTTTAATGCAATGAGTTGAGAGATTCATCTTGCTGCCTGAAGCAACAGTTCATGCATCTATCTTATTCTAAGGTATTTCATTTTACAGATAAACTGTTCTGTTTTGGTTATTTCAATTTAGAACTATCACAGTGCTGGTGTGTATACTCATGTATATGTATTTTGGTACAAATGTGCTTCAGTAATTTTTTGTTTGTTTCTTTTGTTTTTGTCTTTTAATGGACACTGTGCATGCCCTACTGGACATTTCTTTTGGGTATCACTTAGGAGTACAGTTTAATTTGTTTCACAAGGAGTACATATGTTCATTTGTATTCCAAAATGGCTTTACATTACACCAGCAGTATTGGAGAGTTTCACTTACTTCATACCTTCTCCACAACTTGGTATTGCCTAAGGGTTCCTTAATGAATGAATAAGTGACCCTCCATTGGTTATATATGTATATTACAAATACCATATGACTAACTACGTCTTGACTTTTCATTCTTTAATGAGTATCTATTGATAAACAAAAGTTCTTATGAATATTTTATTGGTTTCTTCCTTATTGATAAGGTTTTCTGGGGGTGCATAGCCTATTTAGGAATTTCCCAATTAGGTATCAGGAAGATATTGTCCTTTTATGTTTCAAAAGTTGTCTGTCTTTTTAATTTAAATTCGTAGTTCACCCAGAACTGATTTTTGTATAGGGTTGATATAGCTTAAATCCATAATATATTTTAAAATATATATATTGAGGGAACTCAATCTTATTTTTTAAAGGTGTGTTATTTCCCCACTAATCTATTGTGCCACTTTAGTCACCATTCAAATGTCTATACATGAATGTTTAGGAACTCTTTTCCATTCCACTGATCCATCAGATAATCTTTGTGCCAGTGCCATATATTCATTTAATTACTATAGCTTTATAACAAAGCTTGTCTCCTGACAAATTAAATCCTCCCGACTCATACTTCAAGTGTCTTGGCTCTCTTGAGATTCAAGTTATATTCATTTAGAAGTTTTTACCTCCTCCTTTGTGACTTTTAAAGCCCTTTTCTTTATTTCTTTCTTATATTCATATTTTTATTTCTCATGATCCATGCTGGTATTTTTTTTTCCTGTCCTGTTTTCCAGCTTAATAATTCTGTTTTAAATTTTGTCTAATCTGTTATTGTGCTTAGTCATTTAGTCGTGTCTTTTGTGGACCCCATGGTCTGTAGCCTGCCAAACTTCTCTGTCCATGGGATTTCCCAGGCAAGAGTACGGGGGAGTGTTGCTATTTCCTACTCCAGCGGATCTTCCTGATGCAGGGATCCAGCCCTCTTCTCTTGTGTTTCCTGCATTGGCAGGCAGATTCTTTACCACTGTATCACCTGGAAAGTCAATCTGTTATTAAATCCATACATTTAATTTTTTATATCTAGGATTGCATTTTCAATTCTAGAATTTCCTTTTTCTTTTTATGTTTCCAATTTTGTGCTGAAATTACCAATTTTATTTTCTAGTCCCTGATAACCATTCAGCCTAAGTATTTAAAAGAATGGTTTGGAGTGGCATCAACAACATGGAGGAATAAAACATCTCTTCTTATCCACTCCCCCTTTTAATCAACAAATTAGATATCCATACACAAACATGAGTCCTTTTGTGAGGGTTTTTGGAATTTGCATCTTGCTCCAAGGGACTCAGAGTGAATCTCACCTACCAGTGCAGCAGTTAAGAGTTTGACAAATTTCCACATGGGCTATAAAACTAGTGAAACCAGCAAGACAGCCTAGAACCAACTGTTGTCAGGCAAACACCAGATGAGTACAGCATCAGGTGAGCACTCATCCATGAGAGAGAATCTGCAGAAGTCCAGTCCTTCTGAAGGAAGGCTCTCATATACTACTGAGGAAAAAAGACAAAAAGAAAGATACAGGAAGTAAGAAGAAAGACGGTTGAAGCAGGAGTTAAGAAAACCTCTCCCATACTGTCCCATGCTCAAGGAGGGGCTGATTTATGTCTTTTCTCCTACCAGGCAAAAAGATGGCATTGAGGGAGGGCCTGACTACTCCAGCTGGGTAGGAGGTGGCTGGTGAAACCTATTTCTATCCACCAGTACCTGAAGTACTAAGGTGGGAACTCTAAAACTTGGGGAAGAAAGACCTAAGTAAGGGACAGAGAGAATTTCATACAGCTCTGAAGACATTGTGTTCAATAGAAAGTCTACCCATGATCCCTGGGAGTGCCGCCCTGGGGAATTCCTTACTAGTTCTTTATGGCCACCCATTGAGTGCTAGAATCACACCTCCCCCACTCAGCTGATGCTGGGCTCCTTATGCACAGAACGCATGCTCAGAAAGTCAGTAATCTGTAGGCAGGGAGAAACTACAAACTTGTCCTGTAGCATCACCTTCTACAAAAAAAAAAAAAAAAGTGAGGTTTCTAATAGCCAGCCTGGTGAACTTTGCAAACTAGAGAAGACATAAAATCTAAATTATGGAAGTGCCTGCTACTTAATGCAAAAGCAGAAGTGTATAACTAAAAACAATATGAAAAATCAAGGATATCACACAAAGAAAATGATAATTCTGCAGCAGCCAAGCTCAAAGGCATGGAATATAGTGATCTGACTGATAAAAGATTCAAAATTGCTGTTATGACGAAATACAATGAACTACCAAAAAACAAAAAAAAAGAAAGAAAGAAAACCTCAGAAAAATAATTCAATGAAATCAGGAATAAAATGTATGAACAGAAGGATATACTTACCAAATAAATTTAATATATTTACCAAAGAGATTTAATTTAAATTTAAATTAAAATTTAAACCAGAAATTCCAAAAGTGAAGAATTTAAGAAATGAGAGGAAGAATTCAAAAGAAAGCATATGAAGCAAGGCAGACCTGATGGAGTAAAGCACAAATGACTAGAGGACAGGAATATAGAAATAAGAGAAAAGAGGGAATTAAGATTTTAAAAAAGTGAAGAAAGCCTATGAGAAGTATTGGATACTATCAAAAAGAATTAGTGGATTTTTGCATCTATGTTCATCAGTGATATTGACCTGTAGTTTTCTTTTTTTATGTGGTCTTTGTCTGGTTTTGGTATCAAGGTGATGATGGCCTTGTAGAATGAGTTAGGAAGTATTTCTTCTGCTGCAATTTTTTAAAGAGTTTTAGAATAATACGCATTAACTATTCTCTAAATGTTTAATAGAAATCTCCTGTGAAGCCATCTGGTCCTGAACTTTTGTTTTTTGGGAGATTTTTTATCACAGTTTCAATTCCACTGCTTGTAATTGGGTTGTCCATAATTTCTATTTCTTCCTGGTTCAGTCTTGGAAGATTGAACTTTTCTAAGAACCTGTCCATTTCTTACAGGTTATCCATTTTGTTGCCATATAGTTGTTTGTAATAGTATCTTATAATCCTTTGTATTTCTGCATTGTCTGTTGTAACCTCTCCTTTTTTAGTTCTAATTTTGTTGATTTGATTCTTCTCTCTTTTTTTTCATCATCAATCTGGCTAAAGGTTTGTCAATTTTGTTTATCTTCTCAAAGAGCTAGCTTTTAGTTTTATTAATTTTTACTATTGCTTCTTTCATTTTGACATAAACAGATGGAGAGATATCCCTTGTTCCTGGGTAGGAAGAGTCAATATTGTGAAAATGACTATATTACCAAATGCAAGCTACAGATTCAGTGAAATCCCTATCAAATTACCAATGGCATTTTTCACAGAACTGGAACAAATGTTTCTCAATTCATATGGAAACACAAAAGACCCCAAGTAGCCAAAGCAGTCTTGAGAAAGAAGAATGGAGCTGGAGAAATCAACCTTCCTGACTTCCAATTATATTACAAAGCTACAGTCATCAAGACAGTATATTACTGGCACAAAAACTGAAATATAGACCAATGGAGTAAGACAGAAAGCCCAGAAATAAACCCATGCACGTATGGATATCTTATTTCTGACAAAGGAGGCAAAAATATACAATGGGGCAAAGACAGTCTCTTCAATAAACAGTTCTGGGAAAACTGGACAGTTACATGTAAAAGAATGAAATTAGAACACTTCCTAACACCATACACAAAGACAAACTTAACATGGATTAAAGACCTAAATGTAAGACCAGAAACTATAAAACTCTTAGAGGAAAACACAGGCAGAATACTCGATGACATAAATGAAGGAAAGCAAGATCCTCTATGACCCATCTCCTAGATTAATGGAAGTAAAAACAAAATTGAACAAGTGGAATCTGATTAAACATAAAATCGTTTGCACAGCAAAGAAAACTATGAGCAAGATGAAAAGACAACCCTTGGAATGGGAGAGAATAATCGCAAATGAAACAAATGACAAAGGATTAATTTCCAAAATATACAAGCAGCTCATACAACTCAATACCAGGGAAGCAAGCAACCCAATCAAAGAGTGGAAAAAGACCTAAACAGACATTTCTCCAAAGAGAACATACAGATGGCTAACAAACACATGAAAAGATGATAAACATCACTCATTATTAGAGAAATGCAAATCAAAACCACAATGAGATATCACCTCACACCAGTCAGAATGGCCATTATCACAAAGTCTAGAAACAATAAATGCTGGACAGGGTGTGGAGAAAAGGGAACACTCTTGCACTGTTGGTGCGAATGTAAAGCCACTATGGAAGATGGTATGGAGATTCCTTAAAAAACTAGGAATAAAACCACTATATGACCCAGCAATCCCACTTCTAGGCATATACCCTGAGGAAATCAGGGTTAAAAAGGACACATGTATCCCACTGTTCATTTCAGCACTATTTACAATAGTTAGAACATGGAAGCAACCTAGATGCCCATCGACAGATGAATGGATATAGAAGTTGTGGTACATATACACAATAGAATATTAGTCAGCCATAAAAAGGAACACATTTGAGTCAGTCCTGATGAAGTGGATGAACCTAGAACCTATTGTGCAGAGTGAAATGAATAAGAAAGAGAAAGATAAATATTGTATTCTAATGCACATATATAGAATCTAGAAAAATGGTACTGAGGAATTTATTTACAGGGCAGCAATAGAGAAACAGACATAGAAAATAGACTTAAGGACATGGGGAAAGAGGAGATGAGGGTGAGATGTATCGAAAGAGTAACACAGAAACTTACAATACCGTGTGTAAAATACATAGCCAATGGGAATTTGTTGTCTGGCTCAGGAAACTCAAACAGGGGCTCTGTATCAACCTAAAGAGGTGGGATGGGGAGGGAGATGGGAGGGAGGTTCAAAAGGGAAGGGATATATGTATACCTATGGCTGATTCATGGTGAGGTTTGACAGAAAACAACAAAATTCTGTAGAGTAATTATCCTTCAATAATAAAAAAATAAAGAAAGAAATAAAAAGAAAGACTTAGTGGAAACTGTCAAAAAGGCAAATAGCAGGATAAATGGGATTTCAAAAGGAGGAAGAAGATGACAGGTTATTTAAAGAAATAAGCGCTGAGAACTCCCAAGGCTGGGTAAAAATTTGGATATACAAGTCTGCTAGCTGGTGGGAATGTAAATTGATGCAGCACTATAGCAAACAGTGTGGAAGTTTCTTTGTAAATTAAAATTGAGCTAATATATTACCCTACCATCCCACTGGTGGACCTATATCCAGAGAAAATGATAGTTAGAAATGATACATGCATCCCAATGTTTACTGCAACACTATTTACAATAGCCAGGCATGGAAGGATCCTAAATGTCCATGAGAGAAGAATGGATAAAGAATATGTGGTACATAAGTACTATATAATATTACTCATTCATTAAAAATAAAGAAATAATGCCATTTGGGGCAACATGGATGGACCTAGAGATTATCATACTGAGTGAAGTAAGTCAGACAGGGAAAGACAAATATCATACACTACCACTTATTTGTGGACTCTAAAAACAGAATACAAATAAACTTATTTACAAATAGAAACAGAGTCAAAGATGTAGGAAACAAACTCATGGTTTCCAGGGGGAGAGTTGGAGGCAGTTGGAGAAGGATAAATTGGAAGATTGGGACTGACATACACACATTACTATCCATAAAATGGATAACTAATAAGGACCTACTGTATAGCACAGAGAACTCCATTCAATACTCTGTAATGACCTATATGGGAAAGAATCTACAATCAGGTGGATGTATGAATGTGTATAACTGATACACTTTGCTATACAGGAGAAACTAACACAACATTGTAAATCAGCTATACTCTAATAAAGCAAAAACAAAAACAAATCCACTAGCTCATACAGTCCCCCACTGTCTCAATGGGACAATATCTTCTCCAAGTCACATTATAATGAAATTGTAAAACAAACAAACAAACAAACAAAAAAAAAAACCACAAAACAATGATAAAGAAAGAATCTGAAAGGCAGCCATAGGAAAAAATAATCTTACCTATAAAAGGAGCACCATTAATTAGGCTATCAGCTGTTTTCCCAGTGGGAACTCTATGGGCCAGAAGAGAGTAGAATGATACTTTCAAAGTGTTGAAACGTAAAAACTGCTATCCAAGAATACTTTATCTGGCAGTGTTATTCTTTAGATGTGAAGGTAAATAAAGGCTTTCCCGGACAAATACAAATGTAGGGAATCCACTACCACTAGACTTGCCTTATAAGAAATGTTGAAAGTAGTTCTTCTAGGTGAAATGAAAGACACAATTCAGCATTATGAAAGCATTTTAAAGCATACAACATACTAACTTTATACCTCCAGGAATTAAAAAAGAACAAATTATGTCCAAAGTTAGCAGAGATAATAAGAAAGATAAAAGTGGAACACATGCAATCAAGACCAGAAAAAACAGAAAAATCAACAGAACATTTTTGATTTTTTCAAAAGCTGTTTTTTTTTTTTTTAAGATAAAGTTGATAAACTTTTAGCAAGGCTAAGAAATAAAAAAAAGACTCAAAATCAAAAATTAAAGAAGAGGAAAAATTGATATTCTAGAAATACACAATATTATGAGACTAATATGAATAATTATATGCCAACAAATTAGATAACCTAGAAGAAATTAATAATTTCTTAGAATCCTATAATCAAATGATACTGAATCAGGAAGAAATAGTAAGTCAAATAAAAGATCAGTAATAAGTAAGGAAATAGAATCAATAATCAAAAACCTCCCCCCACACCCCCCCAAAAAAAACCCTAGGACCAGATGACTTCATGTGCAAATACTATCAAATATTTAAAGAAAAATTAATGCCAATTCCTTCCAAACTTCCAAAAAACTGAAGAGGCAAGAATTTCAAACTCATCCTAAATGTCAGAATTTCCCTGATAACAAATACAGACAAGGAAAACACAAGAAATCTATATACCAATATTTTGATGAACATAGATGAAAAAATTCTCAACAAAATATTAGTAAACTGAATTCAATAACTTGATATATTACACCATGATCAAGTGGGATTATCCCCTGGGATATAAGGATGTTTAAATATATGTTTAGTTGAGAAATCATGTCCAACTCTTGTGAATCAATGCACTGTAGCCCACCAGACTCCTTTGTCCATGAGATTCTCCAGGCAAGAATACTAGAGTGGGTTGCCACGCCCTCCTCCAGGGATCTTCCCAACCTAGGAATTAAATCTGGGTCTCCTACATTGCAGGCAGATTCTTTCCCAACTGAGCCCAAGCATATGCAAATCAACCAATGTGATACACCACACTAACAGAATGAAAGATAAAAATCTTAATCCTCTCAATATATCCAGAAAAGGAGTTTGAAAAAAATAAGATATTCCTTAATGATTATATATATATACATTGATTGCATTAAAAATAAACCTCAACATATTGGGAGATATATACAACAAACCCACAGCTAACATTATACTCAACAGAGAAATATTGAAAGATTTTCCTTTAATATCAGGAAGGATATAAAAGTGCCCACTCTCACTATGCTTATTCAACATAGTACTGAAAGTCTTAGCTAGAACAATCTGGCAAGACAAAAATAAAATAAAATGCATTCAAGTTAAGAAGGAAGAAGTAAAAATTTTGCTATTGCTAATAATATATATTTAAAAACCCAGAGATACAACTAAAAAGCAATTGGATCTAATCAATACATTCAGTAAACTTGAAGGATATAAAGTCAATACATTAATTTAGTTGCATTTCTATACACCAACACTAAGGGGTAAGTATCCAAAATTTAAAAAGCTCATACAATTCAATAACATATACCAAACAATCCAATTTAAAAATAGGCTGAGGAATTAAATACACTTTTTTCCAAAGATATTCAAATGATCATCAGGTACATGAGAAAGTGTTCAATGTCACTAATCATCAGGGGAATGAAAATCAAAACCACAATGAGGTAACTCATACCTATAAGAATGGCTACCATCAAGGGGACAAGGGTAAACCAGTGTTGAAAAAGATGTGGAGAAAATGGAAATGAAAATATATATACTTTTGAACTGTTAGGATTGGAACCTAGTTCAGCCACTATGGACAACAGTATTGGTTATCTTTGTAACCACATGCCCATTTATTCTCTATTTAAGAATTTTGCATATCAGGAACAACATAAAATTCAGTCTCTTTTCTTCTCTTATGATCACTCCCACTGCTCTCACTGCCAACTCTTGATTTTCGTCAGTTTCAGCATTAGTTCTCTTACTGTTGCCTTTAAAATACTGTTGCTGTTTAGTTGCTAAGTTGTGTCCAACTCTTGGGGTCCCATGGACTGCAGTCCTGCCAGGCTTCTCTGTCCATGGGATTTTCATAAGCAAGAACACTGGAGTGGGTTGCCTTTTCCTTCTCTGGGGATCTTCCTGACTCCGGGATCAAACCCAGATCTCTCACATTAGCAGCAGATTCTTTACTGCTGAGCCATCAGGGGAAGCCTTTAAAATCTTAGGTACTCTTGAATATATTACATGATTGATCATATTTTACAACTATATTTTGGCCTTCTGTTTTGAAATACAGGGAAATCAATATTATACAGTCTCCCATATACTCATTGGCCTTAGGACTGACTCATCAGACTGGTTCCAAGTTGGGAAAGGAGTACATCAAGGCTGTATATTGTTACCCTGCTTATTTAACTCCTATGTAGAGTATATCATGTGAAATGCTGGGCTGGATGAAGCACAAGCTGGAATCAAGATTGCTGGGAGAAATACCAATAACCTCAGATACACAGATGACACCAACCTTATGGCAGAAAGCAAAGAACTAAAGAGCCTCTTTATGAAAGTCAAAGAGGAGAGTGAAAAAGTTGGCTTAAAGCTCAGCATTCAGAAAACGAAGATCATGACATCTGGTCCCATCACTTCATTGCAAATAGATGGGGAAACAATGGAAACAGTGGGAGACTTTATTTTGGGGGGCTCAAAAATCACTGTAGATGGTGACTGCAGCCATGAAATTAAAAGATGCTTGCTCCTTGGAAGAAAAGCCATGACCAACATAGACAGCATATTTAAAAGCAGAGACATTACTTTGCCAACAAAGATCCATCTAGTCAAAGCTATGGTTTTTCTAGTAGTTTTGTATGGATGTGAGAGTTGGACTATAAAGAAAGCTGAGCACCAAAGAATTGATGCTTTTGAACTGATGTGTTGGAGAAGACTCTTGAGAATCCCTTGGACTGCAAGGAGACCCCTAGCCCATTCTAAAGGAAATCAGTCCTGAATATTCATTGGAACGACTGATGCTGAAGCTGAAACTCCAATACTTTGGCCACTTGATGCAAAGAAGTGACTCATTGGAAAAGACCCTGATGCTTGGAAAGATGGAAGGTGGGAGGAGAAGCGGACGACAGAGGATGAGATGGTTGGATGGCATCACCAACGTGATTGACAGGAGTTTGAGTAGGTTCCAGGTGTTGGTGATGGACAGAGAAGCCTGGCGTACTGCAGTCCACGGGGTCGCAAAGAGTCGGACATGACTGAGTGACTGAACTGAACTGGACTGAATAGTCATCAGCCTAACACTTATCTTCATAGTTTACAACATAAAGTTCTGTTTGGAAAGCATATATTTCACAAGTTTATTTCAACTAAATTGATTCAATATACATTGCCAGTTATTCTATCACTACTACTGCTTTGTAAGTTGGTGCCAAATTTATCATTTGTAATATTCTTTAAAAAAAATTTCATAGGAATTGTATTCCCTGAATTCTGACATTTGAAAATATTTTCTGTGGACTTAATTTTTAAAAGCAAGTTTGAAAAACTGTAAAATTCCTAGAATATAACTTTCCTGAGGATGTTATAGACAAAACCATATTATAGTATGGCCTTAGATGTTGTGATAGCATATTGTGAACCCAAACAGTATCTAATCATAGGTCACCTGATTTTATTTCAGTGGTGATTATTCATTGGATTTAAATTGAATTCTCTCTTTATTTATAATCAATAATTTCATCAAGATGTTTCTCAATGTCAGTGAATTGGTATTTATTTTTCCTAGACATAAAATAGGTTGTCAATAAAAATATTCATATTTATTTCTGGATATTTTATGGACTATAGCTTTGTTTATTTTATGTGTTATATTTTATTCAGGGGAAAAGATGCTTCTATACTATGTCTCTTTTGTCTGTCTTATGATTTGTAATATAACTTCACACATGAAGATATAAATTAATTTTGTTTTCTGAAGCTTTCTACTATATAATCAATTAAATTGAATCAAGTTGATAGATCAGGGACACATTTCTTTTTTTTTATGCTATAATGATATTTTAAGAAGAATTGCTTATATTACACAAATCTCACTTCACCTTTATATATTCAAGTATCAATAGAAATCACAAAGGAAAACTAACTGTAATAATGAAACCTAATCAACTAAAAAATAAACTTTCACATATGTGAATAATTACAAACTCTAGTTAGTATAACTAATAATAGTAAAATTTAAAATTGCCCTATTCTATATTTATGTCATAGTTTATTTTTTAAATCAGCCCATGACTTGTGGATTTTGCTATATAGGGTCAGTCCTACCTGAACAAATACCCTGTGTACAAGAGCACTGAGACCTAGCTACTAATTAAATTATGAGTTTCTTATCAGATTTCTTTCAAACACTTAATATAAAATGAAGTTCAACAATTATAAGATGCAAAAAATTCTCTACATAAAAAAGTTTATTTATGTTATAATTACCAAAAATTTCTCAATAACAATAGTTCATTCCCAAAGAATATTATAATTCTTATTAAAATCATTTATAAATGTCCATGCATATGCATGTATAATCAGTCATGTCTGACTCTTTGTGACCTCATGGACTGTAGCCCACCAGGCTCATCTGTACTTGGAATTTTCCACACAAGAATACTGGAGTGGGTTGCCATTTCTACACAGTAATTATGTGTTGAATGATCATAAGAAACCAATTCAGTCTACAGAAATCTAAAAGAAATATTTTTAATTTCATTCCTGTAGTAAAATTAATTACTTAGAAAGAAAGTGAGATGTGATTTATGATTCTTACTTAGGGAAAATTAAATATTTGTTTCATCCCTCTTCATTAAAATTTTCTAATGAGAAGTCTAAATTAGGAAACAGAAGTCCAGACAGTCTTCACTTTGCTCTGTGATCATTAACACATTTAAACACTAAAAGTTTATATATATATATATATATATATATATATATATATATAGTTCGTTATAAATGCATAGGGAGATGAAAGCAATATAGTAACCCTAACACTGGGCTGGAAGAAGCACAAGCTGGAATCAAGATTGCCGAGAGAAATATCAATAACCTCAGATATGCAGATGACACCACCCTTATGGCAGAAAGTGAAGAACTAAAAAGCCTCTTGATGAAAGTGAAAGAGGAGAGTGAAAAAGTTGGCTTAAAGCTCAACATTCAGAAAACTAAGATCATGACATCTGGTCCCAACAGTTCATGGCAAATAGATGGGGAAACAGTGGAAGCAGTGTCAGACTTTATTTTTGGGGGGCTCCAAAATCACTGCAGATGGTGACTACAACCATGAAATTAAAAGACGCTTACTCCATGGAAGGAAAGTGATGATCAACCTGGATAGCATATTAATAAGCAGAGACATTACTCTGCCAACAAAGATCCATCTAGTCAAGGCTATGGTTTTTCCAGTGGTCATGTATGGATGTGAGAGTTGGACTGTGAAGAAAGCTGAGGGCAGAAAAATTGATGCTTTTGAACTGTGGTGTTGGACAAGACTCTTGGACTGCAAGGAGATCCAACCAGTCCATCCTAAAGGAGATCAGTTCTGGGTGTTCATTGGAAGGACTGATGCTGAAGCTGAAACTCCAATACTTTGGCCACCTCATGCGAAGAGTTGACTCATTGGAAAAGACCCTGATGCTGGGAGGGATTGGGGGCAGGAGCAGAAGGGGACGACAGAGGATGAGATGGCTGGATGGCACTTCCGACTTGATGGACATGAGTTTGAGTAAACTCCGGGAGTTGGTGATGGACAGGGAGGCCTGGTGTGCTGCGATTCATGGGGTCGCAAAGAATCGGACACGACTGAGCAACTGAACTGAACTGAACTGAATACCTATTAGCACACTGCAATTTGAAACATTAGAAACATTTAAAATTAGTTTTTTGTTTTTTTTTTATAAAATAATTATCAAGGAAATTTTGAACAATGCTTGCCTTCTTCTTATCATACAGCTCACAATATCAGGAAAGTATTTCCTCTAAGCCTTGAAGAATTTTTTACTGCTTTCCAAAAGTTTGGATCAGTTTACATCATTTTATGCTTTGAGCTTTCAACTGTCATGACATACCCCCATGCGTTTCTTTAATGTGAAGATAATTGCAGATGGTCACTTCCCTAGGATATCTTTATCCTTTTTATCACAATTAGTTTTCTTATTTATGTCAATAAGTTCACCTTCATTAAATCCCTCTGGCTACAAATACAGTCTTCCTATTGGAAGTAGTGCCAACATGTCCAAGGTCAGCTATTTCTTGTACAACTTTATCTACACTCTATTTATATCTCACTTTCAGAATCATTACTTTTCTTTTCCCCTTCTTGTACCTCTCCCTCTTCCTCCTTTCCTCATCCATCTCTGGTTACATTTTTACCTTTTCTAGCCAATTCTTTCTTCTTTATCCAGTTTTGTAAAATGTCAGTTAAGTTTGCCATTGGGAGCAAGGGAGAAACACAAATGCATGTTTTGTTCTCTATATGTGAAAACAGTAATAGATGCACAGTGAATGAACACCACTTATCAGACTTTGAAAGAAATAAAATGATCACCAATCAAGATGTACATTTGATATTTATATAGAGATTTGTGGGCCAAAGTGCTAACAAAGTGCTAACAAATACAACAAAGAAATTTGAGCTTTATGCAACAACTCATAGTTAAAATATACTAAAATATACCGTGGTAAATGAAATTTAAACCATGTTTTTGGAGGACTGCTATTATTTAACTAAATTGTGAAAATTAAAAGTTGTACAATTCTGAACCACACAAAGTGAGAACTAGCTTTGTTTCATAGTACTTACACAGTTTAATAGATAAATTAGGGAAATATGCTAATGTAACTTATCATTAAATAATATACCTCAACCATCAGCAATAGCATTTACTGAAGTTCAATATTTACAAGTCTTTTTTGTTAAAGAAAAGGAAAAACTCAACAAATGCCAAATAAAATAATTATCTTAACATGGTAAATAAAATGGAATTTCCTGGTAGTCCAACGGTTAAGAATTAGCCTGCCAGTGCAGGGGACATAGCTTCAGCCTCCGGTCCGGGAGGATCCCACATGCCGTGGAGCACCTAAGCCTGTGTGCCATGACAACAGAAGTCAGGGTGCTCTGGGGCTTGTGCTCCACAACAGAAGAAACCGCCACAAAGGGAAACACTCAAAAAGCAATGAAGAGCAGCCCCCGCCCTCTCCAGAGAGAGCCCATGTGCAGCAACAAAGACACACCACAGCCGAAAGTAGGTGAATAAATAAATAACTATGGTAAATAAAATACATATCAATGGTGGTGGATTTATAGTTTATATGGAAAGGCAAAGGACCCAGACTATCTCACTTAGTATTAAAGGAGGAGAACAAAGTCACAGGACTGACATTACCCATTTTTAAGATTTACTATAAAGTTACAGTAATCAACGTAGTATGGTACTGGCAAAAGATCAGACAAACAGGTCAATGGAACAAAGTCCAGAAATATCAGTACACCTACATAAATATAATCAAGCAGTCACTGACAAAGGAACAAGGACAGCTCTTTCTACATATGGTGCTGGAACAATAGACATCCACATAAAAAATATTAATTTAGACAAAGCTTACACCATCCAGCAAAATTAACTCAAAATGATCACAGACCAAATGTAAAATATAAAATTGTAAGATTTCAGAAAGATAACATAGGTGATACCTAGATAGCTTTGAGTATGGTGACAATTTTTTAGATATGCATGATCCTTTGAAGAAATAACAGACAAGCTGTACTTTATTAAAATTGGAACTTATGCCCTACCAAAGACAATGTCAAGAGAATAAGAAGACAAGTTAGACTTAGAGAAAATATTTGCAAGAAACCTATCAGATAAAGGACTATTGTCTAAAATATGAAAAGAATTCTTAAAACTCATCAATAAGAAAAACTGCCCAATTAAAATGTGGGCAAAAGATATTTCACCAAAGAAAATACTGATAACAAATAAGTATATAAAAAGATGTTCAATATTGAATATCATAGAAAACTTCAAATTAAAAATACTAGATATCACTATACACTACTTGGCCAAAATCAAGAACACTGTCAACAACACATCACCACACACTGGCAAGGATGTGGGGCAAGAGGAACTCTTATTCACTGCTAATGGGAACAGAAAAGAGTATAGCCACTTTACTAGACTGTTTGCCAGTTTTCTTCAAAATTAAACTTTCTAGTATACTATTCAGCTCTTGTGTTCCTTAAAGTGGTTCAGCTTACGATTTCTATATTTTACAATGATGTCAAAATGAAAGACATTCAGTAGAAACCATACTTTTAATTTTGCTTTTTCATCTTTTCCTGGGCTATTTATTTATTTATATTTATTTTATTTATTTTTATTTTATTTGCTATAAAACTCTCTCATGATGCCGGGTGACAGTAATGAGCTGTAGATCCCAGTCAGACACACAATCAGGAGGGCAAACAACCAAGACACTGACAACCATTCTATTTTTCACTTCAGTATAGTATTCAATAAATTACATGAGATACTCAATACTTTGCTTTTTAAAAAAATCTTTCTGTTAGATTACTTTTCCCAACTGCTGGCTAATATAAGTATTCTAAGCACTTTAAGATAAGCTAGCTAAGCTGTGATGTTCCATTGATTAGATATATTAAATGTACTTCAACTCATATTTTCAACTTATGAAAAGTTTACTAAAAATGTAACCCCATTATAAATCAAAGAAGATCTACATGTAGTCAAAGGATCTGAAAATTTATGTCCATGCAAAAAAGGCACATAGATATCTCTAGAAGCTCTATTCCCAAATGCCAAAACTTTGAAGTAACTAACATATCATTCAGTAGGTGAATGATTAAACTATGGTACATCCAGGCAATGGAATATTATCAATGCTAAAAAGAAATGTGCTACAAATACATGAAAACACATATCACTTAAAAGCATATTACTAAGTGAAAGAAGTTCACCTGAAAAGGCTATATAGTTTTTGACTTCAACAATATGGCATTCTGGAAAGGTGATTTTATGTGGACAGTAATAAAAAAATTAATAATAATGACTGTCAGAGGCTAAGGGAAATGGAGGGATAAACTGACAAAGAATAGAGGAACTGTGCCCAGTGAAAATATTTTTTTTATGATACTATAATGGCAGACTCTTATCATTATACATGTCTCAAAACACATGGCTGTACACCACTAAGAGTAAACCCTGATCAAAACTACAGACTTTGGGTAAGTTTATTGTTTATAACACTGTACACTCCAACGTGGAATGTTCCAGGTTGGAGATGTGTGTATGTGGAGACAGGGAAATTTCTGTACTTTCTACTCGATTTTGTTGTGATCCTCAATCTAATATGCTACCCAAATAAGCTTTACTAATGTAACAAAAAGTTTAAGTGGCAATAGAGAAATTCCATGTGTTTTCACTTTGAGTTAGGAAAATGAAACAAAAGAAAAGTAAAGCAAAACAAAAAGCAACAATAAAAATAGCAAAAGAAAGCCCACTCTTTGATTACTGTCTAACAATACTGATAAAGAGGAATAATTAACTGTCATTATATGCAGACAATCTAGAGAAATCAATGGAAAAACTATTAAAACTAATAAGAGCGTTCAATGAGTTCATCAGATACAGAATCAGCTTATAAATTCAACAGGATTTCTCTATATAATTATGAATTTATGGTAACAAAAACTATAGACTACCTAAGTGTTAACACAATAAGTATATAAACTATTTAAAGAGAAAGACTTAAAACTAATAAAACTCATGGCATATGCTCTGAATAATGGGACAATTAAAACAAACAGGACATAACAAGTGTTTAATACATAAAGGTTGTTGGTGGTGTTTGGTTGCTCAGTCGTGTCTGACTCTTTGAGACCCTATAAATTGCAGCACACCAGTCTTCTCTGTCCTTCATTACCTCCCAGAGTTTGCTCAAACTCATGTTAATTGAGTCGATGATGCCATCCAACCATCTCATCTTCTGTTGCCCCCTTCTCCTCCTGTCCTCAGGGACTTTTCCAATAAGTCGGCTTTCTGCATTAGATGGCCAAAGTATTGGAGCTTAAGTTTCAGCATCAGTCCTTCCAATGAATATTCAGAATTGATTCTCTTTAGGATTGATTCGTTTGATGGCTCTTGAGAATTCCTTGAACAGTAAGGACGTCTCCAGAACCACAGTTCAAAAGCATCACTTCTCTGGTTCTCAGCCTTATCTACGGTCCAACTCTCACATCTGTCTGTGTGGATGTGGATTAACCATAGCTTTGACTATATGTAATATAGTCAAATATATATAATATATAGACTTTGCTGGTAAAGTGACAGCTCTGCTTTTTAACATGCTGTCTAGGTTTGTCATAACTTTTCTTCCAAGGAGCATGGCTACTTTTAATTGCATGGCTACAGTTACTGTCCACAGTAATTTTAGAGCTCAAGAAAATAAAGTCTGTCACTGTTTCCTTTATTTCCCCACCTATTTGCCATAACGTGATGGGACTAGATGCCATGATTTTAGTTTTCTGAATGTTGAGTTTTAAGCCAGAATTTTCACTCTCCTCTTTCACCTTTATCAAGAGACTCTTTAGTTCTTCCTTGATTTCTGCCATTAGGTTGGTATCATTTGCATATCTGAGGTTATTGATATTTCTCCTGGCAATCATGATTCCAACTTGTGCTTCATCCAGCCCAGCATTTCACATGATGTTCTCTGCATATAAGTTAAATAGGCAGTGTGACAATATACTTTCCCAATTTTGAACCAGTCCATTGTTTCATGTCTGATTCTAGCTGTTGTCTCTTAACCTGCATACCGGTTTTGTCAGTAGGCAAGTAAGGTGGTCTGATACTCCTATCTCTTTCAAAACTCCCCACAGTTTGTTGGCATCCACACAGTCAAAGGCTTCAGCATAGTCAATGAAGCAGAAGTAGGTATTTTTCTGGAATTCTCTTGTGTTGTTTATGATCCAGCGGATGTTGGCAATTCTATCTCTGGATTCTCCGGCTTTTCTAAATCCAGCTGGTACATCTGGAAGTTCTCGATTCACATACTGTTGAAGCCTTGCTTGAAGGATTTTGTAAAGTTAATAGTACTTAAGAAAATCAAAATTCTAGTTTATTTTTTAACAGTATGTACACAATACATTCTAAAAATGTAGTGAAAATATAAATGCCCGTATACAAATTTGTTAATCAAACAAAAAGATCAGCAGAAGAATAAGAGGAGGGAGAGGAATTTCTCTATTGCAAGACAATAAAACCACACAAAGACCAATAGAACAAATAAATATTTAGCTAAGAAACAGTGTGATAAAGGTGATTAAATCATTGCAAAATTACAGGTAATTTAATAAGTTGTGTTGGAAAAGCTGGAAAGAATTTAAACCTCCAATCTAACAGCACATGCAAAGTGGGTGAATCAAATCATAAGAAGTAACAACCTAAATGCCTTCTAAATATAAATGTTACTATAATATTTTTTTAATTTAGGATAGTTTGTTAAATAAAGGCAAAAAAGGACTTTAAGTTTTAAATATAAACTCAGAAAAATAATTAATAATAATTATATAAAACTGATATCACCTTCAGTAAGTTACCATATGTATAAAGTTTACAGACTGAGCAAACATTGTGGAAAAATATTTGCAGTATCTAAATCTAAATATCAATTATTTGTAGAAAATGAAAGAGACTTTTGCAATCCAATAAGCATAAAATAATACTTTCCTTGAGAACTTTATGGGCAAATATTGAATATTATGCACAAAATTCTAGTTACGGAAGAGAGAATCCAAAAGGCTAATTGGAATATGAAGAGATTCTCCAGATCACTGGTAAGCAGAGTAAAGCAAATTTAAAGAGATATTTTATGTCTATTAAGTTGGCTAAATATTGAAAGTTCGATATTTTAGGTGCTAGTACAGATGTAAGTGGAAAAGATTGTTTATTGGTGATAAGAATGTAAAGGATTCAACCATTGTGAAGAGCATATGTTGGTGTTTGGCCAAATTAAATATCCCTATATAGTATGAGCTAATAATGCTAACAGCAGTTTACATCCACTAATAGTTCTCACATAGATAAATAAAGGGATATATATAGGAATGGATGTTTCTCACAACACTATTGTGTGATGGTGAAAAAGAAGTGATAGCCTGGGTTTCTATAACTGGATCTGTGGATATACAAAATGTGATATTTCCACATCACAGATTACTGTGCAATAATCAGAAGAATAATTAGATACATGCAGCAACTCAAACGGAACTTTAAATTAAAGTGAGTAAAAAAATGGAGCAATAGTATTATACAGACATATATATAAAACATTGTATACATATTTATATAAATTAAAAATACATGATGGCAAAACAATCACATTCAAAGGAATAAACGCAAGCAAATATATACATCTGAGTAACTTTCTATAAATGAAATAAGCAAGGAGTTTTGTATAGACAAATGTCATAATTGCAGAAAAAATAAGTAACTCTACATTCTGCACTCAAACATGCTATCTTACCAGTCTATAAACAAGTGTTATACATATTTAATACCTAAACCAAAAGAGGTTTTTTTCATTTATAGCACTGACAACAGAACTAATGTATAAAGATAGTCAAGAATACATAACTGTGCTTCAGATGTTTGCTGTGGAGTCTTCCTAAATTTCCCAAGTTCTAAATAAGGACACTGAGGACTTCAAAGTTCCGTGTGATTTTTTAAAATCCAAATAGGGATCAACATTGAGAAATCTTAAAACTGAGGTGATCCTTAAAATACATATATATCAATATATGTATGCATACACACACACACATATAAAAATACATAAACACACACGTATATGTATACAAAAATCAATTTAGTCAAGTCTAACTCATCCGTCTGGTCAAGGCTATGGTTTTTCCAGTGGTCATGTATGGATGTGAGAGTTGGACTGTGAAGAAAGCTGAGTGCCGAAAAATTGATGCTTTTGAACTATGGTGTTGGAGAAGACTCTTAAGAGTCCCTTGGACTGCAAGGAGATCCAACCAGTCCATCCTAAAGGAGATCAGTCCTGGGTGTACATTGGAAGGACTGATGCTGAAGCTGAAACTCCAATACTTTGGCCACCTCATGCGAGGAGTTGACTCATTGGAAAAGACCCTGATGCTGCGAGGGATTGGGGGCAGGAGGAGAAGGGGACAACAGAGGATGAGATGGTTGGATGGCATCACCGACTCGATGGACATAGGTTTGAGTAAACTCCGGGAGCTGGTGATGGACAGGGAGGCCTGGTGCACTGCGATTCATGGGGTCGCAAAGAGTCGGACACGACTGAGCGACTGAACTGGACTGAACTGAACTCATCCTTATGGACATAATTAAGGATCAGTAGCTTACCAGAGCCTTTCTCTTGATTTAAGGACAAAAAACTTACCCATCTTGCAGGAGCAGATGCAACTAAGGACTTCTCAGCAAACAGGCTTTTTTCCTATTAATTCTCTCCCTCACAATTTTAATTTATCATTGCAATACTTTAAATTCAGTTACAAATTTTTCATTAAAAGAAGTGAAGAAACTTAAGAATAAACTTACATCTAATTAGTCTTGACCTGAGAAATCCTTATGTTTTAAATATATCTATTAGAAAGATTTATAGAAAATCAAGATTTTATCTTGGTTGTTGATAAGTCACAAAATAATTATAGTGTGAAACTAACAGACACAATATACCATGACATATCTCCTTTTGACCTAAAAGCATGATCCTTTATCAGAGGCAAAATCTTTTCTATGGTGGACTTCATCTAACTTAACTGCACCTGTTGATTAGCTGGGGCCAAGAAAAGTAGTCCATAATTTTTTTTATAATACTTTTAAGAAAAAATGTGTTCTTCAACTTAGTAAATACTTTATTAGAAATCAACTATTAGAGAAAATTGGGTTGAACTTCTTCCTAAGGAGACTGTAGGTGCTTCCAGCTTTTACTTAGGTTGTGAAAACCTGAAAAAATGCTGCTTCCACACTTAAAAACAGACAAAAACTGTATAATCTTCAAAGTCTAATGTCCTACCCAATAAAAACCTAAGGGACATCAAGACCCAAAAAAACACACATATGCAAACATCATCAACAGAGAAAAACTACAACAGAATTGAACTAAGATGAACTCAACACAATGTCGAACTATTTTTTTAAGAAAATAACAAAATTGTGATGAAAACTATATTAAATATTATAGTAGAAAGATAAATGCTATGTATAATAAGATGAAAAATCTGTGCAGAGAGATGGAAAATACAGGGAAACAGAATTGTTAGAAAACAGGAATAGTAATTAGAAATGGAGATTGCTTTCAATGGACCCATGAGTAGATTTAACACAGCAAACATAATAATCATCAACATGAACAAAAGTCAAAGAAAATTACCATTTTGAAACACAAGGAGAAATAAAGATTAGCAAAGAAATAAAGAGAAACAAAGATCAAATAGCTGTGAAAATACATGAAATATTCTAGCATATGTGTAATTACAATCCCAGACAGAGAACAGAGATCAAATAGGATAGAAGAAATTTTAGAAGTAATAACTTGAGAATTTTCCAAATTAAGGTAGATGTTAAACCATAGTTTCAAGGAACTCAAAGAACATCAAGTGGGATGAGTTCAAACGAACCAAACAAACAAACAAACAAACAATCTCATGCCTAAACATACCATATTCAAACTGCCAACCAAAAAATAGGAAATACAAAAGGCAGACAGAATTTTTTTTAAAGGCAGACAGAGTTTTTTTATTTTATTTTTTTTTCATTTATTTTTATTAGTGGAGACTAATTTCTTTACAATTTTGTAGTGGTTTTTGTAATAGCCAGGACATGGAAGCAACCTAGATGCCCATCAGTAGACGAATGGATAAGGAAGCTGTGGTACATATACACCATGGAATATTACTCAGCCATTAAAAAGAATTCATTTGAATCAGTTCTAATGAGATAGATGAAACTGGAGCCCATTATACAGAGTGAAGTAAGCCAGAAAAATAAAGAATATTACAGCATACTAACACATATATATGGAATTTAGAAAGATGGTAATGATAACCCTATGTGCAAAACAGAAAAAGAGACACAGATGTACAGAACAGACTTTTGGACTCTGTGGGAGAAGGCGAGGGTGGGATGTTTCGACAGAATTTTTTTAAAGGCAATTTCATAGACAGAAAAAGAGTAAATAATTGCAGCTGACCTGTTTTCAAAATCTAAGAAAGCTACAAGATAGTGAAAGGACCTTTTAAAGTGTTAGGAAAAAAATACTTGTCAACTCCAGAATTCCATTCAGTGAAAATGTCATTCAAAAATGAGGAGATAATTTGTATTTTTCCCAGAAAAAAAAATGGAGAATCCACTGCTTATTGACTGTCACCAAAATACTCATTAAAGGAAGTTCTTCAGGCAAAGGTAGTTTGATACTCAACAGAAATAGAACTCGGCAAAATATGAGGAGTACTAGAAAGGTCATAAATTAAGAAAATAAAAAAATTTACTTTATTCAAATATATTTACTAGGCCAACGCATGTGAAATAAATATATAGAAATAAATATATGAAGACTAAAGGAAGCTAAACTTCATGTCCAGGCAAATAACCCTCACTCATACTCATAAACATGCCCCCATAACTCAAGAGACCAAGTTTTTGGAAAGTTTCAAAACTGCAGTTAGAGAATCCCAGTGATTAACTCTACCATCAGAAGGAGACACTGGGAAATACCTGTTTTCAAATTACACAAATATAATTGTTGTTGGCATTTTCAAGATGGTCACTTAATAGTGCTAGAAAAGTTTGAAAGGAAACTTGCCAAATTTTTATGTGATTATTTGACACTAGGAGAACAAATTGGCTATTCCACTCAATCACCACTGTGCATAATTCGCTAAAATTGCTGATGATGTTTTTGGTCCATGTCTCCTGGAAATGTTGGTAAAATTATAAATTTAAGACATGGACAAGAACCTAAACCTCATATTTCCTTTGAGAATTCCCTCATGGTTACATGTAACTACACCTCTTTTTCCTGGCCAATGTTTCATAATCACAGCATGGATTGAATCTTTTCCTTGCTGAAGAGTTTTGACTCTGGCAATACTGGTAATTCTAACTTTATCTCTGCAGTGACAGAGATATCAATTTTCATGCAGTTGTCATTAAATAGCTTTATAAATACTCATCATTTTTTGAAAAGATCCACTGCCTACTCTATACCTAATATTCAGGATAGGTAGAATAAATGATGTAATTTTAAAGCTAAAATTAGTAAAGCCCTCAGAGATTCTCACTCATATGGCTTAAGATATTTTCACTGACTTCAATAACAATGACTTCAAGTCATTCAACTTTCTGATGCCATATTGTGGATTTGCAAATATTAACTTTCTAGATAGAGTCTACCCTATTTTAATTAGAGAAGGCCAAATACTACAAGAGACTCATATAACAATCTCATTTTATTATCAGCATGAAAGGGCAGCTTTTCTCAAGATCCTTCTAACAACCCTTGCAGAAACTAAAGCCTCAATACAGGTTTCGCCACTATCTGAAAGTAAAGTCTTTTAATGAAATCTTTCAAAGGCAAAATGACGTACAACAAGGAAGAAGTTACTTTAGGAGACAACTTGCTAAGGATGCACAAAATTAATCAAGACAAAGCAAAGATGCTCAGACATAGTTCAAAGCTATTAAAGCTTGATGCTACGAAACTAAGTGTAGTTTCCAGGGAAGGAGCTTGGTGGCGCTACTCTGTCTGGCGCTACTCTTCATTGGAAGAACTGATGCTGAAATGAAACTCCAGTACTTTGGCCACCTGAGGCGAAGAACTGACTCACTGGAAAAGACCCTGATGCTGGGAAAGATTGAAGGCAAGAGAAGGAGAGGACAACAGAGGATGAGATGGTTGGATGGCATCACGGACTCAATGGACTTGAGTTTGAGTAAGCTTCGGGAGTTGGTGGTGGACAGGGAAGCCTGATGTGCTGCAGTCCATGGGGTCGCAGATTTCAAACACAACTGAGCCAGTGAACTGAAGTGAACTGACCTCTGGCTGATCCTCCGAGTGGCTGAAGCCTCTGTAAAGGCTCACTGCAAAACAAAAACTTGTTTGTTCTGGTACAAAGCCATGTGCCCTAAGATTCTTCTGAAACGTTAGCTCCCTCCTTTCTAAAGTAGAGGTCGCATGTATTCAGCTCGGCGTTTGCATGAGAGTCACTTACACATTTCCTCCGCGGAAATACATGCAGAGGTGGAGTCAGAGCTGGATACCAAAAGCCTAGGACTGCGCCGGAACAGACACTTGAACCCTGGACCCTCAAATTAAAAAGGCTCACTGCAAAACAAAACAATGCGATTTCCTCTCTCTGAACATCCTCTTCACATTTAAAATGGGTACTACCGTAGGTCTCTCATAAAAGCAGTGTCACAAAGCAAATTTTCAAAAAGCAGGGAATCCTCTATTTGTTCTTTTGGAAGAGATGTCAGCGACATTAGCCCTTGAACTCCAAATAGGAAAGATCTTATTGAAATGATAAGAATTAGCAATTAAATATAAGTGTTTTCCAAAGAGAATGAAAAATAGGTGCTCCCTCAGATTTCCACTCTGTTACATATAGCAGTGGATATGTTAGTCAGATATGCGGCACTATTTCTCCCATAGTCTTCAAACAAAACTGTCTGCATCCACATAATCAGCTTATTCTCAGTAACTTAAACAAAAAATAAAAAAATGAAGTAATATATTCTGTTTCATATTTAGGGTGCATTTTTTATTTTCAAAAATATTTCCTATTAATATGCTTGCCAACACTTAAAGACTTTCTGATAGGTAAAGGATTGTATCTTGTTAGATATAGTCCCTTCGTAAAACAGTAATCAGACAGTATTTGGCAGACAATCTATTAAATTGAGATTCTTTCCATAGAAAGTACAAAATTAAGTATAGAGTTTTTTTGTTTGTTTTGTTTGTTTTGCCTAGATTCTTTGGACTTGAAATACATGTGGCTATTTTCTACCTGAAAAATGACTCATTGAGTTTCTAATTACCTTTGAATGCTAAAAGTCTTAGAACCAGTTATTGTTTTAAAAACTGTGTAAAACTGACCTTAGGTTAAAATGTGTGCAGAAATAAAAGGCCACTAATGAGTGATCTTATTGACTGTTTCCCCTTTAAGTACAAAGAGTATCCTCTCATCATGGATTTGAATCCAATACAAGCTATTTAAACCCTGTGTTATTGGTTCCCTTCTTACCACGCATGTGCCAAGTCGCTTCCGTCAGTCCACCCAACTCTGTGACCCTTTGGACTGTAGCCCTCCAGGCTCCTCTGTCCGTGGGATTCTCCAGGCAAAAATACTGAAGTATGTTGCCATGCTCTCCTCCAGGGGATCTTCCCAACCTAGGGATTGACCCAGGGATCCACCTAGCATCTCTTACATCCTCTCCTACATTGGCAGGTGGGTTCTTTACCACTAGTGCCATCTGGGAAGCCTCTCCCTTCTTACTATCCCACCATCTAAGTACTAAGAAACTGTTAAAATCAAGTCCTGCCTGGTGAAAGAAAGTGGAAGTGAAGTCAGTCGTATCTGACTCTTTGCAACCCCATCGACTGTAGTCTAACACGCTCCTCCATCCATGGGATTTTCCAGGCAAGAGTACTGGAGTTGCTTGCCATTTCCTGCTCCAGGGGATCTTCCTGACCCAGGGATCGAAACTGGGTCTCCCACACTGCAGGCAGATGCTTTCCCCTCTTAAGCCACTGCCTGGTGAATATGTCCAAAAAATACTGCAGAAATTCTGGGACTGTTAACAATGATAATTTACAGTGGTCAAACAGGCAAAAGGTCTCCAAAATAGTTCAGAGGAGTCAAAGATAGATAAATAGGCTTAAATATGAATAAATTAATATCTTGAATAAGATAAAAATATATCGCTTAAGTTTTACCTAAGCAGGTAAAGTACCCTCATGACAACATTAAGTTAGAAAAATTTCTCCTGACACAGAGTACCAATCTGGTCCCAGTTCCACTGAATCTTCTGTGTTATGGAAACATGCTTCCTTGACTTCTTATTGTGCCTGTCTGCCAACTCACTGTCACTTTTGTGACAGTACTATATGCAAATGTGAAAAACAAGGTAACATTAAACCATTAAATAGAAAAATACATCTTCATGTAGTACTTTCTTTGTATACATTTTTATGCAAAAATTTACTCAGTGGTATTCTATCTGTATCTTTTAGATTTAAATAATGTTACAGTTTTAGCTGCCACATACTGTTCTTAGGAACAGTTAAAACTTCAGTTCAGTTCAGTCTCTCAGTCGTGTCTGACGCTTTGCGACCCCATGAATCGCAGCACGCCAGGCCTCCCTGTCCATCACCAACTCCTGGAGTTTACTCAAACCCATGTCCATCAAGTTGGCGATGCCATCCCGCCATCTCATCCTCTGTTATCCCCTTCTCCTGCTGCCCCAAATCCCTCCCAGCATCAGGGTCTTTTCCAATGAATCAACTCTTCACATCAGGTGGCCAAAGTATTGGAGTTTCAGCTTCAGCATCAGTCCTTCCAATGAACACCCAGGACTGATCTCCTTTAGGATGGACTGGTTGGATCTCCTTGCAGTCCAAGGGACTCTCAAGAGTCTTGTCCAACACCACAGTTCAAAAGAATCACTTCTTTGGTGCTCAGCTTCCTTCACAGACTAACTCTCACATCCATACATGACCACTGGAAAAACCATAGCCTTGACTAAATGGACTTTTGTTGGCAAAGTAATGTCTCTGCTTTTTAATATGCTACCTAGGTTGGTCATAACTTTCCTTTCAAGAAGTAAGTGTCTTTTAATTTCATGGCTGCAATCACCACTTGCAGTGATTTTGGAATCCCAAAAAATTGAAATCTGAAACTGTTTCTCCTGTTTCCCCATCTATTTCCCATGAAGTGATGGGACCAGATGCCATGATCTTAGTTTTCTGAATGTTGAGCTTTAAGCCAACTTTTTCACTCTCCTCTTTCACCTTCATCAAGAGGTTTTTTAGCTCCTCTTCAGTTTCTGACATAAGGGTGGTGTCATCTGCATATCTGAGGTTATTGATATTTCTCCTGCTGAATTTTCCAAATTTGCTGGCATATTGAGTGCAGCACTTTCATAGCATTATCTTTCAGGATTTGAAATAGCTTAACTGGAATTCCATCACCCCCACTAGCTTTGTTCATAGTGATGCTTTCTAAGGCCCACTTGACTTCACATTCCAGGATATCTGGCTCTAGGTGAGTGATCACACCATCGTGATTATCTGGGTCGTGAAGATCTTTATTGTACAGTTCTTCTGTGTATTCTTGCCACCTCTTCTTAATATCTTCTGCTTATGTTAGGTCCATAGCATTTCTGTCCTTTATCGAGCCCATCTTTGCATGAAATGTTCCCTTGGCATCTCTAATTTTCTTAAAGAGATCTCTAGTCTTTCCCATTCTGTTGTTTTCCTCTATTTCTTTGCATCAATTGCTGAGGAAGGCTTTCTTATCTCTCCTTGCTATGCTTATTTTTATCTACCTACTATTAATAAAAAATATACCAGAACACTTTTCATTTTGCAAATGCAGAATTCTCAGTTTCTTTTAAGAACCAGGAACAAACACTATTTCATATTGTTTTCTTAAAACTATATTTTTAGTTTTTCAAAGGCAGATATTTATGTTGACTTTTAATCATAACCAATCTCATATACAGTTAGTGAAGGTAAAAGAGGTATATACTTTTTAAAATAACCAAACCGGTTATAGGAAATTCTGTAGTACCATACCCACATGCTCACTTACTACAAATAAATAAAGATGATCTCTTTAAATTAAACAGAGGCAATATTGTTACAACCCCATTCAACAGGGCAGGAATAATTTAAAATGATGGTATCACTTAGTTTCGAGAAAGCTTCTTTAGAGTATACTAGCTAGAATAATTCTCTTAGTTTGAGCATGGTCTAGAACAGTGCTGTTGATTAAAAATACAGTGGGAGCTACACATGTCATTTATATGTCATTTTGTTATGCACCCAGTTTTAAATATCTGTGATATTTTGAATTATTTTCTTTATGTTTAGGTCATAGAAAGCTACTGATGTATATTTTGCACATATATCACATCTCCTTTCAGATACTAATTTTTTTTCTGGAAATCTTGATCTGTATATATATTTTATAAAATTTACAGTTATAAAAATAGATTCATATACCCAAGTTGTTCCAAGCATACTTTTAATGCCTGATAAAAGTACCAACAATTATTTTCCTTTAGTTTTCATACTCATTTTGATAAGAATGCTTTTTTTTTTTTTTTTTAAGAAGAATGGATTTGACTGTGAGACAAAGTATATCAGTTTCTAAACTACACCTTTTGGACACGAAGTCATGTCAGCTTAGTATCATAAACACTGAATTAAAAAGATGTTGACATAAAGTGTATGAACTGAATCAAAATCCTAAGTATATCATAATTAAAAATTAACATAATGTTGCTAATTACAATTAAAGAGTTATTTCATTTAAAATTAAAATCTGCATACAAATCTAAATTAATAAAATAAATCATTATTATTGATTTATATTCTGAATGTTTCCTTCCTGAACATAAATTTTCAAATTATTTATCTAGGTCTCAAATAGGCCTTTCCTCTTTTTGGAGCTCAGCTGTATGCAAAGTGATATTGGTGAGAAAACAAATCACATTGATTTTTTTTGTCTTGATTGCTGAATATTTGGCAAGCATTCCTTTTGTTTCAAGGAAATTTTGAATTAGAATTCACAGAGCAAGCAACTCTTTGTAAAACTCTTCAATGACAACAAATGTGCATTGACAAAGAACACAAGATCATTAAATTCATTGTCTTCTATTTATCTCTAGACTTCCATAAACTGGTGATGATTCATAACATTTGCATATACACACTGAAAGATTTAAGCAACTATGTCCATTACACTTTTCTAAGAGTCTGATGCAGATAACTGAGCACAAATATATTCAAAATATATCACAGTGGAGAATAAAACTGGAAGAAGAATGTTAATCTCTTGTTTTGAAATCCCAATAAATTCTCATTTTTAGCCTAACAGAAAGAGTACCATCTGTCAAGTTAGAAACAAATTTTGTTTTATCTATCTAAAATTCCTTGACAGGTAACATATGTAAAAACTACTATGGCACAAATTTTGTATTTCAAAATACAAAAGCAAATTTATATTACTTCTTCATAAATTTGGAAATCCTTGAGACAACTCAAGGTATTAGCTGGGCAGTGTCTCATTTAACCACATTATCTAGCTGATTTAATGCTAGAAAAAAGTCTATGCAAGTTCCTGAATTTTGACCAACTAATCTTAGATGTTAGAAAACTCTTATATTCTGCAATTAATTGTTTGGTAGCTAACTGAAGATATTTAATGTTTTGTCCAACATTTAATCTGTTCCTCATCATTCCTAACAAAATTTCAGCAAGATTATTTTACCATTTCTTCATTTAAAACCGAATTTCTTTTTGTGCAAGAATAAAAGCTGGTCAAAGTTACAAGCTCAGGTTCTTTTAAAAAAATTGTTTAGATTTTTATTTCAAGCGAACAGATTTGCTTTTAATTGATGAAAGAAAAACATCAAATTCACTATATATACATTGAAATTTAATGAATATCATTAATTTTATTACTATGGAATTTTTGTATAACAAATAGCTGTATTTTTCTCTGCTGCAGTACATTTGCAACATTCTTACAGCATCTTTTTTTTTTTTAACTGTTCTCAATGTGGCATTATTTTCTGCATCATCACTCAATTCTGCATCAGTTACTTGCCTTCATTTTAAATCTAAAAACTCATATTTATTTCTTAACCTAAAAATAATCTATTTATATTCAACTTCCCCAGTTTCTCAACTGTAAAGAATCCACCTGCCAAATAGATGATGCAAGAGACACAAGAGTCTGATCTTTGGGTTGGGAAGATCCTCTGGAGAGGGCATGGCAATCCACTGCAGTATTCTTGCTAGGAAAATCCCGAGGACAGAGAAGCCTGGAAAGGTATGGTTCTTGATATCGCAAAGAGTGGGACATGAGTGATGTGATTGAGCATGTATGTATGGATTTTAACTGTTGATTTTCATGAGTTACATTGCTGTATTGCATTGTAAGTATTGAGAGTAGACATCATTTCTAATAAAAATAAACCCATCACTGGCATATCTATTATCAATGGGTGGATTCATTTGGAGTAACTTTTTTTATATACAAATATAATATTATAATATGCTTATCTGACTTTATGCAGGTGGTATTAATAATAGTGATGCCTAAGAAAATTGTAATTGGTAATTAGTATTTTTATTGTTACTAATTTATAATTAATAAATTAATTTATAAATTAATAAATATAAAATTTTATTAATTTATAAAATCAAGATCCTCTGTAAGATTAAAGTTGAGTTTAACAGAAATATATTTCATATTGCTTCAATGAATAGTTCAAAACTTTTCACATTGCTATAACTGAACAAAATTGAACATTCAGGTCCTCAGTTCTTTAGCCTTATTTGCAGTGTTCTATGCTAAGTTTGTGGGGTATTCAGTATCAATCCTCTTCACAATACACACTCAGATAAACACAGAAACTCATTTAACAAATAAGGAGGAAGATATTTGATGTGATATCTCACCAAGAATCTGCCTGCATTGCAGGAGAACTGGGTTCAGTTCCTGGATTGGGACGATGCCCTGGGAAGGGGACCTGTCCATGGGAGTCACAAAGAGTATGACATGACTGAGCATCTAACAATACACTACAGCTAACCTGAGACATTATTACAGGTAACTAAAACATAAGACGAGCTGTCAGAGACGATACCTAAATGATATGATATGATATCATATGATATGATATCATATGAATATCCATTCTAACCCCATGGATAGCAGCATGCCAGGCTTCCCTGTCCATCACCAACTCCCAGAGCTTACTCAAACTCATGTCCATTGAGTCAGTGATGGCATCCAACCATATAATCCTCCTTCATCCCTTCTCCTCCCACCTTCAATCTTTCCTAGCATCAGGGTCTTTTCCAATGAGTCACTTCTTTACACAAGATGGCCAAAGTATTGGAGTTTCAGCTTTAACATCAGTCTTTCCAATGAATATTCAGGACTGATTTCCTTTAGGGTGGACTGGTTGGATCTCCTTGAGGTCCAAGGGACTCTCAAGAGTCTTCTCCACCACCAGAGTTCAGAAGCATCAATTCTTCAGGGCTCAGCTTTCTTTATAGTCAAATTCTCATATCCATACATGACTACTGGAAAAATCATAGCTTTGACTAAATGGACCTTTGTTGGTAAAGTAATGTTACTGCTTTTTAATATGCTAAGTTGGTCATAGCTTTTCTTCTAAGGAGCAAGTGTCTTTTAATTTCATGGCTGCACTCACCATTGCAGTGATTTTGGAACCCAAGAAAATAAAGTCTGTCACTGTTTTCGCTTGTTTCCCCATAAATTTGCCATGAACTGATGGGACTGGATGCCATGACCATAGTTTTCTGAATGTTGAGTTTTAAGCCAACTTTTTCACTGTCCTCTTTCACTTTCATCAAGAAGCTTTTTAGTTCTTCTTCACTTTCTGACATAAGGGTGGTGTCTTCTGCATATCTGAGGTTATTCATATTTCTTCCAGCTATCTTGATTCCATCTTGTGCATCATCCAGCCCAGCATTTCACACAATGTACTCTGCATATAAGTTAAATAAGCAGGGTGACAATATAAAGCCTTGAGGTACTCCTTTCCTAATCTGGAAAGAGTCTGTTTTTCCATGTCTAGTTCTAACTGTTGCTTCTTGACCTGTATAGAGATATCTCTGGAAGCAGGTCAGGTGGTCTGGTATTCCCATCTCTTTAATGATTTTCCAAATTTGTTGTGATCTACTTAGTCAAAGGATTTGGTTCAGTCAATAAAGCAGAAGTAACTGTTTTTCTGGGACTCTCTTTCTTGATGATCCAACAGATGTTGGTAATTTGATCTCTGGTTCCTCTGCCTTTTCTAAATCCAGCTTGAACATCTGGAAGTTCATGGTTCACGTACTGTTGAAATCTGGCTTGGAGACTTTTGAGCATTAATTTACTAACTTGTGAGATGTATGCAATTGTATGGTAGTTTGAGCATTCTTTGGCATTACCTTTCTTTGGGATTGGAATGAAAACTGACCTTTTCCAGTCCTGTGGCCACTGCTGAGTTTTCCAAATTTACTGGCATATTGAGTGGAGCCCTTTCACAGCATCATCCTTTAGGATTTGAAATAGCTCAACTGGAATTCCATCACCTTCACTAGCTTTGTTCACAGTAATGCTTCCTAAGGCCCACTTGACTTCACATTCCACGATGTCTGGCTCTAGGTAAGTGATCACATGATCATGATTATCTGGGTATGAAGATCTTTTTTGTACAGTCTTCTGTGCATTCTTGCCACTTCTTAATATCTTCTGCTTCTGTTAGATCCATACCACTTCTGTCCTTTATTGTGACCATCTTTTCATGAAATTTTCCTTGGTATCTCTAATTTTCTTGAAGAGATCTCTAGTCTTTTTCATGCTGTTGTTTTCCTCTATTTCTTTGCAGTGATCACTGAAGAAGGCTTTCTTATATCTCCTTGCTATTCTTTGCAACTCTGAATTCAAATGGGTATATCTTTCCTTTTCTCCTTTGCCTTGGCTTCTCTTCTTTTCTCAGCTATTTGTAAGGTCTCCTCAGACAACCAGTTTGCCTTTTTGTATTTCTTATTCTTGGGGATGGTCTTGATCACTGCCCCTGTACAATGTCAGGAACCATAATGTCATGGAAAAGTATATAATAGAGCATTTAACAAGAAACAAATAATATTCGATTTACTTCAAACAATGCTATGACTTCTTATTAAATTTTACATACCTTTCATACACTCAACTTATTTAAAGCATTTTATCCAAATTTTGTTATACTTATATAAAAGTTGCAAAAATAGGACATCTATTCACCTTTCTCTCAAACTCCCCAATGTTAATGTTTTACATTTTCATTATTTTATAATTCTTTCTCTGTATATATAAGGTATAGCTGGGCTGAGGCAGAAAAGGAGAGACAACCTCAACAGAAGTAGGTTACCTTTATTCAGGCAAGGAGGGGCGACAGTCGGCCTAAGGACCAGGCTGAGTGCTGAGAGGGATCAAGGGAGGCTCCATATTTATAGGGAGGTTTGTGTAAGCAATAAGGGAAATGTTAATCAGGCGAGATGATTTGGGTATTCTTTAGTTGAGATGGCATTTGTAGTTGGGCAGGGGGTGATAAGTCTTCTGGGCAGGTGTAGGGGGTGAAAGGTTTCTGGACAGGGGGTGATAAGTCCCAGATAGATACAACTGGCCTGGAGCATCAGGGCGGGACCTAAAGTTCTGTTTTGTTTTCTCCGAAGTTAGATGATTCATCAAGGGCCTTTGAGATAGTTGTTTTATTCCTCTAGGCCCAAAGACTCCTTCAGTACACACACCTAAACATATAGCTTTCTGAAACATTTGTTAGTTACAATCATGAGCACTTTTACCTCTAAATATATCAAATCATATATGCGCATAATTTTTACACAACCATAATGCAATTATCAAAATCAAAAATGTATCAGTTATGTGATATATCTAATTTAGAGGCTGCCTGTAAATTTTACTAATTGTCCTATTAATCCCCTTTGTTGCAAAAGGAAAAATAAATGTTTATTTTTCAGGACTGAGATCCACCTCAGCCTTAAAGGTTGCACTTATTTCATTGCCTTAGTTTTTAAATTTGTAACATGGAATAAATTTTCAGTGTTTTACTTATTTTTACAATGTAGAGATCTATCCTAAATTTAAAACATTCAATTATAATCTATAATAACTTCTTAGCTACCTGTTTTCCCTCCATTGAAAAAAAAAAAAAAATGAGTTCTAACTGTATGTACACTCAAGGTCCAGCATTGACTTTCAGTTTCATGGCTCTTCAGATTTATTATCAAAACTAACCGCTACATAAACAGAAAAAAATTCAAATGGAAAATCTGCTCAAAATTTAGTTGATTTTACCAGAAAAACACTTACAACTGAATTCCTTTCTTGGATCTATACATACACCATCGATCAGGTCAGGTATCCCTGTCTTTTTCTCCTAAGTAAAGGTTAAAGAATATTTCCTAGTGAAGGCCACAGATAACACACGTTTTGGTTTAGAACAGAAGTCACAAATCTTCCCCTCAGACTTGTAACTTTAAGTGACTCAGAGGAGTGGCAGTGGAAGTGTCAAAGGCAGCTTCCTACAGCACTTGAAACCCTTGTAAAACCTCAAGATCCTTCTAAACAAAGTCAGTGATTTCTCTGGGCAAGAATCTTGCATACTGTTAAAAAGTGAAGCAGGATAATTCTATATATCACAAAGGCTTGAATGACAAAAGAAAAGCCAGTTCTGCCTAGAGGCAAAACATGCCAAAACTCAATCACCTAAATGAAAAGTAAACTACTCAAGCTCAATTCCTTCTTATCCCTGAAACCATACATTCTTAAATTACCTAGACTGTTCCTCTCCATTAAACTCTAAATCACACAGGTAAATTTGGATGCAAATCTCTGGAAGAGAGAGACGGATGATTGTAAAGCAAATACAGATTTGAAGTCCCAAAGTAATGACTTCTAATTTTCTTTGAGGGAATCAGATCTAAGAGGAAGAAAAGTTAGAGAATCAGAATAAGGAAATAATGTTTTGAAGTAACATGGACAAAGATGAGAGCGGGCATGACACAGTTGTGAAAGTGTTCAGATTCTACTCTGACTGAAGCAGAGAGTTTATGTAGAAAGGAATGGTAGAGATGTGGTAAGAAGTAAGGTTGTGTAAGTAGGCTGTGGTCATATCATATTTGATACTTTTTTGTTCTTGTGGGATTCTGCATAGAAGACTATAAAGATCTAAGAAAGATTTAAACAGTGGAGTGAGTTAATGTCTAAATCAGATTTATATTTTGAATAATGTCTTAGAATCTGATTGGAAATGTTAATGGATTAGGGAAGGAGTGAAAACTGAAGGAGGAAAGTTGATTAAGAAGAGATAATGAGAAATAGAGCCATGGTAAAAATTTTAAAAAAGAAGGTATCAGTTTAAGTGTTAGTATATTTGAGATTAGCGATTAAAATATGTAACATTGTTATGCTTTTCAAGACCTTGTCCTCCTGCCTACTCTTGCCACTTTGCCTTAATACAGTTGACCCTTGAACAATGTGGGTTTGAATTACACTTACATGTGGATATTTTTCAATTGTAAATACTATAGTACTTATGATCTGTGGCTGAACCTGTGGGTTCAGAGGAACTGTGGATACAGAGAATGGACTATATATTATCCTCAAATTAACCTCTGTGTTATTCAAGGATCAATTGTACTTCAAAACCATCCTATAGGCAGGTATTTCATATGTATTTCAGGAAAATAAATGCAGATGTTGCGCATTACAAAAGAACAGAACTTTCATTTGCTCAAAGTTTATTATATTTCCCTGCTCACTCGGAACTTTCTAATGCCAGTTAGCTCAAGTCTTGAGTCTTGCATACCGCATCTTGTCCTTTAATGAATGAGAATCATCCTTAGCCAAAGAAAAGGAAGGGATGTAAGAGACATTTGAGTACTTTTCACCATGGATAGGGAGGTGAAAAAAGTAAACGAATCAGTACAAGACAATAAGAGGACAACTCCTCCTTTTAAAAAGTTTAAACTTTTAATTTTTTTCTCTAGAGGATGTGAGTATTAAAGAGGTCTTAGTGGTATAAACACACAAGAGTTTCATTAAGCTATCTGAGTGCACAGTTTTTTTCGTTTTGCTTTTAGTAATAGGTTATAAATAAAATAAAGATTCCTGCAGGAGTAATTTGTTTTCCCACAGTAAAGACAGAAAACATGAGTATAAGATGGGTACACTGAATTTGAAGGATCTGTAATAGCACTGTCTAATGGAAACATAAGAGTAACAAATATAAGTGACATGTAATTTCAAATTTTCTATTAGCCACATTTTAAAAAGTTAAGAGAAAAGGCAAAGCTAGTTTAAACATTGTTTTATTTTAACCTGATCACATACGTATACATACATATGTTTATATATACCTAATATGTATACAAAAACATACAAATATATTCTTAAAAGCACAATAAAAGCATACATATGGTATGCATGTTAACCTGAAATTTATGAGGTTATCGTTTCATTTAAAAGTGAACCAGAGCATAATTCTGCAAGATGGGAAACTCTAAATTCATCCTATAGGAGCAATTCATATTCTCAAATACACAGAGAACATTCTCCCGAATCAGCCACATGTTAGGCCACAAAAGAATCCTCGACAAATCCAAGAGGACCGAAATCATATCAAGTATCTCTTATAACTGCAGTGAAATGAAACTAAAATCAATAACACAGGAGAAGCTCAAAAATTCACAAAGATATGGAAATTAAACACTACACTTTGAACAACCAATGAGTCAAAGAAGAAACTGGAAAAGAAATTATAAAATGTTTTGAGACACAAAAATATAATCCATCAAATATTATAGGATACAACAACAACAACAAAGTACTAAGTAGAAAATTATTTCAATGAACACCAACATTTTAAAAAGAGAAAAGGTCTCAAATAATTTGATTTTACACCTCAAGGAATAAAGAAGACCTAAGCCAAAATTTAGCAGAAGAAATGAAATAATAAAGATTAGAGCAGAATTAAATGAAATAGAAATTTTTTTTTTTTAATTTAAAAATACATGAAACTGAGATGATTTTTCAGGAATCAACCTTCCTGGCTTCAGATTATAATACAAAGTTACAGTCATCAAGACAGCATGGTACTGGCACAAAAACAGAAATATAGACCAATGGAATAAGATAGAAAGCCCAGAAATAAAACTATGCACTTATGGATAACTTATTTTTGACAATAGAGGCAAGAATATACAATGGGGCAAAGACAGCCTCTTCAATAAACAGTGCTGGGAAAACTGGACAGCTGCATGTAAAAGAACGAAGTTAGAACACTTCCTAACACCATACACAAAGATAAACTCATCATGGATTAAAGACCTAAATGTAGGGCCAGAAACTATAAAGCTCTTAGAGGAAAACACAGGCAGAACACTCAATGACATAAATCAGTGTAAGAACCTCTGTGTCCACCTCCTAGAGTAACAGAAATAAAAAAAAAAGTAAACAAGTGGAATGTGATTAAACTTAAGAGCTTTTTCACAACAAAGGAAACTACAAGTAAGGTGAAAAGACAACTCTCAGAATGGGAGAAAATAATAGTAAATGAAACAACTGACAAAGATTTAATTTTCAAAATATGCAAGCAGCTCATACAACACAATACCAAAGGAAAACAAACAACCCGATCAAACAGTGGGGAAAAGACTTAAACAGGCATTTCTCCAAAGAAGACATACAGATGGCTAACAAATGCAGGAAAAGATGCTCAACATTGGTCGTTATTAGAGAAATGCAAATGAAAACCACAATGAGATATCACCTCACACAGGTCAGAATGGCCATCATTAAAAAATCTACAAACAATAAATACTGGAGAGGATGTGGAGAAAAGGGAACACTCTTCCTCTTTTGGTGGGAATGTAAATTGATCCAGCCACTATGGAAAATGGCTTGGAAATTTCTTAAAAAATTAGGATTTCTCAAAGTATCAACAAACTTTACTAAACTTTATCCAGACTAATGAAGAGTATCAGTATCAGTTCAGTGACTCAGTTGTGCCCGACTCTTTGCGACCCCATGAACTGCAGCATACCATGCCTCCCTGTCCATCACCAACTCCTGGAGTTTACCCAAACTCATGTACATTGAGTAGATGATGCCGTCCAACCATCTCATCCTCTGCTGTCCCCTTCTCCTCTTGACCTCAATCTTTTCCAGCATCAGGGTATTTTCAAATGAGTCAGCTCTCCGCATCAGGTGGCCAAAGTACTGGAGTTTCAGCTTCAACATCAGTCCTTCCAATGAATACTCAGGACTGACTTCCTTTAGGATGGACTGGTTTGATCTCCTTGCAGTCCAAGGGACTCTCAAGAGTCTTCTCCAACACCACAGTTCAAAAGCATCAAGTCTTTGGCACTCAGCTTTCTTTATAGTCCAACTCTCACATGCATACATGACTACTGGAAAAACCATAGCTTTGACTAGATGGACCTTTGTTGGCAAAATAATGTCTCTGCTTTTTAATATGCTATCTAGGTTGATCATAACTTTCCTTCCAAGGAGGAAGCATCTTTTAATTTGAAGATGTAAAATATTTAAATAAAGAGTAAAATGAGGAGTAAAATATTTAAGTAAAGTCAGAAATAAAAAATGAGAAAATGCTACTAATGCCACAGAGATAAAAAGGATCATGTGACAACTATGAGCAATTTTATGCCAACAAACTGAAAAACCCAGAATAAATAGCTTCATAGAATTATACATTTCTTTTTTAAGAATGAATCATGAAGAAACAGAATACCTGAACAGACTTATAACTAGTAAGAAAATTGAATCAGTATTTACAGCCTTTCAACAAAGAAATGCCTAGGACCAGATATCTTCATTAGAGTATTCTCTCAAACATTTAAAGAATTAATTCCAAACCCTCAAAAACTGAGGTAAAGGGAACACTTCCAAATTCATGTTATGGCCAGCATTATCCTGATACCAAAGCCAAATAAGAAACTACTAGAAAAAAACCACAACAATGATAGGCTAACATCTATGATAAATATTGATGCAACAGTTCTCAACAAATACTAACAAACTGAATTCAAGTGCACATTCAAAGGACAATACAAATATCTAAGTTAAGATATAGAGTTCAAAAAAAAAAAAAATCAATGAATGTGATACAACAAAAGAATGAAAGAAAAAAACCATACAACCACCTTAATGCAGAACAGCATTTGACAACATTCAACATTCATTTATGATCAAAATACTTAAACTAGGAAATTACATCATAAAGGAAAGGAAATTACATCATAAAGGCCATATATGAAAAACCTAAAGCTAACATTATACTTCATGGTAAAAAACTAAAAGTTTTTCTGCTAAAATCAGGAACAAAACAAGGATGCCTAGTTAGTATATTTAACATAGTAGTGGTAGTTGTGCTAGAGCAATTAGGCAAGAAAAAGAAGAAAAGACATTCATATCTGAAAAGAGACAAGAGAATTATCTCTGTTCTCAAATAACATTACCTTATACCTTAAAACCTCTAAAGATTCCACAAGAAAACATCTAGTGCTAACAAAATGAACATACAAAAATCAGTTACATTTCTGTACACTAACAACAAATGATCCAAAAAGGACATTATGAAAACAATTCTATTTATAACAGGAATTAAATATTAAAAAAAAAAAAACTTAGTAACTAACTTAATTAAGGAGGTGAGAGACTTATACACTGAAAACTATAAAACATTGAAAGAAATGTAAAAACACACAAATGGAAAGACACCTGTATTCATGGATTGAAAGACTAAGTATTTTTAAAATACCTATGTTTTAAAAAGTGCTTAATTAAAAACAATCTATATGAAGATGTCAATGTCATTTTTTTTTTGCAAAAATAGATAAAACTTCCCTAAAATTCATATGAACCATAAAATATCCTGAATAGTCAAAAGAAGATGAAACAAACAAACAAAAAAAACCCCGAGGCTTTACACTTTCTGAGTCCAAAACTTATTACAAAGCCAAAATAAAAATAAATATAAAAATAAACTGAAAAGAATAGCCAGAAGCAGGCCATATGTATATGATTAAATGATCCTCCAGAAGGGTGCCAAGACTGTGCGTGGGAGAAAGGTTCATCTCTTCAACGAATGGTGCTTAGAAAACTAGATCCTCAAATACAAAAGAATGAGATTGAGCTTATACTTTACACACACACACACAAAACTCAAAATGGATTAAGTTCTTAAATTACGACCTGAGACTTAAAAAAGGGCGCGGGGGGGGGGGGGGGGAGCTTCATAACATGGTATGTTTATTAATTATGTATCAAATTGGAGTAGCCATGGCTATCCCTATTTTTTTTCTTGGGCCTATGAAGGTGTTTCCTGGTGAGATTAACAGCTGGATTAGAGAAATCAGTAAAGCAGTTTACCCTACCCAATGTGGGTTGAGCACTGTATAGAGCAAAAGGCAGACAGAGAAGAGGAGAATTTTTTCCTGCCTCACTGAATAAGCTAGAGAAGTTTATGCCATTTTTAAGTGTTCTTGAACAGAGATTTACATCATTGGTTCCCCATGTCTCACGCCCTTGGACTCAGACTGTATGATGAGTTTCTGTAGCTCTCCAGCTTACAGAATGCAAATTGTGGAACTTCTCAGCCTTCATAATTGCATGAGCCAATCTCTCATAAATCTATATCCACCTATTCATCCATCCATCCATCCATACACACACCCATTCAGTGTAATGGTTCTGTTTCTCTAGAGAATCCCACCTAATACATATTGGTCTTATTGATGATTTCCTGAATATGACACCAAACTTAAGTAATTAAAGTAACAATAGTCACATGGGACTACATGAATTAAAAAAACTTTTGCATAGCAAACAATCAACCAAGTGAAAAGGCAATCTTGGGAATGAGAGACAATATTTGCAAATCATAACACTAATTAGAGGTTAATTTCCAAAATATGTAATGTGCCCCTATAACTCAATGGCAAAAGACAAAATAACTCATTAAAAAATGAGAGTGCTTGAATAGATATTTCCCTAGAAGATATACAAATAATCAACAGATACATGAAAAGCTACTCAACATCACTAATCATCAGGCAAATGCAAAATCAAAACATCTCACATCTTTTAGGACTACATTATTAAAAAAAAAAAAAATCCCCCCAAAACAGAAACTAACACGTGTTGGCAAGGATATTGAGCAATTGGAACACTAATGCACTGTTGTTGGCAAAGCCAAACGGTGCAACTGGTGTGGAAAACATCAGAGGCTCTTAGAAAAAAACAAACAAAAAAAAACTAAAGTAGAAGTACTATGTGACTCAGAAATCCAACTTCTGGACGTTTATTTTTAAAAATGAAGGATTTTGAAGAGATATTTGCACTTTCATTCCCATTACAGCATTATTTGCAATACCCGAGAGGTGAAAATAACCTAAATATCCAGCTACAGATAAGCAGATAAGGAAAATGTGGTAGATATACAAAACGGAGTATTATTCTGCTTTAAAGGAGGAAATCCTGTCATATGCTACAACATGAATGAACCATTATGCTAAGTGAAATAAACAAGAAAGATAAATACTGAATGACTCCACTTACACAGGCTATCTCCAGGAGTCAAACTTATAGAAGCAGAGAATAGAATGCCTGTTGCCACGGGCTTGGAGGAGAAAATGAGTTTCAGTCATGGAAGATGAAGAAGTTCTAGAGCTCTGCTGCATAACAATGAATATACAGTTAACTCACACTGTACTAATACATTTGAAAAGGTATTAATTGCCTACATTTCATGTATATGTATTTTTTTTAACCACAGTTAAAAAATGTCAGTAACACTGATGCTGCTGCTGCTGAGTCGCTTCAGTTGTGTCCGACTCTGTGCGACCCCATAGACGGCAGCCCACCAGGCTCCTCCGTCCCTGGGACTCTCCAGGCAAGAACACTGGAGTGGGTTGCCATTTCCTTCTCCAGTGCATGAAAGTGAAAAGTGAAAGTGAAGCCGCTTAGTCGCGTCCAACTCTGCTAACCCTAACTTATATTAATATTTTCAAATAGTTAAATATAGATTAAATTACAAATATTCATGACTTTCTTATGTCCCTTGTCATAGGGGATACAGCTGTGTGACAGACAAAAATTTATGCTTTCATGGAGTATACCTTCTGTTGTTTCACAAATATTTCAATAAACATGTTTTGGACATGTCTACTCAACCACATGTAAGATTTTTTTCTTTCCTTTGGAAGATAACAAGGAGAGAAATTGCTGGGTCATACATTGGAGGAATCCAAGATTAATTTCAATTCTCAACCAATTGTGCCTATTTAATGCATAAAATCTTCTGTTGTACACAAAAGTTATTTTGGCAATTTAATATATATTTACTTATGCTATTTTTGATAATATTTAAATATCAAAGTTATGGATGGTAACACTATACTTTTCCTTCATCATAGTAGATTGCTGAGATAAAGGATACAATTTTATTAGAGGTCTAGATATTTATTAGTAAACTTCTTCTCAAAATGATCATTTAGTATTACAGGAGTAGTATGTCCTCCTCATTTCATCTTTCTTTTTTTTTTTTAATTCCTCCTAAAATATGAAAGAATGAAAACAAAACATCATTTTAAAGGTTCTAAGTAGCTGAGTTCTTTTAAAAGAAACTAGTACAGATTCTTATGCTGTAAGAGATTTGTATATAACAAATTCATATCAAACTACATTGGGCATGAGTCTAATTATTATAACATTCTCTTGGTCTTACTTCATAAAAATTGTAAGAGCATGTGTTTGAAGTGCCAAAGGTAGATTGGCATTGGTTACATCTTAGGTTGGTAGAGATTTTTTACTCCTCTACATGGTTTTATGCATTTTAATTATTTTATGGTGCTCATGTGAGCATCCTCTGACAGTTTGGTATATATTTTACAGTAAATGAGTAATCATGTACAGTAATGCACACAAATGCAGAGAGTACCATGGAGAATACATTATTTAAGATTATTTACTAATGTCACCTGGCTCAAAGTACAACTTTTCTCAAAGTTTGTTAGAAAAAAACACAAAAAAACAACTTGATATTAGCAATTTGTTGTAAATATGTGGTTAAAATTGGATATAATGTATAATGCTTTTCCAATGAGAACTTGGCTAAATTGTTACTATATTTTAATTACTGTATTCGTCTGGGTTTTCAAGAGGAACTAACATAGTCACTAAAATAAAACCACACAGAGAAAATACTTGTGACATTCACAGTCCAAGTTTCTATAACTGATCTGCGGCTGCTGCTGCTGCCAAGTTGCTTCAGTCGTTGTCTGACTCTGTGCGACCCCATGGATGGCAGCTCACCAGGCTCCTCTGTCTGCTGCACCCTCTAGGCAAGAATACTGGAGTAGGTTGCCATTTCCTTCTCCACTATAACTGATCACATGATCCCAATTTGTATTTATAACTGCCTTCTATACCCATTCTTTATTCCTTTGACCCAGCAAGCACCTCAGCTGGTTGTGGTTCTTTACCTGAGAAACCAAAATGTTCATTGCTGAAGGGCTTACATGATTTGTAGTCTTGCCTATTTGGGGTTGGAATTTCTAGGGACCTTAATCATGACAATGCTAAGAGACACTGTAAGAGATCTTCTGTTTTCCAGATGTGCTCTTTATTACCTTCATTGTGGAGTAGCGGGCAGATTTCCCCTTCGTAACAAGGATCAACCACCCCAGCCAGTACAGTAACTACCTTCTTCACTCATTGATTCAGAGGCATAAGGAGCTTAGAGTGATTGGACAGAAACATTAACTTTTGGTTCAATGAGATCATTGTTGTGCATCCCTTTAGAAGCACTTCTGCATTTAGAACTAAGACCTCTAGGCTAGCAGAGCATAAAATTATGGGAACAGGAAACAAAATTTTTGCTAGTGGATTATTAGGGGTGATAATGAGTGGTGCCACTTCCATTTCTATCCCTTCTTCCTGGATCCATGAATCCTATCTATAGGGCACTATAGATTCAGACCATACATGGATTTCTGCAGAACCCTGTCCCAGCTCTATAAGGTATTGCTACCGAGTCACACTGTAATTGAATTTTCAAAAAACCAGTCCACTCTTCTATCAAACAGTTGCTTCAAGTTGGTGGAGAATGTTATCAGAAGTGAATTATATGCACATGAGCCTCTTGCTGAACTTCTTTTGTTACAAAGTGAATTCTCTTATCAGAAGCAGTGTTATGTGTAAATCCATAAAAGTTGATACGACTTTCGGTTAATCAATGTATAGTAGTTTTGGCAGAAGCACTATACAGGGCAACTTCTTATTCAGAACAAGCATCTATTCTTATAAGGACAAACTGCTACCCTTTCTTTCCATGATGGACTTGGTCCAACATAATTAATCTTTAATAAACAGTCAGTTAATAACCCTGGTGAAAGATGCTACTGGGAACTCAGTGTTTCTATCTGCAGCTGGTAGGTTGGGCACTGAGCAATAGCCACAGTCAGGTCGTAGTGCATGGAAGTCCATGTTGTTGAGACCATGCATAATTTCCATTTATGTCACCAGGGCCACTTTGCTCATAGGCCCATTGGCTGATGACAGGAGTGACTGGAGAAAGAGGGTGTCTGGTAATTACAGAAAATGTCACCCTATTCATTTGGTCATTAAAGTTGACACTTTGGTGAGTAGAACAGAAATATCAGTATTTTTTGGTCCATTTAGGCCATCCATACATCTCTCCAAATTACCTTGTCATCATATTTTTCAATTATATTCCTTTCAGGTCATTACCCATCCAACCAAACCATTTGCCCCAGTTCTAAATGGGCATATAAATACATGTCTGGCAATTTCTCCTTGTAAGCAAAGTGGACATCAAGGTGTGCTGCTTATAATCCTGCCTACTTGGAGTATTTCTGTTCACCGGGGTTTTAAAGGTGTGTCCCAGAAAGGGGCCGTGGAGCTGTCATTGTCCACTATCCTGTGGTGCCAGTATATCCTGCAGAACCATCTGGAAGTCAGATCTGAGTCTTCTCTTCCTTTATTGATTGTGGGGAATTTCCATGGTGCGGCCATAGGTGAAGGCGGAGTGAGGGAAGGAGGTGAAGCAGAAACGTGAGCCATGGCATTTGAGCCACTTCTTCATGTAACTTACCTGTGCCTTCAGGGCCTGCTCAGGCCTGGTCACATATACACTGCTTACATTCGATGGAGTGTTGCTATGCATGCCAAACTCTGTTTGGTGGGTCAGTTAACACTCAATTCATGATGAGATGCTCAGTTCACATAATAATTTGATCATCAGTGGTCAAGAGTTCAGTTTCTACTAAAGTCCAGTATTAGGCCAAGAGCTGTTTTTCAAAAAGAGTAGTTATCTACAGAGGATAGTAGGGCTTTGCTCCAAAATCTAAATGCCTGCTCTGAGGTTCACATCTAAAACCTGCCAAAGGCTTCAAGTAGTATCTCTATCTGCTGCTGACAATTTTAATAATGTTGGATCTGCAGCATCATGTGACCCAAGGACAGAGCAGCTTGTACATCAGCCTGGACCTGTAGCAGAGCCTTCTCCTTTCTGGGATCTGATCAAAACTAGCAGCTTCTGAGGTCACTCAGCAGTGAAATAGAGTACACACCCAGGTAAGGAATATATTGCCTCCCAAATCTGAAGATGCCCACTAGGCATTGTACCTCTTTTGATTATAGAAGTGGCCAGTTGCAACAGCTTATCCTTTACCTTAAAAAGCTATCTCCACATGCTCCCCCTCATTCACTGAGCCCTTGAAAATTTCCCTAAGCTAAAAGTCCCTGAATCTGTCAGATTTATTTTCCATCTTCAGGCATGCAAATATCTGAACAAGAAATCAAAGTACTTGATTTTCTCACTCACTAGGTCCAGTCAGCATAATGTCATCAGTGTAATGGACCAGTGTGATAGTCTATGGGAGTGAAGGGAGATCAAGTTCCCTATGAACTAAATTACAACATCAACCTGGAGAGTTGATATACTCCTGAGGTAGGTCAGTGAAGGTGTAGTGTTGGTCTTGTCAGCCAAAAACAAACTGATTTTGGGTTGGTCTTATGTAGTGGGTTGGATAAAAAGTTACTGGTCAAATCAAGAGTTGAATACCAGGTACCAGGAAATGTGTAAATTTGCTAAACCAATGAAATAACATCTGCAATTGAAATCACCACCTGGTTAAATTTCAGTTATCCAGTGTCATTCTCCAATATCTAGTTATCTTCTGCATAGGTCAAATAAGTTTGCAGAATGTAGATATAATGAGAATTGCTACCTCTGAATCCTTGAAGGTAGCACTATGTCTGTAATCCCTTCAGCAATGAGGTGTTACTCACTTTAACAGTAATATCCTGTGAGCCTAGGAGTCCAATTTATGCTATAAGTTTAACCCCAGTCACAGGATGAGATTCTGCATTTGGTCTTCAGTCATCTCACCCTTTGGTTACAGGAGATAAGGGTTTGCTTCAGGACACATATAGGAGTCTTCAGGTCATCTATTGACACCTGAGCTGGCAATTCCAACCCTGAGTTCATTCTTTTGTTACACCAGGTACCTTAAAAGCAACCAGTAAGGTGGGCTCAGAGGTAAAGAATTCTGTCTGCCATGCAAGAGATTCAAGAGATGTGGGTTTGATCCCTTGGTCGGGAAGATCTCCTAAAGAAGGAAATGGCAACTCACTCTAGTATTCTTGCCTGGAAAATTCTAGGGGCAGAGGAGTCTGGTGGGCTACAGTCCATGGGCTTGCAAAGAGTCTGACACAACTGAGCACTCTCAAAGGAAGAAGCTTTGTTATATTCATTAGTTTGCCAAAATGTTAAAAAAAATATTGTATGGCTGCTAACTGCTTATAAGGTTTGATTAGGGTATGCACTTAAGATACCCTGTATTACCAGATAATGCCATGGGTTATCAATGCTCTCTTTACTACTGAAATTAGAGTCATAAATGTCTTTAAATGTAATTATATTACAGGCCCCAGAACCAATTCTGAAAATTCCTTTTAAAATTCTAATTATCTAGAACCACTATTAGAATCAATATGTATTAGTATAGGTTCTCTTGAGGAAAAGAATGAGAGGACATGGATATAAATATATATTATTAAAATGAACTGGAAAACATACTCATGGAAGCTGAAAAGTCTCAGTAGCAACAGTCAGCAAACTGGTCACTTGGGAGAACTGATGGTATAAATTCAAACCCAAGGAGAGAAGACCAGTGTTCCAGCTCACTCCGTCAGCCATGTGAAATACCCTATTTCTCAGCCCTTTTGTTTCATTCAGGTCTTCAAGTGAATGGATGAGACCAATCCATTTTAGGGAGAACAATCTGCTTTACTCAGTATACTTATTGAAACTTTAATAACTTTCATCCAGAGTTCATCCAGAGACTCGTTGTTACACCCAGAATGATGGACACCCTGTGGCTGTCTGGTTAATACATAAAATTGCCAATATAAGCAGTTACCAATTACACAATTACCAATATAAGCAGTAAAAGTCATCAGAAAAATGACCCAAATCTACATAAATCATTGTACCAAATATCCCAAAGAAATCAGCAGTGACTCATAAACACTTAAAGTTTACTTTAATATTACAGACTACAAGCAATGAGATCTTTCATGATAAAAATTATGAACTATCTCTAAAATGAAAAATTAGTCTAATTTAAAAGTTCATGATTATGTTGATTACATTGTTTCTTCTGTGTTTAAATTTAAAAATATGTTATCTGTTGTTTGCTCTGAGAACACATATGATCTTCTATTAAAAATTATTGAACATAGACATCCCTATGGAATCATTAAAGTTCTTTTAACTTCTCTGGTACTTTAATTAACACAATGTCATATTTTAAATCTAAAAAATAATCAAAAGGATATTAAGTGATGCAACTTGGACATCTGTAAATACATTAATCTTAAAAAGTGAATATCACAGCTGACAAATAAAAAAGATTATGCAAGCCATTGAAAATATTATTTGAAAAATGAATCTAACCCCCAAAACTTGATACAAATATTGTGTCAAATATAAATGTTTCCATTGTAAAACATTTTCATGTGCCGTAACACTTCATGGAAAAACTCACTTGGTAAGCATGCCCTTTAATTATATTAAGAAATTCTTATTCCCTTGGAGGATAAAGCAATTCAAGAACAAAGCCTCACAAAAAAAGCTAGAAATAAACAAACAAAAGGTTAGACTTTTATGTAAAACTGTCTTTAAGTGAATGCTTAAAGTTTAGAGCAGAAAAACTAAAAAATCTCTGGTTTTGTTTCTTTACATTCTCTTTAGACTTTGTCCACTTTACTACATATTTGCGACTGGCATGCTAACTCTCAAGTGTTAATTTCACCTCTTACCATCTGCAACCTGGACACAAGTCCCTTGGTGCCAGTGGGACAATATTATTTGTATAAAAGACCATCTCATTTTCCTGCTAAACATAGAAGACAATATTACCCTGCCTCCTTGCATTTAGATGGGACACAGAAATAATTGCAACTAGTATATTACAGGAGGAATACAACATATAATTAAGTATGCCTTCTCTGTATCTGATACTGTATGAAAAAAAGAAATCTCTTAAGCGTGATCTTTCACTTCCCTTTCATGGGGACCTGAAGGTCACATATTGAGGGGCAGTAGCCCCAAATGGCAAGATTTTAGACTGCATGGTCACTCCCTGGAAGAGGGTCATCTTAACCAGGAATAACTGCATTGAAATTTGCAGATGAAAAAGCTTTTACTGTATTAATATAATGAGATTTTAGAGTTATTACAGAAGACAGCATCAATTACCCTAACTATTTATGTGTGAAGCTAAGCTGGCTTGAATATATATAAAAAGAAACTACTAAAATCAAAATAGTGTAGAAGTGTTAGCATCACTGTGATGAATAATATCTGTCCTGTTTGAAACCTTGAAATTTCTACTCTTAAGCTCCATGTAACCTGTCCTATTCAGATTAACCCAAGAAGGCTCAAGTATTGTCACAAAAGTCTGATGCTTTCAACCTGAAAACATCTTGCTTCTTTGGTCCCTGTTAGTGGAACTGCTTTCATAAGCTATGAATCAACTTCTCCTGGCTACTGAGAACCTCAATCTGTATATACACATTAATGCCATCTAGGTAAAAAGACAATGAGTTAGTCTCATACAGCTTGCAGGCTTCACCCTCTCTATTTTCATTTCTACTCTCTCCCCAGACAGATGAAACCACACATTTCATCCTTTAGATAAGACGATCAGTAGTTATCCTTATAAGAATTAAATAGAATGATAATACCTTGCTGATAATATCCATTTTCCAAGAGTCAAAATATACTAAAATGAGTCTTTCAATCACAGATCACCCTATAAGGTAACTCCAGATCTTATAAGGAAATCTTTACATAGTACCTAACAGTTATATTACAAGTAGTTAGCCAGAAAGTTGAGTAATTTGGGACTTTGTATGCATTATCAATTAACACATTGTAGTAACTCTCAGATTCTAAAACATAGTGTCTCAAAAGGGCTGATTTAAAAAACAGTAAAATACAGTACTGAGTGTGTAAAATATTTATTGTATTTTACAGCACAGATTCAAGATTGAGACAAATATATTTTATTATATTTCAATCACAGTGTCAACCAGAAGTTAAATGAACTGTCATTAATGATTTTCTCTTTCAATTTTAGAAAGAAGTTACCCTGGAGACGGGAAAGGCTACCCACTCTGGTATTCTGGCCTTGAGAATTCCATGGACTGTATAGTCCATGGGATCGCAAAGAGTTGGACACGACTGATTGACTCTCACTTTCACTTCAATTTTAAAGTAACAAAAGCACTCTTTAATTTGTATATTTAAGCTTAATGGCAACCCACTCCAGTATTCTTGCCTGGAAAATCCCATGGACAGAGGAGCCTGGTAGGCTATAGTCCATGGGGTCACAAGAGTCGGGCACGACTTAATGACTAAACCACCAAGCTTTAAATATCAGAAGAATATGACTTTAGCTGAAAAGTTTAGATTCTTGTAAACTTTTCACTTGCATATATAATTTCAATAGAATGAGTCATTATTTTTGCTCCATGCTCATACAAAAGAGACAAATAGAAACAGACCAGCTACAAAGCATCAACATAATTTACAGAGATAGTTGAGACGTTCTTTACAAAGTCATGTTCAGTGTGATTCCTTTTTATTATTTTGCTAAAAATAATCACTCTGATACTTTTTCACTTTCTATTTTCCCCAAGGTCTCTTTAGAAGTAACCCTCTAAATTTCCTTATAAGAATTTCAATTGGGAAGGAAATTGATTCTGAAGGATGATAAAATATGGAAGTTACTTCAATAAAATATTTGCAAATATATTTTTAATAATTTCCCTGTTTGCTGATGTCCATATTTTATAAAGTAGCATCTCTAGTCTAGAGAATTTAATGACTTTCTAATGGCTTTCCCTAACCCAAGAAGTCTGAAAAAGACCTCAACCAATGTAATAGAGAGAAAATGAGCCAATGATAAACAAGTATCAGAAGAGAATAAAGAAATAATTGTATTGCATTGTTTATTTATCTATGACTTTTCCTGAGAGATAGTCCCAGCAAACTTTGAAAAAATAAAGTAGAACTCACACCTAATTGGTACCTAAGGCATCTTAGTGTTCAATCACCACCTTATACCTTGGAAACACTTTCAAAATTGCCATTTCCTTTCCAATTCCCAATGTTACCTCTTCTATCAGGGTTTCATTTTCTTTTTCTTAATCCTAGTTTAGAGTCTGGATTCCTTGCAGCTCATATCTCTATTCTAGTTCATCATCTTTAACACAATTTTATGTAAAATGAGTTATTTTCTGCAAAATACACACAGATAATGTTGTAGTCCACACAGCTGCAGAGTGCCTATTGAATACAGATCTCTTTAGCTTTATATTTTAAAGTCTTCAGAATATACCCACCTCTTTAACTGTGCTTAGAACTGCTCCTCCTTGCAGACCTGAAGTTTTAGCCACAAAACTTTGAGCATTTGCTCAAAGGGAATATTCAACACGTGTTTGAAACAATGAAACATTGTCTTTATACACACTCTTCTTTGTTCTTTTAATAAATACTCTCACTTTTCAGATTGTCATGCTTCAAATGATAGTTCAAGACTGCAGAAGAATACTATTTTCAATTAATTAATTAAAATGTTTCTCAAAATTTCCTAGAAAATTGACGTTTTTTCTGTATATATCTCAGATCGCTATAATTCAACTGTCTACTGGAGTCATGTTAAAAGTTTGTTGACATTAATATATCATTGGATTGACTCCTTCAGCAAGTGTTAGGTGGGAAATTCAGTATCTACATTAAGATTTGGCAAATTCCTGGAGCTTCAAGGTTACATAATCCCCTTGTGCTTTGTGAACAATTCTAACTGAATTGTTAAATACATTAATATCTTTCCTCTCATAGCATTTATTTTTATTTTATGGACAAAATGAACTTGAAATACAGTCACCTTTACTCTTGTCTCAGGAAAACCTCACTAATATGAGCTATTTGAACATATAATAATGTGGATCAAACATATTCGTTGATTTAGCTCCTCTGTGATTTTTGTTCTTCTGTTCCTGTAATTACCAGGAAAATTTAAATACAGAGAAATTTTAAATACAGAGAAATTTAGCAAGTAATCTCATCATAAATTATTCCCTTGATGAAGGTTAATATTGTGGCTTTATAATTTCAATTCAGCTTACTGTGTTACGTACTTAATCAAAAAAACACCTATGATAGAGAAAGATATGATACTTTAGTGGGGGTGGGGCTTTGAGATGTCAACTATGGTTTTAAAGAATAGAAAAGAATAAAAAAGCTGTTTTTTTTTTCTACATATATTCTTCGATGAGGGTTTTATCTGTGATCATGCAATTGGTATTTAATTATTGCATCTCAAGTATTTAGATAAAACTGCATTTTTTGAAAGCCTAGCAAGAAGCAAAATGTCCTGTATATATTAGGCATAAAATAAATATATACTTATGGATTCAGTTAATGAATAAAATGGAAATAATTAAATCAATTACATCATTTGAATTTGTATTCCTTTCTAGATAAATAATTGGCATAATTAACTAAATATTCTTGGAAATATTATATAAAAAAATACTGATTTTGTATCTAAACTGGAAAAAAGTGTTGTGAATAATAAACATGAATTATTTCAATCAGACTTTTTTTTTTTGAGACCTACAACACGCAGAATTTTTTGAGGACCTCCTCACTAAGAGTAACAGTTTCATGTGAAGATAGTTCTACATTCCTGGTGCCAAAATTGTGGTATCTGGACATCAAAGTTCTCATTTATTACTGTGTAATAAATGATTTTATTGAATTATTAAATCTTGCTGAAATTGGTATATTATCAAATAATCAAATTATATCACTTTCAATTATTTTAACAGACAATATATTATACTCCTGATATAGTGAGGTAGACAATCTGAACTATTCCACTGAAAGATACTGCATAAATTTAAACAAATATAATTTATAATGCTTTTCAAAGTTTACTATCAAGTAAAGCATGGTGAGACAACCAGACTTTCTCCTCTACCATTAACCAAATAATAATCAGTTAATCAAGTTATATACTATTTAGAGAAAAATTGCAAGATTATTTTCAAAAATAACTCCTATGGAAAATACCCAAACATACTTAGATCAACAATTCTATGAAACACACTAGTTAAGTGAAGACAGCAGATGGTAAGATTTCTAACAGAACTTTCAACAGGCTTTTTGTTCTCTTTCTTAAATATGAGCAAATAGACAAGGATTAGACATTTGAATAAATCAATGAAAAGAAACTGAACAAAGTAAGCTATGAGAAAATAAGAAATCAATTGAAAAATGTAAAAAGAAGAAAATATTAGAGGTAATGATGATGATAAGACAGGTAATAGAAGTTATGGCATCAATGAACTAAGAGAAAAAAAGAATCTTCTCCAACACCACAGTTCAAAAGCATCAATTCTTCAGCGCTCCGCTTTATTTATAGTCCAACTCTCACATCCATACATGACTACTGGAAAACCCATAGCCTTGACTAGATGGACCTTTGTTGACATGATGTCTCTGCTTTTTAATATGCTGTCTAGGTTGGTCAATAAAGGGCAGAAATGGTAGGGACCTAACAGAAGCAGAAGATATTAAGAGGAGATGACAAGAATACACAGAAGAACTGTACAAAAAAGAGCTTCACAACCCAGATAATCACAATGGTGTGATCACTCACCTATAGCCAGACATCTTGGAATGTGAGGTCAAGTGGGCCTTAGGAAGCATCACTACGAACAAAGCTAGTGGTGGTATTGGAATCCCAGTTGAGCTATTTCAAATACTGAAAGATGATGCTGTGAAAGTGCTGCACTCAATATGCCAGCCAATTTGGAAAACTCAGCAGTGGCCACAGGATTGGAAAAAATCAGTTTTCATTCCAATCACAAAGAAAGGCAATGCCAAAGAATGCTCAAACTACCGAACAATTGCATTCATCTCACACGCTAATAAAGTAATGCTCAAAATTCTCCAAGCAGGCTTCAGCAATACATGAACCATGAACTTCCAGATGTTCAAGCTGGTTTTAGGAAAGGCAGAGGAACCAGAGATCAAATTGCCAACATCTGCTGGATCATCAAAAAAGCAAGAGAGTTCCAGAAAAACATCTATTTCTGCTTTATTGACTATCCCAAAGCCTTTGACTGTGTGGATCACAATAAACTGTGGAAAATTTGAAAGAGATGGGAATACCAGACCACCTGACCTACCTCTTGAGAAACCTGTATGCAGGTCAGGAAGCAACAGTTAGAACTGGACACGGAACAACAGATTGGATCCAAGTAGGAAAAGGAGTACATAAAGGCTGTATATTGTCATCCTGTTTATTTAACTTATATGCAGAGTATATCATGAGAAATGCTGGGCTGGAGGAAGCACAAGCTGGAATCAAGCTTGCCGGGAGAAATATCAGTAAACTCAGATATGCAGATGACACCACCCTCATGGCAGAAAGTGAGAAAGAACTAAAGAGCCTCTTGATGAAAGTGAAGGAGGAGAGTGGAAAAGTTGGCTTAAAGCTCAACATTCAGAAAGCTAAGATTATGGCATCCAGTTCCATCACCTCATTGCAAATAGATGGGGAAACAGTGGAAACAGTGGCTGACTTTATTTTTCTGGGCTCCAAAATCACTTCAGATGGAGATTGCAGCCATAAAATTAAAAGACACTTACTCCTTGGAAGGAAAGTTTTGACCAACCTAGACAGCATATTAAAAAGCAGAGACATTACTTTGTCAACAAAGGTCCATCTAGTCAAGGCTATGGTTTTTCCAGTGGTCATGTACGGATGTGAGAGTTCGGCTGTGAAGAAAACTGCATGCCGAAGAATTGATGCTTTTGAACTGTGGTGTTGGAGAAGACTCTTGAGAGTTCCTTGGACTGCAAGGAGATCCAACCAGTCCATCCTAAAGGAGATCAGTCCTGGGTGTTCATTGGAAGGACTGATGTTGAAGCTGAAACTCCAAAACTTTGGCCACCTGAAGTGAAGAGCTGACTTATTTGAAACAACCCTGATGCTGGGAAAGATTGAGGGCAGGAGGAGAAGGGGATGACAGAGGATGAGATGGTTGGATGGCATCACCAACTCAATGGACATGAGTTTGAGTAAATTTCAGGAGTTGGTGATGGATAGGGAGGCCTGGCGTGCTGTGGTTCATGGAGTTACAAACAGTCGGACATAAGTGAGGGACTGAATTGAACTGAACTAGGGTGGTCATAACTTTCCTTCCAAGGAGTAAGCATCTTTTAATTTCATGGCTGCAATCACCATCTGCAGTGATCTGGGAGCCCAGAAACATAAACTCAGCCACTGTTTCCACTGTTTCACCATCTATTTTGATGAGGTGATGGGACCAGATGCCATGATCTTATTTTTCTGAATGTTGAGCTTTAAGCCAAGTTTTTCACTCTCCTCTTTCACTTTCATTTAGAGGACCTTTAGTTCTTCTTTGCTTTCTGTCACAGGCAAGCAAATACATAATAAATGCTTGTGTATGAGGACACGTTTCTCCTGGTAAGACTACCCATGCTCAAACTTTATGGTAGATGATTTTATCTATTGAAAAGAACCTAAGAATTGCACATGATTAAACTGGTTTAGGTCATTTCACAGCAATAGCTATAGGAATTTTGTAAACCTTAAGTAAAACTAGCAACAATTAAAATAATTTACCTAATGATCAAAATATCTAAGGCTACATTACAGAAAGCATAATTCATACAGCAAAATATAAATTAAAAATAAAGAAATCACACACAAAAAGCAAAATGTATAAAATTTAGACAGAGTAAGTAAGACATAATGCTAAGTAGTTATAAAAAATTAGGTATTTTGTATATGTTGTTTAAATTCATATTGTATATATGAAATTTGCTGAAAGGATACATTTTAAAATAAATCTGCTTAACACACACACATGCAAAGATAACTATGCAGAGGTAATGGATGAGTTATTTAGCTAACTATGGTTATCTTTTCACAATGTGTGAATATATCAAGATGTATTAAGATGTGTGATATTAATATATCAAGATGTGAATATATCAAGGTGTTGTACACCTTAAATATGCACTGTTTTTATATGTCAAAGATTTCAATGGAGGTGTTAAAAATGTTATCTGTTCTGGCAATTTCAAGTGCATTTTCCTATTAAGTCTTTATTAGTCTGAAAGTATCATACAAAGTTATATAAATAAATAGGCATTGTGATACTTACTAGAGAAAAAAATTACATATAAGTTAAACTATATATGAGTGAAAGAAAAGCTAAGGAAGCAATAGAAACATATAATTTTATGTAAGAATGAAAGAAAGTATAACCACAAAATATAATTTTACATGAAAAATCATAATCAATAGATAAAATATAATGTTATGAACTTGTCAGGCCAGTACTATACTAGAACAATGTCTCAAAAATGTGTACAATTAGGTGGTTGGTGCCATGACTATTATGCTTTGTTCATTAACTGGGCTAATTTTCTCTTTTAAACTTGATTGTTGGGTTAGAGAATATTTAGAATATTTTCGTTAATAAATTTTATTAACCTCATTCTACAGCTAATTGAGTACCAGTTTTAGAAACAGTAACAAATTAGTACATACAAAGAAAAAGAGGTGAGGGAAGAATAATCATATTCATCCAGTAATGAATGATTTTTCCTCTTACTAATGTGACTGTATACATATTTTTTTCCCTGTAAAGTGTTTAAATTGTCTGAATTGCAATATAATTTAAATAAGAAGTCTAGTATGACACATATCTTCAATCTCCCTGAATATCAAATTGGCTATTAAATAATGAAGTATGAATGGGAAGAGATGGGTAATGAGAATATATCTTACAACATTTCTATTCACATATACTCATTCTAAAGTTTCCAAATGTCTAATATGTGTGAAGAATTCTATGATCATTTGAGTGCTAGAGAAAAGTTAAGGATTTCATTAACTAGCCAGGTAGAAAAGAGATATACATAAATATATATGGTGTGGTATATGTATTCATTCTGTAGAACATATATAGTGAGCATTTACTGAAAATTTTGTTTCACAAAAGAGGTAGAGAGAGTGATATGAGGGTTTATATCTCTCTGTATTTTTCAAAAACTTTATTTCACAAGGGGAAATACCTAAGAATATTCAAATAAACCTTAAAATATTTTACCACATTTAAGTGTATTCCAGAAACCTAATTTCTTTGATATGTATTAGCTAAGATAAACTGTTTATATTCTTTACTATTTATTGAAAAAATCATTGAATAATCAAAGAAAAATGATACAAAATATTATTCAAACTGCAAAATAGAGTAATACTGATTTGTTTCTTCTAAAGAACTACTTTTTTCAAGAGATCACCAACTTCCTAAAAGGTTGCAAAGTGAATTGTATCTGTATTAAACTTCTCACTCAGGAGAGGAAGATAACATGAAAGTGTGTGAAAGTAGTCCAGTTTTCCTATCAAAGATTTTACAATTTATATTTATATGGAGAGAACAAATTATTAAGTGGTAACATGTTAACAATAATTTCATAATATTATTTGAGTCAAAGAATACTGTCTTTTAAATTTTTTAAAGAATAATTTAGAGGCTGTTACATAACAGCTGAGAGTCAAGATTATATCCTGAGTAAAAATGGAAAATTTAAATTACAGCATGTTTTCTGTAATATATCTCCTTAAAAGATTTTCTTAGTGCTAAAAAAGATATTTTAATATATCTATCACTGCAAACAAGCTAAATTTTCAATAGCTTTGATCCCATTGAGTATAAATACTATAGATTATATCTAAAATCTTCTATCAAGTTTTTGAATTTATTATCCATGCAATATTTATGATGAGATTTAAGAAAACTCTAATCCTTTAGGATGATGGACAGCAGAATTGTGGGAAAAACAATGACACTGTTCAAGGACCTGGGTTTCATTCCATCCTCTGTCATATTCTGGCTCTGTGATCTTGAGCAATAATTTTGACTCCTGAGACATATTTTGGAGTTAATAATAAAGTACAGTGGGCTTTCCTGGTAGCTCAGATGGTAAAGCCTGCAGTACGGGAGACCCAGGTTCGATCCCTGGGTTGGGAAGATCCCCTGGAGAAGGAATGGCAACCCACTCCAGTCCTCTCCCCTGGAAAATTCCATGGACTGAGGAGCCTGGTGGGCTACAGTCCATGGGATCACAAAGAGTCGAACACGACTGGGTGACTTCACTTCACTTCAAGTAAATGTTTTGCACATGTAGTGAAAAATGAAGTTTGACAACATATGATGACAAATATCTGCAAATTGGCTTTTTAAAAAATTGGGACTATCTGTTTGGCTCCAGGAGACAGTTAATTTTTTTTTAATAAAACTTAGTCAAACTGTAATGTGAAACAAACAAACGAAAGGTTTTTCCTCATTTTTAACAAAATACAGTAATCTCTGATGTATCAGTTGAGCTTTTTCCCCCAGAAGCACAAGGATACAATGATGCTTAACAACACAAATTAATGAATTTTTTTTTTTTTTTTTTTTTTTTTTTTTTTTTTTAAAGAGGAAGAGCTCAAAACCACAGGAAATCACTACTCTTAGGGATAAAAAGGTCTTGTTATGCCAAGAAGTTTGCAAAACCAACAGCAATTTAATGACAAATTCTGTGCTTGGAGAGAAAGAATGAATTATTGGCAAAATACCTATATATGATGACATTTTTGGTGCTTTGTAATATAACAGAGATAGAAAAGCAATTACTATCACTCTTCTTGAGGCAGTAATAGAGCCTGCAAAAAGGTGCATTGTACTCGGTGCCAACAGCAAAACAGCCACACGTGGAGCAATTAAGGCTGAGATCTCCATCATATTTTGAAATTGGAGTGGCCGCCTCTTCAATCGTAACCCACACATTCCAAAATCGTGAATGCTATATAGTCACAGACTTATCTAGGTAAAAGGCTTAACATAATTTGTTGCCCATAATTTTTCAGGTTGACTTTGATCTTAATATCTAGAATGATTTGGTACAGATACCAACATTTTTGCATTCCTGATAGCATAATATTGAATCTTGGGATTGTCTGGCATATACTTCAAGTTATTGTTTAGTTAAATATGAATAGCTTTGTGAAAGACAGTAAACAATATGCTTCTTGAGCAAAAACAAAATTATAATTATATTTTATTATGTTGGAGAATACAAACGCTAAAGGTTTCATAATTGCTCATCGCTGATTAAGCAACATGGAAAAACACTTTGAAAATATTTTGGTAACCTCTGCAGGTGAAAGTAATTGCTATCAAGTTAAATATAGTGCTTTCCTGGAAGACAGGAAACCATGATAATACCCCCAAAGACTAATTTTTGGAAAAAAAAAGATCACATAAAACCCAATATTTTCGATACAATAAAAGGATTTGTAACTAATATTACTAACTACTCAATTTCCTTTCGTTAGTATTTTTAATAGTAGCCTTACAAAAACTAGTGATGACAGTGGCATGGTCTAGGGTAGGAACCGTGAATAAATGGAAATAAATGCTTAGATTTAAAATATATTTAGGAACTGGATTATTGAATGTGAGAAGATGAAAGAGAAATATCAAAGAGGCACCAGGTACCTGCTTAGAAAGCAGGGTGAATGATGGTATAGGAAACTCACAAAGAGAGGCAAGAGGAAGCTGCAGACTGAGGACCACAGTTTCCATTCACTGTAAATGGCTGAAGGTTATTAAGAATGAAGAAGTCAAAGAATTAAGATTTTTAAGCTTTCGGCGGGTCATAGACATTTCTCAGAAATGTCAAAAGCTGCAGAGTAATGCAACTAATTTCTTCTTGTCTCCAGTGAATTAGAGAAGGAACTGAAAAGCTGGTAGTATAGCCAGGCAACCCAGATAAATAGGTTTTAGACTCTGAAGGATCTAATAGCATGATTCGGGATCCCATCTGCCATACTTCACATTGGTGGAGTTTAGGACAATAAGCATATTTCCTTAAGAAGGCTAGGAATCAGAGGAAACATATTTGAAGGGATTGAGGATGTAGCTGTTTTTGTTTCACTATTCAGCCCAGTTCCAGAGGGAACAACAGAGACTTTCTTAGAAGGATGAAAGCAATGGGAACTTGCCTGAGACAAAATAAAGCACAAAGCAATATATAGAGAGCAGAATATGGAGAGGAGGGTTCAAAAATGCTTACATTTGAATCAGAACAGAGGTAAAGTTGGGACGCATGGAAGAGTGGTACTCAAGTTTAAGTTATTAGTGCTTCCCCTGTGGCTCAGCAGGTAAAGAATCCGTCTGCAATTCAGGAGATACAGGAGATGCGGGTTGGATCCCTGGGTCAGGAAGATTCCCTGCAGGAGGGCATAGCAACCCACTCCAGTGTTCTTGTCTAGATAATTCCATGGACAGAGGAACTTAGCAGGCTATAGTCCAAAGGGTCACGGAAAGTTGGACACAATTGAGTGACTAAACACATACACAGAGTTCCCAAACTCCTTATATCTTTCAGTTACCACTTATCTTTGCTCCATCAAACTAACATGTGTGTGTGCAAAAGGAATGTCAGTTTTACCATTTTCAGCCTGTAAAATACATGCACAAGTGGTCATGTTCATCAGCGTTTCTCTCAGCACAGGTTTTGGCACATAGTAAACCTATACAATAAGCTGTGAGATCTAGATTTGTTTTCCTGTTGGCTCTTAAATTAAAGTAGACCTTAATATGTATAGTATTCATCCATGGGGTGTCTATATTGGATTGTGTACACAGACAGGAAAAGACACTGAAAGGTTTATTCCACTTATTTTCTTTATTTTAGTTTTTATTCAAATATCTTTTCTTAAATTAACATATATAGGTCAATAATTTCAATAAAGGTGAGGCTATCTGTCTATTTTGCTTACTAATATTAATAGATGCCTTGAACCTAGATGGGTACCTGGCATATATTAGACATTTTTGATATTTGTTAAATTATGGAACCCACCAACATTACCAAAAAACAACAAAAACATCTTCACCACATGTTCTTCACTGACTAAAAATTTGTAGTACAGATATCTTATAACATTCCCAATAGATCTACTACTTCAGCCACATTAAAGGGAACCAAGATGTGTGCTATAATAGCAACTTGTCATATTTTCCATGTAAAATATCCAAGAGTAACATAAAGATATAGTAGAAACATTATGCTCAAAGAGGTTAAAGTAATAGCGAGAAATATAATAAAAGATTTGTAATGAGTTTACAGCTCCTGAGTAATGTACACAATAATAGTATAAACTATTTGTGTACTCATTTTTAAATGCATGTCTAACTTCAACCTCAGGGAGTAATTTTATTTCCTATTTAGTTTCAGGTGTTGTAACTGCCTTAAGGTTGTTATAAATTATGCACAGCACTATATAGAAATGAAAGTTGCACTTTCTATCCTTTACCAAGTACAAATTTTGTTTTAAATTAAACATGCTAAAAAAAAATTAAACATGCTGTAGATTTATGGTTCGATTCACAGTCTTGTGGTTACATTATACAAATCAAGGGAGAGTTTCAAAGGACATCTTTGAAAAATGCCAGATTTTTCAGTAGATTATCAAGAATTCTATTAGTGCATTTAAAATTCATAGAATACATAAAATATAATTAAAAGTCTATTCTTGATCTGAAATTATAGATAAGTTCCCTTTCTTTAAGCTAAATCTTCAGTAGTGGCAAGTTTGTCTTTTAATACCCATATGCCATCCTCATTTCTCTTTTATCTCACATATGAACAGAGCTTGAAAATATCATATCATTTCCATTTCTCTTTTGTCCTGCATAGCAAGGGAACAAGGGAATAAGCTACAATTTTCCTTCCCTATGATATGTTTTTTTTTTTAATGAAATTATTTGACAAGGATATTATACTATTCTATAACAATTTGTTTTCTCTTTTAATCTCTGAAATTTGGTTAGAAATTAATTTGCCTCAACATGGTTATCATGTAACTGCACTATTATACTTAAGGGAAGCTTCTTAGATTAATATCTGATCAAGCCTTTATGTTTCTTTTTCTGCAGAATTTCTAAGCAAGACACTTTACTATAATATCTAATGAGATATTTTTCAATTAAGTATAACAGTGAAATAAGTTTTTTGTTTTAATTACACTAACAAATTGTATTTATTAAACACAGGCTTTCATCTTTAGTATTAGTTGCTAAGTCACGTCTGACTCTTTGAAACCCTGTGAACTGTAGTCTGCCAGGCTCCTACCTTGGAATTCTTCAGGCAAGAAAACTGTAGTGGGTTGCCATTCCCTTCTCCAGGGGATCTTCCAGACCCAGAGAACGAACCTGGATCTCATGCACTGCGGGTGGATTCTTTACTGTCTGAGTTTTTGAGACAACTGACCACTCCATCTACAAGGAAGCACTCTCTCTCGAATTTTCTGGCAATTTACTTTGCTGCTTCTCTTTCTATCCTTCTGGTAACTACTTTCCAGTACTAATCACACCATCCTCTGTATTCTTTGCCGCCCTTAAGCTCAGTTCTGAGCCCTCAAACTGACTCATTTCTGAACACCTTGGGATAACCTCAAAACTACAGCATCACTGGAACTTTTCCTCTGCTTCCCGCCCTTATTTATCTAGCCTTTCCCTACTGTGGAAAGTGCTGAATACTACAAAAATCATTTTCTAGTTCTGGAAGTCAAATTTTAAGATATCCCTTTTTAATACTCAAATTTTGACATTAAAATTTTAAGAATTCTCTTTTGCTAAAGGCTTATTACCCCCTTAGTAAATGCTTTTCTTATTCTTTCAATTTTCCCCCCAAATGTACATGTCACATCCATTCTCTTCTATCTCCACTACCATCACCAACATGTCTCATCTAAACTATTGAAATAGCTTCCTAACATGTTTCCCTAGCCCATTCATGAGCCAAAGAGTTAATTCCCCACACAGCAACCATGGTAGCATGTTCATTATATAAACCAACTAATTTCACTTCTAAAAAAAAAAATAAATAAATAAACAACAACAACAAAAAAGAAAACTTCAATGACTCCTTGTTTTCACAATGAAACACAAATGTCTTGACCAGGTTTATACCACCCATCATGATGGTCTCTAACTTCCTGTCCAATTTCATTTGATAATATAGCCCTTATCTCCCTTTCCATCATATTATACCTTCTCTAACTTCCTCTCAATTTCTCACAAAAAAGAAATCCTTTTTCTCCTCAGGAATTCTAACCTTATACTTCAATTCCTGCATAAGGTTACTTTAATCTCACGTAGACTTCAACTCAAATGTCATATTTCAGAAGGGCCTTTAATAATCATCTTTCACAAACTAATCTTTATTAACTTAATAGTAGTAATGAGGAATTGTTTTATTTTTATGTACACACAGTCAGTTTTCCCTTTCTTGAATGCAGATTGAATAGGTCATGGGTAATAAAGGTCTTCTTCAAATATATATATATATATATTTCTAGCCACTAGCATGCTGCTGCTGCTTCTAAGTCACTTCAGTCGTATCCGACTCTGTGTGACCCCATAGACGGCAGCCCGTCCCAGGCTCCCCCGTCCCTGGGATTCTCCAGGAAAGAACACTGGAGTGGGTTGCCATTTCCTTCTCCAATGCATGAAAGTGAAAAATGAAAGTGAAGTCACTCAGTCGTGTCCAACTCCCAGCGACCCCATGGACTACAGCCCACCAGGCTCCTCCATCCATGGGATTCTCCAGGCAAGAGTACTGGAGTCGGGTGCCATTACCTTCTCCGAGCCACTAGCATAGTACTAGTCTATTGCAGGCACTATGTAAATACTGAATGAATGAACAAATAAATATATGAATGAATAAACAAACATAAAAGTCATGTTTCCACATATCACTGGAGGAAGTGACCTCTATTTAAGTCTTTATCATATGGAGAAGTTATGTATTAATGCAATGAGGAAAAAAAGAACACAAATAGAGCTACTCTATTTGCATGGACTGATCTTATTTTAAATCTCATAAATTACCTTCTTTCAAATCTGCTCACAGTCTGTGAAAGACCTTTTCCTCCAAAAATTCATAATATTATGTTGCTTAGAGCAAAAATGACTTTAGTAGAAAGTCAGAGCTATACCTTCATAACAAAGATACAGACCATCTTGCAAGCGCTGATGGAGTGGTGTTTCTTTCTTTTTTTTTTTTTTTTTAAGGTAACTTGTATCATCTGAGAAAGATGCCTTCTAAGCAAAGTTCTTTGCTTGGCCTCTGCAAGTGTATGTTACTATAACATCTGATCCCAGGAATGAAGAAGATTTCAAGATTATTTGACATCCACAAGTTCAATGATATAGAAAAGGCAGGTGTTGCTAATGAAGGAATAGGACAGCATTTGCCAACTCCTCCAGATGCTTCTCCTTATAGCCAGATGAAGCCTCACAGCAAGTTTTATTTTGTCCAGATGCTACACGTTTAAAGTTTTGGCAAAACAAGGGTAAACTAGGTCTATGATCCAGATAAAGTTGGCGTTCTCTCTGCCTTTAATGTCCATATCAGTTTATTAAAAATGAGCTCCAAATTCAAAACTATTTCATTGACCCAATTCACGTAAATAGTACATGACTTAAGGCTCTTTTCTGATTGACTATATAGCACATCAGTCACTGTACAGATAAACAGACATATTAAATAAAACAGTTTATGCTGAATTGCTACACATGTACACAGGAGTTACTGTCACTAAAATATTTAGATTTAACATTTGGATCTTTTTCAGACTTTTTAAAAATCAAAATTTACTTAATTATCTTTTTTTTTTTTTTTTACCTCAAGTTATACATCTTCAATCATCAATTTATGTCTGGAATCTCCCTATACTCATCTCATAAATGTTCTATTTTCTCTCATGGTGGGAAAGCATAACCATTCAAGTCATGTAAACATATGTGCAAAACTGGGTTTTGGAACTAACCTGATACACTTGGACTAAGTATGTAGATTTGACTTCCAGTCTTAACTGGAGACTAATAACCAGTCTAACTAGAGCTAATAACCATCTTATTATACAACTGTTAAATGATTAAATGATATGTAAAAAATGTTTTATAAAGTGCCTCCTAGTATTATTTAAAAACAACACATTACATATATTATGACATTAAACAAATGTCAAATCTTTTTATTTTCTTTTTTTTTTCAAATCTTTTTAAAGAAAAATACATTGAACTAAATTAAGCAGTGCTTCTATGCATACCTCACATTTGGAATGACTGTTTAAATGCTTTGTCTGTATGAACAGAAAATACCATATCCATGTGTAAAAAGGGTGTAATAAAAATTGATTTTGACTGAATAGAAGGAATCCTATTTAAAAAATAAAGTTATTGAAACAAAGTAATGAACAAAAATAGGAGCCCGAGTCATATAAAAAAGCTCAGGACTGTTGAGGAGGGACAAGTGCTATATAACATGTACTCTATATCATTAAACAATTGGAGTCCCCATCCTTTTTTTTCCCATTTGCTTATATTTCTGCATCTCACAATTCATATGGAAAAAAATTAAAGACATAATTCATGCTCAGGTAGAGTATCTAAAAATGTACATGTATTGATGAGAATTTATAGTGAACCATTAAATGCCAATAAAGAAAATAAGCCTTTACATAAAATATGCAGGTATTACATTTTTTCATAAACAGTTTTTGAGGGTTACAGTCACATTAAGTCTTACATTTCTTCTGTTAATATATTTGCATTTATTAATTCAGTATTACAGTTAATTGTTGAAATCACTTAAAAATAAAAATATACATAAACCTAATTTATGCTTAATGGGCCTATGATATTTCCAATTTAGATTTATTTCATCCTTGTCCCACCAGTACCTTCCATACAACAAATGCAACCTCCGTTTGCTTCATAGCCAGGAAAAAATGAACCTGGGCCAGCCTATTGGCGAGCTAAGGTGCTTCTGGTGAAGAGACTTTTTTTTTTAAGATAAAATTATCTTCATTATGCTAACTAATTCAGGGCTAGTTTGTAGCAGGAGTATCAACTTTGGATTTGTTACCAAAAGGGACAAATTTATGTAACATTTGGCTAAACCAATTCTCATCATTTTCAATTTTCCTGGGCTCAATTAGTTTATGTGCCATGAATTCAACTTTGGAATGTATGTTTTTAAATCAGGACAAACTGTTCAGATGTCCCAACTAACCAGAGCAGTTACTTAAACTTCAACAAGCAAATTCAAGCTCTGGAAAAGAGAAAGATAAAAGACAAAGAAAGATAACAGACATTGTTTTCACCTGCATATGAAAAAGGTGGTATAGTAACATCATTTGCTCTACAGAACTTCAAGACTTCCCAAAAAATCAGGTTAAAAAAAAAAAACTGATTCTATGTAAGTTATTCTTCTATCTACAAATCTTACTGTTTATATTCTCCAAAAGAAAGGTATAGTCTAAAATATTCAGTGAAAAGTTAAAACATTGGTTCTGCAGAATATTCATGGAAACTATTGTATTTTAATTGAACTGTATGAAACTGTCATTACATAGGTCAAAAATGTCAAACAGTAGTTTCATGTTTCAAATGTGATAATTTTATCTTTACCAGTTTATATAATCTGTATCACTTTTCTGCTGAGCTTGCATTATTAAGTCAGTGGTCTCCAAATTTTGCTGCACATTGGAATCACCTGGGAAGCTTTATAACCTACTAATGTCTGATTTCCATCCCTAAACATTCAATTTAATTGATATGCAGTGTGACCTGGGCATCAAAACTTTAAAAATCTTCTCTTCTAATGTTCAACAGTGGCAATGTTTGGGAATCAGTCTGCTACACTGTTGGTTTTCAATCTTTGATTAAAATTAATGCAAGAAGCTATTTAAAATTCAAGATTAATTAACTCTATTCTGAAATTCTGGTTCAGACAACTCTAAGGTTGTCTTCTTGAACTGAACCCTAGAAAATCAGATAGTCCAACTACCATTTTTGTAGATGTTTTGTAGAAACATCTAGATCTGTGTTTTGGACTCTGGATGTACTCAAGTTCATCCAATTAAATCAATGAATTGGTAGAATTAATACAGAACTCCTGATTGTGAGGCCAGTGCCCCAATTAAAAATTTCCACACATAGTTCTAATATGCTGCCAGAGATGATATACTGCTGGTTTGCAATTTTAGTTAAATATAGTTATAAAAGCCACAACTAAAAACAGAAACAGTAGTCTGAGCTCGGCAATTCAATTAGTAATCGTATAACTTGGGACAACATACTGAAAAATAGCATGTGGATTGAATAACAGCAGAAACCTCATGGTTATAACTGTTATAACAACTGAATGAGGAAAAAATCAAAAGTCTTAAGCATGATATGAAAGTGTTTACCATTCTTTAGAAAACAGCAACAACAACAGAAAATGTAGGCAAGACATTTTATTTCCTGTAGCCAAATTCCTACCTACTCATCTTTCTCTTACCTACTTGGATGAAGCTCCAGAGTCAGATTCCATCAATATTCACAGACAACAATGAAATTATAATTTTTTTTACAAAAACTTCTTACCTCTGTCTTCAGGACATCAGTGTATTGGTTTTTCTGTTACCTTACTAGATGTCTTTTTCTCAGTGTGAAATGCTCCAGAGGTTAGTCTTCAGAATTCTCTTCCTTATCATCAGTCATTCTCCATGGAAATGATCTCATCTTCTACAACTTTAAATGTTATTTCTGTGTCAGCACCTCTGAACATTATTGCTAGCAGCAGACACACAGTCATTACTCAATCATATCCAATCTAGAACTGCTCCTCACTTTCCTAATCCCCATTTAGCACCACCCACACACAGCCAACTCCCTTTCCAGAGCCTCTCAAGAGTCCCCAGAAGTATGCCCTCCCTTTCTGCAGCAAGCTACATAAAATTTTGATTGGCTTCACATGTCTTCCTAGAGCTAATTCTCTTTCTTTCATGGTCTTGCACAGCAGGATAACCAAGTAGTGAGGTGCATGCATGCTCAGGCATGTCAGACTCTGAACTCCATGGACTTTAGCCCACAGGCTCCTCTGTCCATGGAATCTTCCAGGCAAGAATACTGAAGTGGGTTTCCATTTCCCACTCCAGGGCATCTTCCAGACCCAGGGATCAAACCCGTGTCTCTGATATCTCCTGCTCTGTGGTAAAGAATCTGCCTGCCAATACAGCATATCCAAAATAGCCTGTATATCCATAAGATGGATTCTCTTGTGGAGATTTTTATTTGCTTTTAAAATGTTGCTTCCTTTTAATCACTGTTTTTTTTATTTGTTAAGTCTGTATATTCAAAACATGTATTCACTTAAAAATTTTTTTGAGATAAAATAATTTTCTTTCCAAAATTATTTTGCCTTGGCATCTATTTAGATCTAGAAATGCCATACATGGATTTCATAGAAATCCATGAAATAAATATAAAAATTATCTCATAAGTGAACAGTTCCTATTCTTTCTATATTTTAAAGAATCTTTTAAAATATTGCATAAAATATAAATTATCCTACAACCATATGGAATCTCACTGGAACCACCTATTTTGCTATTACATAGTGGGTAACAGACTATATATGTAATAGATAGGACTGGAAAGTGAAACATGTGATTGGGTTAAATGAAATTTCTGCCCTTACAGCAGCTGCCATTATAACTCCAAACAGCTTGCTATAGGTAGACATTGATAGTTCAACTAATTAAAAACAGGTGGACTATTTGAACAGGAAGCTCTGCCATTCCTAGGTTAGGCTGTTAATGATAATAAGATCATTCACAACTGCAGGTGTTTAAAATGCCATTTATGTGTGTGGAAAGAGATGTGTTGGGTATAAAAAGTTATTTTTAATCTGTTCAGGATTTTTTTCTCAATTTGGGAAATTAGGTTCTGTTTAAATATGATCTAAAGGTGGTATTTCTTCTGAAATTCAACTGATTACATAATTCTTTAGCATAGAGATTCATAAATGGACATGGTCACATATTTTGATAATACATAAGCTGTTTATTTTTACAGTTGTGTACTTAATCTAGGTCCTTAAAATACAACACAGTAAGCAGTTATCTTTCTTATACTTTGGCTCAAAATAGACTATATTCAGTAAGGTAGGCGTAAAACCCAACCTTTTTTGTGCATGTGTGTGCCATTTTACTGAGTCAAGGAAATGGACAAGTAGTATATGTAATTGTGTAAAATTAGTTGTTGCTTACATTTTGACATAACTAGTAATTTACATTTTTAATGAAAAGATACAGGCTGGTACTAGGTACACTATTTTCACTTATGCAAAGTAACATGCCAATTGTGAAAGTTAAAATGAATTGCTTTCTGTGTTTGAATGACCTTGCTTAAGCCTTTTATGTGCGACAAGATTCTTTTTACCATTACTTTCGTTAAGTGAATAAATATCCACAACTTGGGAGTAAAGCAAGCAGATGACAGCATGTCCTCTCAATGTCATTGTTTAATAGGTTCACTCTAGAATTATTTAATTATCTAGGAGAGTGCACCTGTGTTTTATTTTGCTATTTACTATTCTACTAGATCCCTGAAACTGTGAAATTAAATGTTAACTTACAGGTTTCTGTCATGTGGAAAAGATAAGCCTAAAGGACTCAGGGTTTCACTTTTAAGGCTTATAGGACATTTGAAAGTTTTATTTCTATTATCAAATACTTTTCAAGAATCCTTTGATGATATAAATCTCTCTTCCTTGAATTAACATTTGAATCAGTATTACCATTTTATTGGTTCCGTTATTGATGAATGAGGTTAATAAAATTGTTTAAACATGCTATTTTATACTTATATAAGGAGTCTTGCTTTTAACTCTAGAATATTACAGTTCAACAGTTTAGTAAATTCTGTGGAGTAGACTTGTCTGCCAGAAATGATTACACTGAGTTACCTGAGAACAGTACTTGATGGCTTATCTCATCCTGGCTCCTAGAGTAATTCCCAAGGGGCATTAGGACTCAAGTCCTTGACTCTCTGTTTCTGTTATTTTTCCTCATTTTGTGTTGTTTTACATTTTGTTTCCAGTTCTAGTCCAAGTTTCATTATAGTTATGATTGTTTAGGATTGAAAAATTATTCCTATCTGGTGGCAGCACAAATTAGGATTCTGCTTTTATGAGCTGATTACTTAGTGGTCTGGTCTGCATTGAATGAATGATGGATGTATGTTATCTTTTGGGTGAGAGCTACTAGAGAATCCTGCTTAATGCTCTTTTAAAACTGCTTTTCTATTTGGGAGAACAAATCGATTGGGAAAAAATCCCATGCCTCCTGGAAGGGAAAATACGTCTTTGAAAATTGGATCAAGGAGTTATATTTCTCTAATTCTTCTGGTCTGCTATGGAGGTTTTAAAATGTAATGTCATAAGTCCTGTGTCCCTATGTCTGAATTGATATGAGCCTTTATCATTTTATCTTGTGAGTTGAAATATTATCCTAATCTGAGAAATTATTACTAAATTAGATTACAAAGGCTCAAATTCAAGTGGTTTTGTATTAATTGGTTTGTAAACAATAGAGGCGGTATAGGTCTAATAATACAAAAAAGTTGAAAATAAACTGATTTGGAGATATTTTAATTTAAAAATATTAAATTTTAATATTTAACACTTTTACAGTATAAGATGTATAAAAATTACTTTTTTAGAAATTTTTAACCTCAAGAACTTGTTTATATGAAAATGCAAGTTCAAGCAAATCTCCTGAAAGCCCAGGACATATTAATAATTTTGATTTTAGAAAACATTTTTTTCCTTATGTTTATCAGTGTGGAATATGTAAATAAAGTTTATAGTATGTATGATGGTGAAAATGTAGAAGTACATGTTCAATAATATTGAGTCATTATTCTGCAAAATGTCTTTTTAATAGTAATTATAGTTTGTAGTATGTTTCCTAGAAAATTTCTAAGATCATTCCTTAGTTAATTTAAAAATTTGGACAAAAATTAATAGGTAATCTTTTTTTTCTTTTTTATTGAGTTAGAACTGTACAATGTTATATAAGTAACAGGGGTACAATATAGTGATCCATAATTTTTAAATGTTACACTGCATTTATAGTTGATGCTGTGAAAGTGCTGCACTCAATATGCCAGCAAATTTGGAAAACTCAGCAGTGACCACAGGACTGGAAAAGGTCAGTTTTCATTCCAGTCCCTAAGAAAGGCAATGCCAAAGAATGTTCAAACTACCACACAATTGAACTCATCTCACAAACTAGCAAAGTAATTCTCAAAATTCTCGAAGTCAGGCGTCAAGAGTACATGAACCGTGAAATTCCAGATGTTCAAGCTGGATGTTCAAGATGTTCAGATGGATTTAGAAAAGGCAGAGGAACCAGAGTTCAAATTGCCAACATCTGTTGCAACATCAAAAAAGCAAGAGAGTTCCAGAAAAACATCTATTTCTGCTTTATTGAATATACCAAAGCCTTGGACAGTGTGGATCACAACAAACTGTGGAAAATTCTGAAAGAGATGGGGATACTAGACAACCTGACCTGCCTCCTGAGAAATCTCTATGCAGGTCAAGAAGCAAGAGTTAGAATTGGACATAGAACAACAGGCTGGTTCCAAATCAGGAAAGGACTATATCAAGGCTGTATATTGTCACCATGCTTATTTAACTTATATGCAGAGTACATCATGAGAAATGCTGGACTGCATGAAGCACAAGCTGGAACCAGGATTGCCAGGAGAAACATCAATAACCTCAGGTATGCAGATGACACCACCCTAATGGCAGACAGTGAGGAACTAAAGATCCTTTTGATGAAAGTGAAAGAGGAGAGTGAAAATTTTGGCTTAAAACTTAATATTCAGAAAACTAGGATCATGGCATCTGGTTCCATCACTTCATGGTAAATCGATGGGGTAACAGTGGAAACAGTGAAAGACTTTATTTTTTGGTGGGGGGGGGGGGGGCGGGCAAAATCACTGCAGATGGTGACCGCAGTCTTGAAATTAAAAGATGCTTGCTCCTTGGGAGGAAAGTTATGACCAACCTAAACAGCATATTAAAAAGCAGAAATATTACTTTACCACGAAGGTCCATTTAGTCAAGGCTATGGATTTTCCAGTAGTCATGTATAGACATGAGAGTTGGACTATAGAGAAAGCTGAGCACTGAAGAATTGATGCTTTTGAACTGTGGTGTTGGAGAAGACTCTTGAGAGTCCCTTGGATAGCAAGGAGATCTAACCAGTCCACCCTAAAGGAAATCAGTCCTGAATATTCATTGGAAGGACTGATGTTGAAGCTGACACTCCCAATACTTTGGCCACCTGGTGCGAAGAACTAACTCATTAGAAACTGTGTGGAGATTCCTTAAAAAACTGGAAATAGAACTGCCATCTGAACCAGCAATCCCGCTGCTGGGCATACACACTGAGGAAACCAGAATTGAAAGAGATCCGTGTACCCCAATGTTCTTCTCAGCACTGTTTATAATAGCCAGGACATGGAAGCAACCTAGATGTCCATCAGTAGACGAATGGATAAGAAAGCTGTGGTACATATACACAATGGAATATGACTCAGCCATTAAAAAGAATACATTTGAATCAGTTCTAATGAGGTGGATGAAATTGGAACCTACTATACAGAGTGAAGTAAGCCAGAAAGAAAAACACCAATACAGTACACTAATGCATGTATATAGAATTTAGAAATATGGTAACGATAACCCTGTATGCAAGAGAGCAAGAGAGACACAGATGTATTGAACAGTCTTTTGGACTCTGTGGGAGAGGGCAAGGGTGGGATGATTTTGGAGAATGGCATTGAAACATGTAAATTATCCTATGTGAAACGAATCGCCAGTCCAAGTTCGATGCATGATACAGGATGCTCGGGGCTGGTGCACTGATATGACCCAGAGGGGTGGGATGGGGAGGGAGGTGGGAGGGAGATTCAGGATGGGGAACACATGTACGCCCATGACGAATTCAAGTCAATGTATGGCAAAACCAATACAATGTTGTAAAGTAAAATAAATAAGTAAATTAATTAAAAAGAAAAAGAAAAAAAGAAAGAAAAGACCCTGAAGCTGGGAAAGACTGAAAGCGGGAGGAAAGGGGGACAACAGAGATTGAGATTGTTGGATGGCATCACCGACTTAATGGACATGAGTTTTAGGAAACTCCAAGATTTGGTGTTGGACAGAGAAACCTGGCATGGTGTGGTCCTTGGGGTCACAAAGAGTCGTACACCACTGAGTGACTGAACTGAATTGATAGTTATTATAACATATTGACTCTATTCCCTTTGCTTTACAGTATATCCTTGAACTTATTTTAGATATAATAGTTTGTACCTCTTAATTCCTTACCCCTGTTCTGTCCCTCCCTCCATCCCTCTAGCATTAGTAACCCCTAATTTGTTCTCTATATCTGTGAGTCTGCTTCTTTTTTGTTATAATCGTTATTTTGCTGTATTTTTTTTTTTAGATTTCACATATCAGTTCAGTTCAGTCTCTCAGTCGTGTCTAACTCTTTGCAACCCCATGAATCGCAGCACACGAGGCCTCCCTGTCCATCACCAACTCCCGGAGTTTACTCAAACTCATGTCCATCGAGTTGGTGATGCCATCTAGCCATCTCATCCCCTGTTGTCCCCTTCTCCTCCTGCCCCCAATCCTTCATAGTATCAGGGTCTTTTCCAGTGAGTCAACTCTTTGTATGAGGTGGCCAAAGTATTGGAGTTTCAGATTCAGCATCAATCCTTCCAATGAACACCCAGGACTGATCTCCTTTAGAATGGACTGGTTGGATCTCCTTGCAGTCCAAGGGACTCTCAAGAGTCTTCTCCAGCACTACAGTTCAACAGCATCAATTTTTCAATGCTCAGCTTTCTTCACAGTCCAACTCTCACATCCATACATGACCACTGGAAAAACCATAGCCTTGACTAGACGGACCTTTGGCAAAGTAATGTCTCTGCTTTTTAATATGCTATCTAGGTTGGAAGTTATATTATACAATATTTGTCTTTCTCTGTATGACTTATTTCACTTTTGCACAATGCCCTCAAAATCCATTTATGTTGCTGGAAATGGCAAGATTTCATTCTTTATGGCTCAGTAGTATTCTATTGTAGTATATACCACATCTTCTTTATCAATTCATCTGTTGATGACATTTAGAATGCTTCCACACCTTGGCAACTCTTAAATCATGTTGCTGTGACTACCAGATTTGGAAGATACACTGGAAGAGGGCATGGCAAACCACTCCATTACTCTTGCCTGGAAAATTCCATGAACAGAGGAGCCTCGTGCACTTACAGTCCATAGCGTCTCACAGAATCAGACACTACTGAAGCTACTAAGCAACACTGACTACTGGGGTGATGGTATCATTTTAAATTAGTGAGTTTTTTTTCTAGATATATACCAGAAGTGAAATTGTTGTGTCATATGGTAATTCTATTTTTGTTTTTTTGAGAAACCTCCATGCTGTTTTCCACAGTGGTTGAACCAATTTCCATTTCCATTAACAGTGTCTGAGGAATTCCTTTTCTCTACTTTAATATCAATATTTTCTATTTGTGTTCATTTTGATTATAGCCATTCTGACAGTAAGGTGACATCTCACTCTGGTTTTGATTTGAAATTTCCTGATGATTAGCAATGTTGAGCATTTCATATAACTGTTGACTATCTGCATTTCTTCTTTGGAAAAATCTTCAGATCTTTTGCCCACTTTTGAATTGAGTTTTCTTTTGCTGTTGAGTTATATGAGCTATTTATATATTCTGAATATTAAACCATAATAAGTCATATAATTTGTAAACATTTTATCCTATTCGGTTGGCTGTCTTTGTTTTTAAAACTGTTTCTTCTGTTATGTAAAAACTTTTAACATTAATTAGGTATCCTTATTTATTTTTATTTTTATTTAATTTACTTTAGGAGACTAATTAAAAAATTTATTTCCAAAACTTATATCAAAGTATGCTCTCCCTATGTTCTCTCTTGGAGTTTTTATGGTTTCTAGTTTTACATCTAGGTCTTTAATTCATTTTTAGTTTATTTTTGTATGTTCAGTTCAGTTCAGTCGCTCAGTCGTGTCCAACTCTTTAAGATCCCATGAACTGGAGCACGCCAGGCCTCCTTATCTATCACCAACTCCCAGAGTTCACCAGAACCCATGTCCATTGAGTTGGTGATGCCATCCACCATCTCATCCTCTGTCGTCCCCTTCTCCTCCTGTCCCCAATCCCTCCCAGCATCAGGGTATTTTCAAATGAGTCAGCTCTTTGCATCAGGAGGCCAATGTGTTGGAGTTTCAGCTTCAACATCAGTCCTTCCGATGAACACCCAGGACTGATCTCCTTCAGGATGGACTGGTTGGATCTCTGTGCAGTCCAAGGGACTCTCAAGAGTCTTCCCTAACACCACAGTTCAAAAGCATCAATTCTTCGGCACTCAGCTTTCTTCACTGTCCAAATCTCACATCCATACATGACTACTGGAAAAACCATAGCCTTGACTAGATGGACCTTTGTTGGCAAAGTAATGTCTCTGCTTTTAATATGCTACCTAGGTTGGTCATAACTCTCCTTCCAAGGAGTAAGCGTCTTTTAATTTTATGGCCACAATCACCATCTGATGTGATTTTTGAGCCCAAAATAATAAAGTCAGCCACTGTTTCCCCATCTATTTGCCATGAAGTGATGGGACCTGATGCCATGATCTTAGTTTTCTGAATGTTTTTGTATGTGGTGTTAGGTAATTTTCTAATTTCATTCTTTTACATGGAATTGTCCATTTTTTAATATAGTACCACTTATTGAATATAATAATCTTTTGATAATACTTAAGTAAGCTAAGGGGCTTCCCTGGTGGCTAGATTGTAAAGCATCTGCCTGCAGTGCAGTAGACCCAGGACTGATCCCTGGATCGGGAAGATACTCTGACGAAAGAAATGGCAACCCACTCCAGCATTCTTGCCTGGAAAATCCCATGGTTGGAGGAGCCTGATAGGTTACAGTCCATGGGGTTGCAAAGAGTAGAACATGACTAGGTGACTTTACTTTCACTTCCACTTCCAAGTAAGCTAGAACACTAATGCTTTAATTACTCAGCATAATTTTATACATATATTTATATTTATAGAATATAGCTATATACTTAACATTACAGTTACATGTACTTATATTTGTATAGTATGTACTTACATTTTATGTAATATGTATGATGCTCATTTATTTATACATAAAATATATATCTTTATAAAAACCATAAACATACATATAATAAATTACATTGTGTTTTAGGATATCAGTTCTTATTTTTATATGTTGTAGAATAGCCAAATTCCTGGGCTGTATTTGGGACTATTTTCATTTTTTCCACTTTAATAAGGTACAAAAGTGACATATGTGGCTATAAAACGTTATGCCATACACTAATCTGCAAAATAAATTTTGAATTTTAAATAATAGTTTTAAAATATTTAAGATTGTAAAAGTTGTACTAACATCAAAAGCTGGAAAATCACTGTGGTATACTATATTGTATAAACTGATGAAAATATTTTTTGAATGGTTCCTGACTCTTATTGAATCAAAGAATATTCAAATCATATAAACAAATATTTTACTGAACTTTTTTACATAAATATACAATTGTGTGCATATTTTCATCAAGAGTCTGCCCTGTCTTTATCTTCTATCATTAGAAAAATCAATTTTGCAGCCAAAGCCACAATTAGAGTGTCACCTAAGCATAAGCCTCATTTAATTAGATATGACTAGCACACCACCAAAGAACAAGGATTACATTTGTAACAAGCTCTAAAAGAAATATTTAAAGGAGCAAAGTGTAAGGCAGGACACAATACTTTCAAATGAGCAAAAACGAAACACAGTATTACAAAAGAAAGTTAAACACAGGAGTTTTTTCTAATATACTGCAAAAAAATAAATCAGCACAAACCTAAAATCCCAAGTCATTAAATAAAGGAAAATATAAGAAACAAAATATAAAAATTTAGAAGAATAAAATTGGGATATAGAACTTGGAGAACTCCAATAAACAAAATAATAAGAAAAATTTTGTAGGAAGTTCTTTAGTCACAAGGAAAATGACAGCAGATGGAAAAACATACATTCAGAAATAAATTAAGTAGAACACACAGACATACAGGCACGCACACATATATATACACATGTAATATTATTATGAGATTTAAAGTATATGTTATATTAAAATACATAATAAATGCACAATGCTCAAAATTCTTCAAGATGGGCTTCAACAAGTTCAAGTGAACCAAGAAATTCCAGATGTTCAAGTTGGATTTAGAAAAAGCCAAGGAACCAGAGACTAAATTGCCAACATCCGTTGGATCATAAAAAAAACAAGAGAGTTCCAGAAAAATATCTACCTCTGCTTTATTGACTATGCTAAAGCCTTTGACTGTGTGGATCACAACAAACTGTGGAAAATTCTTAAAGAGGTGGGAACACCAGACTCCCTTACCTGCCTCCAGTGAAACCTGTATACAGGTCAAGAATCAAGAGTTAGAACCGGATATGGAACAATTGACTGATAAAAGTCCATTGGGGACTTTTATCCCAAAAAGGGGAAGGGGTATGTCAAGGATTTATATTGTCACCCTGCTTATTTAACTTCTATGCAGAGTACATCATGCGAAATGCCAGGCTGAATGAAGCACAAGCTGGAATCAAGATTGCCAGAAGAAATATCAATAACCTCAGACAGGTACATGACACCACCCTTATGGCAGAAAGTGAAGAGGAACTAAAGAGCCTCTTGATGAAGGTTGAAAGAGGAGACTGAAAAAGCTGGCTTGAAACTAACATGTAAAAAATAAGATCATAACATCTGGTCCCATCACTTCAAGGCAAACAGATGGACAAACGATGGTAACAGTGACACATTTTATTTTCTTGGGCTCCAAAATCACTGGATGTGAGAGTTGGACCATAAAGAAAGCTGAGTGCCAAAGAATTGATGCTTTTGAACTGTGGTGTTGGAGAAGACTCAAGAGTCACTTGGACTGCAAGGAGATCAAAGCAGCCAATCCTAAATGAAATCTATCTTGAATATTCATTGGAAGGACTGATGCTGAAGCTACAACACTTTGGCCACCTGATGTGAAGAGCCAACTCATTAGGAAAGACCCTGGGGCTAGGAAAGATTGAAGGGAGGGGGAGAACTCTACAAGGATAAGGATAAGATGGTTGGATGGCATCCCTGACTCAATGGACATGAGTTTGCACAAGCTCTGGGAGGTTGCGAAGGACAGGGAAGCCTGGTGTGCTGCAGCCCATGCGACTGCAAAAAGTCAGATATGACTGAGCAACTGAACACAACAAAAAAAACAAAGATACAGTATTCTAGATTCTTGCTTTGTTTGGGAAATGGTGAGAGGCATTGTATTAGGCTCTAATAAGTTATAATAAGAATGTATGTATGCATGTTTTTGTTTTTATACTGTTTATTAAAGTAATAATAAAAAACAAATTATTTGACAGGGGCTCACTTTCAAAATTATTTAAACAGTTCATAGAACTCAATAGCAACAACAACAACAACAACAACAAAAAACAATTTTAAAAATGGCAGAATACCTTTATAGACATTTTTCCAAAGACACAGAAATGGCCAATAGGCATTTGAAAAGACACTCATTATTACCAATTATTTAGAGAAATGGAAATCAAAACTACAATGAGATTCCATTTCAGAGCAGTCAGAATAGCTACCAGTAAAAAGTATACAAATAACAAGTGCTGAAGAGGATGTGGAGGAAGGGAAACTCCCCTCCACTGTTTGTCGGGATGTAAGTTGGTGTAGCTACTAAGGAAAACAGTGTGGAGGTTCCTCTAAAGCTACAAAAAAAAAAGAGTTGTCATATAATCTAGCAATCCTACTCATGGGTGTATATCTGGAGGAAACTATAATTTGAAAAGATACATGCATCCCTGTGTTCATACCAGCACTATTTACAATAGCCAAGACATGGAATCAACCTAAATAATTATCAATTGATGAACAGATAAGGAAGTGATACATATATAAATTGGGATATTACTTAGTAAAGAATAAAGTAATGTCATTTGAAGTAACATGGATAGACCTAGACATTATCATACTAAGTGAAATAAGTTAAAAAGAGAAGGACATATACCATGTGATATCACTTACATGTGGAATCTAAATATGACATAAATGAACCTATCTAAAAAATATAAATAGACTAACAGACATAAAGAAGAGAAATGGTTGTCAAGGGAGAGGAGTTTGGGGTTTGTAAATGCAAATTATTATGGATTAACAACACTACCCTTAACAAGAGAATAGCTAAACTGAAAAAAAAAAAAAAAAAAGACCTACAACTTTGAATTCACAAAGAATAAACTAGTTCATCTAATTTAGAAAAAAATTTTAACCAACTAAGTTAGATATATTCTCTATGACCAAAGAGTTATCTTACTCTTATGGTTAGCATATTATCACTAAAAGATATGTGCTGAAATTCTTCTGGCTACATGGTTCATAAAAGCCCCAAACTATTAACAATGCACATAATCAAAAACAGCTGAATTCTTAAGAAAATTATGTAATATTTATGGAAGGGAACACTGTGAAACAATGAGAATATATGTACTCCATGTAGCAGTATGGAATAATCTCACAAACAGAATATTGAGAACAAAAAGGCAGATACAAAAGGGTGTATGTTATATAATTAACTTTTAAAAGTTCAAAAATAAGCAAAACAGTTAACCATGCACTGTTATATGAAGATTGTGTTTATCTTCAATAGGTGCAGGTATGGACTAAAAGGTTAATGGGGAACTTCTGGATTGTTAGAAAATATGTCATTTAGATATTTATTACTCATTTTTTGTGTAAAAATTCATAAAGCTATATGTTATAATATTTGAATTTTCCTCTTGCTTCTTTATATTTCAAGAAACTTTATTACATAAGCAGAAAATGTGTCACTTAAATGTGAATCAAATAGGCAAATATCTTCAAATATTTAAGAATTCATAAAAGATAATACCTACTGGCCTTTCTTGGGAAAAAAAGAAAAACAACAGTTAATATTTAGTATCCAAGCAGCTAAAAGGAGAATGAACAAAGTTTTTAGAAATCACGTGAGCCTTGAGTTTACTTAAATATAGTACTAGGGATTAAAGTTAGCAAGCTAAATTTAATATAACAAATTTGCATAGTATAAATATTATAACAAGGTTAACAAAGATCAGTGATGAGCAAATTTAGAAAGAAGACTAAAAGTGTTAATTTCTCATCTCTTTTTTAAAAATTTTCTTATTTTAATTGGAGGCTAATTACTTTAAAATATTGTAGTGTTTCTTGCCATACATTGACATGAATCAGCCATGGGTGTGTACATGTGTTCCCCATCCTGAGACCCACTCTCTCCTCTCTCCCCATTCCATCCCTCAGGGTCATCCCAGTGCACCAACCCTGAGCAACCTGTCTCATGTATCGAACCTGGACTGGCAATCTATTTCACATAAGATAATATACATGTTTCAAAGATAGTCTCTCAAATCATCCCACCTTCACCTTCTCCCACAGAGTCCAAATATCTGTTTTTTATATCTGTGTAACTTTTTTTATCTCACATATAGGGTCATTGTTACCATCTTTCTAAATTCCATATATATGCCTTAATCTATTGTATTGGTGTTTTTCCTTCTGACTTACTTCACTCTGTATAATAGGCTCCAGTTTCATCCACCTCATTAGAACTGCTTCAAATGCATTCTTTTTAAAAGCTGAGTAATATTCCATTGTGTATATGCACCACAACTTTCTTATCCACTCACCTGCCAATGGACATCTAGGTTGCTCTCGTGTCCTGGCTATTGTAAACAGTGCTGCAATGAACATTGGGGTACATGTGTCTTTTTCAATTCTGGTTTCCTCAGTGTGTATGCCCAGCAGTGGGATTCCTGGGTCATATGGCAGTTCTATTTCCAGTTTTTAAAGGAATCTCTTCACTGTTCTCCATAGTGGTTGTACTAGTTTGCATTCCCACCAACAGTGTAAGAGGGTTCCCTTTTTTCTGCACCCTCTCCAGCATTTATTTATAGACTTTTGGATAGCAGCCATTCAGACTGGTGAAATGGTACCTCACTGTGGTTTTGCTTTGCATTTCTCTGATAATGGGTGTTGTTGAGCATCTTTTTGTGTGTTTGTTAGCCATTGATATGTCTTCTTTGGAGAAATGTCTATTTAGTTCTTTGGCCCATTTTTTGATTAAGTCGTTTATTTTTCTGGAGTTGAGCTACAGGAGCTGCTGTATATTTTTGAGATTTATTGTCAGTGCTTTGTTTACTATTATTTTCTCCCATTCTGAAGGCTGCCTTTTCACCTTGCTTATAGTTTCTTTGGTTGTGCAAAAGCTTTTACATTTAATTAGGTCCTATTTGTTTACTTTTGCTTTTATTTACATTACTCTGGGAGGTGGGTCATAGAGGATTCTGCTGTGATTTATGTCAGAGAGTGTTTTGCCTATATTTTCCTCTAGGAGTTTTATAGTTTCTGGTCCTACATTTAGATCTTTAACCCATTTTGAGTTTATTTTTGTGTATGGTGTTAGAAAGTGTTCTAGTTTCATTCTTTTGCAAAGTGGCTGACCAGTTTTCCCAGCACCACTTGTTAAAGAGATTGTCTTTTCTCCATTGTATATTCTTGCTTCCTTTGTCAAAGATAAGGTGTCCATAGGTGCATGGATTTATCTCTGGGCTTTCTATTTTGTTCCATTGATCTATATTTCTGTCTTTGTGCCAGTACCATACTGTCTTGATGATTGAAGATTTGTAGTAGTGCCTGAAGTCAGGCAGGTTGATTCCTCCAGTCCCATTCTTCTTTCTCAAGAATGCTTTGGCTATTTGAGGTTTTTTGAATTTCCATACAAATTGTGAAATTATTTGTTCTAGTTCTCTGAAAAATACCATTGGTAGCTTATAGGGATTGCCCTGAATCTATAAATTGCTTTGGGTAGTATACTCATTTTCACTATATCAATTACTCCAATCCTTGAACATGGTATATTTCTCCATCTATTTGTGTCATCTTTGATTTCTTCCATCAGTTTTTATAGTTTTCTATATATAAGTCTTTTGTTTTGATTTATTCCTTAATTATTTTATGCTTTTTGTTGCAATGGTGAATGGAATTGTTTCCTTGATTTCTCTTTCTGTTCTCTCATTGTTAATGCATAGAATGCAAGGGATTTCTGTGTGTTAATTTATATCCTGCAACTTTACTATATTTGTTAGGGGAAGCACACTGATTGAAACCGCCCACCCTGGTCAGGTACCATAGTAACCATTTTCATGAGTTGTTTTATGGCAGGAGATCCTGATAAGGAATACGGAACTAATAGGCCACCACCAGCCGGAAGAGTTCGGAAAAGATCGAGAGGAGACACTACCTGTCCGTCCACTTCCCAGAATCCCTCTTGCTAGCATCCATCTTGGCTGAGCGATGCGTGCGCCACCAGGAAAGACTCTGAATTAGAATGATTGGCCAAAGACCACCCGGAAACTAATCCCATCACCATAAAACCCAAGACTGCGAGCCACGCGGCAGAGCAGTTCTCCTGGGTTCCCTTACCTACTGCTCTCCACCCGGGTGCCCTTTCCCAATAAAATCTCTTGCTTTGTCAGCACGTGTCTCCTCGGACAATTCTTTTCCGAGTGTTAGACAAGAGCCCAGTTTCAGACCCTGGAAGGGGTCCCCCTTCCTGCAACAAATGGCGACCACGAAGGGACATCTTCTTCGCTGAGACTGACATCCTGACCACTCGGGGTACTCAGGGGCCAGCTTGCCTGCCAATGGACCAGACCCAGCGGCCGCAACTGGGACCCTTTTGTCCCTGGTCTCCTCCTGACGCGGACAACTGGCCAGAGTGCCCCGACCGGTAAGGAATAAGAGACTTTATTGACCTCCCTCCCCTTCCCTCTCTCTTTCCTCTCCTTAGCCCTTCCTATCCTTCCCGTTTTTCTAGTCCCCCGGTCCTGGACGCAGGAATCTGGTCGAAGGGCCTCAGCTTAAGCTGAGGATTGGAGACTGATCACCTCCTCTTGGCAGAGAACTCGAATTCTGGTTCTGGTGGGGCCGAGTTCCAGTCCTCCCTTCTCTGGAAGCCCAGGGAAAAGTCCCGTAACGCCTGGGTGTCTGCAGGTGGCAGGAGACGTCTGTAAGGCCACCCCTTTTTTCTCTTTCTCTCCCCCACTCCTAGACCTTCTGTCTCGTCCCACTCCTCTTCTCTCAACCTGGCCCTCTTCCCTCTCTTTGAAGACCCAAGTTATTTCCGCTTACTCTGTCTGTCAATACTTGGGCCTGAAGTTCTGGGTCTTTGTAAGAGATTTTCAGAGAGGCTACGCCCTCTGCTCCCCATCAACTGTGCTTTCTGTTCCTGGGGAGACGATCGGGCGTTAGAAGCCCTCCATCGGGTGCCCTGTTTCTATAAATTCAGCCATTTAATTGCGCATTTGGCTGAGTGCTTCCACGTGGAAGTGATTGACGGGGTTCAGTATAGTCGCACCTGGTCCTGGGTGAAAATTAACACCCTAGATACATCCTTAGGGGTTAATTTACCTTTTGGGGCCAGCCCTACAGCCCCATTGATTGTGCTTACTACCGAACATTTCCTTTGGCGCTTATACAATCAGGCCCTTTGGGACCAGGAGAGAGCTTACAATCTCTCTAGAGTCAGATATAGAGGCATCCGCCCCAGTACTGGTCCCTTGGGAACGAGATATAGGCTATACCATCGCTAAAATGGGAAATAAGCCTAGCTTCCCTCTAGACACCCCACTCGGTTGTCTTTTGGCCAACTGGGAGGGACACCAACTGGGAGGGTTAAAAAAAAAAAAACTTATCAAATACTGTACTCAGTACTGGCCTACTTACTCCCTGGGAGGAGGGGAAAAATGGCCCCAGTCAGGATCACTTGGACACAACACCATTTTACAGCTCAGTCTATACTGCAAACGTGTGGGTAAATACAAGAAAGTTCCCTATGTTCAGGCCTTTATGGCCCTCTACCAGGATTCTGAAAAAAAGGGAAAATATAAGCTTGAGGACTTTGATAAATGCTCTTCCAAAATCCTTTTAGCAAGGCCTGAAACAGAAGATCCCCTTGACCTTCTCTTGACCTCCCCTGCTTCAGCAGAGAGGCCACGAGGAAGGGAGGGTCAGACACGCCTGAAAGTCAGGAGCCGGGGCCCGGAAGACATGAGATCAGAAGGGGAGTCACTCCCAGTCGCCTCGGCTCCTCCTCCATATGTCCCCTCCCCCATGGGGTTACGATCAGGAAGTAAGCTTTGTCCTCTACAGAAGGAAAGGTCATCCTCAGACAAAATCTGCCCCCTAAGAGAGGTACCAGATGGGGAGGGGGGAACTATGCACGTTCATGTTCCATTCTCTATGCAAGACATTACCCAATGCAAGGAACAATTGGGTTCATATTCCGAGAACCCCCAAAAATTTAAAGATGAATTTGAGCGTCTTAGCCTTAACTTCTCCCTCACCTGGAGGGATATAATGGTCATCCTCACCCGGTGTTGTAATGATGAAAAAAAAGCTCGAATCCTAGATCAGGCTAAAAAAGTGGCTGATGAAAGACAGCGGGTAGATGTCAGTCTGGCCCCTGCCGAAGAGGCAATTCCCTCGACAGAGCCAGACTGGGATCCTAATACAAGGGCAGGAAAGAAATCCTTAAGACACCTCATTACTTGCCTACTACAGGGAATGACCCAGGGTGTGCAAAAGGTTGTTAATTATAATAAGATAAAAGAGGTTACACAGGGAGAAAATGAAAATCCAGCTCTTTTTTTGGGCAGACTCACAGAAGCCTTTAAAAATTTTACCGAGACAGATTTAACAAGTATGGAAGGACGAGTCCTGTTGGCCCATTCCTTCATAACCCAGGCAGCCCCAGACATAAGGAAAAAATTACAAAAACTAGGAAAAGGACCAGAGACCCCAATTTCCGATTTGGTGGAGGAGGCAAATAGGGTGTTTTTGAACAGGGACCGGGAGGAGGAAGCAAGAAGGGAGCAAAAAGAAGTCCAAAAAGATAGGAAAATAGAGAGGCAGACCCAGGCCTTGGCCCAACAACAGGCTAAAATCCTGGCCTTGATTCATCCTGCCACTATGCGAGAGTCCCGGGGAGAGCAAGGAAAAAAAAGATCTTAACAATCCACCGCGGCTGAGCCGCACCCAATGTGCCTACTGCAGAGAGGATGGACATTGGAAAAGGGAGTGTCCATATCGCCCTAAGAAAAGGCGTATGGCGACCCCTACACCTGCTCCCTCTGTGTTAGTTCTGGGCGACCAGGACTGACGGTGCCCAGCGGCTCGAGAAACCCCCGCGAATGGTGAGATCCAGATCACTCCTCTCGACCCTTGGGTGACTCTACAAATAGAAGGTAAGGATGTGAACTTTCTTCTAGACATGGGGGCTGCCTTCTCCGTTCTTCCTTTCCGATTAGGACCTTTAGACTCCCAGACTAAAATGGTGATAGGGGTAGATGAAAAACCCCAAAGCCGGAATTTTACTAAGCCCCTCCCTTGTAAGGTGGAAAATTGGCAAGGAACCCACCCTTTCTTATACATCCCTGGTTGCCCTGCTCCCCTACTGGGGAGAGACCTTCTTTGCCGCCTCCAAACCAAAGTGACTTGGAGAAAGGTAGAAGTCGATAATTTTCTTTGCCTAGTGTCTGAATATTTACAGTCAGAGGTAGAAAAGGAAGAGTCTGTCCCTTTCCTAGATGAGGTCAATCCTCAGGTGTGGGATGTCTCCAGCCCTGGTTTAGCCATAAATGTTCCACCGGTAAAGATTTCTCTGAGGCCAAATGCTCCCTACCCCTGGAAAAGACAATATCCCTTAAAACCAGAAGCTCTTGAGGGTCTTAGACCATTAGTTAACAAATACCGAGATACCGGAATTCTAATCAGCTGTGAGTCCCCCTGCAATACTCCAATCTTGCCCGTTAAAAAACCAGATAGATCTTATCAATTCGTCCAGGATCTAAGAGCTGTTAATGAAGCTGTGGTTCCCATCCACCCCATAGTCCCAAACCCGTATACCCTCCTATCCCAAGTCCCAGGAAAAGCCAAGTACTTCTCAGTCTTGGATCTTAAAGATGCTTTCTTTTGCATTCCTCTCCATCCTGAATCCCAAAAACTCTTTGCTTTTGAGTGGCGGGACTTGGAAACGAGAGAGACCATACAACTCTGCTAGACTCGACTACCACAAGGGTTTAGGGATAGCCCTCATATCTTTGGGACTTCCTTGGGGAGAGAACTAAGGGAATTAACTTTAACGAACAGTAGTCTAATACAGTATGTGGATGACTTGCTCATAGCTAGTCCAGATTTTACCAGCTCTCAAATGGACACTATTAAAACCCTAAATTTCCTATATGAAAAGGGTTATCGAGTATCCCCCAAGAAGGCTCAGATTAGCTTAACCCAAGTAAAATACCTTGGATTTATAATTACAGAAGGAAAAAGAATGCTTGACCCTGAGAGGAAATCCCTCATCTTAAATACCCCGTACCCCCAAACAAAAAAACAGCTTAGGGGATTTTTAGGAATGACTGGGTTTTGCAGGATCTGGATTCCTAATTATGGCAATCTGGCCAAACCCCTATATGAAAAGTTAAGGGGGAAAGAGGAAGAGCCACTCGACTGGGATGAGACCTGCAAGGTGGCCTTTAATGCCCTAAAAGAGTCCATCACTACAGCCCCAGCTTTAGGCCTCCCAAACCTGGAGAAGCCTTTTAGACTCTGTGTTTCTGAAAGGATAGGAACTGCTCTTGGGATGTTAGGGCAGATGATGGGGCCCGTATTACAACCCGTGGCTTATCTCTCAAAACAACTAGATGAGGTGGCCAGAGGGTGGCCCACTTGCCTCCGGGCAGTAGCAGCCACCGCTCTTATGGTTAAGGAGGCATCTAGGCTGACCCTGGGTCAGCCCACCACAGTGTATACGCCTCACCAGGTGCAAGCAGTCTTGGAAACTAAAGGGGACAGGTGGATGACAGGGGGAAGGATCACCCAATACCAAGCCCTCCTCCTTGACACTCCAGAAATAAGGTTGAGGGTCTGCCAGACTTTAAATCCAGCAACCTTACTGCCAGATCCCCCTACTTCCCCTCTGGATCACCAATGCATACAAATCATAGACGAGTTATACTCTTCTCGCCCGGACCTATCAGAGACACCTTTATCTGACCCAGAGGAAAACTGGTACACAGATGGCAGCAGTTTTATAGAAAAAGGAGAGAGGAAAGCAGGATATGCAGTAGTGAGCCTAGAAGAAACTAAAGAAAGTGGATCTCTTCCCCCAGACACCTCAGCCCAGAAAGCTGAACTTTTTGCCCTGACAAGAGCTTTGGAGTTAGGAGAAGGAAAGAGGATTAATGTGTATACGGACTCTAAGTATGCTTTCCTCATTCTGCATGCCCATGCAGCAATTTGGAAAGAAAGAGGGATGCTCAGTGCCCGAAGCTCTCCTATTAAACACAAAGAGCTCATTCTCAGGCTCCTGGAGGCAGTCAAACTTCCTGCAAAATTAGCTGTCATCCACTGCAAGAGTCACCAAAAGGGGCAAGAAAAAGAGGCCCAGGGAAATAGGAAAGCTGATCAAGAGGCAAAACGAGCTGCCAGGAAAGCTACCCCTGCCACTGCTATCTGCCCCCTTTTCCCCAAGGAAACCCTGACTCCAGATTATACCCCAGAGGAACATTCCCGATATGCTGAGCGGGGGTGGGAGATTGGGTCACATGGGTGGTTTCAGACTGATCAGGCCCAAATAATACTCCCTGATTCTCAGGTTTGGAAAATTACTAACTCCTTACATAAGAGCACCCATTTTGGAAGAGATAATCTAGAAATCTTGCTTAAGTCTATTCTCTACCATCCCCAGTTAGCTAAGGTTGTTAGACAGGTCACACAGAATTGTGATACCTGTCTAAGAAATAATCCAAAAACCAGACCCTTGCCACCTCCTCTAATTAAACCTGTCCAACATAGGGGATCATACCCAGGAGAGGACTGGCAAGTAGATTTTACAGCCATGCCAAAGACCCAAGGGTTTTCTTATTTGCTAGTCTTTATTGACACATTCACAGGATGGATCGAAGCGTTCCCTACTGAGACAGAGAGAGCTACAGAAGTCTGTAAGGCTCTGCTGAAGGAGATAGTGCCTAGGTTTGGGCTGCCTCAGTCACTTCAGAGTGACAATGGGCCCTCATTTACAGCCACGATATCCCAAAACCTAGCCGCATGCTTAGGCATAAAATACCGGCTCCACTCATCCTGGAGGCCTCAAGCTTCAGGAAAGGTAGAGAGAGACTTCTGCTCTGCTAGGCAGGCCTACGCCCCGACACAGCAGGAAGAAGTTACAGAAGAAAGAGACCTCCGCCCCAATTCCCAAGAAGCATCTTGAGTATGAAGTCTCTCAGGGGGGAGTTGTTAGGGGAAGCACACTGATTGAAACCGCCCACCCTGGTCAGGTACCATAGTAACCATTTTCATGAGTTGTTTTATGGCAGGAGATCCTGATAAGGAATACGGAACTAATAGGCCACCACCAGCCGGAAGAGTTCGGAAAAGATCGAGAGGAGACACTACCTGTCCGTCCACTTCCCAGAATCCCTCTTGCTAGCATCCATCTTGGCTGAGCGATGCGTGCGCCACCAGGAAAGACTCTGAATTAGAATGATTGGCCAAAGACCACCCGGAAACTAATCCCATCACCATAAAACCCAAGACTGCGAGCCACGCGGCAGAGCAGTTCTCCTGGGTTCCCTTACCTACTGCTCTCCACCCGGGTGCCCTTTCCCAATAAAATCTCTTGCTTTGTCAGCACGTGTCTCCTCGGACAATTCTTTTCCGAGTGTTAGACAAGAGCCCAGTTTCAGACCCTGGAAGGGGTCCCCCTTCCTGCAACATATTCATTGATTAACTCTAGTAATTTTCTGGTAGAGTCTTTAAAGTTTTCTATGTAGAGGATCATGTCATCTGCAAGCAGTGAGTTTTACTTCTTCTTTTCCATTCTGGATTCTTTTTATGTCTTTTTCTTCTCTCATTGCTGTGGCTAAAACTTCCAAAACTATGTTGAATAGTAATGGTGAGAGTGGGCACCCTTGTCGTGTTCCTGACTTTAGGGGAAATGCTTTCAATTTGTCACCGTTGAGGATAATGTTTGCTGTGGGTTTGTCATCTATGGCTTTCATTATGTTGAGGTATGTTCCTTCTATGTCTGCTTTCTGGAGAGTTTTTTTTTTTTTTTTTTTTTTTTTTAATCATAAATGGGTGTTGAATTTTGTCAAAGGCTTTCTCTGCATCTATTGAGATAATCATATGGTTTTTATCTTTCAATTTGTTAATGTGGTATATCACAGTGATTGATTTGTAAATGTTGAAGAATCCTTGCATCCCTGGGATAAAGCCCACTTGGTCATGATGTATGATCTTTTTAATATGTTGTTGGATTCTGTTTGATAGAATTTTGTTAAGGATGTTTGCATCTATAGCCATCAGTCATACTGGCCTGTAGTTTTCTTTTTGTTGTGGCAGCTTTGTCAGGTTTTGGTGGTGGTGGCTTCATAGAATGAATTTGGAAGTTTACCTTCCTATGCAATTTTCTAGAAGAGTTTGAATAGGATAAGTGTTAGCTCTTCTCTAAATTTTTGGTAGAATTCAGTTGTAAAGCTGTCTGGTCCTGCACTTTTGTTAGTTGGAATATTTCTGATTACAGTTTCAATTTCCATGCTTGTGATGGGTCTATCAAGATTTTCTATTTCTTCCTGGTTCAGTTTTGGAAAGTTATACTTTTCTAAGAATTTTTCCATTTCTTCCAAGTTGTCCATTTTATTGGTATATAGTTGCTGATAGTAGTCTTTTATAATCCTTTGTATTTTTGTGTTGTCTGTTGTGATTTATCCATTTTCATTTCTAATTTTTTTGATTTGATTCTTCTCCCTTCGTTTCTTGATGAGTCTGGCTAAGGGCTTGTCTATTTTATTTATCTTCTCAAAACCAGCTTTTAGCTTTGTTGATTTTGGCTATTGTCTCCTTTGTTTCTTTTGCATTTATTTCTGCCTTAATGTTTATGATTTCTTTCCTTCTACTCACCCTGGGGTTCTTCATTTCTTCTTTTCTAGTTGCTTTAAGTGTAGAGTTAGGTTATTTATTTGATTTTTTTCTTGTTTCTTGAGGTAAGCTTGTATTGCTATGAGCCTTCCCCTTAGCACTGCTTTTACTGAATCCCATAGGTTTTGGGTTGTAGTGTTTTCATTTTCATTCTTTTCTATGCATATTTTGATTTCATTTTTTATTTTTTATGTGATTTTTGGTTATTCAGAAGTGTGTTGTTTAGCCTCCATATGTTTGTATTTTTAATATTTTTTTTCCTGTAGTTGATGTCTAATCTTACCACATATGATCAGAAAAGATGCTTGAGATGATTTCAATTTTTTTGAGTTTATCAAACCTAGATTTATGGTACAGGATGGGATCTATTCTGGAGAAGGTTCCGTGTGCACTTGAGGAAAATGGTGAAATTCATTTTTGGGGGGTGAAATGTCCTATAGATATCAATTAGGTCTAACTGGTCCATTATATCATTTAAAGTTTGTGTTTCCTTGTTAAGTTTCTGTTTGGTAAATCTATCCATAAGTGTGAGTGGGGTATTAAAGTCTCCCACTATTATTGTTTACTGTTAATTTCCCCTTTCATACTTGTATGCATTTGCATTTCATATTGTGGTACTCCTATGTTGGGTGCATATATATTTATAATTGTTATATCTTCTTGGATTGATCCTTTGATCGTTATGTAGTGTCCTTCGTCTCTTTTCACAGCCTTTATTTCAGTCTATTTTATCTGATATGAGTATTGCGACTCCTGCTTTCTTTTGGTCTGCATCTTTTTCCAGCCCTTCACTTTCAGTCTGCACATGTCCCTTGGTTTGAGGTGGGTCTGTTATAGACAGTATATATAGGGGTCTTGTTTTTGTCTCCATTCAGCCAGCCTTTGTCTTTTGGTTGGGGCATTCAACCCATTTCCATTTAAGATAATTATTGATAAGTATGATCCCTTTGTTGCTGTGTTCTCATCTTTCAAATAAGGAAGTCAATAATTTTCTTTAAAATTAAGCAAGGGACTGCAAATAGCATTGCCATTCAAACCTCCCAATACTTTCTATAAGCATTTTCCAGGCTTGGAGTGATTTTTCAAAAAAATATATTATCCCTTCTGTTAAGAAATAGTTTTTGAAATGGAACAATAAGTTTCACTTTGGTATCTTTTCTCCAAGCATAAGACAAAAACAAGGAAAAAAACCACAAAAGTACATGAAAAGGTAAATAAAATATTTCAATTATGATACTGAAAGGTTGTTGTTAACCCACGAAAAGACACTGGGATTCTTGGCCTCCAGAGGAGAAGAATTCAATCCGGGGCCAGAGACAAGGCTTGGTCGCTCAGAGCTTTTGTGTAATGAAGTTTTATTAAAGTATAAATGAGATAGAGAAAGCTTCTGACATAGGCATCAGAAGAAGTCAGAAAGAGTACCCCCCAGACTAGCGGAACTACAGCTAGTCTTCAGCTGGATGTTATATAGTCCCTAGCAGTCTGTTAATGAAAGAAAGGACTGTCTTAAAACTCAGAATAGCACCAGGTCTTTCATCCATAAGATGTATTTTGGGATAATCTTGGCACCAGATGATTCATCCAGGGCCATAAAACAATTGACTTGAATCTTGTAGAAGGGCAGATTACCATACAAACAGTTTTGTTTACATAGATTAGGGGAACAATATCTGAGTATAACATACTGGTTTGTCAAGTAGGTTCTGAGCCATTAGGTAGAACCAACTTGAAGTCAGAGTCTGGGGTAAATGCATAGTACATTAACATAACTTAAAACAAACATTTCTATAAGAAAAATGCACTGGTTAACCCAAGGTTTGAGAATAGTTAACTTCAGGTGAAACCAGGTGTCATTATGGCAACACAGCATATTAAGAGAAACCTCCTTTTGAATTTGTATAGAGAAGGAAAAAAATATTGCTAGTTTATTTCTTCCTGCCACTTAAGAGAGATAAAAATGTCTGACACTTGCAACCTATTTCCTCCATTTGGAGACCCCTGGCCTTCCTGCCTGTTACCCTCTCAAAACAATCAATGGTATATTGCCATTTTTATAAAAATGCTATTATTTTACATTATAATCAACTTACTCATTCATTTTTATCTCTGGTTATATTCATGGAAATATTCCTGGAATGGGCTCACCTAATTGAAGAAAATCAGTGGATACTTAAATATTAGTTGTTGTTTTTTTTAATCAATTTCATATTCATATAATTTTCTGCATTTAAGTTTTTTTCAGTGCATATAGCATTAAAAAATAACAGAAAGATTGTCATTCATAAAGTAAGACAAGGAAATAATATACCTAGAAACTAATATGCAAAATCACTAAAAATGATTAATTCAAAATGCTGACAGCATAGATGTTAGATGTTTTCTTTTTGATCATGTTCATTTGTTTGAAATTTTCAAATAAATTTAAAAATTAATGTAATTTGAGGAAATCTGACATTTTGAGTAGCAGTTCTGTTCAGTAAGTGTGTATGTCTTACAGTGCAATACATAGATCTGAAGCTTTTCATTTAAAAAAAAAAAGATAAATGTTTGCAATGTTCTCATTCAGATCCCACTCTTTCTTGCAAAGTTCAGTTCAGTTCAGTCACTCAGTCATGTCTGACTCTTTGCGACCCCATGGACTGCAGCATGCCAGGCCCCCCTTTCCATCACCAACTCCTGGAGTTTACCCAAACTCATGTCCACTGAGTCTGTGATGCCATCCAACCATCTCATCCTCTGTCGTCCCCTTCTCCTCCCACCTTCAATCTTTCCCAGCATCAGGGTCTTTTCCAATGAGTCAGCTCTTCACATCAGGTGGCAAAAGTATTGGAGTTTCAGCTTCAACATCAGTCCTTCCATGAACACCCAGGACTGATCTCCTTTAGGATGGACTGGGTGGTCTCCTTGCAGCCCAAGGGATTCTCAAGAGTCTTTTCCAACACCACAGTTCAAAAGTATCAATTATTCTGTGCTCAGCTTTCTTTATAGTCCAACTCTCACATCCATACATGACTACTGGAAAAACCATAGCCTTGACTAGATGGACCTTTCTTATTCCTAAATATTTCATATATTACTTTCATATTCTCAAAAAAATATAGAAAATATTCTCATCAATTCTATTGTGTAAAGTTACATTGATTTGATTTTTATTTCAGTTAGTTTTTATTGAAAAATATGAAATGAAGTGAAATGAAGTCACTTAGTCATGTCTTACTCTTTGCGACCCCATGGGCTGTAGCCTGCCAGTCTCCTCCATCCATGGGATTTCTCAGGCAAGAATACTGGAGTGGGTTGCCATTTCTTTTTCCAGGGGATCTTCCTGACCCAGGGATTGAACCAGGGTCTACCCGCATTGAAAAGGTATGGGACAAGTCAATTCTGAGAGGAAACTTTGAATTGTATGATTCAAGACTGATAACATGCAGAAGAGGTCTAGGCCAGTACATACAAGGAAACAAAGAATCATTCACTCAGGTACCTCCACTGGTTTTGTCAGCTTATATTACAATAGATATTTTACTATTTATTATTCCTAGTTAAAGCATCTGAGTGATATCACATATTCATGTGATACATGGTTACATACATGGCTACATATTCATGGTTACATATTCATGTCCACTCCTGCCAAGTGAGGGTAGGAAATACTTGATTGGTTTTCCTAAAAATACAGACATACTGGTAGTTTCCCCAGTTGGAAGATACTGCCCCGAAAAGAAACAGGAAGGAAGGTAGGCAAAAGTACAGGTGTTTTGTTGTTGTTTCTAAACATGTTTTGGAAGTGAAAATTTAGGGTAATGATTTGAGGAAATTATTATTTTCTAATGTGGGTTTCCCAGATGGTGCTAGTGGTAAAGAACTTGCCTGCCAGTGCAGGAGACAGGAGGGGATGTTTAGATCTCTGGGTCAAGAAGATCCCCTAGAGGAGGAAATGGCAATCCGCTCCAGTATTCTTGCCTGGAAAACTCCAAGGAAGAGGAACCCTGGTGGGCTGTAATCCATAGGGTCACAAAGTGTCAGATACGACTGAAGCAATTTAGCATTTCCTAATGTAGGGATTTATAAATATATATTTTACTCTCAGAAGTGATTTGTGTAGCTCACTTAGGTTCCATTTCCTCCAAAATATGAAACCAAGTTATTTGTTCTGAGTTTTTAAACTCTTTCATAGTTCGGCCACACATTCTTCCTTCTTGAACCACCCTCTTCTTTTAGTCTCAGTAACACTGGACTACTCAACAGCTTTACTGCTTTGATTTTCTGTTGCACATACGTCCTTCCCTAAAGATTATTTTTGGTGTTTTTATATTTTCTTTCTGTATATTCTTTCTTTTATCACTCACATAACATTATTAGAGCTCACATGTATCACTAAAGCCAATTTATTTTCCCAAGCTCTAATCTAGCGTTTCAAATATTCCAGTGTATACTTTAAACTGGAAAAGTCAATAAACCTTGAAAAAATTCTAAAATATTTCACTCCCTGCTTACAGAGTGTCTTCTCTATTTGTCCCTCTCCCTCCCCACTCTTTCTTTCCCTTTCTTTCATTCACTCTCTCATTTTCCTTATCACACTAACTAACCTAAAAGACATATTTTAGAGACACTTAAATAATTATCTTTACCATTTAAATTTAGTTTCAAACTGAATTATATCATTTTGATTTAAATAGTTTAATACTGGTGAATGTCATATGAATTTTTAATACAATAAGAGTAATGGATGTCCTTTGAAATCACTATTATTTTCACAGTAATGATGCAGAAAGTATTGATACCCAGAAAAATGAAAAAAACTTTTGCTGGCTGATTTCCTACATTAGTTCATCTATAAAGGTTAGTAATTGTATTTAAAAGATAAAATTAGCACTAAGAAATGTTTTATAATTGTTCTTTAATCAGAAACTAGATTGCAGATGATTAACTGTGTGCAAATTATACATAAAACATCTCATAATTTCAGTGAATGTTCATCTCTCAAAAATAAACTTAATATTTATTTTAGTAATAGTGCAATTATAAAAAACAAATCTCAAAGTAAAGTCACAGTTAAAAAATACTAAGAATTCTGTATAGAATAGCAATACTCTTAAGAAATATGTTTCTATTTCGGGGCAAAATAAAATTTTTATATGTATTATTTTTTGCCAATCTTATATATATTTATGAACATCTATGAATTGTTCTACTCAGAAAATGTATTCTAAGATATTAAATTTAAATCTGACTTAAAAGTCAACAGCTGTAGTTTTTATATTTGTTTAAACAATACTTAAATAGATATATCTTTATAGGGCATTAAATAAATTATAGTGGATATGTCAGTGAGAATTCCCTTCAGCCATGTCTGACTCTCTACAACTGTATGCACTGTAGCCCACCAGGCTCCTCTGTCCATGGGATTCTCCAAGCAATAATACTGGAGTGGGTTGCCATGACCTCCTCCGGGGGATATTCAGGTGGGTTCTTTACCAATAGTTCCAGCAGGGAAGCCCCAAACATATAGTGGGTAGTAGGCTTAATTAATACTTGCATTAAATTTTCATTTACTAAAATGCCAATTTCACTTTTAAATGAAACTATGTTTGTATAAGAGGAGAGTGAAAAAGTTGGCTTAAAGCTTAACATTCAGAAAACTAAGATCATGGCATCTGGTCCCATCAATTCGTGGCACATAGATGGAGAAACAGTGGAAGCAGTGTCAGACCTTATTTTTTTGGGCTCCAAAATCACTGCAGATGTTGATTGTAGCCATGAAATTAAAAGACGCTTACTCCTTGGAAGGAAAGTTATGACCAACCTAGATAGCATATTAAAGCGCAGAGACATTACTCTGCCAACAAAGGTTCGTCTGGTCAAGGCTGTGGTTTTTCCAGTGGTCATGTGTGGATGTGAGAGTTGGACTGTGAAGAAAGCTGAGCGCCGAAAATTTGATGCTTTTGAACTGTGGTGTTGGAGAAGACTCTTGAGAGTCCCTTGGACTGCAAGGAGATCCAAACAGTCCATCTTAGGGGAGATCAGTCCTGGGTGTTCATTGGAAGGACTGATGCTGAAGCTGAAACTCCAATACTTTGGCCACCTCATGAGAAGAGCTGACTCATTGGAAAAGACCCTGATGCTGAGAGGGATTGGGGGCAAGAGGAGAAGGGGACGACAGAGGATGAGATGGTTTGATGGCATCACCGACTCAATGGACATGAGTTTGAGTAAACTCCGGAAGTTGGTGATGGACAGGGTGCTGCGATTCATGGGGTCACAAACAGTCAGACACGACTGAGCGACTGAACTGAACTGACTGAACTGATGTTTGTATCAATATATGGATATAAAATTATTCATTTTATTTTATTAAGCTAAAATAAAACACAAACACTTGCTTTTATTTTCTTAAAACATTTTATATTATTAAGAAATAGTAACAGTTTTTGAGTATAAAATAATTTTTTGCTGTTCCCAATCTTAGTTTATAGAAGTATAAATTTAAAATTCTATAAGAAAGTTCATACTGCAGTCATTTAAATTATATTTATTATTTTCAGGGCCCAAGAACATAAAACATCTTAAAAGTTTTTGTTTTCCTTGTATCTGTTAGGAAAGTAAGCAATATGTTTCTATAGTGAATATTAAAATTCAAAGATAGATAACAGTAGCCCTCATACAGAAATACTTAATGGAAAACATATTCATTCAAATCATACGAGAAAACTTGGAAGTGCAAACCAATAAGGGAGGCTGGTTTTGTTTTGAAAACATGTGATTTCTTTCTCTCCTGCCAGTTTTTTTATAACAAAATGTAGAAATGAATTTTATTATAACATAAGGGGTATGTTGACCACTGCTTGACCTAAAAGATAATTCTTAATTGAGAAGTTCTACTTCAGTCAGAAAGTAAGATTTTCTTTTATGCTGTCATTTTCTCTCAAGTTGGAAAATCATTCAAATGTTGTCCTGAGAGGACTGAGTGTGTTCAGGCAGACAGTACTCAGGAGAGACTGATGCTGTATCCTTCTCAGCTCCCTGTCTTCAAGATGCAAGCTCCCTTTCACTTTCTTTCTCCTCTGCTTCTTCACCAACCCAGGTCAACCCTCTCTCTTCCTCTACTTTCTTCCAGCCCTAATTTTATCTATTTCAGGCAAGCACACTTTCAATTTTTTCTATTGTATGCTGAGGCCAGAAAATTTTAGGGTATATATTTCTATTTCAGTGTGAGCAGGCAGAGAACAGAAGTGCCCTTGGGTTCTCAAGAAAAGAATAATGAGGAAAGGAAACATTTAATAAACTCATCAAGTAAATCCTGATAGGATAATGTTGCCATTTTATCCTGAGTACTTTCAGACTTAGAACTCTAAGCTTCAGGATCTAATGATCCCAGAATTAAAATAGAAGAACAATACAGATGAAGAATAAAAATTTGTAAAGATTTGAAAACTGTTAAGGTGGAGCTGGAGAAAGGGCTTACATGAGTAATGGTAAGTGGAGCACAGATGAGCAGCTGAGTTTAAGAGGAGATTAAAATCTGGGCATTCGAAAAGAAAGACATCAATACTGAATATGCACATCACAGAAGTAAGTCAAAATTATTACAAATATATCTAGGCAACGAATAAGAAAAGCAGCTAAGAACCAGAAAGATAGTTAGGTGGACACCTAATAGGAACTTGTTTGTGTAATTCAGGCAGCATGGAATAGACACAAAGAAGTAAAGAAGATGCAAAAGGTCAGTAATTCCAGGCAAGAGGTTTGGGGAACAGGAAGATTGATCAACTAAATATAAACTGTTAGACAAAAGCCAATTTTTCCTCAAACAAAAAGTCTGTATATGCTTTTTTTAGAACAGAAACTAAGACAAGTAGTATAACATTCATATTCTAGTTAGATACCTTGGTACATTTAGCTTTAAGAAAGAAGATTTTAGTCAAACCTTATGACTAAAAGATGTAATTTAGAATAGTATATGTTAATCTCCTAATTATAGGTATCTATCATTTAGACTCTACAATGGAAAGAGAGAAAGTATATATACTTCAGATTATGATGCAATTAACTAGTCATCCAAAAAACAGTAAGTTGTTCACAACTCTATTGGCATCAGTACTGGCCAAGAATCATCCTTAAGAACTTTAATTTCCTTAAATTTTTGTCAATTAATCATTAAGATGTGTTAACATTAACATCTGCTCCATTAGGACAAATAACATTTGTTTGACAAGTCCTCCATGATGCCACATAAATAACGGTTAGATGGATTCAAAAAGTATCATTGAATCCCTTGAGTATTTTACATCATGGAATCTCTCAATTAATCAGAAATTTCCCTGGCCAGGAAAAAATATAACTATCAAGAGATTTGCATCTATACCAATACTGATTGATACTATAAAGTATTAATTATTAACCACAGTCATGTCTAGTTTTATTCAGCTCTATTAGCACAACTGCTAATATTATATCAAAATTCTTATTTTGAATCTTTAAGGGATTTTTATATTAAATAATCATTATTTTTCTGAAACAAATATGATTAATATTTTGTTTTTCAGGCTGCATGATACAAAAACCTAAAATCTCAACAATTTTTGTTAAGGCAGAACATGTTACCTAAATTACATGTATCTCATGACCATCCCCTGGGATAAGAATAAAATCACTCTATAATTTTTATCAGCAATCATTAATCTTACTAGGTAACTACTAGAACAGAGGGAAAGATATCAAAACAAATATATCATCTTTCAATTATCAATTTGGAATATCCACCATTCTTAGTATATTTGAGGAACTCAACTTTGAGTTGATATGTATTCAACTATTAAACAGAAACAATCAAAAAATTCTGTGAAGTAGAATTTTTATCAGGTAAAATATAAGAACATCCTAATTGGTATACAACGATTCCTACCATCATGCTAGATAATTTTTCTATTGTAGTACATTTTTAAAGAAATTATATAATTACTGGAAGACAGGGAAAAGTCATGATTATTTTCAATTAGAAGTTTATTAATAGCACCACTCAGGTCAACTATATCTGTAGCGATTTTCTGTATGCTTTGATCATCCATTACTGAGAGAAGCCTGTTGAAGTCCTAAACTATAATAATGGACTTTTGTTTTTTAACAGTTCTGTCAGATTTTGCCTCAGTGGCTCAGTGAAAAAGAACCCACCTGCTGATGCAGGACACATGGTTCAATACCTGGGTCTGGAAGATCCCCTAGAGAAGGAAACGGCAACCCACTCCAGTATTCTTGCCTGAGAAATCCCATGGATAAAGGAGGCTTGTGTGTTACAGTCCAGGGGGTCACAAAAGAATAGGACACAATTTGGTGACTAAACAGTAACAGGAAATGTTAAAAGTATGCTGTTCACTGCACAGACCTTAGGAACTGTTCTGTCTTCTTAGAACATTAACCCCTTTATCACACTATGTGATGCTTCTCTCTATTCCTGAGAAATTTCTTTGTTCTGAAGTTGGCTTTGTCTCAATTTTATAGCTTGTCTAGCTTTTGATTTGTGTTAGCATGGCGTACCATCCCCTATTTTTAAACTATCTGAGTAAAGTGTGTTTCTTGCAGACAGCATATAATTAGGTCTTTTATGCACTCCGATGATATCTCTGTCTTTTAATTGGTTCAATTTGACTTTTCACATTTAGAGTAATTAGTGATATAGTCAGATTAATAATATCTATCACATTTGTATCTGTTTCCAATTTGTTATAGTTGTTCTTTGCTACTTTCCCTCTTATTTCCCTGACTTCCTTGGTTTTAATTAATATCAATATTATTTGAGTCTTTTTATTCTTCTATTTACTATTTAGAGGTATAGTAATTATACCTCTTTGAAAGACTGTTAATGAGCAAGCCAGCATTTGCAATAAACTTGTTTAAACTAAACTAAGCCTATCTCAAAAAACACTATATTATTTTGTGTGTAATATTGGTACACTTTTAACAGAGTATCCTCATGTCTTATCTCCCATCTCTCATGACTTTGCTATCATTGATTTCTCTTATCCATGTGTGATTATCACCCAATGCATTGGTGTCACTATTATCTCAGTAATCTTTTAGATTAAATAAGAAAAATTAACCTCATTTGTTTCTTCTCCAATATTCTTCAGGTTTTGTTTGTTTGTTTGTTTATCTGTTTAAATCTAGATACAAGTTTCTGACCTATATCATGTCCTTCTCCCTGAAGGAGTTTGAATATTTCTTGTAAGGCGTGCAAGGTCAATATGACCTATTATTTCATAAGAAAAAAAAAAAATAATAGGGAGAATAGGCTTCAGATTTAGTGCAATTCCATGTTGTGATTCTACTTTTCTATGATTCTCTTGCTCTGTCCTCTAGGTTAGCTGTGTCATCTTTGGGCTAAGATAATAGCAGAGGTTTCCAAGAAGAATATCATGTAAAGAAGCAGAAAGTTGTGTTTTGGATTCATGGTTTTATGACTGATGATGTGATCCTCTGGAGAACAACAGAAGGTTTCGCCTCTGCTATCACTGGCCAGAATCACAATTCAGTAATTAACAAGAACTATAAGAGTATTATGACTAACCTTGTATAATCAGGGGAAAAAAAGAAAAGAGCAACTGTTGGAGCTGGTGTTGGATTTACAAAGTAATATGGGAGGAGTTTGGAGAAGGCAATGGCAACCCACTCCAGTACTCTTGCCTATAAATCCCATGGATGGAGGAGCCTGGTAGGCTGCAGTCCATGGGGTCACTAAGAGTCAGGCACGACTGAGCGACTTCACTTTCACTTTTCATTTTCATGCATTGGAGAAGGAAATGGCAACCCACTCCAGTGTTCTTGCCTGGAGAATCCCAGGGACAGAGGAGCCCATGGGCTGCCGTCTATGGGGTCGCACAGAGTCAGACATGTCTGAAGTGACTTAGCAGCAACAGCATGGGAGGAGTCTGAATACCTGACCATAGAGATTTTAGTTAGCAGGAAGGAATGGGGAATGAAAGAAGGGTAGTTCCTGCTAATGAAAGTCTCTATGGCCAGTTACTAAAATTCTTCCCATGTTACACTCTGATGATAGACCCTGAGGAAACTAAAGATAAGAATTATAGTATAGTGGCTCCAGATAGCTGAGATGCATATCAAAGGAGTGATTTCAATGAGTCCAGATACTGCATATTCCCATATATAGAAAAGTGAAAAATTCCTTACCTTGAGATGCCTAGTCCTCCTTAATTAACAGTAATTTTTTGATTACATGAAAAGATGGGCACAATAAAGGACAGAAATGGTATGGACCTAACAGAACCAGAAGATATCAAGAAGAGGTGGCAAGAATACACAGAAGATCTATAGAAAACAGATCTTCATGACACAGATAATAAGGATGGAGTGACCAATCACCTAGAACCAGACATCCTGGAAAGTAAAGTCAAGTGGGTCTTAGGAAGCATGACTATAAACAAAGCTAGTGGAGGTGATGGAATTCCAGTTGAGCTATTTCAAATCCTAAAACATGATGCTGTGAAAGTACTACACTCAATAGGCCACCAAATTTGGAAAACTCAGCAATGGCCACAGAACTGGAAAAGGTCAGTTTTCATTCCAATCCCTAAGAAAGTCAATGCCAAAGACTGCTCAAACTATTGAACAATTACACTCATCTCACACGTCACTGAAGCAATGCTCAAAATTCTCTGAGACAGGCTTCAACAGTACATGAACTGTGACTTCTAGATGTTCAAGCTGGTTTTAGAAAAGGCAGAGGAACCAGAGATCAAATTGCCAACATCCAGTCGATAAATGAAAAAGCAACAGAGTTCCAGAAAAATATCTACTTCAGCTTTATTGACTATGCCAAAACCTTTGACTGTGTGGATCACAATAAACTGTGGAAAATTTTTCAAGAGATGGGAATAGCATACCACCTGACCTGCCTCTTGAGAAATTTGTATGCATCAGGAAGCAACAGATAGAACTGGACATGGAACAACAGAATGGTTCCAGATAGGACAAGGCGTACATCAAGGCTGTACATTGTCACCAGGCTTATTTAACTTATATGCAGAGTACATCATGAGAGACGCTGGACTGGATGAAGCACAAGCTGGAATCAAGATTTCTGGGAGAAATATCAATACCTCAGATATGCAGATGACCCCACCCTTATGGCAGAAAGTGAAGAAGAATTAAAGACCCTCTTGATGAAAGTTAAAGAGGAGAGTGAAAACAATTGGCTTTCAGAAAACTCAACATTCAGAAAACTAACATAATGGTATCTGGTTCCATCACTTCATGGCAAATAGATGGGCAAGCAATGGAAACAGTGGCAGACTTTATTTTTGGGGCTCCAAAATCACTGCAGATGGTGACTGCAGTCATGAAATTAAAAGATACTTGATCCTTGGAAGAAAAGTGATGACCAATCTAGACAGCATATTGAAAAGCAGAGACATTACTTTGCCAACAAAGGTCTGTCTAGTCAAATCTATGGTTTTTCTAGTAGTCATTATGGATATGAGAGTTGGACTATAAAGAAAGCTGAGCACAGAAGAATTGATACTTTTGAATTGTGGTGTTGCAGAAGACTCTTGAGAGTCCCTTAGACTACAAGGAGATCCAACCAGTCCAGCCTAAAGGAAACCAGTCCTGAATATTCATTGGAAGGACTTATACTGAAGCTGAAACTCCAATATTTTGGCCACCTGATGTGAAAGCATTAGGTGGGCATCCAGGGGCAACGGGGAAGCCCCAGCAAGACTGCAGGAGGGGCAAATTTGCATTTAGAATCAAAACCCATTCCCAACAGAAATGCTCAGAGGGCTCAAAGAAACCTTGTGTGCCCAGGACCCAGGGACCCCACAGAGACTGAACTGTGGTTGAGTGTCTCTTGTGGAGGTATGGGTTGGCTGCCACAGGGACAGGGCTCTGAGTGCAGCAGACTAGGGTATGGCATAGGTCCTCTTAGAGGAGAATGCCATTAACCTCATCAGGGAGCTGCCAGAACTTACACAGGACTGGGAATTAGACTCTTGGAGGGCACAACAGAAGCTTGTGCACCAGGACCCAAGAGAAAGGAGCAGTGACACCACAGGAGACTGTCCTGGACTTACCTGTGGGTGTCCAGGAATCCCCGGTGGAGGCGTGGGTCGGTGATAGCCTGCTTCAGGGTTGGGGGCACTGAGTGTAGCACTACATGCATGGGGCTTTTGACAGAGGTCAACATTATCTTCATTATCACCAGCATAGATTCAGTCAGTTCAGTCACTCAGTTGTGTCTGACTCTTTGTGACCGCATGGACTGCAGCATGCCAGGCCTCCCTGTCCATCACCCACTCCTAGAGTTTACTCAGAGTCATGACCAGTGAGTTGGTGACGCCATCCAACCATCTCATCCTCTGTTATCCCCTTCTCCTCCTGCCCTCAATCTTTCCCAGCCTCAGGGTCTTTTCAAGTGAGTTAGCTGTTTGCATCAGGTGGTCAAAGTATTGGAGTTTCAGCTTCAACATCAGTCCTTCCAATGAACATTCAGGACTGATTTCCTTTAGGGTGAACTGGCTAGATCTCTTTCCAGTCGAAGGGACTCTCGAGAGTCTTCTCCAACGCCACAGTTCAAAAGTATTAGGTCTTTGGTACTCAGCTTTCTTTATAGTACAACTCTTACATCCATACATGACTACTGGAAAAACGATAGCCTTGACTAGATGGACCTTTGTTGACAAAGTAACTTCTCTGTTTTTTAATATGCTGTCTAGGTTGGTCAAAACTTTTCTCCAAAGGAGTAACTCTCTTTTTATTTTATGGCTGCAGTCACCATCTGCAGTGATTTTGGAACCCCAAAAAATAAAGTCCGCTACTGTTTCCACTGTTTCTCCATGTATTTCCCATGTATTTCCCATGAAGTGGACCAGATGCCATGACTTTTGTTTTCTGAATGTTGAGCTTTAAGTCAACTTTTTCACTCTCCTCTTTAACTTTCATCAAGAGTCTCTTTAGTTCTTCAATTTCTGCCATAAGGGTGGTATCATCTACATATCTTAGGTTATTGATATTTCTCCCAGTAATCTTGAATCCAGCTTGTGCTTCCTCCAGCCCAGCATTTCTCATGATGTACTCTGCATAGAAGTTAAATAAGCCAGGTGACAATACCTTGACATACTCCTTTTCCTATATGAAACCAGTCTGTTTTTCCATATCCAGTTCTAACTGTTGCTTTCTGACCTGCATACAGATTTCTCAAGAGAGATTTCAGGTGGTCTGTTATCCCCAGTTCTTGAAGAATTTTCCACAGTTTATTGTGATCCACACAGTAAATGGCTTTGCCATAGTCAATAAGCAGAAATAGATGTTTTTCCAGAACACTCTTGCTTTTTTGATGATCCAGCGGATGTTGGCAATTTGATCTCTGGTTCCTCTGCCTTTTCTAAACCAGCCTGAACATCTGGAAGTTCACACTTCATGTATTGCTGAAGCCTGGCTTGGAGAACTATGAGCATTACTTTTTTACCGTGTGAGATGAGTGCAATCGTGCAGTAGTTTGAACATTCTTTGGCATTGCCTTTTTAAGGTACTGCCCTGGTGGCTCAGACAGTAAAGCATCTGCCTATAGTGCGAGAAACCCAGGTTCAATCCCTGGGTCGGGAAGATCTCCTGGAAAAGGGAATGGCAACCCACTCTAGTATTCTTGCCTGGAAAATCCCATGGATGGAGGAGCCTGGTAGACTACAGTCCATGGGGTTACAAAGATTTGGACACGACTGAGCGACTTCACTCACTTCACATATTGGGATTGGAATGAAAACTGATCTTTTCCTGTTCTGTGGCCACTGCTGAGTTTTCCAAATTTGCTGACATATTTAGTGCAGCACTTTCAGAGCATCATCTTTTTGGATTTGAAATAGCTCAACTGTAATTCCATTGCATCCACTAGCTTTTGTCATAGTGATGCTTCCCAAAAGCCATTTGACTTCACCTTCCAGCATGTCTGGCTCTAGTTAAGTGAGCACACCATCAGGATTATCTTGGTCATGAAGATATTTTTTGTATAGTTCTTCTGTTTATTCTTGCCACCAATTCTTAATATCTTCTGCTTCTGTTAGGTCCATACCATTTCTGTCCTTTATTGAACCCATCTTTGCATGAAATGTTCCCCTGGTATCTCTAATTTTCTTGAAGAGATCTCTAGTCTTTCCCATTCTATTGTTTTCCTCTATTTCTTTGAACTGATCACTGAGGAAGGCTTTCTTATCCCTCCTTGCTATTCTTTGGAACTCTGCGTTCAGATGGGAATATCTTTCCTTTTCTCCTTTGTTTTTTGCTTCTCTTCTTTTCACAGCTAATTGTAAGGCCTCCTCAGACAGCCATTTTGCTTTTTTGCATTTCTCTTTCTTGGGGATGGTCTTGCTCCCAGTCTCCTGTACAGTGTCACAAACCTCTGCCCATAGTTCATCAGGCTCTCTGTCTATCAGATCTAGTCCTTTCTCACTTCCACTGTATAACTGTTAGGGATTTGATTTAGGTCATGCTTGAATGTCTAGTGGTTTTCCCTACTTTCTTCAATTTAAGTCTGAATTTGGTAATTCATGATCTGAGCCACATTCAGCTCTGGTTCTTTTTGGCCCCAAATTCCAATCCCTAAGAAAGGGAATCCCAAAGAATGCCCAAACTACCGCACAATTGCACTCATCTCACATACTAGTAAAGTAATGCTCAAAATTCTCCAAGCCAGGCTTCAGCAATACGTGAACCAAGAACTTCCAGATGTTCAAGCTGGGATTAGAAAAGGCAGAGGAACCAGAGATCAAATTGCCAATATCTACTGGATCATCGAAAAAGCAAGAGAGTTTCACAAAAACATCTATTTCTGCTTTATTGACTATGCCAAAGCCTTCGACTGTGTGGATCACAATAACCTGTGGAAAATTCTGAAAGAGATGGGAATACCAGACCACCTGACCTGCCTCTTGAGAAACCTGTATGCAGGTCAGGAAGCAACAGTTAGAACTGGACATGGAACAACAGACTAGTTCCAAATAGGAAAAGGAATATGTTAAGGCTGTATATTGTCACCCTGCTTATTTAACTTATATGCAGAGTACATCATGAGAAACTCTGGGCTGGAAGAAGCACAAGCTGGATTCAAGATTGCCAGGAGAAATATCAATAACCTCAGATATGCAGATGACACCACCCTTATGGCAGAAAGTGAAGAGGAACTAAAAAGCCTCTTGATGAAAGTTAAAGAGGAGAGTGAAAAAATTGGCTTAAAGCTTAATATTCAGAAAACTAAGATCATGGCATCTGGTCCCATCACCTCATGGGAAATAGATGGGGAGACAGTGGAAACAGTGGCTGACTTTATTTTTTTTGGCTCCAAAATCACTGCAGAATGTGACTGCAGCCATGAAATTAAAAGATGCTTACTCCTTGGAAGGAAAGTTATGACCAACCTAGATAGCATATTAAAAAGCAGAGACAAAAAAAATAAATAAAAATAAAAAGCAGAGACATTACTTTGCCAAGAAAGGTCTGTCTGGTAAACATTATGGTTTTTCCAGTGGTCATGTATGGATGTGAGAGTTGGATTGTGAAGAAAGCTGAGCACTGAAAAACTGATGCTTTTGAACTATGGTGTTGCAGAAGACTCTTGAGAGTCCCTTGGACTGTAAGGAGATCCAACCAGTCCTAAAGGAAATCAATCCTGAGTGTTCATGGATGGACTGATGTTGAAGCTGAAACTCCAATACTTTGGCCACCTCATGCAGAGTTGACTCATTGGAAAAGACCCTGATGCTGGAAGGGATTGGGGGCAGGAGGAGAAGGGGACGACAGAGGATACGATGGCTGGATGGCATCACCGACTCAATGGGCATGAGTTTGAGTAAACTCAGGGAATTGGTGATAGACAGGGAGGCCTGGCGTGCTGCGATTCATGGGGTTGCAAAGAGTCAGACAGGACTGAGTGATTGAACTGAACTAAACTAAACAGCAGGGAGGGAACACAGCTCCACTCATCAATACAAAATTGGATTAAAGATTTACTGATTATGGCCCTGTGCATCAGAAGAAGACCCAGTTTCCCCCTCAGTCAGTATATCCTATCAGGAAACTTCTATAAGTCTCTTATCCTTCTCCATCAGAGGGGAATTCCTTCACAATTAAACAAACACACTGGAAAATAAAATGTCCAAGTTAACTGATAATATTTTGAAATTCTTAATACTATGTATGTTACACTACTATAAAATACATAAATGATTAAGAAATGGGATTACAAAATGACAAGGTATAATAAAAGACAATTCAAAAAAAGAAACACAAGTAGTTAAATACTTAAGAAAGTCATTAAAATATATCTAATAATTAAAAAAAATGAAGTTACACTATTTTTGTATTATCAAACTGTCAAAGCTTAAAATAACTGCCAAGCTTTAGTAGGACTATGGTAACATGGGAAATCTTTTACTCTGTGGGTTAAATGAAGAGAAGTATAAAAATTTTAAGGGCATTTTATCCATGCTTTGATCTAGTCAAAGGTAGTGCACATGATTGTATAGTGGTTAATAAAATGTCACACATCTATTATTAAAAACATACATTTTAAAATTATATGAGTATAAAAATATGGTCACAATATTATAATATGTTCAAATAAAAGACTATAGAAACATAAATATAGCATGACCTTATCTATCGCATATGGAGAAAGACAGAAGAGACAGAGAACAGAGAAATTTAATAGAGTAATTATCAGGAAGAAATACAACATATACTAAAAAAAAAGTCTGATTTATAATTGGGATACCATGGAAAATTCATTGTATTTTACACACTTTTTTGTTGTTGGACTAAAATTTTGTAAGTTACCATATACTAGTCATGAAAACTATATATATATATATATATATATATATATATATATATATATATATATATCTGTCTTTACTGTTCACCTATGATTCCATGTGCTAAGAACAGTGCCTGGCCTGGTAGGAACTGTGTCAAAAACATTTGCCAAATGAATGAATCATTAAAAATTCAGAGGCCTCAATTGCTACTCATAATGAACAAAACACATTTACATAATATAGTTTAGTAAGCAGTATGCAATAATTTAATACATATTATGTATTTTTTACTGCCTTCACCCATTTATCAAAAATAACCTACTTTCATCCAACTTTGCTCTTTCCTATAATTTGTAGTTTAAAATTTTGATCCTGATCATACTTTATATGTTCAAACCCAACACTTCAACAAGAATATACCTGTTAAAGAACTATATATAAGCCTAATCTTTCAGATGCAACAAAGCTTGATATATAGCATATACTATCAATTAAGGAATTAAGTTTTAAAAGCACTCAAATCACACCAATGTAATTACAAAAAATGTTTAGACAAATGCCTTTAAACTTTTTGAGAATAAATTTTATGTTAAATGAAAAGGAATTATATGTCCAAAGAAAGTAATAGAAGAAATAAATCTATTTTATGTATAACATCAGTCACTAGGTTTTTCAGTTCAATTCAATTCAGTCGCTCAGTCGTGTCTGACTCTTTGCAACCCCATCAATCGAAGTCCGTCAGGTCTCCCTGTCCTTTGCCAACTCCCAGAGTTACTCAAACTCATGTCCATCGAGTCGGTGATGCCATCCAGCCATCTCATCCTCTGTCATCCCCTTCTCCTCCTGCTCCCAATCCCTCCCAGCATCAGGGTCTTTTCCAATGAGTCAGCTCCTCTCATGAGGTTGCCAAAGTATTGGAGTTTCAACTTCAGCATCAGTCTGTCCAATGAACAGCCAGGACTGATCTCCTTTAGGATGGACTGGTTGGATCGCCTTGCAGTCCAAGGGACTCTCAGGAGTCTTCTCCAACACCACAGTCCAAAAGCATCAATTCTCCGATGCTCAGCTTTCTTTACAGTCCAACTCTCACATCCATACATGACCACTGGAAACACCACAGCCTTGACTAGATGAACATTTGTTGGCAAAGTGATGTCTCTGCTTTTTAACATGCTATTTAGGTTGGTCATAACGTTCCTTTCAAAGAGTAAGCGTCTTTTAATTTCATGGCTGCAATCACCATCTACGATTTTGGAGACCCCAAAAATTAAAGTCTGACACTGTTTCCACTGTTTCCCCATCTATTTCCCATGAAGTGATGGGACCAGATGCCATGATCTTAGTTTTCTGAATGTTGAGCTTTAAGCCAACTTTTTCACTCTCCTCTTTCACTTTCATCAAGAGGCTTTTTAGTTCCTCTTCACTTTCTGCCATAAGGGTGGTGTCATCTGCATATCTGAGGTTATTGATATTTCTCCTGGCAATCTTGATTCCAGCTTGTGCTTCCTCCAGCCTAGCGTTTCTCATGATGTACTCTGCATATAAGTTAAATAAGCAGGGTGACAATATATAGCCTTGATATAATCCTTTTCCTATTTGAAACCAGTCTGTTGTTCCATGTCCAATTCTAACCGTTGCTTCCTGACCTGCATACAGGTTTCTCAAGAGGCAGGTCAGGTGGTCTGGTATTCCCATCTCTTTCAGAATTTTCCACAGTTTATTGTGATCCACACTGTCAAAGGCTTTGGCATAGTCAATAAAGCTGAAATAGATGTTTTTCTGCAAACCTTTTGATTTTTCAATGATCCAGCGGGTGTTGGTAATTTGATCTCTGGCTCCTCTGCCTTTTCTAAAACCACCTTGAACATATGGAAGTTCACGGTTCATGTGTTGTTGAAGCCTGGCTTGGAAAATTTTGAGCATTACTTTACTAGTGTGTGAAATGAGTGTATTGTGTGGTAGTTTGGGCATTCTTTGGCATTACCTTGCTTTGGGATTGGAATGAAAACTGGCCTTTTCCAGTCCTGTAACCACTGCTGAGTTTTCCAAATTTGCTGGCCTATTGAGTGCAGCACTTTCACAGCATCATCTTTCAGGATTTGAAATATCTCAGCTGGAATCCCATCACCTCCACTAGCTTTGTTTGTAGAAGATCAATTATTTTTACTTCAGATGTACTACAAACCAAAATTCAGTAGGGACAACCATACTGTAATAATAATGCTAATCCATTTATTCAAATGCTTATAAATAAGCTTGGAAGGATGTGAATAAAATTTATGAGTTACTCATATATCTGAATGTTTCATCCCATTCAACTCATTCCAAATTAGTTACCATCATGCTATATCATAAGTCCACTTTGATCAATTTCAAATTAAACACATTTCACACTTCACACAGCATACTCCTAAATTCTAGGGCTAAGACATAAAAACTTGAAATGTCTGAGAAATGAGGAACTAAGCTCCATACTAAAGAGAATCTTCTTATATTTAAAGAACCACTGTCAGACTTAAAGAAAGCTGCAATCAGAGCAGACATTAAAAATAGCCTTTGATGCCACTATTTATGAGAAGTGCTTACATAAAAAAGAAAAACACAGGTAAGTTTACCTTTGGGTGCCCTTACCTATCAGTTTGTGTATGTCAGTATAAAATATTAATATAAAAATGTTTACTTCAGATGAATTCTTACTCAATAATTTCTGATAACTCATGCTGGGAAGGTTTATTCACTAGTCTATTCTCTGGTATATAAATGGATCAGAAATCTTCCTGATGATAGCCTGTGATTTCAACAACATACAATTTTAAATGTATAGGTTATACAACCAGAGAGTCATTCAATATGGGTATTAATAATTATGAGCACTAGCCTAGAAATAGTAATTTTCTAAGATGCTTAAGACTTCATTGAAGTAGATGTTTACATTAGCACTGGCTATCATTCCTATTTTTATTCATAAACTGTATATATTTAAATGAATGTTTAAATGTTCTGAATACTCATCACTTATTTACCTGCAATAATATTTTTAGATTGTAACTCCAAATTTCTGAATCTTAAGTCTTTTCAAAACTGAGAACAGTATGGCTTTAAAGGAATGTCATACAAAACAAGTAAACTAGTACCAAAATTTTAATGAAGACAGATTATCAGTTAATTGTCTTACCATATGTATGGAATACTATAATGAGATATACTGTATAATTTAAACCATTTAATCTTTGCTATAATTCTACATAAGAAATATTAGAGTAATAATTAACCTTTTTAGATAAAAACTTGAGTATAATAATAATTGCTTCTACACAATTTAAAATATGAATTCAGATATCAAACCAATAGTTATCTGCTTCCTAAGTCAGTGCTCATACCAGATATACTGTGAACTGAACTAGATTTCTATTGAAGTGTGTTTGTTCAGTATGAGGTCTTGGATATTGAGATAAACATAAATCTGAAAGGATTCCAGAGAGTACTGAAGCAAGAAATAGGAAAATATGTAAAATCAAAACTCGGGTTCTTTATGTTTGCCTGTTTAAAAACACTTTTGCAGACTAGTAAAAATTTTCCCACTGTTTCTACCCACAGAAGATGTTCTGGTATAATATGTTAGAGAAAATAGCTATCTACTCATGGTAGTTTACAAGAAAGCTGTAATCCTGAAATATTTAGGTAGATGATTATCACTCCCAAAATACTATACAAACTATCCAATCAATAAAGGAGAAGTAAAATATAGGAAAATTTACAGTATTAATGTTTAGTCAAAAATGTTGTTCCACTACTCAAAATAAAAGAAAAAATTGAGAGAAAATAATATAAATATTGCTGAACATTTTTTTTTATATATAAAAGACTAAAACATCATTCAGGAATATCAGGGTCTTCAAGAAGCCAGCATTAAAATTAGAGTTTCTGTCTTTGAAATATGGTAGCCAAATTGTGGTACCTCTCTGAGTCTTATTTTCATCAATTTTAGGGTACATATAAAATGTACCTCTCTCCTAGTATTTCCTAGAAGCAAACGTAATCTCTTATATAATGCTTTTATAAGCTCCACCACATTTATTTTCAATACAAAATGATGTGCTGCTTAGTTCAGGTAAGTCACTTAGTCGTGTCCGACTCTTTGCAACCCCATGAACCGCAGCACGCCAGGCCTCCCTGTCCATCACCAACTCCCAAAGGCCACCCAAACTGATGCCCATTGAGTCATTGATGCAATCAAAACATCTCATCCTCTGTGGTCCACTTCTCCTCCTGCCCTCAATCTTTCCCAGCATCAGGGTCTTTTCCAATGAGTCAACCCTTTGCATCAGGTGGCCAAAGTATTGGAGTTTCAGCTTCAACATCAATCCTTCCAATGGACACCAAGGACTGCTCCCTTTTAGGATGAACTGATTGGATCTCCTTGTAGTTCAAGAAACTCTCAAGAGTCTTCTCCAACACCAAAGTTCAAAAGCATCAATTCTTCTGTGCTCAGCTTTCTTTATAGTCCAACTCTCATATCCATACATGACCACTGGAAAAACCATAGCCTTGACTAGACAGACCTTTGTTGACAAAGTAATGTCTCTGCTTTTCAATATGCTGTCTAGGTTGGTCATAACTTTCCTTCCAAGGAGTGTCTTTTAATTTCATGGCTGCAATCACCATCTGCAGTGATTTTGCGCCCAGAAAAATAAAGTCAGCCACTGTTTCCACTGTTTCCCCATCTGTTTGCCATGAAGTCATGGGACCAGATGTCACGGGACCAGATGCCATGACCTTAGTTTTCTGAATGTTGAGCTTTAAGCCAACATTTTCACTTTCCTCTTTCACTTTCATCAAGAGGCTTTTTAGTTCCTCTTCACTCTCTGCCATAAGGGTGGTGTCAGCTGCATATCTGAGGTTATTGATATTTCTCCCGGCAATCTTGATTCCAGCTTGTGCTTCCTCCAGCCCAGCATTTCTCATGATGTACTCTGCATATAAGTTAAATAAGCAGGGTGACAATATACAGCCTTGACATACTCCTTTTCTTATTTGAAACCAGTCGTTGTTCCATGTCCAGTTCTAACTGTTGCTTCCTGACCTGCATACATGTTTCTCAAGAGGCAGGTCAGGTGGTCTGGTATTCCCATCTCTTTCAGAATTTTCCACAGGTTATTGTGATCCACACAGTCGAAGGCTTTGGCATAGTCAATAAAGCAGAAATAGATGTTTTTGTGGAACTCTCTTGCTTTTTTGATGATCCAGTGGATGTTGGCAATTTGATCTCTGGTTCCTCTGCCTTTTCTAAAACCAGTTTGAACATCTTGAAGTTCACGGTTCATGTGTTGTTGAAGCCTGGCTTGGAGAATTTTGAGCATTACTTTACTAGTGTGTGAGATGAGTTCAACTGTGTGGTATTTTGAGCATTCTTTGGCATTGCTTTTCTTTGGGATTGTAATCAAAACTGACCTTTTCCAGTCCTGTGGCCACTGCTGAGTTTTCCAAATGTACTGGCATATTGAGTGCAGCACTTTCACAGCATCATCTTTCAGGATTTGGAATAGCTCAACTGTAATTCCATCACCTCCACTAGCTTTGTTTTTAGTGATGCTTCCTAAGGCCCACCTGACTTCATGTTCCAGGATGTCTAGCTCTAGGTGAGTGATCACACCATCATGGTTATCTGAGTCATGAAGATCTTTTTTGTATAGTTCTTCTGTGTATTCGTGCAACCTCTTCTTAATATCCTCTGCTTCTGTTAGGTCCACAGCATTTCTGTCCTTTATTGAGCCCATCTTTGCACGAAACGTTCCCTTGGTATCTCTAATCTTCTTGAAGAGATCTCTAGTCTTTCCCATTCTATTATTTTCCTCTATTTCTTTGCACTGATCACTGAGGTATACTTCCTTATCTCTCCTTGCTGTTCCTTGGAACTCTCCATTCAAATGGGTATATCTTTATTTCTCTCCTTTGCTTTTCACCTCTCTTCTTTTCACAGCTATTTCTAAGGCCTCCTCAGACAGCCACTTTGCTTTTTTGCATTTCTTTTTCTTGGGGATGGTCTTGATCCCTGTTTCCTGTACAATGTCAGGAACATCTATCCAGTGTTCATCAGGCACTCTCTTTATCAGATCTAGTCCCTTAAATCTATTTCTCACTTCCACACTATAATCATGAGGGATTCAATCTAGGTCATACATGAATGGTCTAGTGGTTTTGCCCAGTTTCTTCTATTTAAGTCTGAATTTGGCAATAAGGAGTTCATGATCTGAGCCACAGTCAGTTCCTGGTCTTGCTTTTGCTGAGTATATAGAGCTTCTCCATCTTTGGCTGCAAAGAATAAAATCAGTCTGATTTTGGTGTTGACCATCTGGTGATGTCCACGTGTAGAGTCTTCTCTTGTGTTGTTGGAAGAGGGTATTTGCTATGACGAGTGCATTCTCTTTGTGCAGTTAAGAAGGATGTCAAATGCAATAAATACTGTGCATTTTACCATAGGTCTCTTTAAACTGTCAATCTTTGTGTTAAAAATATGTCTTAAAAAAAACTCCTATGTTGGTAGATGTTATGGGCTGAATATTTGTGTTCACTCTAAATTCTATATATGTTGAAGCTCTAACCCCCAGTGAAACAGTATTTGGAGAGAGGATATTTGAGAGGCAATTAAGATTAGATAAAGTCTGGAGGGTCATGGGGCTTTTGTGATTGGTTAGTGTGTATAGGTCACTAAGTTGTATCCAAGTCTTTGTGATTCCATTGACAGTAGCCCACCAGGGCCCTCTGTCCATGGGATTCTCCAGGCAAGAATACTGGAGTAGGTAGCCATTCCCTTCTCCAGGGGATCATCCTGACCCAAGGATAGAACCAAGGTCTCCTGCATTTCAGGCAGATTCATTACCATCTGAGCCAGCAGGGAAGCCCAGGAACTCAAATACATTCATAAAAAAGCTTTTGGCCCTAGTGTCCTTATAAGAAAACACACAAGATGGTTTGCTTTTTTTCTCTACTATATAGAATACAGAGAGAAGGTGGCCATCTGTGAGCCAGAAAGATAGCCATCATGAGAAACTGACCATGTTGGCACCCTGATATCATATAGCCAGACTTCAGAACTGTGAGAAAATAAAGTTATGCATATAAAAATGTATATATATATATATATATATATATATATATATATACTTTTGTTAAGAAGGCAGCCCTAGCAGACTAAGACAGTAGAATATGTTATAATGCCTATTTATTTCAATGTTTGTATTTTAAAAACAAAAACAAAACTAGAACTGAATTGAGTTTTTATGTCTAGATACTATATAGACTTTTACCATCTTATAAATGAAAAATTTATACTGTGATCTTTAAACCCAGAACTGTAAGTCAGAACTAACTCATAGTTAAAGGGAAAAGAAATAACTCCATGTATTATTTATTTAATGTTGCAAGTGTAACAATGACGTTCTGAAGTAGAAAAATGTTCCGTCTTTGACCAAAATCACTGAAGCGTAACTTGATCAAAGATAATATGCAGAATTCTGCCTTCAGTGAGACCACACGACCAGAAGGCTTCAAAGGGACACAAGCCAGTTCTGAGCACTGCAGCTGACAGGAATTATCTCAGCAGTTCAATTGCTTTTCTTTCCAACTCTTCTTCCATATCAATGTCTACATAAGTTCCCAAAGTTGCCCAAATATCATTTATGTGCAGAAATGCTGTTCCTTTTTAAGGCAGAGTAGACTGAAAATCCCACAGAGAAACTAAGAGAAAGTGTAAGTGACTCAATCAAATTTTAGGAACAAAGCTAGTGAAAGAAGCAGAATTCCAGCTGAGCTATTAAAATTCTAAAAGATGATGCTGTTCAAATGCTGCACTCAATACGTCAGCAAAATGGGAAAATAGCAGTGGCCACAGTACTGAAAAAGCTCAGTTTTAATTCCAATTTCAAAGAATGACAATGACAAAGAATTTTCAAACTATTGTAAAATTATGCTCATTTTACAAACTACCAAGGTTATGCTCAAAATCATTCAAGCTAGACTTAAGTAGTGCATGAACTGAAAATTTCCAGCTGGGATTAGAAAGGGCAGAGGAACCAGAGATCAAATTGCCAATAACTGCTGGATTAAAGAAAAAGCAAGGGAGTTCTAGAATAACATCTACTTCTGCTTCATTGACTACACTAAAGCCTTTGACTGTGCAGATCACAACAAACTGTGGAAAATTCTTAAAGAGATGGGAATACCAGACAACCTCCTTACTTGCCTCCTGAGAAATTTGTATGTGGGTCAAGAAGCAACAATTAGAACTGGACATGGAACAAGTGACTGGTTCAAAATAAGAAAAGGAGTACATCAAGGATGGATATTATCACCCTGCTTATTTAATTTATATGCACAGTACATCATGTGAAATACCAGGCTGGATGAATTATAAGCTGGAATCAAGATTGCTGGGAGAGATATTAACAACCTCATATATGCAGATGATACCATTCTAATGGCAGAAAGCTAAAAGGAACTAAAAAGTCTCTTGATGAGGGTGAAAAGGAGAGTGAAAAGTCTGGCTGGGAACTCAACATTCAAAAAACTAAAATCTTGGCATCTGATCCTATCATTTCATGGACAACAGAAGGGGAAAAAGCAGAAGTGACAGGTTTTATTTTCTTGGGCTCCAAAATCACTGGGTATGGTGACTGCAGCCATGAAGTGTATGGTGACTGCAGCCATGAAATTAAAAGACACTTGCTCCTTGAAGAAAAGCTATGACAAACTTAAATAACATATTTTTAAAAAGCAGAGACATCATTTTGCCAGCACAGGTTCATGTAGTTAAAGCTATTGTTTTTCCAGTAGTAACATATGGATGTGATAGCTGGACCATAAAGAAGACTGAGCACCAAAGAATTGATGCTTTCAAATTGTGGTGTTGGAGAAGACTCTTGAGAGTCCCTTAGACAGAAAGGAGATCAAACCAGTCAATCTTAAGGGAAAGGAATCCTGAACACACATTGAAAGGACTGATACCGAAGCTGAAGCTTTAATACTTTGGCCACATGATGCAAAGTTTCAAGTCACTGGAGAAAACCCTGATGCTTGGAAAGATTGAAGGCAGAAGAAGAAGAGGTTGACATAGGATAAGATGGTTGGATGGCATCACAGATTCAGTGGTCATTAATTTAAGCAAACTCCAGGCAATAGTGGAGGGCAGAGGAGCCAGGTGTGCTGCAGCCCATGATATCACAGAGAGTCAAACACAACTTAGCAACCGAATAACAACAACAATCAAATTTATAAGCTAAAATTTCTATTTTAACCAGAATAATTAGTTGGACCATAAAGAAAGCTGAGCACTGAAGAATTGATGCTTTTGAACTATAGTGTTGGAAGAGACCCTTGAGAGTCCTTTGGACCGAAAGGAGATCAAACCAGTCAATCCTAAAGGAAACCAGTCCTGAATATTCATTGGAAGGACTCATGGTGGAAGCTGAAACTCCAACATTTTGGCCGCCTGTTGCGAAGAACTGACTCACTGGAAAAGACTGAAGGCAGGGTGAGAAAGGGATGACAGAGGATGAGATGTTTGGATGGCGTCATCAACTCGATGGACATGAGTTTGAGCAAACTCTGGGAGTTGGTGATGGACAGGAAAACCTGGCATGATGCAGCCCATGGGGTCTCAAAGTGTTGGACACAACTGAATGACTAAACCGAACTGAACTGAACTGAACTGAACAATTTCTACCAGGTTTCAATTTGTAAGTGGATTCTTTACCAGCTGAGCCATCAGAGAATCCCAAGAATACTGGAGTGGGTAGCTTATTCCTTCTCCAGCACATCTTCCCAACCCAGAAATTCAACTGGGGTCTCCTGCATTGCAGGCAGACACTTTACCAGTTGAGCTACCAAGGAAGCCTAATTATTAAAGAACTACTTAAGTTATTCTTATAGCATATCATGGAAGCCCTGCTACTTTCAGGTACAGATTGAAAAATTATTAATTCACATGGCTTACAATCTCTACTTTATATGAACAGACCACATTGACTTCCATAAATGATACCTGTGTTTGTACATTGAAAAGATTTTAGTTTGTCAAATTTTATTTAGAAAATGAGTATGTTGAATCTTTGCAAATTCAATTCATTCTTTTTTAAATATCATATTACATTCTTTAATAATTTTAATGTATATCTCTGTCATGTGCCATATCCTTTATCAGATCATTTGAAGGGATATTTCACTGTTTCTATTAATCTGTAAACTAATTATAACTAATATTACATATTGCTAAAGCATATGAAAATAACATTTGGAATAGTTTATTGTGGCCCTGAATTTCTGATGAGGGTATTGATATATTTTAAGTTCACATCTATAATTAAAATGCTTAATGAAGTCAAAAGGAAACTTTAATTTTCACATAATCAAAATGGACTTTCTTTTCAAAGAGGAAACTTTGAACAAGTGATTCATAACCCCATTTTAAATTTCCTCTAAAAAAATGTTTCACCTGTGGCTTCAGAAATAAAACAGTCTCATTTCTTTCTACACTGCTTCCCACCTAAGATTCAAGATGATTATAACGATAAGTTCCAGGTAAATGAATAAAGATGATTTTCAATTTCTACAGAAGAAGAAGGGATTTTTAAATTCCCATTGATCTTTTATTTCCCATTTTAAATCCTATGGTAAAATTTAATTTCTGTAATAACCTACACATTTTAAACTCATATTTAGTACAGCTCACCTTAAAAACCGGGCTTCCCTGGTAGCTTAGTTAGTAAAGAATGCACCTGTATTGTAGAAGACCCGATTCAATTCCTGGGTAAAGAAGACACCCTGGAGAAGGGATAGGCTACCCACTCCAGTATTCTTGGGCTTCCCTTGTGTCTCAGCTGGTAAAGAATCCTCCCACAATGCCGGAGACCTGGGTTCATTCCCTGGGTTGGGAAGATCCCCTGGAGAAGGGAAAGGCTACCTATTGCAGTATTTTGGCCTGGAGAATTCCATGGACTCTATGGTCCATGGGGTTGGAAAAAGTCAGACACGACTGAGCGACTTTCACATACATATCTTAAAAACGATAGCACAATTTCCCTCAAAATGCCCATTATACTAAAAAAAAAAAAAAAAAAAAAAATTAGCACAACATTGTCCTATTTTAGAAAACATTTTTTTTCTTTTTTTTTTTTTACACAATCATAGATTAACTGTAAGTTGCAAAGAAACATACAGGAAGATCCTGTGCAGGCTTCATGCAGCCTGTCCCAATGATAACATCTTGCAAGATTAAAGTACATTCAAACCAGATGCACATTATTTGTCTGTTCTTTTTGATGAGCTAAATGAATTAATGACTTTTCTTTAAACCATTTAAGTTTTACTTAGATATACCTTTACATACATAGGTATAAGTGTGTGTGCCTGGGTCAGTATGTGTGCATAAATGAATATGTGTATACATTACTGTATGTTAAGTATCTGAAAATTAGCTCTCGCATCCCTTTTTCTTTCATATAATTTAAACATTAACTTTATTAGCTCTACTGTTTAAAATAGCATTCTAATCTAAATATCTTAATCATATTACATTTATAATCATCTTTTTTTCCCCTGTGTTAGTTCTTCTAAAGGTAGGCTTGTCAATAATTAACTGAATAATAAGCATTCTTCATCTAGATTTAATATAATATAATGAATTTAATAGCCTCAGCTATCAAAAAATACCCTCAGAAATATTGCACTGGGAGGACAAATTAGGGATTTGTTTGCTTTTGAAGAATCCGAAGTAAGTGCCTCATAAGTTTTCAGGAAATCAATACTATTTAATAACATGTTACATAGCTTTCTCTTATAATTTAACTTAGAGTTTAATGCTTCATTGTCATTTCCAGCACTAGTTACCAATATCCTTACATGACAGTGCTTATAAGGTAATTTTTTGCACCATTAATGTCACAATTCTCATGACAATGGTACAATTAGGTTTCACAATCCAGTTTTTGTGGAATAAATTATCTATCATATTGATGGAAAATTAATGACAAAGCAAAGATTCTGTGTTTTTCCCTTCCATTTATCTGTTTAAGTCATTTTAGATTGGAAGTCCTCTGGGCTGTATTTTACATTTGCATTCCCCTATTCACATGGGTGAGGAGGCACAAATTTCATTTTAGGTTTTGACTTTCTTCAAAACTGCCTGTTAAAAAGCATCATTAATCTAACAATGAGTGGAAAGAGTCTGGGGCATCTTTAGTTTGTGTCTCAAAGGAATCTTAAAGAAAAATGGTCACATTGGAATGTAGGCAATATTTTCTATTTTAAGATGTGAACCAAGGCAAGAGCAGCACGGTATGGGGGACACACTGTTTCCATTCAAGCTGTAATATGTCTAACTCGCTGAGGTCTTTAAGGATGACAGAATACATTTACTGGCAGTCTGAAACTGGGTAAATATTGAAAATTATACCATTGATTAGTTTTTCTGATGGAGCTCAAGACAAAATTACCAAATTGGTGATGGTAAATAAAAAGGAAGAAGAGCAGTATTTGAGCAGGATTAAGAGATTTTCATGCACATGTTAATGCTTCTAATATCCCTTAGAAACATTATCACTCTTTTGTCAATATTACCTTTAATTTAAACATACAAAATCAATACACATAAATCCCTTGAATTTCTATATACTAACAATAAAAAGTCAGAAAGAGAAATTAAGGAATCAATTCCATTAATCATTGCAACAAAATAATAAAATATCTAGGGGTAAACTTACCTAAGGTGACAAAAGAATTGTACACACAAAATTATAAGACAATAATGAAAGAAATCAAGACGGCATAAACAGATGGAGAGATATTTCATGCTCCTGGGTAGGAAGAATCAATATTGTGAAAATGACCATACTACCAAATGCAATCTACAGATTCAGTGCAATCCCTATCAAATTACCAATGGCATTTTTCACAGAACTAGAACGAATGCTTCACAATTCATATGGAAACCCAAAAGACCCCAAGTAGCCAAAGCACTCTTGAGAAAGAAGAGTGAAGCTGGAGAAATCAATCTTCCTGACTTCAGATTATAGCACAAAGCTACAGTCATCAGGACAATATATTACTGGCACAAAAACAGAAATATAGACCAATGGAACAAGATAGAAAGCCCAGAAATAAACCCATGCATCTATGGGTACCTTATTTTTCACAAAGGAGGCAAGAATATGCAATGGGGCAAAGACAGACTCTTCAATAAACAGTGCTGGGAAAACTTGACAGCTACATGTAAAAGAATGAAATTAGAACACTTCCTAACACCATACACAAAGATAAGCTCAAAATGGATTAAAGACCTAAATGTAAGGCCAGAAACTATAAAACTCTTAGAGGAAAATATAGGCAGAACACTCGATGACATAAATCAAAGCAAGATCCTTTATGACCCACCTCCTAGAGTAATGGAAATAAAAACAAAAGTAAACAAGTGGGACCTGATTAAACTTAAAAGCTTTTGCACAGCAAAGGAAACTATAAGCAAGGTGAAAAGACAACCCTCAGAATGGGAGAAAACAATAGTAAATGAAACAGCTGACAGAGGATTAATTTCCAAAATATGCAAGCTGCTCATACAACTCAATACCAAGAAAACAAACAACCCAATCAAAGAGAAGGAAAAAGACCTAAACAGACATTTCTCCAAAGACATACAGATGGCTAATAAACACATGAAAAGATGTTCAACATCATTCATTATTAGAGAAATGCAAATCAAAACTACAATGAGATATCACCACACACCAGTCAGAATGGCCATCATCAAAAAGTCTACAAACAATAAATGCTGGAGAGGGTGTGGAGAAAAGGGAAAAGAAAAAGAAAAGAAAGCAAGAAAAGGAAAGCTCTTGCACTGTTGGTGGGAATGTAAATTGATATAGCCACTATGGAAGAGGATATGGAGATTCCTTAAAAAACTAGGAATAAAACCACCATATGACCCAGCAATCCCACTCCTAGGCATATACCTGAGGAAACCAAAATTGAAAAAGACACATGTGTCCTATTGTTCATTTCAGCACAATTTACAATAGCTAGACCATGGACCCCACCTCGATGTCCATTGACAGATGAATGGATAAAGAGTTGTGTACATATACACAATAGAGTATCACTCAGTCATTAAAAGGGACACATTTGAGTCAGTTCTAATGCTGTGGGTGAACCTAGAGCCTATTATGCAGAGTGAAGTAAGTCAGAAAGAGAAAGATAAATATCATATACTAATGAATATATACATAATCTAGAAAAAAAATGTTACTGAAGAATTTACTTGCAGGGCAGCAATGGAGAAACATAGAGAATAGACTTATGGACATGGCGAAAGGGGAGGAGAGGTTGAGTTGTATTGAAAGAGTAACATAGAAACACATTACCATATGTAAAATAGATGGCCAATGGGAATTTCCTGTATTGCTCAGGAAACTCAAACAGGGGCTCTGTATGAATCTAGAGGGGTGGGATGGGGAAGGAGTTGGGAGGGAGTTTTGAAACAGAGGGGATATATGTATGCCCATGACGGATTCATATTGAGGTTTGACAGAAGACAAAAAAAATCTGTAAAGCAATTATCCATCAATTAAAAAATAAGTAAATAAAATGGGTAAAGTGATCAAACACACACAAAAAAGTAAAGTTCTGAAAGTGAAGTAACTTACATAAACTTGCAAAGGTAGCAGTGATCAAAGTCAGAGTATGAATTTACTCTTGACTTCTGCAAAAAACTCTTTCCACATAGCAACTGGAATCTTAAGGATTTGTTTTCAATAAATCCTAAAAAATATGTACATAAAGAGATAACTATTATTTTTTAGTTAATATCAAATTATTCATATGAAGAGAATAATGAGTCCATTTCAAGTAATATGAAAACTATTAAAAAAGGAAAATTTCAAACAAGTTCAAGTAACTGAATTATAAATATGGTTGCAATTTCAGAAGTTTAGGTGTCCTAGGTAATCAACATCGGCAGATATTTGACCAACACTTATATCCCCTAACAAACCTGTCTAACTTCTTACATACCTGTCTCATATATCTGCATACATTGTCCAGCTAAAACTTTTCTTGTACTGTCTACTCTATAAGTACTTCAAGAACCTCAACTGAAGTTTTAGAAAATTGAGAAGAGGCTGAGAAATGTTCTGGGCTGTTAACATGGGTTAGAGTTGATTGGTGTCAAGCAAAATTTCAGAGGGCATGAGATTATTTTTCTGCTAGTTACTGATCAAGTCCCATAGGCAGTATGCTCCCAGTGAAGTGACCAAAATCCTCGTCCAGCAACTATAAAATGACTTCTCTATTACACAAGGAGAACGTCACATGTTCACTTGAAACAAAGAATGGGCCACAGGCAGAACCTTGGTTCTGGCCAAACTGTGCTCAGCAGTCCTTTTATCTGCTCTTTCTATCTCTCCTTAGTAATCAGCTCCAATTACCATGTGGCTCCCCTTGGAGCCCTGAGCATATTTATCTTGACAGTAGAGGCCAGAGTAAAGTTGCCTCCATAACCTGTTTTGTTTTCAATCTTGTGATGGCATAATCTGAAAATTCCTCTCCCCTCAGTGTCTTCCCTTTTAGATTACAAAAGTTTTGCTTGCAAGTTTAGAATAAAACAAATTAAATAAAAACAAATTGAACATGAATTTCCTAATTATATTCTAGCTAGAATACTCCCAATTTGCATCTAGAAAATATGAATTTTTCTGTCTCCAGAAGAATATTTGGGGTGAAAAGTAAAACAAGAGAGGACATATTCTAAGATTTTATGTAGCTTCATGCACATGTATCTATCAATGATACAGATGTGCACAGACACATAAATAGTCATGGTGTACTGTTGTGTTTTGTTAGTCACTCAGTCATGTCTGACTCTTTACGACCAGATGGACCATAGCCCGCCAGGCTCCTCTGGCTATGGAATTCTCCAGGCAAGAATACTGGAATGGGCAGCCATTCCCTTCTCTGGGGAATCTTCCCAACCCAAAGATCAAACCCGTGTCTCCTGCATGGCAGGCAGACTTTTACTGTCTGAGCCATCAAGGAAGCCCATACGTTATATTAAAAATATACACTAGAATATGAGCTCTGAAAAGAGCAAAGACTGTGCCTACTTTCTCACCTTTGTGTTCTCAATGTCTATAAAGATATCTATATGGAAAAATATTTCTGAGACAATTGCATATCCTGGCTGTATATTCTAGATATTTAGTTTGTATATCCTGGATATTTTCTGTGGGCCCTTGAGATGTATTTGCATCTGTTGACGAGTAGACTCTGTGCCATGCGGACCTAATTCCAGGGACTTCACCAAAAAGCTCTTTTGCCCTCTGGTTTCCAATTTGGTTCAACTGCGGGGTGTCATTTGCTAGAGATGGGAGAACAGGAAAAAATGTATTCCCACATCCTCCCTCCCTGAAGGTTCATCAGAATTTAGCCATGTCTTTCTACCAAAGGCCATGGCTTCTTTCAGGGAAGGCAGTGCATATGTTCAAGTCACAGCACTTCTTTATCAGCTTCAGGGACTGTTTCCTCCAGTTTCATTTGAAGCATAAGGGTAGCCAAAGCTCTGGGTAAGGTTGAGGTCAACTCTTGATATTTCCCATTAATCCTAGCCACACCTTCATAAATAATTCCTTTATTAAACTCCACTCATTAAAAAAAAAAAAAATTACTATGACACATGTCTCCCATCTGGACTCTAAATGATACAAGTTACATCTTATTTTTCTACATTTTCTGAAGTCAGACTTCTATTTTAGTCTCCGCTCTCACTCGAATAAATCATGACAGTATTATAAAAATCCTAGTTTTCCCAAAAGCAAGAATTCTTGCTGAGATTCTCCATTTGTCAATATTTTTACCCTTCCAGTTCTAAGGAGCCCCTGCTGTATTTTCTCTTTCAAAGCAAAGATGGTGTCAGGCAAAGAGCAAAACCACAGAAGACTGCACATGAAGGAAGAGATTGTAAACATGACACTCGCAAATACTTTTTCAAAGAAGAATCATATCACTTTATAGAACCAAAGTAGGTGAACAGCAAGTAACACAAACTTTCCCTGAAACTGCCTTACTGGGGAGCCATGTAAATGTGAATTCATTCTTTTTACTTCCCAAAATTTGCAGTTCCCTTATCACTTACTTTTTCTACTAGCAATAAAAGAAATCAGTGAAATAATCAGAAGTCTCACTTTAAAACTCTCTTCCTCCTAATCCTAAAACACAGACATCTCTTTTCCTGATAAAGAATTTCTCCAGAGTTTTCAGGAATCACCTTCAGTCTCAACAATTTTTTTTTTTTTTTTTTAATTCAACTTGGTGTTATGTTGTCCTCTGATTCTTCAAATTGGTGTGTTTTCAATTTGGGCTTCTTATAATGGCACATTATTCCACGATCTTCCTTCTCTACTTCTTTTAACTAGTAAAAGTCCCTGCAGCCCTCCACAGATTTCAACGAGGCACCTAATAGTCATGTTGTTCAAGTTTGCAAACCTCCCTGGAGGAGTGAAGTAATTGAAAGTGAGATGCAAGACATTGTATACACAGTAAAATTATCTTCCCCAGGCCTCAGAGGGGACGGAGCACAGCTTTGGAGTAAGTGACTGAAAGCAGGTTATTGCCTTCTTGGATAGCCGAGATCTCACAAATTAAGTTACTGCTGAGGGATTACTTCATAAGAAAGTCAGAGGCATCTATTAATAGCCTCTAACTTCCTTCTGAAGGAAGTCATTTTCTCTATTCTAAGACAGTCATATCTCCAAAATTATTTCTACTGTATACTCTATGGAAAGACTATAACCTCTTGGAGGAAAAAACAAAACAAAACTTGTATTGAAAACATAAATAGAATAAAAGAGAACAGAAGAAAAAATAAATGGAAGAATAAAAGAGAAAATATATACAACTCAGTTTTGATATTTCAGTTACTAATTAAGGTCAAATGCAGACTTGCAATGTGCTTTATCCTAGTTCTCAACTATCTGTTTCAGTTTTATAATTCTGCAGCGATTTTTATTCAGAAATGATCCAAATTGCTCTATCAAGCTAAGAGGGATGTTTTTGTCACTTTGAAATTTAAGGATTTAGAGGAAAGTTGAAAGCTACTTATATGTTGATTTTTCAATTTATATGTTGCTATAGTTGGGTTAATTACTATAACTAGTTATTTACAACAGAGTAAAAGGCTTCCCGGGTGGCACAGTGGTAAAGAATCCACCTGGCAAAGAGATGCAAGTTCAAGAGACGAAGGTTCAGTCCCTGGGTGGGAAGATCACGTGGAGAAGGAAATGGCAACCCATTTCACTACTCTTGCCTGAGAATTCCCATGGACAGAGGAGCCTGGCAGGCCACAGTCCACAGGGTTGCAAAAAATTAGACATGACTGAGCACACACACACACACACACAATAGGGCAAAGTAGCTTAATTCTGCCAAAGCCGATGAAACAATAAAAACTAAATGAAGCAATATGAATTTATCTCTTGTAAAAATTTACTTGATTTTAGAATTCAGATCAATTTAATCTATCACGTTCAGGTTTTTTTTGCTGTTGTTGTTTCTAACCCTTAGCTTTGGTTCATCAGAAGACAGTCAATGGCCAAACAGAATTTTCTAATTTATGGAAACGGTTTTCAAAGTAAATTGTCTTTTAACTATTGTAGCAGAAAAATATGATGATCAATTATAAAAGAGATCAATAAATACATATTTATCATTAACAGCTATTGTTCTAAGTGCTTAACATTATTTTTAATAAATTCTCAAAATTATCCTAGGCTGTAAGTCATTATCATTTTCATTTTATAAATAAAGGGAAAAATACTTAGAAAGTTAAATAATGCTTAGTAGTAGATTTGGCATTCATAAAATATATCCATTTCTGCTCAAGACCATATTTCTATCCAATGTGCTAAACTTTAAATATGAAGAAAATTAATTTTTGTTCCATAATTTGCAGTTCTTTCAAAGTCCCAAGAAAATCACTGTATATCTTTTAAAATAGTTATCTCAGATAAAAATATACAGTTATCTCAGTGAACATTTTTCTCTTTTATATTGCATTAGCACAGGTTAACCAACCAAGGCACATGAGGACAAGAATTTTAAGATAAAAATGTATTTTTTAGCATATATAAATCAGTTATTTGAAGTCCAAGTATACAGTGTTTTAAATACTAAGAGAACCATTTAAATATCACTACAGCTCTTATTTACTACTGCTATTTTTAAAATATGTTTTAATTGCTTTGAGTGTTTGAACTCTTAAATTTCAACTTGAGGGAGTTCAATGTATTTGCATTTCTAAGACCAATGGGCATAAATTACAAAGCAAAGTTAGAATCACAGGTCTTGTCTCTTGGACATTACAAATGAGAGCAGTTGTATAAAAACACCTGTTCAAATTATCTTGAAATTCATTTGGGCCTCAGTTCCATTCTCTCTAAAAATTCTCTCCAGGGCCTGAATTCGTCTGAAGCCAAAAATTAGTTATATTATTTCCCTTTATTCTAGGATAGTCATCTTATTTGCTTTTCTTCTAGAATTATTTATATTTTTAACTTTAATAAAGTTAATTCTGATTAAGTTTTCTATAATTATAGTTCATACAGAAATAAAAATTATGATAAATATTAATAAATAAACATTAACTTATTTTTAACAAACTAATTTAGAAGAAAAATGATCAATGAGGGCATTTGCAATACTTACTCAAAATGATGGCAAAAAATAAAATTTATGAAGAACATCTAAAAATTAATAAAGAAATACTAACGAGTTTAAGAAAAATATGAAAAAGATAAACGCCAACCAACTCATAGTAGAAGAAATATACATGACCAAAAATGTATGAAAACATTATTTCATAGAAAAATGAGGAATACTAAAATGACAATGAAATATTTATAACACCCATGCTTCAAAATGGAATAGGTTGGTAATACCTAGTACAGGTGAGGTTTAGGGAAAATATACATTTTAACTTTCAAAGTGTCAAAATAAATAGATTGATAATGTCCAATACTGGCAAATTCTTGAGAAATCACTAGTCTCATACACTGTGAAATTGTGACTGGAGATACTACATTTTTGGAAGGAAGGCATTTAGTAAAGAAAGTGAAGTCTCTAAGTCATGTCTGATTCTTTGCAACCCCATGGACTGTAGCCTACCAGGCTCCTCTGTTCATGGGATTTTCCAGGCAAGAGTACTGGAATGGGTTGCCATTTCCTTTTCCAGGGGATCGTCCCAACCCAGGGATTGAACCTGGGTCTCCTGTATTGCAGGTAGACACTTTACCATCTGAGCCACCAGGGAAGTCAAATGTAAAACTAGTGTAAAACTAAATGTAAAAAATTAATTTTTCTTAACATTTAAAAATGGGCAAAAATGTTAATCGATATCTAATTTACATAGCACTAGCATTTATGCATCACGAAACACATAAGAAAATTTATTACAGCACCATTATTTTATGAGCAAATTTTATAAGTAATCAGCTGGTTAAACAAATACTAGGAAGTGGTTATAACAAATGAAATAAATCTAAACAGATTTAGAAAGAGCTACAAGACACATTTTAAGAGTTAAAGCAAATAATCAAAACTATATGTAACATATAATACTATATCTACATATAGAAATAGATGTCTCTGGGCTTCCCTTGTTGCTTAGATGGTAAAATATCTACCTGCCATGCGTTAGACTCAGGTTCAATCCCTGGGCTGGGAAGATCCCCTAGAGAAGGAAATGGATACCCACTCTAGTATTCTTGCCTAGAGAATACCAAGGACAGAATAGCCTTGTAAGCTATAGTCCATGGTGTCACAAAGAGTCAGACTACCACACAACTACCTACTTAGTGTGAACAACTACCACACACAGACAAAAGTATACCAATATATAGTGTATATCTATGTTTACATTTATATTTATACTTACAAATATGGATATGGGCAATAAAATTCATAGTTTATGACACGAGGAGAGATTTTTTAAACAAAAAATCTCCACTGCCCTTTGGCTTCCTCTCCCCGCTCCCCACTGTGCACTGTATATCTGCACTATACATCAACCAGAATTCCCCATCTGCCCATGGGCAGGAATACCTACACCACCAAAAAAGAGCAACATTCTCCTTGCATCAATAAGACAACTTTTAAAAAGATAGAATTCTTTCTTGATCTTGTAAGGAGTCACATGACCCACCATGATGACACAGGTTTAGATTATGTAAACTGTCAATAACATGTCATTTGATATACAGCCTTCTATCTCAAAAAACTTCCTTGACTTCTAATTCACAGAACAGTTCTCAGAGTTTTCTGAGATGTTCTTCCTGGATTATAATCCTTAAATTTGGCTTGAATAAAATTTTCTATTTCTTTCTTAGACCAACTGATTAGCTTTTCATTGACATGTATAGATCTATCACAAATAAATAGTTATATATATAAATATACAATATACAGATTGTATTCAAAATCTATATAGATATAAACATACAATATACGGTTTGTACTCAACATTCAAAAAACTAAGATCATGGCATCCAATCCCATCAGTCCATGGCAAATAGATGGAGAAACAAGGGACACAGTAACAGACTTCATTTTCTTGGGCTCCAAAATCACTGTAGATAGTGACTGAAGCCATGAAATCAAAAGACAATCCTTGGAAGAAAAGTTGTGACCAACCTGGACAGCATATTGAAAAGCACAGACAATACTTTGCCGACAAAGGTCCGTTTAGTTAAAGCTATGGTTTTTCCAGTAGTCATGTATGGATGTGAGAGTTGGACTATAAAGAAAGCTGAGCACTGAAGAATTGATGCTTTTGAACTGTGGTGTTGGAGAAGACTCTTGAGAGTCCCTTGGACTGCAAGGAGGTCCAACCAGTCCATCCTAAAGGAAATAACTCCTGAATATTCATTGGAAGGACTGATGCTGAAGCTGAAGTTTCAGCACTTTGGCTACCTGATGAGCAGAGCTGAATCTTTAGAAAAGACCCTAATTCTAGGAAAGATTGAAGGCAGGAGGAGAAGGGGATAACAAAGGATGAGATGGCTGGATGGCATCACTGACTCAATGGACATGGCTTTGAGCAAGCTCCAGGCATTGGTGATGGACAGGGAAGCCTGGCGTGCTGCAGTCCATGGGGTGGCAGAGTTGGACACAACTGAGCGACTGAACTGAACTGATAGATATATATCCACATATTGATACAAAGAAAAGGATATATAGATACATCATATCAATTACAGTATATACCTATAGGTGAGCTCTTCTTTCTTGAGATTTTAAAAAATATCATTCATGTATTTTTTATGTAATTAATATTCAAAATGAAAAATAAAAATAAAAAATTTGCTTATTATCAATGTTTATTTTTTTTCTCTAAGGGTTTTAGAATGACATATCAAAAAAGTCTGTCTCCTAAAAAACCTGTATGTGGATCAAGAAGCAACAGTTAGAACTGGACATGGGAAAACAGACTGGTTCCAAAGGGGCAAGGAGTACATCAAGGCTATATATTGTCACCCTGCTTATTTAACTTATACGCACAGTAAGTCCATCATGTGAAATGCTGGGCTGGATGACAAACAAGCTGGAATCAAGATTGCCAGGAGAAATATCAACATATCTGTGGTATGTTACAAATATTCAAATGATACCACTCTAAAAGTGAAGTGAAAGTGTTAGTCACTCAGTAGTTTGTTTGCGACCTCATGGACTGCAGCAGCCAGACTTCTCTGTTCATTGGATTATCCAGGCAAGAATACTGGATTGGGTTGCCATTCTCTTCTTCAGGAGATCTTCCCCACCCAGGGGTCAAACTCATTTCTTCTGCATTGCAGGCAGATTCTCTATCATCAGAGCTATCCAGGGGCCAGATACAACTCTAATGGCAGAAGGCAAAAAGCAACTAAAGAGCCTCTTGTTGAGGGTGAAAGAGGAGAGTGAAAAGCTGGTTTAAAACTCAACATTCAAAACACTAAGGTCATGGCATCTGATCCCATCACTTCATGGCAAACAGAAGGGGAAAAGTAGAAGCAGTGACAGATTTTATCTTCTTGGACTCCAGAATTACTATGGATGGTGACTGCAGCTATGAAATTAAATGACACTTGCTCCTTGGAAAGAAAGCTATGACAAACCTAGACAGTGTATTGAAAAGCAAAGACACAACTTTGCCAACAAAGATCTGTATGGTCAAAGTTACGGTTTTTCCAGTAGTTGTAACATTTGAAAGTTGGACCATAAAAGAAGGCTGAGTGCCAAAGAATTGATGCTTTTTTTAAAAAATATAAATGTATTTATATAATTGGAGGCTAATTACTTTACAATATTGTAGTGGTTTTGCCATACAATGACATGAATCAGCCACCGGTGTACATGTGTTCCCCATCCTGAACACCCCCTCCCAACTCCCTCCCCATCCCATTCCTCTGGGTCATCCCAGTGCACCAGCCCCGAGCACCCTGTCTCATGCATTGAACCTGGACTGGCGATTCATTTCACATATGATAAGATACATGTTTCAATGCTATTCTCCCAAATCATCCCACCCTCGCCCTCTCCCACAGGTTCTAAAAGACTGTTCTATACATCTGTGTCTCTTTTGCTGTCTCACATATAGGATTATCATTACCATCTTTCTAAATTCCATATATATGCATTAGTATACTGTATTGGTGTTTTTCTTTCTGGCTTACTTCACTCTGTAAAATAGGCTCCAGTTTCATCCACCTCATTAGAACTGATTCAAATGCATTCTTTTTAATGGCTGAGTAATATTCATTGTGTATATGTACCACAGCTTTCTTATCCATTCATCTGCTGATGAACATCTAGGTTGCTTCCATGTTCTGGCTATTGTAAAGAGCGCTGCGATGAACATTGGGGTACACGTGTCTCTTTCAAATCTGGTTTCCTTGGTGTGTATGTCCAATAGTGGGATTGCTGGGTCATTGGCAGTTCTATTTCCAGTTTTTTAAGGAATCTCCACACTGTTCTCCATAGTGGCTATACTAGTTTGCATTCCCACCAACAGTGTAAGAGGGTTCCCGTTTCTCCACACCCTCTCCAGCATTTATTGCTTGTAGACTTTTGGATAGCAGCCATCCTGACTGGCGTGTAATGGTACCTCATTGTGGTTTTGATTTGCATTTCTCTGATAATGAGTGATGTTGAACATCGTTTCATGTGTTTGTTAGCCATCTGTGTGTCTTCTTTGGAGAAATGTCTGTTTAGTTCTTTGGCCCATTTTTTGGTTGGGTGGTTTACTTTTCTGGAATTGAGCTGCAGGAGTTGCTTGTATATTTTTGAGATTAATTCTTTGTCAGTTTCTTTGTTTGCTGTTATTTTCTCCCATCCTGAAGGCTGTCTTTTCACCTTGCCTATAGTTTCCTTTGTTGTGCAAAAGCTTTTAAGTTTAATCAGGTCCCATTTGTTTATTTTTGCTTTTATTTCCAATATTCTGGGAGGTGGGTCATAGAGAATCCTGCTGTGGTTTATGTAGGAGACTGTTTTGCCAATGTTTTCCTCTAGGAGTTTTATAGTTTCTGGTCTTACATTTAGATCTTTAATCCATTTTGAGTTTATTTTTGTGTATGGTGTTAGAAAGTGTTCTAGTTTCATTCTTTTACAAGTAGTTGACCAGTTTTCCCAGCACCACTTGTTAAAGAGATTGTCTTTTCTCCACTGTATATTCTTGCCTCCTTGGTCAAAGATAAGGTGTCCATAGGTGTGTGGATTTACCTCTTGGCTTTCTATTTTGTTCCATTGATCTATATTTCTCTTTGTGCCAGTACCACACTGTATTGATGACTGTGGCTTTGTAGTAGAGTCTGAAGTCAGGCAGGTTGATTCCTCCAGTTCCATTCTTCTTTCTCAAGATTGCTTTGGCTATTCGAGGTTTTTTGAATTTCCATACAAATTGTGAAATTATTTTTTCTAGTTCTGTGAAAAATACCATTGGTAGCTTGAATGGGATTGCATGCTTTTGAATTGCAGTACTGGAGAAGACTCGTGAGAGTCCCTTGGACTGCAAAGCGATCAAACCAGTCAATCCTAAAGGAAAGCATCCCTGAATATTCATTGGAAGGACTGATACTGAAGCTCTAAGACTGAAGCCACCTGATGCAAAGAGCCGACTCATTGGAAAAGACCCTGATGCTGGGAAAGATTGAGGGCAGGAGGAGAAAGTGGTGACTCAGGATGAGATGGTTGGATACTATCACTGTCTCAATGGCCATGAATTTGAGCAACTTCTGTGAGATAGTGAAGGACAGAGAAGTGTTGTCTGCAACAGTCCAAGGGATTGCAAAGAGTGGGCCACAACTTTGCAACTGAACAACAACAAATAAAAAAAATCTTCATAATGAAATTGATTCTAAACTATTTTAAGAAAAAAGAAATATGTTTAGTTGACATTTTTAATTTCTTCAATTCTTATTATTATTTTCCTAGGATATTTGTGTAAAGTGTATTTGTGAGAAACTGGAGCTTGGAAATCAGAGGGTGCAGGATATTTGCATTTAACAATCTTTGGTCCTCTCTCAACTGCGCCTGAAGTCAGTGATACAGTTTCACCACTTTCAGCTCAGTAGGGTTATTTTAATAACACATCAAAGAAGTTACACTTTGCCTTACATTTAAGACACACATCTCCTTAAATAAGTTGAAGTCCTTTTAAGGCAATGGATTTCAAACCTGTTTTGACAAATGGAATCATCTGGGAGATTTCTTTATAATATTGCTATCTGGAAATCCTGATCAGAAAGCCTGTGATGATTTCAGCAATCAATCATCAATCAAACCTGATTTCAGTCAGGTCCCCAGGTAATGTTGATTGATGTGTCAGATTTTAAAGTCATACTCATGTTTTCTAGAAACATTGAAAATAATATGCAGACCCATTGTGTGCTATTTTTCTTTAGTGTTGATTAAATATATAACTGGTTGAGAGGATGGTGAATGTCTGTGCTTTTTTTTTTTCTGGTTGTTTTTATTTTTATTTTTTATTTTTTTTTCCATTTATTTTTATTAGTTGGAGGCTAATTACTTTACAATATTGTAGTGGTTTTTGTCATACATTGACATGAATCAGCCATGGATTTACATGTAGACGAATGGATAAGGAAGCTGTGGTATGTATACACCATGGAATATTACTCAGCCATTAAAAAGAATTCATTTGAATCAGTTCTAATGAGATGGATGAAACTGGAGCCCATTATACAGAGTGAAGTAAGCCAGAAAGATAAATGTCTGTGCTTTTGAAAGTGCATATTGAGACCTGTATTTTAGTAGTTTTTATGGGTTGAACTGTATCCCCAAAAGAGATATGTTGAAATCCTGACCTGTCCCTTCCCCTACCTAGGTATTTATGAATATGATCTTATTTAGAAACAGAATCTTTGCAGGTATAATAAGGTTACAATGAGGTCATTAGAGTGGACACAGATAAAATTAGACACATGGAGAGAAGACAACCATGTGAAGACAGAGGCAATGATTAGAGTTAATTATCCTATAAACTAAGCAATGCCTGGGGCCTTCAAATGCTAGAAGAGACTAGGAAGGAACCTCCCCTGAAGGTTTTGGAGATATCATGGACCCAGAGATACTAAACAGATCTTCTTCATTTTCAACTGAGCTCAGTGGAAAAGATGCTATGGGGGTGACTTCTGGTTTTTTTTTTTTTCCAATTCTTTCTTCTTATCCTTAAACTTTAAATGCTTTATCACATGTGAATTGCAAGGAGTTTGCAATCAATTTTATGTGAAGTTGAGATTTTTCCATTTTGTGAAATTTGGACCATGTAACAAGTATAAAAATTTTGTAACCTTCAGTCTTCTCATGTATTCTCATATATGCATTTTGGAATGTTTTGGATAATTAGGAACAGTGTATAAAAGGGCCTGACATAGTATCTGGAAAATAGAAAGTCCATAATATAAAGTAACTGTTTCTGACACTATCCAGTCTGGAACTTGTTCTCTGATACTTTCTATTTCCTTTAATTTTCATGTGCCCAAGCAATTTAGAAATTCATGTTTCATTGAATAACTCTCACATTAATGTCATTCAAATAGTTTGACTGCAACTTACACCTAGATATAAATTTTACAATGCAACTGAGTTGAATATTGGCTTCAATCTTAACATTTAACCAAAAGCTATATTTTTGGCTTTGGCTTTAGCATTCAGAAGACCAAATAATGATGTATATAATTCAGTGTAATTTTTGGAAAATATGAGTTTTAGCTTGTGTGTGATAAGAAGGGTACATGCACACACATGCATACACCTTTACCTACCAGGATGTCCTTGCTTTAGACCAAGAAAGGCTATTTTTCAAGGCAAATTCTAGGGAGGTGTTAGTGAGTTCAACAACAAAAAGCTAAATGACCCTGAACTGATAATTTTCTAAATTCCTACTGTGTCTAAAATCTCCAATAAAATGCTTAGAATGCATAATTATACACAGATAATTAAGATTCTTTCCCAGATACAGTGGTAGTTACAGCAAATTCACCATAAGTAAATGTGCTAAATACAATGAAGTAAGATATAAGAGGTTGAAATAAAGGGAATGTGTTTTAAATGTTTTGATGTATGCAAGCATTTAATTTTATTAAATTTAGCACACTGAATCAAAAACTTTCTTTTAGAGACTTTTGTGCATTAAAATAATCCCCTTTTATGAGATAATATACTGGATTATAAAGCAATAACATTTCATCAAGTGTTTAATGATAGTCAAAATTCACCAAATGTACTTTGTTATTTTAAAAAGAAAAAACTATAAATGGATAAACTCATTTTGAAAACTATTATTTTAAAAAAAACCTGTTTATCATATATCATAGTTTTATCATATTAAATAATTTGGTATTTCAAAATTGAAATAAAACTAGTTAATTATAATAAAATTATGTTATGATTTCTTTATCTAGAGTCTCTCTTCAAAATATAATCAATATCTGAATACTAGGACCTAAAATTGCAAATATTTCATTTTAAATGCAAGTAGCATAAGCCAATACATTCAGAGAAGTTATTAAATATTCTTGTAACTGTAAACATTTTGCTATTTATCTGCTATCCTGAATCAAATATACATATATCCATCAAGCCTTATTTCAATAATATTTATCAAGTGATAATTCATATTATTTTCTAAATCTGACATGCAAAACATAATTTGGAAACATCATAAATTATATAATATTTAGAAATAAACATAAAAATTAAATGTTCTATATGCATAGATCTATTTTTTTAATGAATAGAAAAGGCACTTCTTAGTTGGTTATTATTTTTTTCCACATATTTTTAGACTCAGCTTTAATTTTGATATAATGGTATATGGGTTTCTTAATATTTTCTAGCCTGATATTTAGTTTACTATTTCATGTGAAAATAAAATCCACTAAAAGTTGTTTTTCTACTTTTTCTGATTTATACTTTTTCTGATTCTGATTTCTACTCTTTTTAATTTCTACTTTTTCTGATTCATTCATTTACACACACACACACACACACACATATAGTTTAAAAAAATCTAAAAAATCTCTTAATTTTCTGCCCATATTCAAGAGGAAATGCTATTTTAATAAAATTTTGCTTGTTTAATAAAATACAGTTCAGGTTATCCTAAGTAATATCTTATCTGCAGATTGAAGGAAAATATAGAACACAAAAAGCTATTAAAATGTTACACTCTCATTTGTTTTCAAATAATATCTTTAACACCTTCTTTCATACTTCAGTGATAATTTCACATACCGAACTAGTGCAGTATCAATGAGCACCAAATCAAATAAATTATTATTCAAAGGTGCAACTGAGGTGAGAAATTAGGAAGTGTAGAACTCAGAAAACAGGATCGAATATAATCCTTGGCATCTGCTAAGTATTATTCAAATTAAACACGTGCTGTGGGAAGCAGATATTAAGCCAGAGTTAGAAGCTCAGAGAGCTTATTGGGAAGAAGCATTATAGAAGAAAAGGGAGGAAGCAGTATTGGGGAAGAGGGTCTGTTCCACTGAGATGCTGCACTGAGGACCCTGCTGCCTGCCTAGGAAGACACAATAAGACTGCACGTTAGAGGAAATCCCTTTCGGGCATGAAAGCCAAGGCCCTTGAACCACCTCCTGGATCTTACTCAATGGGGTCATTCTATGAGTAGGGGACCTCAGATAAAAAAATTGGAGCACACTGTAAGAAAACACATTGGGGGCTAACCGCTAACCTAGCTCATTACAGCTAGGCAGCCAGTCAATGGCTGATACGTAGATTTCTATTTCCTTCTCTGGTCTCCTCTTTTTTTCCTTGACACCCATTAATCAAGACTCCTCCTTTTTAAGCTTTCTTTTCTGATGGCTGCTCTACAACCCAACTGTAAATTTGGTTTACTACTGGTCCTCATTTGTTCTAGGTCTAGGTGAAATATTTTATTCATTTGTTCCTATATTATATACATGCTAAGGATTTCAATCCTAGGACTACCCCTTGGACTGCAAAGATATTAAACCAGTCAATCCTAAAGAAAAGCCTATGTAAATATTCAGACCTAGGAAAGGAGTCCTTTACATAGAGAACTCAAAAAAGGGACAAGATGGAATATGTCAGGAAATATATAATATGGAGGAGTGTGGTCACCCATTCTCAAAATATGCAAAGTAACCAGAAGAACAGCCTGTGAGACACTGTGGAATCCTTTTGGTATAAAAGAAATGTCTCTTCAACTTGAAGAAATTCCTTTAGCATTTCTTATAGAATGAATATGCTAGCATTGAATTCTCTTATTTTCCTTCATGTACAAGATATTTATCTGGCTATGATTACTCAAGGATAGTTTTGGTGTATATGGAAACCTGGATTCACACTGCTTTTCTTTCAAACCTGTGAAGAGGCTACTATACTATAGGTATTTTTAATGAGAATTTTTAGTCATTTGAATTGTTGTTCCAATGTATAAATATTTTTACTATTTTCAATATTTTCCCTTAAACTTTGATTTATAGTGTGCATATGATTTATCTGAGAGTGGGTTTTCTTTGATTTTCTCTTGTTAGATATTCACTAATTTTCTTGGATCTGGAAATTCGTCTTTTTGGAGGAGTTGTGTGTGTATGTGCTAGGTCTCTAAGTTGTGTCTGACTCTTTGCGACTCCATGGACTGTAGACCACCAGGCTCCTCTCTCTGTGGGATCTCCCAGGCAAGAATATTGGAATGGGCTGCCATTTCCTTCTCCAGGGGATGCTCCTGACCCTGGAATTGAACCCACGTCTTCTGCATTGCAGGTGGATTCTTTACCACTGAGCCACCTGGGAAAACTTTGGAGGAGTTAGTTGTTATCTTAATTTTTTTTTTCTTCATTGATAGTCTTCTTTTCTCCTTCTGAAACTCCAAGGACAAAAGTACTATAAATGTGTATATTATCTCAGTGGTAACTGAGGCTCCATTTACTTGTTGTCTGTTTTCCCCTCCATCTTTCAGCTTGGATGATTTCTGGTGATGTATCATGAAGTTCACTCTTTTCTCTGTTACTGCTACTCTGCTATTGAGCCCTTTCAGTATGAACTTTACTTCAGAGATTGTGCTTTCCAGTTCTAAAACTGTCATTTGTTTCTCTTTTATAATTCCTATTTCCCTCCTAAAATATGTCTTGCCACTCATTTAAAAAATTTGTACTTTTACATTACAGGGCATGGTTAAAGCTGCTTTAAACTTTATGTTTGATAATCCTAATCTTTGGTTCATCCTGAGTTTGTATTATTTCATTTGTGAGAGGTCTCAAAATAAGCAATTCTAATCAGTACCTCGGTTACTCTGATGCAAATTATTTGCAGCATCTGAAGAAAATATATAATAATACAGAATATAACAAGGGACCCTATTTACCTTTTAATGAAATTCTTCAGTCTTAGAGAAAAAGAGCTTGATTAAGACATATTATCTCTCAAAAAAAGAACAAAATTATCCTACCTTGTAGTGTCCATCACCACTTGAAAAAGCACTTGCTGTGATCATTTGATGTAAGTATACATTTGAGATTCTGATGTCTTAGTCTGGTATATACACTCCTCCCATTCATCCCAGTCAATTAAGAGATATCAATACTTTTTACATTAAAGAATATCCCTGATTAAAATAATCCACTTAAAGAGAATTCCAAACAAAAGAAAGGATTCTACATAATTAGAAGAATAAAGCTCATTTAAGAAGACATATTTAGGTGGTTGAGTGCATAGAGGCTCAAATATGATTGATGATTTCTGCAGAAAGAACATGAAAATAATTAATAAGAAAGAAAGAAATGTTCACAGAGACACTATAATTTTTTTAAAGATATATATGTTGTTCCCTGGATACAAAAATTCCAGTTAGAGCTGCTCATATCAGTAATTATAATACTCTCATCCAAAGCCTTGGTCCAGTGGTTAAGAACCCACATTGCAATGCAAGGGATACTGGTTTGATTCCTGGTCTGGGAAGATCACACATGCTACAAAGCACCTAAGCCAGTGCACCAGACTCATGAGCTCACACTCTGGAGCCTGACAGCCACAATCACTGCACACCCTAGAGCTTGTGCTCTACAACAAGAAAAGCCACAGCAATGAGAAGCTCTTGCACTACAAGTAGAGAGGAGCCCCAACTTGCTGAAACCAAAGAAAACCTGCACACAGCAATAAAAATCCAGCACAGCCAAAAATAAATGAATCTTTTATTTAAGAAAAAGCCTTAGAGCAATGGAAAAAATGCACAGAAAAATTACACCGTAATTTGTCCTCTAATAGATTATATAGAACATATAGAAACAAAGTCTTTCATCAATTATCTTGACTTATGTGAAAAAATTCAAGTGAATTCTCTATTATCAATCATGGAAAAAATGCACAGAAAAATTACACTGTAATTTGTCCTCTAATAGATTATATAGAACATATAGAAACAAAGTCTTTCATCAATTATCTTGACTTATGTGAAAAAATTCAAGTGAATTCTCTATTATCAATCTCAAAACAGCAACTTTAAATCACCTTCACATTTTTCACCTTCAGTTTTTTAAGGTGTAGATATGTGTCAGTGTAGCAGGGAATCTCGGATATAACTCCTCTGCCTGAATAGCTTTTCTAACGAGAAACCTAGTGAGACAACAAATATTTGTTCAGTATCTACTTTATGTGAGCACTGTGTTAAACTCTGACAGTCATGGAGAAACAAATTAGAAATTTGACCTTTTCAAGAAACACTTTAATTTCTTTCACAATCACAGTCACTGAGTGCATACCACATAGGCACGGGGCACTATACTATGCATGTGTGTAAATACATATGTTTCATATACACACACACGTGTAGAATTTCAATTTATACTTTACCTGAAAGAATAGAGATTATCCTTTATTCATACATGATATACATAGAGATATTATATATGTCTATATTTTATAAGAATACATACATACATTCAGTTGCATGCTTAGTCGTTGCTCAGTTGTGTCCAACTTGGTCACTTAACTGTGTCTGACTCTCTGTGACCGCAAGGACTACAGCCCACCAGGCTCCTCTGTCCATGGAGTCCTCCAGGAAAGAATAATGGAGTGGGTAGCCATTCCCTTCTCCAGGGGATCTTCCCGACCATGGTATCGAACCCGGGTGTCATGCATTGTAGACAGACTCTTTAACATCTGAGCCACCAGGGAAGCCCTTCATTTAGTTATATACTTAAATATTTGAAAAAATGATGTGCTATTGGATTTAAGCAGTAGTGAAGAGGAACTAGAAAGTCTCTTGATGAAAGTGAAAGAGGAGAGTGAAAAAGTTGGCTTAAAGCTCAACATTCAGAAAACTAAGATCATGGCATCTGATCTAACTAACTTCATGGCAAATAGATGGGGAAACAGTGGAAACAGTGTCAGACTTTATTTTTTTGGGCTCCAAAATCACTGCAGATGGTGATTGCAGCCTTGAAATTAAAAGACACTTACTCCTTGGAAGGAAAGTTATGACCAACCTAGACAGCATATTAAAAAGCAGAGACATTACTTTGCCAACAAAGGTCCAACTGGTCAAGGCTATGGTTTTTCCAGTGGTCATGTATGGATGTGAGAGTTGGACTGTGAAGAAAGCTGAGTGCCGAAAAATTGATGCTTTTGAACTGTGGTGTTGGAGAAGGCTCTTGAGAGTCCCTTGGACTGCAAGGAGATCCAACCAGTCCATCCTAAAAGAGATCAGTCCTGGGTGTTCATTGGAAAGACTGATGCTGAAGCTGAAACTCCAATACTTTGGCCACCTCATGCAAAGAGTTGACTCATTGGAAAAGACCTTGATGCTGGGAGGGATTGGGGGCAGAAGGAGAAGGGGACGACAGAGGATGAGATGGCTGGATGGCATCACCGACTTGATGGACATGAGTTTGGGTAAACTCCAGGAGTTGGTGATGGACAGGGAGGCCTGGCGTGCTGCGATTCATGGGGTCACATAGAGTTGGACATGACTGAGCGACTGAACTGAACTGATGGTGAATGTTAGTTACTTTGCTCATTTGAAGGAAAAATTCAAGCTTTTTTATTCATTAATGTGTTTAGTACAGTATTTAGCAGAGTTTCAAAAGCTTGAATTAACAAATTAATTTTTTAAATGATAGATACACAAATATGGAATGTACATGCCTTCTATGGTAGTAAATTCCACTTCAAAGAAATTGCTCAAACAGCAATTTTGAGAATATCAAAACAGCTTTTTGTTGCTGTTGTTGTTGTTGTTGTTCAGTTGCTAAGTTGTGGCTGACTCTTTGTGACCCCACGGACCTGCCAGACTCCTATGTCCATGTGATTTCCTAGGCAAGAATACTGGAGTGAGTTGCCATGTTCTCCTCCAGGGGATCTTCCTGGATCAGGGACTGAATCCGTGTCTCCTGCATTACCACTAAGTCATAATAGAAAGTAACATATTGGTTCAAATAAACTATGCAATATTTAACTCTCTGTGAATTTATGACTGTTGCTTTATTTAGCTTCTTATAAACATTATATGAATAGAAATGAATAGCTATGACCCTTATGTGAAAACATAGTTTTTCAACTATGTTTTATTGTAGTTAATCTATATCTAGTCATTTGAATATATGTATTTTCCTTATAAACAACATAGTTACCAAAATGTGTATTAGTATTCTTGAACAAAAGTTGTCATATATCCTGTCATTTTATGTAACATTGGAAAACACCTACTAGCTAGTCCATAAAAGCGGGTGATAAATATGTATATATTTTCAGATATGAGCCACACATGCCAAAATACATGTAAGCACTGCCAAACAAAGCTCAAAATGGGCAGAAGGAAATCAGGCAAGAAGGAAGCAAGCAAGGGACCTGCCCAGACTTCAAGAAAGAACTGTCTGCATGAATAACCTTGCAGAAAGGGAGGGTCTCTCCATGAAGCACAGAAGCTAACTCTCTTGTTTAATACAAGAACATAAGACTGGGGACAGGGGGACTGTGAGATCTGGCAGAACTCTTCACAGCCCTGGTATTAGACATGCAAGGGAGACAAAGCCAAACAAACATATTATATACATTAGAAATGCTTATAGGAAACAACTTTTCCTGTGACCACAAAGGAGAAGAAGCTTCCCATTTAAACAGCCTAGAAGGCTAATGTGGCCCCATCCTATTCCACACCTGAAGCTCCTGCAAAGAGCCACATCAGAAAATCTAACTTTTGTTTAGTACAAATAAAAACACACTGGTAAAAAGATGTGTAAAGTGCAATAAGAAAACATGTAGGAAAAAAATGCAGTGAATTTACTCAACAGAGATATTTTCCAGATTCTCATACAACAAAGCTATGATCAGCCTTCTGCTATGAAAAAAGAAGCTAAGATTGTACAGACATAGTTACCTCTATTAAAGAATATCAGAAAGCAGAAAACTAAGAACACAAAGTCAAAAGAGTAAAACCAAAGGATTTGAAAAATGAACTAGAAGACATAAAAAATGGAATTAAGGCTTAAAACATGGGAATTAATATGTGTCATAGTCCAGGTGCTCAAAACAAAACTGATACTGGAGAAAAACATGAATATGTTATTTGAGAGTAAATTTCAGGACAGCAAGAAGCTAAAGGAAAAGGGAATGAGGAAGAGAAGACACAAGAAGCAAAATCACTGGCTAAGTCACAAGAGCAAGCACCCCTTTCTGCTTTTCTTGAAGTATACTTTCCTAGAGGTCATAGAGGAACTATACACCATCTATTCTGAAGAAGGGGAAGGAGAAGTATTTATCTGTAGGTTTCTGTATCCTATTATTCAAAGTTTACCTGATAAGGCTTCAACTCTCCCAAGATTCAGAATGGTACCAGTTTCCCCAAACCACTGTTGCAGAAGCCTGGGCCCAACACAGTAACATTAGCATCCAGGGTCCTGCGCAGGTCAGCGAAGTTCCTATCTGCCCGCTGTTGCCTGCAGGTCTATGGACTGGCAGTGGGATCCACAGGCTTCCCCCCTTGCTCAGTGGTAAAGAATCTGCCTGCCAATGCAGGAGATGCAAGAGATGTGGGTTCAATCTATGGATTGGGAAGATCCCCTAAAGGAGGAAATGGCAAAGTATTCTTGCCTGGAAAATCTCAAGGACTGAGGAGCCTGGGTTACAGTCCATGGGTTGCAAAGAGTTGGGCAGGATAGAACACATGAAAGAACAAATAAACTGGGATTCATGGCTGACAAACACACCCTGATGTTTATATTGCCTAAGCTGTGTCAGGAAAGCCCCAAAACTAAAAGTGGGCAGCACATGAAGCAGGCATCAGACTACATACTGCGGGGTTTTTTTTTTTTTTTTTTTTCCTTTATGTGACAGGGAGGACCAGGGAGCAATCATCAAAGCAAAACCCATGGTCTTTAGAGTGTGCATTAACAACAACAACCTAACTTTCACCTAATAGAAGAGCAGGCTCTTGCTAGGAGTATGGTGGCCAAAAAGCAACCAAGTTCACAGATCTTTCACTTTCACTTTCCACAGATCCACTGCATAAACTGATTTATCCAGATGCATAAATTGAGTCCAGTGTGGTATGACTGATCAGAATGTAGAGGTGGTAAGCAATAAAAATGGAGCCATAACACATCTAGAAATAAACTTGAGTGCAAGGCAGAAAGAATGCAGTTAGTGGGGTAAGTTTGCTGATAGCTTCACTGATGGTGAAAGACAAAGAATGTCTCTTCTAGCTGTCCACCCCAGTTATAAGAACAGAAGCATATTTAATGGTATAAACTAAAACACTAAGAATGATTATATCATTTCATAAATTTGAATGGTAGAGAGATGGAAGAAAGAGAATAATTATTCCTTTCAATGAAAATGAATGAAATTAACCTACCTAAAATAAATTTAGCAATATGGCCAAGGTCACAAAGTTATTAAGTAGCAGGATCAGAAAGGGAATTCAGGTCTTCTGACCCTTGGCAGGTGCTGAAATGATGTCCAGATCACACTATTCCATAATACTTAAGAAGCAGATGGTAGTCCCTGGAAACCTTTGAGCTGTAATCGGCAGGATGCATGAAATTATGCATGCCCAACCAAAGGTAGGAGTGTGAAAACACACACATTCACTCTAAGATAAACCAATGCTCGTTATGAATATTGCACATCTAGTTTTATTTTTAATAAACTGTAAATTCAGAGAGGGTAAAAATCTTGTCTCCTATTTTGGTTTTGGACTCTGGCAGAACACTATGTTGCGCATTTGAAACTTTAAGGAGAGATCCCTCTATCACCGACATGGTCCTGTCTGACATAGATGAGAGTGTATTTCATTACTTAAGATATCAGAGGAATTTACAAAGTTGCTATTGACCATATGCCCAATATCCCTCTTCTTTGGATAAACAAACTCAAAATAAAAATTATCTAAATTTCACAACGCATTTTAGAGGAGTGTATCCCTGGGATATAAAATAGACTGCTAAAAACATGCAACTTGATTTCTAACCTTGTTTCCAAACTTTGAAATGATTTCTTTTTAATTCATATTAGAGTTAAAATTTAAAAATTTAGAGTCAATTTTTTTTCTGCTATTAAAGTAGAATAGTAAATACTTTTGTATAACTTGAAATATTCTTCAAATTCTTTCAGACTGAAGTATTGAGCAAGGAAACAGTGAACCCAAACAGAGTAATGATCCTGCAAATCTACGGAAGTATAAATGTCCAGAGAATCAAGTGACAGTATTTACTCGGGCCCCACAAAGAGAGGTCTGACAGACATTCTGCATCTGCAAAGTGTCAGCAGGTCATCAAACCAAATCCTACTTTGAAGTTCTGTGGTTGTTTGCAACACAGGCCTGTTCCAAGGGTCACAGAAGCAGAGCTTAGCTTTTCATCTGATGCCAGGCCACATCAATCAATTTAAGAAGAGTTACTGCACCCAGAAACCTTTGTGAGCAGTGGTACAACAGGAAACAGTGGCCTCAAGGGGGAGAACAGCTGCCAGACACATACATACCATTTGGTATGTGGCATGGCTAGATCTCAAGGGTGAGAAACAGCCAGTCTATCAGGGCTGATCTTTCTTCCTCCTAAAATACAGAATCCCAGGAATATTTGTCTTCTGGATCTGGCTCAGTAATTGTCAGAACCAGGAAAATAAGGTTTGACAGGCTGATGAGTGCACTGCAAAAGCAACAGCAAAGTGTGATAAAGAAGCGACTAACTTAGTGGCCTGTGGTTCAGATAATGCCATTGCAACGAAGGCCTGAAACCAGGGTGCTTTTCCAAGACTCAGAGCAGTGAATCCCAAACTGGCTGTTACTGCGCTTGGTTATCTGGAACAGCTGAGGGCATGGAGGGGCCAGAGGGCTTCAGGAAGGCACTGCCAGTAAGAGGCGAGGGAAAGGCAGCTCCCATTTCTTGTCATACAACTGCCAGTTTCCAAAGATCTCAGGTATTAAAGGGCTTTGCCGTAGAGGTGATTGACTGTGAATGTCTTGTTAGGAGATGGCACAGGGAAACGGAGGCGGACTCTAACCCTGCAGAGAGAAGATAGCTCTCGGTTGGCTGTGCTTCCATAAGGTCTCAGGCTGGGCAGGACACTGTTTTACTCAGCAAGCAGCAGGCTAGCAAAGCAGAACTGTCATCAACACACCCAGGACCAGGAGTTCATTCTCCCATGCTGTCTTTGTGGCATCTTAAGGCAGTTCCTGTATTTTTGGTGGGTTAGATGACTCTGTCGGCCGGGATGTGTTTAAAGATTAAACACTTACGGGCACAGAATATATTTATGCTGGTTGAAGATTATGCGGCAGCCCAGACTGCCTTTATGGGATAATTATTTTCTGCCTTTGAGAGGCAAGGTTGTTTAGAATTTCCATCAGTGACACAGCCTCTGCCTTTGATGACATGTTTATTACAGCCCTGCACCCAGGCTGCTGGTACTGGAGGAGGCTTTTTCATCTAAGCTGTCTGCACACCTTAAACACATGTGCCTAACACCAGATGAAATGCAGGAATAATCAGCTGACATTACCAATAGTGGTTGCAGTTTAAATAACAAGAGGTCCATAGAATTACTATGAATTAGAGTTGACCCCCACAAAGTTGGAATGGGCCTGGATAGTAGGAGTGAAAGTAAAGTCTCACCGTATAGTGCCTGCCACACTATATAGTGCAATGGTTCAAATACAGACTTTGATATCCAACAAATCACTCTTAGTTTCTCCACTACTTCTTACGCTGCTTTAGGCAATGCTAATTCTTTAAATATCAAAGAATTCATGCAATTAAAAAAAGGGAAAAATGATAATGAGACACGTAACTCATGGAACTTTTATAAGGACGAAAGAAGATAATGTTAAAGTACTTGACAGAGTGCCTGATACCACACAGCCTGAGAAATATTAGTTATAATGATTACAATTATCATCTTGCTATTTTGAACAACATTTTTTTTCCTAGAATGTCTTTCTAATTTGAAGCTGTTATAGGATGATCACCCAATCAATATTTGTTACAATAGATTTTTACATGAATTTATTACAGTAAGAATGTAGAATGAGTTTGGGACAAAATAACAGATCTAATTACAAGGCAGTCTGAATAGGGAATAGCACCATCTCAGCAGAATCAAGAGTCCAGGGCATGTGCATGGTATAACATGACTTATGTAGAAAGCATCAAAAAGTGAGAGTGATGGATGAGGAGGACAGGACAAACTCATCAGCTAGGTTTTTCATTGGTTTCTCATAGTTGAACCCACCAACCATGGGTTGAATACACAAAATAAAACCAATGTGAAGAAGACGACCACCTCATTAATATAATCTAGAGCCTCCCATCCTGTTATTTATTCATTAATAGATTCTGAGGTGAGAGCCTCTCAGAAGTGAATCCTCCAGTTGTTATAGCCTCTATATGAAAGGGCATCTTGATATTACTTCTAAATCCTCTCACTGATCCTGGGATTTCTCTCCCTCTTAGCACAAGCACCTGTGACCCTCAGTTTCTCCCCTATTTCAACTGAAAGTGTAATTCACAGTTTGTAGAAACTCAGATTGGGGGAGATCAATGACAATGCTGTGTGAAATTTGTAGCATTGCTGAAGTTTCAGTTCTAGGTAATCAAACAGTCATCAAGATGTAAGTTTGTTATCTAAGCTCTAGCACTTAATGATTATGTGAACTTGGACAAACTTAAGTATCTTTAAATCACAATTATACATATTTTTAAATGAGAGAGTGAGAGAGGGAAAGAGAGAGGAAAAGAGGAATATTGATTTAGAGTTTAAATTATTCAACTAGACACTTATATCTCTAGACAAAAATAAACAAACAACATAAAAAAAACATAGCTCTACAAGAGAAGTTAAATGTGTATGCAAGTGTGTGTGTCTGTAGTTTGATGTCAGAGACGACAGGAATCTAAATTGTTACTAAGTGATCAGAAGAAGAAGGAACATTTTTGAGTTTGTCTCAGCAGGTAGCACACATTTGCAAAACTGTGGATTGGATTAAAACAATATGATTGAAAACAGAATAAAAGAGAGAAAATATAGCTATGGTTACATGGAGTGGTATCTTAATAATCTGCACAAGAAGAAACAAATTTCTAATTAAAAAGTATAGGGGATTTCCCTAAGAAAAATAAGGAGAATTTCTCCTTTTTACTGACAATAAACTTGATGTCTCCCCCAGATATGAGAGTCGTGAAAACCTGCATGTGGTTATAACAAAACATGCACATCTTCTGTTATAGTCTTTTGCTGTAGTCCATGCAGCCCCATGGACTAGAGCCCTCCAGGTTCCTCTGATAATTGGGCAGGTGGTCATGCCCTCCTCCAGGGGATCTTCCTGACACAGAGATCAAACCCCCATCTCTTAGGTCTCCTGACAGATTCTTTATCACGAGCACCACCTGGGAAGCTCATAGAAAGTGTAAACCATCTAGGCAGTCTGCATGGGTGGCTATGAGCCAACAACTCTGGGAATAACTCCCGCACCTGTACCCTCAACACACACACCCTTTACATCCTGAATCAGTTTTGACTTTGTGCCAGTGTAGCTAAGAATTCTAAGCCACTTCAATATTCCTGGAAAAATTCTGGCCCTTCCTGAAATGTCTAAAAATAATGAGGAAATTATCCAAAGAATAAAAATGTAACACCAGAGAGAAAATCAGACATCATACAGTACTTAATATTATACCCAAATAAGTTGAGCAGTAAAACAGCTAAAGCAATTTTATGTACTTAGGAAGAGCCAGTCAACTGTTTTAATAATCCACCCTAAGTAAAATGCCTGTATACCTCAGAGATAATGATGTGCATTAGCATGATATTTGAAGATATGGACAACACAGATTGTGTATAGGAAAGACACAATGAAAAAAGTAAATTATAACATGCATTATAGTCCACACTATATTAAAATTTGCCCTTTGAGATTGTGTATGGCATACTTACAATATGAGGACTGACTTCATCTGCCTGATTACACTGGGATGGCTAATTATAACCTGAATTCCCTTGGAACAAAATACCAGTGTTGAGGCAAAGGTATCCTCACTAACTAAAGAACAGAGAGAAAACAAAGAGTTCTACCTTCAAGATTATACTTCTTGGCTGTATATTACATCGATTTATATTTTTCATGAGCTTTATCATTACATTTGCTAGATTAATTTTAAGCTACACCAGCCAGACTGTTTTTAGAATTATTCATTGATGCTATTTCCATAGGCTACAAAATAAATAGCACATCCAAGAAACTCAACACGCTATTCTTTTAAAACCTGAAAAGCACAAATGGTTTTCAAATTCTTGAGAATAAACCTAAACAGTTAAATACATTTTGTAAGAAAATAAATTAGCCTTTGTTTTTCTTGGATTTACAAGAATATTGATCATCTCTGGTAGCTGTTCCTATCTCTAGCTCGTGTCCGGGGTAAAGAACAGGAAGGGATGACCATGATATTGTGGAACTATGCTGAGAAATGCATATAAAAACAGGGCCATGAGAGCTGCAGGGCCAGACCTCTGCCTGGTTTGGCACCAGATCTTAAAAATAGCAATGGCAATATTGTGGGCAGACACCCATCACTGTAAATCATTGGGTGCCTTAGGCTTAAAAGTAAATATGTATCAGTTATATCTCATGGTTTCTCCAAACTCAGTATTATTGAACAAAATAATGACACTGGGGAGACAATGGGCACAGGAAAAGTGCCGCTGGCTGTATTTTTCAATTTATTATTCCCCAAACATTTCATTAGAACTTGGCCCAGCTTTTAAGTTCAAAGAGTGTATGTTCTGAACAAAATGAATATATGATGAGGGAACCACAATATGCCCAGAATATTCATCTAAGCTTTAATTTTAAGGAAAATTAATAAATTAGTGATTTGGACATTCTAAGTTCCAGGGGGAGGAGAAAATTAGCACAAGAAACAGATGAAGAATATTAACTCCATATGATCAGAATGTTTTGAAGGAAACTGAAGTGGGCAAACTTTGAAATTACAAATGATTGGAAATGATTTGAAAATGATTTGACATTTTCTTGCAACATGTCCTATATTTTCTTTGACTTTATCTATCATTTAGAACATGCTCTTAAATAACCACTACAATATTGTAAATTAGCCTCCAACTAATAAAAATAAATGAAAAATAAATAAATAAATAAAGGTGGGAAATGCTTCTTAAAAAAAAAAAAACAAACAAAGTTCAACAATCAGTAATCCAGTTAAAGTATGGATGAATTAGCTACAGTTATAATAAATGGAAAATATGGAAATAAAAATAAGGATTTAAATATCTGTCTTCAAATATTTATTTGCTATTAATATTAGACTAAGAATTACACATCTGTTATTTTAAATAGAAAGGAAAACTAGATAATTCACACAATGCCAAGTCGCTTCAGTTGTGTCCAACTCTGTGCGACCCTGTGGACAGGAGCCCACCAGGCTCCTCCATCCACAGGATTCTTTAGGCAAGAGTACTGGAGTGGGTTGCCATTCTAGGTTTAATCTGTGCTTGTATTATGCAATCTAATCATTTAATGATTTCAGTAAGTTCACAAAAATAGGAAAAATTTTTTTTGGTCAGAAGGAGAATATATTAATATCAGATTTTGGAAACTAAAAATGCCCATGCATCTGTTGACATCTCATTGGTAAATGTGGACTTATTTAAAGCAGGACATCTGACTTAACTAATTTGTCTTGACAAAAGAGCTTGAGTCAGGTTGCTAATTAATAGCTTCTCTGTTGTGTATTTAATAGAGCAATAGACTACAACTAGAGAAACCTAGATATCATCCTAGGCTCTGCCATCCACTATCTGAGTGACCTGAGCAATGTGCTGCTAGATAGTTTAGTTTCTTTATGAAACAGTGAAAATTATCTAGGTTGACCAGATTCAGAGAAACCAGAATTTAGAATTTCTTTCTCTCACTAAGTAAGAGCTGAGTCGTGTTCAAATCAGAGATTGATTTCAGTTGATCTTAGTTTCACATTTGACATGGAAACACCACTCAGTACTAATTTTGATCAAACAGCAACATTGGATGCCATGCAATACTTACTATACAGTAGGAGTTTGTTGAAGATTTGCATAATAACGATCTAATAAACTGCTTATTTTTTGACAACAGTTATTTGAAAAGTGGAATCACTTAGCCCTTCCATGACAGAAGCTCCGGAGAGATTCAGAATGACCCAGACTTTCAAAATGTCAAAACTTGTTTGAATTCTTAATGAAAAGAAACTTGGTATCAAAAAAATAAAAGAAATTATGATGAAGTATAGGTATTTTTCCTGTGTCAAAAAATGGTGAGTTCCCTTAGTGTGTAGCACTGTGGTTTGCTCATCAGAAAGGGATAAACATTTGGAAAATAAATCACCTTTTGGCATTGCCCTTTTTACCTTTATACTGTTTAACTACTTATTCCAGGGAACACTCACAGAACAAGTGCCACTTGGCATTTTGCTATAAAATATAAGATTTGTTTTCAGCTTTCAGTATAGAAAGTGAGTTTGTAGTCTCAGGAAATGAAATTATCACTATGTTTGCAATGATTTGAAATATCCATATCAAGGAAGACCACTGATGACATTCAACTGATCTCATTTATTATATTATTGTGCAGACTTCTAGCACCTCTATAGTTAATGGCCTCACAGTATCATGTAAGCAACGCCATTTTAATAACCTTAACTCAAATAGATTGAAAATAAATCTCCTTGAGGATTCAGGCTAAAACCTAGTAAACCAGTTTTGAGGTTAACCACATTTTCTGTTTTACATCATTCATTTAAGATCAGTTGAAATTTTAAGACTTAAAATAAAATTGCCCCCACAGTATATGTACTGTCATGTATAATCTCAATGACCAAATTTTAATATATTGTGAGCTATAAAGCATTTAAAATGAATAGCTCTCTTTAATAAGTAACACAAAAGGCAGAGGAACCAGAGATCAAATTGCCAGCATCCATTGGATCATCAAAAAAGCAAGAGAGTTCCAGAAAAACATCTATTTCTGCTTTATCAACTATGCCAAAGCCTTTGATTGTGTGGATCACAATAAACTGTGGAAAATTCTTCAAGAGATGGGAATATCAGACCACCTGACCTGCCTCTTGAGAAATCTGTATGCAGGTCAGGAAGCAACAGTTAGAACTGGACATGGAACAACAGACTGGTTCCAAATAGGAAAAGGAATACATCAAGGCTGTATATTGTCACCCTGCTTATTTAACTTATATGCATCACTTTTGCCATGAAGTGATGGGACCAGATGCCATGATCTTAGTTTTCTGAATGTTGAGCTTTAAGCCAATTTTTTCCCTCTCCTCTTTCACTTTCATCAAGATGTTCTTTAGTTCTTCTTTACTTTCTGCCATAAGGGTGGTGTCATCTGCATATTTGATCTTAAATGAATGATGTAAAATAGAAAATGTGGTTAACCTAAAAACTGGTTTACTAGGTTTTAGCCTGAATCCTTATTTAACTTATAATATCATGAGAAACTCTGGACTGGAAGAAGCACAAGCTGGAACCAGGATTGCCGGGAGAAATAGCAATAACCTCAGATGTACAGGTGACACCACCCTTATGGCAGAAAGTGAAGAAGAATTAAAGAACCTCTTGATGAAAGTGAAAGAGGAGAGTGAAAATGTTGGCTTAAAGTTCAACATTCAGAAAACTAAGATCATGGCATCTGGTCCCATCACTTCATGGCAAGTAGATGGGGAAACAGTGGAAACAGTGGCTGACTTTATTTTTCTGGGATCCAAAATCACTGCAGATGGTGACTGCAGCCATGAAATTAAAATGCTCTTACTCCTTGGAAAGTTATGACCAACCTAGACAACATATTAAAAAGCAGAGACATTACTTTGACAACAAATGTCCATCTAGCTAAGGCTATGGTTTTTCGTGTTCATGTATGGATGTGAGAGTCGGACTATAAAGAAAGCTGAGCACAGAAGAATTGATGCTTTTGAACTGTGGTATTGGAGAAGACTCTTGAGAGTCCCTTGGACTGCAAGGAGATCCAACCAGTCCATCCTCAAGGAGATCAGTCCTGGGTGCTCATTGGAAGGACTGATGCTGACGCTGAAACTCCAATACTTTGGCCACCTGATGCAAAGAGCTGACTCATTGGAAAAGACCCTGATGCTGGGAGGGATTGAGGGCAGGAGGAGAAGGGGACGACAGAGGGTGAGATGGTTGGATGGCATCACCGACTCAATGGACACGGATTTGGGTAGACTCTGGGAGTTGGTGATGGACAGGGAGGCCTGGCGTGCTGCGGTTCATGGGGTTGCAAAGAGTTGGACACTACTGAGCAACTGAACTGAACTGAACTGGTCATGTATCAGGCATTGCACTAATCCCTTTTCATATATTTTTCATTGATTTAACATAAAAATTTTGACCTCTTACTATGTGGCATGCCTATGTAAAGCAGTAAGACAAGGATGAGAATACACATAAGATCTCTACCTTTATGGCTCTCCCAGTTTATAGAGAAATATATTAAGACTTATTATGAATCAATGCAAAATTATAAATGTTATTAAAAAATAAGTGCATACTAGTCTCAGGAAACATAACTTCATGCTGGCATTCTAATTATATAAGTAAGAAGTATTATTACATTTTGCTGGTAAATTTACTTAATCACTACAAACCTAAATTTGCAAAAAGAAGTAAACCCAAGATTCAAGCTGAAGGTATTTATCTGCCAATCTCAGTTGCAACTATACTTTGTTATAGTAATAAATAAATGTGTTACATAGATAAGAAAATCCTTTCTCAAAAAAATTTTAAAAACAAATTGAATGAGACTATTGAGCCATTCTAGAATGCCATCAATAGTAAATGTTAATGTTTTATTATTTTTGTGAAAGTATATGTATCAAATTGTCAGACTGTTCAAGCCTTCAATATAATGTCATCACAATGACATCCAAGACGATCTAAAAATACATTTTTTTTCTATTTCTATTACTCTATCACAAAAATTAGATTGCATGTTTTTTTCCCCAGCCATTTGTCAGGAATGCATGACTTAAGATGGAGACAAGCATGTGGTGTATATGAAATTCACTACTGGGGAGAGGTGTAATTCTCAAATCAATTCACACTGAAAATCCCAAAAGGTAGATGTTCAGAATTGCTAGGGCTGTTATGCAATCCAGCTGCTTCTCACACATGCAACTCAAGGTAGCATATTCCAGGGCATATAACAACAAAGATTTAATTATTTAACAAAGGTAAACAATTCTCCCGAGCAACACCATTCAGGCCTGTTTGACTTGTATGTTTGAACGTATTGACAGACCCAGTGTAATAGTATAAAGGCAACCCTGTTGTCTTGGCTCATACTAAACTATCATGAACATCCTTTTCACCTGCAAACTGAAAACAGTATCTCCTCCTAAAGTGAAGTTACAAAAAAAAAAAAAAAAAAAAGGAAGACATTAGTACTGTACTTAACAATCTTTCTCTTTTTCCTCTTATTCAAACATTTTCATTCTTTTCAGTGTCTATCTCAAATGTTGAAAGTGTGCCTTACTGCAGCTATAATTCGAGGTTCTTTCCATGGAAAATTCATGAGTGATGGAACTCATGGGACTGAAGCTCACCTTACTAACTCCTAACCAAGTAGGTCAAATAGTCTCTAATATGCTTAAACACCTAAGAATGAACAAAATTTTGTGGGGAAGAAAAAGTCTTAGACCTAAAAGCATATAGCCACACAACTCCTGAAGCGAAAACTGAGATGGAATCATTGTAATAATAAAAATAATAATAGATCAGTATAATGGAAGAATATTCCACAAAGATGTGTTAGTGAAAGAGAGGCAATTAGTAACTAACTCAGCTTTCAATGCATAGGAAAAGAACAGTATATTGAGCAAATAGTGCTAGTTCTGGAGATTATGCATCAGATAGAAACAGTGAATGCAATTGTTCCTGATATCACATGTAATTATTGTAAGACTACATAAATTAAATTTTAAACATAATACAAATAATAAATTTTAGGGCAGAATTTAGAACTACATCCAATCAAGAAACCCAGACTATTAAAAAGCAAAGTAAATTTAAATATGAATTTTAAAAAGCAAAAAGATTAACAGTGGCCTTGGGGAAACATGGACAAGACACATAAGAAATATAGGTTAACATTAATATGCAGAGGGTTTCAGCTCAGTTCAGTCTCTGAGTTGTGTCCAACTCTTTGCGACCCCATGGACTGCAGCATGCCAGGCTTCCCTGTCCATCACCAACTCCTGGAGCTTGTTCAAACTCTTATCCATTGAGTTGGTGATGCCATCCAACCACCTCATCCTCTGTCATGCCCTTCTCCTCCTGCCTGCAATCTTTCCCAGCATCTGGGTCTTTTCCAATGAGTCAGTTCTCGGCACCAGGTGACCAAAGTATTGGAGTTTCAGCTTTAGCATCAGTCCTTCCAATGCATATTCAGGACTGATTTCCTTTAGGATGGACTGGTTGGATCTCCTTGCTGACCAAGGGACTCTCAAGAGTCTTCTCCAACACCAAGTTTAACAGCATCAATTCTTTCGTGCTTAGCTTTCTTTATAGTCCAACTCTCACTTTCCTACAGAGTGGAATTCCTATGGACTGCAATGCAAAAGTAGGAAGTCAAAAGATACCTGGACTAACAGGTCAAAGGCAGAAGGTTTATACTGATTTTAAAAGCAGAAATAGAAACAATTCAATATAAAAATCTTCAAAGAATCAATAAACATGTGAAAATAAGCTGAACTGTTCAGCAACCAGGGAAATAGAAACTATTAGTACAGTAACATGTCAACTTTTCACCCATGAGATTGAAAAGATTTAGAAATACTGTACATTGATGACACATTAATCATGGAAATTCTACTGCTGTTTAGAATTTAACCTTGCAATATCTTTTAGAATTATAAATGTGTGTGCCCTTTGATCTAACAATTTTGCTTTTAGAAAACATCTTGGAGAAATAAAAATGTTTATAGATATTCATTGACTAAAATACTTTATTTTTTTTATTATTATTTTTTTTAATTTAATTTTTTTTTTATTAGTTGGAGGCCAATCACTTCACAACATTTCAGTGGGTTTTGTCATACGTTGATATGAATCAGCCATGGATTTACACATATTCCCCATCCCGATCCCCCCTCCCACCTCCCTCTCCACCCGATTCCTCTGGGTCTTCCCAGTGCACCAGGCCGGAGCACTTGTTAAAACCATTTTGTTAAATCAATTAAACCTGATGAGTGGGTGGAAGGAAGTCATAATGCATTGATGAATAAGAAAGACAGTTTGAAAAAAAAAACACAAAACTGTGATGAATAATCCTTTTTAATGAAAACAATTCATGAGAAAATGGCATGAATATGTTTGTATGTATTTATACTTTGTATTTTATATATGGCTGTGGAGAAATATAGTAGGAGCTATCAACTGGGACATCAACACTGCTATATCATGAAAATAGAAAGTATAAAACGGAGAGAAAAGAAGACTATTAACTTTTAAGGAAACACACATATATATTAAAACAATTTCGGTGGTTGCATTGTGTCCCTGAGAATTTTGTTCACACTGTTAAATTCTTTATCAAATACTCTTTCTGGAATAACCTATATACTACATATCTTTTGCAAGTTTTCCATTATAGACAGACCTAAAAGATACTGTCATTTCTTCCTAAAGAATTCAGATTTGGACAATTGTTTAAATATCATGCCAGAGATTTTATTTCAGCTAAAATCAGGAAATTTTCATGGATGACAAACTTTTAAAGGATATGAGAATAAAAATGTATTTTAGTGAGTTGGAATATAACAGAAGTTTCATTTGAACTTGTAAGACAGAAGGTAAAAGGACATACAGGCACATATACATAGAACTGAATGACAGATAATCCCTCCTTCAGTATTGAGGTAATATTTAAAAACAAATCACAGAACAGACGAATATTCAGAAGAAATTGCAGAAGAAATTCTCACACCACAAAAATGGGAAGAATTAGTTAAGAAAAAAACAACAAAAAGAAAAATAAAAAGAAATAAAAGATTCAGACATGACTCAGTGTCTACTGGCTCTATCCTCTTTCTATTCCAGATGGAAAAAGAGACTGTATGAATAAATTCCTAATATCTCTCAGTATCATCTAATTTCCAGAAAAAAACAAAAGAACAAAAAAACCTGACAACCATTGCAGATGGTTAGAGTTTTAGCAAAAGAGGAAAAATTGCAAGGAATTTCTAATTTTAAAGAATCACTATTAAAATAAGACCTCTATCTAAAACCCAGATATATTCTACATAATGGCACAATAAAACCTAGCTAGGTGAAATGGATTCTGACTTACATGTGTAATGACACCTCTTACATGGCAACAGGTCCTGTCAAAGTTGTACTGCACAACACTCTGTTCTCCAACAAAGTAAATACAACAGTACCCAGTGATCAAATCTGAGCTTCCCAGGGGGCTCTAGTGAGTGGCAAAGAACCTGCTTGCCAATGCAGGAGAAGTAACGAAGGAGAGTTCGAATCCTGGGTCAGGGAGATCCCCTAGAGGAGAGCATGGTAACCCACTCGTGGTCTTGCCTGGAGAATCCCATGGACAAAGGAGCCTAGAGGGCTACAGTTCACAGGATCACAAGGATTCAGACATGATTGAAGCGACTTAGCAAGCACATGCATGGTCAAACTAGTTGTGAGAAGAAAAACAATTCTCAGATGAGATGGGTTGGGTGGTAACAATAATTTACTCATGTTAACTACACAAATTAAATGTTGCATAGTCCTGACAACTAAAGTATAATCAACTTGAAAAACAGATGCCAAGGGAAATTTTGCAGAGTATAGGAAAATAAGTAAAAGAGAAACATAGTAGGCAGGGGGAAAAAAAAACACTTTAGTCTGGAATAAGATACATATTTGGGAATAGGAATATCTTTTCCCAAAATGCTTTGTGCTCTAGGATAATTTAATATGAAAATGAACTGAATATAAGGAAAACCCAGACACAATTTGAAAATACAGAGAGGGTGGAAAGGAGGGATGGGAGGTCTAAGAAAATCATATTTATACTATTAAAGGAATAATTATTGATGTTCATTCAAAGACCACCAGAGACACAACTGTAGCTGAACGAAGTTGAACTCACTGCTGCATTTCAATGATAGAGATCTTACACCTTGAGCAACCATGGGATGTCCCATGAAAAGAATGTTGGAACTTATAGGATTTGATCTGTGTTCAGTGTTTTGGGAGAATGGCTTCAATAAAGCAAGATTTTACTCTGCATTGGATGCTGTCAGAAAGCAGGATAATTCAGTGACTACCTTCATAATTTTCATCAGAGAGACAGAAAGAGTGAAGTGAAACTAAACATGTAACCGAAAGGAAACATCAATCATTTATATCAAGCAAAATAGTAAAACATTTAGCCACTTTTATAGTATAAATAAAGTACATGTTTTACTTCATTCAGATGTGATTACAGAGTAATCTTGATTTTGTGTTGATCCACTATGGTCACATAGTGACCTTGTCCAATGTAGGTGTTCTGTGAAATCACTCAGCTTCAATAGCAGAACACCAAGGCCAGACAATACAGGTCTAGCACCTAGAAATATCAAAGAATAAGCAGCAATGCCAGGCCAATTCCTGGCTATCAAAAACAGCTTTTATTTTCATCTTTATTTTTAGTTAATAAACATTTTTAGAGCAGTTTTAGGTTCATAGCAAAACTGATTGGAAATTACAGTATTCCCAAGTGCCCCTGTCTACCCCCCCCCCCCCCCCCGCAACACACACACACACAAACTCACCCACTACACATGTCCCAGGGAGCACTGGCAAATTTGTTAAAACTGATGAACCCACATTGATGTGTCCTTATCACCTGAAGTCCACAGTTACATTAAATTTCACTTTTGACGTTTCTTTATGGGTTTTGACAACTATATAGTAACATATATCAACCATTAGGGAATCAAACAGAATAGTTTTCACTGACATAAAAATTCTGTTTTCTGCTATTCATACCTTTCTTCCCACAATCCTGGACAAATCTTTTTTTTTTTAATTGCCTCCACAGTTTTGCCACTCCTGGGATAACGTAGGTACTTTTGAAATTATACAGTGAATAGCTTTTCAGATTGGCTTACTTCAGGCAGTAATATTACGTAAGTTTCCTCCATGTCTTTTCAGGGCTTGATAGCACATGTCTCTTTAGTGCTGAATAATATTCCATCGTCTGAAAGTACCACAGTTTGTTTACATACATCCACTGAAGGGCATCTTGATTGCCTCCAGTTTGGCAACTGTGAATAAAGCTGCCATAAACACCCATGTGTAGTTTTTGATGTGGACATAAGCTATTGATTCATTTGGGTAAATACCAAGGAGCATGATTGCTGGGTCATATGGTTACAGTATATTTAGCTTTACGAGAGACTGCCAAACTGTTCTCTGAAGTGGCACTTTCATTCCTATTGGCAATGAATGAGAATTCCTGTCCATCCTCCTCAGCATTTGGTGCTATCAGGGTTCTGGATTTTAATCATTTTAATTACAGGTCTATAGTATCATTTTGAGGTTGTTTTGATTTTCAGTTTAATGGCATACGACATTAAATATCTTTTTGTATGTTTATTTTTTTAGTTGTATAACTTTGTGATGAGGTGTCTTTTCAGTTCTTTTGCCCACTTTTTAGTTAGGTTCTTTGCTTCTTATTGTTGAACTTAAGAACTATTTGCATATTTTGGCTAACAGTCCCTTATCAGACATATCTCTTGCAAATATTCTCTCAGTCTGCTGCTTATCTTCTCATTCTCTTGTCATTGACTCTCATAAAAAAAGTTTTAAATTTTGAAGAACTCTACATTTTTTATTTGTTTTCTCATGTATCATGCCTTTAATGTTACATTGAAAAAGTCATACTTTGCTGAAGATCATTAAGATTTTCTCCTATTTTATCTTTTAGGAATTTTATAGTTTTGTATTAAAATACATTTAGGTCTGTGATCAGTTATGAGTTAACCTTTGTGAAGAATCTAAATTCTGCATGTAGTCTTTCTTTATGTCACTTGTTGTGCCCGGTTGTACCAGCACCATTTGTTAAAAAGGTTATCTTTGCTCCATTGTGTTGCCTTTGTTCCTCTGTCAAAGATCAGTGGATTATATTTAAGCAGGTCTATTCCTGGGCTCTTTATTCTAGTCCATTGATCTATATGTCTGTCCTACTGTGATACCATGCTATCTTGATTATTTTAGCTTTACAGAAAATCTTGATGTTAGATGTTGTCAATCCACTGATTTTGTTCTTCTCAAATATTTTGTTGGCTCATCTGGGTTTTTTGCCTTTCCATTTAAAATTCAGACTTAGCTTGTTGGTATCCACAAAATAAATATAACTCCTGAAGGTAACACAGAAGTGAGGGTTCCTCGATGGCTGCATTGCCTTCGAGGTTTTAACTCTCAAAGTAGTCCACGTTGAGTCTCTAGCAATCTGTCAACTACTGTTTAGGTCTCCTCACCCTGGCACTGCTTCCCATGGAAATGTCTGTTCATAGGTTTATGTTTCTGTAAGTTGTGATGCTCCCTATCCAGTCTCTAATTTTGTGTCTCAGATTTTGGGAGCAGCAGTTAGCCCCGTGACATTTCTTCTCTGACAAATATAGTAAGAAGAGTTGTTGATTTTTGAGTTTGTTCAGCCTTTTACTTTTTGTTTGGATGGAGTGGCAACTTCCAAGCTCTATCCTGATATTGTAGAAAGGAAACTAGAAGTCTGTTTTTCACAGTAAAATGAGTTGGAAACCATGAGTAGGAGAAGAACAATAGCTTGAAATTCAAGTAGTAACTTAGAAAAATGTCTTGAAATAACAGTGAAATACAGAATGAAACAATTAGAGATCAAATATAATAATTGGTAAAAATAATTGGCCTCCATGAGGTAGAGAATAGAAAATAGAATCAAAATTATTCAAAGACAAATATCAGGGGAAAAGTCCCTGAAATGAAAGAAAAGCTAAATATTTAGATTGGCAGAGAAAACTAAGTTATTCAAAGAACTAAATAATTGACTACAAGTAGTGGTTGGGGAGAATGGGAGAGGAATGAAGGAGACTGTTGTCTTATCCATCATCAGAAAACTATTAATAAAAGTCTGTGGATATTTGTAGAATTTCCTAAAAGTTTTGAAGTGGCGAAAAACTGATCTCAGAATATGATACCCATCCCCACTACTATTAACTAGAAAGAAAAATAATAAATATTCTCATCATTAAAAGAATTCAGTAATAAAACTCTAGTGACCTCTTCTGAAATAACACAGAACAAAATAAATCAAAAGAAACAACATGGACCAAAAAACAACTTGATGAAATCCAGCCAAGTCATAAGTAGCTAAATAAGCTATTAAATTTAATTAAAACTAAGTGCATTATTCTTGTAAAATAATCTTTCTAGCTTTCCAACCATTGAGAAGTTATCATTTCACAAATTTCTCCAAGTCATTGTTTATCTTCTCTTATTTTGAGAATTACGGCTGTATTACATATAAGTATATGAACAAGTATTAGAATTTAACAGGACTTTTTTTCCAGGAATTTATGAACTTCAGATTAATGTTTCTTTAGTAGAAGAGATAATGGTTCTTAATGTTTCCAGTTAAGGCAAAGAAAACAATTACATTTTACAATTAATTTCATTGTAGGTGTTCTTTTAATTCAGGTTCAGAAAATCTCTATTTCTTGAGATCTTTCATGTGCTAAGACTACCTGAATATCTTCATTAAGCCTGAATAACCATGTAACTATATATTTTTCATCGGCCAAAAGTTATTTTAAAAACTCATTTAGACATTGTTTCATTAACAATAGTGTCAAATAGAATGGAAAAATTCTGGAAAGCTATAGTGACTTTTCCCACTGTATACATGACTTGCTTTTTCTGCTTGCCCATCTGGCCAGTTAACATTCTCTAAATATGCTTAGGGAAATGTTTGAGCTAATGTTAACAATGTTATTTTTGATGGTATGATTTTGGATATATTAGCCATTTATTCTTACACTTTATAAACTAAATGTTTATTAATATATGCATCTTAAAATGAAGTGTTTTTTTTTAAAGGGGGAATAATAGAAGTAGAATGGAGCATGGAAAGAAAATTCAGCGGAAAACACAAAATGTATTCCAGGAAAATGCATGAAATGATGAAGGTGTGGCTGCTGCATAAACTGAAGAAAGGTTTCCATGCCAATCTGAAGGTCTTTAAACATGATCAGTGAAACAGAGGAATTATTGGAATGTTTTGCATAAAGTATGGTGTGTTCTTCAAGAGAATTAATAGGCCAGGCATAGCCAGAGGAAACTCTTCGGATAAAGAAACATTTGAAACAAGCAAAACTGCAGTTTCTTCTTTTGATTAATATGAAATAGACAATGAGGCCTGCAGTAAAGGAATGCTAAAGGTTTCGGTTCAGGATTTTATTTTTCTTTTTCCTTCTAGCAACTTCCTAACATGAATCCTGGATGGAGAATAATGATGACTATGGAAGTGCTAAGGTCATACTCAGTACTGACTTAAAATATTTGAGAGCTCTGATTTACTCCTGTCCTTAACTCCAAATCAGCCTAAAAATGCACTGCAACTATTCTAATAAACCATGGAGCCTAGGAAAATGAAAGAATATAGCACTTCAGAAGTTGTCATTTTAGATACTTTGGCTAGAAAATAACCTGTGTAGGTAATTGTGACACTGATGATTTAACTCCTGGCTGGAAAACAAAATAAGCACCTTTCTTTACTATGCATGTTCCATTTGATGCTTGAAGTTTTTGTTTTGTTTTTTGTTTTACCAGTATATCTATGAAGTATTAAAAATTTTAAAAGAAAATCACTAATATAATGTCTGGAAATTTCCCAAAGGCCAAAAATATTACACAGCTCTTTCATTTTCAATAACCTTAATCCTGCTCTTGCCTAAGGCTTTAGGATTGCTTCCTGTATCAGAACACCTTATAATCTAAAAAAAGTTTTACAGAACTATAAAATACATTCATTGAATGACTGCTCTATGAGGGAGGAGTTGTAGGGGATAATGGGATCATATATGCAATTTTCCATGGAAATATGAACAATCTTTCATCTATTGTACTTTCTACTGAGTTTAATATTCTAATTCAAAATATTACCTTGCAAAAAATATATTATCTGCTAAAATGGTGGAGTAAGCTATAAGTTTAAATTATACCTTTAGTCTCATTTTTTTTCTACTAGGATGTAAAATTTAAATTTTTAAAGCCAAAGTGATCAACTAAAATGTAGTTCTACAAGTATGGCATATGATTCTTTAATAGAATATCAGAATGTTACATACATAGTCAGGGAAAAAATAATTCAATACAACCTCTGATAACAAAATCACAATCTTAAAGCTTAGTCCCTCACCTTACAATCCATATATTTAGAATCAGTTTGTGCTCAAACCTAAGACACAGTAGTTTATACCAACAATTTAGGAAAAATATGCTTGCCTTTTTCTTCAAATCTTTCTTTCAATATTAATGCCTACTTGATAATTGTTACATATATATGTGTGTGTGTGTGTGTGTGTGTGTGTGTGTGTGTATAATTTTAACATCAACAACGTATTCATCTAAGGACGCACTGCTAGAATGTCTAGAAAGTACAGCATGTAGTAAAAGATAGAAAATATATTAGGGCAACATCATTAAGGCCTTAACAAGGAAATATAAACAAACACTTTAACATTTCCATTTGTAATCTCAACGGCAATCTTCCATACAAAAATAATAGACTAAAAGCTGTTTGCTTTGTTCACAAGTCGTTCAAGCTTTATACTGAGAAATCACTAATGAAGGAGTTAAGAAAGATAAGGACCAAGAGAGGAAATAAATGGGTTCAGTTGAATTTTTAAGTTTTTTAACTGGCAGTCTATAATTTCAGTAAGAACATTTTTAATAGATCTATTTCTGTTTTGTTTTGTTTTTCCTCCGCCCTGTTCAGCCTATCACAGTTATACATACTCTTTAAAGACCAGTTTAAATGCCAACACCAACATGGAAACTTCCCAATCACTACCTCACCTCAAATGAAAACTAATCTCTATTTAAGAAGCAAAGTGAAAAAAAAAAAAAAAAAGAAGCAAAGGGGCCAATAACTGAGTTAGCTCCTCTCTGTTAATTAACACTTGCTGTTTTATTTTAAATTCTAGCAACTGCTTTTCATAATGGACTTTAGAACACTTAAGTAGTTTGCCAAAGGTGATACAAGTTCAACTAGGATTTGAATTTAGGAATACCAGTCTCCAAATCTCATGTTTCCTGTACAAATATATTTTCTTTTATTCTGGATAAAACAAAAGAGACTCTCAAAATAGTCAGTATACTCACTCTGGTTATAAGTTACCACTATTCCTGTAAATTATTTGATTTGATATGAATAGGATACCTTCAAGTTTCACTGGAAGGCAGTAAAAACATTTATAGCCCCCTGCAGATTCAATAAAATATAAATGTCAATACTGTCTGTGGGTAGGCTTGCCTGGCAGTAAAACTTAACTATATTTATGTGTAACTCAGAAATTCCACTAAATGAAACAGAAATAGAATATATAAGCAGTAGAAGTCTTATCCTGAACAGTTGTGTCAATAAAAAGCAACTGTGAGAAAGAAAAAGCAAATTGTGCCCTGCTCTTCTTACCAAAAACACTTTTAGCATAGATTACTGTGTGCTTCTCATTTCTGTTTGTGGGCTAAATTAAAATATTGGATTTTCCCTCCCAGTAACCTGACCTAGAGTTAGCATGACCTGACAGCAGGGGAAGGATGGTGTATCGATGTCCTCAGGATCCAGACCCTGGGAAGGTCCAATATCACCACTAACATGCTTAACATAGTAGTTGCTCAGTCATGTCTGACTCTTTGAGACCCCGTGGACTGTAATCTGCCAGGCTCCTCTGTTCATAGGGATTCTCTAGGCAAGAATACTGGAGTGAGTTGCCATTCCTTTCTCCTGGGGATCTTCCCAACCCAGAGATCAAACCCAGGTCTCCTGTATTGCAGGCAGATTCTTCATGGTCTGAATCATCAGGAAAGCCCATAACAGGAACTGCTGTGATATTCTACTTGGTTTGCTTTTTCTTTAAAAATAACTTATTTTTAAGTGTCTCAATTCAAAATCTTAATCATATTTTAAGGAACTGCCAACTCCTCAGTACTTTATCCAATAATTCCTAATTCAATGTTATTTTCTCTTATTTTTAATTTTTAATTACTTAATGTAGGAATAGCTAAACATTTATCTTGCATAATGTTAATGAAACCTCCCAAATCTTGGATGAACATTTCTTATAACTTTCTTCACAATAACATATTTTAACTTTTCTCATAGGTACTCATAAATTAATCCATGTCTTCAGTCATCTTACATTTAACAATTTACTTCATATGCCAAATGCACAATGAGATGAATAAGACCTAGATCGTCCCCTAAGAAGTTAGCTGACTAGGTTTGCACTGTCCAATATGATAGCTAGGGCATGTGGCTATTGTGCATTTGAAATACAGGTACTTAGAAATGAGAGGTGATGTAAGTATAAGATAGTCACCAGACTTTAAATACTTGAAGATTTTTCAAAAGTACATAACATACCTCACTAACATTTTTATACTGACCACATGTTGAGATGATTGTATATTGAATATGCAGAGTTAAATATCATATTATTAGATTAATTTCATCCATTTCTAATGTTGTAGTCATTTTACTAGAAAAATTTGAATAACATTTGTGGCTTACACTATATTCCCATTAGACTGCAATGGCCTATAGAATCATAGATGCAGTTTTTAGACTTAAGGCAACATATGTTCTAAATATGTACTAGAGTATTAGATACATAAAAATATGTCAGTTGGGACTTTTTTTAGAGTTTCGTGAAAGATTCAAAGCTGAAGTGAATAAGATACAAATGCACATAATTCTAAATAGCAAAGGTAGAAACAAATGCAAGACTAACTAAGAATAAGGTAATCGGGTTTAATAACTAATACCTGTCTCCAATGTACATCAAGCATGATAAGGATTTAGTCACTGGAATATGGGGAATGGTTATGAAGGAATTGCCAGGAGTATGGAACACCGAATATAAAACACTCTGCATCCCCATAGTGGAGAGTATGGGGATGTCCCTCTTCCCCACCCCACCTCAAGGCAAGTGAAGAAGGCACCAGGAGAACTCTTTCAGAGGTTGCAGATGCTTGCCAGGAGGGACGCTCATAGCTAACTACTGAAAACGTGCTGACTGATCTGCTTAAGCTCTTCAGCGTGACCAGCGTGGACAAAATTCAAGAGCACTATTGGTAGAATCTTCATATAGAGGTAGGGGTAGGGCAAAGCTACCTGTAATGACTTTCCTCCAAAATAGTATCAATAGGAGGCTTCCTTTAACAGTGTGGGGAAAAGAAAAAAGAGAGAGAGAACAATAATGGAAACAAGTTGTACTCCAGTGGTGGGTGAGGGAGAGAGAGTCCTTCAGTTCCCTAAGGCCAGATAGATACCACAAAGGCAGCTGGAATTGACGTATCTTAAAAGGCTACTGCCCAAGAGAAGTACCTACTGGGGTCAAAGGGTTCCAGAAGAAAGAATCTGTCTTGAGTTCCATTACAGGTTAATGGCTGTCGGTTGATTAATATAAAGTCAGCCAGAAATTGTATCACCATGTCAGGAAACAGTGAAATTCAGAAAGCTTTTCACAGTTTTGAAAAGATGTACCATAAGTCCACACAAGAGAGCCAGCACTAGAACATCTATTTCTCACCAGCTAATATTGAATCACAGGTGTCAGCTAAGTAGAGAAGTACATGCCCTTCTTCTTCTCATCCTGCTTTACCAGTCCAACTCTAAATGAGCCAGAAGCTGGGAACGAGGAGCTGAGGCAAGGAATAAAATGGAACGTGGAGGGTCTGAAACAGACCGCAGCATTCTTCCCTACAGCGCTAGAAAAAAAAGATCAGGCTTGAGCTGAAGTTCAAGGAGAAGATTGAAAATAAATGTGAGAGCAAAGCTTTGATTTAGATTTGTCCCAAATTTGAATTAATAGAAACAAATATTTTATGTTATTGTATTTGTAATTGTTTTTAATGTCTAGAAATAAACAGAATGTTATGGGATCTACCCAAAATCCCATGGGATAGAAAATTAGCATGTGATAAAGCATGTTTGAAATAAGTAGCCAGAAAAAATAGTTTTCTTATATAACTATTCATTTCTGCCTATTAAGTACTTCTTAAATGAGAGTTGTGATGAATTGGGAAAGAAAACTTATCAGATCTGATACTGCCTTGAAATGTTTTCTATAAAACTAATTAAGCTTTAAATATTACCACTTCACAAAAATTATACATTTTTATTCATCTTAAATAACAATATAAGAAGCAGTTATATCTGCTTAATAATTTAAATTTCAAACATAACTTAACCAGACAACTTTTCAGAAAAATACATAAGTAGTCTAGTAGGTCTCTTCTTATAGAGGTTTCACACCTCTGTAAGGTATATCTTGGGTCTGTGTGGAGGCAACTTCGATAGGACAGAATAAACTCCTCAAGGAATTTATTTTTCTCCTCAGTCTCCTTCTTGGGGACTTTTGAAGCTCAAGTCATTAAATCTTGATGGGGCATAGAAAACCCATGCCTGGTCCAGACCTCAGTGCCCATGTATCCAAAAAGGAGCAGTAGAGATTGCCAAAACTGGAGGGACTTTATGTCAGTGTTGGTAGGGAGCACATCAGAGTGATGTGCAAGGTTTATTAGAAGCAGGATTCAGCTTCAGGTGAAAAAAGAAACTGCACGGAGACAGCAAAAGCTCCAGGCAACACATGTGACCTCTGAGAACAAAACACTGTTCAAGTGATAAAATGGAAGCAGATCCCATGATAGACCACCAGTTAGGCAGGTAAATAAGAAGTGATGTCAGCAGCAGAAAAATAAGTCACTTATAAACGCCTGACACTTGAAAAGTATTTATTTTTAACATTTTCCTATATTGTAATGTAAAATGAAAGTATAAACATCATGAGTCAGCATGATAACTCTTTACAAATTAAACATACCTATGTAATCAGGACCCAAAATAAGAAATAAAGTATCATTAGAGCTTTAGATGTCTCTTCAATGATGCTTTCCAGTTATTATCATCTCTGCAAAGTTCCCCTTATCCTAAACATAAAAGCATAAATTAGTCTTGTCTAATTTTTTCACCTTTATAAGTTAAATTATATAGTATATAAGTTTTACATCTGGCTTATCTGACTCAAGAGTATTTCGTAATATTCATCCAGGTTTTTTTCTATAGTTGTAGGTCATTAATTCTCATTGCCGAATAATAGTTCACTGTGTCACTATATTACAATTTACCCACTACTCTCTTACTCTGCACCTTGATAATTTCTGCTGCTACTGCTGCTAAGTCATTTCAGTCGTGTTCTAGTTTGAGTCAATTATTAACAGTGCTGCTATAAACATCCTACCTCATATCTTTAACTAAGCCTTCAGATCTATTTCTTCTGAGTATATACTTAGGTATAGAACTGCTATATCATGAAGTATTCAATTCAGATTCAGTAAATGCTGATTAACAGCATTCCTATCTTACTGTAGTAACTTATACACCCACAGGAATGTAGAAAAATTGTGCTGGCTATACATTTTCATTGCACTTGACCTTTCTCTCTGTTTCATTTTAGTCATTCTTATGGTATCACATTGGAAGTTTTGATTTGCATTTCTCAATGACTAATGATGTTAATCATATCTTTATTAAATACTTGGATTTTTTTTATTATTGTGTTTTCAACTTTTCTCCTCATTTTGCTGTTGGGTTACTAATCTTTTTTCTTACATATTAAAACTTCCTCAAGTATTCTAGATGAGCCTATTTTTCATATACATATAAATACTTTCTCCTCTATGTCTTATTAGTACACACTATTAATGGTAACTGACTACAGGAGTTATTAATTTTGATACAGTCCAACTTCATATTTTTCATTCATAGTTAATTCTTTTTGTGTCCAGTTAAATACCTCTTGCCTACTTTAATGTCACAAAGATATTCTCCTTTTAAGTTTTCCCCTAACACTTTATTGTTGTGCTGCAGCCATGTTTGAATACCATATAAATTACTCTAGAGTATTGAGGCAAATTTTCTGTATCAGTTAGTTTGATACTATAACAATAAATGGTTGCTTATTATATATTGATTGATATACTAATAGCATTAAATGCAACTAGTGTTTGGACATGTATCTCAATAAATCCTGATTTTATTTTGTTTTCTTACAAAATATTCAAGGTTTATTTTTAACCCTTCTCTTGCCATTTATCATACCAAACATATTTCCAGGAAATATGACCACAGGGGATATTCTGACATTTATGAGCTCATTCTAGCTAACACATTTCCAACATGTGAAAGTTTATTAAATTTATAATCAATAGATGCTGGAAGGTACTGATGCATTTTAGGGAAGCCAGGTTACACAATCAAGACCGTGATGCTCTGTATGCATGAAAGTGAACCCTTTGCCACTCCACTGACTGTAGCCTGCAAGGCTTCTTTGTCCATGGAATTCTCCAGGCCAGAATACTGGATGGGTAGCCTTTCCCTTCTCCAGAGGGTCTTCCCAACCCAGGGATCGAACCCAGGTCTCCCACCCTGCAGGTAGAAACTTTACTGTCTGAGCTACCAGTGAAGTCCTTGTGTGTATAGGAGTTTTAATTGTTTTAAAAAAGAATTGGAAATATTTACTTGTGCTGACCTAAGATCAATGCATCTCTCCATATGTTAGATACAAGGAAAAAGAATAAAAGAAAATTTTTGACCATCGGTTCAAATTCATTATTTCCTCATTAGGCTCAATAAATCTACTTTTCAAGGTCTGATAAATAATATGTGAAAGACAATGTGTTTTATACATAACTAAGACATGTGCTGTCTTACTGTCAGTTATCTTTGTAATACAACTTTATTTAAAATGGCATTTAATGTCTCAGTAATATTTATAATGCAGAACATCTGTATTATCTCATAAAATGCACATTACTTACAGCTCGTCATGGTACTGCCTAGTAGCTGCTGGATAGTTTGTTTAGTAACGCCTGGGCTTGCTAGTTTACCTATGAGAAGAAAAATATGAAGCCCAGATGGTCTGCATCAATTATGCTGTAAAAAGTGCTGGCTGGTCTTCTCCTTCCCAGCAGGACTCCTATTGATCTGAGATCTGTCAGGATCTGATCCAAGGCTTGTGGACAAGCACTTTGTTCCCACAAGTGTCATCCTCCTTGTTAGTAAAATGAAGACGTCTGTGTTACTAGCTGAAGTACAGTTGACTTACAGTATTATGTTCATTTCAGGTGTATGGTGATTCACTATTTTTACCGATTATACTCCTTAAGTCTGTTTTAACTCTATGTTTGCAAAGACCTGAGTTTTCAGGGGCATGAGGACATGCAAACAGAGCCCCAGAAGTTTCTGCCCACTTTCATATATTGTAGTTCTAGGAAAATCTTTATTTAAATATTTAAACCTTTAAGCATGGTTAACAATAATGCAGTTACTGTAAGGTGTTTAAAAACTCTCCTTTTAATGTGAGTTAGAATTGAAATTTTATCATGGATTAGCTACTTAACCAGTTTTAAGAGAGAAAACAAAATCTCCCTCTCTTGATCACTTCATCTATAAAAAGGGGGATTATATTAATGCTTCATAAGGTAGCTTGACTAGCAAATTAAGTAATCCAAGGAGAATACTTATTACAGATGTTAAGAAACAGTAGGCACACAAAAAATATCATCAGTGCTCTTTCACTTTTTGTCATACATAATATGTATTCTTAATCAAATATAATACTAATATTAAATGGAAATTGGTTTTGTTATTAATCATAACATTTTCATAATATAATAAGTCAAAGGCTACCCTCAAAAAAGCAAAAGAAAAAAGGACTCTGTTAGCTTCCTAGGGCTGCCGTAACAAACTACTTGATACCACAAACCAGGCAGCTCTAAACAACAGACATCTATTCTCTCGCAGCTCAGGAAGCTAGAACTCTGACAGCAAAGTGTTAGCAGGGTGTGCTCCTTCTGAGGGCTCTAGCAAAGAATCCTATCTGGCTTATTCCTAGCTTCTGGTGGATGCCAGCAATCCTTCACAATGCTGGCTTGGTGTCTTCTGCCTCCTCCTTCAAGGGCTATCTTCCTTCTGTGTCTTTATCTCCCACTCTTTCCTCTTATTATAAGGACACCTGTCACTGGCTCTTGAGATTTAGGGTTTCTCCATATCCAGCATGACCTCACCATAATATGATTACATCCGCAAAGAAACAGTTTCCAAATAAGGTTGCATCCACAGGTATAGAGGGTTATGATTTCAACACGCCTTGAGAGACATGATGCAACCCACAATAGGCTCCACAAAAATGCAGACAAATATTGAGTTTAATGTGTTAAATAATTGAAAGCATGCATACCCTATGAATAATCAGGCATTAAGAAGACAGAGTTGAACGAATGTTGACACAATGTGAACAAATTTAACTATATTGAAAATATGCCTTGTTAATGTATTTGTTGTTTTTCATTCACTCAGTGATGTCTGACTCTTTGTGAGCCCATGGACTGCAGCACCTCAGGCCTCCCTATTCTTCACCATCTCCTGGAGTTTACTCAAACTCCTGTCCATTGAGTCAATGATGCCATCCAACCACCTCATCCTATGTCACCCTCTTCTCCTGCTGCCCTCAATCTTTTCCAGCATCAGGGTCTTTTCCAACGAATTGGCTCATCCCATCAGGTAGCCAAAGTATTAGAGCTTCTGCTTTAGCATCAGTCCTTCCAGTGAATATTCAGGGCTGATTTCCTTTAGGACTGACTGGTTTGATCTTGCAGTCCAAGGGATTCTCAAGAGTCTTCTCCAACACCACAGTTCAAAAGCATCAGTTCTTCAGCGTTCAGCCTTCTTTATGGTCCAACTCTCACATCTGTACATGACTACTGGAAAAACCATAGCTTTGACCAGACAGACCTTTATTAGTAAAGTGATGCTTCTACTTTTAATATGCTGTCTACATTTTTTTATAGCTTTTCTTCAAGGAGAAAGCATCTTTTAATTTCATGGCTGCAGTCACCATCTTCACTGATTTTGGAGCCCAAGAAAATAAAATCTGTCACTGTTTCCACTTTTTTCTTCATCTATTTGCCATTAAGTGATGGAACCAGATGGCATGACCTTCGTTTTTTGAATATAGATGTCTAGATCACTCAACTTTTTATAATATCCTAAAAAGTCCTCCATGCATTAATTATTAATTCAGTGTAATTACAGTCAAAATAACAAAATATTTCTGAATATTGATGTGGACTTCAAACAAAGTATATCTAAGATTTATGGAATTGAACAAAGTGTCAAAACAGGCAAGTCAAATTAGAAGGAAAGTAGTATGGTTATAGGTCTTGAGCTACTCTGCAATGAGAAATTACTGAGCTATCATAATTATGACATTGTAACACTGTCACACAAACAAATAGATGAATGGACCTAATTAAATAGGACAGAACCAGATCTAAATATACATGAAATTTTGTATTGTGAAAGATATGGTACTGCAGATCAGTTCAGTTCAGTCGCTCAGTCATGTCCGACTCTGCGACCCCAAGAACCGCAGCACGCCAGGCCTCCCTGTCCATCACCAACTCCTGGAGTCCACCCAAACCCATGTCCATTGAGTCAGTGATGCCATCCAACCATCTCATCCTCTGTGGTCCACTTCTCCTCCTGCCTTCAATCTTTCCCAGGATCAGGGACTTTTCCAATGAGTCAACTCTTTGCATCAGGTGGCCGAAGTATTGGAGTTTCAGCTTCAGCATCAGTCCTTCCAATGAACACCCAGGACTGATCTCCTTTAGGATGGACTGGTTGGATCTCCTTGAAGTCCAAGGGACTCTCAAGAGTCTTATCCAACACCACAGTTCAAAAGCACCAATTCTTCAGTGCTCAGTTTTCTTTATAGTCCAACTCTCACATCCTTACATGACCACTGGAAAAATCATAGCCTTGACTAGACAGACCATTGTTGGCAAAGTAATGTCTCTTCTTTTTAATATGCTACCTAGGTTGGTCATAGCTTTCCTTCCAAGGAGTAAGCATCTTTTAATTCCATGGCTGCAATCACCAACTGCAGTGATTTTGGAGCCCAGAAAAATAAAGTCAGCCACTGTTTCCATTGTTTCTCCATCTATTTGCCATGAAGTGATGAGACCGGATGCCATGATCTTAGTTTTCTGAATGTTGAGCTTTAAGCCAAATTTGTCACTCTCCTCTTTCACTTTCATCAAGAGGCTCTTTAGTTCTTCACTTTCTGCCATAAGGATGGTGTCATCTACACATCAGAGGTTGTTGACATTTCATAACTCCAGAAAGAATGAAGGGATGGAGCCAAAGCAAAAACAACACCTAGTTGTGGATAGGACTGTAGATCAGTGATGAACATTTAAATGTTGCTTCAACAATTGTTTACTCATAGAGAAGAAAAAAATTAAAATCTTCTGTTATGCAACAAATGAATCCAGATAGATTAAAAGTAAATATGAAAAGTGATCCAAAAAAAAAAAATATGAAAAGTGAACTTTAAAACTTCTAAAAGACATGTAGGAAATTATTTCTATGATCTGGATAGGTAGAATCTCAGAAGAAATTATAAATTCTAAAGTGATGTATTAAAGGAAAAGACTGATAAAATTGATCACATTAAAATTCAAGTATTTTGAATGACAAGTGAAAACACTGAAAAGATGAAAAGATAAGTAAAACCTTGTGGAAAACAAATGTTAGAAAGTATCTATAAACCTAAACAAGAAAATGAATATTTTGAAGTATATAGAAAAATGAAATTCTTAGTGGCAATAAAAACAAATAAAAACATGAGTAAGCTAAAAAATCAATTTGCAGAAAAATTTAAACAACACCATCACATTTATTCAAAATTAAAAGTATTAAAAAATGCTTGGGAAGGAGAAAAAAGCCAAGCTAGCAGTATTTCCAGAAAAAAGATTAATAAGAATGATATTATTGTGTTATAATATATATTTCTTCAGATGAGAATTATTATAATGTTAACTTATTATTCTTTATAGCTTTCTATGTATGACTTTTCACAATATTTTTAAAATACAAAAAACAGTGAAATCACCCTCATTCCTTTCTTATCTTAAATCACAAAAATGCTTTATAGATATCCTAATACTAAATTTGGTGAGGAGGGGATGAAAAGATACTAGCGTTTTTTTTTTTTTTTTCATTCATCTGTAGCTCTTCATTTAAAAATGGAAAAACAAGGATAGCAAAACAAAAATTCATAAACAGCATCAAAAAAGAAAGCCAGATGACTGGGTTAGCTTCAAATTAACAAACACTGGTAACAGCAGGAACTGTGCTGAGCTCACAACTGTGTAAGAGGAAGCAGAGGCACATTTGACTGAACTCTAGTCTAAATGAGTCAAGAGGTTCTCATTGCAAAGCCTGAATTACCAATCTGAGAATGGCAACTGACGGGGAGGAGATTCACACATTCCACAGAATTTCACAGTAAATTCTGAAGGACCCAGAGCAGTCTGATAGCCTAATTCCACAACGTCACCAGTAAACTTTGTAACAAAGCCCCACAGGTAAAGTCACCTGCTGGTAACTGAATCAAAATTGAGCAGCAACAATACAATAGGGAATCGAAACCAAGAAAACACAGAAAAAAGTAGTTAGATGGGAATGTAAATTGGTACAGCCACTCTGGAGAACAGTATGGGAAGTTCCTCAAAAAAAAAAAAAAAAAAAAAACAACTAAAAATAGAGCTAACATATGATCAGCAATCTCATTGCTGGGCAGAGAAAATCGTGGTTTGAAAGCATAAATGCCTACCCCCACCCTCAGTGTTCATTGAGGCACTATTTACAATAGCTAAGAAAGACATGGAAGAAACCTAAATGTTCAGTGATAGATGGATAAAGAAGAAGTGGTAAGTGGTAAGTCTATACAATGCAATGTTGCTCAGACATTCAAAGGAATGAAATACAGCCATTTGCAGCATCATGGATAGATCTAGAGATTGCCATACTGAGTGAAGTAAGTCTGACACTACTTATACACAGAATCTAAAAAAATGATAAATGAACTCATTTACAAAACAGAAACATCCTCATAGACTTAAAGAATGAAGCTATAGTTAAAGGGGAGAAGAATGGGTGGTAGCAGATTGGGAGTTTGGGATTGACATGTACACAGTGATATATGTAAAACAGATAACCAATAAGAACCTACTCTATAGCACACAGAACTCTGTTCAATATTCTGATATAACCTAAATTGGAAAAGAATTTGAAAAAGAATAGATATATGTATATGCATCACAGAATCACTTTGCTCTACACCTGACTCTAACACCACATTGTTAATTGACTAAATTCTAATATAAAACACAAATTAAAAAAAAATATAGTTTTACTCAATTAATAGTTTCAGTAAATGTAATGAGTAAAACCTATACCTAATAGATAATCTTCTAGATACAGCAATAAATATATTGTTAAAAACTGACTAGATTAAAATATTCTAGAAAAAAGTTAATATTCTACTAACATCTTAAAAACAAGGATAATTAAAATAATCCAAAAGGCAATCAAGTAGTAAAACATTTTCTCCATAAGAAACCGAAGTTGGCCAAACATGTTTTCTATGGCATGGAACATGAGGAAAATATTAGTAAAAATAAAATTTCACCAGAGCCTTTTGACTTGAAGCAAATGGAATTAGGATGAACAAAGGGAAAGTGCCATATGGGAAGAAGAAACAGAAACAGTGAATGAAAACCAGCATTGAAACAAACATTGTTAAATTGACTCAAGATGTTTCATTAAAAGGTATGGTGGTTTTAGTTGCTAAGTTGTGTCTGACTTTTGTAACCCCATGGACTATAGCCTACCAGGCTCCTCTGTCTATGCAATTCTCCAGACAAGAATACTGGAGTCAGTTGCCATTTCCTTCTCTAATTAAAAGGTTAATGGACTTTATTTGAATGATACATCCACTCAATTTTTGGTTAGGATAAACCATACTTTTTCTTTCTATTTTGGTTTATTTCCTTTGACCAAAAAACAAACAGTTATTAAATTAGGTTGGGTCACTTAAAAGTTTTCTAAATTACAAGTGTTAGACCACATTTGCCATTCTCCACAATTCATGGAGAAATATTTCCAGTGATTACCAAAGAAGGTTATCCCTTGATATAAATGTGAAAGTCACTCAGTCGTGTCCAACTCTTTGTGACCTCAGGTACTATACACTCCCTGGAATTCTCCAGGTCAGAATACTGGAGTGGGTAGCCATTCCCTTCTCCAGGGGCTCTTCCCAACCCAGGGATGAAACCCAGGTCTCCTGCATTGCAGGCAGATTTTTTACCAACTGAGCCACCAGGGAAGCCCATTTTTATAAAAGGTCCCATGTTAAATATTACTCTGCTTGTTATTTAATTATGTCCATACAAGACATCACTGTGGTTGTTAGTATTGTTTAAAAAGCTACTGAGATTGTGTCCTGACCATTAGAAAAAAAAAAAAAAATTCCATTTGCTTGTATACTGTGCCTATGAACTAACAGAAAATAAGAAACACCATATTCTGTAAGAAATGGATTCACTGAAAAAGGCATACGAGCTAAAAACAGAAAATTATAATCAACAAAAACAGTTTTGCTAGCTTTCTAAAAGCCATTCTTTTAAAGTAATAGTGAATTTAAGTGTCAGTTAAAAAGTCTCCATTTGATCCTTATGTCAATTTATGATTCATATTTGATGGCAAATTTCAAAAGCCTTAATCAACAATTAATGATCGATATTATGGACCACTAGCCATTTTTTTCTCTAAATATATTACTAAGGATAGAGCAATATGCTGAGCTATGAGGATATTTCAATAAATTCTTAGTAATAATTTAAAGAAGCCTCCATGATGGCTCAGCAGGTAAAGACTCCTCCTGAAGTGCAAGAGCCACAGGAGATGTGGGTTCAATCCCTGGGTCAGGAATGTCCCCTGGAGGAAGAACCCACTCTAGTATTCTTGCCTGGGAAATCCCATGAACAGAGGAGCCTGGAAGGCTACAGTCCAAAGAGTCACAAAGAGTTGGACACAGCAGAGCATGAGCACGGGATAAGGACAACATAAAACTGATTTGATCAAAAATATACGTTTTAACATGAAAAGGACACTCTTTCAGCTTTCCATCAATGTATTGGCAACAAATACAAAAGATAAACCTCACGGAGGCTGTCAGGGGCAGACAGCTGGAACACTTTATACTGACTTTTCCAGTTTATTTCATGAATACACTGCATAAATACTATCACAAACCATGAAAACTACACTGTGTTTGAACATAGTAAACATTTAAAATCACTCTTCGTTAACCATTTTCACAGTTGGTTGTTTGGTGTCCATTCTCTCCTTTATCATATAATTATAATGGTGATAATAGTAACATTTGATGAGTATTGAGTACCTAATGTCATGACAGGCAGTATTCTAAGTGCTTTATATACACTAACCTCCTATTGCAATTCTTTGAATAAAGTGCTTTGGCTACCGCCACTTTGGAAATGACAAAACTGTGACCCAGAAAATTAAGGAATTTGCACAAAAGCACATAGTGGAGAGGAAACGAAGATAGAATTCACACTGAGCTAGACCAAACCCCAAGCCTGCAATTTAATCACTGTGAAGTACCAGCTCCATAGAACAAGGTTTACAGACACTGAAATAGATGTTTTTCAGTTCTAAAACCTCACACACTGAAATACCAAATAGCTACTTGAAGATATAATATATAAAGGCTTTTATTTAAAATTACACATTAGACTTAGAAATTTTTTTCTAAATAAAACTCTTATGTAGGTTTAAGTTAACTCAGTTTTCAAGCTTGTTTATTTTTAGAAAGTTTATGATATATCTTTTCTTCCTGAGAAAGATGTTTATGTTTTCTAACTCAAACTTTTCTCCTTTTCCAAACTTAAAGTGTACTAAAAACACATTCTGAAACAGGATTTTTATTTTTATTTATTTATTTTTAAGGTTCTTTTTTAAATTTATTTTTTCCATTTTACATTTTTTTCATTTATTTATATTAGTTGAAGGCTAATTACTTTACAATATTGTAGTGGTTTTTGCCATACATTGATATGAATCAGCCATGGATTTACATGATTTTTAGAGGTGAGCCTGTAAGCCTTGGTAACTTTCCACAGAGAAGCAGTTAGATTAGAAAGATCATTCCCTTCTCACTATCACTTTCTTTGATTATAAATCTAAAAAGCTTATGATTTTTCCCAAATTCTCTTGTCTGTCTGGACATCAGGCTAAAACTTAGAGAGAAGTAGGGCTGTCAGGTTTAAAAAATTAAAGTATAGTACATCCAATAAAAATTTAATTTCAGATAAACAAGAAATAGTATTGTGTTGTATTTTACCTGGCAATGCTTAAGAAGAACCATGGAAAAGGAGAAATAACAGAGGCATTTCAATGGTTTAAATAAATGTCAAAATATTATCTACCTAGGCTACCAGTTCTGGGCACATGTGGTATAATGGTGCACTAGTAAATCAATTGTGGGAAAGGATAATAGAGTTGATTTCTAGCATCTACCAACTTCCATGGTGTAAATGACTGTAAATGGTACATCAAGATTATGGATTATCTTGAAATATTTATCAGTTAAAATAGGTCACCAGCAGTTAACACACTCCAGCAGACAGGCCATATGACTCACTACCTACTTTTGGGCACCTCCTAACAGAGATAAATTAAACAGGAAGCCAGCTTGGAAGTTTCTGGTGGTCAGCGTTATAAAGGGAATAAAGTCCCACTGGACGGGAAGTAGAGGAGAAGAAATACAATAATATAGAGACAGATCTCTATGTCAGAGCCCTGTTCAGAGAGGAAACCATGTGATTAGGAGGAAAAATTTGAGATCTACTTTAGATCCCATGGATTTTGTTAAACTGTCTTCTAAAGAGGGTCAAAACGGCAAGCAGCGCTGTGCTCCCTCCCACCTGTCCCTCTCCCTCCATAGTATAAGGAAGTCTGGAAAAGTAGCAAATTCCTTTGTATACAGAAGAGCTCAAGTTTGTCAAGAATACATTCTTCTCTGTCTTTTCTCTCTCTCACTCTAGCACTCAATGACTCCACTGGATTAATGTTGAAAAAAATAAGAATACTGGTTTGGATGAATGTCAAAATATTATCTACCCTAGGCTACTAATTTGGGGCCCATTTGGTATAATGGTGCATGAGTCAATAGCTTGTGGGAAAGGACAACAGGGTTGATTACCAGCATACACAAACTTCCACGGTGTAAATGACTGCCATGGTACATTTAAGGCCCCCAAAATGGCTTGCCAAATTCCTAAAAATGTGATAATTAGCTCTTACAGGAGTGAAAGAGCAGTTTCTGCACAAGATATACGTTGGTCACATTCTATCTCAGGATTAAAATGACAGAAACGTGTTCAAAAGTCCTTTCCAGAAGCAAGTGATGTCCAGGGGTTTTAGGTAAGTGTGATAGAAGTCATAGAGTGAATAACCAAATGCTTAAAATCAAGTAGGGAGGAGGAGAGGAAGAAAGAGATGTCACAAATTAGGATAATTTAAATACTTCAGAAATGTATAAGCACCATACTTGTAAGTGTTCAGAGAGATTTCTTCAGGTGTCTCTTTAATCTTCCTATCTCACAGGAGACCATCCATGATCACTCCTTAGTATCTGTACCTACTAGCATACATGGTATGCTTCAACTCTCAGTAAACAGTCAAAAATGTATTACAACCAACTGCTAATATCTGTGTAAATATCAATCATGTCTGACTCTGAGGTCTCTCAAGGTGAGGGCAAGTCTTATTCATATTTATATCCCAGAATCTTTCACTCTCTGGTGAATAGATGATCAATAAAATACAGCTTGGTAGAACTGGGTATCAAAAAGCCTTAAGCTGTTTAGAAGAAAGTTGGTGGTTATAGGATACTTATCCCATGACTTTACTTTTAATTTCTCCAAAGAAAAAAGAGCATGAATTTATCATCCTTATCAGAGTGCCAAGTAAACTGAGTTTCATGCTATTGTTTTTCGCCCTCCATCCCAAATGTTGATAGAATTTCCTTTTTGAAGGTGAACAAAGCTTTGTTCAATTATCTCTGTGATGAACTCACAGAATTGGAGCTCTTGCTGTAATCTTAGTATATGGTTTCTGTAACTGGAGTAGACACCATATCAACAGGAGTCATACCTTGTGATGAAATTGTCAAGTTCACACGCTCTGATCTATTGCATACAAGCACAGCATGCAGCAGATAAAAGTGGCCTGTCAGGGAGAGACTGATGAGAATATGTTTCATTTCAGGCCTTATGCCTAGTTACTGATGAGAAATAAGAAAAACAAAGGGCATAAATGATGAATTTGCTGAATTTGCTTTAATATCATTCTATAAAGTAATGCCATTTACATTACAATCAAACCTATGGTTGTCTTCATTAAAATGACAAAAAATTTTAGTTTACTTAAGGAGTAAACTCAGAATTATGAATGAAATCATGCCATCATCTGAATCATGCAATAGTCATTTCTGAACTATCTTCTCATGCTTTTGAGATAATATGATGTGTTAGTGGCCTCTGAATATATTGAACTGCATTTAAAGTTAACAATCCTCTGCTTAAATTTGAATTATTGCAGAAACAGTCTCAGTAAAGCAGATCATGAAACATAATCCTTAAAACTCCAGAAGTCACAGGTTAAGAATAAGCATGATACACACATACACACACACACGCGCGCGTGCACATATATATAGGACTTCCCTGGTGGTGCAGTGCATAAGAATCCTCCTGCCAATGCAGGGGACGCAGGTTTGCTCCCGGGTCTGGGAAGATTCCACATGCCGTGGAGCAAATAAGCCTGTGCACCATGAGTACTTAGCCCACGCACTACAACTACTGAATCCAGTGCATCTAGAGCCTGTGCTCTGCAACAAGAGAAGCCACCACAATAAGTCTGTGCACGGCAAAGAAAAGTAGCCCAGCTTGCCACAACAAGGGAAAAGCCTGGGCACAGCAATGAAGACCCAGTGCAATCAAAAATAAATAAATAAATATTTATCTACTATATGTTATACATGTTATAAGTAGAAAAGTTTTATGTGGTATTTTTTTTTCTAAACTGAAGCTTATGATACAACTAGCATATGAAACGTGGAAATATCTTCACATTATTTTAATCAGCAATAAATATGCTTGTCAACAATAGCTTTGAGGTAAATAAAATTATACCAATGATATAACACTGTATTGGGAAAAGAACTCTAAGCAACATTTGTCAAGTCAGTTACCTGGTATAGATCTTTTACTATTAAATCTATTGTTTCCATTTGATATTTAGAAATATACCAGAACTTCAATACTACTTTTATGAAAATCTAGATATCTAGGAATTCCAGATAATTAAGCACTGACTGATTAAATAGTAAGCCTCAGAGAAAAGGTGCATGATTTAGAAACCAAAATTGGTATCAATTCCTGAAGACAAATTTAAAATAAAGCTGAAGATCTCATTATAAAGATTAATTTTATTTGATATAGCAAATAGAAATAAAGTGCTAATGTGAGTTTATTTTAGAAATTTGGCAATTTTACTGAAAGTCATCCATATCAAATTGCTGATAACATAGTTTTTATTAGAAGTAGTCATGCTTATGAAATTTTCCTATCTATTTAAACTAAACTTACTTTGAGGTAATTATCTGTAGTTTTTCCTGATATTTTTCTCAGTAATCCTATTAAATATCTATATAGGTTATCATATAATATTAAATCATATTTTTAAAATCAGTATGGTATGCATCTTTATTCAATGTTATAAGATTGATTTCCAAAAAGACTATAATATTCCACATTCAGACAAGCAATATATGAGTGCCCTTTTCCCTACATGCTTATTAATAAAAACTGCTATTTTATAGTGTTTTTCAATTTTATTTCTGTGATTAATTCTTTTTAGTATAATTTGCATATTCTTATCCCTTGAATTTAAACAAGCTTCTAATTCCATAGAGAATTAGATCAAGTCAATAGATTTGTACCTTTTAGACACTTCTTTATGCATTAAAAAAAGTTTGAATTTCTAATATGTGATGTTATCACAACCAAAACTGACACTACTGAGTTGAGATAAAATATAAATAAATAAATATACACATAGAAATATAGATATAAAGAGAGTCAATAAGTATTAACGAAAAATTAAGGCAGATGATTGGAATATGTTGTTTTATTTTTTTTTTTTTAGTTTTTATTTATTTTTTTATTTTTTTTTATTTTTATTATTATTGTTTTTTTTTTTCCAGTGGGTTTTGTCATACATTGATATGAATCAGCCATGGATTTACATGTATTCCCAATCCCGATCCCCCCTCCCACCTCCCTCTCCACCCGATTCCTCTGGGTCTTCCCAGTGCACCAGGCCGGAGCACTTGTCTCGTGCATCCCACCTGGGCTGGTGATCTGTTTCACCATAGATAGTATACATGCTGTTCTTTTGAAATATCCCACCCTCACATTCTCCCACAAAGTTCAAAAGTCTGTTCTGTATTTCTGTGTCTCTTTTTCTGTTCTGCATATAGGGTTATCGTTATCACCTTTCTAAATTCCATATACATGTGTCAGTATGCTGTAATGTTCTTTATCTTTCTGGCTTACTTCACTCTGTATAATGGGCTCCAGCTTCATCCATCTCATTAGGACTGGTTCAAATGAATTCTTTTTAATGGCTGAGTAATATGGAATATGTTGTTTTAAATAGCATAATCAAAGGAGGTATAATGGATACTATGACTTATGAATAGAAACTTAAAAAGGGATAGGGAGGATATTTTAGATAGAAAAAATTGATGCAAAGGTGTCATATAAGGACCCTGTTTAGTGGAAGGAATTGTAAGGATGTTATACTGAGAGAAAAAAAAATCACAAAGATGATGGGGAGCCTGAAGGTCACAAGAATTTGACTGACTCTGCTTCACATGGGCAACCACTGGACAGTTTCATGGAGAGGCATACTATAATTTGAAAATGAAAAGTGAAACTGAAAGTCACTCAGCCCTGTCTGAATCTTTGTGACCTCATGGACTTCTCCAGGCCAGAATACTGGAATGGGTAGCCGTTCCCTTCTCCACGGATCTTCGCAACCCAGGGATCGAACCCAGGTCTCCCACATTGCAGATGGATTCTTTACCAGCTGAGCCACCAGGAAAGCCCACTATGATTTGACCTATGTTTAAAAAGAGAACATTCTGCCTAGGGTATTGGGCACAAACTAAGGAAACAAGTTATAACAAAAAGGAGGGATAATAGTTTCAGAACTTCATAGAGTCAGTAGGCAAGAAGTGTCTGGGTTTTGAGTATATTTTAAAGGGAATGTCAACAGGTTAGCTGATGTGATTTTTAAGAGAAAAAGGAGTCAAAGATGAATATAAGTTTTCCGACCTGAATATCTGAAAGGGAAGATTACACATTCATTGAGATGAAGAGAATGACCAGAGAGAGAAGTTTAAAGGGGAAGACAAGCAGCTTGATGTTAGGCATAATAAGTTTAAGATATATTTTAGATATCCCCATGGAAATACTGAGCAGACTATTAGATAAATATATCTAGGATTCTGTAGGGAACAAGACTGGATATATAAATTCTGGAGTCATCAGCATACAGATGATATACAAAATTAAGAAAAATAGACAAACTCATCAAACAAGTGAATAATAGTAAATGATAAATTACTGCACCTTGATCATTAAAAGTTAAGAGTTTGGGGAAATGTGGGGAATTCAGTGAATGAAAAGGAAGAGCCAGATCATTAGAAGGAAAATGAGGAAAATATGGTATTTTGGAAACCAAAGGTAGAAAGGAATATTTGTGATCACCTGTGTCAAATGCTTCCAATAAGGAAGATGAAATGGAATAGATTCTTACATTTAGGGCCTTGGTGTCCTGGATAGTATTAATAGTGGCTTTGACAGACTAGAGGAGACAAATGCCTATTGAGAATTGGTTCAAGATAGACTGGGAGAAGAATTGAAACTTCCTTGTGGAATTCTGATATAAAGACATCAGAGAAATCAGCATGGTTTGAGGAGGCTATAAGATAAAGAGAATAATGTTTTCTCAACCTGACCCCTAGGAGATACAGGTAAACTTAGCAGCTGCACCACAGTACACAAGAAATTCAGGTATACATAAATTGTGGAGAAGGCAATGGCACCCCACTCCAGTACTCTTGCCTGGAAAATCCCATGGACCGAGGAGCCTGGTGGGCTGCAGTCCATGGGGTCGCTAAGAGTCGGACACGACTGGGCGACTTCACTTTCACTTTTCACTTTCATGCATTGCAGAAGGAAATGGCAACCCACTCCAGTGTTCTTGCCTGGAGAATCCCAGGGACAGGGGAGCCTGGTGGGCTGCCGTCTATGGGGTTGCACAGAGTCGGACACGACTGAAGCGATTTAGCAGCGGTAGCAGCAGCATATATAAATTGAGGGAAATTCACATGAGAATGTTATACAAAACTTAAAAAGAATGGATTAAAGGAGCTTCCCTGGTGGCTCAGTGGTAAAGAATCCTCCTGCCAATGCAGGAGACACAGGTTCGATCTCTGATCTTGGAAGAATCCACATGCTGGAGAAGCAACTAAACCCATGTGCCATAGCTACCCACTTTGTGTTCCGGAGCCGGGAAATTGCAGCTACTGAAGTCTGCATGCCCTAGAGCCTGCGCTCTTCAATAAGAGAATTCATGAAAATGAGAAGACCACGGACCACAACAAAGAGCAGCCCCCACTAGCCACAACTAGAGCAAAGTCCACACAGCAATGAAGATCTAGCACAGCCAAAAAAAGAGAAAAGGATTAAAAAGACTATATGTAAGGAAACAGAGTAATGTATGCCATCTTTTTGAAAAAGAAAATTATGAAATAAAAATATAAAATAGGGGAGAGGAGGAATGAGACGAAAGGAGAAAAAAGAGAAGACAGGATTATAACTATTTTTTTCTTTTTTTTTAGAAATATTGGTTTTAGATTTCAACCAAGAAATCACTTATTTCATCCTCTGGCTTTTATTTCATATGTGTGCCATGTCGTTTCAATTGTGTCCAACTCTTTGCGACCCCATGGACTGTAGCCCACCAGGCTTCTCTGTCCATGGGATTCTTCAGGTAAGTATGCTGAAGTGGGTTTACATGCCCTCCTCCAGGGGGTCTTCCCGACCCAGGGATCAAACCCACATCTCTATGTCTCCTGCATTGGCAAGCTGATTCTTTACACTAGTGCCACCCGAGAATCCTCATTTCATATAGATACATATATGTACACACATAAGTGCATATATAAAAATATATGCATATATATATACACAGTGTACATTGTTTATCTATATTTTTATACACAAACATGTATTTTTTTATTCAAACCTTTTAAGCCAAAAAAGAAGTTATATAAGAAACTGATATCTCATTTGTACTCATTCCAGTTTCATTTCTTCATTAATATCCCTGAGAAAACTAACATCACCAGTATAACATGCATCTTTCCAGTTTCTCATTCTATATTTTTGTCAGATATGAATATATCCAGAAAAAATAGAGTTTGTGAGTATGTTTCTGTGTGACTCCTCTTATTAACTTGCTTTTCTATCTAGCATTATATTTTGTCTGTCTCTGGTGTCAATATGAAATAATGTCTCCCATTTTATCTGGCAGATAGTAGTCCATAGCACATATATTTGATATTTTAGATATGCATTCCCTTACTGAGGGACATTTAGTTTGTTCCCAATTTCTTGCTGGCCAACTGTAAATCATAGCCCTCCACTGATTCAGAATGTGGATGCTTCCTTGCCCCCAGTTCTTTTACATCTGTTTAATGAACTGAAGCACTCTGCGATGATGCTCCATATTAACTCCATTTTATTGATTAGGAAACAAGCCTCAGAGAAATTAAATAATTTCCAAAGATCATCAAGGTGATATCTGTGGAGCCAAAATTTGTATACTGGTCTAGGTCATTCAAGAAATAGTGTTCTAACCAATGGATTGTATACTATATACCTGATTCACAGAATTGAATTCATAAAGAAAACATATTTCCTAAACATATAATTTATGACAATGACGAATACCAGTAACTAAATAAGCTAAAATTCAACTGATAAAAGGTTTTGTTTACAAAAAGAAATATTTTTAAAAATATTTTACCTAGATTAAAAGTTACAAAGAAAGACACATTTTGACTTAAAGATGATAGATTGTTTCTAACTCAGTTTAAGACACTCAAATAATAAAGAAATGAACACATGGGATTGCTTCTGGGTGAAGGCAACTCAAGTTCATCATCTTCAGGTCACAAGTTTGATTCTTTCCAAGCCTAATACTGACTGAAAATCACCACCCTTTGACAGCTCTATGTCCTTATTATTATTTATTTTTTATCACAAAGCTGTAACAGTCAGCATTTTTATCTCTGTCTATAAAGCCTCAGTTACAAAATAAAAGATAAAGTGATGATCAGATATTTTCCTCTGAAAACCACAAAAGTTTCTCTAAAAGCTAGAAAAAATATTTACAATTAATAAGAGTTCCAAATTTGAACAACAGAAAAAATTCTTAACTATGTGTACACACACACACACACACACACACACACACACACACACACCTGTGGGGTGGGGAATGGATGGGAGTGGAGGGAAATCCTGAACAATAATGAAAATACGTAAAAGCTAAACTTACCCAAAAAGAGACTGCTGCAGACTTGGAAATCTTTCATTTGTATATTTTCTAAAACCAGAGATTCCCTCATTCTTCCAACATGTTTGCTCTCATTAGAGCAGTTAACAGAATGCAGTCAAAATTCTCCTTTAAAGAGGGCTTTAAGGAGCAGGTAAATATCAACTACTATTTTCATAAAGAAAATGTGGCTACAATTTTCTTGCATACATATTGTAGGAACTGATCATTTTTTAAATATATAAGATATACAAAACATTGAGCATAGTTAATGTAAAAATTTTTAAATATTATCAAAGTGAAACATCTTAATGTTAACAGTTTCAAGCTGTCCTTAAGATATCAATACAGATTTTCTTATAGATAACTTTTATATCCTTTTTAAATCACCCTTATTTTCAAATATATATGAAGCTTTTAAAAATAATACATACTTAGGAATGGTTCATTCATATCGAATTCTTAAACAGTGATTTTTAAAAATCCATTTGCTCATTTAAGTGCTGCTAATCAGGGCAAAAACAAGGAGAATCTATTTGCTACATATATGGCAAACATTTGTTTAGCAAACAGATAACTCGTGTATATCTATAGGAAATCAAATAATAGAAAAGGGAAGGTGAAATAGCACAGATATTTCACAGAAGAGAAAATATGAATTGCCAATAAATTCAATGATTAATATTGTTAGAATTTAGTGCAATGTCATTTAAAACAACAGTAACAAATCATCACAAACCCATCAGGTTGGCAAATTTAAAAGGTTAGACAATGATAAAATGAGGCCAGGATTAACACCAGATACTTTCATTCATTATGGATGAAAGAGAACCTTGATACAGTCACTTTGGAAACAATTTCATATTACCTAGTAAAACCTAATAAGATCAGACTTTGAGCCAGCAAATCCACATCAAGTCTATAACCTAGAGAAACCCTCATTCTTGTTAAGTAAGACCTGTAGAAGAATGACCACGGCAGCAGTACTTGTAATGACAAGAACCTGGGAACTGAAATGTATTTTGAAACGTGAATGGAAGAACGAATAGTGGTATACCCATAAACAGAAGACTATGCAGTAGTATAAATGAATGGACTATGTCCTATACTTCATTATAATTGCATCTCAAAAATACAATGTTGAGTGATAACACTAAATGTATGACACTACTCATATAAAGTTTCAAACTTGCAAAATAAACAGTATATGGTTTACTCATTAAAACAAGTAGTAACTGAAAGTGAAAGTGTTAGTCACACAGTCAAGGCCAACTCTTTGCAACCCCACAGACTGTTGCCCTGCCAGGCTTCTCTGTCCATGGAATTCTCTAGGCAAGAATACTGGAGTGGGTAGCCATTTCCTTTCTCTAGGGGATCTTACTAATGCATTGATTGAACCCAGGTCTCCTGCATTGCAGACAGACTCTATACCATATGAGCCAGCAGGGAAGCCCAAACATGTAGTAAACTATAAAGGAAAGCAACAGAATGATGTGTGCCTGCTCAGTCACTCAGTCATGTCTGACTCTTTTATGAGCCCATAGACCATAACCCACCAGGTTCCTCGGTCCATGGAAATTTCTAGGCAAAAATACTAGAACAGGTTGCCATTTCCTACTGCAAAGGATCTTCCCAACCCAGGTATTGACATGCACCTCTCACACCTCCTGACTTGGCAGGTGGATTCTTACCACTGATCCATTAGGGAATGATAATAACATTCAAATTAGAGATTGTCCTTGAATTAAAATCTGTGGGATCTGATTACATACAAACTTTCCATGGGGATTTTCAAAGACCTTGTGATATCAGTGTCCTATTTCTTTGTTATTAACTTCCAGGCACTCAGTGGTGTCAGACCCTTTGTGACACCATGGACTGCAGCATGCCAAGCTTCCCTGTCCTCACTATTTCCCCAGAGTTTGCTCAAACTTATGTCCAGCAAGTCACTGATGCCATGATGCCATCCAGCCATCTCACTCTCTGTTGTCTCCTTCTCCCCCTGCCTTCAATCTTTCCCAACATCAGGGTCTTTTCCAATGTGTTAGTTCTTTTCATCAGATGGCCAAAATATTGGAGTATCAGCTTCAGCATCAGTCCTTCCAATGAATATTCAGGACTGATTTCCTTTAGGATGGACTGGTTGGATCTCTTTGCAGTCTATGGGACTCTCGAGAGGCTTCTCCAGCACCACAGTTTGAAAACATCAATTCTTCAGAGCTCAACCTTCTTTATAGTCCAACTCTCACATCTGTATGTGACTACTGGAAAAAACTTCTTTATAGTCCAATTCTCACGACTGTATGGACCTTTGTTGGCTAAGTGATGTCTCTGCTTTTTAGTATGTTCTCTAGGTTTGTCATAGCTTTTCTTCCAAGGAAACAAGTGTCTTTTAACTTCTCAGCTTCAGTACCCACCAACAGTGATTTTGGAGCCCAAGAAAATAAAATTTATCATGGCTCCCAGTTTTTTCTCCATCTAATTGCCATAAGTCCTATTCCTTAATCACTTTTAAATATAAATATATACCTGGATAGGTAAAGATAGAAAAAATAGGACACTGAAAGATGAACTCCCCAGGTTGGTAGGTGCCCAATATGCTACTGGAGATCAGTTGAGAAATAAAAAAGAAGAAGAGATGGAGCCAAAGCAAAAACAACACCCATGTGGTGATGTGACTGGTGATGGAAGTAAAGCTGTAAAGAGCAATATTGCATAGGAACCTGGAATGTTAGGTCCATGAATCAAGGAAAATTGGAAGTGGTCAAACAGGAGACGGCAAAAGTGAACATTAACATTCTAGGAATCAGCGAACTAAAATGGACAGGAATGGGAGAATTTAAATCAGATGACCATTATATCTACTACTGTGGGCAAGAATCCGTTAGAAGAAATGGACTGGCCATCATAGTCAACAAAAGAATCTGAAGTGCAGTACTTGGATGCAGTCTCAAAAATGACAGAAGGACCTATGTTCATATCCATGACAAACCATTCAATATCACAGTAATCCAAGTCAATGCCCTGACCAGTAATGCTCAAGAAGCAGAAGTTGAACAGATATATGAAGACCTACAAGACCTTCTAGAACTAACAACCAAAGACAATGTCCTTTCTTTTCGTTGTAGGGGACTGGAATGCAAAAGTAGGAAGTCAAGAGATACCTGGAATAACAGGTAAATTTGGCCTTGGAGTACAGAATGAAGCAGGGCAAAGGCTGATAGACTATTGCCAAGAGAAGGCACTGGTCATAGCAAACATCTTCTGCCAACAACACAAGAGAAGACTCTACACATGGACATCACCAGATGGTCAATACTGAAATCATATTGATTATATTCTTTTCAGCCAAAGATGGATAAGCTCTATACAGTCAGCAAAAACAAGACCAGGAGGTGACTGTGGCTCAAATCCTGAACTCCTTATTGACAAATTCAAACTTAAATTGAAGAAAGTAGAGAAAACCACTAGACCATTTAGGTATGACCTAAATCAAATCCCTTGCAATTATACAGTGGAAGTGAGAAATAGATTCAAGGGAATAGATATGATAGAGAGAGTAACTGAAGAACTATGTACAGAGGTTCCTGACATTGTACAGGAGGCAGTGATCAAGACCATCTCCATGAAAAAGAAATGAAAAAAGGCAAAATGGTTATCTGAGGAGGCCTTACAAATAACTGTGAAAAGAAGAGAAGTGAAAGGCAAAGGAGAAAAGGAAAGATATACCCATTTGAATGCAGGGTTCCAAAGAAGAGCAAGGAGAGATAGGAAACCCTTCCTCAGTGATCAATGCAAAGACAGAGGAAAACATTAGAATGGGAAAGATGAGAGATCTCTTCAAGAATATTAGAGATACCAAGGGAAATTTTAATTGAAAGATGGGTACAGTAAAGGACAGAAATGGTATGGACCTAACAAGCAGAAGATATTAAGAAGAGGTGGCAAGAATACACAGAACTATACAAAAAAGATCTTCATGAACCAGATAATCACAGTGGTGTGATCACTCACCCAGAACCAGACATCCTGGAATGCGAAGTCAAGTGGGCCTTAGGAAGCATTGCTATGAGCAAAGCTAGTGGAGTGATGGAATTCCAGCTGAGCTATTTCAAATCCTAAAAGATGATGCTGTAAAAGTGCTGCATTCAGTATGCCAGCATATTTGGAAAATTCGGCAGTGGCCACAGCACTGGAAAAGGTCAGTTTTCACTCCAATCCCAAAGAAACACAATGCCACCGAAGGCTCAAACTACCACAGAAATTACACTCATCTCACACGTTAGCAAAGTAATGCTCAAAAATCTCCAAGCCAGGCTTCAACAGTATGTGAACCATGAACTTCCAGGTGTTCAAGCTGGTTTTAGAAAAGGCAGAGGAACCAGAGCACAATTGCCAATATCCTGTGGATATCATCAATAAAGCAAGAGAGTTCCAGAAAAACATCTATCTCTGGTTTATTGACTATGCCAAAGCCTTTGACTATGTGGGTCACAACAAACTGGTAAAATTCTTAAAGAGATGGAAATACAAGAACACCTGACCTGCCTCCTGAGAAACCTATATGCAGGTCAGGAAACAACAGTTAGAACTGGACATGGAATGACCAGAATATTTCCAAATAGGAAAAGGAGTAAGTTAAGGCTGTATATTGTCACCCTGCTTATTTAACCTATATGCAGAGTAAATCATGAGAAACACTGGGCTGGATGAAGCACAAGCTGGAATCAAGATTGCTGGGAGAAATATCAATAACCTCAGATATGCAGATGACACCACCCTTATGGCAGAAAGTGAAAAACAACTAAAGAGCCTCTTGATGCAAATGAAAGAGAATAGTGAAAAAGTTGGCTTAAAACTCAACATTCAGAAGAAAATTCATGGCGTCTGGTCCCATCACTTCATGGCAGATAGATGGGGAAACAATGGAAACAGTGACAGACCTTATTTTCTTGGGCTCTAAAATCACTGCAGATGGTGACTGCCACCATGAAATTAAAAGAGGTTTGCTCCTTGAAAGAAAAGTTATGAACAACCTAGACAGCTTATTAAAAAGCAGAGACAGTACTTTGCCAACAATGGTCCATCTAGTCAAGGCTATGGTTTTTCCAGTATTCAAGTATGGATGTGAGAATTGGACTGTAAAGAATGCTGAGCACTGAAGAATTGGTGCTTTTGAACTTTGATGTTTGGAAAGACTCTTGAGAGTCATTTGGACTGCAAGGGGATCCAACCAGACCATCCTAAAGGAGATCAGTCCTGAGTGTTCATGGAGGGACTGATGCTGAAGCTGAAACTCCAATAGTTTGGCCACCTGATGCGAAGAACTGACTCATTTGAAAAGACCCTGATGCAGGGAAAGATTGAGCGCAGGAGGAGAAGGGGATGACAGAGGATGAGATGGTTGGATGGCATCACCGACTCAATAGACATAAGTTTGAGTAAACACCCAGAGTTGCTAATGGACAGGGAGGCCTGCCATTCTGCAGTCCATGCGATTGCAAAGAGCTGGATATGACTGAGTGATTGAACTGACTGACTGATATAACTGAATGAATGAGTGCATGTACAAAGAAATGAATGAAACCACAAGACATAATGATGTTTCACAGCAGCCATAAACTGGGAGTTGCTTTGGTTTCCGTTTCTACAAGCAAGGGGGAGCCAGTACTTTGTCACATGAAAACTAAAAGAAAAACTTAACTTGGAAAAAAAGAAAATTAATAATAGTGTCGTGAGTCGAGTATTATGGCCATGGCTGTCTGCAGCAGGAAGAGAATTCACAGTATCAATAATGCCTGTTGGGAATTGGGTTGGTGGGAACAGGGAGTAGACTGAAAGGAAGGATATTTATAGCATATATGCAAAAGTTAACTAATTTTCCTACATATTAGTAGCTGATTTTTACATCAGGAGTTTCTCTGCAATTAAAATGTTTTAAATGGTTAGTTTCAAAGACATACAGATAGAGCAGCAGTATAAAGAACTGTAAATTGTTGGATAATGACCTCAGTCTAGCTCTCTCCCTTCATCCAAATAGAACTCTTTAACCACCAGCAATTATTTCTTATATTTTAGCTTTTAGGGATCCAAATGGGATATCATGATCAACAGAGGGAAAAAATATGTAAATGTAATGCTGTCACTGATAAATTCTGTAAAAGGTGAACTCTTCTCACCCTTTTACTTATAATTACTGTCAGTTAAATGAGGAGATTATACAGAATCATATATAAACATCTCTATTATCTTTGATTAGTTCTAATATCTTTGATTCCATAATAATTTACATGACATACTCTATTTTGGTAAATATGGGGAATGCATCTACAAATGTCTTAGAATAGAGTCACTGTAATCTTGAAACTTAACTCTCATTTTTTTCTAAATCTGTTAAGCATTTACCTAATCTTCCCTCTGAAAAAGTAAATCCCTAATGAGATACACTGAATTCATCTCACTTCTACAAACAAAGATTAAGGAATGTTAAAATTATTGATTTATGTGTGAGCTAATATAATACCATATCTACAGATAGCAAATATTATACTTCTTGGTGTAAGAAATGAGCAACTTGCAAGTACCACTGCAAGATCAAATTTTAAGAGTATGAAATTTTCATATTCACAATCAACATTCTATCATGAAGAAATACTAAACCTTGCTTTTTTCGACTCTAAAGTTTACCTGGCTCTCTAGAAGTTATCCTGTATCTTGCTGAAAAGCTTTGCAGCCAATTTTAAGCCTGAAATTAAAGATGCATGATCAGAATTTTCTAGCTGCCTTAGGTTCAATTCAATATGAAGATCAAAATATAGGTTTGCTTAGAATCCAATTTATTGAAGGGAATTAGTTTTTATTACCTGGGAGGGTCAGTTAATATTTCAAATAGAAGCTGAATATACTTTTCTTTTTACTTCCCCGTTCTCCTAAAATTTTCTGGCACTAAAGGTGAAAATACCCAGTTCTGATTTCTTGTGCATAGCAGAACAACCTGTCATTAATCAGCAAAGTAGACATGTGAGTAATACTTGGACTTCCCTTTTGCCTTTTAAAGGAAATACAATCTTATTTGGTAAATGACATAAGGAAGAGAAAGGAAAGGCCGAATGCCTGAATGTAAGCTATCTCTATGCTAATTGCAGAATGGAATGAGGCCAATAATTCTGTCAAGTCAGTTAGCTTCAGCCTCCATCTCCCTGTACATCCATGTATTTCAATGGACAGCAGTACTGAGGCCACCATTATTACTTAAATCAAGGAACAGTGGGCAAGTATAGTGAACTGAAACTGTTTTCTAGAATTGTATCTTCAATATATTCATAAGAGCACTGGCCTAAGCAAATTCTCTATGAAGAGTTTTTTTTTTTTTTTTTCCCTCCCTTAAATTGAAAGAAAATACTTTAAAATTCAATACCCTTATAGAACATATTGATTAAGATCTAAAGAAATGTTATTTATTATCTAACAGAAATGATTAACTCATACATGATATAAAAAACTCACTAAATCATTTTTGTTCGCCAAAACCTGCCTCATCTTTAGTTTTATCTCTTTTTAAAAATATACCTTCATACAAGAATTGAAGCACAGAATACTGTAAATTTATTCTACTCTTGAAGTTTTTCATAATTTTTAAAAATAGATTATAAGAGTGAGGGCACATATGGATATTGGACAGGACCTGACAGGAGAAATTAGCCAAAGAAAACTGCCTTCCTGATTTTTACATGGTCAGTAAAATAAGTCATGATTGAGGTTTATAAGTTTACAACACTGAAACAAAGCAAGTTCTAAAATTTTAACAACAACTGTATGGTATATACTATTTTCTATTCTTTGGCAAGAAAAAGCAACATTTCCTATGACATAATTTAAACACTGTACAGAAGACAGGGATCAAGACCATCCCCAAGAAAAAGAAATGCAAAAAAAGCAAAATGGCTGTCTGAGGCGGCCTTACAAATAGCTGTGAATAGAAGACAATCCAAAGGCAAATGAGAAAAGGAAAGACACATCCATTTGAATGCAGAGCTCCAAAAACGATCAAGTAGAGATAAGAAAGCCTTCCTCAATGATCAGTGCAAAGAAATAGAGGAAAACAATAGAATGGGAAAGACTAGAGATCTCTTCAAGAAAATTAGAGATAACAAAGGAATATTTCATGCAAAGATGGGCAAAAGAAAGGACAGAAATAGTATGGACCTAACAGAAGCAGAGGATATTAAGAAGAGGTGGCAAGAATACACAGAAGAACTGTACAAAAAAGATCTTCATGACCCAGATAATCACAATGGTGTGACCACTCACCTACAGCCAGACATCCCGGAATGTGAAGTCAAGTGGTCCTTAGGAAGCATCACTATGAGCTAAGCTAGTGGCGGTGATGGAATTCCAGTTGAGCTATTTCAAATCCTGAAAGATGATGCTGTGAAAATGCTGCATTCTATGTGCCAGCAAATTTGGAAAACTCAGCAGTGGCCACAGGATTGGAAAAGGTCAGTTTTCATTCCAATCCCAAAGAAAGCCAAGCCAAAGAATGTTCAAACTACCACATAATTGTACTCATCTCACACGCTAGTAAAGTAATGCTTAAAATTCTCCAAGCCAGGCTTCAGCAATACATGAACTGTGAACTTCCAGATGTTCAAGCTGGTTTTAGAAAAGGCAGAGGAACCAGAGATCAGATTGCCAATAACCGCTGGATCATCGAAAAAGCAAGAGAGTTCCAGAAAAACATCTATTTCTGCTTTATTGACTATGCCAAAGCCTTTGACTGTGTGGATGACAACAAACTGGAAATTCTGAAAGAGATGGGAATACCAGACCACCTGACCTGCCTCTTGAGAAACCTGTATGCAGGTCAGGAAGCAACAGTAAGAACTGGACATGGAACAGCAGATTGGTTCCAAATAGGAAAAGGAGTATGTCAAGACTGTATATTGTCACCCTGCTTATTTAACTTATATGCTGAGTACATCATGAGAAATGCTGGGCTGGAGAAAACACAAGCTGGAATCAAGATTGCCAGGAGAAATATCAATAATCTCAGATATGCAGATGATACCACTCTTATGGCAGAAAGTGAGGAAGAACTAAAGAGCCTCTTGATGAAAGTGAAAGAGGAGAGTGAAAAAATTGGCTTAAAGCTCAACATTCAGAAAACTAAGATAATGGCATCTGGTGCCATTACTTCATGGCAAATAGATGGAGAAATAATGGAAACAGTGACAGACTTTTGATTTTTCCAAAATCACTGCAGATGGTGACTGCAGCCATGAAAGAAAAAGAACTTACTCCTTGGAAGGAAAGTTTTGACCAACCTAGACAGCATATTAAAAAGCAGAGACATTGCCAACAATGGTCCATCTAGTCAAGGTTATGGTTTTTCCAGTCATGTATTGATGTGAGAGCTGGACCCTAAAGAAAGCTGAGCACTGAAGTGTTGATGCTTCTGAACTGTGGTATTGGAGAAGAATCTTGAGAGTCCCTTGGACTGCAAGGAGATCCAACCAGTCCATCCTAAAGGAGATCAGTCCTGGGTGTTCATTGGAAGGACTGATGTTGAAGCTGAATCTCCAATACTTTGGCCACCTCATGCGAAGAGCTAACTCATTTGAAAAGACCCTGATGCTGGGAAAGCTTGAAGGCTGGAGAAGAAGGGGACAACAGAGGATGAGATGGTTGGATGGCATCACTGACTCAATGCACATGAGTTTGGGTAAACTCCGGATGTTGGTGATGGAGAGGGCGGCCTGGCGGCCTGCAGTCCATTGGGTCGCAAAGAGTTGGACAGGACTGCACAATTGAACTGAACTGCACTGAATTTAAACATTTATATACTATTTTCTATTAATAAAAGTACCTTTACAATATGTATTAGCACATTTAATTTTCAAATAAAAATTGTAAACTAAACACATTCATTCATACTTTACAAATGCAGAAACTAGGGTTGACGTAACTGAAGTCCTGTAGCTGGCAGACGGCAGAGATAGGATGTATTTTCTGACTCCAAAATTATTTTATTTCCAATTGTAATCACTTAAATTTCAGCATGTTTTATAGTCAATTTTATCAATTAAAAAATCTCAACTCCAAGATTAAAAATATATTTATAGTAATTGTAGTTTGGAATTTGGCTGTGTAAAATTATGCTACATATATAACACAATAAAAAATACAGCTATTTCTTTCTAACCTCTCTTCTTAGCCTCTGTTTAGAGGGAAAAAAGGGGCTATAATTGGACAAGCTTTAAATTTGTGAATCTCAGCATTTCTAGGGTTCTAATGTTCTCTATTAAAGGATCGACTCTTTCCAACACAAATGGAGACACTCACATTAAATTCCATGGTTGAACTTCCTAGGCAAGTTTCTATGTAGGGGTCAATGAAAGTGTCTAAATCTATGTACATTGGGAATTATGTTCACTGGACGTCAGGGTCCACATGTGTCATTCTTTATGTCTGAGTAGAAGTGGGTGCCTGGAACTAGGTTCTGCAAGCCATGATCCCACTCCTCCTGCCTTTTGATGCTTAAAGGCATCTATTTCTCACTTCCTATCATGCCAGTGCTCACAGTCATAAGGACCCTCCTGAGCAGATCCTCTGAATGACTTCTGTGAATCAGAAGTCTGACCAATAATTCCACCCTCTGTGACCAAGGCACACAGGAATATTTGGATTCTTGCACACTGGATCCGGGCAGCCAGGAACGTACAGCCAATCACTTCACATTACTGCTACTCTATCATTCCTTTCTTACTGGACCTGGCCAACTGCAGGGCTCCCCTCAGAGTCCTGGTTCTCAAAACTGGTTGGTCATTAGAATCACTGAGGTGGTTAAAGACACCAACCACCTCCCAACGGTCCAAGACTGATCTAACTATGTTCTTTACCATCAGAAAAACTAAATGAGAATTTCAGTGTAGGGGAAACCCAACAATGGTATTTTTAAAGATTATCTAGCTGATTTTAACGACCAGCCTAGACCAGCATCATACAAGCCTGTGGTCTTCTCTGGGCTGTTTCAGGGAGTCATTACATCATTCTTCCCTACCCTGTGATCTGGGACTATCCCAGGCCTGTCTGTATGGCTCAGCTATGCCACAGGCCCCCTTCCTATGCTCAACTACAGATCCCAGAGAGGGTGTGCCAGAGAGGGTGTGGAGAAAAGGGTACCCTCTTACACTATTGGAGGGAATATAAATTGATACAGCCAACAGGGAGAATGGTGCGAAGTTTCCTTATAAAACTAAAAGCAGAACTAACATATAACTAACATTTAACCTGGTAATCCTACATCTGGGCATATACCCAGAGAAAACCCAGAGAAAATAATTCAAAATGACACATTCAGCCCAGCATTCACTGCAACATTATTTACAGGACATGGTAGCAACCTAAATACTCAATAGACAAATTGACAAAGAAGATATACATCTATACAATGGAATATTAGTCATAAAAGGACTAAAACTGAATCATTTGTAGAGATGTCGATGAACCTAGAGACTACCATACAGAGTGAAGTAAGTCAGAAAGAAAAAAATAATATCATATATTAATGCATGTATGTGAAATAATAAAAAAATATAGATCATCCATACACATTTTTAAAAGCAAAATAACATTACTGTTATACTCCTGTCACCCTTAAAGTCACCCAAAAAGTCTTTGCAAAAACAAACACCACTGTAGTCAGTAACTTTAGGCCATTTATAATTGAATTTGAAATAACTTTGACATTCTGAAAGTTCAAGTTAGGAAAATAGAAATTGTTCTGATTGATGGGAATAATGGTGTGTGTCCACACTGTGTCCTTCAATGGTACTGCTATTATTATTAGATAAAGAAAAAAAAAAAAAAGATGACAGGGCAAGGATGAAATTTTCCTGATTTCTTAGAATAGAACAATATTTTTTTCTAACAGAAGCTAAGTTGTCAGCAAACCAAGATATCCCATTTATGTCAATGTTTATGAGGATATTAAATTCTCTGTGAATTATTTATCACAGTATAAGTGTATTTTTGTCAAAATGTAATTTAATTGCAAATAACATTTGGCATTTTCCAAGTAGCTTATATTTATTTTACTATTAAAATAGAAAGTGATCAGAATTATTTTTAATGATATCAAGACAATTTCAATACAACATAAATTCTATTAACTTAGACCAAGAATTTAAATCTATAATTTATATTTTCTAAAAGTATTTGCAGTTTGATATTGTAAATTCTACTTGAAAGAAGAACAGTAAGGAACTCAAGCATATTATGAGGAAACTTACAGTATTTTGTTATAGTTGTAACCACATAGGAGATTGTTCTATCACTCTCACTTTAAAATAAAATCAATGTTCTTTAAAACTGAGAAGCTTGTTTATTTAATCAGTATGATATAATTTAGGTTCTTACTTATTGCCACGTCTAATTTTTAAACAGTGATTAGGTGAATTAAAGAATTTTTAGAAGCAACAAGCTGAAGTGTTTCTCTCTTTAAATGGAAGTGCCATTGTCTGTCAACTAGTCTCAAGAACTGATCATTATAATGCATTTATAATGTTACTAATTAAATACTCTTTAAGGATTATACATAAAGCTGACTTTGAAAATGACTCTTTAAATTTAATTGTGCAACAATATAGTTAATTCATACTGTTCTTTAGATCCATATTTTGTGTACATATGTGACTATCATTCTAGTATAATCTTCAAGAGGCACTAAAATGCAAACATATGGTCTTTCAAAATAATATACTTCACTTGTGTATTGTCATCTCTACATGTTTGTAATCTAATATTGCTTCTGGGCTAGGCTCATTAATTACTTCTTGGCAGTAGTAAATTTAAAAATTAAATTGACAATTATGCCATCATTATATTGTACAAATATATGCTTTTGTTTTACTGCTGATTCAATAAAGATTTTAAGAGAACGACATTCTCTCTGTCCACAGAATTCTCCAGACAAGAATACTGGAGTGGGTAGCCATTCCTTTCTCCAGGGCATCTTCCTGACCCAAGGATTGAACCTGGATCTTCTGCATTGCAGGCAGATTCTTTACTGTCTGAGCCACTAGGGAAGCTCTGGTAGTAGTAAATTCAATAATTAAATTGATAATTGCACCATCTTTATTTTGTGTATATATATATATATATATATATATATATATATATGTTATATATTTGCTTTTGTTTTACTGTTGATTCAATAAAAATTTTAAGAGAGTATTTTTAAGGATTTTTTTTTTCTTACTGACATAGCATTCTATTTGCTTTTTTAACATTTTCCTTTGGGCTTTAAGAAAAAGTTTTTACCTTTCAAAAACTATTTAAATAGATTGTTTCTGGTATTAAATTATTCATCAACTAAATGTGATCTAAGTCCCTTAATGCAGATGATATAACTATCCTAGTCAATAACAAAGTTTAAGGCCTTAGAAGAGTATCAGATAAATATTTCAACTACTTGATTTGACAGATGTCCTGACAGTCATAAATTTTCAACCTTGATTTAAAAAAAATAATTTACTAAGCTAAATGCAGGAGACTTGGGTTCGATCCCTGGGTCAGGAAGATCTCTTGGAGAAAGGAATGGCTACCTACTCCAGTATTCTTGCCTCTAGAATACCAAGGACAGAGGAGCCTGGTGGGGTTACAGTCCATGGTGTGGCAAACAGTCAGACACAACTGAGAGAGTAACACTTTGACTTTCAGCATCACCAACTCAATGGAGGTGAATTTTAGCAAACTCAACGAGATAGTGAAGGACAGAGGAACCTGGTGGGCTGCAGTCCACGGGACGTCAAAGAGTCGGAAAGGACATAGGAACTGAACAACAACAACAGCCTAAAGTTTGGATCAAAGGAAACATTTATTTCCTCTAAAAGATGAATGGAAAAGAATGCCTTTAATCTCAGAAGAGAGTGATAAATTAACCACTATTTCCTGTATTTATAGTTGTTAGTCATATCAACTCAGAATATAATTCAATTGAGCACAAGTCCTTATCTATTTACTGTTTTCTTAACATGCTAAAGAAAATAGAACTCAGAGTGAGAGAAATCTACAGGTGAATTGACACTTAGACTCAAACAATATAGATCAAGAAAGTAAGAGACATAATAGAGTCTCAGTCCAAAGGATTAATGATTTAGTTCAAGTGACAAAATGATACTTGTGTAATTACTAAGGAAAAACTTAGGCACCTTTTGAGTTAACAGAAGAAAAGAAAAATCAGGAAGAAAAAATGGACTAAATATATTGAAGGTGAAAAGTGAAAGTTGCTCAGTTGTGTTAACTCTTTGCTACCTCATGGACTATAGCTCACCAGGCCCCTCTGTCCATGGGATTCTGCACACAAGAATACTGGAGTGGGGAGTCATTTTCTTCTCTAGGTATCTCTCCAACACAGGGATCAAAGCAAGGTCTCCTGTATTGCAGGCAGATTCTTTATCATCTGAGCCACCAGGGAAACCTAACATATATTGAATATATATCAATAGAGTGTGTGGCTGCTGAAAACTTAATCTACTAAGTCATTCCCCCTCCAAAAAACCAACAAAATGAAATAACCACAAAAATCTAGGCAACAGTAATAATATTATCTGTACTGTATGCTTATATTGTAATGCATCATATATACATTGTTGACTCCTGACCAATGTGGGTTTGAACAGCTTGGGTTCACTTTCAAATATTTTTCAAAAGCAAATACTACATTACCATAGGATCTGTGGCTGGCTGAATCCTCAGATGTGGAAGAACAGGATATATGGAGGGCCAGACAACTGTAAGTTACACAAGGATCAGTTCAGTTCAGTCACTCAGTCGTTTCCAACTCTTTGCAACCCCATGAATCACAGCATACCAGGCCTCCCTGTCCATCACCAACTCCCAGAGTTTACTCAAACCCAGGTCCATCCGATCGGTGATGCCATCCAGCGATCTCATTCTCTGTCGTCCCCTTCTCCTCCTGCCCCCAATCCCTCCCAGCATCAGGGTCTTTTCCAATGAGTCAACTCTTCCCATGAGGTGGCCAAAGTATTGGAGTTTCAGCATCAGCATCAGTCCTTCCAATGAACACCCAGGACTGATCTCCTTTAGGATGGACTGGTTGGATCTCCTAGCAGTCCAAGGGACTCTCAAGAGCCTTCTCCAACACCACAGTTCAAAAGCATCAATTTTTCGGCGCTCAGCTTTCTTCACAATCCAACTCTCACATCCATACATGACTACTGGAAAAACCATAGCCTTGACCAGATGGACCTTCGTTGACAAAGTAATGTTTCTGCTTTTTAATATGCTATCTAGGTTGGTCATAACTTTCCTTCTAAGGAGTAAGCGTCTTTTAATTTCATGGATGCAATCACCATCTCCAGTGATTTTGGAGCCCAAACAATTAAAATCAGACACTGTTTCCACTGTCTCCCCATCTATTTGCCATGAAGTGATGGGACCAGATGCCATGATCTTAGTTTTCTGAATGTTGAGCTTTAAGCCAACTTTTTCACTCTCCTCTTTCACTTTCATCAAGAGGCTTTTTAGTTCATCTTCACTTTCTACCTCTGTCCATAATTCATCAGGCTCTCTGTCTATCAGATCTAGTCTTGACATTGTACAGGAGACAGGGATCAAGACTCTCCCCATGGAAAAGAAAGGCAAAATGGTTGTCTGAGGAGGCCTTACAAATAGCTGTGAAAAGAAAAGTGAAAAGCAAAGGAGAAAAGGAAAGATATTTCCGTTTGAATGCAGAGTTCCAAAGAATAGCCAGGAGAGATAAGAAAGCCTTCCTCAGTGATCAATGAAAAGAAATAGAGGAAAACAACTGAATGGGAAAGACTAGATATCTCTTCAAGAAAATTAGAGATACCAAGGGAACATTTCACACAAAGATGGGCAAAATAAAGAACAGAAATGGTATGGACCTAACAGAAGGAGAAGATATTAAGAAGAGGTGACAAGAATACACAGAAGAACTGTACAAAAAAGGTCTTCATGACCCAGATAATCACGATGGTGTGATCACTCACCTAGAGCCAGACATCATGGAATGTGAAGTAAAGTGGGCCTTAGAAAGCATCACTACGAACAAAACTAGTGGAAGTGATGGAACTCCATTGAGCTATTTCAAATCCTGAAAGATGATGCTGTGAACGTGCTGCACTCAATATGCCAACAAATTTGGAAAACTCAGCAGTGGCCACAGGACTGGAAAAGGTCAGTTTTCATTCCAATCCCTAAGAAAGGCAATCCCAAAGAATGCTCAAGCTACAGCACAATTGCGCTCATCTCACACACTAGAAAATAATGCTCAAAATTCTCTAAGCCAGGCTTCAGCAATACGTGAACCGTGAACTTCCAGATGTTCAAGCTGGTTTTAGAAAAGGCAGAGGAACCAGAAATCAAATTGCCAACATCTGCTGGATCATAAAAAAAGCAAGAGAGTTACAGAAAAACATCTATTTCTGCTTTATTGACTAAGCCAAAGCCTTCGACTGTGTGGACCACAATAAACTGTGGAAACTTCTGAAAGAGATGGGAATACCAGACCACCTGACCTGCCTCTTGAGAAACCTGTATGCAGGTCAGGAAGCAACAGTTAGAATTGGACATGGAACAACAGACTGGTTCCCAATAGGAAAAGGAGCACGTCAAGGCTCTATATTGTCACCCTGCTTATTTAACTTATATTCAGAGTACATCATGAGAAAAGCTGGGCTGGAAGAAGCACAAGCTGGAATCAAGATTGCTGGGAGGAATATCAAAAACCTCAGATATACAAGGACCAACCCTCACATTAATCAACAGTCAACTGCATTGTCAAGTCACAAAACTAGAGTGACCTAGTAATGAATTTGATGTCCTTTATTCAAAGGAACACAATCCATAGATTGGGGCATGCAGTGCCTTACAAACAGTTGAGCATTATTTACAAGAGATTTGGGGCAAGAGAGATTTGTATAGATCTTTAGAAAAGGCACTATGGAAACAGGACTAGATTAACTAGGAGATGGGGAATTTCCTTATAAAGCCAGCAGTTCCTGTTTTCAAGGGTAAGGTAAGTTAGCTAAAGTTGAAATAGAGGACTACCATTGGTGTATGTTAGGTTTCCTTGACAGGTGCTTCCTGCCAGTGCAGACTTAGACTAAAGTTTAGATTTGTGACATGGGCAGACTACTGGGGTGGCCTCCATTTTCTGGGTCCCAATGTACATATTAACTTTAATAATACACTATAATGAAGATTCCGGTCCCAGTTCCAGTGTGTGTGCTTAATTTAATGCACAATTTTAAGAAAATTTATTAAATATATAAATAATATATTTGACATGTATGGAATATAATATATATTAAATATATATAAAATTACTATTAAACAAACCACTCCACTTATTATTAATTACTTGCCAGGCATTGTTGCAAGGCAAGTGTGCTACAACACTGTTCATTGAAATATAACTGAATATAAATTCATTTTACCTTGGCCATTCTATCAAGTCATGATTTGCATAGCAAAAGAACCTCATGAAACTAGGGCTCCAACTTGTAATGGGTCTCATAGTATGTTTCCCCAGCCTCAGATTTGTTAAGGAGAGTTTATTAGCCTGGTGAAACATGAGGTTGGCCTCCTAAAGTAGTGAGCCCTATGGCTTGAGTCTACAATTCTCTCCAATGTAACCTGATAGCACTTATCAATAGACTTGTTCAACAGATAGTACAACAAAGCAATTAAACCATGGAGACACTGGGTCAGCCTATGCCTACTTCCTATTGATCTATATACAACCCTTGTCAGAGATCATATGCCTTCCGCCAACCCCTTCGTTGGGGAACAGGGTGAGGCTGTCAGATGTCTAAGGCAAGGGTACATTAAAGGGTGCCCTTAATTCAGTTACTACAATGCTTACAAACCCATTCCCCAAAGATACTTATCAGAAGACAGATTAGAGTATTAGTCTTGAAATCCTAAATCCCCAATGAAAAGTTATTGCAAAATGCATCTTCTCTATTTTTATACAAACTACCACCTCAATAAAGTGAAATCCTCTCTATTTGACTCTATCTGCCAAAATCCACAAGTCCCAGAATCACACTGATTCCTTGGTACTGTTTCACATTGTGATTTTTGTTTTCTTTGTAAAGGGTTAGGAAGAATCTCCATGTGAAGGGGAAGTAGTTTTAGTGGCTAGAAAGTAGAAGGTCGTATGTATCTATGTTCTGTGCCTGTGAGACAAACCTACTAGTGATAATACAAGGGCAGGAGATTGTGGGAGGGAGGTGCACCATCTTACTTAGCACCTGCCAGCCCGTTCTTATATCTTCTTGCTTTTAAGAGAAGAAAAGTCACTTGTTCTTTCAGAGTTTTCTTTTAACATGATCAGTTTCCCCTCTCCTTCCATCCTTTCTCTCTCTCCTCCTCTCTCTCTGTCTCTCTCTGTCTCTCTCTCTCTGTCTCTCTCTCTCTCACACACACACACACACACACACACACTTTCTCTTTACACTTGCCTCATTCTATACTCTCATTGGGAAAGGGCTATTCTACAATATAAGACAGAACATCACAAGTTATTACTCTCCGCATGTCTGCCTATGTAAACTCCAAGAACCCATTTTTTACTTCTTGGCAATGGTTACATTTTAGGGGAGAAAGTATTACATTTAAGGTTCACACCAAGTCCTTAGACACAACTTTATGAGCAATGAAGTGCTCAGATTATTTCAATTTCTACTTCAGTTCAGCTCAGTTCAGTCACTCAGTCATCTCTGACTCTTTGCGACCCAATGAACCGCAGCACACCAGGCCTCCCTGTCCATCACCAACTCCCAGAGTTCACCCAAATCCATGTCCATTGAGTCGGTGATGCCATCCAACCATCTCATCCTCTGTCATCCCCTTTTCCTCCTGCCCCCAATCCCTCCCAGCATCAGGGTCTTTTCAAATGAGTCAGCTCTTTGCATAAGGTGACCAAAGAATTGTAGTTTCAGCTTCAACATCAGTCCTTCCAGTGAACACCCAGGACTGATCTCCTTTAGGATGGACTGGTTGGATCTCCTTGCAGTCCAAGGGACTCTCAAGAGTCTTCTGCAACACCATAGTTCAAAAGCATCAATTCTTCAGCACTCAGCTTTTTTAGAGTCCAACTCTCATATCCATACATGACTACTGGAAAAATCATAGCCTTGACTAAACGGACCTTTGTTGACAAAGTACTGTCTCTGCTTTTTAATATGCTGTCTAGGTTAGTCATAACTTTCCTACCAAGGAGTAGGCATCTTTTAATTTCATGGTTGCAGTCACCATCTGCAGTGATTTTGGAGCCCAGAAAAATAAAGTCAGCCACTGTTTCTACTCTTTCCCCATCTATTTGCCATGAAGTGATGGGACCAGATACCACAATCTTAGTTTTCTGAATGTTGAGCTTTAAGCCAATTTTTTCACTCTCCTCTTTCACTTTTATCAAGAGACTCGTTAGTTCTTCTTCACTTTCTGCCATAAGGGTGATGCCATCTGCATATCTGAGCTTATTGATATTTCTCCTGGCAATCTTGATTCCAGCTTGTGCTTCATCCATCCCAGTATTTCTCATGATGTACTCCGCATATAAGTTAAATAAGCAGGGTGACAATATACAGCCTTGACATCATCCTTTGCCTATTTGGAACCAGTCTGCTGTTCCATGTCCAGTTCTTACTGTTGCTTCCTGACCTGCATACAGGTTTCTCAAGAGGCAGGTCAGGTGGTCTGGTATTCCCATCTCTTTCAGAATTTCCAGTTTGTTGTCATCCACATGTCAAAGGCTTTGGCATAGTCAATAAAGCAGAAATAGATGTTTTTCTGGCACTCTCTTGCTTTTTTGATGATCCAGCAGATACTGGCAATTTGATCTCTGGTTCCTCTGCCATTTCTAAAACCAGCTTGAACATCTGGAAGTTCACAGTTCACATATTGCTGAAGCCTGGCTTGGAGAATTTTAAGCATCACATTACTAGCATCTTAAGATGAGTGCAACTGTGTGGTAGTTTGAGCATTCTTTAGCATTGCCTTTCTTTGGGATTGAAATGAAAACTTACCTTTTCCAGTCCTGTGGCCACTGCTGAGTTTTCCAAATTTGTTGACATATTGAGTGCAGCACTTTCACAGCATCATCTTTCAGGATTTGAAATAGCTTATCTGGAATTCCATCACCTCCACTAGCTTTGTTCGTAGTGATGCTTCCTAAGGCTCTCTTAACTTCAGATTCCAGGATGTCTGGCTCTAGGTGAGTGATCATACCATTGTGATTATCTGGGGCATGAAGACCTTTTTTGTACAGTTCTTCTGTGTATTCTTGTCATCTCTTCTAATATCTTCTCCTTCTGTTAGTCCATACAATTTCTGTCCTTTATTTTGCCCATCTTTGTGTGAAATATTCCCTTGGTATCTCTAATTTTCTTGAGGAGATCTCTAGTCTTTCCCATTCTATTGTTTTCCTCTATTTCTTTGCACTGATTATTGAGGAAGGCTTTCTTTTCTCTCCTTGATATTCTTTGGAACTCTGCATTCAAATGGGTGTGTCTTTCCTTTTGTCCTTTGCCTTTGACTTCTTTTCTATTCACAGCTATTTGTAAGACCTCCTTAGATGACCATTTTGCATTTCTTTTTCTTTGGGATGGTCTTGATCCCTGCCTCCTGTACAATGTTACTAAACTCTGCTCATAGTTCTTCAGGCATTCTCTCTATCAGATCTAATCCCTTGTATCTATTTCTCACTTCCACTGTATAATCATAAGGGATTTCATGTAGGTCATATCTTAATGGTCTATTGGTTTTCCCTATTACTTCTAATCTAACTCCTTCCTTATCGAGATGAAGGAATCAAGGTCCAGGTAGGTTAAGGCCTAAAGTCATTTAGCTATTGAGGTGAAAGTGAGAAAGCAGAACTGGGGCTAATCTAGTTCAGCAAACTGAAGCTTGGGCCACAGTTATGGAAATATGTAAGTAAGGGATGAAATAAGAAGGGTACTTATATAATTAAATCAGAACCATTCTGGACTTCGCCAGAGTTCCAGTGGTTAAGAATCCACCTGCCAATCCTGGGGACATGGGTTCTATCCCTACTTCAGGAAGACTGAACATGCCACAAGGCAGCGAAGTCTATATGCCACAATTATTGATGCCCATGTGCTCTAGAGCCTGTGCTCTGCAACAAGCGATGCCCATGAACTACAACTAGAGAGCAGTCCCTGCTCGGCGCAACTAGAGAAAGCCCTTGCACAGCCACAAAGACCCAGAAAAGTCAAAAAAAACAAAATTCTTATGAAATATTAGTAGAATAGCTTTTTCAGGATATATATTTTAGCAATAAAGTTTTAAAACATAGCAAATATATTTCAGGCATGAGTTCCTGAAGTGCATTTCAAGGGCTTTCCTTGACTTGGAAATCTAGCTACATTTATGTATGGTTTTTAGAGATGTCTGAAACTGACATAAATAGTAATTATGTCACAGAAGCATTGTTTGTTTGTTTGTTTGTTTTTTAGAAATCTGTATGCTATGTTTTAAAATAACCTGAAACTGTGTATTTTATGTCTTTGCTATACTGACTTATAAGATACTATAACTATCTTTGGAACAACTTTGAAACCAGTGTGCAGGCACTTTAAGATTAATCAAATGAAAACTCTGAATGAGAATGAATGAAAACCATACAGTTGTTCTTGTTTCTTAAGATGATTGAGCACACCAATTTTAATATACAGAGTCTGTAATGAAAAGTGACTTAACAAGAAGCAATTTAGCCATGACCATTTCCTATTTCCACTTGAGCTGAAAATGTTAATCACACATACTGAAGAAAAGTATAAAAATATGGTTGGTAATGATGGAGACCTTGAGAATTCAAACATTAAGGGAGAAATATACAAATATTGACACCATTTAATTCAAAAATTTAACCTATAGGCTAGGATACATTACAGAATCCCTCAAACCTATTACCTTACCAATTTAAATAAAGGTAGGGATCATTGGAAAGGTGGTATGTTATACCAACTAGCCTCTTAGATTAATTTAACAGGGCAAAGATAGTTATTTAAACAGTTTAACAGCTGTGTTGACCTTAAAAATGTCTTAGAGATTAACTTTTGACAGAAGGCCACAATGTCTGTGATATTTTAATAGCAAAATTTGAATATTTTCTAAATGCACATGGATTATTAGTAAGCCATTTATCACAGGAATGAGTATACTGATAGAATTAAAAGAAAGGGCAGAGGAAGTGGACAAAGAAAAAAACAGCAGCCTTCTAAAACCTCTCTACTGCAATCAGATGTTATATTTTGGAAAAGCTTTCTCCATTAAAAATAACATTTTATTTGTGGTTTCAACCAATGATGTAATTTTCTTTTTAATCTTAAGTCTGTTTCAGATATAAAAGTGACCAGATGATCAACTCACCAGAATTCAGGAAGCCTGAGTTGGAGACACAAGAGTTCTACAAAAGGGCTGAGAAACAATGGTATGTGACTCAGGCCTTGGCATTATCACCTGAAAGGCAAGGAATCCATGATTTGTAACATCAGCAAGTACTGTCTAGTTCACCTTCCCTTGTTGTTGTTCAGTCTCCTCGTTGTGTCCAATTCTTCACGACCCCTTGTTTGCACAATGCCAGCAGCACTCCTCTCTCAACATCTCCCAGAGTTTGCCCAAGTTCGTGTCCATTGCATCAGTGATGCCATCCAGTCATCTCATCCTATGACGTCCTCTTATCCTTTTGTCCTCAATCTTGCCTAGCATTAAGGACTTCTCTCCCTTCTCTTAACCAACTTTGTGGTTTTTTCTTAAGTTTTTATTTATATTGGAGTATAATTAACAACGTTGTGATAGTTTCAGGTAAACAGAAAAGTGATTCAACTATACATACATGTCTCTATTCCTTTTCAAATTCTTTTCCCATTTAGGTTGTCACATAATATTGAGCCTAGACAGCTTGTTAAAAAGCAGAGACATCACCTTGCCAACAAAGGCCTGTATAGTTAAAGTTATGCTATGGTTTTTCAGTAGTCATGTATGGATGTGAGAGTCAAACCATAAAGAAAGCTGAAAGCCAGAGAATTGATGCTTTTGAATTATGGTGCTGGAGAAGACTCTTGAGATTTCTTTGGGCAGCAAGGAGATCAAAACACTCAATCCTAAATGAAGTCAATCCTGAATATCCATTGGAAAGACTAATACTGAAGCTCCAATATTTTGGCCACTTGATGCAAACAGCTGACTCATTGGAAAAGACCCTGATACTGGCAAAGGTTGATGGCAGGAGGAGAAAGGGGTGACAGAGGATGATATGGTTAGATGGCATCACTGAACCAATGGACATGAATTTGATCAAACCCTGGGAGATAGTGAAGGACATAGAAGCCTGGCTGCCATGGGGTCTCAGAGAGTCAGACTTGACATAGCAACTGAATAACAACAATAATATTGAGCAGAACTCCCTGTACTATACAGTAGGTCCTTGATGGTCAACTTGGGGCTCAACTTCATAGTTAAATGAAAAATTAATCTTCCCTTATGGTCTCAGACAACTTGTTATATTTTGTCTTACATATTAAAATTACAACTTCTCCCTACATTTTTTTTTTCAGAGTCTATCTCCCCCATAAGGATATAAAATTCAGTGAGGAGGCACCATTTTTTGTTTTATTTATTATTGTATCCCTAGGGCTTTGTTTGCACAATGCCTGACACAATAATTACATTTCAATTTTTAAAAAATCAGTGGATGAAAATAACCCATTTTTGTCATTGTAGTTCTAGTATATCTGTGAGTTTTCAATTTTCTGTATTTCTGGAATTCAAATGAATACTCTTAACCTTCCGTGGTGACTCTACCTGGCTTTCATTCCCTTTTGTTGCATACCAAATTGGTTTCCTCAGTAAGCAACATTTTCTGCATTGATAAAGAGCCTTGCTATTTTCCAGAAATCATAAAGTCACACTGCTGACTAACCACTTAATTAGATACTTCTTTATATATAGATGCATGCCTGAAATTTAATTGGAGTTTTGAAACACCCTTTTGAATTTGGTTGTGGGTACCACAGGAGAGGAGGGAGGGTAGATTCAGAAAGGAAGTCATGTTGCTTCTAACCTCCAGTACTTTCCCTCTTAAAATTTACTTTTTTTTTCTTAATTCATCTTTCTCTATATTTCCAACATCTTATCTAAAGTAGTATATAAGCACATTGCAATTTATATTTACATTCTCAATATTTATAAATAATTCCAAATATGTTGCTCTTTCTTCAGACTAGGAATCACTAAAACGAGAATCATCAGACATTTAATAATCTCAAGTTTATCTCTCACAGCATCACTTATCATCATTGTACTAAACTGATGTTAGAATTTACACATGGGGATTTTAATAACTTTAACACTTGCCCCATTATTTTTATCATATCTTAAGGTATATATAATTCTCTTGGTGAGGATTTTTTTTTTTAATTGTCTTTAGAAAATACCCATATTTTTAGCTCAGAAACTGTTTTATTCAAACAAACAATATAGTTCTTTGGAAAATGCCATCTCTGCAGCTTTGCCTTCTAGATAACCAACTACCAAAAACTGTAATTCAGTGGATTCTAAGAATTTGGAACCAACAAAAGATAAAAATGCTTTTAAGAGTGGTACATGGAAAAAAAAAAAAAGAGTGATACATGGAGCATGAAGCAAAATTCCATAATAGAATCTGAGTAAAGTCAGACTTGGATGGAACATAAAGAGACACTTTTCAAGAAAGACTGTATTGTCATAGATTCATTAGGAGTTACAGTGAATGAGATGGCAACTAAAATCTATAGTATGTGGCCTGTCCCAAGATGTGCTTTATTTCTTTGCTTACGTTCTATTATAGCCTTTGGGAGAAAAAGTTGAAAAAGTGAATAACGTTGCAAGGAAATTCAGACCATAAGAAGTATCCAGTTTCCATCCTGCTTCACAGCAAGGAACGCATTTAGACATATCTGAGAACCATTCAGCGTTTCAACCCCAGGCAGAGCTTCTGGACAGCAAACAGAGAAGAGAGCTAAAAGTACAGCAGGGGTACCTATTTTTTCCACTAGTTCGGACATGACAGTGTTTATTTTTAAATGTCAACAGACACTACGTGACAGTAGCTCTGGCACCTTAGGCAAGTGCATATTTCATAGTCCCAGGTGTCAGCTATGGAGTCTAGGTCTCTCCAAAGGACAGGAAACTATTTGAAGAAGGTCAAAGATTTTGTAAAAGACTAATTCTATTTCAAAAATAAAAAGCAAGAAAGAAAATAACGAAGGAGAAGAAGATAACAATTTATGCGACTAACAGTCACTGTAAATTTCCAGCTGCAACTTAATTTTGTAAGCCTTTGCACACAATGTGCTTAATATATATTAAAGAAGTTATATAACTAATCAGTACTGGGCAACATTTTAAGAACATGTAGACTATTTTATAGTCAAAAAGCAACTATATAAAAAACTACAATATTCACTGATTTTGAGGCTTTCAAAACTCCTAAAATAGGACAGAAGTGAAGATCATATCACGACTTACTAAGCATGAATGTTAGAGAATGTAAATATTTAAAGTATTAATAATTCACAGTATTTGACCTCAGACCACACACAGAGAATTTGGTAGTTAAAGATATAAAGTAAATGAAATTTGTCTTTCTTCTAACACTTATTTTTCAGAACAACTTTCTATACAAATACCTGCCATGTTCACCATAGAACTTAACTCCTGCTTTCTCTCTTTTTAACTTCATTTTAATGGATTTTAAATCTCTACACTTTACTTTTCTCACATCTTTAAAATATATTCATCCTTTATCATATCAATTCTATGGCTCCAAAGAGGTCATACGTTAAAGTAATTCCTTACTCACTACAGAGAGGGCAACTCCTGGATACAATAGATATATTTTACCTGATCTTTGCTAACTGTCTAATATTTAACCCAGGCATAAACAAAAATTCACTAAATTTTTTATTGTAAATTTTCACTAAGTACTGGCATGAATGCCTAGTAGGAATTGTTTAGGTGAAACAACAAAGGATAGCAGTGGGGAACCTGAAAGTTTTTTTTAAAGCTATTGTGCAGGGGCATTTCTTGGCCAGTTTGAGCTGTTATTTACCAAGGAGAATCCCAGGGATGGGGTCGCAGAGAGTCAGACACGACTGAAGTGACTTAGCAGTAGCAGTAGCAGTTACCAAGGATATGTTAGAAAAGTCCTAGGTTATCAAATTTCATTCTGCTTTTGAATGCTTGAGGAACTAGAAGAAGATATTAAGTTTCAACCCGAAATGTAAGCATAATTAAAGACACAAAATCAGCTGTGAGAAACTGGTGGATTCAACATGACCACACATTCTCTGACACTCTTTGCATTGCAAGTTCATGGCTGTCCTCTCCCCTCAAGTCTAGGCTGGCTGGAACGGTTTTAGCTGGTACAGCATGATTCAAACAACTCTAGTGAGTCTCTTGGTCCAGGCTTTAAGGGGACTGACAGCTTCTGTTTTGTTCTTTAGGAGCTTTAAACTACCACATAAAGTCTGTCCACCCTGATGGAGAGGTCCTGAGACCACATGAAGAAGAGGGACTCAACTGAACCCAGTCTTTGTTCTGTCCCCACCAAGATGCCAGGCATTTGAGTGAAACTGACAGGAATCTTCCAGAATAGCCCAGCTGTCAGCTGAATAGCATTCAGTTTACTCTGTCATGCCATGTGGAACAGAAGTGTCACCCCGTCAAGCCCTTTCCAAATGCCTGACCCACAAAAAACACGAGCTAACATAACAGATGGTTATTTTAAGTCATTAATTTTGGGGGGAGTGATTTATCATTACAGTAACTAACAACCAAAACAATGACAGAGCATACTGTGTCATTTTCACCAGCCTGGACAACCTGGTCCTTGTACCCACCTGGGAGAAGGTTGAACTGCTTTTTCAAAGCAATTCACACAATCTGTACAAAGTTACAGACCTGTCCTGACATCAGACTCTGAAGACCTCTCTAAGTGACAAATTCTAGTCATGCCCTTTGAATAAACTGTTATGGTACTAAAGGGTTATCATATTGTGACTCTCCAATTGCATAATGAACAGAGAGTGCTTGAGGGAGATGAAGTTAAATAATGTATATACACTTTCTTTGTGAAGCATAAAGTACATGCCAAACAGAAGATACCCCTATTGTCAAGGTTTTATGGCCATGTTTCACTCTGAAATGTCTTTGACTGAAAAACATTTAGTCTGAAACCAGGCAAACTATAGTCTAATGGTGTTTAAGAAAAGCATTGCTGTAACAATCAACCAAACAAACAAGGAAACTTTTTAAATAGATCTGAAGGTAAAGTTGTCTTCAAAAAATTGTTTAAGATGCAAGTCAACCAACGTAAAGTTCACCTTTATAAGATGTACCACTCAATGAGTTTTAGTATATGTATAAAGTTGTGCAGCTAGCAACCATAATTTCAGAACATTTTTATTACTCTGGGGACTCCTCTGGTGATCTGCACTCTCAATGCAGGGAGCCCAGGTGTGATCCCCAGTCAGGGAACTAGATACCACATGCCACAACTAAAGATGCCACATAAAGAGCCTACATATTGCAACTAAGACCCAGTGCAGCCAAATAAATAAATATTTTAAAACAAAAAAAAAAAACTAAAGAAGCCCCATGCCTCTGCCCAAAGAAAAAGCAAAAAAGAAAAAAAAAAGAAACTCTGTACCCAGAAGGTATCTTTTAAGAACAAAAAATAATTGAGCGTGGCAAATTAGAAAAACGATAACTTAGGACAAACTCATAGATTCAAACATAGCAGGAGACAAATCAAGAGAGTGACGTCAGGGAAAGAGACACAATGGTATATGGAAAACAGTGGACACCACAGGCCTGAGACTGCTATAGTCAAATGGCCTGCTTCAAGGGTTGGCCCTTGGCTGTGTCTGAGAACTTAACTGGTAAACAGTCACCCACACTGAACTGAAACTTTCTGTAAATGATGGGGGTCTCACTGTGTGTAAACTCTATAAACTGTGATTCATACCGGTACTTAATTTCCTTGTGAGAGTCTGGAATTTTGGTAGGTGATGGGCCAAAAGTGTCTACTCTACCCAATAAAACTTTCAGAACTGATTCTCTAATGAGTTTCTCTGGTAGAAAACACTTCATATGAGACTTCCCTGGTGGTTCAGTGGTTAATAATCTGTCTTCCAATGCAGGGAATGCAGTTTGACCCTTGATACAGGAACTGAGATCCCACATGACAGGAGGCAACTAAACCTGAATGCCACAACTGGAGAAGACTGTGCACCTCACTGATCTTGCACGCTGCACCAAACCCAGCACAGCCAAATAAAACTAACAAAAACACTCCGTATGTTTTGTCACAGCCCATTCATGGAGGTAAGCACATCCTGTGTGACTCCATTGGGAAAGGACTTTTGACAGCTTGTTCCTGCTTTCTCAAGGACTTTGCTCTTTGTACCTTTTTCCCTTGCTGTCTTTTTCCATTGTGTCTTTTCACTGTAATAAGGTTTAGCCATGAGTATGATTGCCCACTGTGTCTTATGAGGCCTCTGAATGTATCATGAAGCCTGGAAATAAATTTGGGGACCAATCAACAAAACATGTTAAAGGTGATCAGTCCTTAATCATTCTCCAAAGCATTTTACAATTCTACTCTAAGAGCTCTATTATCATCTTAACGTTTTAACATTTTAAAAATTAACAGCTAAAATGATGTCCCAATTTCTAGGCTGTATGACCTGTTAGGGAGACAGAAACTGAAGTGTATGGCAGAATTGGAACAGAAATTTATTATCAAGGACCCTTGGAAAAGTAAATAAACTAAATTCTTATATGCAGGAGAGAAACAAATTATATATATATATATATATATATATATATATTAATCACGCACACAGATAAATACAGGCATATACAGTTGATGAAAATAGATTATATAGTTTATATAAATTATATAAAAAGTAGTCTCTTCTAGATTTGTCTAATCAGGGACATAAAATTAACATGAGAAGAACAAATGTTATAACTAAATATGAGCAAGAAATTGTTTTAAAAAATCCTGATATCACAGAGATTTTCTTCAGATCCACATGAAGGTGAGTGAGTTTACAGGGTTTATGACAATCTTTTCTTAAGTATCCCATCATGGGATTTAAAAATAAGTAGATTGAATATGACCAGGTTTCTTTATTAAAGGATGCATTATATGACAGTATAATGTCTTCCTGGTATGGCTTCCCTGGTAGCTCAGTTGGTAAAGAGTCTGCCTGCAATGTGGGAGACCTGGGTTCGATTTCTGGGTTGGGAAGATCCCCTGGAGAAGGAAATGGCAACCCACTTCAGTGGGTTCTTGCCTGGAGAATTCCATGGACAGAGGAGCCTGGTAGGCTACAATCCATGGGTCACAAAGAGTCGGACACGACTGAGTGACTTTCACTTCTTTTCATTATATGACAATACATTACTTATTTGTAAAGAGTAAAGCGTCACTAGGAGAGAGCTTAATGAAAAGATATAGTAACAGAAATTACTTAAGCTTAAACTTGTACAGATAATTCTTTTCTTATTGAAGGTTGAAGATCATAGAATTGAAGAAGAATCCTGATTAAGAGAAGTTTTCCCTATTCCCTTTTGGTGAAAAGAAGCAGAAACACAACAAAAGACAAAAAATTCTGGAAAGGAAGCTGTAAATTCAAGGAATTATAGCAAGAGACCAGGCTTTTATAAATGAAGGCTAATGTAAATGTTATAAATAATGAAATAGTCATCTATAATCTGGCAACAATTTAGGTTGCTCTAAAATGGTAAACAGGATACTTAACAGTTTGGAAAAGAAACTTTTGTGACCTTAGAATAAGTAAGTTCTCATGTCTGAACTGATAGCTCAGTTGGTAAAGAATCTGCCTGCAATGTAGGAGACCCCAGTTTGATTCCTGCATTGGGAAGATTCACTGGAGAAGGGATAGGCTACACACTCCAGTATTCTTGGACTTCCTTTGTGGCTCAGCTGGTAAAGAATCTGCCTGCAATGTGGGAGACCTGGGTTCTATCTCTGGGTTGGGATGAGCCCCTGGAGAAGGGAAAGGCTACCCACCCCAGTATTCCAGCCTAGAGAATTTCATGGACTATACCCATGGGGTCGCAAAGAGTCAGACATGACTGAGAGCCTTTCACTTTCATGTCTGAATACAGAAATAACAAAGTCCATTAGCAACTTCAAACTGTGATTTTGAGTTTAATAAACACTGTTCTGAAAAGTCTATTTCTCTAAGTCTGACTCATAATTGAATCACTTATGTCTATCATTATTCTTTAGTAATTTATCTCATTTTTACTGCTTCTATAATAAAGTTCATTTTAACTTGGAAAACAGTGTGGTAAATTAAGCTCACGCTCTTAATGCCACCATTTGGAAATAATACATATCACTTACACTTATCTTTTATTGCAAAACAAGTCTCATGTTCTTACAAATATTCTAAGGGGCCAGGAAAATGAAATTCTACTATGCATCTGGAAGAAGGAAAACTAGAATGTTTTTGAGAATCCCTAACAATTACTACAAGGGCTTTCCATGTGGTGCTAGTGGTAAAGAACCTGACTGTCAATTAAGGAGAAATAAAAGACATGGGTGTGATTCCTGAGTTAGGAAGATCCCCTGGAGAAGGAAATGGCAACCCACTCCAATATTCTTGCCTGGAGAATCCCAGGGACAGGAGGGCCTGGTGGGCTACAGTTGATGGGGTCACAAAGAGCTAGATATGACTGAAGTGACTTAGCACACACACAAAGATTATTACAACTCATTTGAGAGTCATATAAAAATGTTTTCACTTCAACCCACTTAAGAGACTACAACAGTGGTATTCTGCCAAAAACTAAAGAGACACAAGTCACTACCCCTGAATTTGAGTATGCCCATGATTGTATTCATGATAAAAATAAGTAATTTGCTCATTCAGTAAACATTTACTAAAACCCTACTCATCTATGGTCTAGATATTATGCTAAGTGATAAGAATTTAATGGTGAACAAGGTGCAATAGCTTGCTCTTAACTTCGGTGAAGGACAGGGAAACCTGGCGTGCTGCAGTCCACGGGGTCACAAAGAGTCAGATGACTGAGCAACAGAAAAACAAAATGCTTTTCATATAATCTTTGAATGTTTTCATACAAATTTTAAACATTGATCTTCTAAAAAATACACATACTATCTTTAAATGTTTTTAAGATGTATGTTATAATGACAGATAAACACACAGGTAAAGAGCACAGGAATTTGTAAATGTCACTATAAGATTATATAGCAGGTTATCAAGGAATGAAATGATCACAGATTATATTGGTCTGGCAAAAAAGTTCATTCAGGTTTTTCCATAAGATTTTATGGATTTACTTAAATTAACTTTTTGACCAACCTAGTACTTAACTCTGCATCTCATTAATTATTGTCATTGAATTATGTATGTTCCTCTTATGAACAGAAGTGATTAGATATTTTAGATTCAATCATAATCCAAGCAGATATTTATCAAATGTTAACCAACCACTGAACACTGATGTTTTGGAATATCTTGAGACTAGGACAGGTGTCTAAATGGCTTGTGTAGAGTGAAGATGAGCTGTTAAGATTTTGTCTAGTAAATGTGCTTGAAGTGAAAGTTGCTCAGTCGCGTCTGACTCTTTGTGACCCCCATAGACTATACAGTCCATGGATTTCTCCAGGCCAGAATACTGGAGTGGGTAGCCGTTCCCTTCTTCAGGGGATATTCCCAACCCAGGGATCGAACCCAGGTCTCCTGGATAGCAGGCAGATTCTTTACGAGCTGAGCCACAAGGGAAGCCCAAATGTGTATAAGAAGGCCATTTTTAGACTCTCCTACCCACTCCTCTAAAAAAAATTCCAAAGATGAAATTCAAAGACTTTACCCGTTGAATAATCTGAGACTGCCTATAATCTTCAGGTCAAATAGCAGCACTGAAACAAAACAGACCCTTAGTCATGTTGAATTGAGTTCTTTCCATTCAACTTGGTGAGTCATTCAGACTTTGCCCTTTAGGACATTCCTAAATGAAGTTTTATGATAACTCTATAACATCTAGGTTTTAGAGTGTGTTCATGAAGAATTTCTTCCACTGTTTCTGCATTATAGAACACCATATCTAATAAAATACATTCATGAGAAGCCTCTTTTCACATTATTACATATAAGGGATAACAATATGATGATTTATTTTTCAACTTCATTTTGGGGTCTTCGTTTTACTTGATGCTTATTTTCATCAGTTATATAGGTGAAAAGGGGGAGGTGCTAAACATCACAATGAATATTAAGGACTTTAAATTCTCTCCATCTTCCTCGGTGTAATAATTAAAATGATGCTCTGGGAGTATAAGGCTTTGCAAGAGTCAGACATTACTGACTGACTAAGTGCACACACACACACATACACAAGGAGCATAAATAAAGTGAAAGAAAAAAAAAAGTGAAAGTATTAGTTGCTCAGTGGTGTCCGACTCTTTGCAACCCCATGAACTATAGCCTGCCAGGCTCCTATGTCCATGGAATCCCCCATGCAAGAGTACTGGAGTAGGTTGCCATTCCCTTCTCCAGGAAATCTTCCCAACCCAGGGATTGAATTTGGGTCTCTTGCATTGAAGGCAGATTCTTTATCATTTGATCCAGCAGGGAAGCCCCAGGAGCATAGAGGAGGCATGATATAATTTTGTGTTTGTGAGAAAGGGAACTATAAAATGTTTATCTCTACAACAACACAATTCAGCCATAATCATACATATTATCACCCTCTCTCTTGAGCCTCCAAACACAACATTGTAAAGCAATTTTCCTCCAATTAAAAATTAAAAAATAAATTAAAAATGTTTATGTCTAAACTGCCTTTAAATTCACGGAGACAGTCATTAAAGAAATGCAGCAGAAATAGAACCAATTCTTATCACTTCTGATGTTTCTTTTGATCTACCGGGTATTCAATTACTGTAACCCACATGGCTTCTCTCTGACCTTTATAAGCTCTTTCTAAACAAACTATGGGGGGAAAATTACTTTCTGAGCTGACAGGCAAAGGCTTGAAGCTATTGAAATGTGCATTATTTTTTATTATATGTTTTGTTGTCCCAGACTGCTGAAAGCTGGAATTCACTAGAAACGGTGAAGCATGTACTTGTATGCAGTCTCACCAGACTCTACAGAATAAGAAGGTACACAGCAGACCACTGGGTAACTCTGTAGTGTACTCATCCTATTCGTGTTCTGAACAGTTGTCCTATATTTTGGGAAGACTTCCTCCAATTTTTGTTGTCCTAGTAGGATTGTCAGTCACAATATTTGTTTTCCCAGGAGTGTTTTAAAGGAGTGGTCATTTGATACAGACTCAGAAAATCCTAATACCCCAGACTGTTGTCAATTGTTCTTGGTCCACTGCCAAGCAACCCAAGTGTGTTCGATGACATTGTGCTCTGAGGGTGGTAATCTCCCTTTCAGGAATTAGACACTCTTTTTCCTCCAGGACCACTTACTTGAGTGATATGAGGCTGGGACTGCCGATTGTCACTTTTTCTGCCATGTGGCTGTACACAAAATTAACTCAAGAGGAGACAAGAAAGAAGATTTAGGATAGCACTGAGATCCGTGTTCAAATCCTTGAGGCTCTTTTATATACTGAGAGCTACTCTCATATTCTCCCCATATTCATGAATCAGAACACTTTCTGTTGGCATGAATTTGTTGCACTGGGTTCCTGCCAATCTTAAAGATTCAGTATTTAAGGAACGAATACTGGGCTTCCCTGGTGGTGCTAGTGGTAAAGAACTCGCCTGCTAAAGCAGGAGACAGAAGCAAGTTCGATCCCTGGGTTGGGAAGAACCCCTGGAAGAGGGAACAGCAACCCACTCCAGTATTCTTGCCTGGAGGATCCCATGGAAAAAGGAGCCTGGTGGACTAAGGTCCACAAGGTTTCAAAGAGTCAGACATGACTGAAGTGACTTAGCCTTCATGCGAGGAACACACAGAAGTAGAGGTGTCTGCAAAAAATACTGACATATACTCCATAGAATTATATAGCTTATTGAAGGTACGATGACTGACCATACTCAAGGAGTAACTCCCAGGCTGCTCTTCATATTAGCCAATAGAAACCACCACAGGGAGACTATAAAACAGTGCAATAGAAAATACCCTGATGTCACAGACACAGACCAGGAAGGGAAGTACGGCAAGAGTGGGCATTCCTATGCAGGAGTACAGAAGAAATCATGAAAGAAGTTTGCAACAATTTAAGATTTATATACAATAACTGAAATTCATAAGTAGCACTGGAGAACATTCGAATTTTAATTGTGCCATACTTTAGGCTATTGTATTTTTCTCTATACAAGATCTAATATCAAATAATTATTTTCCTAAAATAAAACTTCCTCCTGAAACACCAGGGCCAATATCTTGGCAAGAAGTTTGAATTTTTTATTACTTTTTGCTGGAGCTAGAGCCAACTGATTTTGCCTCCATGCCAGAAATTTTTCTAGCCTTAGGGATACATAATGAGCACATCTCTACTAAAATGAAACTGAGTTTTCCCATTTTAAAATGAGTATTTCTAATATGTAGAAATAAGCTCAGTAATAGTGAGTTTCCCCCAGAGATCTTAACAATACAGATAATTTAAATATTAAAATATTATAATTTTGAATACATTAACAATTACAGGACTGGTCTGCTGTTCTTTATGAGAACCGAACCTCAAAATTTGAGTTCCAATTACTTTCTTCTGAAGCAACAGAATAATAAAAGCCTTGCCTAACCACCTAGAGTTTACACCTGCCTCATATCCATTGAACCATCTTGCTACAATGTGTGGAATTCTCATACTGTGCACTCACTTTTCCAGAGGAGAAAGAAACCACTATGTTTCCCAGATTCCCTTGTGACTAGGTTACAGTCACATAATCTGAGTTTTACCAGCACCAGCTGACTTTTTGAAATGTGGATGCAGGATGAAGCAAGATGAGGTAATAGCTGTGTGGATAAATCATCCTCTATGTAAGTAGTGTCTAAAAGTATCTGCTTCTTCCAGTGTAGTCCCCACCCCTGTATCTAAACAGCTGTTGACAGCCCTGTGGTGTGGTGGGCACTTCTGCTGAGGACTTTGTCCTGAGGGTAACATCCCAGCTTGGTTCCCCCAGATATTGCAGGGTCTGTGTGTTATCAAACAACATGACATAAAACCATTCAAAAAAACTGCTTGAATTTGCAAGAGTGAATTTGGTTGTTGAAATTTGTGATTAATAATCTAAAAATGTGAAGCTAAAAAAAGATACATAGGAAAATGATCAGTAAACTTTTATATATTATGCAAATAGAAGATGGTGCTAGTTGGTGGGGGCTGTTATATGTCTTTCAACAATTCTAATCCGTGGTACTAATGCACTTCTATTTTTTGTATTTCCTAAAAACAATGAAATAAAACTCTGAACAGATTTTATTAAAATCCCAATTACTCTAGGATTTTTCACTTTTTTATCTTACCATTTCCTTTTTTAATGCTAGATAATTTGTAATGGAGACTGTCGGACATAGGAATAGGACAAATTCCTCCCCCCGCCCCCCCCCCGCCCCCGGTTGTATGTATCACATCTGAAATCGTTCTGTGACATGAAGAACAAGGAATGCCTTGAGCCTGCAATGCTTTCTGCCAACTATGAAAAGAAGAAGGGCAAGAGTGACTCTGACAGGCTTGTGCATCTTCAATTCAGAACCAATCTATGCTGCTTCCCAAGAGGATGCCTAAATAGTATTAGACAATGAAGATATCTAGTAATAGGGTGCATTGATACAGAAACTTTACTTGCATGTAAATGAGAACAGTCAGCTCCCAGAGGAGTCAGCTAGGAGTCAGAATTGTCTCTCCTTGTAAAACACACACACACACACACACATGCACACACACACACACCCTAGAGTAGCAATAGCAGTAGTGGCCACAGTAAGACTACAAATAACTGATTGTATACCATCATACAAACATAATAATTGGATTTTTGCATTCTCAATAAAACATATTAGACATTTTCAAGAAGATTGTATTGATGAGAGACTATATGGGTTTTAAAATTAAAAAAAAAAAATTCTGGGAGTGCTCTTCTTTCATACATAAGATAAGATTAACTTACCTTTCATTTTTCAGACTCATTAAACAAAAGATCCTTGCACCAGTTGCCCTGCCCTGAATGCATTTCCTGCAACACATACTCAGTTGCATCATATTACAAACAACTTCTCCACTGGAAAACTGCTCTCTGCTTTTCTTTGCCTGTTTCTACCTCTGATTTCTGCTTCAGAGGATGAGCTACAGCATGTTTTCCATTTGCAATGAGAGAGCTTATAGAGATCCTGCTGGATCTCTGAAGTTAAAGTGCCATCTTGTGCCAGAATAAAGCATGTCAATATGGCCTTTTTAAAATGTGAGCAAAAACACATGATCACTTTCATACAATAGCGATACATCAAACACATGCAAAACTCTTAATATCATATTGCTTAAACATGAACATGTTAAGAAAAAAATGTATCTGGTTTTGTCTCGTTTTGTTAACAATATCATTTTAAGCTTCATTTGGGAAATTTAAATCATCACTTTTGCATGCATGCTGTTGCCTTCTGCCTCTTGCTATTACAGTACTATCAGCATAAATGGATACCACAGACATCATTCTCTCATGTGCAAATAAAGATTGCTTAAGACTTAGGTAAGTTCTTTGAGGACTGAGGGCAAACCCCAGCCTCTAATAAACTTGTACTGCCTGTACCAATCATGCTACTTGGAACTGATCCATTCTATTTCAAGAATGTAAATGGCAGCAATGCTCAAAACATTGCACCCAGGAGGGAAGGCCAATGCCAGCACACACCATGCTGCCAATGCACAGTCAGCATTTGCGGGAGTTTCATACAGCAAACAAAATAGTTTCCTGCATTCAGCCTGACAGCTTTCAAAAGCTGTCTCATGGGACTGGCAAGAGGTTTTATCGTATCATCATGCTGACAATGCCACCAGGCTAAAAGCATGCAGGGTTATCATCCACAAGGTATTCATATTATAATTCCTTAAATTTAATAATGTATAGGTGAAAATTTTTCAAAAGTAAAGAATCTAGACCATATTTTCAAACTGTAGTAAGTAGTGGAAACCATGAAATTATACTACAAAACACAGTCCAACATCTGGAATGGGAAAACATCTCCCCATATAACCTCAACTATGATGAAAGAACAGTTACTAAAATAGATACACTAGTTTATAGGGAATGGGAAATCAAAAGGAAGTCCAGGAGAGACTGATTTGGGGGTCAATGATCTGAAAGAGTCTCATATAATTAAGAACACTTTTTTAGTTGTTGTTTAGTCACTAAGTCATGTCCGACTCTTTGTGATCCCAAGGACTGTAGCAAACTCCAGGAGATTCGTGAAGGACAGGGAAGCCTGGCATGGGGCAGTGCATGGGCTTGCAAAGAGTCAGACAGAACTGAGCACAATAACAATGGACTGTAGCCCACCAGGTTCCTCTGTCCACAGAATTTCTAGGCAAGAATACTGGAGTGGGCTGCCATTTCCTTCTCCAGGGGATCTTCCAGACCCAGGGATCAAACCTGCATTTCCTTCTTGGCAGGCAGATTCTTTACCACCTAGCCATGTAGGAAGCCAATTAAGAGCACACTGGTATCCAAATATAAGGCTTAAATACACACAAAGTATCAGATAAATAATTAGTTTTCCTCTTGAAAAAGATCACAAAAAGCATGACTTCATATCAGCTCCACTAAAAAGTATACTATCTTAGTAATTTTTTTTCTATCCAAATTTTATAACATTTAAACTCTTTGAAACAGCTTTCTTTTTGTTTACAACATAGTCCTTGGAGGAGCAATAAAAAGGAGGCATCATATAGAGGAACAGACACTGATCTATTCTTAGTATTATTTTCCACATTTTTGTGCATCAAAAAATGAATAGTATTTGATGAATTTCTAAGCAGACTAATTCTGCTTCGAGTACTGGAATTTGTAGGAATTGTGACAAGGTTTATGTAGATTATTATAATAGTGATGATAATGCTCTAATATTACCCTTTTGTTTAAAGATTTATCAGCTAGTTTTATTTTTTATAATTAACTGTTTATTGAGCACTTATTATATGTCCATCATTAATTGAGTGTTTAAAGAAATCTCATTCAATCTTTAGCACAACTAAGGCTCAGAAAGGTAGAACCTCAGAGTTTACCAAAATTATATAGCTAATTAGAGTTGGCTACATCTGTTACAACCATATTTTCAACTGAGCTATCAACAACTATGGCAAACAAATAAAACAATATGTTCTATATTTAATAAACAAAAAAGTTAAAAAGTGCTGAAGCATTTAAATAAATAGAGTGCACTTATATGACTCTTGTGTAGCTTAACTTACATATATAAATTCTCATAGTGGTTTTCTTCAATTTCTTCCTAACAGTTAAATGAAATGCCAGAAATGTCTTTCTGCTCAATATCTCCTACTCTGAACACGTAAGTGGCATCAGCCATCCTTGAGCCTCTCAACATTACTTTGCTCCATTATTAAAATGACTTGCCATTGGGTTTGACTGCTTCCCCTCACACTGTCCGATGTCTACAACTAAGACTGTGGCTAGAGTGGTGATGTTAGTGATATTTAAGACCCCAGATACAACACTGGTAACATCCTCATCTCATCTGTGACATGCCCATCTCCTTTGCCTCTTTCCCCCTCCACATCTGTACAATCTTTCTTGGGGGGTGTGTTTGTGAGATTAGAGATGGAGAGTATCATCTCATGACTGCAGGATCCATAGGCTATAAGTCTTATAAAAGGAAAAAAAAATGATTTATGTGCCGAGGCACATACACTGCTATATGGCTTTCCAAAAGATATTCAACACAGTACAGACTCCAAACAGGACAGGATGTGAGGAGAGAGTCTGAGGGGCATATGGACTTCAAGTCTCTGTTTGACACAGGGCCCTTGATAGCCATGGCAAATCTGGTTGCAGCTCACTATTTCAATGAACAAAAATCTTGTCTTTTTATAAATTTCAAAAATTCTCCTTTTTATTTTTCCATCTTCTTTGGGCTCATCAGTTATCCCTGAGGACAGTACTATGGAAGGCATTCGAGTCTACAGATATTCTAAAGGTTCTGACCACCCATTTGATCTTTTTTTGGTAGCCAGTTTTCTCTATTAGAAAAAAGTAAGAAAGCTCTGTTTCACCCTCCCTTGCTCTCACTCACTTTCTCTTGATTCACTCACACACACTCACACATACACACTCAAATATATATTTCTGATGCAGTTTCTACAAGGTGGGGGGAAGGACATGTGATTCATTTAATTCACTCCTATTCAAAAGGACCAACGATACAATTCAATGTCTGAATGTATTGAATGTCTGACTATGCCTAGGGTCGTGAAGTAAAGAAATAGAAAATGAAAGCTGTTTCTAACATGCCCATGCCTACATGTTATAATTGATTGGTTTTGAATCCCTCTGCACCTTGATCCCAACCACTGCAGTGTAAAAAGTGTCTGCCCTTCTAAAATTTCTAACACAAAAAGGTGAAATCACTTAACTATACACTTGAAAGATGGGAGAAAAGATGTGCTTGTCTAACATTGCCTGTCTTGCCTCTGGATACAATTCCATCAAGGCAACTGGAACAAACATATGCTCTCCTTCTCTTCCCATTCAAATTGGGAAAACAAAAACCCAAAGCTTCAAAGTGAACTTAAAAAAAGAAAGCCTAGAACAGAAAGACTGATGTCTACTGTAGAAGTGTGATGTATGCTTTGAATTTTCCTCAATAGTTGCAAGCTCCTCACTGACCTGGGAAGACTGGGATGGCATCGCGCCCTCAGGGTGCATGCCAGAGAAGCATCTTCTATGCATTTATTCACTCTCTCCTTCTGGGGCCACGATATGGGCATCAACTGTGTGCATGGTACTGAGTTTGACATTCAAGATAGAAAGGTGAGTAAGCAAGATCTCTGCCTTCACACTACTCACAGTACTGGGTAGGGGACCCCAGGAGCAGAAAGAGATTATGGTTTCTCCAGTCAGGGGAAGGGGCAGTGAGTCACAAAAAGAGGAGTCCCCTAAAGGTCATATGAGCTGAGCCATGAGAATAAGTAAGAGTCATCCAATTGAAAAGGAAGGCAGTGCTAGGCCGATAAACACAGTGAAACTTCATGTGCTAAGTCTCAGAGAACAGAAATACTGGGTATATAGGTAACAAGGAATTGAGGTTGGTGCAGTCATTCCAACATTAATCTTCGCAAGATCATACATTTTGGTTTAATTTGTTTTTTTCTTACTATGTTTTCTCACTGGTACATTACTCTTTATATGGTAGGGGCCTTATAGGGACTTTTAGTTTACATTAGGCAATTTAATACTGTTACAATCAGTTCAGTTCAGTCACTAAGTTGTGTCTGACGCTTTGCAACCCCATGGAATGCAGCACGCCAGGCTTCCTTGTCCATCACCAACTCAAAGAGCTTGATCTATCACATGTCCATCAAGTCAGTGATGCCATCCAACCACCTCATCCTCTGTCATCCCCTTCTCACCCTGCCTTCAATCTTTCCCAGCATCAGGGTATTTTCCAATGAGTCAGTTCCTGACACCACGTGGCCAAAGTATTGGAGTTTCAGGTTCAGCATCAATCCTTCCAATGAATATTCAGGACTGGTTTCCTTAAAGATTGACTAGTTGGATCTCCTTGCTGTCCAAGGGACTCAAGTGTCTTCTCCAATACCACAGTTCAAAAGCATCAATTCTTTGGCATTCAGCTTTCTTTATACTCCAACTCTCACATCCATACATGACTACTGGAAAAACTATAGCTTTGACTAGATGAAGCTTTGTCAATAACATAATGTCACTACTTTTCAAAATGCTATGTAGATTGGCCATAGCTTTTCCTCGAAGGAGCCAGAGTCTTTTAATTTCATCACTGCAGTCACCACCTGCAGTGATTTTGGAGCCCCCCAAAATAAGGTCCGTCACTGTTTCCATTATTTCCCCATCTATTTGCCATACGAAATCAGTCCTGAATATTCATTGGAAGGACTGATGTTGAAGCTGAAACTCCAACACTTGGCCATCTGATGTGAAGAGCTGATTCATTTGAAAAGACCCTGATCCTGGGAAAGATTGAAGGCCGGAGGAGAAGGGGACGACAGAGGATGAGATGATTGGATAGCATCCCTGACTCAATGGGCATGAGTTTGAGTAAACTCTAGGATTTGTTGACGGACAGGGAGGCCTGGCTGCAGTCCATGGGGTTGCAAAGAGTTGCACACGACTGAGTGACTGAAATGAACTGAAGTGAACTGATGGGACTGAATGCCATAATCTTAGTTTTCTGAATGTTGAGTTTTAAGCCAAATTTTTTAACTTTCTTCATTCATATTCATCAAGAGGCTCTTTAGTTCTTCTTCACTTTCTGCCATAAGAGTGGTGTCATCTGCATATCTGAGGTTATTGATATTTCTCCTGGCAATATTGATTCTAGCTTACGCTTCATCCAGCCCAGGATTTTGCATGATGTACCCTGCATATAAGTTAAATAAGCGGGGTGACAACATATAGCCGTGAACCACACCTTTCCCGGGTTGGAACAAGTCTCTTGTTCCATGTCTAGTTCTAACTGTTGCTTCTTTACCTGCATACACAATTCTCAGGAGACAGGTAAGGTGGTCTGGTATTCCCATCTCTTTTAAGAATTTTCCAGTCTGTTGTGATCCACACAGTCAAATGCTTTGGAGTAATCTATAAAGCAGAAATAGACATTTTTCTGGAGCTCTCTTGCTTTTCCTATGATCCATCGGATTTTGGCAATTTGATCTCTGGTTACTCTGTCTTTTCTAAATCCAACTTGAACATCTGGAAGTTCACAGTTCACATATTGTTGAAGCCTGGCTTGGAGACTTTTAGCATTACTTTGCTACCATGTGAGATGAGTGCCATTGTGTGGTAGTTTGAACATACTTTCCATTGCCTTTCTTTGGGATTGTAATGAAAACTGACCTCTTCCAGTCCTGTAGCCACTGTTGAGATTTCCAAACTTGCTGGCATATTGAGTGCAGCCCTTTCACAGCATCATCTTTTAGGATGTGAAATAGCTCAACTGGAATTCCATCACCTCCCCTAGGTTTGTTCCTAGTGATGTTTCCTGAGGCCTACTTGACTTTGCATTCCAGAATGTCTGGCTCTAGGTGAGTGATCACACCATCATGGTTATCTGGGACATGAAGATCTTTTTTGTACAGTTCTGTGTATTCTTGCCACCTCTTCTTAATATCTTCTGCTTCTGTTAGGTCCATACAATTTCTGTCCTTTATTTTGCCCATCTTTGCATGAAATATTCCCTTGGTATCTCTAGTTTTCCTGAAGAGATCTCTAGTCTTTCCCATTCTATTGTTTTCCTCTATTTCTTGGCATTGATCACTGAGGAAGGCTCTGTTCTCTCTCCTTGCCATTCTTTGGAACTCTGCATTCAAGTGGGTATTACTTCCCTTTTCTCCTTTGCCTCTCTTCTTTTCTCAGCTATTTGTAAGGCCTCCTCAGACAACCATTGTGCCTTTTGGCATTTCTTTTTCTTGGGGATGGTCTTGATCACTGCCTCCTGTACAATGTCAGGAACCTCTGTCCATAGTTCTAAAGGCATTTGGTTTCACTATTTTTACTCTTTTTTCAGCCACAAGATTACAAGTTCCCACATCACTACCTGCTCCATGAAGCTATAATGATAAAATGTCTGCAAAGAATACAGGGTACATAGAGGCCCATAAAACTGTCATAACCTAATTTATATCAAGTCGAGTACTGAGAATAAATTTCTTCAGAACAGTTTCTTCCCTCAGACCACTGGAAGTAACTTAGAATAACGTCTGTCTCATACTTGTAAACATCTGGGCTTAGCAGATTTCTAGATAAACACTTAGAATTGTTTCTCATGAAAATGATCTGGTGCATTTCTGCAGGCAAGAAGAACAGTTAACCCCAGTTCAAAGGTCTACTTCTTAGGTTATAGCAACTTTGAAGAGAAGTTTTAATGCTAGATCTGTTAACAGTTAGAGTATGTATTCCTAGTAATTTTTCCTTTTGAAATTATAAAAAGTGAATTTTGTAACTTAAGATGTCTGAATCCTTTTTAAGGTTTAGAATTGACAAAACCAATTGACAGATACATATGTTTTCCTTTGACCATTTGTTAAATGGCTTCCCTGTGAAATCCAGCTCTCCTGTCTACATAGATTTTGGGGTTGGGGGGTGGGAACACAATGGTTTCCTTAAAAATAGATTGCATTATCAGAGTTATATTTTAATACTGTCATTTGAACTGAAATATGGCTAGTAACATCTCCCATCTTACTGTACACTTAGTATTCCTGCAAAGTTCTATTTGAAAGTCATGTTCAGCTCATATATTGTTACTCTGACAACCTCTCTTTCTGCTTCTTGTTCTGAAATATACATGTATACGAAAATACATATTTTCATATTTTTCCACTAAGACAGAATCACTTTTCATGAAGTTCACTCTTAAAGGGGAACTTAAAAATATCCTAGTGTCATAATCATAAAAGAACAGATTATTTGTCAAGAAAGAAATAAGATAAAATCTTCCACCAAATGAAAACTGAATACAATCTTTCCCACCACATTTTCAAACACCTTCTTCATGCTTGCCATCAAATATACAGCAGATTTCTTATTCTAGATTGTTTTGCAATCCTAATTTCAACATTATCCCCATGACATGATATCAACTACTCATCTAGAGAATAACATGACCAAAGGTACTGAAGAATGTGAAAAATAAAATTCAAGTCTGTTTTAAATATTTATACTGTCAAGTAATTAAATATTTGAAAAATAGTCAGTTGTGTTCATATATCAAGTATTAAATATAATTATCCTAGCCCTTTGCTAAGGTAAACAGGTAATAGCCATCATCTCATTGTAAAAATTACTTCTAAAATGGACCTCTTAAATACAAAACAATAATTTGTAATAATAAAAATTACTTATGTACTACACTATTTCATGGTTTATTTTCCAACTTGTTAAGTCAACTTCTTGGGCAAAATGTTAGTGTGAAAGCTGATGATTGACTCAAATCTTAATAGCTCTAACATTTTGTGCCATAAAATACACTTCAAATTTCACAAGTGTATTATTGGTCTTGCTAGATATGTATCTTGTAAGATGTTAATAGAAGTATACCTCCTCAATTCTAAAGCATCCCATAAAATTTAACTTCAAATAAATGACATAGATCATTACAAATACTTGTGAGACTTTCTATTATATGCCACCTCTGACATGGCTCAGACAGTAAAGAATACACCTGCAATGCAGGAGATCTGAGTTCAATTCCTGGGTCAGGAAGATCTCCTGGAGAAGGCTACCCACTCCAGTAATCCTGCCTGGCGAATTCCATGGACAGAGGAGCCTGGAGGGCTATAGGTCAATGGGGTCACAAAGAGTCAGACATGACTGAATAACTAACATTTCTATTGTACAATGTCAGGGATTAGCTGAGGCCATTCATATCAACACCCAGATGACCTAGACCAGTGGTGGGTACCTGGACTAAAGGGTTAGAGGAAATTCACCTGTGGCTTCAATTTAAGGATATTGTGAGCACCTGTGTCACACCAAAATCTTCACGTGTCTCCAGCCCAACTGGCAAGTATATACCCCAAGACAGAGCCATGAAATAACTAGAGGTATTTTCTAGCTAGAGACTAGGGAAAGAAAAATAATGAATGAAAGATGCCTCTCTAAAAGTGAATGCCTGTATATGAAAAGATGCTCATCATTGCTAATTATTAGAGAAATTCAAATCAAAACCACAGTAAAGTACCATTTCACACTGGTCCAAATAGCCATTATCAAAAAATCTACAAATAGCAAATGTCATAGAAAATGTGGAGAAAAAGGAAACTCTCCTCCTCTGTTGGTGGGAATGCAAATTAGTCCAGCCATTAGGGAAATGGTACAGAGGTCTCTCAAAAAACAAAAAATAGAGTTGCCATATGATCCAGCAATCTTAATCCTGAATGTATATCTGGACAAACTATCATTTGAAATGATACATGCACTCAAATGTTCATAGAGGGACTGTTTACAATAGCCGAGACATGGAAGTAACCTAAGTGTCCATCAGCTGATAAACAGATAAAGAAGATAGGGTATATTTATATAAGGTAATATTACTCAATCATAAAAAATGAAACAATTCTACATATATATGCATGCATGCTAAGTTGTTTCAGTCTTGCTTGACTCTGTACAACCTAATGGACTATAGCCTGCCAGGGTCCTCTGTCAATGGGATTTTCCAGGCAAGAATACTGGAGTGGGTTGCCATGTCCTCCTCCAGGGGATCTTCCTGACCCAGGGTTAGAATTCATGTCTCATGTCTCATTCACTGACAGGAAGGTTATTTGCCACTAGTGCCACTTGGGAAGCCCTTAAAGAAATATCTTTTCACTAAAGGCCTTTCCTTTTTTTTTTTTTTTTTTTTTTTGGCTGTGTGCATGTTAAGCTGCTTTAGTTTTATCTGAATCTGTAACCTGTGAACTGTAGCCCACCAGGCTCCATGGAATTTTCCAGGTAAGAATACTGGAGTGTGTTGCCATGCCCTCCTCCCAGGTATCTTCTTGACTCAGGGATAGAACCTGTGTCTCTTACATCTATGGTATTGACAGGCAGGTTCTTTACCACTAGTGCCACCTGGGAAGCACCCCCACACACACATACATATATATATATGTGTGTGTGTGTGTGTGTGTGTGTGTGTGTGTGTGTATGTGTGTATGTGTGTGTATAACTGAATCACTTTACTGTCTAGCAGAAACTAACACAACATTGTAAATCAATTTTGCTTCAGTAAAACACATTTTTAAAAAATCAAAAAGAAAATAAAAATGAATACATATAGGAACTTAGACAAAATTACTTAGAAAATTACTTTCAGAAAAGTAACTTTAGAAAAACAGTTATAAAAAATGCAAAACCAAAAATCCAGCTATTATTAAGATGGAATACAAGGAAAAACTAGAAACCAGAAGGAAAAATAAAAAGATGAAATGGAGCTGCTTTTGCTACTGCTGCTGCTGCTAAGCTGCTTCAGTCGTGTCCGACTCTGTGCGACCCCATAGAGGGCAGCCCACCAGGCTCCGCTGTCCCCGGGATTCTCCAGGCAAGAACACTGGATCAGGTTGCCATTTCCTTCTCCAATGCATGAAAGTGAAAAGTGAAAGTGAAGGCGCTCAGTCATGGTCGACTCCCAGCGACCCCATGGACTGCAGCCTACCAGGCTCCTCTGTCCATGGGATTTTCCAGGCATGAATACTGGAGTGGGCTGCTGTTGCCTTCTCCGTGAAATGGAGCTATGAGTATAAAGTTACATTTCTGAATGTATTAGCTACCTTCAAAAGCACATTTGATGTGAAGTTTACATTAAACATAAAAGCAACGTTCTTTAGAACAGTAGTTCCAAAATACTATTTTATATTAGGATTAGCTGGGGTCTTTTTAAAAGGTAATTTTGTGTCACTTTCCCTGTGATTTTGACTTCTGATTTACTCATTTAGAGCCTTTAGAGGGGTAATTTTATTTATTTTTGTTCTTCAATTAAAATCATTCCTTGTTGAAATGTATTTTAAAGGTAATATGGCAATGAAATTGATTTTGAAGAATGTCATCAAAGGTATACTTTGAGGACAAGTGGGCAAGTTTGGATTTCCCCAGAAATAAATGAATGCATTTCTTTTGACAAGTACTGTTTTGATAAGGAGCTATAACATATAGCAAATTAGGGAATCTCAAGTCTCATGTGAAGTTAAAAACTATTTACTCTCATCATTATAACTATCATCTTGTAGAAAGATTTTTAACAAAAACCAACAGATTAAAAGGAGATATAGACACACAAAAATATGCATATAGATATCCATGCATATGGAGATACACTCATAAAAGTACATAAAACTTCAGAGACATATTTTGCATAAATTAGATTAATTTAACAGTTAATTGTGGTAAAAAAAAAAGCATAAATGTGTAATTTGATGCAATTTAGGCATTACTTTCTGATTTTGGAAATAATTAGAATTATAAGATGAGATTTATAGGATACCTACATATCTAATAGTGATATTTCATCTATTTTGACATAAATATAATATTAATAACAAATATTCAAATCATAATCAAGCCATAGATACTAGGAATAGTTCCATGAGAAATATTGTCTTACGGTTATTTCAAAAATGTCATATTTCACAGTATGTTTTGGTTTCATTTTCATTAATTTACATTATTTACTTGTTGAGGGTCATGGTCGACCTTTATATCATCATGAAAAATATGAAAAAGAAAACTAGAAAACAAAAAAATCTTAATCATGAATATAAAGGGAGAAATACCTGTAATCCACTCTCCCCTTCATGACTCATACAGGAAGAACTGTTTTGTCATATGTGAAAAATTAATATTTCCTAATCTATTTATTTCACCTATGTAAACCAGATTCATAAAAAGTAAAACAGAATATACCAATAAAACATAGGAAAACAACAAGAATTAAACACAGTAGCTTAAAATATCTGTGTGTGTCTTGGCAGTAAAGCTATCTGGTTATAGGATGGTTTGGTTTTACGGAATATTAGTTGCAAAAAATAGAAACTCAACTACATACATTTTAAAAGTAATTTCTTTCTTATTTATAGGTAATACTATAAGACACAAGATTGATTTTATTATTTACTGAATAAATAGAAGGTGAACCAATAAAAAGTACCAATAACAGGAATCTCTGAAAACACTGTTTTAAAAATCATCACTCTTGGACATATCTATTACTTAGTAAGCTTTAAATTACTATGTAAGATTAATTTTCTGTTTTCCTGAAGTCAATTACTTTTCTAAAACATTTCACACATGAATATTTAATATTCTAACCTTACCAACTTGATAAGAAAATGTTGGCCTTTAAATACAAATGGATTTTGAAACAGGATATCTATTCAGTTATTGACCCAAGCCACTTTTTTTTTTTAACTTTCTTGACTATATTTGAGAATCCATCATGATTTCTAACACCAGTAATTAGTATTTATGACAGAATCATCCTAATCTTTACTTCCTAGGTAGCTCTTGAATTTATTTTCAAATAATAATAGTTGTACCATTCCTTTTGTGAGAATTATTACCTTATATATGTTTCTTCCAGCTTTCTTTCTAATCCTGCCAAATGACACCCTACAGCATCTCCCTCTGAAGTGGAGTGACAGACTGACAGGTGTTGTCAGCAAGAAGTCTGATGCCTGAGAGACGTGTTTGTCTCCTAATAGATTCAATAAGGCATAAAGGGGGGCGGGGGAAGGCAGCAGTGACTGCAGCCTGGGGAAGACTTTGGCAAACCCCTTCTGAAAGATGTGACATCTCCGACTACTCTGATTGAGGCACAGATACTCACACGCTGCACTGTTGACTTCCTGAAATATTCAGCCAAGATGCCTGATGGCGTGTTATTACCTAGAAAACCATGATACATATCATAATGAAGTCCAACTTCATGGCATTATATTTTTTTTGTACTTTCAAAAAATGCTGTGGTCGAGGGTTGTTAGAAAAATGACATAAAAATGTATCTTAAGGGTCAGTTGTCTCTTATTTCCTCTGCAACTTGGAAACTAGCTCTGAGCATCTTCTCAGCAGCAAACATCTTCAGCCTGCTGTGAGTCGTTACACCCTCAGCAAGACTTCCTCCCACCTACATTTAGTTCCCCTAAGAAAACACTGTGTGCTGTGTGTTCATTTTTTGCAGCCCTTGGATCCCAAGCATAGCTAAACGGAAACCGACCAATTCTGTAATAAGCAACCTCTTCAATTAGTCATACTGTCACCTGTGATAATGTAAGTTCTTTGTGATTCTAATCATCAGCTGTCATTCATATAATGCCAGGTGCCTAGCAAAGCACTCTGTGGAATTTTTCATCCATCTGTCCAGTCTTAGAAATGACCTTCTACCACTTTCCTTTGTATACGTGTTGTCTTTAAATAGGGCATTTGCATAACAAAAGAATGCCTCTGACTACACTAGGAAGTTGCACGGTGAGAGAAGAAACTGTACTACATTCTTTGTAATCCTTGTGACATTGAAGGCTATTTCCATTCAGCCTCGGGCCACCAAGACTTCAGTGTATTTATTTAAGGGCAGCAAATGCTGTTAACAAGCATACATCTCTCTTTTATCAACTACAAATTTATTAGCAGCAGAAAAAAATCTATAATACAAATAGATATTTGTATTGCAAATACTTAAGGGAGTAACTAATGAGGCCATTTATTGTCCAAATTTGACTAATTATTATGCTGAAAAACGGTCTACAAGCCAGTATGTGCTTTGAAATTAAGCATTTTCAGTAAATACATCAAAGCAGTTGGAACCAAACTAACAGCACAAACTTCAGAAATCTCTCTATTCATATTGATCCTAGCTTGCATAATGTTATATAGAAAACTAGCTACAAACACTTTAAAATAAATGATCCACAGGCAAATGTAAAGAAATGAACAGCCTCCCAAGGAGAAGTATTCTAACTAGACTGACCATAAAGTTAATCCTCCAAACCAAAATACTTCTGAGAATGGAAGAGGCCATTATTAATAATTACATCAGGACCACACGCATAATGCTGGATGTTCCCAGGCAAAACAAAATGTATGCTCTCTGTGCCTCAACTTGCGTGCTCCAAAGGTCTTAAATAAACACTTAAGTCTTTATCTATTGCATAAAGCATATGTTTCTTTAAATGCTTCCGTGATATTGACCCATCCACCATTCCATTCTTCCATTACATTATTCTAAACTGAATCCACTGTCTGAGAATATTGACCTACATGTGTTAGATGGCCAGGCTTTTCTGAAATTCTTTGCTGGGGGCTATAGTTTCTGCTTGGAGATAATATCCTGCAACTTAATCTATCAAAGGTAAATCACTCTTGTAACACAAGGTTGAATTAATTATGTCTTTTGAGGGCAAATGGGAGAGAGACTTTAGGTCCCTTTATGTTAGGGAATGGAAGAAACCTTCCATAAGCAAGTCAGCTCCGAGGAATGGTTCCTCCATCTCTTTGCAGTTTTTTCCTAAATAGAATTTTGTCTCCAACTCCTTTCTTACTGACAGTTCAACTATGTCAGGATTATTTTATTGGTCTAGGTCCTGGAGAAGTACTGAACTCAGTTAATTATCATCTTTCCTAGGAGTCTGAGATTTCATACTACATCATTCTTAGAAGTGTGTCACTGGACTCTAGAAAACACGTGTGGTCACTGAAGGGACAAACCACCCTCGGCTAACAGTGGGATCTCTTAGGTGGCATCTTTACCTTCTAAACCACCGGGGAAGCTCAAGAATATTGGAGTGGGTAGACTACGCCTTCTCCAGGGGATCTTCCCGACCCAGGAATCAAATCGGGTTCTCCTGCATTGTATGTGGATTTTTTTTTCACCAGCTGAGCTACCCGGGAAACCCTTTACTCTGAGAAAGGACGGTGGCAAGCCGGGTGAAGAGTATGGAGCACTTTGAACCTCCCTTTCTTTGTGAATCCTTGCAGGAATTTTGACAGGTAAAATTCAGTTTTTCCTACAGAATACTTTGCTATAATTTTGTGTTTCTCCTCATCACTGAGATAGATCTATATTAAATCAAAACATTTATGTTTCAGTTTCTATCCCCCACTGGTTCATGAACTTTTTCCCCCAGCTTTGCTGAGATATAATTGACATAACACACTATATAAGTTTAAGGTATACAATGTGATTTGATATACATATATTACAAAATGATTAACACCACAGCATCAGCTAACACCTTCATCACATCACATAATTACCATTCTTTTTTGTGGAGAGAAAATTTAAGGTCTATTCTCTTAGCAACTTTCAAGTATGGAATATAGTATTATTAACTATAATTACCATGATATAGATTAGATCCATAGAACTTATTCATCTTATAACTGGAAGCTTGTACTTTTTGACTAACATTTTACAATTTCTCCCCCCCCCCCCACCCCCCGCCAGCTGCTGGTAACTACCACTCTTTTCTGAGTTTAGAATTTGGCTTTTTATAGACTCTCTCTATAAGTGATATCATAGAATATTTATCTATCATCTGCCATTTCACTTAGCATAATGCCCTCAAAGTCCATCCAAGTTGTCACAAATAATAGAATTTTCTTCTTTCTCCTGCTGAATAATATTCCTCTGTGTGTGTGTGGGGGGGATGTGTGTGTGGGTGCCATATTTTATTTATTTATTCATTAATCCATAGATGGACACATAAGCTGTTTCCATATCTTGGCTATCATGAATAATGTTACAATGAACATGGGAGTGCAGATATCACTTGGAGACCCTGTTTTTATTTCCTTTGAAAAGAAATATACTATATAAGTATACTAAATATACTATATACTCAGAAGTAGAATTGCTGAATGGACATGAACTTCTGAACTTGCCATTCCTTATGGTACAAGTAACACAGCATTCAGTGTATCGTCAATAAATGTTAATTGTATGGAACTGACAAATTAGTAAGTAATATTAGTTCAAAATAATGTGAAAAACACATCATAAACAAGAGAAATCAACAGCTCTTTTATTCTAAGATGATGAGAAATAAGTTACTATTCATCTCATTTCTCATTGCTTCTTGCCTCTGTCATTCTTATGTAGACAGAAAAACAGAAGCAATGGATGTGTATTAAGTAAAACTATGCACAAAGTACCAATGAAGGCACTAGGAATTATAATCGTTGGTATCATAAATCATATATTCTTAAAGAATTATGTGTCAAATTAATTTTAAGCCTTATCCTAGTTTTGAGTAAAAAAATCAATTTCATACAGTCAACATAATAATAGGACAAGGTAATGGCAACCCACTCCAGTATTCTTGCCTGGAAAATCCCATGGACGAAGGAGCCTGATAGGCTGCAGTCCATGGGGTCGCTAAGAGTCGGACATGACTGAGCGACTTCACTTTCACTTTTCCTTTCATGCATTGGAGAAGGAAATGGCAACCCGCTCCAGTGTTCTTGCCTGGAGAATCCCAGGGACAGGGGAGCCTGGTGGGCTGCCGTCTACGGGGTCTCACAGAGTCGGACACGACTGAAACAACTTAGCAGCAGCAGCAGCAACATAATAATAGAACTAGCAAACTATCATAAAGAGATTAACTTGAATATAAGATCAAGAAAATAGAGGTGTATAAGAAGCAGAAACTAATAAAAATTCAATGTCTTATCAACCTTTATGTTATTTTAAATACAAGTAAGCTTTATGTGCTTCCCGAGTGGTGCTAGTGGTACAGAACCTGCCAGCTAATGCAGGAGATATTAAGAGGTGCAGGTTTATATAATGTTATGGCATTATATACATGCTTATATATATGCCTACACATATATACTTATATATATGCTTACATATATATATGCTTATATCTTAAGAAAAAAAAAAAACTTTCCATGAAAGGACTACTACCACCATATAACTGAAAACCCAAGAAATGCCAAGCACTGAAAAATCATTATACAGATGTACAAGGGAAATACATTGAGGTCGGGGCTAATCTGACTCTGAGAATTAATCATAAAGAGTAATAGAATTCAACTGGCAGTTAATCAGAAGTCAAATTTTGTCTTTAGCATTATATAATTATTCTTACAGCTCCTGCACTGCTAATTCTGGTCCCTGCAAACAAAATGGAGCCAAATTTTTTCCCACCAAAATTATGATAGGGCCTAAATTCTTTACCTACTCCATTAAGATTGGCAGATTTTGGAGACTACTGTGCACAGTTTAATGCAACTGGATGATCTCTTTACCTTTATTCTGCAGGCCCTAAGAAATGCTTTCAGAGGATGATCAAGTTTGTATCTCCCCAAGTGAAAATCTTATTGGTTACTTGAAAGTACCAATTTGTTTGTACATCCCTCTATTAGGAAAATAAATTTTGGAACCAAAGTCAGGCATGGGTAGTGGAGGGGGTAGAATCATTACATACAATTAGTGAAAAGGGAGAGGAAGTAAGAAGGAAAAAAAAACGAAGACACTAAACAAAGGAAAACTCCACTATGGCATGTTTTAGTACTAATAGAATACAGATGATTCAATATTCAGTATAATTTTTATTTTCACTATAAGCAGTTTGATATAAAACATATAAATGATGGGTTAAACATGCTATGAATTCCTTTTCTCTTAGGTTCAAAAATGAGTTAAGATTTCCAGCTAAGGAAATTTTGTTGTGTTAGGTCTCTAGTTTATGGTAAATGGGATTAATTTTTTCACTGAACTTCTGTCCTGCTCTAAGCTGAAAAAAGAAATGAACACATCAGTGAACAGGGATTGTTATAGTAGCATGATAAATGCAGAGAAATATTTTTTCTTCCAATGCATTGCAGATATTGGTTAGCAGTTTATCTGTACAAAAGTAAAATGTGACCCCTTATAAAACAGTCAAGGTCAGTGAGCATCCGTCATGGAAGTTAAAGTTCCCTCAGGCCTATTCAGTCTTTTACAAGATTTTTTCCCTTCTTCCTAAGATGAATAAGACCTTTATAAAAGGTTGTAGTGTCCATTGAATCTCTCATTCAACTTCCCAGATTTTGTATATGCTTTCTTTCAAAGCTGTTATTGAAAAACAAAATTTTACATGCTAGATTTTTTGGAAAACTAAGGGAATCTTATGGTATAAAAAAAGTCTTGTTTACGACAAATTTTATGTTTCAACTACTCATGTTGCAACTAAGTCATTTTTTGGTGCAACTCATGGGGTCACAAAGAGTTGGCCACCACTGAGCTCACAGGGAACAACTTCATTGACTCCATAATGTTTAAATCTCTCCTTGGAGTAAGAAGAGCTACATGAAACAGATTACATATTTGAAGATCCTTTCTTGCTTGAAATTTATATTTATCAATAAATTGTTGTTAAGCTTGGCTATTTATGATAGCTTGATAATTGATTATTAGGTCATTGTGTTTGACAGAATATTATAACTGATAGTTTAAAAACACAGCTTTTTATGAAACAGGAAGGAAGGGGGCAGGGCACAACCTTGAAAAGAATGACATAGCCCTATGACACAGGACATAAACTGATCAGAATCAAATAGGTCCAAGAGGGCAAACAAATCAACTTCTCCTAGACGCTGAGCCTCAGTATATGCTCATCACAACATATCAGCAAGCTGAATGACACACCCACAGGCACCATGACAGTTCCAAGGTCAACCATTAAGGTCAAAAGTGGGTGGTGGCCAAACTCCTAGAAATCTCCACTCCTTCCCCCAAATATCTGGAACACTCCTCCCACTCATTAGCCTATGAAATTACCCACTCCTATTAAAATTGACAGTTCCATACTGTGGTGCAGCTTTTGCATTCTGTGATGGCCCACACTCTTGGGACTATCTAAACAAACTTACTTCTTACTTATAACATCTGTCTCTCACTGAATTCTCTCTGCAAGGAGCCATCAAGAACTTGAACTTCTTTTAGTCCTGAGATAAGTATGTGACATCTTTCTCTCTCTCTACTGTGGACTGAGTGCCTAGAACCGACTGGCATATAGAACATCTCCAAAAAAATATTTGTAAATGGATGAAAAATACATCAAGGAATGAATAATTGATTCAGACACTGAACCTACACTACACATCAATTCAAAAGAGCAAAGGCTTATTTCCAGAATATAAAGAAAACTGAATTTCAAATGGGCCTCAAACCCAAAATTTCACATTTGGTGTATAGTATGCCTGAGGCTATGCGTGCGTGCTAAGTCACTTCAGTCGTAGCTGACTGTTTGTGATCCTATGGACTATAGCCCACCAGACTCCTCTGTCCATGGGATTGTTGCCATGACTTCCTCCAGGGGATTTTCCTAACCCAGGGATTGGGTCCCCTGCACTGTCTTGCAGGTTCTTTACTACTAGCACCATCTGGGAAGCTGCTAATTTATTTATTTTTTTAATTTAATGACATAAAATGTCAGTAGAAGATAATGAGAGACTCAGTACTGAGAAACATCCACTGTGGTGCTTCTCTGTCCCCTCCGGCTGTTTCCTACCTCCCAACAGCCCATGACCTTAGCCTCAAAATCCCCCTTCCTCTTGCCCTTGATAATCGAGCCAAACGATGACTGTTGATCTGCAAAACTAATTTCTTCCTCTTCTGAGTACTATCTCTGACCAATAGGACTCAAAATTAGCCAAATCTTACCTGGCTTTCTTCTATTGAAGCCCTGTAAATTAGTCAGCCATACTTCCCCAAATTAAACCCTCAGCCCTTTTGCCAGCTTCACGCCTGGCATTTTTTTTTTTTTTTTCCATTTTATTTTTTTTTTTTAATTTTTATTATTATTATTTTTTTTTCCAGTGGGTTTTGTCATACATTGATATGAATCAGCCATGGATTTACATGTATTCCCAATCCCGATCCCCCCTCCCACCTCCCTCTCCACCCGATTCCTCTGGGTCTTCCCAGTGCACCAGGCCGGAGCACTTGTCTCGTGCATCCCACCTGGGCTGGTGATCTGTTTCACCATAGATAGTATACATGCTGTTCTTTTGAAATATCCCACCCTCACATTCTCCCACAAAGTTCAAAAGTCTGTTCTGTATTTCTGTGTCTCTTTTTCTGTTCTGCATGGAAGCAACCTAGATGCCCATCAGCAGATGAATGGATAAGGAAGCTGTGGTACATATACACCATGGAATATTACTCAGCCATGAAAAAGAATTCATTTGAACCAGTCCTAATGAGATGGATGAAGCTGGAGCCCATTATACAGAGTGAAGTAAGCCAGAAAGATAAAGAACATTACAGCATACTGGCATTTTCAAATAAAGATGTATGTTAATGATACTGTGTCTGATTTTCTTCCACAAAAAGAATCATTCATTTCAGAGCTAAAGTAAGCCTCAGATATACATGGCTATGTACACTCAATTTATAAGTAAGTACATTGAGATATCTCTATGAGGAAGATAACATAAGCAAATATTTCTCTTATTTTTCTCACTCTATGGCTATGAATCGCCAGATACTTAGTATAAAGTGTATGTATAAACTTTAAAATTTGACAAAAGTACACTTAGCTTTTGTTGTTCATAAAGAATCTCTTCTTAGTTTATAACTCCTCTCAATTATTTTTCTATATAGGTTCAGCTGAAGGTTAGTTCTTTTAGCTCTGGGCCAACCATGTGAGTATAATTTGTTCTTTAAGGATTGTGTGGCTTGGCTTTTCTAAACTTCCTCATCAAGAGTATAAGCATGTTAGGTGAAAAATAAGGAGCTTTTTGTTTTTATCTTTCTAGAAGTATCTCCAGCAGCACGTAGAACCAATCTGGAAACCTATGACATTCATTTGCAAACAGATTTCTTAACTGACAAAGGAGAATCTCTGCCCTCTGAACTCAGGTGCTTAATTCACCTCAGTGTCAATAGTAGGAAGCTGATTATCAGACTTTCTACTAATTCTTTTTTTGGTTCCAAGACAACCAGGGCCCCAGAAAGTATCCCCAAATCACAGAGAATATGTAGTGACTTGAGTGACTTTTACCTACTCTCTGTGCCTGGAATACCTATGCTCTTGCTTACCAATGCCAGAGATGCAAGAGACATAGGTTCAGTCCCTGGATCAGGAAGATCCCCTGGCATAGGAAATGCCAATTCACTCTAGTATTCTTGTCTGGAAAATTCCATGGACAGAGGAGCCTGGTAGGCTACAGTCATGGGGTCAAAAAGAGTTGGATATGACTTAGCAACTGAGCAAACATACACATCTCTACCCTATGATAAACCACTCCCTACCCTATGCCACATTCTACCCATCAGAGTACTTCTGAGATTACTCTTATCAGTCAGTTGCCAGACACTAAATCCAACAGATCTTAGCCATGATCCAAAATACAAACTTCCCCAGTCATTTGTCTTCTTCTCAAAGTTTATCCTCAAACTAATCTGTAGTTCCTTCTCCCCAACTTAATCTCATTTCTTCTAAACCTTTAATGTGCCCCCTAAAATGTTTGTCTCCTTGTAAGAAAAATGCTTATTTGTTTTTTTATAATTAAAAATATAAAATCCTACCTTGACTATTTAACTGAGAACACCCCTTCACCTTCTTGCTGTAACTGGATCCTGGTCCCTTCCTAGGGCCACTGATTTTCCCAGGGCTTCCCAGAGTGGAGACATTCATACCACTTGACTCAGGTTTCAGGGAAAGGGTCAGTGTTCTACTTTTCCTGAGTGCTTTTTCCAGACTCTTCTGGCATAACACTCATATTAATATCTTCCTCCACTGACAATGAGAACAACCCGAACTCCACTTCATCACTGTCACTAGTGACCTCCTAATCATTCCTTCTCTTTCAGAGAACTTTCAGCTCTAGCTCATGACATTCTTACTACAGGTCTATTACTCATTCAGAGATGACTCAAACAATGGCCTACTTTCTTAGCTTCTTAAATTTCTCAATTTATGACCCCGTGATTTCCTCTGTTCCCTTTTATCCACCCAATCTCATGACCACACTAAAGCACTTCAACTAATTCTAAATTATTCCATTTCTGAAAAGTTATATTAAAAAATACCACTTTTCAAAAACTATCTGCTGTTTCTTTTTTGGTCACTCTTATAGTCACCCCAAAAGACCTTCTCTTCAACCTCACAGGGATCCCAAGTTTTCAGTCCCTCCATGTTCTCTTAGTCTCTCAGACTCTTCCAAACTCCATCTAAACAATTTCATGGTATGTTATTTCAATCCAGCTGTTCCTTTCTCTGACACAGTACCCAGTAAAATCCAGTTTTTAATTACTCATTTAAAACTGAAAAATGATCATTCTTTTGACCTATGCTTGAGTTGTATACCAATTCTCATGAGGAAAAAAAATAATTGCAATGCCACTGATCAACATCCTATAAGGTCATTGACAAGTTTAGCCAAATTCTTTAAACCAGGATAAAGAAACACAGGATGCACAACTGCATTTCTGAGTGTAAGAAGCAAGACTTTCCAAGGAATAGTAATGAAAAAAAAAAAAATCAAAAATTTAAACAAAGAAGGTTTTAAGGTAAGTCTTCAAACTTCATATAGATTCTGCTTGAACTTTGATCTTTTTGAGAAATCTTCTGTTTTCTTAATAGACTTTCATCTCACTCACAAAAGAAATGTCTATCACTCAATGAATTCAGATCATGCCATTCCCTTTCCATGAGAATATTTTCCAGGCCTGAAAAAATGGGAACTCCCTTTAATGACTGGCCACAATGCTATAAACATTTACAATTTTCTTTCTTGTCTTTAGTAAAATTTGTTATGGTTTAACATGGCAAAAGGGGCATTTTGGTCTGCTTTGGTAAGTCTGGAGTACACATATATGGTAGTGGGTGGTGTAATACTATTTTTATTTTAAAATATTGCCTGTTCCTTCTTCAGACACTTTTCAATAAATACTCTAAGAAAGTATTTATTGGCTGTCTTCCTCCAGACAATTTTTAATAAGTATTCTTGAGGGAGAATTCCTATGAATGTAATGAGAGTATCGATGAGAAACTCTGAATGCTAAAAATGCTTCTCCCCAATCCCTATATTTTAATACAATAAATTATTTTCAGATATTCTTAATTCTTATTTCTAAAACAACTCAGTATCTAGAAGGAAACCACATCTAAATAGCCTAAGTATGGATTGGTGATGTAGATCCTTTAACATGTAACTGTTACCAAAAATACATGTTTCCAAAAGTACTAAATTTTTCAAAACACATTAAACATTAAGGAAAAAATTACTATACAATTTTTTGCATATTAAATGTAGCTGAGACTTATTTTATCAAATCATATCATATGGAATAAATATTCCAATTATAGCCAATCCTCATCCTACTTCAACTGATGAAATGGCTTTTTACCTTCAGCAACAAGTGTATATATATGTGTGTGTGTGTGTGTGCATACTAACTGCTGAACTAATTTGTTTTTAGAATTATATATACTGCCCACGTATAAAAAAGGCTTGAAAAGGAAGTCCCATGAAACTGAATTATTTTGACTTTTTAAATTTATAATTTAGTTTCAATTAATTATTCTCAAGAACTAAAAATCAAATTTTGATAGGTGTGTACATACACACACACACACAACACCACACATACACCTTTGCCAAAAGAATCCTATGACCTTTTTGTTAATCTTTATTTGTATATTTGTAATTTTTACTATATTATGTTATGTTACACTGCTATTTTATTGAAGCAAAAGAAAGAAATAACATTTATCACTGCTACATAACTTGTTATAAAATCTCAGTTAAAATAACTAATTTACTTAAACATTTGAATTGATTGGTTTTAGTTTTATATTTTGCAAGATAGTCTATAATGTATTCATCATTAGTTTTATACTAATCCTAAGAATATTTATTAATATATCTACTTCAATTGAAAGTACAATTGCCAGAAATTGAGAAAGGATTTGTAAGTCAGAACATAAACAAAATTTGTCAACTACTACTCCATAATACATAGACATCAGAGGAAAAATCTCTGTTTCTTTCCATGCAAAGTACCTGGAGGAGTGTAAACCTATTTTTATTTAGCTAGTCAAATTACTTATCTAGCCAATTAATTGAACTCAGGCTTTCTACTTGGTATTGAATCATGTGTTGAGAATTAACGTAATGTCACTGAATCTCTAAAATGTATTAGAGAATAAGATTCCTCCAACAAGTTTCCTAGAAGAGAAGAAAAATAGAACTGGAAAAAAGAGTGAAATTCTGATGAAGTTAAAATAAATCAGATAGGAAGTATGGGAATTCAGGAAATAGCTGCAATCTTATTTATATAATGTGTTGATTTGTAATTTTCTCTAATCATTTTTGTTACAATAATTTATACATTATTTTAGAAAGGTTTTATGTTTTGCACTATATTAAGGAAAAACAAAAAAAAAAGGATTTGAGTATATTTAACAAATGGGGCATAGGCCTGGCCATGGTGCCAAGTCAAACAGGCTGAAAACCAGATTTTGATTTTTTGGACTGTCAACTCCAGAGATTCTTTCAATGAAACTTTTTCCAGGGAGTAAGTTGAATGCATGTTGTGATTTGGTTTGGAAAAAATAGGGACGTTTCTTTTTAGTTTCCATTTGATGGATAAGGCATTTAAGGTATAAAATCCAAACCCGGTGTTAAATATTTAGTAATTGTACTGAGTTTAAATAGTGCTCCCTACAAAAACAGTAATTCATGTACACATGGAACCAATGAATATGATCTTATTTTTAAAAAGTCTTTGCAGACATAATCAAATTAAGATGAGGCTATATTGAATAAGAGCATTGTGTGTGTGTGTGTGTGTTTAGTTGCTCAGTCATGTCCAGTTCTTTTGGGATCCCATAGACTGTAGCCTGCCAGGCTTCTTTGTCCATGGAATTTCCCAGGTGAGAATATTGGAGAAGGTTTGCACTTCCTCTTCCAGAAGAATCTTCCCAACCCAGGGATCAAATTCCCATCTCCTGCGTTAGCAGGCAGATCCTTTACCACTGTGGTTGCCTAATTCAGTAATTGCTGTCCCTACAAGAAAAAGAAAATTTGGACACAGACATCCACAGAGGGAGGGTGATGTGAAGATGTACAGGGAGACCATGAAGTTAAGATGAAGGCAGAGACTGCAATTATACATCTACCGAAGAAGAAACTTGGACAGCTGCTCGCAACCATCACAATCTAGGAAGTATCCTTCCCTAGAACCTTCAGAGACAGTGTGTCCCTGCCTATACTTTCATTTCAAATAACCAGCCTCCAGAATTGGGGACCAAGAAATTTCTCTATTTTTAAGCTACCCAGTTTGTAGTTCTTTGTTACAGCAGCCTTAGGAAACTAATACAATAACCAGGTGTGTGTATTCTCAGTTTCTCAGTTGTGACTGACTCTTTGTGGTTCCATGGACTGTAGCCTGCCAGTTCCTCTGTCCATGAGATTTCCCAGGCAAGAATGCTGAAGTGATTTGCCATTTCCTACTTCAGGGGATCCTCCTGGCCCAGGGATCAAACCTGTGTCTCCTGCATGAGCAGGTGGATTCTTTGCCCCTAGTGCCACCCAGAAACCAAATACATAGCCCCATCTTTTGGTAAATACAAGGAGATGGGCTCCAGGGTCCCTTTTCATACCAAAATTAGTGGATGCTCAAGTCCTTTCTATTAAATAATGTGTCCTGATTACTTAAAATACCTAATATAGTGTAAAAGATATGTAAATAGTTGCCTTTGTGCAGCAAGGCAAATTCAAGGTTAGCTTTTGGGAAATTACTGGATTTTTTTTCTGAATATTTTTGATTGAAGGTTGGTTGAGTCTTAGAGATGTGGATACTGTAGGTACAGAGGGCCAACTCAATACATTTACATTCATGATTTTTCCAATGGAATATGTTGCTTCCTAAATTTTAGACTTTTGAAAAATATCACAATTTAATATGGTGCTTTCCTTATCTTTAATAACTTTATAAAAATAATAGAATGCAGTTGGAAGGTGAGTTTGCAACATATCTCAGGTGGTATTGAAGGCAGGAGGACAATGGGAAAACAGAGGATGAGATGGTTGGATGACATCACCAACTCGATGGACATGAGTTTGAACAAGCACCGGGAATTGATGATATACAGGAAGGCCTGGCGTGCTGCAATGCATGTGGTCACAAAGAGTCCGACACAACTGAGCGACTGAACTGAACTGATTGAACTACACACTCAGGTGGTATAACCCAAAGTGTTAGCCTGATGAGCATAGGGCAAGAAAAGGAGAACAGAGATTATGCATCTGAGGACCACGGGACAAGGCCATAATAACAGAATCTACGTTTAATAGTGTCAGGCATATAAGTTGAGCTCAATGCAAGTTAGTTACATTTTCCCCTTTTTTCCCATAAATGGCAGACCATTTTTATAAATAGATGAAACATTTATAATAGTTTGATAAACTTTAGCTGTATTTTCTAGATAAAGTTAAACCTTTTAAAGCTTTGTAGTAACATATTGCATTCACAGCATGTAAATTAATATCAATTATTTCTTCATTCTCTTTCACTTAATTCATTTTAAAATTCAACTATTGGCTTTTAAAGTCATATGTTTAATACTATAATTTAACTATTTCATGGGGTTTACTTGTTTTCAATTTCAAAACATTTTAGCTGTCAGGAAAAGAAAAAGACTTAAAATTATAGATTTCAATGTGTTTTAACCAAAGCCTCATGAATCAAACATATTGAAAGATGAGAATCTCCTTATATAATTTCTGGATTAGTTATGATACAAGTGGGAAAATAAAATGAACATAACAAGGACAAATAAGAAAAATGAAGACAGATCATTATGAGAGAGGGGTACACATCCAGTTGAAAGGGGCCTCACAACTCATTTCCAGCTGAATGTAGCGCTATTACAATATGATTCCGGGAATCCATATGTTCTAATCACTTTTTCAAATAATCACCAGAATTCAAATATTTGTGTAAATATAACCAGTTTTATCAAATTTTAAAATAACAAATGCTTAGTCTCAGAAATTTCAAAATGCAGGAACTGTGACTTTTTTTGCATATGAATTTTAAATGTGGCTTGGAAGAAGGCTCATATCATATATATGTGTCTTTGTTATAAAACAAGTCCTTTATGTCCTGTGATGTATTGCACCAAATTTGAAATTAAAAATTTCAATTCATTTGGGCCTGTATTTTTGATCGACTTCTCTTTTTTGATATAAGATAAAATTTTCAAGTACAAAATTTATATAATCTTACATATTATATTGGAAGTGTATGAAATATTATGAATGGTATTAAAGAAGACTTCTTGTACTAGTAACATTTCACTACCTTACCACTTAGTTATCAATCTTACAATCTAGACTTGGGAACCAAAAGCACTTGGCATGTTTAAAATTTCCCCCTATGTCTGACTCATACGTATTGAAGGAAAGACTCTAAGACAGGATGTGTTCCTTTACTAGTGCTGGAGCAACATGTACAGTGAGATGGACTATTGCACAGTTTGATATGATTTCATCAGTGCTGTCACTGGATTTACTCTTTGGTTGGAAATAGAACATGAAGTGTACTTTCAATGTGTTGTCACCATTGATGGTGCCATTGGATTGAATGATCTACCTAGAAAGTGTTCAAAATGCTTACCAGTAGTATTATAAAACTCTACAGGTGATCGGAACACTAGTCCACATTTCTGCTTATATTGTGTTTACTCAATGCTTTAGTTGTGACTAACACCTCTTTGTCAGTTATTTCTATGTAATAACTTGCCCCCCAGTTAGCTCTATTTTATTCAAACAGGTCACATATCCCAAGGGATATTCTTTCTGAACAAAACACTGAGGGAAAAAAATGATACAATGTTTTTGTTGCTTTCATTTGAAAGCTAATTTTTCCTCATTTTGTAATAGAAAGTGATGTTACACTTCCTGTTACTCACTTAGAAAATGTATTTCTCCACTTTGTTTTGGCTATGAATAATTTGGATAACTGATCTGTCTGGATCAGGTAAGAATTCCCCTAAAATGCTAGTCCACTTAGCTAAAAATTTTTCACTTAGCATGTACATATCAATAACAGACATGAGACTCAACAGGCCGAAAACCAACTGGACTACATTATACAGCCAAAAACCAGTTGGACACTCAGTCATGTCCAACATTTTGTGACCCCCATGGACTGTAGCCCATCAGGCTCCTCTATCTTTGGGATTCTCCAGGTAAGAATACTGGAGTGGGTTGCCATTCCCTTCTCCAGGGGATCTTCCCAATCCAGAGATCGAACTTGAGTCTCTTGCATTGTAGACAGATTCTTTACTGCCTGAGCCAGGGGAGCTCTCATATTATATAGAGAAACTTTCAAATATTTTATGATAACAATAAAAATTGAGATATTGTCTCTATTTTTGGTAGAGGTAGCATATAGGATGAACACAGTACTAAATTAAGAGCCTAAGAGGATGATTCAAGTTCAGAGAAAATCACTAAAAACTGTTCTGACTTTGGGCTTAACTACTCTGAGATTTCACTGTTAAATTCTCTATGTTATAAAATTAAATCTGTACTGCTTAGACAACAGGCTTGTGGAAAACATATGTGCAAGTAACACAAAAGAGGTGAAGAAATTTTACAATAACAAAATGCTATCCAAACACAGTGAATCACTACTATTGAACAGTAGTCTTATTTCTCCTCATCCAAGCTTTCCTAATCATGGCTCTTCTGGATACAATTCTGTTTCTAGCAGTCTCACTTCACAGGCTGAATTTTCAAAAACTGACCCTGAACTTAGAAGCCAGGAATGCCAACATTAAACTATAAAGCAGAGGTTGAAGATATCTTGAACTCTGTATTTTGGGCAAAGACAGACACTGAAGAAGTAGCTGATTCATATTAAGCAAACTAGAAATCAGAACTTCTATAAGAAACACAAAAGATGAGTACAACGTCTTCAGAAGTCAGAATCTCAGGATTTTCTAAGACCTAAATTCCCTTCGACTGCAAGGAGATCCAACCAGTTCATCCTAAAGGAGATCAGTCCTGGGTGTTCATTGGAAGGACTGATGCTGAAGCTGAAACTCCAATACTTTGGCCACCTCATGCGAAGAGTTGACTCATTGGAAAAGACCCTGATCCTGGGAGGGATTGGGGGCAGGAGGAGAAGGGGATGACAGAGGATGAGATGGCTGGATGTCATCACCGACTTGATGGACATGAGTTTGGGTAAACTCTGGGAGTTGGTGATGGACAGGGAGGCCTGGCGTGCTGTGGTTCATGGGGTCGCAAAGAGTCGGACACGACTGAGTGACGGAACTGAATTGAACTGAAGAGTTTAGCAGGAGGAAATATCTGTAGGACACTTTCAGTGGGGACATTGAGATGCTGGGAAAAACTGGACACACTCCAGCGTAAGACAAGAATAAGACTCTGGACAGAATTTGGCTCTCATGTCCCAACTCAATTTCTACAACATTTCAACGTGATGAATTTATGTCTACTGCTGATTGGTCCATTTAGAAACAAGTATAACTTTTGTTAGCCAGTATCAATTTTTATCTAATAACCTGCCATTTGGATTTATGATTCTGTCAATTCTAACCAATGATAAATGAGAGAAAAACATTAGAAGCAGAGTTAATATTTTAAAGTCTTTATATTAATTTGTAATGTAATGGTATTGAAATAAAACATTATGGTCCTTGTTATTTATTATTTTTCAATTCCATCTTCCCTTTAACTATACCCTAAAGTGAGCTGTGTGCACAGATAGAAAATAGTCTTAAATATATATGTGTAAGAAGTCTTAAAATATTATTCAAGTTTATTTAAATAAATGTTTTGGTAAATGAAACAGAAGGAAAACAATAGAACATTTTGACCCATTCATGCCATAATGTTGGATTTGCTTAAAAATATAGTTTTAAATAGAATGGTTTCTTTTTGAAGTAATTGCCATAACTTCCAAAAATTATGAAGCATTAAAAATAAACACATATTTATACTAAAGAAATTACAAGAAAAAAAAAAAAAAAAGGACAATTTTTTGCAGCCATAGGTTATACTGAAATTATTCTCAGTCCAAATTCTGCTAGGCTTTCAAGTTTCTTTCTTAGGGACATTATATTCTTAAATTTCTTTTTTCATAGATATTGATATACCATGGACAACACTGATTCTCATAGATTAAGATTTGGATTTTTTACACACAGTTATCCATTTGCCACTACATCACAAATTGAGCAATTTATCTTTTTCCAAAGACGAATTGTTTATTCCACTTTCATTACAAGATATATAGTCCCTATATATAGCAAATCTATTTTTACTTCATCCTTCCTACTTACTATTCTTACATTAGTATTATAATTTAAAAACTACCATAGAGCTCATCTAGCATCTAGACCAAAACCATCCAACAGAAATAATATCTGACCTACATATGTACCTTTAAATTTTCTAATAGCCTCATAAAAAAGGGTTAAAAGGAGCTAGTGACATTAATTTTAGTTATATATTTCATTTAACTCAGTATATTCAAAATGTTTTCACTTGTAATTAATTACATTTCAAAATGTAATCAAATATAAAAATAATCATTAGTGAAACATTTTAAATTCTTTTTCATACTAAATATTCAAGATCTAGCATGTATTTTACACTTAGAACAGATCTTAATTCAGACTAGCCCCCATTCAAGTGTTCGAGAGCCATGTGTGACTAGTGGCTAATTTTCTGGACAGTGCAAATATAGACAAGTAAACCCAAAAGAAGAACCAGTAACAGTCTTGAAATAAGATTATCTTTCTGAAAGATATTATAAAGAGTCATGCAATAGAAGCATTTATGAGATTTTTGGTATCAGAACTACATTCAAGACTTATTTGGGAAAATAACTTTGAATAGAGTCAAATATATAACCTTACTAGCTAACAACTCAACCATCTCCTAATATAGCTACTTTTATTTTTTAAGCTTAATTCTTCCCAAATCAAGCCCCAAAGCATGTAACAAATTTCACAGTCATCTCAATTGGTAATTATCTAGAAAGTTTTGTAAATATTGTTTAATAAAAATGTAAATTGCAATCTATATTCACTAGAGTGTCAGCCTTGAAATACGTTTTACTTATTATAGATTTTACTTATCATCATAGGTATCTTTAGCAGATTGATTTGATTATTTTTTTCCTAAATGTTTTCCTACTGTCTGCCATGTCAGTCATTCCCACAAGCCTCCCACCCCCAATCCTTGCCCAAATCAGTTCAGTCTCAGCAGGGAGTAATCCTTCTAAAATGTAGTCTGACCAAATTACTCTTCTGCTTAAAACCCTCCAAAGAAATCTTGCTCATTCATGGTCAAAAATACATAACCCTTATTGTGGTCTACATGAGCCAACAAAGATGAACCCATTCTTAGACCTTATCTTCTATCACTCCCTTGACCTCTTGTCACTCTGTTGGGACACTGGCATTATCACTGTTTCTCTTTTTTTTTTTTTTTTTTTAATTTTTTTATTAGTTGGAGGCTAATTACTTCACAACATTTCAGTGGGTTTTGTCATACATTGATATGAATCAGCCATGGATTTACACGTCTTCCCAAACACAGCTCTTCACGTCTCCTTCTAGGTAAATTTGCTACCATAGATAAGCACATGACTGTTCCTCAGTTCCTTCAGGTCTTTTCTTTCTGAACATATTATGGAAAATTGCAGTGTCATCTCCCATCACCACTCATCCTTATTCTCTATTTTATTTTTCCTCATATACTTATGTTGAGCCACACATTCTGGGAAACAAACTCACTCAGAAGGACAATGCAGATAGTGGAGTGCAGTTTCTTACACCCGTGGGCCCAAGGCAGAGTCTCTTCTTAGCCAAGGACCCCAACCAGTTTTTGTGAAAACCCTATAAATCCTAAATGTACGTGTCCAAACCCACCTTCCTAAATTCCCTGAAACTAGTCTGAACGAAGGAAAAGAATGATACAAAGTTAACCCGTGATTCACATGCCTTAAGCCTAGGTAGTTAACAGTGGGCAATTATCAATAGGCCTGTGGTCATACCCCAATAAGCATAATAGAATGTATGATTCTATTCAGTTACACAGATAATTAGGGTGTTCTTTTAGGCGACAGAGTCTAGGTATGAGCCCTGGGGCTCTTCCATCCGGGGGTCTCCTTTTCCAGTTGGTATGTCATTTCCATAGATACCGGGCATATAGCTCAAAGTCCACAGTCTGGCCCAAGATGGAGTCCTGCTTTCAAGATGGAGCCTGTTCTATCTGTTTCCTCCTTCACTTATCACTATCTAAAATAGTCTATTTTTAATATTATTAAATTTGTTGATGTTTCTTCTTTTCTAGAATGTCAGCTTCACAAGGACACAGGTCATATACTATGTGATTTTCTACTATATCCCCAGTACCTATATTAGTTCCTACAATATAATACATGAAGTTACTATTTAAGTTAGTAGTTAAAGTTTAAGTTACTATTTAAGTTAGTAGTTACTATTTAAGTTAAAAGTTAGTTAAATTTGTGAATTACAATAATCTTTAAAATAATATGATAGAAGATGTACAAACATATTTTTTAAATTCTCCCACTATAATTATTTTGATGGTCTAAATGATAAAAGGAATAAATTTTATATATTATTTAGACAGACAATTTCCAGAAAACTTAATTAATCAATTAAACATAATTGTGCTTGAGAAATGCAGCTTCTTAATCCTTTTAGCACTTTATTGGTGAGTGACAGTGTAGAATTTGAAAAAAAATAAAATGAACAAAAAAAAAAATAAAATAAAATGAACATATTGTGCAAGTCCACAGCTTTAATGGAGAGTTTTAAAAAATCAAACACATTAAAAATAAATTCACACTGACCTTAAAGATTTCTGAATTTAAATTTCATGTTTCTTCCATATTACTATAAAGCTAATGTCACCTTAAAAAAAAGAAAAGAAAAAGAAAACTCTATTTAACCTTCTAGAAATTCTCAAAGATTTTTTCCTTTCTTTTTCAACAAGCAAATGTTTATATTTTTGACTGTTAATCTAAACCATAATTGTTGCATTGTCTTTCAAAGAACCTCTGAAGTTTTAGAGAAATCTGAATTTCTACTGCCTAAGTGTTAAGACTTATTACTCTGTAGTTGTTTCAATAGATAATACAATACAGCATATAATTTTGAGGACTGAAAAAATTTTTTAAAAAAAGACAATACTATATAAAATTTAAAGCTGTGTTCACAAATGACTGAATTAAATGTATTCTTAATTAACAATCTGAGGAGTTAAATTTATTTTAGATACAACTTATAGTAGTTTTTATTTGGAGATGCCCATTGATACCTATAACAACAATTAAAATGAGCTATAAATTTTGAGAATTGACTATATGCTAATCACAATGCTAAGGATGCACATTCCAAAAATTCTGAGAACATACTTTCTCCTTTTGTAACAGTCTATGTTTAATTAAATGAGAACCCCAGACAGCCAGTTTGCCAAAACTGAACTTGGCATATCTAGAAAAAGGAAAAATGGCCACCAAAAGATATCCAGTCCCAAATAGCCCTGTTCCCTTATAAAGAAACAGAAATTTTGTACTAAGAGCTGTTTTTAAAGATCTGGATATATAGAGATTATATTGGATTATCCAGGTGGGTCCTAAATCCATCCTAAGTATCTTCATAATTGAGAGGCAGAGGGACATTATGCATACATAAGCAAAAGGCAATATGAAGATATAGTCAAAGATTGGAGTGACTTGGACAGAAGTCACCAGAAGTTAGAAGTAAGACATATAGTCTTCCCTAAACTCTCCGATCAAAATGTAGACTTGCTGACATCTTGTTTCAGCACAATGAAACTGGTGTTATACTTCTAACTTCCAGAACTGTGAGGAAATTAACTTCTGTTAGTTTTAAATCAATCAGTTTATGGCAATTTATAATGGAAGCCATAGGATATTAACAGAGATTTTGTTAGTAGGAAGTAGGGTATTGCTGTAACAAATACCAAACATCGTGGATGGCTTTATAATTGGATAGTGGGCAGAGATGAAATATGTACCATTAGAATTGATAAAATAAAAATAAAACTGGTAACTTATTAAGTTAAAAAAAAGAAAGTTATTTAACTTACTAGAAATTCTCAAAGAATGCTTCCTTTCTTTTTTAACAAGCAAATGTTTATATTTTTGACAGCTAAACTAAACCTAATTATCACATTGTCTTTCAATATTTTAAATATAGAATTAATAAATAACATATAATATATATAAGTATATATATTATATATAATATATAAAATTATTGTTTAAAATGCAAGGAAACTAAAATGTTGATTCATTGATGAGAGTGGGGCATATAAAATGGTCATCTACCTGAAAAACAATTTGGCAGTTTCCAAAAAGTTGAACATAGACTTATGATGCCCAACATGCATAAATACGTATATACATAAACTCCAGTAATTCCACTTTGAGATATTTACTCCCCAAAATTAAAATGTGTATCTATGATGTTATGAGCTAAATGTGTCCCCTTGTTGAAACCCCAACTTCCAACATGACGTTACTAGGAGGTGGGGCCTTTGGGAGGTAATTAAGTTTCTAATAAGTTTAGATGAGGTGATGAGAGTGGCGCTCTCATGATGGGGTGAGCACCCTTTACAAGAAGTGGAAACACACCAGAGGCTCCTCTCTTCCCACACACTGACACCAAGGAAAGGACATGAGGGCAATGCTGAAATTGTGGCTGTCTACAAGCCAGGAAGGGGGTCCTAATGAAGAACCTACCAAAACTGCCAGCACCTTGAACTTAGACTTCTCAGCTCCTAGAACTGTGAAAAGTCATGCCTGTGGTTAAAAAGCCACCCAGTCTGCAGTGTTTTATTTTAGCAGTCTGAGTTGACTAAGATACACACAAATCCTTATATAGCAATGCTCACAGCAGTTTTATTCCTAATAGACCAAAACCTACAACACCCTAAATGCCCATCATCAAGTGAAAGGGTGAATAAATTGTGCTTATCCATTCAAGGGAATACTTAGTCATAAAATGAAAGAAAATACAGATACATACACAGCCTAGACAAGTCTCAAAATCATTATGCTGAGAGAGAAGTCAAACACAAAAGAATACCTACTATATGATACAATTGATACAAAACTCTAGTAAAAGCAAATGAATTTGCTAGGGATAGAAAACAGTCCAGTGGTTGCCTGGGGCCTAGGTCGGGGTGTGAGGTGGAAGAATTTTGATTGACTAGGTCTGACTAAGGATGGGAGCAAGACAATGTTTTTGGTGAGGGTTTTTTGAAGGTGAAAGTGGTTATATGGGGGGTATGTGTGTGTTTAACATGTGCTTATCACATCTCATTAAGCTATATACTTGAAATGGATATACCTATTTTATATAAATTATACCTCAACTAGGGAATAAAATCAACATTAAAATGTGAAATACATCAATGGTAAATGGAAAAACTAGGTGTAAAATTTCAAATATAAAAGAATAAGAACAACTAGATAGATTAATAAATCATACATTGTAATGGTAACCAAAGATCACCTCACATACCAAAAAGATACCCAGATATAGTTTTATTGGTGAGTATTCCTGAAAGCATAAGGCACAGAGAATTTCTATCTTATATAAGTTGTTACAACAAATAGTAAAGAGCAAAAATTACCCTACTTATTTTATAAACCTACTGTTACTTTGATTAGCAAAGTGGATTTGGAAAGTATCAATATAAAGAAGAAAATCCACAGGCCAAATTCACTTAGAATTGCAGAGGTAAATAGCCTAAAGAAAATATCAGCTGATTTCCATTATATATAACAATAATAAAAATAATAAAAAGCAGGATCAAAAAGTTTTATGATTTGCTTATATATATATATATATAAAGGCATGGAGTGATTACATGTGCTTACAAAGTATGGGGCTTTTCAGGCCTCCCTAGTGGCCCAGAAGGTAAAGGATCTGCGTGCAGTGCAAGAAACACAGGTTCGATCCCTGGGTCAGGATGATCCCCTGGAGAGGGGAATGGCTACCCACTTCAGTATTCTCTCCTGGAGAATACTGGGGAAACCGGCAGGCTACAGTCCCTTGGGTCACAAGGAGTCGGACAGTAATGGTGACTAACGCTTTTCACACGGGGCTTTCCAGTCAGCTTGTAGATTTTGGTTCAGTTTTCCCGGAACAACCTTATCCTGATCCTCAGAACAATGAGGAAGAGCTGGTGTTCCTATAAGAAAGTCTCCATTGATTCAGTAGACTATCCATATCAAATAAAGCTTGACACTTAAGTGCTATGGCTGCTTACTACACAGGCAGGGCTGTCATGTTCTTCCATGCCTTTTTGGTGGCTACTCTCCAACTGTTGTAAGTCGGTTTTATGAGAAAAGACAGCAAAAGACCTGCACGCCCAGTTAACTGTGCTCCAACTTCTGCTTGACGCACAGATTTTTCTTTTCCAGCCCATTTTTCTGTCAGTCATCAATGTTGGGATTGAAATAGGCTGTTCATTGTCCTTCTTGAAGCATGATCGATTCTCAACACTCTACGCTGATAAAAATTACTGGGGCTATCTGAGTTACCTCATTTCCTGCTTCACTGCAATGTGCTCATAACTTCTTTATATGTCTCCCAAACTTCCTTTCAATTTGATGCAAACCCTTTCAGTTTGTGTTTCTTTGAGCATTTGCTATCTGTAATACACTCAGGACCCTTTGTTAGTTACAAAATGCACAATATTATGTCCATTATTATTATTATTTTTTTTTTTTTGGTATGTTTTCAGGTAGGTAATGGCATAAATCTCTATGTATGACACTTTTTTTTTCAGTCAATTTTTCAGTCTATTTTTTTTTTCCAAATAGATTTGTTGTTATGTAATTGCATTCGTAAATTTTAGTTAGGCTATGGGTAGTGTTTTGCCTCTTATTTAAACTAACTGCTGTTTTTCATATGTAGACATAATAATATTAATCTACCATCAACAGGTATTTCAAGTTTTTCCCATGTCAAAAAGATGAATGGAAGTTAATCATTTACATTCTTAATCAAGTGCAGGCATTTACTAAATAGATGAATTGAATTTAGATGTACAATCTATTTCCATGAAATAAATTCAGTTCAGTTCAGTTCAGTTCAGTCCCTAAGTCATGTCTGACTCTTTGAGACCTCATGAATCACAGCACACCAGGCCTCGCTGTCCATCACCAACTGCCAGAGTCTACTCAAACTCATGTCCATCGAGTCAGTGATGCCATCCAGCCATCTCATCCTCTGTCGTCCCCTTCTCCTCCTGCCCCCAATCCCTCCCAGCATCAGGTTTTTTTCCAGTAAGTCAACTCTTCGCATGAGGTGGCCAAAGTATTGGAGTTTCAGCTTCAGCATCAGTCCTTCCAATGAGCACCCAGGACTGATCTCCTTGAGGATGGACTGGTTGGATCTCCTTGCAGTCCAAGGGACTCTCAACAGTCTTCTCCAACACCACAGTTCAAAAGCATCAATTCTTCGGCACTCAGCTTTCTTCACCGTCCAACTCTCACATCCATACATGACTACTGGAAAAACCATAGCCTTGACTAGATCGACCTTTGTTGACAAAGTATTGTCTCTGCTTTTTAATATGCTATCTGGGTTGGTCATAACTTTCCTTCCAAGGAGTAAGCGTCTTTTAATTTCATGAATGCAATCACCATCTGCAGTGATTTTGAAGCCCCAAAAAATTAAGTCAGCCACTGTTTCCACTGTTTCCCCATCTATCTGCCATGAAGTGATGGGACCAGATGCCATGATCTTAGTTTTCTGAATGTTGAGCTTTAAGCCAACTTTTTCACTCTCCTCTTTCACTTCCATCAAGAGGCTCTTTAGTTCTTCTTCACTTTCTGCCATGAGGGTGGTGTCATCTGCATATCTGAGGTTTTTGATATTTCTCCTGGAAATCTTGATTCCAATTTGCGCTTCCTCCAGCCCAGCATTTCTCATGATGTACTCTGCATATAAGTTAAATAAGCAGGGTGACAATATACAGCCTTGACATACTCCTTTTTCTATTTGGAACCAGTCTGTTGTTCCATGTCCAGTTCTAACTGTTGCTTCCTGAAATAAATTAGGGTTATGAGAAATGATCTGGCCCTTATGACCATAGACCTCTTAGAGCAAATCAGGTATACACAGTATTTTTAAAATACATTTCCTACTACTCTACTACTCTACTAAAAATCCAATTTATTAAATGAGAATAAGATTGTTCAACTTGAGTATTGCTATCAGTAGTAACGGAAGGTCTCAGTTCCCAGAAAAACAGAAAAAGGAGTTAATATTGGGACTGACAGTATTTATCTTTTACCCGTTATGCAGAATGAATAGGGAACCACAGATTTACAAGAGTATTTAGAAATAGATCTAATCTCATGCCTTCCTCTCTGGTCAGACTGACCTAATTTCAAACATCTCTGTAACTTACAATAGGTGAGGATTCACTTTAATCTCCCTAAACTCCAGTTGTTGCTGTTGTTGTTGTTCTTTCATCTTTAAAAATGGTAAGTTTAAAATCCAACTCACAACTTTGGGAGGATTAAATGTTATATAAAGGAATTAGCACAATGCGTGGTTTATAGAAAGCACTGAAGATATAATAGCTATGATTACCTGTATTAAAAAAAATTATTTCAGAGTGTTATTTAAGAAAGATAAAGTTTAAGCTGAACTTCAGTTTTCAAAATTGTAAAATGGTTAAATTAACTGCCTGATAGGTTTCTTGAGAAGATAATAAGAATTTGAAAATGAGATGAGAAAGCCATAGTCTATCAGAAAGCTGGCAGTAAATACAAAGAAAAATAGCTGGGTATAGATCTGAATACTTTTTCTCTCATTTGCACATCGAACTGCTGCTTCATTTTTGAAATTAAATGTCTTTAGAAGTCAGTTATCTCACTTTTAGAATGAGAAGTCTGGAGTTTTGTGTTTTTTTTTTTTTTGCTTCTAACTTTAAAGTTGTATAGACTATTCTGGAAAATTTTCTTTGATTTATCCCTCTTGCTCTTTCACAGATTTACACACCCATATAAATCTCTATCATAGATAATATGTTGCATAGCATACAACATTCTCATCTGTATAAAACATTTTCATATAACAATCTTTAATATTCTCAGAAATGTACACAAATAGAAAACAGAATTGTAATCAAAAAGTACTTTGTAAAAGTCAGCCAGTGTTTTTAAAAGTGGTACCTCAAAGTACAATTGCATTCCTTGTTAATGAAAGAGCACAATTTATATACTACATTACTAATAATAATCTAAAGAAAGTCATCTTTTCATTCCTTGAAATTCTTCAAACCAAAGGCATTTTAATGGTGATTTTAAAAATTAATGGCAATATATGAGGATTTTAAAAGTATTTAAACATTATCTACACCTGAATAATTTTTATTTTCTGAAAATTATTTTGAATTACCAAATCCTGCCTTAAAAAATATTAAGCCATTGGCAATTAGTATTTTTCTTTTTTATGTTTTGAAATTTTTGCTTTATTTTAATTGCCTAGAAATCCATTGTTTTAGGACTTCATATACATGCCTATTAATTTTATAGCTATTATTATTTCTTATTATTCACATTTTATATATCTCTGTAAATAACACCATTCTATTTGAATTCAACAATTAATAAAATCAAGGTTTTAGTCATATTTTTATAATAGTCTATTAATGTATATTTACTACTTGAGGACAAATAGCAGACATAAATATTACAATGATTAGTACTGCTGCATAAACTCTAAACATATTAAATAAAATGTAGGATGTGTTGAACAATAAAATACATGTGTAAGAATATAACAAAATATAATTTCTTACATGAATTAAGACCTTCTGAGGGAAATGATATAAGCATTGAGAACATTTATGGAATTCAAAACAAATAATAAATATTCACATTTTAATTTCAACCTTAATATTAACTTGAAATTCTATAATTTTTGTATCCTCTCAAATCATGGACCTATTGGCTTTATGCAGATATTCTAAACTCTAGAATACCTCGTTGCTTTGAATCATTTTATTTCAGTACAGCATAAATCTTTTATATTTCATATAAAATATATAGTTTATGTCTGTCTTAACAATGAATAATTCAATGCATTATTTTTAGTGTATACTATTAGAGAACAAGACTTCCTTCAGCATTAGAGGTCAGAAACATGATGTAAAACTCACCGGTATTTAAAATATCAAAATACCATAATCTTGTTATACAAGAGCATGTATTTCTGATGGATTAAGGGAAAGAGTTAAGTGTTGAAGGACAGAAAGCTTAGATTTGAGCCTGGACATGCCCTGTATTAACTGGCCTCTTTGGGACCCTGAACAAACAAATTTCTTTCAAAGAGTCATCCATGTTGGTCAGTATCTTAACCTGGAACAACTAAATAACCAGTCAGGACTGATTGATTTCTCTTTAAATTCAAACCAAAGGTGAGTTGATGTGATCTATTCCCTTTGATTTCCTATCATTCACAATCCAATCAGTTAACAAAGGCAGTTAGTATGAGCATCTAGTCACAAAGGTGGAAGAAAAGAAATTTGACACCTCCCTGAGTGGAACCTGTGACATAAGAGAGCAAAACTCTTTGACAGACGATGGGACCAAGGAGAAAATGTAACTTCTTGAGAAATTCTATCCGAGTCAATGGAGGGAAAATTGTCCTGGTTTTTTCTGTCCTCCCATCCTCCAATGCTTTGCTACTGACTTCAATGGTACCAGCTAGAAAGTAGCCTGGGAAAGATGGTGTGCATTGCTCAGTATTTGGGGATACAGAGATTAGACATGGGGGAAGATAAGAATGGATCTGAGAGCAAACAGGCAAATGTTCAGCACAGGTTCTAACTGTATCTCTGGCCTTTTCTCAGATGATAGTAGGCATTTCCGGATGGAAAGGGTAAAAGCTACTGAAGTAACACTGATAAAATGTCTCCTCTCAGTCACAAATGTACCTAGTACTGGATCTGTTATTCCATGAGCACTGCTCCTCCCAATTCCAAGTATTTGCTTGAATGGAATGCATAGAACATTTCAGAAATAAGAATAAAACAAGAAGCATTGACATCAATGATCCCTTCCTTCTATCTTGTTATTCCTTTAGCTTTCCCTTGCAGGAGGAGAGAGTGTGTCAAAGCTTAGCTTCCTTTGTCAGGAGGGATTGATACCATGGCTCTAGGTGGTGGCATTAGACATATCCAGACAAAGGCTACAAATAATCCGTCATAATCAGGCAGCCTGCCACCAAGAAAGTTTTCAATCCATCCCCTTACTGTTTAAGCACATGAAACTTTACTTTCAGGTTTGTTTGGTTAGATTAGAAACCAGTGGAAGCGTATCAGACCCCTATGGCTGCTATAATACAATACTACAAACTGGGCAGCTTTAAATGAAAGAAATGTCTTCTCCCATCATTTTATGGAACCAGAAGTCTGAAATCAAGGAAATCATGCAGCACTGTCCTCCCTCAGAAGGCTTCAGGGGAGCATGTTTCCTTCCCTCTTTTAGTTCCTGGTAGCTGTCAGGATTCCTTGGTTTTGTTTTTTTGTTTTTTTGTTTTGTTTTGTTTTTTTTGGCTTGTGACCACATTACTCTTTCTCTTCCTCTCTCTTTTCTCTTATCCCTTCCTCTCTCTTCACAGAGTCTTTTTTTTTTTTTTTTTTTCTGTGTCTATTCCTAACTGTATCAAACTTCACTCAACCTTTCTCTAATAAGGGTACTTGCCATTGAATTTAGGTCCCACCCTTATATTCCAGGATTATCACATCTCAGGATCCTTAACTGAAACACATCAGCAGAGATCCTTTTTTCAAGTACGGTTAACATTGATGAGTTTCAAGGAATTAATTTGGGTACCTCCTGGGGGGTCATTTTGTAAGTCTACCAGAGCCAGGGATCAGGTCTTGCAGTGGAATGTAGATTCCACTGCTGGCTCAGCTTCAACATTTCTCTGCAGGAAAACAGGAGGAATAAAAGGAATCCTACTTTCTCCTTCCTTGTTGATTTTTAGTTTATGTGAATTGCAAGGTCCTTTTCAGAACAAAGGTAATTTTAAAAATCAGGACCACGTGCTCATTAGGAATTAACGGCAGAGACCCCAAAGGGATGACTAGTGCACCAAATTACAGTGCAACGAATTGGCTCAGACGACCTTTCTTAAATGAGGAACACACACATATAATGCAGGGCATGCTTATGTCTCGAAGAGCATGATGGCGTTGCCCATACACCTAAGAAAATGGCAGCATGAAAGGATACACAATGCATTTTTGGTGGTGGTGGTTTAGTAGCTAAGTTATGTCTGACTATTTGCGACCCCATGGACTGTAACCCACCAGACTCCTTTGCCCATGGGATTCCCCAGGCTAGAATACTGGAGGGGGTTGCCATTCACTTCTGCAGGGGATTTTCCTGACCCAGGGATAGAACCTGGGTCTCCTGCATGGCAAGTGGATTTTTACTGACTTAGCCACAAGGGAAACTTAATGCATTTTTACAAAACCTTAATTCCTTTAATGAACTTAAGTCCCCTCTTCCCTTGCCTGCACACGAAGAAATTATTATTTCTGCTAGCTTGGAATCACCAATCCCAGGCTTTTTCTGCTGAGCAAAACCCAGCCAAGAGCTGACGTCACTATTTCACCTTACTTGAAAATAATGAATCACAAGTAAATCACATATTCACTCTAACCTACGAATAAAAACATGAGTCATTCTGAATGATAATTTTCTAGCTGTGCACAGACTATAAACTAACCCCTGAAAACATCTAGAAGCATAGTAGATAGGAATCAGTATCACAATACAGCATCTGAGCACCCCCTCTATAATCCATGTTGTGATTGCATTTTTATGCTAATATTCATAAGAATGAGGCACTGAAAAATTTTTGAGGCCTTTACAATCTGGAGAACATCTCTGATATTACTTAGGTATCTCTGTGTGTATATACAGAAATATACACATACTCTTCTGGAACAATTCAGTAGTCACATATATCTCCTTGTTTTGAGGGGATATATTTGATCTAGTTACATTTAAATAAAATTCATATCCATGAAGGGAGAGAGAAACTTATATGGTCTGAAAGGAAGAAGCTAGTCCAAATGAAGAGGTTTAAAACTATCCTTTACCCACCAAGCAATGAACAGACATCCAACCTTAGCAAATTATCACATTAATTTCTTGGGGACTAATGGCAAAAATGCCTATGAAAGGGAAATTATTACCAGCATTTTCATTTAAAAAGTAAGAAAACTGAGACAGCAATTATCCCTCAGTGAGTATCAGAGCCATGACTTGAGCACAGGGTCTGTACACAAAGATCCTACACTCAGGGTGTCATTGGTTTTATTGAATATATGATTTTCATTTAAATTTTTATATGCTATAAGATCATGAGCAGAAAATGACTACACTTTTATTATCTCTTAATAAAAATAGCCTTTTTCCCAAAGCACCTGGGCATCTAAGATTTTCAGATGCAGAATAAACCAATGGCAAAAGCTGAAGTGCTTGATTTGAGCACATAGTTCAGTTCAGTTCAGTCGCTCAATCGTGTCTGACTCTTTGTGACCCCCATGGACTGCAGCACACCAGGCTTCCCTGTCCATTAAGAAAGATCAGTATGGACTTAAGTGGCAACAATAGAATAAAGGGAATAACAGAGGAGAATTATTATGTGCTTACCACATATTAGATACCAGGCCTAGCACCTTGCATGTATTATCTCACTTAATTCATAAAATGACAATGCAGTGGTCACTAATAACCCCATTTTCAGTTTAGTTCAGTTCTTCAGTTGTGTCCAACTCTTTGCAACCCCATGAACCACAGCATGCCAGACCTCCCTGTCCATCACCAACTCCCGCAGTCTACACAAACTCATGTCCATTGAGTTGGTGATGCCATCCAACCGTCTTATCCTCTGTTGTCCCCTTCTCCTCCTGCCTTCAATCTTTCCTAGCATCAGGGTCTTTTCAAATGAGTCAGCTCTTCGCATCAGGTGGCCAAAGTACTGGAGTTTCAGCTTCAACATCAGTCCTTCCAATGAACACCCAGGACTGATCTCCTTTAGGATGAACTGGTTGGATCTCCTTGTAGTCCAAAGGACTCTCAAGAGTCTTCTCCAACACCACAGTTCAGAAGCATCAATTCTTTAGTGCTCAGCTTTCTTTATAGTCCAACTCTAACATCCATACATGATGACTGGAAAAATCATAGCCTTAACAGACAGACCTTTGTTGACAAATAACGTCTCTATTTTTTAATATGCTGTCTAGGTTGGTCATAACTTTCCTACTAAGGAATAAGCGTCTTTTAATTTCATGGCTGCAATCACCATCTGCAGTGATATTGGAACCCCATTTTACAAATGAAGAAAAGGAAACTTTAAGTAATTTATCCAGCTTCAGACAGCTAGCAGACATAAGAGACCTGATAGAAGTCACTGGGCTAAGATGCTATCAACTATCTGGGTTGACAACAGAGTGACGAAGGAAGTAATTCTGGGTAAGAAGAGTTTTCAAGACACTGGCAGCATTATCCCATGAGATTAATAGGAGCTGAGCTGTTTTTGGGGGGCTCCAAAATCAATGCAAATGGTGATTGCAGCCATGAAATTAAAAGATGCTTACTCCTTGGAAGGAAAGTTATGACCAACCTAGACAGCATATTTAAAGGCACAATATTACTTTGCCAACAAAGGTCCGTCTAGTCAAGGCTATGGTTTTTCCAGTAGTCATGTATGGATGTGAGAGTTGGATGGTGAAGAAAGCTGAATGCCGAAGAATTGATGCTTTTGAACTGTGGCATTGGAGAAGACTCTTGAGAGTCCCTTGGACTGCAAGGAGATCCAACCAGTTCATCCTAAAGGAGATCAGTCCTGGGTGTTCATTGGAAGGACTGATGTTGAAGCTGAAACTCCAATACTTTGGTCACCTCATGTGAAAAGTTGACTCATCAGAAAAAGACCCTAATCCTGTGAAGGATTGGGGGCAGGAGGAGAAGGGGATGACAGAGGATGAGATGGCTGGATGGCATCACCGACTCGATGGACATGGGTTTGTGTAGACTCCAGGAGTTGGTGATGGACAGGGAGACCCGGCGCGCTGCGATTCATGAGGTCACAAAGAGTTGGACACGACTATGCGACTGAACTGAACTGAACTGAGCTGTTTGCATGAGTGGCTGGGTCAACTAATTTAAAGACCATTTGTTTGTTTTCACTGACTCATTTCAGATTTTCTGAATTGAATCATGTAAAGAAACAAAAGTGACACTAATTACAACTACATCCTAAATACTAGTGGTGTAAGGATGAGTCTTTCTTTACTGTGTTGCTATTTTAGAGGATTGTGATCTTTTCTATACAAAACAAGTACTATGTTCTAGGTAGAAGTTAACTGAGATCATACTTGACTTATTCTGCATGATTTTTCCTTAATAAAATGTACATCCATTGTAAGTATGCTTATATGCAGGCTACATGCAACATAGAAAACAAATTCAATTAAATAAGTTGGTAATTATATGAAGGTTATCCAAGAATTACTTGAATAAAATTGAAGACATGAAGGAAATTAGTTTTCTCAGAAGTTTGAAAAAAGTGAAAGAGAAAGTCACTCAGTTGTGTCTGACTCTTTGTGACACCATGGATTGTAGTCTGCCAGGCTCCTCTGTCTATGGAATTTTCCAGACCAGAATACTGGAGTGGGTAGCCATTCCCTTCTCCAGGGGATCTGCCCAACCCAGGGACTGAACCCAGGTCTCCAGGATTGCAGCTGGATTCTTTACTGACTCAGCCACCAAGGAAATTTGCTTAATATTTATTACAAAACATGCTTTATAATGAAAAATGCTTTATTATAAAATAAGAAAGCCTATATTTTCTTAGAAGTTTAGGCTTCAAGGGTAATAGAAAAGAAACATTTCATTGTTTAGATCTGGGTCAGCGATGTATGGCCCATTGCCCGTTTTAACATAGCCCATGAGTGAAGAATGGTTTTGAAATTTTAAAGTGATTGAAATAATCCCCAAAAGAAAATATTCTATGACACATGGCCATTTTATGAGATTCAAATGTTAGTGTCCATAAATAAGAGTTTTATTGGATACAGCCATTTCTTTTTCATTGCCTATAGCTGCTTTCACGTCATAACAGCAGAGTTGAGCAGCTGTGACAGATGATATGGCCTACAGCGCCTAAAATACTTATTACTTGGCCTTTTACAGAAAATTGTCTCTAAACTCTAATTGAACCAAACAATTTTCCCAAACAAAAATATTTACAGCTACCTATCATAATTTTTATAGTCTTTCTATAAGCCCCATACTTCACCATCTCTGTTTCTGTCTGTCTCTATTTCTCTAGGATTCTTCCATAACCAGAACATTAATGATTTTAGGGAAAAGTTTAAACTCCTAAATCTAACAGTAACCAAACTTTCCAGTTGTTGCTCCTATGACATTATGACATTAACTAGCAGCTCCCAATAAGTTGTTCTGCCGCTGATTGTCCTTACAAATATAATCTGTTCGCGCTTCTATTTCTGCCCCTGAAAACTTACCCAATTTCCTCCATCTCTGATTCAAAATTCTTTCTATTGAATCACTGGATTCCACTTTCAGGCAGAGTGCATCTCTCATCCATTTTTTTTTTTCTTTTTTTTTTTTTTTTTTTAGCTCTTTTCATAGATGACATTTTGTCATGTATCATGACTGTCTCAAATTTTTTTTTTTTTTAACATTACGGACTCTAAACTTTAATGACTATTTTGGAATATTTCAGTACTTTTAAGATATATATTCCTAATCTCCATGTTACGACATCTATCATCTATAATCAGGGGTCATTTATTTTATAACTTTGGCTCTTTTACTAATCCTCACAGTGTTTTTCAAGTTGTAAGTGCTTGATTTCTTTTTATTGTACCTAGAATATTTGGAAACAAAAACAGTGATATAGAAATCAATGCAAATTTTAAAAAATTGCTGAATCATATCTATGTCTTACAAAGCATGTAAGTTCTTTATTTTTAATTTGTGGAAGGTCCACGAGAACCAGGAAATGCGAATTGGGAAGGGAGGAAGGGAGAACAAGAGAGAGAGAGAATGGCATTTGAAAGCGATAACAGCAAATACCAACAAAGCCCCTGGTCTGACATCTGCTTCCTAGCCCCAGTCTCCTGATTTGTGCTGAATGAAACAGTAGAATCAGTGCTGTGACCATCTGTACCAATTAACTGAACACTAATGTTCTTGCTGTAGCTGATAGCTGAGACCTCTGCAGTATGATAAAGTGCCTGGGAATTCTATCTGCCATTTTCTGGAAAGGGGTAGGCAATATTGATCAAGGTTATAAGAGCTCATTCAATTCAAAGCAATAGAGAGACATTAGGACAAACAAATACTTTCAACTAAAGAATAAAAGGGTTGGTGATGCATCAGATATGCATAATTATAAACAATCACTGCCTTCTTAATTGGATGACTGGGAAAAGCTCTTTAGCTGTAGGCATACTACTGCTAGGGTCAAAAATATTCATTGTGTACACTAGTGTCTAATGAACAGTCTTCATACCCATAGCTCTTGCTATCTGTAAAAGTACTCGACCTTTAACCTTTCAGTAATAAAAGCAAACCAGCCTTAATTTGTAGCATGATGAGAAGTGGAAAAGGAACATGCTAGTACTAAATAAGGAAGATAACTTTTTCCTTAAAACCTATGGCAAATTCAAAACAGCTAATTAAGGCACAAAAAAGGTCATCGTGTTTCCTGAAGCTAGAAGGTTCTGAATTTATATCTAACACAGTTCAAGCAAAAGTGCAGACTTAATTTTAATGACAGTGGATTGGGAATTATGAATATTTGTACAAAGATAAATTTTATTTAGCTCTATACAGGGCTGATAGACTATTATGTAAGCTGATAAAAATATACTTTGGCATCATTATAGCAACAACAGCCAATGGAGCACTTGCTTTTGGAAATTGGACCGAGGCTAGTGATCCAGGGAGAGCACTGGTATTTTCATGGTCCTGTAGAACTGGTCTTCATTTTTTTTTTTCTGAAATTATCTGGATACTCCTAGTCAATTTCACACAGTCCACTGGGCAGCACATAGTTGCCTATGTCAGCCATCCTACATGATTTTTACAGCAACTTTCTGTAACAAACAAAGTAGATTTTATCCATCAAATATAATATCACAGAGTAGGGAAAAATGCAACCTTCAAAACGGGATGAAGAAGGCATTTCTTCCAATGTACTGCTGCATTAAAAAAAGAAAGGGGAAAAAAAAAAACTAGGTTAAGATTTAGCTTATTTCTCAGATAACACACTGCAGCAAAATCAGCAGGGAATCCATGTCTGCCAGGGGGTAGTTATAGTGACAGATACAGATACTGCAATCTGGTTTCTTTCTAATTATTCTGTCATTCAAAACATATTTGTGTGAAGATTAAGTAAAAAAGAGATGATACTTAAGTATGTGTAAGGCTGAGATATAAAGTGAAAAGCAACCTTATCCGCCAGTTGACTGTTTTCTACATTCTTTCCTTTGTGTCTCTGAATTTCAATATTGTGTTAAGTACAACCATGTTGTGCTATAATAATAGAGTCTTTCAAAATACCACAGACTAGAACATGAGTTGAGCCTTCATGTTTTATGAGGCTATTTCCCCAAGCAGCCCAGCTTACTATCCCTCGTCTTGCCTCAGCTTTAGCATTAGAAGGGAATATTAAGAGTTCCATCATTGCCTGTGAGTTGAAATACATCTTTGAAGGCTCCATAAAGGCAGGAATGGAAATATTATAAAAACTTCACCAGGGAATTAAAAATGCATTCCATATTTATTTCTTAGGTTTAAGAGTAAATGCCTAAGACTCTGTTCAGATAGTAAGTTTCAACAAAACATTACATGCAGTGGCTATATATATAATCTGACAATGCATACTATTTTTCCTAATTTCAATTTGCAAAGCAAAAAAACATGCAATAAACACATATACAAGCAAGAAAAGAATCGCCAAATCCAAAACTAACTTATTAGAGTACATCTTTCATTATTTTACATCCTACTGAATATAATTTTCTTAAACAGCATGTGTACTAAAATCCTTTGTGTCAGTTGCAAAACAGCATGGGCAATTAGTCTGTAGCACAGTATCTTAAACCCATTAAAATTTGTACATATTTTTCAATTTTAGCAAAACTTCAAAGCTTCAAAATTAGAACAACAAATATTTGCTACCATACTGTAGCATCCATAAGGGTAAAAACATTTTTGTATTTGCCACTTTAGCCCTAACATAGAGCCTGTCAACTCCAGGACTGGGCCACCTCAGGTCAAACAACTAAGTACAGCCTGACCCATCAGCAGAACACTGGATTAAAGATTATGAGCATGGCCCTGCCCACCAGAGCAAGACCCAGTATTTCCCACAGTACCTCCCTCCAAGAAGCTTGCACAAACCTCTTATCCTCATTCATCAGAGTGCAGACAGAAGAAGCAAGAACTACAACCCCACAACCTCCAAAATGAAAACCATAGTCACAGAAAGCTAAGCAGAATGATCACATGGGTCACAGCCTTGTGTCACTCAATGAAACTATGAACCATGCCATGTAGGGTTACCCAAGATGGTGACTGTAACCACAAAATTAAAAGATGCTTGCTTCTTGGGAGAAAATCTATGATAAACATAGAGAGTGTAGTAAAAGGAAGACATCACTCTGCTGACAATGGTGTGCATAGTCAAAGCTATGGTTTTTCCATAGATCTTGTACAGATATGAGAGTTGGACCATAAAGAAAGGTGAGTGCTGAAGAATTGATGCTTTTGAACTGTGGTGCTGGAGAAGACTCTTGAGAGTCCCTTGGACAGCAAAGACATCAAACCAGTCAATCCTGAAGGAAATCGATCCTGAATATTCATTGGATAAACTGATGCTAAAGATGAAATTCCATTGCTTCACTGATCTGTTGTGAAGAGCCAGCATATTAGAAAAGACCCTGAGGCTAGGAAAGATTGAAAGCAGGAAGAGAAGAGGGCAATGGAGGATCAGATGGTTGGATGGCATTAGAGACTCAATGGACATGAATTTGAGAGACTTCTGAAAGACAGTGAAGGAAAAAGAATCCCGGTGTGCCACAGTCCAAGAACTTGCAAAGAATCAGCCATAACTTAGTGACTGAACAATGAACATCAACAAAGTACCAAAAACTGTTCATGATACAAAGCAAATGCTCAAGAATATTTTAACTAAAAGACAATCATAAATATTTTCAGAAGTAAAAATGACAAAAATAGCATATTTAGAATTTCTGTGCTTGCCAACCCATAAATTTTTTTTTCACTGTGTGAAAAATAAATCCTGGCATTACTTTTAAATGATTTAACTGTTGCTTATACTTTATAGTGGTTTTCCTTGGTGGCTCAGTGGTAAAGAATCAGCCTGCCAAGCAGGAGATATGGGTTTGAACTTTGGGTCAGAAAGATCCCTTGGAGAAGGAAATGGCAACCCACCCTAGTATTCTTGCCTGGGAAATCCCATTGACAGAGGAGCCTGGTGGGCTACAATCCACGGGATCGCAAAAGAGTCAGACATGACTTAGTGACTAACCAACAACAAGAACTACTTTATAGTATTATAAATCTCCTTAAATTTCCAATCTGCTGTTATGGGTTAAATCCCTTTCCATATTCTTACACTGAAGTCTTAACCCCTAGCACCTCAGAATATGACCCCATTCAGACATCAGGAATTTTAAAGGAACAATTGAGCTTAAATGTCATTATGGTGGGTTTTAATCTAAATATGGCTGGTGTCCACATCAAATATGACATGCAGGGGGAATGCCATGTGAAAATGAAGGCAGAGATCAAGGTGATGTTTCTACAATTCAAGGAACAATGAAGGATTGCCAGTTAACCACCATAAGTTAAGAATAGGTGCAAAACAAATTTTCCCTCACAGTCCTCAGAAAGAACCAACTCCTTGATCTTGGACTTTTAGCCTCAGGCACTGAGACAATACTTGTTGTTTAAGGGACACAGTTTGTGGTACTTTAGTATAGCATCTCTAGCAAACTAACACATCTGTGTAAGTCTTATATGGTATTTCTTTCATATCAGGAAATATAATAATTTTCACAGCATGTCACAAATATTACACTATTTTATTTAATGTGAAAACATTTTATTTTAAAACACTGTTATCCTTATCAAATAAGGTCTGTATATTACATTTTCTCCATATTCAATAGAGATTTTTTTCAACCCTAGAAGTTTTTCCAATTACTTTCTTGATACATTTAATGAATAATATTTTGCAGCTTTCTATAAATATGAAATTATACAATAAATTCACATGTGTAAGAGAAGATATGCTTTAAATACTTTTTAAATTCCCTAATTAGCTTTAGACATGTAGCTTTCTCATGAGTTTAATTTTTTACAATCCCCATGGGCTATTTTAGCCAAATACACAAAAGAATCTTTTCAAACTTGCAAACATTAATATAATAACTATATTTTCAGTTCATTTCATTCACTCAATCATGTCCTACTCTTTGCAACCCCATGCACACACGCCAGGCCTCCCTGTCCATCACCAGCTCCCGGAGTTTACTCAAATTCATGTCCATTGAGTCGGTGATGCCACCCAACCATCACATCCTCTGTCATCCCCTTCTCCTTCCACCTTCAATATTTCCCAGCATCAGGGTCTTTTCAAATAAGTCAGTTTTTCGCATCAGGTAGCCAGAGTTTTGGAGTTTCAGCTTCAGCATCAGTCCTTCCATTGAATATTCAGGACTGATTTCCTTTAGGATGTACTGGTTGGATCTCCTTGCAGTCCAAGGGACTCTCAAGAGTCTTCTCCAACACCACAGTTCAAAAGCATCAATTCTTCTGCACTCGGCTTTCTTTATAGCCCAACTCTCACATTCATACATGACCACTGGAAAAACCATAGCCTTGACTAGACAGACCATTGTTGTCAAAGTTATGTCTTTGCTTTTTAATATGCTGTCTAGGTTGCTCATAAATTTTCTTCCAAGGAGTAAACGTCCTTTTATTTCGTGGCTGCAGTCACCACTTGCAGTGATTTTGGAGCCCAAAAAAGTGAACTCTTGTCACTGTTTAACCATCTATTTGCCATGAAGTGATAGGACCAGATGCCATGATCTTAGTTTTCTTAATGTTGAGCTTTAGGCCTCTTTTTCACTCTCCTCTTTCACTTTCATCAAGAGGCTCTTTAGTTGCTCTTTGCTTTCTGCCATAAGAATGGTGTCATCTGCATATCTGAAGTTATTGATATTTCTCCTGGCAATCTTGATTCCAGCTTGTGCTTCATCTAGCCCTGTGTTTCTCATTATATACTCTGCATATAAGTTAAATAGACAAGGGTGAGAATATACAGCCTTGACATACTCCTTTCCCTATTTGGAACCAGTCTGTTGTTGTAATTCACATTTATGAAGATTCTATGATATTTAAAAATGTTTTATAAATCTCTTAATCCTCCCAACAGCTCTGTTAGATGGTATCTCAGGAGTTGTTTTTTGCAAATTAAACTGCACGTCAAATTAACCAAGACCTGGAAGAACTGAATATTTGACTGTTTTATGAAAGAGAGTTCTGCAAGAAGATAAAATGTAACACACATGTATAGAATAGATAAACAATAAGGACCTCCTGCATGCACAACTAAACTCAAAATCTGGTAATATCCCATAATAGAAAAGAATCTAAAAAAGCATACATACACACACACACACACACACACACACACATATACACACCTGAATCACTTTGGTATACATCTGTAACACTGTAAATTTGTACTATTAAAAATTAAAAATATTCAAACATGTTAATACAATGCTCTACTTTTGTAATGATTATATACTGCTATTCTATACAACATACTGTATATATATGATACATATATCATACTTGTACTCTATATAATATACCATATATGTATGATATGTAGATAATCATCCTAGTATTTTAAATCAAACCCCAACCTAAAGGCTTTTAATGAGACTTGGCAGAGATATGTCTTCAATTTCAGCTTTGCTTAAATTTTAAACTCTTCAAATTAACTACAACTGGAGAATGTTTGCTTACTTTGCTCAAAGTTCTCGCAAGCTCAGCATGTTCTTACAAAATACAGACTCTCAGCTTTCTGCCTTCTTTTCTCTCTGTATGCAATGCTTCAGTAATGATATTCAATCTTTTAAGATGTCTCTTTTTTAATTACTCATCTTTCTGTATGTGTTAGATATCTCACTCATGCTGAGTCATTCTTGCTCACAAATCTGTAGCTGTGATTACTCAGGATGTAAAGTAAAATTCAGAGCATGTCACTTAATCTTGAGTTAGAATATGTTTAAAATAAGTGACCATCAACTTATAAAGTTGAAGTAAAGAATTAAATCACATACTTTCTGAAATTTTATCTTTAAATTGTCTATTACCTTAGGAATTACTCTTGGTTTGTTATGAATAACTTTGGAAAATATTTTGGAATCTAATTCAGATGACCTATCACAGTTAATAGTAAGTATGCATTATTCAAAAATATGTCCCTAAACATTTTATTTCCTCTTGTTATCCAAAGGTTGGAAACTATGCTCATACTTGCTTTATAAGTGTTATTAACACAACTGCAAAGCTGCTGTAAACAATAAGAATATAATAATTTTGGTAGTTCTTTGTTTAACATAAACTGTCTCTAGTAATGAGCATCTGTATCTTCTCACTTCAACTAAAAGTGAAGTGAAGGTATTAATTACTCAGTACTGTGTGAACTCTTTGTGAACCTGACTCTTTGTGAATCTATGGACTATAGCTCACCGGGCTCATCTGTCCAAGGAATGCTCCAGGCAAGAATACTGGAGTGGATAGCCATTCCCTTCTCCAGGGGATCTTCCCAACCCAGGGATAGAATCCAGGTCTCCATCATTGCGGACAGATTCTTTAGGGAAACTCAATGAGAATGTAATTCTCTAAGGTACATCTGAGTTGGAGCATGTTTTTGGATGACTGGTACTATAACTGACTATACTGATGCAAACTGAAAACTCTAGAATGCTCAGATATATTCCTCTATATTGGTTTAAAAAAAAAAAAAATAGCTTTCCTCCTCAACCAAAAATGTATAAATAACAAATGCAGAAGTTCATGCTTAGTCACTGATGCCAGTAAAACTATGACTGGCTATACAAATAGCTATTCTAATGATAAAGCAGTTTCTATTGCGACCTTGTAACAATTTTATACTTCAAATGGCTAGTAAATACCCGTATTTGTTTTATGGTGAACATTCCGATGCAGAAAAGTCCTCTGTGGCTCAGGGGCTCTCCACGCTGCCTGACATAGCATTAGCGATTCTGGCCGTGGTGGACTGGATCCCTCATCACCATGTATGCATGACCCTTTAAGATTGTTGTGAAGTTATCGTACCATTGTTTTCATTTTACCTGACACTGCATTGTAGAAAAACATGACAATCACAGAACTTCCTTCTTTTTAATCACTTCCTTGGTTCCTTTCTGACATCATTAATGTCACTTATAGACAAGGAACTTATTTTATATTTAACATTAGTGCACATGAATAAATATACTAGAGCTCAGCATATAAAGGATTAAAAGGGGAAAAAAATATCGCAAACAAAAGTGAAGAAAAACCTCAGTTTATGTACCACAAGACAGAATTATTGTTTGTATCGATACTGCTTTATGTATACACATTTCTAAACTTTTCAATTGCAAACTCCTAGCACTGCCCTGAACAGATAATTTCTTGCAGTTTTAGTGAATACTATAAATTTATCAAAGTAAAGGAACACATTCTCCACTAAAAAAAATAATGTTTAATTTGGTGTCCTTTGCTCTGGGAGTATTTCCAACCCACTGTAAAGAGAATTTCTTGCCTTCAAAATGTAATACTGTTTTGATTTTTAGCAAGGTAGTTTCTCTCATATTAATGTTAATGAATTTGAGATCAGTTTCACACCTGGAAAATCAACAAAAAGCATAAGAGCAAAGAGCATTAATTTGCACTAAAACTTACAGCTCAAAGTTACCGCTTCTAAATTACTTTCTGATAAGTCTTTCTAAGCACGAAGAGGGCAGTAGTCATATGTTAGCTAATCTGTGCATCCTTAATAAAAAGCCTAACTTAGATCTATGCTCATTAAATTTATCTTTTCAATTAAATTGCATGAAATTGGATCAGCTTGGTTCAGTTGTTCAGTCATGGCCGACACTTTGTGACCCCATGGACCGCAGCACACCAGGTTTCCCTGCCCATCACCAACTCCCCAAAGTTTGCTCAAACTCATGTCCATGGAGTCAGTGATGTGATCCAACCATCTCATCCTCTGTCATAGCCTTCTCCTCCTGCCTTCAGTCTTTCCCACCATCAGGGTATTTTCCAATTGGCCAGTTCTTCACATCAGGTGGCCAAAGTATTGGAGTTTCAGCTACAGCATCAGCCTTTCCAATGAATATTCAAGACTGATTTCCTCTAGGATTAACTGGTTTGATCTCCTTGCAGTCCAAGGGACTCTCAAGAGACTTCTCCAATACCACAGCTCAAAAGCATCAGTTCTTTGGTGCTTAGCTTTATTGACGGTCCAACACTCACATCCAAGCATGACTACTGGAAAAGCCATAGCTTTGACTAGACTGACCTTTGTGGGCAAAGGAATATCTCTGCTTTTTAATATACTGTCTAGGTTGGTCATAGCTTTTGTTCCAAGGAGCAAGCATCTATTAATTTAATGGCTGCAGTCAATATCTGCAGTGATTTTGGAGCCCAAGAAAATAAAATCTGTCACTGTTTCCACAGTTATTCTATCTATTTGCCATGAAGTTATGGGACTGGATGCCACAATATTAGTTTTTTTGAATGTTGAGTTTTAGGACAACTTTTTCACTCTCTTCTTTCACTTTCATCAAGAGGCTCTTTAGTTCTTTACTTGCTGTCGTAAGGGTGTTGTCATCTGTGCATCTGAGGTTATTGATATTTCTCCTGGCAATCTTGATTCCAGTTTGTGCTTCATCCAGCCCAGCGTTTCTCACAATGTACTCTGCATGTAAATTAAATAAGCAGGGTGACAGTATACAGCCTTGACATATTCCTTTCCTGATTTGGAATCAGTCTGTTGTTCCATGTCCAGTTCTAACTGTTGCTTCCTGACCTGCATACAGGTTTCTCAGGAGGCAGGTCAGGTGGTCTGGTATTCCCATCTCTTTGAGAATTTTTCACAGTTTATTGTGATCCACACAGTCAAAGGCTTTGGCATAGTCAATAAAGCAGAAGTAGATAGTTTTCTGGAACTCTCTTGTTTTTTTGATGACCCAGTGGATGTTGGCAATTTGATCTCTGGTTCCTCTGTTTTTTCTAAAGCCAGCTTGAACATCTGGAAGTTAACAGTTCATGTACTGTTGAAGCTTGGCTTGGAAAATTTTGAGCATTACTTCTCTGATGTGTGAAATGAGTGCAATTGTTTGGTAATTTGAACATTCATTGGTATTGCCCTTCTTTGGGACTGCAATGAAAACTGACCTTTTCCAGTCCTGTGGCCACTGCTGAGTTTTCCAAATTTGGTGGCATATTGAGTGTAGCACTTTCACAGCATAATCTTTTAGCATTTGAAATAGCTCAACTGAAATTCCTTCCCCTCCACTAGCATTGCTTATAGTTATTCTCCCTAGGCCCACTTGACTTCACCTTCCAGGATGTCTGGCTCTAGGTGAGTGATCACACCATTGTGGTTATCTGGGTCATTAAGATTTTTTTCTATAGTTCTTCTGTGTATTCTTGCCACCTCTTCTTAATATCTTCTGCTTCTCCTAGGTCCATACTGTTTCTGTCCTTTATTGTGCCCATCTTTGCATGAAATGTTCCCTTGGTATCTCTAATTTTCTTGAAGACAATTAATAAATGAATTAATTTGAATGAGTAACTGAATTTTAAATCAGCTAAATGTCACATGTTGATTCATCTTCACTTTATTTAGTGTCACGTCAGTTAAACTATAAAGATTATAATTGCATTTAGTTATATCAGCCTTAATAAAAATATTTTAAACTTAAATTGAATGATATTTAAGATGCACTAAAATTTTGTAGTAAAAATGCTTTGTGCCTCTAGTAGATAGAAAATAAACTTTAATATGAATAACAAACTTGTACTTTGTCATCTAGGTTTACATTTCCCATAATAAAATTTTTAAGTACATCAGTTGTTGACAAAAAGAAATTGTCATGTAAATTAAAATTTCTTATAAACAGATATTATTATTTAAGACAGAAGTCTTGATGAAGATTTTTAAATTGTTGACTTTTGGAAATATGAATGATAAAGCATAGATGGAAAGCCTGGTTCATAAGGAAGTGCCTGGAGAATATACAAATGGTGTGAATTCATTTCAGGTTTGGCGAGTTGCTTGGAACAGCATTGGAATCAGACACACATGGATTGGGTTCAAGCCCTGGGTCAGGAGTATCTCCTGGGCATAGCAACCCACTCCAGTATTCTTGCCTGGAGAATCCCTTGGACGGGGGAGCCTGGGAGCCTACCCATAGGATTGCAAGGAATTGGGCAAGAGTGAAATGACTTAGCATGGACGAGGAAGAAAACAGGGAAGGGCACAGACAGTTTCAGCCCTTGCAGCTATTAAAAGATGATCACTAGAAATTTACAAAACTGAGTTTTTAAATACCATTATCTTCATTAGCATTTTAAATAGGAATCCACCATAGCCACCCCCAGGAAGGCATTCTCAGAAAGAAAGCAGGCAGTGGGCTGCACAATGTGCTTTCAGGTAGAGTGGGAAGGAAAGGAAAGATGAGGTGACCTCTGGAAGTTGCTGGGTAAACTAAAATTCAGCTCAACCCTGAAAAACATGTTTTTTTACAGCTTGTATCTTGTTAGTTTAATTGAGTTCCTTCTTTATTCCAGATAAGCAACAGAGCTCTCTCTCTTTTTTCCTATCAGTGAGTTTCAGAATTTCCAAGTTCCTTTTTTATTGCTTATTAAATGTTTGTCAAATGAGGTGTTTGCTCAGGCCTGTTAATTGGTATGGTTTCCCATTTCCTGTCATACTGACTTGGCCAGAAATGCAGCAAAATAAAGATCTGCTAATTAGTTGTGTGGGTCTGTTACAAGTTATTTCACAGTGCAAATGTGCACAGAAAACATTGAAAATGCTTTTCATCTCTTTCTTCCTTCTTTTTGAATATCTCAGTTTTAAAACCTATGCTTAAAAAAAAAAACCTATTGTTAATAGACACCAGTGGCAAAATATAATACAACAATTTTATGAAGTTCTAACAAAATTGCAAGTGAGATTAAATACATAGAGGATAGTATTGAGGAGAATTCATATGATCTAGAAAAGATAGTAATTTCAGCAGAATTATGCAAAGATACAAACTTTTAAAAGCACAGCAGCTACGCAAGATGATTTTAAAGTAATTCATTGTTTGGAAAGTAAGAATGGAAATAAAAGGCACTCCCATGACTGCCACAAACAATAATAATAATAATTGGAATGATACAATCTTAATAATGCATTTAATTCCCAATATTTTTCTGCAAAGATAGAGTGAAATTGATAATAATACACCAGAATAGTCTCCCATTCAAATACTAACCAGGGCCAACCCTGCTCAGCTTCTGAGATCACATGTATTGAGAATGGTGTGGCCATAAACAGAATGGAATGTTACCCCCCAATCCCTTAATTCCATTCTTTCTGGCCAGTATTTAGGGCTTCTCTGGGACAGAGGTTCCTAAAAGTCTGGTATTTGGCAGCCAGTAAGACAGTCACTGTGGGCATCAGTGTGCTCAAGAATCATTTTTCTTTTTATAAATAAAAATTTGATTTGAAATAGAAGTATCTCTTGCATTCTCTTCCTATATTAAGAAATGCATGCAAAATCTGCCATGCCTTTCTATAATTGGAACCTGGAATGAAAAATGCAACATGAACAACAATTGGGTACTTACTCTATGATAGGTACTGCCCCCTGAATATTATCATTTAATGTTTTATTATATTTATTAATCGGCTTCCCAGGTGGCTCAGTGATAAAAAAAAAATCCACCTGCTAATGCAGGAGACCCAGGAGATGAGGTTTAATTCCTGGGTGGGGAAGATCCCTTGGAGGAGGAAATGGCAACTCATCCCAATATTCTTGGCTGGAAAATCCCATGGACAGAGAAGCCTGGTGGGCTACAGTTCATGGTGTTGCAAAGAGTCAGACAAAACTTAGAGACTGAGCATGCACATATTTATTAATCACATTTTACTGATGTGAAAACAAACTCAGAGAAGATGAATAACTGTCTAAAGCCATGCAGTATAGAGTGATACTTGAATCTATGTGTGCCTAATTCTGAGAGCTCATTTTATTGAGAACCTATTATATGCCAAGTGCTGTTCTAAGAAATTTACATACTTAAACATACTAAACCTATACAACAATACAATGATGGAGGAAATATTTATTGCCTGCATTTCACAGATGAAGAATCTGAAGCACTTGAAGGTGGTAACTTGCCCACCACTATCATTTTGTAAGATGGTAGAGCCAAGACATGAACATAAGTAGTCTGACTGAGGAATCATCTCTGAGTCTTCTTATTTTCCAGCCACTCATTATTTACTGCCTTAGTGGTTTTGTTCATCCAAGGAATGCTGTTGGCTCCTAATGATTAAGCACTGCTTCAGGTACTGTAGATACCAGGGGAATATACCAGAATCAAATGGCTGAAGTCCTCAGGAAAGACTTTCTGTAAGAAGTTTTCAGGTCTAAGCCTTGCAGGACAAGGAGGGATTAACATGAACAAAGAGCTTATGTGTGAAGAGCTTTGGGATCTAAGAAAGCCCAGAACACATGAGGTACTAGAAGTAGGTCAAAGGGTCTGGACTGGCAAAGAGCAAGAGATGTGCTAGATGAGGTTAGAGTGGTGAGTAGGGAGCTGTTACTCAAATACACTATGTCATACCTGATAGTTTTTGAGAATTTGAAATCTAGAGAAACTCCATGGGATTATGGGATAATATCATTCCAAAGAGCCCATGTTGCCTATATACCTGTCCAACTCTAATTTAATGATTACTTTTACTGAACTAAGCTGTCCCTGGGGTCTAAAGGAAGGGGTGTAGAGGGCTCAGCAAGATTTTCTGCCTTGACAGAACCAAGAAGGCAAGAACTAGTAAAGGATTTCTATTCCTTCTAGTCCCAGATCCTGAAATGAGTCAAGAAACTTGCAGATGTAAATCCATGGCTGATTCATATCAATGTATGACAAAACCCACTGGAAAAAATAATAATAATAATAAAAAAAAAAAAGAGAAGCCAAATCAAAGATTAGTGTGAACTTGAGCAAGAATAAAAGAAAGAGAGAAATAAGTTGATTGAATATTGTATATGGCAATTTGTGGATTCCAGAAGAAGGGCCTCTGCTACAGTCTGCCTTTGAGAAACTAGGAAAAGGTATGCCTATTCTAAATGAATGATTAGAAATAAGTCAACTCCTCTGGGCAGACAGCTTGGTAAGCAGATGGTGTCCTTTGTGTGGAACACTAAGTACCCCTTCTTTGAGGTGCACACAGGCCAGGGCCGTGCAGGCTGGGGGAGAAGAACAAGAGCTGCATTTTGACCTGGATTTTTCTTTTCCTTTATAAACCTGATTATAAGTTGTAATATTGCTCTGAATGGAAAAGGAGCTAAATAACTATTAGCATCTTTGGGGTGATCTGGCTACAGGAGAACTGCAGAAAGCTGAAAAGTTCAGCAGATTCCACCTGAATCTAGAGTGCCACAGGGTGACAATTTCTGCAGGAGGTGCTCTGATAAGTCAGCTACTGAGGAATTTCATGTTAGAGAAGCAAGCAGACAGACAAACCATAAAGACCTCTCCAAATGGAATGCAACTACATGAATAGACGGTTAACATCTTGAACAACAACAACAACAAATTACAGCATTAAATAATGTTTTATGAAAATTGAAAATATTGTTTCTGAATTGAAATATTCCAGATATGAATTGAAGAAGAGGATGATCATGTTTGAGACCTAATTAATAGGCCCAGGGAGATTGAAAATCTGGGCTGAAATTTATAAAGGATAAGATTTTGCAGATAGAAATGAGGAATAAATTAACAAAACTAAAAACAGGGATCTTTCCAATCTGAAAGAAGGGCAATGCCAAAGAATGTTCAAACTATCACACAACTGCACTCGTTTCACATGCTAGCAAAGTAATGCTCAA